>NC_136060.1:343076543-344276543 GCF_964261635.1 Lissotriton helveticus | reverse complement strand
ATAGTCAATATGGCTACGGAGTTGTGCATGATTATGGACAGCTCTGGTCTCAGAGAGGCTATTTAACTTCAGCAGGATCACCAATAAAAAATGCAGTTTTTATTAAGAGATTAATTGACGCTATACAATTGCCAAAAGAGATTGCAATTGTAAAGTGTGCAGCACATACTAAAGGAGTGGATTATATTTCAAAAGGCAATGCCTATGCTGATGAAACAGCAAAATTTTGTGCGAAAAATTGTCGTGCATATAATCGGGAAAAAAGTAAGGAATGTGATTCAAATTCATTGATGCTAACAACAACAGTAGAGACATGGCAAGAGATTAGGGACTTACAAAATGAAGCAGATGATGAGGAAAAAGAATTGTGGTTAAGAGCAGAATGTAGACCACGTGATGAGGATGGAGTGTGGACTTACAAGGATGGCAGAATAGTTTTGCCAAATTGTTTGATTGCTGATATGGCCAGATTATATCATGGTCCAGCTCATCTTGGAAGAGATGCGATGATCAGACTTTTCCGAGAGACTTGGTTTAACACAAAATTCAGAACGATTGCAGAATCTTTTTGTCAGAGGTGTTTGTCATGCCAACAAATGAAATCAGTTGTAGGGACAGGAGTAATTGGTCGAGAGGGTGGTCCTTTTACTAGGTTGCAAATGGATTTAATTGAAATGCCTCTACACAATTGTTTGAAATATGTTCTTGTGATTGTTTGTTTGTTTTCAAGATGGGTAGAAGCTTTTCCTACACGACATTGTGATTCAATTACAGTAGCAAAGCTGCTGCTCAGAGAAATTATCCCAAGGTACGGTTTTCCAGTCACTATTGAAAGTGATGGTGGAAGCCATTTTGATAACAAACTTATGAAACTGATATGTGAGGCAATGAACATTGAGCAGAAGACACACTGTGCATACAGACCAGAGGCATCTGGGGTAGTTGAACAGATAAATGGGACAATAAAAAACAGAATTGGAAAAATGTGTCTGGAAACTGGTGTAAAGTGGACTGATGCTCTTCCACTTGTCTTAATGTCATTAAGAAGTACACCTGATAGAAAGACAGGTTTGAGTCCTCATGAAATTCTCATGGGCAGAGTTATGAGACAAGCTTTTGTACCTGTAGGCAAATTGTTAAGCATAAATGACAGTGCTATTTTGGATTACGGTAAGAGGTTATCTGATATAGTAACTTCTGTGTCTAATCAGGTGGGAACTGAAGCACAATCAAATGAGAAAGTTCAGACACATGATTTGAAACCTGGTGATTGGGTCAGAACAAAAGTACATCGAAGAAGAAATTGTCTGGTCCCTAGGTGGCAGAAGCCTAGACAAATTTTTCTTGTCACTACTAATGCAGTAAAGTGCAGAGGATTGAAAAGGTGGATCCATCCTAGTCATACTATTCCAGTACCTACTCCTGAAAATTCTGATGATGAGAGTGATACTACGGAAGATTCTGATTCTGAAGTAGAAAATGAAACAAATCCAGATTCTGAAGATCGACAGGGAGGTCGACATCTGGAACATGTACCTGTGAGTAAAGAGTTGAGAAGAAAAGACTTGGAAATTATTGAAATAGATTCTGGAGAAGAGGAGAATCTATTGAAAGGAAAAACAACTGAGGATTCAGTTAAGAAGATAAATGGAGTAAATTCTGTTGAAAACAGAGAAAGTGAACCAATTGAAATTTCTGACCAGGAGAGTATCGAAAAGCAGAAATCAAGCTCTGAAGTAAGGAACGGGAGACCAGAATCTGGGAAGTTGGAGGTAATTGAAGAAGAGGAGGAGGACGAATTAACTAGTACCAGTGATGGAAGACAAAGCATAGTTCCTGACAGAGTGAAACTGCCGATTAGAAAAGTTCCTGAGTCAATCATTGAAGTTTCAGATTACGATACTGGAGAAAGTGATGTTGAAGGTGAAAGCAGAAATGCAAAGAAAAGATCTTGGAAGTCAGAAGTAAATGTTTCTGAACCAATTTTTGAGAAAAACAGATGTTTGGCCAGGTGGAAGGCTGAGAGTCAGATTAATCAGAAAACCGAAGGAGCAGGTGGAAGAAATAAGTAGTCAAAAGGATGGTGAAAAGGAAGTTGGAGTTGGAAGAAAAATTGAAGTAGTGACAAGAAAGACAAGGAGGATTATAAAGCCAAATCAAAAATATAAATCTCCTGAGTGGTCTTATTTAGTGATTCCCCCTGTCATCGATATTTACGATAGTAGCCAAGAAGAAAAAGAAATTGAAGAAATTAGTGACAATGATTGAAGTCTAGGGATGTTTTTGGTTTTTAATTTTGGCAAGAGGCCGAAGAAGTCTTGTTAGGTGACATAAGGTCGAAGAAAACTTGTATAGCTGAGAAAAGTTATTTGTGACATAAGGTCGAAGAAATACTGTAAGAGTTTGAAAAAAAAAAAAAATTCTTTTAAAAAGGGGGGTGTATATATAAAATTAGTTAAATCATTTTAAAATAATTTTTGTTTTCTTTTAAGGCAAAGTTAATAAAAGATGCCTTACGTCAAGGAACAGAGTACTTCAAGGTGTTCCATTTTTAAGAGATGCTGTAAGATGACTCTGGTGTGTGTGCTCATTTTAATTCTGCTCTGGTTAATTTGAGCTGTTGTTATTCCTTTTGAAATTAACAAAGATTCTCACAAAGTAAACATGACAAGCAAAGCTTCAGTTAGTCAAAACAAACATAGTGTAATAGGCAAAGTTATTGATCATCAACCTGACATTCATCAGGACAAATCTATTAGTGATTTTTCAAGCAATACATTTACAAGGCTTTTGAGCGAATATGTTAAAGTAATGAATGCTAAAGATTGCTATGTGTGTGTGTTAAATTACCTGCTTCTGTTTCTGAGGGAGTAACATACAATATGCTTCCTCTTACATATGGTGTAACATGTAGTGTGTTAGCTAGTCTGTTCTATCAAACTGGGCGCTTAGAATATTATTATTCGAATTATGATGAAATCTTCGCGAATTTAAAAATTGAAGCTACTTTGAATAAACATAAAAAGGCTAAACAGATGAGGGAATTTTTCCTTGTTACTAATGAACTCACATATGAGTATGCTTACAAAAACAATCTAACCTGCAAATTAAGTGTTGAAGGAAAGAAATTTTTGAACCTAGTTGAAGAGAGGAGAGCAATTTACAAGAGAAATGAAATAGTCAAGCAGACTTAGTCTAGATTCTGGCAAAAAGAGGATGAGAAGTTAAATGGCAAAACAATTGATAACGCTGCAATTCACATAGATAAACCAATTAGTGCTAAGCTTTGCATTAGAAGGGACAATACACTTTTTGATAATTACTTTGTAGGTGCAAGCAATTGTGAAGATACATATCAGATTATGGGAGGTTGGGGATTCAAAGGTGGAAAAGATCCAATCTTCCCTGGGATATATTTTGTTTGTGGTGACAAAGCTTACTACAACCTTCCTGACCACTGGTATGGGACTTGTTATGTTGGGATTGTTTTTCCTAAAATCTTTCATGTTGATAGAAATACAGAAGGATTGTTCAAAATTAATAATTATGTAAATAGGGCTAAAAGAGAAACTTTTACAGAAATTTTGGGAGATATTTTTGAAGCAGTGATACCTTTAGTAGGTATAACCCTGAATTCAGGGAGAATCAGAAAAGTGTCTACAATTGTTGACAGATTGTCAACAGATACAGCTGATGGTTTCCAATTGCAAAAGAGGGAGGAGTCTGCGGCATTTTACATGTGCAACATTGTTGCACTTACATTCCTGATGAGAGTAAGAATATTGAGATGTATATTAAGAACATTTCAGAAATGCATTCAGAGATAATTCCATTAGAAGAAGAAGATTTTTCAGAAAGACTTTCAAAAAGATTTCAAACAATAAAAAACTGGTTCCATGATATTGGAAGTTCAATTCTTGGCAAGATTTTGGCACCTTTGATTGTAATAATATTCATATTTGTTCTGACAAAAATTGGTTGTTTGTTGCATAAGAGAAAGAAGCAAATGAAGGAAAAGAGAAGAATTTATAAAATTCAAAAAGAAGAAGAAAGGGAAATTGAGTTACAAGAATTACACAGAGCACAATATGACAATTGCAAGGATTTTGCAGAAACAAATTTCTAGAAATACTAACTCCAACGAATTTGAATCATTTTTCCAGGAAGCCTAAATTTTCTCAAATTTTGGGTTATGGTGTGGTGATTTGTTAATCACCAGATGAGGGAGTTGATGGAGCGAGATAGAAAATAAAAATGTGTTTAAACTCGCGAAGTTACACTTCCATAAAATAAATTAATAATATTAATGATTTGTGATGTGTTATTCTAACCCAACCTAGATTAAACTTTATACATGGGGACATTAACATGTGTGCTCATAAACGTGCATTATTGTTGCATCTTTTGTTCGTGTAGAAATAATTAATTAATTTGTCGTTTTCATTTTTTGTCATTACTAATTGCTGCAGATTTAAAACTGGCATGTGCTTATTTTGCTTTCCTTGTCTATGTGATGTCATTTCTACTATTATAGGTGCATATAAGATTTCATGGATTCTTGAAGACTGGTAGATATAAAATGCTGCTTTATTTGTTTGCTTCTTGCTAGGTAACACTAGACTAATAGGGTGGGTTAATGAATTAGTAAACGAAGGGTGGAAACAGAATAAAATAAGATTTCTTACATTAATACTTTTCTTGTGTTTGTTTTATACTAGAAAAATAAGTTGCCTGCTTTTGGGCCTAGTTTGCTCGAGTTTGCTAAAAGATGAATTCAATTTCTGCCTGAAGCACGATGTCCACCATAAAGTTTTCCATGAAAGTTACATTCACATAACAAAGAAGAAGCGCTTTCATTATTTTTGTCGGACGTGGCCAAGGTCAGAAACCGGCAGAAAGAAAGTCTGATAACTTGGCATCCGAGGAAGTAAAATGAAGTCAGTGAGAACTCTTGTTTAAATTGTTGCAAACTAAGGAAGCTTTGGAACACGTACAATAAAGACAATGGTCTCAAAGAATATGACAGAATGGAAGTTTTGAAATATGGGGTGACTTGTCACTTGTCACTTTCGGACCAATGGGACATCGACTTTTGTAGAAAATGTTCCTTTACTTAGATTAGCTAGCTTAGAAAGGTATAAAAACCCTTGCCCTATGGTTAGGGCTGGCTGCTGCTTTTCAACTTTCGGATGAGGGTGTCGTGCCGACAGACTTTGCGTGGAGCACGTAAGAACCCTTAGAGACTTTACTTTATTTCCATTTATTAAGCTTAGCTAGGGACTTAGGATTTTTGAAATGCTAAAAATTATAATTTCATGCTAAAACTGTAATTTTCTATACTGTTTTCAAACATGCTTACTATGATTCTAATAAAATTACATTTATAAAATTATATTCACAACAATCTATAATTAGTTAATAAAATCTTACTTATGAAAACAAGCTGGTCTTGGTTATTCAGAAGTGTGGGTTACTATTAGCTAGATGCCATCGCCATGGTGGTCATATAAATAGTTAGGTTTGTTTAAAATGATGATTTCTTTTACCGCGGTTGTATATAAATTGTAAATAAGTTGTATATAAGTTTAATTTTGGCCACCTGATTCAGTAGGTCAAAATGTGTCATATTTGATTAATGGGTCCATGAGTTAGAGTAGTGTTTAATGATATAGGTAATTGAGTTAGGTAGCGTTACTTATGACATATTTCCTATAGGCCGCTGGATCAGGGTGACGTCAGCTAGAGCCGCGCTGAGATAGGCCGGTTAGTGAGAAGCCGTGCCGTGATAGGGCGGTTGGTGTGACGTCAGTGAAAAGCCGCGTTGTGATAGGGCAGTTAGCGAGAACCGTGCTGAGATTGGTGGATTGTCATCAGGAAGTAAACAAACGCGGAGAAAATAGAAATTCTGTAGGTTTTGAACATAAAGTGTTTTAAATGTTTGAGAGGGATTTTTAAGAGAAAAAGAAGGGACTCTTATTACGGGGAAGAGGCACCGCCAGAGGGTACACCAGCTTACTATATGGCAGCGAATGTTGGCTTGCATACTATACTATGGATTAGTGAATGGAGCAAGATTTCAGAAGGGAACGAGGAACTGACGTTTCCTAAGTATGGAACGTTTAGGTTAGAGGCGTTACATCGGCTGAAAGCAATTATGTCCTCATTGAATCCTCCGCCTAGACCAACACAGTTTGAGGCCCTTAATGCGTGGATTAGGGCGGCACACGACAGAAATCTGAACAGGCGCCAAGAAAGGTTGAAGCGATCAGTAAGGGCAGTGCGAGATGCCCAATGGGATGCGGACGCCAAGAGATGGAGGGTACAGGCTATTGAGGTGGACAAGTTGTACCCAGTGAGAGAGGTGGCAGGAGAAAAGAGGCTCATGGAAGAGGATGAGGAGAGCGAGTCGGAGGACAACTTGATAAATAGATTGCTAATAGATAGACCGCCTCCGAACGTTGGGGAGACAGAAAGTAACGAACTCCCAAGGGGAGCTGGGGCTGCCATAGAGGGGTATAGGCCACTCCCTATATCGGAGTGGACACCTACCAAAGGTGAGGAGACACCTCAACCTAGTACAGTACAGAGTGTAGTCGGAAGGTTTGTGGTGCAGAAGGTACCGGAAACTGAGAGGGTCGAGTCTTATGGGTTGCCAGACGCTCTAAGAGTACCCGTTACCATAGGTCCTATAGTATCGATTTACAACCCCGAGAGAGACAGAGAGGAAGAACAGATACGGTTGGACAGAGAGAGAGCTGAAATGGAAAGGAGAAATAACATGACAAATGCCTGGAGGCAATTGCCAGGACCAGCGACGTGGAGCACCCCATTTGATTCAGCAGTGGGTCCCGCAGCAGAAAAGGGGGGTCAGAGAGGACCGATGGATCTGAGGGGACCACGGCCGAAATCCTTTAAGGAACTAAGGGCCGACTTGAGAGAATGGGAAGCGTCGACAGAAGCACAGCGCAGCAGGCTAAGAGCAAAAGCAGAATGGGGAAGCCGAGGCAACGGAACATTGTCTCACTGCGGGGCTAGTGCAAGCAGTCAGGAGTGGGATGGTAACAGTCCGGAGAGTAGAGGAGTTATACGTCATATTGACGGTGGAAATGGGCAGGAGAGAAGTGAGAGAGGTACAGGATGTGGAGAGACGTCCCGTCTCATAACAAGTGAGGGAGACCGAAGGACACAAGAATACAGGGATAGGTTTAGATGTACTCACCATGCACCTAATGATAATGTACAGCACTGGAGTCGTGGGAGCATGGGGAACAGTGAAGGATCTTGCCATGGGTCGAGAGATCAGAGACCACCGGCAAATGATGAAGAAAGGGGGAATAACGGAATGTCTTACCATGCATCAAGGGGAACCATGCAGGATGGGACTTTCGGGATTATGAGAAATGGGAAAGTGTTTCACCATACACCCAGGGAGGATGGAACTGCATGGGACCTGGAGAGATGGGAACATGGGAGGACTCCCCGTAACTCGCCTGAACCTAGACTCGGAGCTGGGATGGGAGAGATGTGAATGGACCCCCTAGAGCTAGCACACTGAAAGCTGCAGTAAAGGCCAGAAGACTTGATGTCACTAGTTTAAAAAATGATTTGGACGAGATAATAGATGGGACGTTGGCCTTAGAAAGGATTGACCTGTACGAACAAGATGAGTTACTGTTTATAGCAAAGGATATTACCCGAAAGGCAAGAGCAATTCATGAGAAACTGTCTGAACTGGCAGAGAAGTATATGGTAGACTTGTCCAGAACAAAGACATTACAGAGTAACCATAGGTTGCAGTATTCAGACCAAGACTTAGACGAGAAGAGAACTACAGGATTAAAGACACACATAAGGGAGCTAATAACAGGAATAAGAGCGTGGAGAGATCTGGACAAGTGGGAAGAGAGGTGGTCCAAAAGGGGTACTGTCAGACGGAGCACGAGTGTGATGTCTCCGGAAGGAAGGGTAATGCAGATGGAGGCATTTCCTTTGAGAGAAATATCGAATGGGAATTATGTACATGTGCCCTGGAGTAGAGGAGATTTGGCTGCATTTACCAACTCATTTCCGAAGTTAAGGGACAATCCCGTTGAGTGGTATAAGCAGGTTAAAAGGTTTGTGAAAATCTCAAAGGTATTGTGGATTGATTTGAACACCTTGTTTGACATTGTGGTGCCAGGAGATTTGTGGACAGCATGCAAGACTAGTGTTGAGTGGCCAACTGTAGAACCAGAAAGGAATGCTGCTACAAATGGACCGTCTGAAATTGTAATGTTGAAATATGAAAGAGTAATAACTTGGCTGAAGGATAAGGTCCCACCACAAGACATAGATTGGGTAAAAATAGACCGAACAAGACAGGAACCCAAGGAGACAGTTCATGAGTTTTATGAGAGATTGCTGAAAACATTCAAACAATACAGTGGACTCGATATAATGGACCCCAAGGATATAGGGCAGTTTGTGTCAAAGTTTGTTTTGGGGTTGAGACCTGATATTTGTTTGATGATTCAGCAACATTTAATTTGTTGGCAAAACAGACCATTAGATGAGATTTTGAGGTATGCAAGGTACTGCAGTGACGAAGTAGATTCCAAAGCAAAGAAGCTAAAAGAGAAGCATATGGTGGTGCAGATGCAGTCAGCTGGAAAGAGCGGACAGCAGCAGCAGGGGACGGGGACAATGGGACGGAAATCGAGCGATCAGAATAAGGACAGTGAGGAAAACTTGAGACCTAGAATTGACATTGCTACGTTGAAGAAAACGACAAAGTGCCACCAGTGTCATCAGGTGGGACATTGGAGACGCGAGTGTCCCTATAACCCTGAAAGCGGAGAATTAGAAGTAGAAGAGGAGGTTCCAGAGGTTCCAGTTCAAGGGGTGCCAGTGCCGAGAATCAAGGTGGCCAAAGGGGGGACTTCGGCTCCACGAGCTCAGTTTCCGCAGCCACCAAAGATTTCGACAGGGGGAAAGGTCTTTAGACAAATGCCTCTTTTCATAGATGAGGAAAGATGTTACTACATTGATCCCTTGACGGGACAACGTGTAAGCAAAGAAGAGGACTGTACCCTCGGGGCAGTTCTGGAAGTGGATCAAAGAGGACCATTTGTTGAGGCTGAAGTAGCAGGGTGTCCCACAACATTCTTGGTGGATACCGGAGCTACTCGATCAACTTTGAGGTCAGCAGTGGTTCCGGATCTACCAATGTCGGGGGAAACAATTCAGGTGGTAGGAGTCGCAAACAAGAGAATGACTAGCCATTTGACGGAACCAGTGTCAGTGAAAATCGGAAACTACATGAACGAACATCAGTTTGTGGTGTGTGATTCTAGTCCTGTGTGTCTGTTAGGAAGGGACTTATTGTGCAAGCTGAACTGTACCATATACTGCACACCTCAGGGAGTAGAGGTAGAGACGACAGATGATGATGCTACATTCAAAATTGTGAATTCAAGAACATGTATAGAACTGTATCCTACTCTGACTGTGGAGGACCTTCCTTGGGACTTACGCGAGGCAGTATCATCAGAAACATGGGATTTTACAGGAGAAGAGATAGGATTGGTCAAAGGGGTAGAGCCAGTGAAGATCATAGTGAAACCAAATGTTGATTATCCATGAACGCCACAATACAAGCTGTCCCAAGAGACGATTGCAGGAATAAAACCCGTGATCGACTCTATGATTAAACAGGGAATACTGAAGGAAATCGTGGGAAGTCCATGCAACTCCCCGATTATGGGTTTGCAGAAACCTAGTGGGAAATTTAGAATAGTACAGGATCTTCGAAAAATTAATAACATTGTTGTTTCATGTTGTCCAGTGGTACCGAATCCATCAGTGATACTGTTTCAGATACCATTCCAAGCTGAGTGGTTCACAGTGATAGATCTTTGTCAGGCTTTCTTTTCAATCCCATTAGATGAAGAGAGCCAGTATCTCTTTGCTTTTAAAATGGAAAATCGCGTTTTAACATGGTGTAGAATCCCACAAGGGTTCACAGATAGCCCATCAATTTTCAACCAGCTGTTGAAAAAGAACCTTGAAAGTCTGGTACTGCCCCAGAACTCGGTTCTGGTCCAGTACATAGACGACCTACTTGTTGCGTCAGGAACAGAAGAAGCTTGCAAGGAAGACACCATCGCCTTGCTGAACCATTTAGCCAAAAATGGACACAAGGTATCCCCGAGCAAATTGCAGTACTGTCTGACAGAAGTACAGTACTTGGGTCACCGGATAGAAAAAGGAAAGCGCAAGGTGTCACCAGATAGAATAGAGGCAATCATGAAGATGAACTCGCGCTACAACACAGAGAGAAGTCAGGATGTTTCTAGGAATGGTTGGTTATTGCCGACAAAGGATAGCTAACTTTTCACTGAAAGCAAAACCCTTACAGAAACTGACGCACAAGGAGGTGAGCGATCCGGTACCATGGGACAATGAGTGCTTGATGGCGTTCCTACAGCGGAGAGATGACTTATGTCGTGCTCTGGCTTTGGGGATGCCGGACTATGTGAAGCCATTTTCTCTCTATTGCTGCGAAAGGGAGGGCTGTGCTTTGTCAGTTTTAGTGCAAGTCCATGGAAATGCCCGTAGACCAGTTGCATACTTTTCGGCTACTCTAGATCCTGTAGCCGCAGCGTTGCCCGGATGTCTCAAATCCGTTGCTGCAACAGGTGTCAGCATTGAGCGTTGTGAAAGCATTGTGATGGGACACCAGTTAGTGGTGTATGTACCTCATTCTGTGGAACTGTTAATGACCAGGACCAAGACCCAGCACTTGACTAACAGTAGGCTCACGCGCTATGAGCAAGTTATTCTTGCTGCAGAGAACGTGACCCTTAAGAGGTGCTCTGTCTTGAATCCTGCTACACTGATGCCACTTCCGAATGACAGAAAGCGAAGACTGTGAAGATCACGATTGCCTTGATGTGACTGAACTATGCACGAAGCCCAGACCAGATATTGTGGATGAGCCACTGACTGATCCCGATGAAATTTTCTTTGTCGATGGTTCATGTTTAAGAGTTGATACTGGTCGGTTGAGAGCAGCTTATGCTGTTTGCACCATTACTGGAGTTGTGGAAGCCGCTTGTCTGGAAGGAGTACACTCCGCTCAGGTAGCAGAGATCATTGCATTGACCCGTGCCTGTATAGCAGGTAGCAAAATCAGAGTCACTATTTATACCGACAGCCAATATGGTTTCGGTGTAGTTCATGATTTCGGGCAATTGTGGTCTCAGAGGGGTTATATGACCTCCTCTGGTTCGCCAATCAGAAATGGGGAATTGGTACGATTGCTGTTAGAAGCATTACAGGGTCCTGCCGCGATTGCGGTTGTGAAATGTGTAGCTCATACGAAAAATACAGATTTTGTGTCACAAGGAAATAGATATGCAGACGAAGTTGCCCGCTATTGTGCGGAGCATGGTTATTCTTTCACGGAGGTGGAAGTAGGTGGGGCTCAGGAAAAGACAGAACTAAGCATGATGTTAGAAACTGTTGATACTTGGGAAGATTTGAAACAAATGCAAGACAATGCACTTGAATCTGAGAAGCAGGCATGGGAAACAGCAGGGTGTGTGAGAAGCGAAATGGACTTTTGGGTTTCAGCAGATGGAAGGGCAGTGTTACCTGAGGAGTTAGCGAGCCCAATGGCACGACAGATACATGGTCCAGTGCATTTGGGAAGAGATGCCATGCTGAGGGTGTTCAGGCAGACTTGGTATTGTCCAAAATTTAGGATTGCAGCAGAAGCAGTGTGTAAGCGATGCGTTACTTGCCAGCAGTTGAACATAGGGAAAAGAACACCAGTTACACTGAGTCACATTGGGAGGTCTGGGGGGCCCTTCAACAGAATGCAATTGGATTTTATTGAAATGCCAAAAGTCAACCGCCTTAGGTATGTTCTTGTGGTAGTATGCATATTTTACAGATGGGTTGAAGCATACCCTACACGCAGGTGCGATACACTCACAGTAGCAAAGTTGTTGCTTAGAGAGTTGATACCGCGCTTCGGGGTGCCTGCCTCTCTGGAATCGGACAGAGGAACACATTTTAACAGCGAAGTTGTGAAGATGCTTTGCTCTGCATTGAACATTGATCAGAAATTGCATTGTAGCTATCGACCAGAGGCTTCAGGTATCGTGGAGCAGATAAATGGGACGCTGAAATGTCGAATTGCTAAAGTGTGTTCATCAACTTCCTTAAGTTGGCCTGATGCTCTTCCTTTGGTCCTTATGAGCATGCGTAGCACACCCGACAGGAGGACAGGTCTCTCTCCACACGAGGTGTTGATGGGGAGGGCAATGAGACTTCCAACTGTCCCAACAACTGCATTATTGAACATTACACATGACCTGATCCTGGATTATTGCAAGGGGTTGTCTGACGCCATTCATTCTGTGTCTCTTCAGGTACAGGCCGCAGAAGTTCCATCTTCAAGAGATCAATGCAACGACCTGTGTCCAGGTGACTGGATAGTGGTGAAGAAGCACGTCCGGAAGAACTGTTTAGACGTGCGCTGGAAAGGACCTTACCAGATCATTTTAACGACGAACACTGCCGTGAAGTGCGGAGGACTGCCAAATTGGATCCACGCTTCCCATACTCGAAGAGTTCCAGCACCCCTTGAAGAAACAGCTCCTCTCACAGACGAAAATCCAGTTGTGGAGGAAGAATCGCAAGAGGGGATCAGTCAAGCTGTGGGGGTGTCTGAAGAAGTGGGGAGTGTCACAGATCCAGAAGAAGGAGAAAGACAGAACGGCAGTGAAACTGAAGTTGCCACTGAAGGAGAAAGCTGCTGTGAAACCAACTCAGACACATAACAAGTTCAGAGTGACCAAGAACCGAGTGAACGGACGAGAAATAGGAGAACAAGGCGTGGAGCGGCTACCTGGCCTGAAAGAAAAAGGAGGCCAAGCTTGAAGCCAGCTCGAGAGGAAACTCTTGCTCCTATATCCGAAGACTCAGATCCAGAAGAAAGTGCACAAGGACAAGAACAGGAAGGTCCGAGGAGATCAAGGAGGGTGCGGGTGCCTTGCAGAAGATACGCTACTCCTGAGTGGACCTACCTCGCTACCGATGTCCGAGGGACACAGAACTGGGAGGCTGAGGAAAGTGACTCTGACCAGAACTGACCCCTTCATAACAGTGGAAGTAGAGTTGCTGATACCAGGAGTGGAGATCGAAGGGCTGCTGACACTCAACATCGTCTATCCTCCTCTTCTGAGCGGCATAAGAAAATTGATTCTAGAGACAGTTGAATTTCCGTGTTGCTGTTCAAGGTGTCCAATACTTGAGGGAATCCTTCTTCGTTTGGAAATATTTGAGCGAGTAGTGGAAGTTCTTCGAACACGCATAATTTCGGATTACTAAAGACTTTGCAACGAATTTTGTAAATACAGATTGAGAGACAACCTAGCGCCAAGAGAAGAAGAAGAAATTAGGGATTCCATTTTAGAGGATGGAAAAGGACTAAGGTTGTCTATTGCTACAGAACTCAGAGACTGTTTTTGCGGAGGGGATTTTTCAGCTTCCAGGTGTAGTTCGAAAGATTGAAGAAGCAAAAGAAAAGAGACTTGTACTGTGAAAGAAAAAAAAATAAGAACTACACTGTCTTGAGACCATGGAGGCTGGCAACCCGAACCGCAGGGCAAAATGCATAGTAGGCACACTTTTAGGGATAGTGATTGCTCTTATAGTTTTAGTGGTTACTATATCATATGTAGTGGGACATGAAAATTATTTGAAAACAGCAAAGGAAGCAAAAAGTGTATCGACACAGAAGCCTCCTACGGCTGGCAAACAAGGGGAAAACACAGGGAAAGAGAAAGCTTTGTTAGATGCTGAGATTAAGAGATTACATGCAGACGAATCACAGGGGAATTTTAAATCAAATGCTTATGCTAAACTGCTTTATGAATATATTGATGTCATGGAGGCGAAGAACTGCTATGTTTGCATGCAGTTGCCAGCTTCTGTAGATGAAGGCATCAGGTATCATCATCTTCCATTGACCTATGGAATCTCATGTAGTTTATTGCTGAGCATATTTTATGAACGTGAGGGGTTTGAGTATTACTTCTCGAACTTTGATTCGGTATTGCCAGAGGTGCCAAATTATAAACACCTCAATAAATGGGATTATTACAAGAGTGAAGACAGGTTACAGAAATGTTTCCTTCCTTGGAGAACATTAGATAGTTCACATGCCCGAAGAAATAATTTGACTTGTAAAGTGTCCGAAATTGAGAAAAAATTTATAGGGCAGGTGGATGATCGATATAGAAGACAAAAGATCCTAAAAGCTTCAGGACAATGGAAAACAGATTGGACCCAGGAAGAAAGGGAACACCGACGGAAGGGTAGCAATGGTCCAATAGCTTTAGACTGAGAGAAAAGGGGAAAGCTGTGTATACACAGAAGTCAAACATATTATGAGAATGTGTTTGTGGGAGAAGTCAGTTGTGAAGCTTTCCAATTGGAGTATTACTCCAAAGATTTCCTAAGGGAAATGCAGGTGATTCCGAATGTGTATTTTGTTTGTGGAAGAAATGCATACGTGAAACTACCAGATAATTGGTATGGATCATGTTATTTAGCAATTGTCTTCCCCAAAATATACCATGCTGAGGACTTAGAAGCCAAAAAGAGAGGAAAACAAACTAGAAGAAGAAGGGATGTAAGCGCTGAGGAGGTAGTTGGAGATGTATTTGGTGCTATGTTTCCTATTTTAGGGATAGCACTAAATGATGTTAAGATAAGAAGATTGGCAACAGTTGTAGATAGACTATCCGCCAGTACTGCTAGATCTTTAATGCTGGTGGAGGGAGAGATGCAATCGATAAGGGCAATGGTTCTTCAGAACCGAATTGCTCTAGACGTTCTGTTGGCCAAAGAGGGAGGAGTCTGTAAGGCTTTGAAGGTCCAGGAATGTTGCACTTACATTCCAGACAATTCAAAACCTCTAGAAAAGTACATTCGAAACATTACTGAAATACACCATGAGATAGAGGATTTGACAAAGGTAACAGTGTGGGAAAAAGTAGGTCAAGGAATGGGTAAAGTTGGAGGTTGGTTTGCCAACCTGGGAAAGAATATCATTTGGTACATATTGAAACCTATCATCATAATAGTGATTTGTGTAATCGCTTTGTGGGGGTTGGTGAAACTGTACAAATGGTATAGAGCAAACAGGTTGCAGAGATCCATGCGAGAGCAGGGGAGGAGATTAGCTGCGATGCAGGAGAATCAGTACCGGAGTCTGAGGGCTCTGGAGGAGATGAAACGAGGGAAGATTGCAACGACTTCAGTTTGATACTCTATGCCTTAGAGAGGGTGTTGTGATGATGATGACTACTGTAAGTCATCAAAGGGGGGATTGAGAGAGCACAAATCCGAAAAATGTAGAAGTGCACCATATTTACAAGCCCGTTATATTAGTTTAATATAGAACATACAAGAGTGTCAAACTTATAGAGTGAAAATATATACAGGAGTGTTTAATTAGAATAGAGATACATATATCAGTGTGAAAACTAATGTAGAGCTTTGTAGAAGTGTTAGAATGATGTTGGAGTCTCACGTTATGGGGCTGTGTGAAAAAGAAATGTAATTCTGCAAACCATGGAAATGTGTAGGCCACATGGCATTTCACAAGAAACGAAAGATGCTGCTACACTATTAAGTAACTTGGATTCTAATGTCATTTTACTGCAAAGTATTATTAATTATAGAATTGAAATAATGTTTTAAATAGATGTGTTACATTATAGTAATGTGTGTTAGTTAGAATACTGTTTAAACAAAGAAATTAAATGTGCATATTGCAGAGGCCCGTTTCATGTAAGTTTAGCAGGCCTGAATAGATAAAGTTGTTTCTTTGATCTGCATGTGCTCGTTAGGGGAAAGTCGTGTTAGGCACAAACTGTAAAGCCTGTTCAAAATAGTTTACGACCTTAAGATATGGTGGAGGCCGGAATTTGGGGCCCACAGAGAAAAAGTGTATTTTGCAGGTGCGAGGGGGCTTAATCAGAAAATGATGAATAGACTTTTGTTCAGAGACGCCTGGCACAGGCCTGTAGGAGTCTTTAGGAATTTCTAGGGGGTACCATCTTGCCGGAGAGAAGCCTGGGAAGCAAGGTCAACTTTAACGAAGGGTCCCGAGGAGTACCAGCATGGAATTTGCTGCCAGAAACTACACCACGTGAGAGGCGTTTCCAGGGGCGTTCCTATTGGAAATGTGATTTTGTATTAGGGACAGCACCCCGGGGTGGAGGGAGAACAGATGATCTGAGGAACCTAAGAGAGCGGATGGGTAGGCAGATAGGGAACTGCAAGACTTCGACTTTGAGACAAAGACTGAGGGAAGTGTGTGATCTTCTTTGGAAGACACCACGGCTGACACCTTTTTAGGTAAAGATCTTGTTAAGTAGGGATGTCACTTAGTCTAGTGTAGGGACAGTCTAACCTGAACTTTTCCTTTCTGTAAATGACGCATAAGCTACAGCTTGTGTCCATATTGGCAACTTTAATGCTTTTTGAATTTGTTTTAGTGATATCCTTCTGCCGACTAAGAGCATTTAGAGAATTCTTGTTTGTATTGATTCCTGTATATCTTTTGAATCTAATTCTGAGATGCTTGTATCTCCAGATAGCTTTGGCTTTATAATAAACTTTTAAACCTTTCCAGTGGTAAGTGGTTCTTTAGAGTGGCATAAGTTCTTTATTGATTAACCTAATAGTGGATTGCCTTTTACTCAATGACAGGTACCAACGATTTAGTCGACCTGAGTTGGGATCTGGATTAACAACAATAGACCAGAAATCCCGCGTCAGCAATCTCTGGAAGTGTCAAACTTACACATGGAATACACAGATTTTCTGATTTGCTCCCCTCAGCGCTTTTATCAACAAGATTCAAAGTTGTAGCGGGCCCGTGAAAAAAAAGAGGGCTTCCTGTTGTAACTCCGCCTGCCCATGACTTTTAGCCTTTTTCTTGACAGATTTTGACCTCTGGAAAGATTTCTAGGTCAATAAGTAAACCGCAAAAGTGGGACAAGGCAATAGAGTGGCATGTATTTGGTAGCTAGTAGTTCCAAGGGCGTCCCACAAAGAGTTTTTTTCCCACAGCAAGATCTTAACCTACATTGGGACTGTAACATCAATGTA
The DNA here is from genome assembly GCF_964261635.1 of Lissotriton helveticus. NCBI lineage: Eukaryota > Metazoa > Chordata > Amphibia > Caudata > Salamandridae > Lissotriton > Lissotriton helveticus. The sequence continues at coordinate 344,259,371 of NC_136060.1, read as the reverse complement.
TTGAATTCTGTGGAGCCTTGCTTGGGGACAGCATCTCACCTTGCCTCTATGGTGAAAGCACACTTTCATAAATATGCCTTAGGGCCTGATTTAGATTTTTGTAGATGGGTTACTCTGTCACAACATTGACGGATATTGCATCCGCCGAAATATAAATACCATAATATCCTATGGGAGTTATATTTTGGAGGATGGGATATCCGTTACCGCTGGGACAGAGTAACCTATTTGCCGAAATTTAAATCAGTCCCTGCTTGTGAATTAGTAGCCTTTTTCCAACCTCAGCCGGAGTGTGTTTTGGGCCTAGTTACCTGCACCCCCGGATAACAATGGATTTTTGCTTTCTTATTGTTTTCTGTGGATGTTTTAATGTTTTTTATAACTTTGAATCCATATATGCTATATTGTTTTTGTGTTTTTTTTTAAATATTACATTTTGCTCGTTCTCTTTGGAGTTGGCAACCATCAATCAAGAATAGCCAACTCCAACTTCATGGAAGCATTTCGTCATTCCTGAATCATATATGTTTCCTACGAGCATTTGTGTTTCATCATTTATTAATGGTATCACTGAGTGGTCGATTTAGCCATGAGAAAATGCTAAATATGACGCAATGGGACAATTGCTTTCCATATTAATATATTGAATCAAAGGTAAGATAATGTTTGTTAGTATATGAGACACTATAATTCAATTTGCTATTGTTTGATATTGAAATAGTATCCACAAGGGGACATACTCAAAAGGAGGAAATATTGTCCTACAAAAATATTGTGACCTAACCGCCAACAACCAAAATATCGTGATAGTGAGTATATACAAGTAGGTTTGCTAAGCTTAACTACACCTATATCTACCTTGATGGTACACATATTTTCGAAGTATGTGCATGTGGAGTCAGGAGTAGTAAATCCTAACTTACATATATCTACCTTCAGAACTTTTTTGGTGTTAATATTTTGCCCACAATTATTTTTGTAGGACAATATTTTGTAGCATCATATTTCTGTCTTTGAAATTATGACAATCAACACCTAATGGGATTTACATATTGGCGCTTTCATTGCCCCTCATTCTTTTCTATTTGTAAATAATGTTTCTCAGTCTCAAATGTGGTCACTTTTTCTTAAGTATGGAGACCTGCCCAGTCACCACCAGCAGAACGATAGACAAAAGGAGCACCTTATCAAGGAAGACAGAGCAGAGGAAGAGGCTCACATCGGTGCAGTGGTGAAAGTGCATTTCCTGTCTCAACGAGCACCCAGTCAGAAAGTGTATCATCATCCAGGTTAACACCATGATGGATGGAGGACACTTTTCACCTGCTGATATGGTCATCCCCATGATCTTCTTTTACTTTCAGGGTTGACAGATTGCTGCTTTAAAGATCTGGTGGGAAGATGACCATTGCCATTTTTGCTACAACGCCATGACCAGCCCCACCCAAGACTCCGCAGCAAGTGAAACCCCACAGCCTTAAGAGTTCCGCCCAAACTCAACAAATGGAATCCTAAAGAACACTCCTTTCTTTATCTCTGACAACATTTATTGGAACCACCACCATTTAAGTTCCTCCACTCTCCTTCTGAGAGAGCAGGGAATATTCAGGCATTGCTGACAGGGTGGGGTGTATCCATGAAACACTGTGAATTTAATTTCTATACATATATTGAGTGATACTCTGACACAGCAAATCAGTCAATGCTGCTTTGTATACAGTGCATGGCCAATGCATGGAAAGCAATTCAAGTACAAGACAAAGTCATAAAACAAAATAAGATTTATTTTGAACTCCATGTGGAGGTGTAAACAGTACATTGGCAAATGCAACGAGAAGTGTAGTCGCTCATGCGATTCAAGGAAGGCATGGACCCTTATATTGCGTTCATGTGATTTGCATTCATTTTGGGGGCTTGTCCTCGAAGTATTTGTGGCATATGCTAGTCAAGGCAGCCACAAAGATGATGAATTCATTGAAGTCGACTTCGGAATCTCCATTTTCATCCAGATCTTTCATCAATTTGTCAACAGCGTCCTTGTCTTTTGCAGACTAAGGTAAGAAAAAAGATGAAAATGTTAACTTAAATAAGGGAATGCTCAAACACTGCAGAATTCAGAGTGAGTGTGGGAAGTAGTCACGAGGCATTATTCATTCTCATTCTATTTAAAAGCCTACATTTCTATTACATTATCTCCAGATCATCCATATTCATGCAGTCAGACTAGAACCAGGACCCCTTAAGTTTACCCATGCATGAGCTTCTGTGGTATAGGGAGACTGAGAGTTCATTTAGAGTGGGAGGTGGAATGCACAAGAAGTGGAACAGACAAAAACACTAACAGACATACAGGGAAATGCACATATTAGCAGAAGGAGATACAGCCACTCAGAAAGATGCCGATATGCGTACTGGGCCACAGACACTGACATGCACATGAATACACAAACCCACACACGTGCACATACACGGACACACTCCCACAATTTCCGGCACACTCGGAAGTACAAGATCCAATTATCACTCTCACATGGAAATGGCAGAAGGTTGCAAGACCTGCCCCCTATATCACCCATGAAATTGAATACATCTGCAACATCCAAGAAAGCATTCTGCATACTAACATACGCAAAACCAACAAGGGACCAGGCAATGACAGGCTCTGTGCTGTACAGTAACCACACAGATCAACACGGCATTTGAATCCTCCTTATGCCAAAGGCACACAGCGAGGAAGATTTTCAGATACTTTCGCCTTAACAATAGGTAATTTAATAATGTGAGAGGGATCTTTTCTTGCATTAGGGTACTTCCATGTACCTACAGTAGCTCTGGGGCCAATGACTGGCCTCCAAAATGTAACCTGCTACTCCAGAGGCATCCAAAAACCCAATCACTTTATTGATCTATTGACTAGCCATACAGTCTACATCTCAGTGAGGAAATCAAGACAAAAGAATTGTCATTGATCTGCGAGGTAATCCCTGACGGGTCTCCTGGAGCTTTTCTGGGACCGTCACAAGCAAAATATTTCTTCAGTCATCAAAACTGACTCAACAACCTCAAACTCAAACCACTTCGAAGCCTGCACTCTTAGATCAATTTCCAAAGGACTTGATACAGACAATCACTTCACCTCACTGATACCTTTTCAGACTGTTCCTAAACACCTGCTAGGCCATCTGCTCCCCGCGGGTTTATGTAGCTAGTCTGTGTTAACGACCTATTAGTTACACTAACCTAGTTGCCCCCAAAAACCAACATTTACTCAATGGGAAAGACCTAATTCCAATCTTTAGACCAATCCCACTGCTGTGGTCGATGGCTGCACACCACAATCAATAGTGTTTCCTGTTTTTCCATACCGATATTGATCAACTGCAGCACCATTTTAGGCCTCATGCCTCATCATAGAAAACAGTGTAGGCATTTCAAGTAGAAATTACAGACACCAATTAACTTAAATTGGTAAAATATATTGGGGCTGATTTACAAGCCCCTTGCAACACTTTTGCACTGCTATTGCGTCACTTTTGTGACGCAACGGCGGTGTAAAAAATGCAGCCACATTTGCAACGTGACGCATCTAGGGAAGTGCCTCACGTTGTAAAGCCCTGCGTCGCATTATACCTGCATCAGGTATAATGTATTCAGGGTGGGTGTTCCCACGCAGGAAAGCCTTGTAAAAGTGATGCGGTGAAATCGACAAGATTTCACTGCATCAATTCTAGGACGCCACTGCATCAAAACCGTACGCCTGCTTAAGCGGGTGTAAGGAGTGACGCAGTGTAGTGGGAATAGGCCTCATAATGCATTGCTGGAGTTGCGTTGTGCTTGCGATACAAATCCAGCAATGCGTGACTCTTGCCCCAACAGATGCGTCAGAATTTCTAACGCATCTGTCAATCCTTGCGCCATGGTGCCCTGTATTGTAAATACGGAGCATCCATGGTGACGCAAGGGTTTATATGGGTTGCGCAGGGTAAGTAAAGCATCTCTACAGATGCGTCACTTTCTTTTCAATCTGCCCCTTTGTTGGTAACAGTGGAGGCTCAGTATTGGGGGCATCAGAGCCAGGCGCGCAACACCCATTGGGCTCACAGGGCTTCAGCCCCCCCCCCCGTCGTGTGTGTCAGCCCGGGCGGAGACAGCTTGGCGGGCTGGCGAGCATCTCATTTCAGCCGCACCCGAGTACTTAACAGGTATTTAAAATACCATTTACTTGCAAATGAGGCTTTTGTTGTGTGTTGACCCCTTCTTACAGCCACTCTGTCTATGGTGGAAGAATTAGCCCCCCCCCAAATATTTTTCAGCCCCCTCACCCCGAAATTTGGCTCTAGTTGCCCGCCTGATCAGAGCATAGCCCCGCCAGTAGCCCCACAGGTGTCAGGGCCTACTGTTGACTGCAGGGAGGAGGACAACAGTTCCAATTGCAAGAACGGGGAAACAATTCTCAGTGTTGAATTATCCAATCAGCACAAGCGTGCTTGGGGAAATGCCAATACCTTTGCGCAATCGCATGTTTTTTTCTCCATAGAGAAAATAGTTTTCTCTGCATAAAAATCCTTTCTCTACACACCTAAGGATTTTTCAATGTACAATTTCCCATCCCGCACAAAAAAATAATTTACTTCACGTCCTTACAAGGAATACGTTTTCAACCATTCCCATATTTGGAATGGTTAGGAGAAGGTTTGTCTGTTTGTGGTTGTTCCAAAGCATTACATAGCATCGCCACAGGAGACCCAGGGCCTTATTTATGAAAAGTGACGCATCGCTGCGTGAAAACAGCGATGCGTCACTTTTCACTGCGCTCTCCCTGCGACATGATTGATGCGTCATATTTATAATATGACGCACCATGTCGCAAGGAGTTACACATACGTCAGTATTTCTGACGTATCAGTAAGCACAAAAGTCACGCATTGCTGGGGTGTATCACAAAAGTGACGCAACTCCAGCAATGCGTTCTTTCACATGGGGAAGCCCCATGTGAAAGGGCTTGCATCAGTCTTACGCCTGCTGTGAGGCAGGCACAAGATTTTGACGCAACAGCGTCCTAAAAGTGACGCAGTGAAATCTCATAGATTTCACTGCGTCACTATTACGAGGCTTTTTGCGTGTGAACGCCCCCTTTGCATACATTATACCTGACGCAGGTATAATGTAGCGCAGGGGTTTACAAAGTGACGCATCTGCTTAAATGCGTCACTTTGTAAATAGTGCGCATCAGGAGGCAAGTTTTACGCCGCTGATGCGTCACAAAAAGTGACGCATCGGAAGCGCAAAACTCACGCAAGGCCTCATAAAAGAGGCCCCCAGTCTTGCCCTTGGAGGGCAATGTACGCACAATATACTACACCATTGTGGCATAATCTTGGCCATGACTAAAATGATTTGTGACTACAAGATTACATTTCTCAAACAGCTTTTACGTACACATTGAGCCATTTGCTCGTGTAACTAGAATTTACATGCGGATATATATGGCTCAGTGGATTGAGTCCTGCACAGGTGGTGGGCGGGCTGTCCGCCTCATTTGCAACATTTGGGGCTTTTTCAGCGACAGGAACGCTCAGTGCTCTGGCAGAGAGACGCAATATTCGTACAGCAGGCCTCGGCTCTCTAAAAGAGCGCTGTGCACCCGCCCGCACCCGCCCACTCCCCAGGCACATATGACGTCGTGTCAGACTGAAAAGGCCCGCGCTCGCGCACCAGTGTGACTGACAGCGCAGGGCCTGGAACATATGCCACCCATGAACTTCCTGTTCTATTTCTGAAGCACGCATGACATAATCCAACGTGAGTCTATAAAACATGCCCGATATATTTTTAGTAACTATCATGAAATACGGTAATAGACTAATTATTCGTAGCATAATCCGTATTAACAAGAGTTGCTCCAAAACCCACCTGAAAAGGCATGCAGCCAGATTCATGAAGGTAAAATCGGCTCGCAAAGGGCCAGATTCAGCGAATCTGGCCCTTTGCGAGCGCTTTTTTTGCATTTGGGATTCATCATCCCAAATGCAAAATTAGCAAATTTTAAAATCGCTAAATTGCGAAGAATTGCATTTAAGGAATCTCTATTTGACATTCCTTAAATGCAATTCATGAACCATTTTAGAATTGCGAAATCGCAATTTGTGGCCGCTATTTACCGCGAAGTCTGACTTCGTGGTAAATAGCGAAAACTTAGAAAAATGCACTTTAGTGCATATTTCTAAGTTGGATGTTACACACACACATGTCCTTTGGACATTTGTGTGCGCAACACCAGTGTAAATCACCATTTCGGGGGTGCTACAGGGTGTCCTTTGGACACCCTGGCACCCTTGAAATCGCTTCCTTATTTGCGATTCGCTAATTGCGAATCGCAAATAACAATTGACTCCCCATTCATTCCTATGGGCCTTTGGCCCATAGGAATGAATGGGGAGTCATTCCTTATTTGCGATTAGCAATTAGCGAATCGCAAATAAGGAAGATGTAGAAATCGCTATAAATTTTGCGATTTCTACATGCATCCCGTTTTGCGAGTCTTTAATAGCGATTCCTTAATAATCGCTATTAAGGACTCGCAAAAGAGGAGCATGATGAATCTGGGGGTTATTTTTTGGACGGCCGCAAAAAGAGAAAAGAAATGCACTTAATCAACATTTTCACCCCTGTGCTGAGATGAAAATAAATGTATCTCTGTACTATGTAACAAAGGACTAACCCCCAGATTCATCATGCTCCTCTTTTGCGAGTCCTTAATAGCGATTATTAAGGAATCACTATTAAAGACTCGCAAAACGGGATGCATGTAGAAATCGCTAAATTTATAGCGATTTCTACATCTTCCTTATTTGCGATTCGCTAATTGCTAATCGCAAATAAGGAATGACTCCCCATTCATTCCTATGGGCCTTTGGCCTTTGGCCCATAAGAATGAATGGGGAGTCATTCCTTATTTGCGATTAGCAATTAGCGAATCGCAAATAAGGAAGCGATTTCAAGGGTGCCAGGGTGTCCAAAGGACACCCTGTAGCACCCCTGAAATGGTGATTTACACTGCTGATGCGCACACACATGTCCAAAGGACATGTGTGTGTGTAACATCCAACTTAGAAAAATGCACTAAAGTGCATTTTTCTAAGTTTTCGCTATTTACCACGAAGTCAGACTTCGCGGTAAATAGCGGCCAAAAATTGCGATTTTGCAATTCTAAAATGGTTCATGAATTGCATTTAAGGAATCTCAAATAGAGATTCCTTAAATGCAATTCTTCGCAATTTAGCGATTTTAAAATTTGCGAATTTTGCATTTGGGATGATGAATCCCAAATGCAAAAAAAGCGCTCGCAAAGGGCCAGATTCTGCGAATCTGGTAGTGGCGGGGTTGGACCAGGTAGGTTATCACCTTTTAAACCAGAGAGTCCATCAGTTGTTGCAGGGTGGACTGACCGGCCACTTTTTACCTGAATAGTACCTTCTTCCTGCCTAGTTTAAGAGCTAAATGGCATTTTCGACCCTGATTAACAGCACAAGGCGGCAGTAAAGTCCCTGTGCAGGAGGGAATTTCATACAATGAGGGCACCATTATGGAGACCTACAAGACAAAATGGCCGCCAGTGCACTTTAAGGAGGCAGAGGCCTTGAAGTTTCACCATCTGAGGGGGGTGACTGGTAGCGTTGAGGAACAAGGGAAATTATTTTAACTTTGCTGCTAAGATCTTTCTATCAAAACCGAGTGCAAAACAGATCTATAATACCCCTCTATTTCTAGCCTATGACAGTTGCAGGGACATGTGTGCTTATGTACCATACAAAACAGATATTTAGGTTCTATTGAATATGGGTACAGACACCACTCCTTACTTTCATAGAGGAGCTTAAGGCCCACCCAAACATCCACTCCCTGTCCCACTGCTGACTGACTTTAGCTTCCAAAGCATGGGGTAAGGCAGCAGACTTACAGTGTCACTAGGCAGTGCACCCAACTACAGTAACATGTCTGAAAAATTCATTTTAGATAGTGGCTGGGGAGCATTCTAGAGGCCAAATGATATTTTGCTGGAACACCAAACATTCTAGCACTTTTCTTCCCATAGCTCAGCCCAACCAGTGAAAAGCAAAGAGCTCACACACTATTTGTGGTGATTCATAAAGCTTTTTCTCTAGTTAGTTGATTCTTACTACTGGTTTAGGATTGTATTACTTCTAAAGTCCTTGGAGTTGTAAACACATCCTCATGATGGAACTTAACCACTCTCTGGACTTAAGTGTAGGGTCGGGGTTGAGAGGACGGCAATTTTTCCATTTAAAAAGAAATATAGGATGCAGGCACACCTGGCCCCAAACTCAGACTGGTATATTGCCCACGACGAATAATCTGCTGTTTTATGGCAAGACCTATGCATATTAGGCATGAAAACCATTGATTCGGTCGCCTAAACCTGCTACCCTTCTCCTCAGCTTTTTAATTGACAGGAGGCTCCGCCATCTTTTCTTGCAGCAATGAACAGCTGGGACATATTTGGCAAGTACCAGAAATGGTCTATCACCTGGATTGCTTGCGGGTTGGACTGGCTAACAGGGTAACCTGGCAGTGCCCGGAGAGCTGGTTTGACAGATGAGTGGACCAGTTGGTTTTTTGGCTGTTTGAGAGCTTGTTTTGTGGTCTGCTTGGTCTTTTTTTACTGCTGATTTATTTGGCATTACCACAGACATCACATGCAGCAAGCATACATGCATGCAACCGCCCATACCTTCCAAAACACATACACAGCATGTTTTTACCACTTTTTAAACTACCTGATTTGCAAATGTGGCCCACTTTTTTTGCTATTTAATTAATTTTTGGGATCACTTTTAATCTGGTGCCTAGGCCTTTTTTCTGCCCCAGTCCGAGCCTGATTGCTTTCTGTATTGCCACTGAATTGTATGGTAATACCAGAGGTGTGTTTATACTTGTGCGGCAGCCCGATGACGCACTTTTTTTGCACTTCACCCACTTATTGCCCCCTATTTAACTAGGGCTATGTATGTATGACTCGTAAAATGTTTTTGTGTGGCGTGCTGTAAAGCGGAAACCCTCTCTGTGCACTCTGGCTTACATGCCGCTTCCCACACATGCCCTGACCGCAGCAGACAGAGAAGAAATAGTGCACCCTCTCACCTCGAGGAAGTTGGGCAGCTCTTTCTCCATTAGCGTCTTCAGCTCGCCTTTGTTGAGGCTGAACTTGTTGCCCTCTGTCCCCGAGTACTTGTCGAAGACACCGATGATCAGGGCCATGGCCTGTTCCAGCTGAGACATGGTGGCGCGTGGATATGACGTCTCCTCTGCAGGGGGTACGCTTCTTGTCCACAGATGGTTGCGTGTAGAGTGCGCCTTGAATTCGAATGCCTTTTATATAGGAGCTATCCCTTGCTCACACTGCGCAAAGGTGGATTTATCGCTAAGCAAACACGCCGAGCCTGAAACCTCTTATCACAATCTAGGTGCAGCCGAGTACACAGAGTTGTGTGATGGGCGTCGTTGTGTACCCATAGTACAAACATTACGAATGCTGCTTTCTTATCTGCATATCTCACACCTTGACTCCGGAAGTACCGGCTTTGCCACTCCTTGAGGCGCAGAGCGCCAACTAACTGCAATTACACTTTGACACACTTTAGGTGCATGCCGCCTTTCACACTTTAACACCTAGGCCCTCATTGTGAGTGGACTGGATAATTCTAGAATGTGAGTTTGGCCGTTTGAGGAAAGTGCACTCCCGAAATCTTTCCAGCAGCCAAGCCTGGACACGTTTATAGGTGGAAAAATGCCTAATACTTAGTGGAACATCCAGACATGGTGGGCACGCACCAAAATCAGCATGTTATCTCTCGTTATCGAGCACAAACTTATAACTGGGTGCTGTTAATCGCTCCTCAGTAATTCAGTTGTGGTGCAATCAATTCTACATATAGGTTCGGAAGTCCAAGTGTGCTGAGCAGCAATGAGGTAGTCCGTGAGTCCTGAGATAACCTCATAGAGTGCACATTGTCTTGGGGTTGAACCAATTAAGGGAGGTGGAGGAGCTGTTCGGGGTTGAATAACAGGCAGGAGGTAAGTCTTGGAGCTACAATGGCAGGAAGAGACGACAAGCAGGGAATAGCGTTTTGATGGCGGCTATCCATTCAGGAGGGAGCGGTTGAGGAAAAGGACTTTAAGTTGTTTTTTGAATTTTGTGAAGGACGAGATAGTCCTGATACCGACTGGGATGGCGTTCCAGATTTTGAGCGCGTTTTTAGCAAGGACCGTGCATCAGTTTTTTGTTAGCGTGTTTTCATGGGGATGAGTAGTAGGATGCTGGAGCTCCTGAGGTTTCTTCTCGGACCAGCCCGCTTGAGTTTGGCAGCCAAATACTCAGGTTTTCCTGTGTGCGGGGCTTTATGTGTGAGGCAAGCAGTTCTGTAACTGGCACGCAGTTCGATTACGAGCCATTTTAGTTCTCTGAGTGCTGTTGAGATGTGATTGCATTTCCTGATTCCAGTGACCATTCTAACTGCTGCATTGAGAGATGTTTTGAGGGGAACTAGGAAAGATTTTGTTGTACCAGTGATAGAGCGCGCGAGGTCACCCAACCAATAATTTCGCCGCTTCCGGCTTCGGGCCCATATATTTCAATTCACCATATACATTGACCGGGTGACTTCACGGGCTGCTACCAATTTGTGTGAATTCCCTACTGTTATTCCTCAGCGTACCCGACTTACCATCGACCGACACGGGTACCTATGACCACAATGGATCAGGGAGCTAGCTGTAAAGGAAAGGCAGCAAAATACAACTCAAAATGACATTCAATACCTTTGTAAAATGACCACGGACAACTGGAAGTTTTAAAGTCTTTATCTAAAGTTCGTTCTCAGTAAGCATTAGATTTACAAGAATAAGGCAATCGATAATCAAGATAATGAAAAGTACATAACTATAGAGAAATAAAGTCAGGGTAATCATGGAAATGCTAATATGGGATGCAACAGGAAACGCTATGCATTTAGGGCAAACGTTCTTTGGACAGTTTAAGAAAGGCCGTTCTAGACCATATCAGGAAATGACAAACTGCAATGCAAAATATAATTTCTAACAGGTAGGGTAACATGGGAAACGTTATGAAAATATGCAATGACTTTACGTTTCAATAATTTGCGGCAAAGCATGGAAAAATCAACATATGCAAAGGTGTGTCTTTATTGAAGCAAAAGACAGAAAAATAGAAAGGTGCAAGTTTAAAGATTTTAGAGCAATATTTACCTAGACTGGTGTGGAAACCAAACCCTGGCCACGGGTCAGTTTAAGGACAGGAAACCCTCAAGGAAGGATACCCCTCAATGGACAGCAGGTGCAGAATGGACACCCAGGACAGGACAGGAAACCCTCAGATTAGGAATCAGGACAGGACCTCAGGACAGGAACCCCTCAGGACAGGACCGCACCCGCAGTTTGGAAGCAACGCCTGCGCTCCACCCTCTCTGCAGCTATCGATCAAGACCCCGATTGGGTCAGCGAACTCCCAGCAAAGTGCTTCGCCAGCACTTTTAAGGTTCAGTAGAACCTTAGTCTATGGTCAATTTCGGACAGAGTACTCCGCAGTTCTCTGTATCTTCAGTCACCTATTGAGTGCGATGGGTCAGTGACAGGTCAGCTAAACCAGACAAGTCGGACAATTTCCCTAGGTGAACCCAGGGTAGATATATAGTTTGGGGACGGTGTACCACCCCCCAATGTTGCAAAGTGTCAGAATCCCTCAATTTGGATTGGTCCTAAGGTAGGATTTGGGTAACACACCAATCAGAACACACTATTTGGATGCCTACTTTGCATCTCTGGGTACCGCCTAGCGAGATTGGGGTTCTCATGAGAAAGTCCAGGGAAATACAATGACAAGTTTACATTGTTTCAGAATGGGGACACATGACTCCGTCCTGCTGAGTTCGCAGGTCAGCTTCTCAGGAGCATCTTGCCCATCCCTGCCAGCTGGCTGAGTTCCACCAGCCAAGGTTGACTTCTCCCCAGGCGGACGGTCCTGCGCAGTAAGGACCTCCAAGATGGCTTTCGGCTCAGTCAGACCCCCATTTCCCGCGGTACATGAAAAGTAAGCGAGAAAAAATTAATACATAAAAATAACGATATGAAAACACATCATTGGGTTTGTACTTTCAACTTATCACTATAAAATATACTTATGCAGTCTAAATGTTAGCTACATATACACGGGCACAAGAGCAATGGCACGAGCAGTACCACGTTGTTGCCAAAGCTATGTATTACGCATGCGCAACTATTTCCCTCCAAACCTGCAAACACGTCAGGACACGTGAGTGTGACTGACGCATGCGCAGGAGCTATTTCAAAGCAGCGGCCATTTTATTGACTCGAATTAATCGTATTAGAAATACACATGTGCAAGCTTCATTTACCTCGTTTAAACATGAAATAAAGGTTAGTAAGACGTACAAATTATTACTTGGTTACACATGAGCGAGGTTCATGACTACAGCAAGTCGCAAATGCGAAGCTTTGCTTCATCAATCCCCTCTTTGATGATATTTACTATCATCACAAAATAATTGGAACCAGATGCCAACTTTTCACACCTTATACAGCTCTATTTCTTCCAGCAAACGATCCATCTTTTCTCTTTCATTTTTGGTAGGGTGAGAATTCTTCACCCTTTTGTATATCTGATTATTCATTTCCTCTAATTCAAGTTCATCCACACTTCGTTTCACTCCTCTTGCATTCACTTGATGTTTCCCGGTGTGTTTACGACATTTGCAACAGACAAATATGAAGAATAGGATAAGACCTATAATTCCAATTGGCATCAGTACCTTAAACAATAAGCTTTTACCTAAGCTAGCAAACCAATGACCTACATTTGAGAGACCAACTACCAGTCTCTTCCAGGCACTGTCAACCTCGAGTGGTTTGAGTTCCTTTTCCAAATTAGTAATGTTTTTCACATATCTTTTGAGCTGCACACTTTTGTCCGGAATATAAGTGCAACAATGTTGCGCCTTCAACATCCGGCAGACTCCGCCCTCTTTTGCTAATAAGGTGTCAAGAGCAAGTCTGTTCTGCAAAACCATTGATCTGATCGCAACCATTTCGGTATTGACCAGCAGAAATCCATGAGCTGTGTCAGTAGACAACACATCCACTATAGTGGACAATTTGCAAATTCTGTGAGTGTTCAGAACCACTCCCACTCCAGGTATCAGTGCACTGAAAATACTACCCATTATTTCACCTATGCTTTCTCTTTTACTACGCACTAAGCCATTAGTATTTTCACTGCTTCCAGCAACTTTGTTCACATGGTATATTTTCGGGAAGACTATGCCAAAATAGCAGCTTCCATACCAGTGATCCGGCAATTTGAAATAAGCCTTGTCCCCACATATATAATAAATTCCAGGAAACACAGGCTCTGACCCATTTTTGAAACCCCAACCTCCAATTACCTTGTAATTATGTTCGCATTCACTGGAACCAATGAAAATGTTATTATAATAGCTAGTCTTCTCGCGGTGAAGACATAGCTTGCCTTTCTTTTCAAAATCCAGCAACAGAGCAGGACCCGCTCCACCATTTGAGGTGCCTTCCATGTTCTCAGCCCATTGTGGCCTTTTCTGTGTTTCGTCATCTGCCTTTCTTTTTATTTTTATTCTCCTTTTCTCTGCCATGTTCAGGAACATCTTTTCCTGCTCACGCAAAGAACAGGTCAAGTTATCTCTGTGTGCGTCACCTATGTCTATATTACCTATAGTCAGAAAGTATTCACCCATATAGCGAGTAACGTCACTTTTAGTATGTACAGGATTCAAGTTCCCACGTATAGGGAGTTCAGAAAAGATCACGTCATTGTTTGAGTAATAGTACTGTAACGGTCCTCTTTTGTAAAATAAGCTTGCTAAAATGCTACAGGATATTCCATAGGTCAGGGGCAGGTGATGGTATGTCACGCCTTCAGCTACAGAGGTAGGTAGCTTCATGCAGACATAGCAATCTTCAATTTCCATAGTCTCTACATAGTGTATTAACAGGTTTGCGAAAACATTTAAATGTGTCTTATTCTTAACTCCATGATAATGTAGTCCTCCCTCATCTGATGCTTCTAAGTCTCGATTTGTTTGTCTAAGTGCTCTCTCATGTCTTGCTACACTCTGTGTTGTCAGCTCCTCACTGTCAGTATTTACAATTTCAGTAGGGTCAATATTAGTATTTTTGCTCACCGCAAAAGGAATGAAAACTGTTAGTCCTATCCAGAGTAATATCAGTATAACTATACTACATACACATACCTTGCAGCATGTTTTGCAACGACTGCAACTAGGTCTACCATTCACGTTTGAATCAGACATTTTGGCTCAGAAGAAGTTTCTCGACCCCTCTTTGTGTCTTTACACCAGTAGCTTACTTTGTGCAAATTCACGGTGGCTCGTCTTCTTCTTCGGCAGAGTACTCAGCGACTGGTTCTCCGTCGCTCTCGTCAGTTATATCAAGATCTTCAAATTCTTCTAACACGAGCGTCCATTCAGGAGACTTGTACTTTTTGTTTTGTCTTTTTATTCGATCACTCCTTCTCTTGGAAGTATCTTCTGGTTGTTCTGCTATGCGAGCACTTCTTCTTTCTTCTGCACGTTTTTCTTCTACTGTTTTTATTCTCAGTCTCAATTTCTTTATGTATCCAGGCTCAATATGCTTTCTTTTCTTAAGTCTTTTAGTTGGTACCGAGACTTCGTTTTCTTCTCTTGCCCTCTTGTTTTCATTAGTTTGTGGCAATTCTGTTTCAGTTTCTTCCCCTTCTACCTGACTAGTTCCAGGGCTAGCATCTATTTCTTCTGCCTGGTTACTAATCTGGCCTTGTTCAGGACAGTTTTGCGTTTGTTTTTCAGAAGTCTCTGTTTCTGTTTCCTGAACACGTTCTTCTAATCCTATCTGATCCTGTTCAAGCACTTCGATCTCTTGATTTTCTTCTGCTCGAACTATTACGCTATGTCTAGTCTGTCCCTTCTCGACATCAGGAGTCAGTGGAGGAGTATCAATCACTTGTTCTGTCCCTGTCTGACCTTCTCCTTCCTCAGTTTTGATGTGAATCTCAAGATCCTGAGGTTCTTCGCCTGTGCCTTGCTTTTCCTCCCTAGTCCACTCTCTACCTTCCCAAAGTCGCTCTCTTGTTCGAATGGGGTCTTCGGTGAGATCAATCAATGGTATCCACTCCTCTGGCCATATGCTCGGCAGCTCGTCTTCAGCTACTTCTGGCTCAGTTTCTTGGACCCCTTCAGCAGGCTGGACTCTGGGTAGTTCGTCATCAACTATTCCTGGGCCAACGTCTGCTGATCCTGCAGCTTGACTGGTACTGGGCTGTACGTCGTCAGCTACTTCTGGTCTGGCTCCTGCAGAGTCCTCTGCTGGACGCCCTTCTTCTTCAGGCTTTTCGTCTGGTAATACCTTCTGGGTGTGGCTGGCGTGTATCCAATGTGGAACCCCTGCACACTTTACTGCTGTGGTTGTTACCAGGATCACCTGACGCTTCTCTCCCCACTTTGGCTCCAGGCAGCTCTTCCGAGTATGCTTCTTTATCTTGACCCAGTCCCCCGGGACCAGTTTGTGGAGAGGAGTCGTTGGATTGAGGATGGCGTCTTCTCCGATCTGGCGAGAGATAGAACGCACTTGGTCACCTAATCTCTTGCAGTATTCAAGCACCAAATCATCAGTAATACTCAACAGTTTGCTTCCTGGTACCCATGCTTGTCTCATCACTCTTCCCATCAAGATTTCATGGGGACTTAGGCCTGTCTTGCGGTCAGGAACACTTCGGAGTCCCATCAGGACCAAGGGCAGGGCCGTCACCCAGGTCATGCCAGATGCATCACACAGTTTTGCTAGTCTGTTTTTGATAGTTCCATTTATTTGTTCCACTATTCCAGAAGCCTCTGGACGGTACGCACAGTGAAGCTTTTGTGTGATTCCAAAGGCCTTACAGAGTTCGTCGATTACATCATTCTGAAAATGTCGGCCTCTATCTGATTCAATAGTGACTGGAACCCCGAACCTAGGTATCAGTTCTTTTAGTAAACACTTAGCTACTGTCAGTGCGTCATTTTGGGGCGTAGGGAAAGCTTCCACCCACTTCGAAAATAGGCAGACCATGACAAGGACATATCGTTTCCCTTCACAACGTGGCATGGTGATGAAATCAACCTGTATTCTCACAAAGGGACCCCCTGACCTCCCAATTTTTCCCAGTTCCACCGCAGTTCTTTTGCCTGCGTTCATCCTTTGACATGGCAGGCACCTCTGGCAGAGGGACTCTGCTACTTTCCTGAACTTTTTACTGTACCAAGTCTGTTGGAACACTAGAATCATGGCGTCCCTACCAATGTGTGATCCTTCATGTATCAATCTCGCCATTGTGCTAAGTAAGTGTCTAGGTAACACAGGCATACCAGTTGGGCCTAAGATGACACCATCCACACGTCTTGGTCTACACCCATCTTCCTTCCACTTCTCTCTCTCTTGCCAAGGTGCCGCCTGCTGCCACTCTTTCACTTCATCCCATGTAGGCACTTCTTCAAACACTTGAAGTTGGCAGCTGGTTCCGGCCCCCCCTCGTTTTGGATTTATGATATATCGATCTCTGGCGCACCATTGGCCCACTCGATCAGCAAAATCATTTCCCAGTGATACAGTGTCCATGCCCTTCTTATGAGCAACACATTTTACCACTGCCAGTTCCTTTGGTAACTGGATTGCCTCTAAAAGGTCTTGAACCACTTTCCCATTTCGAATAGGGGTACCTGATGAAGTCAGGAACTCCCTCTGCAGCCACAACTGGCCAAAGTCATGCACAACCCTATAACAGTACTGACTGTCAGTATACACTGTTATGCGTAGGTTTTTCCCAATTTTGCAAGCTTTTATCATAGCTATCAATTCGGCTACTTGTGCAGACTTTACGTCAAATAGATAACCTGCTTCTTCAATTTTTGTTAAGGAGACTACCGCATAGGCAGCACTCAGGCCTCCTTGTTCATGTCTTAGACATGAACCATCCACAAATAATTCCTTGTCATGCACAGGCAACGGTGTTTCTTTAATGTCTGGGCGTGGTTTGGTGCTGAATTCTGTTAAATCAATACAATTATGCTCATCATCCACCCCACCTTCCATATCCATTGGGTCGGGGAGCAAAGTGGCGGGGTTCAGAATACTGCACCTAACAATGTTTACATTTGCAGCACCCACAAGAATCCTCTCGTATTTAGTCAGCCGACTAGGGGTGAGATACTGAGTCTTCGTCCTGGTCAGTAAAATTACCACTCCATGTGGAACATACACAGTTACAGGATGTCCCATGACAATGGACTCACTCTGCTCTAAACTTGCGCAGGTAGCAGCTACTGCTTTCAGACAACCTGGTAATCCAGCAGCCACTGGATCCAGGGTGGCAGAGAAATATGCCACAGGCCTTCTGGTTGTGCCATGTTCTTGTGTCAGGACTGACAACGCGCAATTATCGCGAGTATCACAGAATAGGGCAAATTCCTTGGAATAGTCTGGCATTCCCAACGCAGGGGCTGTACACAGACAATCCCGTAGTTTTGTGAAGGCTGTTAAGCTTTCATCATCCCATTGTACAATATCCGGTGTTCCTCTCTTGGTCATTTTTATCAAGGGCCTAGCTAGGACTGCAAATCCCAGAATCCATTGCCTGCAGTATCCTATCACTCCCAGGAACATTCTGATCTCTTTCTGAGTACGGGGTAACTGCATCTTTTGAATTATTCTCACCCTTTCTGATGTTACTTTCCTGACACCTTTCTCTATCTGGTGCCCCAGATATTTCACTGATTTTGCACAGAACTGTAATTTGTCAGGGGCCACTTTATGTCCCTTCTCACTCAGGTGATTCAGTAGGGCAATGGTGTCAATCACACAATCCCTATGACTTTTAGACGCCACCAAGAGGTCGTCAATGTATTGCACTAGGACAGAGTTTCCAGGTAAGACCAAAGTTTCCAAACATTTTTTCAAGATCTGATTAAAGATAGATGGGCTCTCTGTGTACCCTTGAGGGACCCTGTTCCAGACATACACGTGACCATTGAAGGCAAATGAGAAAAGAAATTTGCTATCTGGATGCAAGGGAATGGAAAAGAATGCATGACACAGGTCTATCACAGTGAACCACTCAGCATCCCAGGGAATCTGATACAGAATCACTGCTGGGTTCGGGACAATAGGGCAGCAGGGGACCACTATCTTGTTGACTTTTCGTAGGTCCTGCACTACTCTGTACTTGCCACTAGGCTTCTTGATGCCCATAATCGGTGAGTTACATGGGCTACTCATTACTTCCTGTATGATGTTTCCTTCTAGCAATTTTTGTATTTCCAGAGTGACACCGGCTCTCACTTCTGCATTCATCCTGTAGGGTTTAGTATTGGGGTATACTGCATTGTCCTTGATTGCTATCTGTATGGGGTCCACGTTTTTCATTAACCCTACATCTTTCCCAGTAAAGTCCCATACTTCTGGCTTCACTGCTTCTTGGAGTTCTTTGGGCAAATCCTGCATAGTCATTCGTTTAATCTCTGAGTCAGGTCTTATTAACATTAATTTATAGATGCCATCTTCACCTGGGGTCTGAATTTCAACACCCTTTGGTGTGCAAAAGATGGTACAGTTCATTTTGCACAGCAAATCACGTCCCAGTAAGTTCACCGGACTGGTGTCACAAACGACAAATCTATGCATTTCCTTAAAGTTTCCGATTGAGATCTCCATGGGCTTGGTAACAGGAGTACTAATCAATTGATTAGATACACCTACTACTTGGATGGCTTCTCCCGAGAGGGGTAGGTTTGGAACGTCCACTGTTCTCACAGTAGAACGGGTAGCGCCAGTGTCCAACAGAAAAGTGACATCATTTCCGTCAACCTTTCCTTCAATGTATGGTCCAGACTGGTCTACCGGCAAGGAGGCGCCAAGTACGCACTCCTCGTCCTCCCCTCTCAGGCCCCGTCAGTACTGGTCATCACAAAGGAAGGTATCATTTAACAAATACTGCGAAGTTGCTGCATTTCTGTTCTCATTGCTTTCCCAGACTTCTACCTCATCACCCTCTGTGGATTTTCCCTTATATACTTGCTTTGGAGCTCGGGGCACCTGAATCGTTTTTACCTGTGGTTGAGTCTTTCTTGGTCTTTCTTTCTGCGTCTGTGGAGTTAAATCAGGTGTTTTGGGGTTATCGTCAGGCAAATAAGGACACTCGTTTCGCCAGTGTCCAATTTCTCCGCACTGGTGACAGGGAAATTTCTTCATAGCCTCTTCTCTGCTCATTTTGGGCCGGGGCTTACCTCCTCCCCCACCCCCAGGACCTTGGTTCTGTGTGTTTTTGGTCATGTTACTCAATTGTTTTTCCTGCTGTTCTGCGAGCTTCACTTGAGCCCACATAACCTTCTCTTTGAGAGCCTTTTTCTTTTCTGCCATCTCGTCCTCGCAGTACTTTGCGTACCGCAGGACCTCGTCTACCTTTTTGGTATGCCAACAGATTTTATTATCCTTTATCCACTGACAAATTTCGGGTCTTAAACCGTTTACAAACCTGTAAATGAAATGCGTCATATCCTTCATCTCGATGTTATCTATACCACTGTATGTTTTAAACACCTGCAACAGCCTTTCATAATAGGAGTGCACTGTCTCGTCTCTTTCCTGCGTGGTTCTATCTATCCTGGTCCAATCAGTTTCCTTTGCGGGCACCTTATTTTTCAAATGCCGAATTACTTGTTCGTATTTTTTCATCACTTCAATCGACGGCTCCCCTGTGTTAGAGTCCCTCGGGTACTCCTCACTAGGCCAGGCTATGGCTATTTTACACTCGGTCCATAGATCTACCGGGACCACAATATCGAAAAATCCATCCAGGTCTTTCCACAGGCATTTTTGCACCTTTACGAACCTTTCCACCTGCCGGTACCAGTCAACTGGTTTTTCGCGCAATTTCGGGAAATCGTTAGTAAAGGACACAATATCCTGTCTGGACCATGGAACGTGCACATACCTCCCACCTGGTACTTCGCGCATGGGGCATAACTGTTCGGGCTTGTCTACTTCTCTCAGAGCGAACTCAGGGGTCGCTTGTCTGGATCGAGCCCCATCTTTCTTTCGTGCCCACCTGCTTTTCCATTTTTCCACGTCTCCCCATTTTTGCAAAATTGCTAGCAGCTCTTTAATCTGCAACTTTTTCCCTGATACATTCAAGTTCTCTATATCTTTGTCTGAGAATTCAGCTCTGTAAGGTTTTTGCAAGGGCTTGGACTTTGAAATATCTACCCCCATACTAGCTGCAGTGTCTTTCAGCTTTTCGTGGAGCACCCTGGTACTTTTGGTAAGGCTTTTACACATAAACAGCAACTCTTCTTCAGAGTATGTATTTAATCTGTCTAATCCCACATTTCCTGCCATTAATTCCTCTATTTCTACCCTCAGTTTGTAGAGGTCTAAAGGTTTCGTTTGCGGAGTCTGTTTTTCTAATTCACGACTCCAATTTTCAATTTCTTCCGGAGTTACCAGAGAGACACTCCTAGTGCCTGACGTTGATTCTAATTTAATTTCTTTCGCATTAAAAGGATTATGCCTCTTCTGCACTCCCTTCCCGGTCTGTTTGTTTGGCAGGTCCAAGAACACAACCTCGGACTCGCACTCACTGGACTGATCGTCTATCAGTAGGGGCTCCTGCCTTGGTGGGGCCATGATTGGGTTAATAACTGGAGGGTTTGGACTTCCCTGATTATTCCCATATAACGGAACCACTGGTCCAATTGTTACCGGAATAGTCAAAGCCTCAGGACTGTTATTTAACTGGGAGATTTTCTGAATTATTTCTGTTCTCTGTCTAGCTAGGGCCTCTTGCTCCCTTTCATCTAGTACTCTTCCTAATGTTCGGTCAGGTATTATCTGTGGGGTCAGGTGAGGGGTAAAACTCGGGGCAGTAGGATGCGTTTCACTTGGTCCTCCACCATAATTTGGTTTTGGGAACAAAGTTCCTGCCCCAAATGACCTGCGCTCTTCCCCATATGGAGGCTGTAAAAAGGGCATTCCTGAACTTAATGGTTTTTCTTCGTTTTCATAAAGAGGTCTGGGGAAAAAGACTCCTTTACTGGAATATTTTTCCTCCGGGCTTACGGGCACTCTAGGATATATCTCTCTTACCTCCGCGGGTCCGGGATTCTCAAAATAGGGCAGTACCTGACCACCTCCCCCCCTACTTAGGGATCTGTCCTCCTCCTTAATAGATGGACGCTGGGGATTTTCTCCTGCACTGGAAGGTCGGGCTCCCTCATTATAAGGGGGCGGACTTCTCGTAAAGATGTCATCTAATAATTCATCGTCTGACTCCCCCAGGGCCCCCCAATGCTTACTTTTTTCTGCCCTTTTCTCTCCCGCAGAAGGGGTACATGCTGGCATCATGGGAAACAGACCCTCAACAATCATGCTCTGTCTCCACTGTTTCATCTTTTTATCCCTGGTCTCTTGTTTCAGCCTTGGGTACCACTTGGTCAGACCTTTGTCCATTCGGGGCTTCTCTCTTTCGAAAGCCTCAATCTCCCATTCCTCTAATGCCTCATACTGCGTTAGTCTCGGTCTGGGATGCAATTCATTCATTCGGGTTCTCAAATTAAATAAAATCCCACCATTGAAGGTACCGTCTAACGGAAAGGCCAATATTCCGTCATCTTTTGTGTACTTTACCCAATTTTCCAACCACACACAGGTATTGTACCCTCGGTCAAACATCATGAACGAAGCGAGAGTATTGGGTGGTGGTACAATAACGCCCTCTCTGGATTTAATCGGTTTGTCCGTTTTGAAGTAATTCTTTACCCTATTTACAAGGGACATTTTTCTCTTAGTTCCGTACTTAATATCGTATCTATTGGCTTTCCACTGATCCCTTTCAAACCCTTGGCTTCTTGGATCGGGTCTAGTCTCTGGACAATACGAGTGCCACATACGATTTCTACGCTTAACTTTGTTTACAAAGTTCCCTTCAATCAGAATGCGCCTTGCAATTCCGTGCGACCAGTGGGGTGCACGTATTCAAATAGTTTCGACCAATGGGTGCGCGGCCCCTTCGTGAGACAGTTCTCACTCTTCGGCGCTCACCCCTCCTTCACAATTCCAGCCCCGCTACCCGCCCGCTGTTTCTACCAATCCCAGCGCGGCACGGAGTGACGTCAGAGACGCTTCGCGGCTGACTCCCTGCCTTCACAAGGTAACGGAAACTTTCTTTCTTTCTAAAGTGCTAGTGCTTGGTTATTTTACAACGACTACACATTCGCCACAGTGCTCAAGTGTCTAGACAGAGAAAGAGTTATTTTACTGCAAGTAAACTACTTCCATTTACTTTTCATACGCTGCGGGTAGATCTCTTCCGCCTACCCTTCACTCTAGCATCAGTGAACCTGTTACTTCCCTAAACTCATCCACTTCTCTGGGATATATCCGAGTCTAAGGTTTCCCAGCGGACCCCTCTGCTTTCACCCAAGCTCCGATGAACCTGCTACTCTTCCGATGTGACCCTTACTAGGTTACGCCACTATGGGAATTTTGCCAATGAACCTCGTTACTGACATTTATTCACACACGTATTCAGAAAAACCCTAGTTAGTGCTTCCCGGTTGTACCTAACCTGCACCTAACTTTCCTCGAGCCTGCGACCTCAAGGCAAATGGATTCTATTCACCACTTTGCCATTCAATTCCCCGGGGAGTTCGGACAACACTGAACGAGACGGTTTACAAATGCATGGATTAATACATATAACAATATAAGAACAAGAATAACAATGATAAAACAATTCATGAATTTCAAAGCAGCGTATTCTCAAGAGAATGATCAGGTCCCTCGGAACGGCCGCTCTTATAGCAGCATTAATATACTAGCAGCTACCGACTTAACTAGTCTAACTAATCCTGCCTAACCTTTAACTAGTCCCTAACCATCCTCTGCTACCAGAAAAACTGATAGAGCGCGCGAGGTCACCCAACCAATAATTTCGCCGCTTCCGGCCCATATATTTCAATTCACCATATACATTGACCGGGTGACTTCACGGGCTGCTACCAATTTGTGTGAATTCCCTACTGTTATTCCTCAGCGTACCCGACTTACCATCGACCGACACGGGTACCTATGACCACAATGGATCAGGGAGCTAGCTGTAAAGGAAAGGCAGCAAAATACAACTCAAAATGACATTCAATACCTTTGTAAAATGACCACGGACAACTGGAAGTTTTAAAGTCTTTATCTAAAGTTCGTTCTCAGTAAGCATTAGATTTACAAGAATAAGGCAATCGATAATCAAGATAATGAAAAGTACATAACTATAGAGAAATAAAGTCAGGGTAATCATGGAAATGCTAATATGGGATGCAACAGGAAACGCTATGCATTTAGGGCAAAAGTTCTTTGGACAGTTTAAGAAAGGCCGTTCTAGACCATATCAGGAAATGACAAACTGCAATGCAAAATATAATTTCTAACAGGTAGGGTAACATGGGAAACGTTATGAAAATATGCAATGACTTTACGTTTCAATAATTTGCGGCAAAGCATGGAAAAATCAACATATGCAAAGGTGTGTCTTTATTGAAGCAAAAGACAGAAAAATAGAAAGGTGCAAGATTAAAGATTTTAGAGCAATATTTACCTAGACTGGTGTGGAAACCAAACCCTGGCCACGGGTCAGTTTAAGGACAGGAAACCCTCAAGGAAGGATACCCCTCAATGGACAGCAGGTGCAGAATGGACACCCAGGACAGGACAGGAAACCCTCAGATTAGGAATCAGGACAGGACCTCAGGACAGGAACCCCTCAGGACAGGACCGCACCCGCAGTTTGGAAGCAACGCCTGCGCTCCACCCTCTCTGCAGCTATCGATCAAGACCCCGATTGGGTCAGCGAACTCCCAGCAAAGTGCTTCACCAGCACTTTTAAGGTTCAGTAGAACCTTAGTCTATGGTCAATTTCGGACAGAGTACTCCGCAGTTCTCTGTATCTTCAGTCACCTATTGAGTGCGATGGGTCAGTGACAGGTCAGCTAAACCAGACAAGTCGGACAATTTCCCTAGGTGAACCCAGGGTAGAGATACAGTTTGGGGACGGTGTACCACCCCCCAATGTTGCAAAGTGTCAGAAAACCCTCAATTTGGATTGGTCCTAAGGTAGGATTTGGGTAACACACCAATCAGAACACACTATTTGGATGCCTACTTTGCATCTCTGGGTACCGCCTAGCAAGATTGGGGTTCTCATGAGAAAGTCCAGGGAAATACAATGACAAGTTTACATTGTTTCAGAATGGGGACACATGACTCCGTCCTGCTGAGTTCGCAGGTCAGCTTCTCAGGAGCATCTTGCCCATCCCTGCCAGCTGGCTGAGTTCCACCAGCCAAGGTTGACTTCTCCCCAGGCGGACGGTCCTGCGCAGTAAGGACCTCCAAGATGGCTTTCGGCTCAGTCAGACCCCCATTTCCCGCGGTACATGAAAAGTAAGCGAGAACAAATTAATATATAAAAATAACGATATGAAAACACATCATTGGGTTTGTACTTTCAACTTATCACTATAAAATATACTTATACAGTCTAAATGTTAGCTACATATACACGGGCACAAGAGCAATGGCACGAGCAGTACCACGTTGTTGCCAAAGCTATGTATTACGCATGCGCAACTATTTCCCTCCAAACCTGCAAACACGTCAGGACAGTGAGTGTGACTGACGCATGCGAAGGAGCTATTTCAAAGCAGCGGCCATTTTATTGACTCGAATTAATCGTATTAGAAATACACATGTGCAAGCTTCATTTACCTCGTTTAAACATGAAATAAAGGTTAGTAAGACGTACAAATTATTACTTGGTTACACATGAGCGAGGTTCATGACTACAGCAAGTCGCAAATGCGAAGCTTTGCTTCATCAATAGTGAGGGTGCCATTCCCATAGTCGAGTCTGGTTAGCAATCCTTGACCCTGCTTGCAGGTTAGGCCTCTCCCCACACCGCACAGCACGGCCTGTGTGCCCGTGACTCTGGGACCACTGCTGCCGCTTCTGTGAGTTTGCTCCCCCTATCGCTGCCTGTGTCTGCCTGCCCCCGTTTTGTGACTTGCTGCCTTTGTTTTATTTTCTTGCTGCCTCTGCTTAATTGTGTTGCCTCTGTTGTCCTGTACTTGTTTTTTGCCCCATTCTGCTGCCTTTTCCCCCCCTCATGCCTTCTGTACCCCCGTAATCTCCACTGCTTCCCTGCGGCCCCACCCCCGTTCGCCTATTCCCTGCCACGTTCCCGCCTCCCAGCTGCTCCTCCATCCAACCTCCCCATATATGGGAGGTGCGCTGCTGGCGCGCCGAAGGCAGGCCTAAGGCAAGCCCATCTGTGCCCGTCCGCGCCCAGACCGCGTCCTGCGCCAGAACCCCTGACCCCCGCAAACACCATGACGCCCATCTCCACTACAACTCCAACACCCGCCACGCACTCAATGCCGGACGATCACGCACCTGCTGCCTGGCCGCCCTGAACTGCAACTTCACCAGCATCCAGCTCGTCAAACCACCAACCAAAGAACCCAACTACCTCAAATGCATTCTTCTCAACACCCGCTCCGCCCGCAAACACGCCGTTGAACTCTGTGACCAACTCGACTCCAACACCCCAGACATCGCCTTCCTGTTGGAGACCTGGCTGAACTCCTCCTCGGCACCCGGCATCGCCATAGCCATCCCGGAAGGCTATAAGATCACCCGCAAGGACCGCACCAATGGAATAGGAGGAGGAAACGCCATCGTCCACAGGAACACCCTCAAAATCTCGACAAACACCGACGACACCCTCAGCACCGCCGAACACCTGTACTTCCAGATCGACACCGACCCCAACACCACCCTTAGAGTAACCCTCGTCTACAGACCCCCCAGACCCTGACCACAGTTCAGCGACTCCATTGCCGACTTCGTCAGCACATATGCCCTCACCTCTACGGACTACATCCTCCTCGGGGACCTGAACTTCCACCTCGAGAACAACAACGACGCCAACTCTTCCACCTTGATCGACAACCTCACCAACCGTGTGAAAAGTCAGCCCATAACGCACCTGATGCCCAGGCTGCTGGCGCAGGACGCCTCTTAGTTCCCATCTTGAACAATTACCAAATAAAGAGACGGGCGCTGGTAGCAGGAAAACAAGAACAGAGTTTTATTTCTCATGAGGAGAGCCTGTCATTTCGGACACTCGCATAGTGTCTTCAGGAGGTGCTCTAAAAAGTTTCTCTGAGGCTTCGTCTTTTATACACATGTTTATGATGCACAAAACATTCCTTATTGCAATAAAGACGCTTTGAAGTAGGAAAAAGCATGCTTGGAATCCCAGCTTCAGGCCTATTCCCATACCAGTCGCTCAGATGTCATTCTCCCCTCCTGAATGTAACAAGAGATTGTGATCTCTCAGCCGGACATTCCTACAGGACACGAGGGCAGGAGGGGATGATCAGATCAAAGGTTGGGCAGGCGATAAGATCGGGCACTTCGGTTGGTGTATCACGGTTTTGTTATGCTGGGCAGGAAAAGGGGGGGTGTACATCCACGGGGCTTGGTCTTAAGACTTGGGACCGGGTCGAAAGGCCAAGTGCAGCTGGGGGGGGGGGGCTCGTCAGCTGAGGGGAAGGGTGTTCTTGGGAGGAAATGGGGGGGTGTGGGTCAAGCAGGAGTGTTACTTCTAGAGCAGGGTCACGCAGAGGGAGAGGGTCTTATGGCCGATGCATGAGCAGTGCGCGCGGGGAGGGGTGCTGGGGGTTTAACAAACGGGCAGAGAGGTCATGGTGCCTAAAATGGCTGTCGTGTACGAGTGTGCATGGGTCTATGCTGGCGGGATAACACAGTCAGTGTTTCGCGATATCCGTTCTGCTTACAACAGGGGGTACAGTGAACACAAATGAACGCCGCTTATGTACATATACATTGCCATTTTCAACAGTCGCCGCTTTTTTACATAAGTAAGTTCATTTCGGTGTTTTGCCTCAACTGACGGAGTGTACATATAGCCATGTGTGGCCAATGAAATAGCGTTTGTCAATACTAGCAGATTGCGTGTAACCATATACAGTCGATACGATTGGCGGAATGCGGTACATATGAATTTACATTTGTCGGGTTGTTCATACAAGTCTAGAGATCGGCATAATACTTAGTCGGGGTCAATCAAGAAAAAGGTTCCGACACATTATAGAATCACGTTCTGACTTTTTCTCCGGTGACATCAACATACAGTAAAAAGTGCTCTGATACCTTCGGGTCTTGTCAGTGCTATAAGAGACTTTTGGAAAACTAAATGCATGAGTGACCGATGAAACATTTTTGAAAGCAATACAAAAAATGGCTGAGGGAGGAATTCAGTTCGATACAAGCAATTAGTCAAGGGGTGGGCAGAAAGTTCAGGAAGGGGGGGTCTTCGTCACAATGTCTTTTTAAACAGCGAGCCATTACTGGTAGGCTCTGGTAGTCCGTCTTCTTTCGATGGCGCTGTTGAGCACCGGCGGTGGAGCTATAGGTCCAGCTCGGATTCATCCTTATGCGTTGCAGGGTGCGATCAGTCCTCTGCTGTTAGATCACAGTCCTGTTTCCTAACTGATCTTCTTAGGTGTGCCTCATGCTGGGCACCTGCGTGTCTTTCTTCTTCCGTGGCAAAACCTTATTCTATCTAAATGCTGCTCTTCTTTTCTGAGTCAAAAGTTATGCGAAAAGGGTGATGTTGTTGAATAATCGAGGGAAGAGAGGGCGAAGTGGGATCAGATCTTTGAACACACCAAGGGACCAAAGGAGCAAAGGACGACGAGCAGGCAGGCCCATCAGTCGGGCTCAAAAGGGACGGGGACTTCAGGCACGAGTGGGTCAGCAAATCGAGGGCTTCAAGGCAGCCCTTCATTCCTTCATCTGCCGAGTTTGAGAGTGGTGCCTCGTCCCGCGTCTCGTTGCTCTGCGACTCCACCTTTGGTTGAGGTCACACGTGCATCATGATCTGTGGCCAGGCTGTGCGTCACGTCCAGCTCCTCTCCTCCGGTGATTGTATCTTTGAATGGGTACAAAACAAGTTTTAGAAAAACTGGCAGGAGAAGACATTTATACATCTCAATTCCGTCCCCAATCCTAAGTAGGTGGGGGATAGGTTCATCGGTCACAGTCAGAAGTCATCACTTATGGAGTATGTAGGAGGGCATTTCCACTGAATTCGTAAGCCTATTTGGCGTTCATTCGTGACGTACGTGGAGAGAAATCGGACTCCCATCGACAGTGTATTCTATCAAACTCGAAATCGAGTCCTTAGGTAGAGACTCGCCCTTTTTAACCCAAGTACTGACAATCTTACATTTCCCTTCGGGGTCGGCTAACTCTTGCAAGCAGGGGGGGGGGTTATCATCATGAGAGGGGGGGCAGAGGTTAAACATGAGTTTTATTGGGGAGCGACGGCTAATCAAGGTCATCAATTACGCTTCGGGGATAGCTGATATGGAGCTGGGGTCAATCGGGAGAAACGAGGACGCTTTGGACAGGGAGCTGGGGTCAATCGGGAGAAGCGAGGACGCTTTGGACAGGGAGCTGGGGTCAATCGGGAGAAGCGAGGACGCTTTGGACATCCGCACTTAAGTGCAGAGGGGTGAGGCAATCTGGGCATTGGGGATTGTATTTCTAACGAACTGAAAAACAGAAGACCATTGACGTTATAGTCCCCCTATAAAAAGGCCAGATTAGGGGACATCAGTCGTCTTACCTGTCCTTTCTTTCATTACCAACTCGGGTTCTATCGTTTTGCAGAAAGGAGAGGTAGTAATATGGCAAGTTACAATCGTTTTAGTTCCTGTCAATGTTGCCGAACACCTTTGTGTTCGAAGAGACCCAATTAGGTTTGTGCCGGTGGGGCACAACGTTACCACACAAGGGAGGAGGGAACAGGGGGACCCTCAGAGAGAGAGAGAGTCATCCGCACTCTAAACGAACCACTCGGTACACGTATGACATGGAGAGAGAGAAAGAGAGAGAGAGAGAGAGAGAGAGAGAGAGAGAGAGAGAGAGAAACGTGTACAATAATGGGCCATTCAGTGCGCACACAACACAGAACAGCAGGGGTCAAGTAATACGGAAACACAGGCAGAGGGACGACGTAGATCCATACATTACGTGCACAAAAACTCAGGCGGGGGAGACAGTACATGTATTATTTACAAAAATCCAAGACAAAACATAGAACAGTTATTGGTCAAAATGATCTCTTCCTGTATGCTGCGCATCCTTAGCATCCTAAGCTCTTTTTACCTTTTTCTTCTCTTTTATCGTCGGCTGCCTTCACTGGTGGCTTTGGTTGCACACACTTACGCCTTTGGCAATTGGTCAAGAACTAACCTGGTCGGGCTAATGCTCACGGTGGGCTGAGGCAACAGTGGGTGTCAGTTGGGAGAACAATGGTGCAGCTTTGAGTTTCATGTCTATGAGGGTGCGAAAGGAGGTAGTAGATTTTAAACACTGGCAACATTCCTAGTCCTCCGAGCGGAGGGTACTTGGGTAAACCTCATCTCGGAATATTCCTTAAACTTTCCCTATTTAGTTAAACGTAGGAATTTATTTATTAGTGCACGTCATTCCTGGTTGTATTATTCGGGGTGCCAAGCGAAGTCATATTTTGTAGTTTCCGCTTCAGGCTGTCCTCCCAAGCGCTAAGTTCAGGGAGAGAAGTAGTCATTGTTCGCTCGTCGTGTGTAGGCACCATAATCGAACCCCTTTTTCCCATCTCTTTAATCGACGTTCCGATGTGACCTGCAGAAAGAGGGAAAAAGAAGGGGGGGGGGGCAGGGGCAGCACTTTAAAAACACATTAGCGCGCATAAACCCGAAAAGGCTTTTACTTACTACATACTCGGTCTATCTCCACGGGACGCAGTCCCTGCCAACTTGGCGTTTAAGCCCAGGTGGACCATTTAGTGTGGGAGAGATGATTATCGGAAGCCTGTGGATAGCATAGGTCGCCCAAGTGTGGTATTACGGATCGTGTGCAGGGGGGTCAGGTGGCACTCCTTCGGGGCGACTTAGGGGCATTTTAAAACAACTTTCCTGATACAGGTAGCATATAAAATATAGGCTAAATACCAGGATCTTTAGCGGTTGCTTTAGGCTGTACAAAAATGAAAAACACATACAACAAAAACCTGGACCATTCATATTTGCAATATTTCTGCGTACTATACTTTTTAACCCTTAACTAATCGAGCTGAGCCATTTCACCTGTATTTTAGTTATATCGGAAATAGTGTTCATTTATTCGAAACTTACCAATCTACGCGTGACAACTACGTTTGCTTTTTCCAAGAATCTTTAATAAAAATGTTGGTGCATAAATACGGGCCTACAACCCCGTGGGCCGGCCACGGAGCAGGCTGGAACTGTACATGTGGGGATACTTATTAGTGGAAAACCTAATGGAGTCGGTGGTCGTTTATTTCATAATAAAAAGTGCGACAAGTGCAATAAAATCATATCGAAACTTCAGTGTGAGCGAGTATCATAAGTGTTGAAATTCAAACTTTCAATAATCATGATGCGCCAAAACTTAACAACAATTCATTATCCGAATGTTCAATCAGTACCCATCTCATGTCAATTCATTGTCCGAACACATAATCAGTACCCATCCCATATCAATTCATTGTGTTTAAAAACTGCATACATATTTCATGACACCAAGGCTGAGCAATCGGGGTACAACAAGGAGTTGAAAGTTTCATTTGTACCAGCGCCATTTTGGGGGCAGCCAGGCAGATCCAGGCATAGTCAAAATCTCCACCAACTCGTGGTTGGGCCAGAGCCTCTTTCGGCAGTCCAAAAGTTCCGTTAAAGGGCAACAGAAAGGATCGGCGGTATGAACCATCAGTCAAAGGGGGATGGAGGCAACAATTTTTTCTACCGGGTCATACTGGGTTTTCACCAGAACTGATCCGAACTGTAGTCTGCAGGATTTTAGTCATTCAAACTGAGGCTGGCGCCAGTATGGGAGCGCCGACGTCTCGCGGCTACATTTTCATCGTTCCGCGGGCAGTCATTCCCCATCGGGGGCGTCTGCGGGGGTCGGGGGCCCCCGTGGCTCTTATAGAATCTTCAAAGTCGAGGAGAACACTTCTGATTGTGGGACTCATTTCTTAATCAACAAGCAACCGGGCCATCCCTTCACGCCGGGCCCGCTCCTGCAGGGTCGACCGCCATTTTACGAGTGGACGAACCCTTGTCGGGTGAGTGGAGCGTTGGGGGTGCCACTGGGGGCCTCCACCTGGGGAGGTGGGAGAGGCTCGTTTGCGCCGCCTCTCCCTCCCAGCGCACCCCACGCCGTTTTTCTCGGCGTTAACATTCATGATGGCCGGACCAGGCGATGAGAGGAGGGGGGGGGTTGGAGGCATAGGCAAGACATCCCCCCCCCGGTGGCCTGCAAGGCGCTGCTTCAGGGCCAAACGGGGAGCTTCTACCAAGCTGTGGCTGGACCAGGAGATGCGAGGGGGGGGGGGTCGGTGGCATGAGCAAGACATCCCCCCCCCATGTTGTCGCAGCCATTATTGAAGAAAGAAGAGGGGACGCCCGGATCCCGTCGGCCTCGGCTCCTCTTCTGGCCCACCTTATGCGACGACCTCCCCGACCGACGGCTGGCAGCAGGACCCGCCCTACACGTGCCGAAGATCTCGTCTTCCGGATGGGCGTAGCCGCGGACCTGTTGCACTTCGGGAGTTTCCAGAATGGGGGTAGGTATCTGCTGACTTGTATCTATCTCATGTTACCGTTATTGGGGCGTGGCAAGCGGGACAGACATGTTGGGAGCAGTGAGAGGTGGCGAAGCCTAGTTGCCTCGTGGCCGTCGCGATGTCAAGCTTGGCTTCTCTCACCATTTTCATGTTTCTTATTACGGGCTTATTTCTAACGTTTCTTATTTCTAGCGAAATCATGTGTTTTATCGTGAGCTTATTTCTAACGTTTTCCTATTTGTGGCGAAATCAAAAAACTCATCAGTGGCCTACTGATTTTGCTTTCTTATTTCTTTCTCTCTTTTTTTTTTTCCTTTTTTTTTTCTTCTCTTTCTAGCGTGTTTCATGCTAAAGTTTCTGTTAACAGGATACGGTGATTACTTCGTTATTGTTGCATATGTCCTTTTTATTAGGGGTGCCCTCCGGTCGAGCCAGATGACCTACCTCTAATAAATGGTCCGGGTGGAACTAGTTTACCAATCAGTGGGGAGTAGATAGGCACGAGAGATTACAACGGGGGACAAAGGTCCACATTACCTACCCTTCACTACTTGCAAAGATTAGACAGAATATTTCTTTTCTACGTTATTTGCAAACAGGGAATGCCTCGAACGAACTATTCCTTGAACAATAAAATGTCCAAGTAATCAATCAATCAGTGGGGAGAAAAATAGGCATGACGGATTACAATGGGGGACAAAACGTCTGCATTACCTATCCTTCACTATCTGCAAAGGGGGGCAGAATATTTCTATTCTTCCTTGTTTGTAGACAGGGAATATCTCAAAGAGCAATAATCGATAAACATCGATAACAAACAATCAGTGGGGAGAAAGATAGGCATGACGGATTACAATGGGGGACAAACGTCTGCATTACCTATCCTTAACTATTTGCAAAGAGAGAGGAACGTTCCTATTCATCGCTGTTTGCAAATAGAAAATGTCTCAAAGAGAACCAATACTTCAAGTACAATCAATCAATCAATCAGATGGATAAAGCCATCCTACCAATCGGACGTAAAGACGTCCTACTTAACCTTACCCGGACCGGACCGTGTGGGCAATTCTTCGCCTTCCCTTTTCCAGCGCCCAATCGTTCTCTTTCTCCATGTTTTTTACCGCAGCATTCCTGTGGGATTCCAGTCAGGACAGTAGGTCACTTGAGAGAGGTCCGTTCGGAATCGGTGAAGTTCATTCAATCGGCAGCCGGACGAGGGCCCTCTCAAGGCAGGTATACTCCAATCGTTTAGATGTTTACCCCATCGTCTGGACCTCTCTTACCGGACCTTATGTCGCTGATGGGCCCCGCGTTGGGACGCCAATTGTGGAAAAGTCAGCCCATAACGCACCTGATGCCCAGGCTGCTGGCGCAGGACGCCTCTTAGTTCCCATCTTGAACAATTACCAAATAAAGAGACGGGCGCTGGAAGCAGGAAAACAAGAACAGAGTTTTATTTCTCATGAGGAGAGCCTGTCATTTCGGACACTCGCATAGTGTCTTCAGGAGGTGCTCTAACAAGTTTCTCTGAGGCTTCGTCTTTTATACACATGTTTATGATGCACAAAACATTCCTTATTGCAATAAAGACGCTTTGAAGTAGGAAAAAGCATGCTTGGAATCCCAGCTTCAGGCCTATTCCCATACCAGTCGCTCAGATGTCATTCTCCCCTCCTGAATGTAACAAGAGATTGTGATCTCTCAGCCGGACATTCCTACAGGACACGAGGGCAGGAGGGGATGATCAGATCAAAGGTTGGGCAGGCGATAAGATCGGGCACTTCGGTTGGTGTATCACGGTTTTGTTATGCTGGGCAGGAAAAGGGGGGGTGTACATCCACGGGGCTTGGTCTTAAGACTTGGGACCGGGTCGAAAGGCCAAGTGCAGCTGGGGGGGGGGGCTCGTCAGCTGAGGGGAAGGGTGTTCTTGGGAGGAAATGGGGGGTGTGGGTCAAGCAGGAGTGTTACTTCTAGAGCACGGTCACGCAGAGGGAGAGGGTCTTATGGCCGATGCATGAGCAGTGCGCGCGGGGAGGGGTGCTGGGGGTTTAACAAACGGGCAGAGAGGTCATGGTGCCTAAAATGGCTGTCGTGTATGTGTGTGCATGGGTCTATGCTGGTGGGATAACACAGTCAGTGTTTCGCGATATCCGTTCTGCTTACAACAGGGGGTACAGTGAACACAAATGAACGCCGCTTATGTACATGTACATTGCCATTTTCAACAACCTTAGACTCCGTCAACTCGTCACAACACCCACCCACGCCGCTGGCCACACGCTTGACCACATCTTCTCTGCAAGCTCCAACATCTCCTTTAACCACACCACCGAACTCCACTGGACCGACCACCAGTGCATCCACTTCACCTTGCGGAAATCCACAGCGCACCACCGCACCAAACAAATGCCTTGCCGCTGCTGGAGCAAAGTCACCGAAGACCAGCTATCCACCGCCCTCAGCCAGAACCCCCCCTCAGACCCGACCGATCCCGACGTCGCCGCCCGCAACCTCAGACAATGGATCAACGACTGCGCCAACACACTCGCACCGCTCAAAATACCCTCCAACAGCCACAACAGCAAGAAAGCCAGCTGGTTCACTGATGACCTCCAGGCCTCCAAGCAAACATGCCGAAAGCTAGAGAAGAACTGGAGCTGTGAACGAAAATCGGAAAGCTATGCAGCCCACAAGAACGCCACCTGCAGACACCACCACCTCATCAAATCCGCCAAAAGGGCCTCCTTCAAAGACCGCCTAGACAACAACGCACACAACAGCAAAAAGCTCTTCAACATCGTGAAGGAACTCTCCAACCCCAGCTCCAACACCAACGACATCCCACCTTCACAAGACCTGTGCGACTCGCTGGCCACCTTCTTCCACCGCAAGATCACAGACATCCACAACAGCTTCAACACTGTGACCGCCCCAGCAACCACTGAGACCTCCGCCCCCACGACCACCATCCGCGCCAATCGCCTGCTCTCCTGAACCAACATCAATGACGACGACACCATCAAAATCATGAACATCCTCCACTCCGTATCCCCGTCAGACCCATGCCCGCACCACATCTTCAACAAAGCCAGCACCACCATCGCACCTCATCTCCGGAAAGCCATCAACATCTCCTTCGAGACAGCGACCTTCCCGGAGAGCTAGAAGCACACCGAGATCAACGCCTAACTCAAGAAACCACAGGCGGACCCCAAGGACCTCAAGAACTTCCGACCCATCTACCTGCTCCCAGCAAAGGTCATCGAGAAGGCGTCAACAAACAACTGACCAGCTTCCTCGAGGAGAACAGCATCCTAGACCACTGATTATAGTCCGTGTTCTGTTGGTTGTGATTGCACCGGATTCTTATCTCACCTTATCTTATCTTACCACTCCTAAGAATCCTCGGCCGACTGGATCTTTTTATCTGCTATGAAGTGTAAAGGGAAGAAAACCAATGCATTCACCATCAACCAGTATATACCAACCAACTTAGACACGGAAAAGACCACTGACTCCAAATTACAATTTAGGGGTTTTATTACAAAGCTAAAAATAACTGGCCATACAAGCACCTCGTGACAAGGTTAAAGAAATATATGGGCACTAATACAAAGTTCATCCTACGCACCAGTCTGATCCGGTCTCTAAAAAGACTAAACAGGCAACAACTGCTCCAACAACCAATTCAGTCTTCATTAGTAACTATAAAGGAAATCTGTTAAATCTGTCCCATCTCTAACACTAAAGTGGCATCCCTACTTAGGGGCCCATCAGAAAGTCGGGTGGATCGCCACCGCCCGCATGGCGGTCGCGATCCGCCCGACATTCTTTCCTGCCCGCATGCCATCCCCCGCCTTATTACTATGGCGGTGGGGACCACGGCGGACGGAAAGACCGGCCGCCGCTTTTCCGCCCGGTCGATGAGTCGACTGGGCGGGAAAGGTTTTAATATGGTGGCGGTGTCTGTTAGACACCGCCATCCATATTATAATGCATGCAGGGATTTGCCTCGGTGCCGCCACGGAAAGGCATGCAGTCTTTAGTGGAGAAGTGTGGCTCACTGGTTAGAGAAGGCAGACCTGGAAGCAGAGGTCAGCCCGGGACCAGGGTTCAATTCCCGGCTCGGCGGGGTCTTGAGTCCTAAAAAAAAAATGTCCATGGACTCGACAATTCTCACCCCGGTGCCTACTCGATTCACGGGTTCACACTCTGTGACTCTGGGCAATAGCTTGCTTAATCTCCACAACGGCCCCTCGCGGCGGGATGCCTGGCTTTCACCTTGCGGATACCCTGCTGGGGTTATCTCACAGGGGAATACCAGGACGGGTTCCCTAAGCAAGCGCTTAGAAACTGCTTGGTGATTTGCGCTATATAAATTCCTGTACATTTACATTTACATTTACTTTACTATTGAGGGCCAGTAGCGGGCCCCCAGGAAGTGTGTGCTGTTTCATTTACAACATGACAGGCACCGCGTGGTGCCTGCCACGTTGTGCATGAAAATGCACACCATGCCTTTTTGGCATTGCGGTGGGGGTGCTAAAAGCACCGCCCGTCGCAATGTCAAGAATGCAGGATGCGCCCGCCAGTGTGGCTGGCGCATCCTAATGACCTCCACGGGACCGCCGCACTTATGGTGGGCGGTCCCTTTCTACGTCAGGATGGCGGGCGGAAAAAGTCCGTCCGCCATCCTAATGATGCCCTTAGCATCTTCTATATACAAAACACAATGTCCCAATAGGTAACAGTAGAAACGGCAATTTAAGTTGTGCGTGCAAAAAGCATTACATTTGAAGGAGAACAAGGAGGCTCAATTCGTTTGTACGTAGCTTGTAATTCACCAATTTCTGGGATAATTACACATGGAAATACAGTTATAAAGCAGCACTGTACACGAAAAATCATGTGACAACCCAACAAGCAATTGGTGACAAGGTGATATATACAAGTGGAGGTGACGACGCAAGTGAAAAAGGGTGAACAGCGTGGACGGCGCAAAGTGACAAAGTTATATACAGTGTTGGCTCAGGCATTGATAAATTCAAATCATTTTAAATTGCATTAGGACACATGAGCCAAATGTTGTAATGCGCCAAACAATTGCGCTGCAGTGTCGACGGCGTTTCGATCCACAGTTATTAGGGATCCTCTTCAGGACAGGGTTGACGGATAGTTGTAGTGCTGGGCTTCGTCGTAGAACAATGAATTCAAGTGAACGGAAGGGTCATCGTGAGTAAGTAACGATACGGGGAACCGTCTAGGTCGGCGTGTCTGGATGCAAGGCTTCTTTAGACGATGCAGAGGCAGCGTCTGGTTCAATCTGTAATTTCGCTGTCAAGGAATGATTCAGGAGCGTGGGTTCCGACCTGCAATGAGGTTGAATTGAATCGTAATTCAACCTCATTGCAGGTCGGAACCCGCAGATTGATTCAGACGCTGCCTCTGCATCGACTAAAGAAGCCTTGCATCCAGATACGCCGACCTAGACGGTTCCCCGTATCGTTACTTACTCACGATGACCCTTCCGTTCACTTGAATTCATTGTTCTACGATGACTGGTCACTACACTGAACCAGCGCCTACTTGAAGCCCAGCACTACAACTATCTGTCAACCCTGTGCTGAAGAGGATCCCTAATAACTGTGGATCGAAACGCCGTCGACACTGCAGCGCAATTGTTTGGCGCATTACAACATTTGGCTCATAACTGTGTCCTAATGCAATTTAAAATGATTTGAATTTATCAATGCCTGAGCCAACACTGTATATAACTTTGTCACTTTGCGCCGTCCACGCTGTTCACCCTTTTTCACTTGCGTTGTCACCTCCACTTGTATATACTTGATACGACCATGGTTCAGCTTTGCTTATCCTCAGTCTTTCGTTGGCTAACCTCGGCCCAGTTAAAGTGTAATGAGGAGAAATCAGAGGTCCTCTTTTATGGTTCCTTCCCCCCCCAGTTTTAGGAATTCGCTGTGGCCCCCTAACATCCCATGTCCTAAGGTAATGGGTGGCCCTGCGAAAAATCTTGGAGTCTGGTTTGGGGAGGACTTGAGATATGAAGACCATATAAAGAAACTGTCGGGGACTTGCTTTGCCACTTTAAGGATGCTCAGAAAATTCTTCCCACTACTTTCCGGAGATGCTAGGGAGGCTGTTGCACGAGCACTTATTTTGGCAAGGCTGGACTACGCGAACGCTCTGTTTAGCGGCATTCCTGCTTACCTGATCAAGCGGTTGCAGTTTATTCAGAATGCCGCTGTTCGTCTCCTCTGTAACATCCCGAGATGGAAGAGCGTTCGGTCTCAAATGTCCGGTCTGCATTGGCTTCCGGTACCGCAACGCATTCTTTTTAAATCGTTAGTGCTTGCATTTCGAGCCATGCATGACCTAGGCCCAGCCTATTTAAAGAAAAGATTTTCCCTTTACGTCCCCACAAGAGCCCTCATGTCAGCCTCACTGTTCAAAATGACCCATCTACGGTTCAGGCGGGCCAGGCTGGGCGGGCAGTCAATTGTTGTAGTGGTGTCCCGTGTGTGGAACACTCTCCCCTTCCATCTGCGCTCCTGCCAAAATGTTGCCCAGTTTAAGAAGAACCTAAAAACTCATCTGTTCAGAAACTTGACATAAGCTAATCACTGTGTTGTCCCCTTGCCCTTTGTTCTCCATCGCGCCAGGATACTCTCAAGTAATAGAGCGCGCTATAAAACAATTTATACATACATACATACATTATATATCACCTTGTCACCAAGTGCTTGTTGGGTTGTCACATGATGTTTTGTGTACAGTGCTGCTTTATAACTGTATTTCCATGTGTAATTATCCCAGAAATTGGTGAATTACAAGCTACGTACAAACAAATTGAGCCTCCTTGTTCTCCTTCAAATGTAATGCTTTTTACATGCACAACTTAAATTGCCTTTTCTACTGTTACCTATTGGGACATTGTGCTTTATATATACCTTATACCCAGTCCCAGTTTGGTCTATGGGTCCTACTCCTGTTCTTTTTCACCACTTAGCATCTTCTAGGCACGATTGAG
Source organism: Lissotriton helveticus (assembly GCF_964261635.1). Lineage (NCBI taxonomy): Eukaryota > Metazoa > Chordata > Amphibia > Caudata > Salamandridae > Lissotriton > Lissotriton helveticus. Next base: position 344,220,441 of record NC_136060.1, on the reverse strand, counting down.
GAACGGTGTTAGCTTGTGAAGACTTCCTTAGAAGTACACTCACGATGCAAGGGTCAGTAGTCAAAGCAAAGTCTTCCTTCTAAGAATCGATTCCTTCTAATCTCCTAACGGCTCTCTGCTAACTCTTACCCCAGGGCACTGTCCCTAATACAAAATGAACACTTAATAGAACACGCCTCTGAAACACCTCCTCTGGCCAGGCAACTCTCGTATGGATCTTTCCACCAAAACTTATACTCAGTCCAGCAACGGTTTGTATGTCCTTGGGTCTCAGGCTTCTTCAGCGAGCTTACAATTATCGGCATTCCTGAAGACTATGTCGCAGTTCTCCTCCATACCTAACTCCTAAAACAAAGAGCATCAGTCTAGCTAATGAGAGCAATGTCCTTGCGCCTGCAACAGAAGCATGTGAACGGAGCAACCTTGCACGCACATGAATCTTGCTGACTGCCTTCAAATGAGAGCTCTTTCAGGGAAAGCACACTTCGGGCCTACACAATTCTGCTAACATAAGAAATTACGAATAGGCCTTTCATAGCAAAACATGAACATTCATTTTAGGCCTTTGCACAACAAGAATTGCACACATTAATAAATGCTGCATCTGTAAGCACTACTCTTCATCACATTAAAGCACAGTTAATCGTTCCTACATGTGCAACTTTAATATGGTGCACGTTTCAATCTAATGCATTACATTACACATAACCTAATTCATTTAGCATTTGCAATAAGTAGCTACATTTATATGTCGTTTTACTTTCTCAATTAACTTGTACTAATTTTCTATCATTACAGTTACACGTTTCATTATTATTTTCACATTTCTAATGATCAGTCTTCAGTTCAACACAAGGATATATGCGGGTGCGGACTATCCATGATTTTTCCGAATATCATGACGCTCTATCAGATGTGAGGAAATACCAAAGCAGTGTGTCTCTTCAGGCCAATCACTACACATTATTGTACCGTCTACTCCAGTTGATTCAAATCACATACATATTATAACACATCACAAACAAGCAAGGTTGGCTGTAGAGTTTTTGCTGCCTGAGTGTAAATGCCCAAGCATGAACCCTTTCTGTCATGCGCACACACAATAGTGCACACTAGCAAATACAAGTCCATTTCACACTATTGAAAGTGACGGATCGTGTTAGAAATTGGGTTGTAGGTTGACTGGGGTATGAGCACTAGTCAAGCAGCAACCACATTCCTAGACAGAGTAGGAAGCAGGCAACCCTAAATTCATTTATTTATTTATTAAGGAGTTTTTTATAGCGCTAGCCTGACCCGAGGGTATCGGAGCGCTTCACAACAGTTTTTGAGCCAGTTTCATTCAATTAGCAGTATTCTACATACAAGTTTGGCAGACCAAGTGTGCTGAGCAGCATTGAGGTAGTCCGTGAGTCCTAAGATAACCTCATAGAGTACACATTGGGGTCGATTCCGATCCGGTAAAAAGCGCTCCGAATTGCTGTTCGGAGCGTTTTTCCCTGTACGAATCGCACCTGTAGGCGTCCCCGTACGATTCAGCAAGTACGATCACAAATTAAAGCGTCACTCCGTACGACTCGTAAAAAAGACCGTACAAATCGGAAATCCATACGAATTGCAGTCGGCTGACGCACCACGCAGCGTCCGTACGTAAATAGACCGCGCCTTCCGAACCAGGAAGTACGATCCGTGTTGAACACACTCCGTACGGCTCTTTTGCTACGTGAGCTCTAAACTACCGTAAACCCACACTCCGGCAAAACCGGCACCTGGTACACGACAAGCAGGACATGAACGCCATCGTCCGTCTCATCCCTATCCTGTACGCCCACCACCTCGTACTTAGAAACCGACGACGGCGCAGAAGGTGAGTACAACGAACTCCAACATACCTGTACGTGTTGCCACATGGGCACATCTCCATTGCACGACTGTCATGTCTGGGTACGTTGCACCACACACTCCCGCACTTCACCAGTGTAATACGGAGACGTACCACACCAAGTCATCGACTTCGGGGTACGGTACATCACCGCACAACACCAGTGTAATACGGAGACGTACCGCACCTACGTCATCGACTTCGGGGTACGGTACGTCACCGCACTCCACCAGTGTTATACGTGCCGCATGTACGTCATCCAGCTCGGGGTACGGTACGTCACCGCACAACACCAGTGTAATACGGAGACGTACCGCACCTACGTCATCGACCTCGGGGTACGGTACGTCACCGCACAACACCAGTGTAATACGGAGACGTACCGCACCTACGTCATCGACCACGGGGTACGGAACGTCACCGCACATCAGTAGAGCAATACGGTGACATGGCGAACCTACGTCATCGACCACGGGGTATGGTAAGTCACCGCACATCACCAGTGCAATAGACGTATGGGACATACGACTGCTATATCAACGTTTGTCTAACTGGTGTAAAGTAAACACATCCACCACTTCCCACCACTGCCCAGCATCAGAGTGCCCACCACTGGCCAGCATCAGAGTGCCCACCACTGGCCAGCATCAGAGTGCCCACCACTGCCCAGCATCAGAGTGCCCACCACTGGCCAGCATCAGAGGGCCCACCACTGCCCAGCATCAGAGTGCCCACCACTTCCCAGCATCAGAGTGCCCACCACTGCCCAGCATCAGAGTGCCCACCACTGCCCAGCATCAGAGTGCCCACCACTTCCCACCACTGCCCAGCATCAGAGTGCCCACCACTGCCCAGCATCAGAGTGCCCACCACTTCCCAGCATCAGAGTGCCCACCACTGCCCAGCATCAGAGTGCCCACCACTTCCCACCACTGCCCAGCATCAGAGTGCCCACCACTGCCCAGCATCAGAGTGCCCACCACTTCCCACCACTGCCCAGCATCAGAGTGCCCACCACTGCCCAGCATCAGAGTGCCCACCACTTCCCAGCATCAGAGTGCCCACCACTGCCCAGCATCAGAGTGCCCACCACTGCCCAGCATCAGAGTGCCCACCACTTCCCAGCATCAGAGTGCCCACCACTGCCCATCATCAGAGTGCCCACCACTGCCCAGCATCAGAGTGCCCACCACTTCCCACCACTGCCCAGCATCAGAGTGCCCACCACTGCCCAGCATCAGAGTGCCCACAACTTCCCAGCATCAGAGTGCCCACCACTGGCCAGCATCAGAGTGCCCACCACTGCCCAGCATCAGAGTGCCCACCACTTCCCAGCATCAGAGTGCCCACCACTGCCCAGCACCAGAGTGCCCACCACTGCCCAGCATCAGAGTGCCCACCACTGCCCAGCATCAGAGTGCCCACCACTTCCCAGCATCAGAGTGCCCACCACTGCCCAGCATCAGAGTGCCCACCACTTCCCACCACTGCCCAGCATCAGAGTGCCCACCACTGCCCAGCATCAGAGTGCCCACCACTTCCCACCACTGCCCAGCATCAGAGTGCCCACCACTACCCAGCATCAGAGTGCCCACCACTTCCCAGCATCAGAGTGCCCACCACTGCCCAGCATCAGAGTGCCCACCACTTCCCACCACTGCCCAGCATCAGAGTGCCCACCACTGCCCAGCATCAGAGTGCCCACCACTTCCCACCACTGCCCAGCATCAGAGTGCCCAGCATCAGAGTGCCCACCACTTCCCAGCATCAGAGTGCCCACCACTGCCCAGCATCAGAGTGCCCACCACTTCCCACCACTGCCCAGCATCAGAGTGCCCACCACTGCCCAGCATCAGAGTGCCCACCAATTCCCAGCATCAGAGTGCCCACCACTTCCCAGCATCAGAGTGCCCACCACTGCCCAGCATCAGAGTGCCCACCACTTCCCAGCATCAGAGTGCCCACCACTTCCCAGCACCAGAGTGCCCACCACTTCCCAGCATCAGAGTGCCCACCACTGCCCAGCATCAGAGTGCCCACCACTGCCCAGCATCAGAGTGCCCACCACTTCCCACCACTGCCCAGCATCAGAGTGCCCACCACTGCCCAGCATCAGAGTGCCCACAACTTCCCAGCATCAGAGTGCCCACCACTGCCCAGCATCAGAGTGCCCACCACTTCACACCACTGCCCAGCATCAGAGTGCCCACCACTGCCCAGCATCAGAGTGCCCACCACTTCCCACCACTGCCCAGCATCAGAGTGCCCACCACTGCCCAGCATCAGAGTGCCCACCACTTCCCAGCATCCGAGTGCCCACCACTGCCCAGCATCAGAGTGCCCACCACTGCCCAGCATCAGAGTGCCCACCACTTCCCAGCATCAGAGTGCCCACCACTGCCCAGCATCAGAGTGCCCACCACTGCCCAGCATCAGAGTGCCCACCACTTCCCACCACTGCCCAGCATCAGAGTGCCCACCACTGCCCAGCATCAGAGTGCCCACCACTTCCCAGCATCAGAGTGCCCACCACTGCCCAGCATCAGAGTGCCCACCACTTTCCAGCATCAGATTGCCCTCCACTGCCCAGCATCAGAGTGCCCACCACTGCCCAGCATCAGAGTGCCCACCACTTCCCACCACTGCCCAGCATCAGAGTGCCCACCACTGCCCAGCATCAGAGTGCCCACCACTTCCCAGCATCAGAGTGCCCACCACTGCCCAGCATCAGAGTGCCCACCACTTCCCACCACTGCCCAGCATCAGAGTGCCCACCACTGCCCAGCATCAGAGTGCCCACCACTTCCCACCACTGCCCAGCATCAGAGTGCCCACCACTGCCCAGCATCAGAGTGCCCACCACTTCCCAGCATCAGAGTGCCCACCACTGCCCAGCATCAGAGTGCCCACCACTTCCCACCACTGCCCAGCATCAGAGTGCCCACCACTGCCCAGCATCAGAGTGCCCACCACTTCCCACCACTGCCCAGCATCAGAGTGCCCAGCATCAGAGTGCCCACCACTTCCCAGCATCAGAGTGCCCACCACTGCCCAGCATCAGAGTGCCCACCACTTCCCACCACTGCCCAGCATCAGAGTGCCCACCACTGCCCAGCATCAGAGTGCCCACCACTTCCCAGCATCAGAGTGCCCACCACTTCCCAGCATCAGAGTGCCCACCACGGCCCAGCATCAGAGTGCCCACCACTTCCCAGCATCAGAGTGCCCACCACTTCCCAGCATCAGAGTGCCCACCACTGCCCAGCATCAGAGTGCCCACCACTGCCCAGCATCAGAGTGCCCACCACTTCCCACCACTGCCCAGCATCAGAGTGCCCACCACTGCCCAGCATCAGAGTGCCCACCACTTCCCACCACTGCCCAGCATCAGAGTGCCCACCACTGCCCAGCATCAGAGTGCCCACCACTTCCCAGCATCAGAGTGCCCACCACTGCCCAGCATCAGAGTGCCCACCACTGCCCAGCATCAGAGTGCCCACCACTTCCCAGCATCAGAGTGCCCACCACTGCCCAGCATCAGATTGCCCACCACTGCCCAGCATCAGAGTGCCCACCACTGCCCAGCATCAGAGTGCCCACCACTTCCCAGCATCAGAGTGCCCACCACTTCCCAGCATCAGAGTGCCCACCACTGCCCAGCATCAGAGTGCCCACCACTGCCCAGCATCAGAGTGCCCACCACTTCCCAGCATCAGAGTGCCCACCACTGCCCAGCATCAGAGTGCCCACCACTGCCCAGAATCAGAGTGCCCACCACTTCCCAGCATCAGAGTGCCCACCACTGCCCAGCATCAGAGTGCCCACCACTTCCCACCACTGCCCAGCATCAGAGTGCCCACCACTGCCCAGCATCAGAGTGCCCACCACTTCCCACCACTGCCCAGCATCAGAGTGCCCACCACTGCCCAGCATCAGAGTGCCCACCACTTCCCAGCATCAGAGTGCCCACCACTGCCCAGCATCAGAGTGCCCACCACTTCCCACCACTGCCCAGCATCAGAGTGCCCACCACTGCCCAGCATCAGAGTGCCCACCACTTCCCACCACTGCCCAGCATCAGAGTGCCCAGCATCAGAGTGCCCACCACTTCCCAGCATCAGGGTGCCCACCACTGCCCAGCATCAGAGTGCCCACCACTTCCCACCACTGCCCAGCATCAGAGTGCCCACCACTGCCCAGCATCAGAGTGCCCACCAATTCCCAGCATCAGAGTGCCCACCACTTCCCAGCATCAGAGTGCCCACCACTGCCCAGCATCAGAGTGCCCACCACTTCCAAGCATCAGAGTGCCCACCACTGCCCAGCATCAGAGTGCCCACCACTTCCCAGCATCAGAGTGCCCACCACTTCCCAGCACCAGAGTGCCCACCACTTCCCAGCATCAGAGTGCCCACCACTGCCCAGCATCAGAGTGCCCACCACTGCCCAGCATCAGAGTGCCCACCACTTCCCACCACTGCCCAGCATCAGAGTGCCCACCACTGCCCAGCATCAGAGTGCCCACCACTGCCCAGCATCAGAGTGCCCACCACTTCCCACCACTGCCCAGCATCAGAGTGCCCTCCACTGCCCAGCATCAGAGCGCCCACCACTTCCCACCACTGCCCAGCATCAGAGTGCCCACCACTGCCCAGCATCAGAGTGCCCACCACTTCCCAGCATCCGAGTGCCCACCACTGCCCAGCATCAGAGTGCCCACCACTGCCCAGCATCAGAGTGCCCACCACTTCCCAGCATCAGAGTGCCCACCACTGCCCAGCATCAGAGTGCCCACCACTTCCCACCACTGCCCAGCATCAGAGTGCCCACCACTGCCCAGCATCAGAGTGCCCACCACTTCCCAGCATCAGAGTGCCCACCACTGCCCAGCATCAGAGTGCCCACCACTTTCCAGCATCAGATTGCCCTCCACTGCCCAGCATCAGAGTGCCCACCACTGCCCAGCATCAGAGTGCCCACCACTTCCCACCACTGCCCAGCATCAGAGTGCCCACCACTGCCCAGCATCAGAGTGCCCACCACTTCCCAGCATCAGAGTGCCCACCACTGCCCAGCATCAGAGTGCCCACCACTTCCCACCACTGCCCAGCATCAGAGTGCCCACCACTGCCCAGCATCAGAGTGCCCACCACTTCCCACCACTGCCCAGCATCAGAGTGCCCACCACTGCCCAGCATCAGAGTGCCCACCACTTCCCAGCATCAGAGTGCCCACCACTGCCCAGCATCAGAGTGCCCACCACTTCCCACCACTGCCCAGCATCAGAGTGCCCACCACTGCCCAGCATCAGAGTGCCCACCACTTCCCACCACTGCCCAGCATCAGAGTGCCCACCACTGCCCAGCATCAGAGTGCCCACCACTTCCCAGCATCAGAGTGCCCACCACTGCCCAGCATCAGAGTGCCCACCACTTCCCACCACTGCCCAGCATCAGAGTGCCCACCACTGCCCAGCATCAGAGTGCCCACCACTTCCCACCACTGCCCAGCATCAGAGTGCCCAGCATCAGAGTGCCCACCACTTCCCAGCATCAGAGTGCCCACCACTGCCCAGCATCAGAGTGCCCACCACTTCCCACCACTGCCCAGCATCAGAGTGCCCACCACTGCCCAGCATCAGAGTGCCCACCACTTCCCAGCATCAGAGTGCCCACCACTTCCCAGCATCAGAGTGCCCACCACGGCCCAGCATCAGAGTGCCCACCACTTCCCAGCATCAGAGTGCCCACCACTTCCCAGCATCAGAGTGCCCACCACTGCCCAGCATCAGAGTGCCCACCACTGCCCAGCATCAGAGTGCCCACCACTTCCCACCACTGCCCAGCATCAGAGTGCCCACCACTGCCCAGCATCAGAGTGCCCACCACTTCCCACCACTGCCCAGCATCAGAGTGCCCACCACTGCCCAGCATCAGAGTGCCCACCACTTCCCAGCATCAGAGTGCCCACCACTGCCCAGCATCAGAGTGCCCACCACTGCCCAGCATCAGAGTGCCCACCACTTCCCAGCATCAGAGTGCCCACCACTGCCCAGCATCAGAGTGCCCACCACTGCCCAGCATCAGAGTGCCCACCACTTCCCACCACTGCCCAGCATCAGAGTGCCCACCACTGCCCAGCATCAGAGTGCCCACCACTTCCCAGCATCAGAGTGCCCACCACTGCCCAGCATCAGAGTGCCCACCACTTCCCACCACTGCCCATCATCAGAGTGCCCACCACTGCCCAGCATCAGAGTGCCCACCACTTCCCACCACTGCCCAGCATCAGAGTGCCCACCACTGCCCAGCATCAGAGTGCCCACCACTTCCCAGCATCAGAGTGCCCACCACTGCCCAGCATCAGAGTGCCCACCACTTCCCACCACTGCCCAGCATCAGAGTGCCCACCACTGCCCAGCATCAGAGTGCCCACCACTTCCCAGCATCAGAGTGCCCACCACTTCCCAGCATCAGAGTGCCCACCACTGCCCAGCATCAGAGTGCCCACCACTTCCCAGCATCAGAGTGCCCACACTTCCCAGCACCAGAGTGCCCACCACTTCCCAGCATCAGAGTGCCCACCACTGCCCAGCATCAGAGTGCCCACCACTGCCCAGCATCAGAGTGCCCACCACTTCCCACCACTGCCCAGCATCAGAGTGCCCACCACTGCCCAGCATCAGAGTGCCCACCACTTCCCAGCATCAGAGTGCCCACCACTGCCCAGCATCAGAGTGCCCACCACTTCCCACCACTGCCCAGCATCAGAGTGCCCACCACTGCCCAGCATGAGAGTGCCCACCACTTCCCACCACTGCCCAGCATCAGAGTGCCCACCACTGCCCAGCATCAGAGTGCCCACCACTTCCCAGCATCAGAGTGCCCACCACTGCCCAGCATCAGAGTGCCCACCACTGCCCAGCATCAGAGTGCCCACCACTTCCCGGCATCAGAGTGCCCACCACTGCCCAGCATCAGAGTGCCCACCACTGCCCAGCATCAGAGTGCCCACCACTTCCCACCACTGCCCAGCATCAGAGTGCCCACCACTGCCCAGCATCAGAGTGCCCACCACTTCCCAGCATCAGAGTGCCCACCACTGGCCAGCATCAGAGTGCCCACCACTGCCCAGCATTAGAGTGCCCACCACTTTCCAGCATCAGATTGCCCTCCACTGCCCAGCATCAGAGTGCCCACCACTGCCCAGCATCAGAGTGCCCACCACTTCCCACCACTGCCCAGCATCAGAGTGCCCACCACTGCCCAGCATCAGAGTGCCCACCACTTCCCAGCATCAGAGTGCCCACCACTGCCCAGCATCAGAGTGCCCACCACTTCCCACCACTGCCCAGAATCAGAGTGCCCACCACTGCCCAGCATCAGAGTGCCCACCACTTCCCACCACTGCCCAGCATCAGAGTGCCCACCACTGCCCAGCATCAGAGTGCCCACCACTTCCCAGCATCAGAGTGCCCACCACTGCCCAGCATCAGAGTGCCCACCACTTCCCACCACTGCCCAGCATCAGAGTGGCCACCACTGCCCAGCATCAGAGTGCCCACCACTTCCCACCACTGCCCAGCATCAGAGTGCCCACCACTGCCCAACATCAGAGTGCCCACCACTTCCCAGCATCAGAGTGCCCACCACTGCCCAGCATCAGAGTGCCCACCACTTCCCACCACTGCCCAGCATCAGAGTGCCCACCACTGCCTAGCATCAGAGTGCCCACCACTTCCCAGCATCAGAGTGCCCACCACTTCCCAGCATCAGAGTGCCCACCACTGCCCAGCATCAGAGTGCCCACCACTTCCCAGCATCAGAGTGCCCACCACTTCCCAGCATCAGAGTGCCCACCACTGCCCAGCATCAGAGTGCCCACCACTGCCCAGCATGTGAGTGCCCACCACTGCCCAGCATCAGAGTGCCCACCACTGCCCAGCATCAGAGTGCCCACCACTTCCCAGCATCAGAGTGCGCACCACTGCCCAGCTCGTACATCAAAAACATACCATTGTCAACCTCATTACCCTCAGGAGATAGACACATTTTAGCAGACCTAAATGTGAACATCACACCAGCTCCCAGGCACCCAGCAGTCACAGACATCATCACACAAACTACAAATCTGAAAAGGAAAAAATTAGCTTTATTCAGCGGAATCACAAAAGAAAAGCAAATGAGAGTCCTCGCTCATTAAAGGCCAATGTCCAGTCCAATAGAGTCTCTGCAACAGTTTGTGCCTCCATGGGTGTCATCTCACCCAAACCTGCCTGCACATGGCGTTTAATCAGCTGTGCTGACTGCGGGGCACCATCTGTGGAATCCTCCGGCACCGCATGGACAGGAGAGGGAAGGACAGGTGGAGTGGGTGCAGGTGTAGTGGATTCATCCACACTGGTTGGGGCGTCGCCGAAAGTAGATTCAAAAACCTGGCTGCACACCTCAGCCAGGGCGGAAAAACTACCACCTGAACCCGGGGACACATTGGGGGTGGAGGTACAGGGCTGTGAGTCTGTCCTACTGGGTGTGTGGATGCGTGTGTGAGGTGTCTCCCCTCTCCCTGTGGGTGTGCCTACTTGCCCTTGAGACTGTGTGTGTGGAGCTTTGAGCTTCTTATGCTGTGTGTGTGCGCTGGGTGTGTCTGACCTGTGGCGTGTGCGTGTATGCTGTGTAGGTATGTGAGAGGCAGAGGTGGATGGCTCTGAAGGAGGGGGGGGACAGATGCTGCTGGGTGTAGAGAGGTGCCGTCAGTGTTGATTCAATGGCAGCCACACTCCGACGCAGATCAGACATGGCTGATGACATGCCCTCCATGAACGACACCACCTGTGTCATCAGTTGTGTATGTCCATGGAGGACAGACAGCATGGATGTCTGACCTACTGCAATCTGCCGGAGTAGGTCCACAGTCTCAGCACTGAGGGCAGCAGGGGACACAGGGGCAGGGGCTGCGGTGCCGGGAACAAAGGAGACACGGGGGCTAGCACGGACCCTAGGCACACCAAGGACTGGGAGGTTGGAGATGGGACTGGAGGAGGGGAGGGCAGCCAAAGATGAATGAGTGACCATTGCTGCATATTCCCCCCCCTCCTGAGAGTCTGTCTCGGATTCGTCGGCATGGTAAGATGTGTCAGTCACATGTCGTCCGGCCTGCAGACTCTCCTCACACTCTGTGCCACTGCCTCCCTCTGACACCTCAAAGCAGGTGGCACTGTCGGTGTGTCCCTCCGCCTGGTCCGCGCCTGTGTCTCCTCCAGATTCAGATGATGATGCTGTGAGCAAGGAGAAGAATGAAAACATATCAGTCACCTGTACACATCAGACATATCAGCTGCAAATCATTTGGCCTCATTCCTCAACATGGCATGCATCATGAGTCACATGACACAGAACTCTGCATAATGACAATTCTACTTGTGGACAAATGTCAGAGACACAACGCTCAATGTAAGGTAGAGACAAGGTATAGGCAAGGAAAATACTTGTATGAGAGACACAATCATGATCCACTGCCTGACAACAGGATAGCTGATGATGCATAACAGTTCATTAGCCAACCCTGCCACCCAAATCAAGACCTGGTCATGTTTGATTCGCTTTGACCCTGTGCCACATTAGAAAAGTCCTGGGCGAACTGCCATGTGATGCCATCCTGGGACCTGAAACAAGTCTTCCATCACCTCACACTGCCATCACCGCTTTGTACATCCAAAGTCACATTGTGTGGCAGACCATCAATACTATGTACAAAGAACATGCAACAGATGTTGAGAATATGCACACACGCACTGCCCAGTGTGAGTATGCAGAAGCCCAAAATATAGCACATGTACATTGTGCACCTGTAGCTAACCCAAGATAATTAGAAAGTGTACCATGGACAAAGGCCACTGAGGCTGACTTGTGCATAAAACACTTGTTGAGACTCAAGAACAGTGCCACAATATGAAGAAGGGCAGACATAGTGCACATGTGGTGCTACATTTAAGGTACGAACAGGTGTCACATACCCCCCTACAACATGATGATGTGCAAAGGAAGATGCAATCTGAGACACTGCACCATAGGAGTACATGTCAAAAACAAGCATTAACCAAAGCAAACCTCTAATGTGGAGTAGGGCAAGGCATGTAAAGAAGCAGCTGCTGACAGAGGGACAGTCAAATTCCAATGCATGAACTGCCTGTCTGACCACACCACTCAAACTATGGGAGTGTGACCATGCCTTTGAGCTCTTCAGGTACCATTTCACACACACATGACTACAAACAGACATGTACCTACCCCCTTCGTGCTGCTGTCCCTCCTGCAACTGCCTATGGAGGTCTGGGAACACCACTTCCAGGACCCGGAGCATGTTGGGGGTGAGGTGGCGGCTACCGCCATGCCGGCGTGGAGCTTCCAGCTTCAGCTGGACTCGGGCGATGTGGCGGCTCCAGCACCGGATGTCCTGCCACCTCTTCTTTATGTTTCGAAGCCTCCTGCGAGGCCCCTCCTCTCTCCGGACAGCCCTGGCGATGTCCACCCAGATTTCACCCTTCTCATAGGCAGATACCTGTCACAAATGTAAAGTTACAGAACATCAGTATACCTGGTGCATGTTCCCAAGACACCCATATGTGCACAAAATACATGAGGACAACAGGGCATCGTATGCCACACACATTTGCATCATTGTCCAGGAGTATGTGGCCTGTGTGCAAACACAACTGCTTTGCATGACATTGAAATTCTACAGATGACATGAGGGCTGCAAAACACTCTTTGAGCATGGCACTCACTGAACAATATATGCTATATCTGGGTGCAATGCAGCCCGTGACATGCTGTCACACACCACACTACAACAAATAACTCTCTTGTAACAACACTGTGCACCCTGGCACTCACTCACAACAACATTGCATCTATCCACTATTACTACACAGTGGCTATGATGTCACACACACAACAGGTGCACACTCCAAGGTATTGCACACATCACTCACCTGATCCTCTGGTCTCCCATACAGCTTGCTGAAGTTTGGCAGGAGGGCATCCAGCAGGGCCTTGTTCTCACCATCAGTGAATGCAGGTGCCCTCTCCATGTTCAGCTAATCAGGGTCCAGAGGATTCAGAGACAGCAGCTGTGGTTAGCACACCAATGTTGTGCAGGCAAGTGCCCTCCCACAGCCACATGCTGCCTTATATCTGTGCTGCAGAGGGTCTGTGAGTCCAAGGAGTAGTGTGTGATAGGCCACCATAATTTGCATCCTATGTTCCATCCAATCACATCACACCTAAGCCCATGACACACATATGCATGGTTTGAAAATAGAGCCAGAGCTGAACAACAACTTTCGCAACATTGTATACTTTTTCCTAACTAATTCTTCCAGGACACCTGTGGGAGTTTAAAAAAACTCCGTATCCATGACAACCTGGTTGCATTTTGAACAGTACACTGTTCCCCTAGTTGTTCCCTATGCATTTTTTAAAATTCACACCCAAGTACGGTGACATTGCCAATGCTACACATTGAATGGTGTAACGATGCGTACACACGCACGTACCATTGTGGTACGCTTAGCTCGCGTAGAGCCGAAATGCGATAGGGAAATGATGGTACACACGCACGTACCATTGGGGTACGCTTAGCTCGCGTAGAGCCGAAATGCGATAGGGAAACGATGCGTACACACGCACGTACCATTATGGTACGCTTAGGTCGCGTAGAGCCGAAATGCGATAGGGAAACGATGGTACACACGCACGTACCATTGGGGTACGCTTAGCTCGCGTAGAGCCGAAATGCGATAGGGAAATGATGCGTACACACGCACGTACCATTGTGGTACGCTTAGGTCGCGTAGAGCCGAAATGTGATAGGGAAACGATGGTACACACGCACGTACCATTGGGGTACGCTTAGCTCGCGTAGAGCCGAAATGCGATAGGGAAACGATGCGTACACACGCACGTACCATTGTGGTACGCTTAGGTCGCGTAGAGCCGAAATGCGATAGGGAAACGATGGTACACACGCACGTACCATTGGGGTACGCTTAGCTCGCGTAGAGCCGAAATGCGATAGGGAAACGAGGCCGACACATGCACGTACCATTGGGGTACGCTTAGCTCGCGTAGAGCCGAAATGCGATAGGGAAACGATGAGTACACACGCACGTACCATTGGGGTACATTGCGTCAGACATGGTCAAGTGAACGATTGTGTAGGCTGCGTCCCTGTCCACCTTCATGTCACCATTGGGAGAGTTACACCAGGAAATCACACAGCAGGGATGTAGTCTACACTCATGTCAACGATGTGGATGCATACATCAGCATGGCACACATACATCAGTATGTGCCAGGTGTGGCAGACATTGAAGAAGCACAGGGATTGTGACCCTGTGCCTCAGTTGATGTGAGAATAGCTTGCACAACATGTCATCAATCATGATGCACATGTGCATCACATGCATTCAACAATTTCAACCCGATTAACGTCAGCAACATGTAGCGAGGCACATGAACACTCGAATGGCCCACAATTCAGTACAGGAAACTGGCACATGATGACAGGAACATGCCCACTGTCACAGAGGTGTCATAGCCGCACAGCATGACCCTGTGTGACCACGTCATGTGTGTGCCATGTGCTACATTGTGCATGCTGTTAGCATATGCCATGAACAGGTCAGTAACGTATTACTCACCTCAGAATATCCCCACATGTCATCCTGGACATGGCAATTTCCATAATACCGTACACTTGTGTGTTGGTGTGTAAATCCTCTGGCTCTGCAAGTATCCTTGGCGTTGTGTGTGCCCTGATGATGTTATCTGAGTAGTCATATGTCACCTCTGCGTGCACACGTCAGGTCCTCTGTTTGTTTCTCAACACCAGTGCAGGTCCGGTCTAAGTTAAAGCTTACACATTTTGTACCCTAAATCATTGTACTAACACTTCTGAGCATTTACCTTTTATTGACATACTCAAGACCGTGCCAATAGGGATGTCACTTACAAAGCCTGTGAGGAATGAAAAAGCCTCATGTTGGTGAGTGACCCTCACCGTCTGTGTCTCCACGGTTTTCACGTCAGGCACAACAACAAGAGCTGCTCCAATTGCGGTGACCAGACATATGAATCCAGGTGTGATTTGTCCCACAAGCCACTCAGACTCCAGCAGTTGGCACAGCACCACAATAGCTCATGGTTGGGATGTAGGACGAGTGCATGTGTGTGGGTGTGGAGACATGTGAGCCCCTTATTAGTACATCATTCCCCAGGCCAAACTTGTCAGGTAAACAAAAGAAGTCAGAGATGTGTAATTGCATTAACAAATAACCACGATGCAAGTGCAATGCTGCATGGGATTAGGGTGACAGCGACCACACGGCTCCATCAGAATTGCAGCCGTCGTAGCCAGCACCACGACCTACGGTCCCAGCCCTGCATGTGACACAGGAGGAGTAAGTGCACTTCCTCATGTCCATGATGTCCCTCACCCCGCCCACTGACTCAGCGTCAGCTTCTGGCCCACCGTACCCGTCTGGGGGCAGTAGCGCCTCTGTTGATATGCCCCATACGCCATCACTCGCTGAGTGACGGACGCAGGCGGTGCATACGTCCCAGAACCGCTGTGACAGACATGATCAAAATGTTCATCCTGGTCCCCGCTGGTTCAACTCACAACCTCACTGCCAGATCTCCCCCAGGTGTCAGCCGTGGCGCCATTCTAGGGTGGTGCTGGCCCCGATACCACACACTGTACGGCTCCGCTGTGGTAACTGTGTGGCAGAACACCGCTCTTAATGCTGCATGGGAATGTAAACATCAATGAGCTGGCCACACCTCATTACAATTGGCGCTAATGAGTATTGGGAGGGTCATGAAGACCCACTGGCACGTGAGTGTCAGTCCCAAGACCACAGGACAGGTGGACTGGGGGATGCGAGTGTTGTGGACACCTAGCCAGACACTGGTGATGTCTCAACTCAAAAGATGTATTTGCATGATTGGGCAACGTACAGTGTAGTGTTTATGTGGGCGGTTGGAACCATGGCCCTTCATCTCCCTGTTGCTGCGGTGAGGACCAACTTGTCACTCAGGTCCTTCAACTAAACTAACGCTACGCTGAGCCTCTGCAGGCCTATCTTGATGGAAGTACTGTATGTATATTGGCAAGCATGTACAGCCACGCAGCATGTTTGTCTGTAGATAGGCACGTTGTCAGACCCCCACTGCCCTACCCGGACTGACCATGTTCCCTGTCCTACCACCCCATCCCAGGAAGCATCTGCATCCAGGCCTCAAAACCACAGAACACATTCCCGTTAGCTACGCTGTAGAGGGTATCCAAGAGGTACAGGCACTATGCAAAGATGTCATCATCCTCCCTGACTCTGGGAGTGATGTTTAGCTACTTGACATCCATCTTTGCCTGCTACCCACACTCTCTGTGGGATATGTTTGTGTAACAGCTGCCAGTGTATGCGTTGTAGGTACGGGCAAAACGTGGCCACGCCCTTGTCGGATGCCAATCTACAACACTGGTTTTGTTCCGGTGTGGCCTGGATAGCCACCACTCACTGGTCAGATCGATGGCACCCAGGGAGGCTAATTAGTCCTAAGCTATGTATGTATTGAAATGTGACACTTTGCTACTGCCTACTGTTCCTTACAGATATTGGTTTACAAAAGGTAAGTAACTAGTCCTTGAAAGTTCTGTGCATCTGCTGTAGGAGCATCTATGTTGTGTCCTTGCTGTGATGGCAGGGTGACTAATGTACACACACCATGCCACGTGTGTTAATGACCCGATCACATGTGTGATGGCATCACAGACCATCAGTGACAAATGTAATTATCATGCTGTATGATGATGGTCATGTAATTGTAACTGAAAGTACACACCGCAACATGACTAAGGCTGAACAGTGCAAATGATGGCACATGTGGTGTGTGTGTGTATTGCAGTCAGCCGTCTGGATGTGCAGACAACCTCCTACTGATATTGACATGACGTGTCTCACTGACATGATACATTGTCATGCTCACTAAGACCTTTCCATCTGATCGTTTGTATGCATGTCACATCCATTCCACACACTACAGGTATTTTCCTTCTCCACGGAGGAGTGTGTGGGAGCTGGCATCAGTGTGTATCCCACGCCACACTCCAAATTGTCTACATTATTTGAAGCAGTGTTGCTTGTGCCATGTACATTGTTATAGTCTTAGTCAGACAGTTGAAGACATTTCCTTAAAATTGTGTCTTGCAGGGCACCCCCTCTGGAAAGGCCGTTGCCTGACTTGGAAGCCATGAGGGAGCGCAACTGCATCCGTCGATATCGGTTCGGCAGACAGTTGATCAAGGACCTGACGGGCAGGCTTGAGGCTCACCTACAACCACGCCACAGGTATCCAACTGCACTGACACCCAAGGTAAAGGTGATGGCAGCCCTCCATTTCTTTGCCACAGGTACGTTCCAATTTACCATAGCTGATTTGGGAGGGATGTCTCAGACCATGTTTAGCCGGGTATTGGGTGATGTTTTGGGAGCAATATTGCTCCACCTTGATGAATTCATTGCATTCCCTACTCCAGAAGAGTTGACAGATGTCAAGGGGGAATTCTATGCCCTGGGCCGCATGCCACATGTAATTGGTGCAATTGATGGTACACATGTTACTCTTGTCCCACCACAGGCTCAGGAGCAATCGTATCGCAACAGGAAACACTACCACTCGATAAATGCCCTGGTGGTGTGTCTTGCCAACATGATTATCTCACATGTTTGTGCACGTTATCCAGGATCGTGCCACGATGCTTTCATCATGAGGCGTAGCAGGGTACCACAGATGATGCTGCAGCTGCACAACCACCGGGCATGTCTAGTTGGTGAGTATACACTGTGAGCTCTGTATGTCAGTATGTCACAACTTCATGATCTGCATGATATGATTCACTCTTGTACATGATGTCAAATTGCAGGAGACGCTGGATATCCAAACATGCCGTGGCTAATGACTCCGCTACGCAACCCCAGGACAGCTGCAGACCAGCGTTACAACAATGCTCATGTGAAGACCAGGCAGGTGATCGAACGGACCTTTGGACTCCTGAAGAGCCGGTTCAGGTGCCTGGACAAGACAGGCAGAGCCCTCCAATACAGCCCACGCAAGGTGTGTGACATCTTCACCGTGTGCTGCATGCTACACAACATGGCAGTGGAGAAGGCTGTGCCACTCTACCTGGATCCTGATGAGCTGGAACATCCGCCCGTTGAGGATGAAGGCCTTGGCCAGGATGCCAGTGACGAGGAGGGTGAAGATGATATCCGCGGTCACCTCATCCGCAACTTCTTTTCATGATGGTGAGTCATTTCATCTTTTATGTAAAAGATGGACTATAGAGTTGCATGGGTAGCATGCTGTGTATGCAACAGACTGTAAGCAAGATCACTTGGATGTGTGTTGTGCTGTGTCACATGTTCAGTTGTAATGCTACACACATACGTGCTATGTGTGCACTTGGAATGTACAGGTGTCATACTACATCTGGCTATTCAACAGACATTGACAAAATGACATTATACAGAACTTGACCCCTTGTGTGCCACTCTCATCCACAGCTCGCCCTGTCTGTTGTCCGTTGGGGTACATCGTGGTCATCCTGCTACTGCTCATTATGATTGCAACGTCAGCCACATCAACGGAGCATGCTTGGACATGTGGAGAAGTCAATTTGGGTAAGGACTCATATGAGGCTGTTTAGCGTTGGTATGTGTAGAAACGTGTGGTACATGTTCATGTGCATGTAGTGTCACCTTGCATACATGCTACTCCATTATGTACCTTATGACATGTATGGCCACTCCCATGACAGGATAGTCACCCCTTCTGTCATCTGTTGTACTTTGATACTCTGGTGAATGCATCAATGTGTGTAGACATTGCCACAGCAACATTGCACATACCATGGCATGACATTGTGTCAGAGGTCACAACCACGGACTCTGTGGGGGATTGCAGCCTCACTGTGTGCATTAGAATGTGACTGGATCCTCACCTCCAGCTTGTGGGCCAGTCCAGTGTGATTACCATGAAACCATGTGGTGTCGGTGTTGCCCAGTGTATGTTCCACATCTTAAGACAACTGTCCTGTGAATCAGTTAACATGGATGCATTGCCCCTTGCAGCAGTATATCATGTCACTGTCATGTCGTTACCTCAGTGCAGGTTGAGAATACTGCTACGCCAGCCTTCACAGTGAGTAGCGGTGATGTTTAGATGCACATGATGCCATGTATGTTTAGCATGACTAAGTAAAAAGTGTGAAAGATGCATATGTGAATTTTTGTGTTGCACCAGTGGAGTGCGGTCATTCACATGAATCTCTGGTCGCCGGCACCATTACTGTGCTATGGTAGGGTCTGATTATGTAGCTTGGATGGACATCACTTGCACTTAATATTTATTGTACATGCATATCATGTTTAGCATTGTGATGCATACTTGACACACCAAAAGACTGGCTACAGAGTGCCTTCATTGCATGTCGATCATTAGCTTCCTCATCATATGTGATACTAACAGCTGTAGTGGATTTGCTCAAGTTAGCCTACATGGCCCTTATGGCTAACCAATATCAGATACAGACTTTAGAGTTAGCGGTAGTTGGATTTCCATATGTTTCCATTTGTTACTGAGGTCCACCTCATCTGTGCCTGGGAATGTGTTTATACTACATAGATCTTTTTGCATGGGTGCTCACTTGTGAGCGTTACACATGACTCTAATGGATGACAGACTGTCCCAGTTTTTATGTGTCTGTGTCACAGCATCGTATCTCATGTGATGGCATGATTAATCATCATTATTTTTCACCAGTCAGTACACTTCACAGGTGTGACTGGTACAGTGTAGCTAATGAGGTTTTTGAAGTGTCTGTGACATGAGAATGTTATCCTAATGCTTATTTGCCTGTTTCAGGTCTCCCTCCCAGCAGTTCCCATCCTCTCCTTCCCTCGCCTGATCACCCTTTTGTGTCTGTTGTTTGTACTCAGACCAATGGGCTATTTGGAGGTGGAACCCTTAGAGCATCACACCACTCTGATGAAGAAAGGTACGGCCAGTCGTTGACAGCCTTGTAGGTATTCGTAATGCGGCATTACAGGTGACATCATGATTAGTGTAAATTGGACTTATTGACAATGCACATGTATGTTTGTGAAAGCTCCATGGGCTCACAATGTAAATTATCATGTTGTGCATGACGTCTGACTCCTACAGAATATAGTGCCTGCTTGGGGCTCAACACACATGTCCGTCTAATGTGCACATATACTATTTTGAACGTAGTTACCTCATGCTTGTTATGTGTGTAACTGTATATTGACCACACGCATGGGGTGGGTGAAGGCTAGAATACTATGTTGTGTGTGAGGTAGGTGTCTTTGTTGGTGCAGTTTGGATTTGAACACACTAGCTCTTGTATACACCTGCTGACGCTGTGTGTCTTGTGCCCCACTTGACCGTAAGGGCCCTGATCCAGTGACTGTGATGTGTGGTGATTAATGTGCCATTTTGTTGTCAGTGATCCTGAGTGAGGCAGACACTCCTGCCTTCACATCCACATGTCACTTTGTGCATTGCGGGTGCCCTTGTGTTATGTGTTTGTTTAGCAATTAGTCACACCCCTCCTGCCGTCATGTCTTCACTCATTGCTGCAGCTGCATACACAGCCACCATGCAGCGCACACTATCCAGGAACACAGACACCTACAGGATGACCCTCCTTCCATCCATTAATAGAGCATGCTCCTGCCACCCTACACACAGACAACACCAGACATTCACCCTCGTGCTATAAAAATGCTTTGTACTCAGCCATAGCTGCTGCTATGCGTGTGTGTGCAACACATACTGGCACGACTATGCAGATTCACATGACATTGGGTCTACGTACCACCAGGTCACGTGCCGTGTCCAACACACACACACACCTTACATAGGCACAATATTGTACAGTGTTAGCTTGTCAACACCACTAGATCAGAAAACTGTTAGCTTACAGTCACGTGCCAGAACACAACATGCTCACACCACTTCAACATTGCTGTCACAGTCAGTCAAGTTGGCACATGGGACACACACCATGACCCTGTCTCTTGGGTGTGGTGTGATTTGGCCGTTCAGGGGTAGGTATTTGTCTGATGTGTGTCGTTGTTCTGTATGCGTTGCTCCCATTACAGTAGTATAGTACTTGTAGCTCCATAGGGGTAGGTCACCTAATCAGGTGTGCTTGTCTAGAGTGCTCCAGCCCATTGCCCACAGTCTGTCCTGCCACCGTTATCCTGTGCGGCATTAATCACATACACAGTAATGCATCATGCTGATGGTAGCTCACATACCTGAGGACACAGTTGTAGGTACTCCCTACATGGACTACTACTTTTGTGACACTGGCATGTACTCCTCAAAGTGACTCTCCTGGGCCTGCCTGTGCTAGCAGTATTGGGATTCAATCCCCCCTCCAGCATTGACTGTCCCACACAGGTGTGTCTTACCATCCATGTATGTAGTTTGTGGAAATTTCTGACCAATGTGTGTCCTCACTCAGATTCTGATCCAAGTGTGTGGATGACTGCTGTTTGTTGTATACCTTGCATTTTTGACATTTGCAGACACATATACATGTATGCTGTTTCAAAGATTACTCACCAAATGCGTATGATGTTTAGATTATTTATTGGGTGATCTTGTGCATGAAACGTGAATAGGTGCTGTACAGACAGGGGTGGAATCCAAAATTCACAGCTGGAGATGAGATGCCTTACAGTTTCAGTCAACAGAGTCCAGGCCACAGTGCCTGACATCATTGGGCAGACTGTGACCAGCAAGTCCATGTGGGAGAGTCTCATAGGGGATGCTGTTGCACCCAGGGGCAATATGCCAGGTCCAGTGTCCTGGGAGAAGTCCATGGGCCACAGGCCCTCAACGTCTTCGCCGTGGACGACCCACCTTCCTTGGGGGACCCTCATGTGCAGGCATGGACGGTGCATGGGACGCTACGTCAGAGGGTTCCTCCTCCTCCTCCCTCTCCTCCCTCCCTGTGGCTGGTGTTGCACTTTGCCGTGATGTTGCTGGCCTTGTGACACAGGGAGGGGGCTGCATGTTGGCAGCCATCTGACGTAGCACATGGAAAATGTCCCTATGCACCATCAAGAGCTGAGCCTGGTGTGCCTCCACCCGTCCATAATGCAGGTCTTGCCTGGCTATTTGCTCTGCCTGCTGTTCTCTGAGCTGGTTGAGGGTCTCCGCAAGCTGGCTTACCTCCATGGTGTCCCGCCGGTATGCCTCAAGGATGTTAGGGAGTTCAGCCATACCGGTCCCTGCAGCTGACTGGCCAGATTCTCGCCTCTGCCTTGCGCCACTCCCACCACCCTGACCCACATGAGCACGGCCTGCGCTTGTGGGCACATCCGATCGACGGGCCCCCCGAGTGCTGGGAGGGTGGAGGTTGTCACCAACCTCAGGGGCGCCCGACAAAGGGTGTCCCTCATTTTCAGACTGGCTCTCTTGTGAATCATGGGCAGGGCTCTGACCTGTCTGCTGGGATGTGGTGGGAATAGGTCCGGTGGTTGGCAGAGATGTAGCTGGTACAGTTGCTGCAGGGGTTTGGGATCCAGAGGAGCCAGGTTGGTTGGGGTCATCCACAGTGCGTTGAGGGACGGCGCTGCCAGTGGGGTCTGGGTCCTGCTGAGCCTGGGACTGGGATCCTTGGCCCCCCTGGCTGGGGGGGAGATCCGCACGTTGCCCTGTGTGTGGGAGAGACAGACACTGTTAAGGCAATATCAAGTGACATGTGGTTTGGTTATCCATTATCAGTATCACTGTTCCACAAGCTATACATTGTTGACATTGTACAGTTGTGCATTTAGTGGTAGAAAAAACAATTGTACGATGGGGTATTTACATTCTTCCAATCTCTTGACAATGACTGACACAGCCATTGCTGTGTCTTGTGTTGCCGGCACCACACGCGTAAAGCATTGGTAAGTTTCACGCAACATCCTGGATACGGTGAAAATTCTTATGTGTGCGTCAAGCATGCACAGAGTTTAGATGCAGCATGTTGATGTAAGAGACAGAGCATCATTATTTAGCATGTCAGCTACTACTTTGGATGTCTTTTGCTGTTCCATGCTGGCCAAACAATGCCAACACCGCTGGACCTGTACACCCACTTCTAGATCATGGCTTTAGAACTTGGCACTTCTCTAAGACGCATCACCTTGTTAATACCCATGTCCATGTTGGTACTTATGTTTATCCACAAAGGTAATGAGATGGGGCACGTGCTTTTTTAGAGATGCACAATGGACTGGAGCTTCTGTTATGTGCATGTATGAGTTGTATGCATATTCATATGAGTACGTGTTTTGTTGTGGTACATGGCAATTGGGACAGTGTTGCAATACAATGCCTGTCCCCCGGGGATGAGTTTCTGTAAGGGGTGTGTACAACAGGCCATGCTGTTACTTTGTTTGTGAATTGCAAGCGTCCATTGTTCATGATTTGGCTGTCCCCTCATGTGGCATGCTGCCATAATCGTGGATTTGTGTTGGTGCACAGGATGTGTGACCTTGTCCTGGTGTTTGTGTTTGCAATGAGCACAGGAGGGACTTGTGCTGCCTACACCTGTGCCCATTGTGTACTACAGAGCTTTCTGAGATGTGTGTCCTGACACAGTACAGTGTTGACAGCAAATGGTGGGTGTCTTACAGGCACATAGCAGATGTTTGCTGGTACTTGTGAGACATCCCTTAACATTCTGCTCTATGGAGTTTGTGAGGCCTGTGCAGT
The DNA here is from genome assembly GCF_964261635.1 of Lissotriton helveticus. Lineage (NCBI taxonomy): Eukaryota > Metazoa > Chordata > Amphibia > Caudata > Salamandridae > Lissotriton > Lissotriton helveticus. The sequence continues at coordinate 344,196,696 of NC_136060.1, read as the reverse complement.
GCTTGTGTGCAACTGTGTGTGTGCCCCAGGGATGTGCGTTGAGGTGACAGAGGGACGAACACTGACTGATGGAGACAGAGGGAGAGGGAGAGGGAGACAGAGGGAGACAGAGGGCAACAGAGGGCAACCGAGGGAGAGGGAGACAGAGACAGAGGGCGACAGAGACAGAGGGAGACAGAGACAGAGGCCGACAGAGGGAGAGGGAGACAGAGGGAGACAGAGGGAGAGGGCAACCGAGGGAGAGGGCAACAGAGACAGAGGGAGACAGAGGGAGAGGGCGACAGAGGGAGAGGGCGACAGAGACAGAGGGAGACAGAGACAGAGGCCGACAGAGGGAGAGGGAGACAGAGACAGAGGGAGACAGAGACAGAGGCCGACAGAGGGAGAGGGAGACAGAGACAGAGGGAGACAGAGGGAGAGGGAGACAGAGGGAGAGGGCGAGACAGGGATGGAGACAGGTAGATAGTGCTTGCTCTCTTGCTACACTGCCTTACTTTGTCACAAAATGATGCATCTCTGTAAGGTGTGTCAGCAAATAGTAAATATTTAGAAGCTGTGGTGTAGTATCTTGTGTGATATTTACCTATCCCTGTGCATTGGTCATTATGCTTGTGTGTGTCCCTGGGACATATGGCATGAGAGCAGCCTCTTACCCTACACATTGCACCCTATGTGCCTCCCCCTTGCAACTACCACCATTTGGTAGTGTACTGCTTGGAGTCATGGCCACCCACCCCATGCTGCTGGGCACTGTTGTTAGTCTACCCATGTAACTTGTGTTTTTTGTACACTCACCAGACTCAATGGCTCCTTCTATTCCATGTACTCCCACCGCTGGCAGTAGGACCATGACCTTCTCCTCCCAGGGCTGGTATACAGGAGGTCTGTGGGGACCACCGCCTCCAGTGTGGTGTGCAGAGGCGTAATCCTATGCCATCTTCTTCTTCACCATCCTCCGCAGATCGTACCACCTGGCCTGGCATTCATCCCTGGTGCGCCTGATGGGTGCAACAGCATTGACCCGGTCTACGATCCTCTCCCACAGGCGTGTTCTTTCTGCCAGGCTGGTCTGTCTGACCAATGCGCCAAACAGCTGCGGCTCGACTCTGATGACTTCATCTGTAAGTATCTCCATCTCCGGGTTAGTGAATTTTGGATTCTTGTGTGTGGTCATGGTGTGTAGTGTATGTGATTGAGGGTTTGATGGTGTGTATGAATGAGGGTGTTTGGGTCAGAATGTGAAGGGGGTGGTGTGGGTGTAGATGAGATAGGGTGTATGTGTGAAGGTATGTGTCTGCAATAGTTTTTGTGCTCTCAGTTTCCTCGCAAGAATGGGTATGTTGCAAAGGATGATGGGTTGTATGTGTGGTCCCTTTTATTGGTCAAATGGTGGGTGTGGCTTAATTTGAATTGTTGGGGTGGGTGTTATATGGGGTGGGTGTTGGTGTTGTCCTCTGTTTGGCTGTTTGGCTGTGACCAGGACATTGATTGTCAAAGGTGTGTACACAGGAGACATGTTCAGTGTGGTAGTGCGACTCGTTAGCAAGGTCCTTGTGGTCGTTTTGGTGTTGGCGTTATGTGTGCGTGCGGTACTTATGCGTGCGTTTGAGTAGTACGGGCCGTTGGCGGGGGGGTTCGCGTAGGCTTGGCCGAGGGGTGTGCGTGTGGTACTTGTGCGTGCGTTTGAGTAGTACGGGCCGTTGGCGGGTGGGGGTGTTCGCGTACGCTTGTTGGGGGGGGTGCGTGTCGTACTTGTGCGTGCGAGTGAGTAGTACGGGCCGTTGGCGGGTGGGGGGGTTCGCGTAGGCTTGGCCGAGGGGTGTGCGTGTGGTACTTGTGCATGCGTTTGAGTAGTACGGGCCGTTGGCGGGTGGGGGTGTTTGCGTACGCTTGTTGGGGGGGTGCGTGTCGTACTTGTGCGTGCGAGTGAGTGGTACGGGCCGTTGGCGGGTGGGGGTGTTCGCGTACGCTTGTTGGGGGGGTGCATGTCGTACTTGTGCGTGCGAGTGAGTAGTACGGGCCGTTGGCGGGTGGGGGTGTTCGCGTACGCTTGTTGGGGGGGTGCGTGTCGTACTTGTGCGTGCGAGTGAGTGGTACAGGCCAGTGGCGGGTGGGGGTGTTCGCGTACGCTTGTTGGGGGGGAGTGCGTGTCGTACTTGTGCGTGCGAGTGAGTAGTACGGGCCGTTGGCGGGTGGGGGTGTTCGCGTACGCTTGTTGGGGGGGGTGCGTGTCGTACTTGTGCGTGCGAGTGAGTGGTACGGGCCGTTGGCGGGTGGAGGTGTTCGCGTACGCTTGTTGGGGGGGGTGCGTGTCGTACTTGTGCGTGCGAGTGAGTAGTACGGGCCGTTGGCGGGTGGGGGTGTTCGTGTACGCTTGTTGGGGGGGGTGCGTGTTGTACTTGTGCGTGCGAGTGAGTAGTACGGGCCGTTGGCGGGTGGGGGTGTTCGCGTACGCTTGTTGGGGGGGGTGCGTGTCGTACTTGTGCGTGCGAGTGAGTGGTACAGGCCGTTGGCGGGTGGGGGTGTTCGCGTACGCTTGTTGGGGGGGTGCGTGTCGTACTTGTGCTTGCGAGTGAGTGGTACGGGCCGTTGGCGGGTGGGGGTGTTCGCGTGCGCTTGTTGGGGGGGGTGCGTGTCGTACTTGTGCGTGCGAGTGAGTAGTACGGGCCGTTGGCGGGTGGGGGTGTTCGCGTACGCTTGTTGGGGGGGTGCGTGTCGTACTTGTGCGTGCGAGTGAGTAGTACGGGCCGTTGGCGGGGGGGGTGTTCGTGTACGCTTGTTGGGGGGGGGGTGCGTGTTGTACTTGTGCGTGCGAGTGAGTAGTACGGGCCGTTGGCGGGTGGGGGTGTTCGCGTACGCTTGTTGGGGGGGGGTGCGTGTCGTACTTGTGCGTGCGAGTGAGTGGTACAGGCCGTTGGCGGGTGGGGGTGTTCGCGTACGCTTGTTGGGGGGGTGCGTGTCGTACTTGTGCTTGCGAGTGAGTGGTACGGGCCGTTGGCGGGTGGGGGTGTTCGCGTGCGCTTGTTGGGGGGGTGCGTGTCGTACTTGTGCGTGCGAGTGAGTAGTACGGGCCGTTGGCGGGTGGGGGTGTTCGCGTACGCTTGTTGGGGGGGGGTGCGTGTCGTACTTGTGCGTGCGAGTGAGTGGTACGGGCCGTTGGCGGGTGGGGGTGTTTGCGTACGCTAGTTGGGGGGGGTGCGTGTCGTACTTGTGCGTGCGAGTGAGTGGTACGGCCCGTTTGCGGGTGGGGGTGTTCGCGTACGCTTGTTGGGGGGGTGTGTGTCGTACTTGTGCGTGCGAGTGAGTAGTACGGGCCGTTGGCGGGTGGGGGTGTTCGCGTACGCTTGTTGGGGGGGGTGCGTGTCGTCCTTGTGCGTGCGAGTGAGTAGTACGGGCCGTTGGCGGGTGGGTGTGTTCGCGTACGCTTGTTGGGGGGGGTGCGTGTCGTACTTGTGCATGCGAGTGAGTAGTACGGGCCGTTGGTGGGGGGGGTTCGCGTAGGCTTGGCCGAGGGGTGTGCGTGTGGTACTTGTGCGTGCGAGTGAGTGGTACAGGCCGTTGGCGGGTGGGGGGGTTCGCGTAGGCTTGTTGGGGGGGGTGCGTGTCGTACTTGTGCGTGCGAGTGAGTGGTACGGGCCGTTGGCGGGTGGGGGGGTTCGCGTAGGCTTGGCCGAGGGGTGTGCGTGTAGTATGTATTGGTGGAGCTTGCAGTGAGGCGAATGTCCCGTACGAATCAATGTTGAAGCGTGAATACTTTGGCCCGTACGTATCTCGCTCAGGCCTTTCGTTCCGAATCGGAATAGTGAGTTTGTACGGACTGATAACAAATCGTACGGTGGTCTGCACGAGGCTTATTCGTACGGGTAAACGAATGTCATTCGTACGGGTCGTAGCAAATCGTACGGAAATCAACGGAAACGGATCGGAATTCGCAGGTCGGACGGTATTTTCCCATTCGTACGGAATCGGCTACGAATACGATTCGTACGGCGGATTATTTTACCGGATCGGAATCGACGCCATTGTCTTGGGGTTGAACCAATTAAGGGGTGAGGAGGAGCCATTCGGGGTTGAATAGCAGAGAGGAGGTAAGTCTTGGAGCTACAATGGCAGGAAGAGACAACGAGCAGGGAATAGGGTTTTGATGGCGGCTATCCATTCAGGAAGGAGCGGTTGAGGAAAAGGACTTTAAGTTGTTTTTTGAATTTTGTGAAGGACGAGATAGTCCTGATACCGACTGGGATGGCTTTCCAGATTTTGGGCGAGTTTCTGGCGAAGCACCGTGCAGCAGTTTTTTGTTTGCGTGTTTTAATGGGGATGAGTAGTAGGGTGCTGGAACTCCTGAGGTTCGTTGTCTGACCAGCCCTCTTGAGTTTGGCAGCCAAATACTCAGGTTTTGCTGTGTGCAGGGCTTTATGTGTGAGGCAAGCAGTTCTGTAACTGGCACGCAGTTCGATTGGGAGCCATTTTAGTTCTCTGAGTGCTGGTGAGATGTGATCGTATTTCCTGATTCCAGTGACCATTCTAGCTGCTGCGTTGAGAGTAGTTTTGAGAGGGGCTAGTTGTACCAGTGAGGGTGGCATTCCCACAGTCGAGTCTGGATAGCACCAGTGATTGGGTGGCTTGTTTGAGGCCATTGGTTGGGATGAATGGTTTTATTTTGTTCAGTAACTTCAGGTTCACAAAGGCACTCTTGGCGGAGTTCTTGATGTGATTGGCCATGTCGAGTTTTGAGTCTAGGGTAATTCCTAATGATTTAACGGAGTGGGTAAGAGTGTGATTGCCGTTAAGAGCATCCAAAGCTTTTAGCCATTCTGAAATATGAGGGTTCTCCTCTTTGTTGGAGATGAGGAGTATTTCGGTTTTGTCTTGGTTGAGTTTTAAGTGGTTAAGCGACAGCCAATGTTGGATTTCTTTTAGAGTAATATTTAGTCTGTGAATGTCATCAATGGAGGAGGTTTCAAGATAGATTTGGGTATCATCTGCATAGAGGTGGAAAGGGATGTTAGCATTTTTGAGTAGGGTAGTGAGGGGTTCCATGTATGTGTTGAACAGTTGAGGTGAGAGCACTGAACCTTGGGGGACGCCACTGTTGACAGGGTGTAGGTCGGAGGTAAAGTTTTTTTTTTTTATCCTTTGTGAGCGGCTGTGTAAGAAGGAGCAGAACCAGCGTAGGGCCACATCATCAGCTCCTACCCTTTCTTATAAGGCCTTGATGAGAAGTTGGTGATCAACCAACCTTGTCAACGGCTTCCGATTTCTAGGAGAATGAGGAGGCAGCATTGATCGGCATTGAGGGATTTGTGGATGTCGTCTATGATGTTAAGGATCGCGGTCTCGGTGCTGTAGCCTTTTCTGAAACCCGATTGGTGGGGGTCAAGAAGGTTGATGTTAGCCACGTGCTGAGTCAGTTGTTGGAGGACTCATTTGTCAAGGATTTTAGATAGGGGGGGGAGATCGGAGACAGGTCTAAAGTTATTCAGTTCCTTGGAGTCAAGGCCTGTTTTTTTAAGTAGTGGCGTGACTTGGCCAAATTTGAGGCATTCAGGTATGATGCCGGTTCTCAGGAAGCTGTTAATGATCTTGCACCAGAACAGTGCTATGGAGAGTCTCAGTTTTTTGGTCAATTCGGTGAGAATCGGGTCAAGGACATGAGAGGCTGGTTTGGAGGTGGAGATCAGTTTGAGGATTTCGATTTCCGGGATGGGGTTGAAGGACTTCCAGGTTTTTGTGGGGTACTTGGTCGAGCTATCTATTATCACTGGAGTCAGGTTTTTGCAAACGTGGTTGATGTTGATGTCCAGTGAGAGCTCAATCTTGGTGATTATTTCTTCGAAGAAGTTGGTGAAGTTTTCACACAAGTCTTTGGAGGCCTGTTTGGAGGATTCCGGGGTTTGTAGGTTCGTTGTCTGATGATTTTGAACAGTTCATTGGGCCTGTTTTTTGTGTTGTCCAGGGCGGCGCAGAAGAAGGTGGATTGGCACTGAGCAGTCAGGCTTAACTTAGAGGCAATGTGTAAAGTATTTTTGCAACACTTCAAATAGCAGTCGCGGCCAGCACGACTTTTAGATGGAGGATGTGGGGTCGCGCGAAGGGGGTCACACGGAGAGGAGGGGGGTTAATTTAATCAACAAAAAAAAATAATATTTAAACTTCATTGGCCGGGTCCCGGGTCCAGTGTCTTCTCTGCTATCCTGGAACAGGAAGCAGAAGCAGGCAGCCAGGCTCCCTCCCTCCACTAAGCCAATCACAACTCTGCTCAAGCAGCGTTGTGATTGGTTGGGACGCCGACCAGCAAAGGGCTAAAGGGGAGGCCATTTTCTCCATGTAGGCTACATGTTTTCTCCTCTGTCTTTGCACCTCGTGGTGTCGGTCACGCATGCTTGTCTGAGGTGGTATAGTACAGGCTGGTCTCACTTCAGCAGCACTGTCTGCTATTGTTCTGGCCATGCACCTCTGCAGTGACTCGTTAAACGCTATACATTGCATGCTGCCATTTATATCACTTCCTCTCACCAGACCACCTCTTGCTTTCTTCAGTTCTTCTCATTTTTTTGCACTTTGGTGTCACTGGCTCCGGCTGTGGTTTCACACGTGCTTTTCCAAGATCTCAGTTTGAAATTGGTTTCATCCAGTACAGCACATTCAGCTGTTATTGTTGGTCAGTGACCTCTACAGTAACTGTAAAACGCTCACAATTGCGTGCTGCCATTCACATTGGTCTCCCTCCTCCAGAAACTGCTATGTTATTCTAACCAGCACCTTTCTGAACAGCGATTACAGACAAAGAATCAGGGCTGTTTCTAGGGTTTGTGGGGCCCAGGTTAGACAAGGAACATGCAAGTGCACCTTTTCATTTATTTTATTAGTGCAACAGGTTATTGGCAACAGTATACACTTGCAGAAAAAATATGAACAAATAACGCAAAAGTTTTAAGCCTTAGCAGAGAGTACACTTTGAGGGGTGCCTGAAAATACATGCCCAGACACTTAGTACTTGAAAGGTCACCAGGGGCCTCATTTATGAAAAGTGACGCATCGCTGCGTGAAAGCAGCGATGCGTCACTTTTCACTGGACCTTCCTTGCGACCCCAATGATGCGTCATATTTACAGTATGACGCATCATGGCTCAAGGAGTTACAGATACGTCAGTATTTCTGACGTATCTGTATGGCGCAAAAGTGACTCATTGCTGGAGTGTGTCACAAAAGTGACTCAACTCCAGCAATGTATCCTTTCACAGGGCAAGCCCCATGTGAAAAGGCCTGCGTCAGTCTTACGCCTGCTGTGAAGCAGGCGTAAGAAATTGACGCATTTGTATCCTAGAAGTGGCGCACTGAAATCCTATAGATTTCACTGCGTCACTTCTATGACGCTTTCTTGCGTCAGAACGTCCTCCCCCTGCATACATTATACCTGCCGTAGGTATAATGTGGCACAGGGGTTTACAAAGTGACGCATCTACTTAGATGCGTCACTTTGTAAATATGGCGCAACAAGGCGCATTTTTTTTACGCCACTGGTGCGTCACAAAAAGTGACGCACTGGCGGCGTAAAAGTGACGCACAGCCTCATAAATGAGGCCCCAGGCATTTAGGGGCATTTGGGGAGTGATTTCCTAATATGAATTACCTGATTATAAAAACAGAACTGCAAGTACTTTGGAGCGTGAGCCTGAAAGCAGGGACTCACAGCAGACTTCCCAAACAATAGGCCTTACTCACAAACCAGTTCCCCAAGTGCTCCCACTCACATCAGAGACAGTTCCAGAGAGCCTACAATGGAAACCTGAAGGCTATTCTCAGGGTTGGATTAGGGCCACAATTAGGCCTGGGCAGCCAAAAACAAAGGGTGGCCACATTCGCAGATCACAACCTTTCGCGAAATACTGCTTGGTTAGGATCATGGAGCTAAATATTGTCAAACATTTGCAGTAATGAAAGTAATTTAAGCCTTATAGGTCCAATACTTAAATTGGAAATTAACATTCAAATGGAAAAAATATACCTTGGGAGCTCAGAGTTATGAAAAATACTAGGAACTCATGTAAAATAGATTTTTTAACCCAAAGTTTGCTGTGGATGGTATAATTAATGTCCGCTGGGAAACAGGACGTGGCACAGCCTAGACTGCATTTTACACTCACCCTGGACCTTTTAGATATTCACTTTATTTTTACAGCACTTAAGAGAGGCCCTTCAATCCTCAGACTGATGAAAGATGCATCTGTTTTTTTTTGTTTTACCTGCTGATAGCATCACTCGTAAGTTCTGGCAAATTCTGACAAATGGAATGATTCTAGTGTGTTAATGCAAAAAAAAAATTGTGTCACTTTCCTAACATACATGCAGTTTTCTATGGCATGAAAATGGCACACAGGCATTGGAGCACATTACATGAGCATCAGATAACATTACAGAAAGAGAGATAAAAAATGTTTGGCCCCTGTAAATTTAGTGATTTGCCCAGGATCACAGGATGTTGAACTGACGCTGGGATTCAAACCCAGTTTCCCAGTTTCAAAGCGGGTTAAGGCCCCAACCTCTCCCTCTTGAATGCAGGAATGGATTTCTGGCAGGCAAAATAGAACAGCAGAAACACATTTATCTCTTCCTACTGCATGCAGTGGAGGAAGACAAAAAATAACAGAAGAGCCCCCTTGGTGGTCTACACCAACTCTACACCACCCCCTTTAGTCATCTCTCCTGCCCCAGTGCCCTGCAAAGCAAGTGCTAATGATTTCCCGTCAGCAGCTCCTTGAGGCCACTGTCACACCTGGAGGGAACCACTGGGCAGACACACCTCATTTAGTGACGTCCGCAGGAGCCCATTGTCATTCAGACTCTGACAATGAGACAGCCTGACTTATAGTGCATAGTGTCAAGCTGCTTAGATGTATGCAAAGGCTTTGACTAAAGCCTATAATGTGCCCTTGCGGTGGAGACTAAGACAGCCACAACAAAAACTACCCGCCAACGGGCCTCAAACACAGGCCCATCGGCCGATGGCCAATCGTCCGTCTTGCCAATCCGAGGCTGGCCATTCCAGACAAACCCCCCCCAGCGTGCTATCTGCCTGTTCATTCTAGAGATGTGACAATGTCACCCTCTGGGGCATTTCAGCTAAGTCACTGTGGAATCAGGCAGTCTTTTCTAAAAAAGGAGATGCACCACAGTGCATTCAGCTAGGCGACTACACCTCCCCCCACGCCCCCATCTTTACCATATTCTCAGCCCATTCGGGAATGAGAATTAAGAGCTAAAGATAAATACATTAAGGCATTCATCCTTTCAATTAGAAACTTTGCAGATCAAAATATTTCACATAATCATAATCTTTATAAAGTAACTATTTGAATGAATGGATTAGTGAGTATGCAAGTTAAACAGTGAGTGGTGAAAGAATAAGAAATGAGTGAATGCATGAGTGAATGGGCAAGTGAATGAATTTGTGGGTTTTTGGATCAGCATATGACTATCAAAGCGAGTAAGGGAATGAACAAGTGAGTATATAAGTGAAACAGTGCTTGAACGGCTTAAGGAATGAGGAGTGAGTGTTCAAGTAACTGAGTAAGTGAGTTGGTAAGCAGTTGAATGTGGGAATGAGTATGTGGCTGAAGCAGTGAGGTACTGGAACTCAAGTGTGCAAATTAGTGAGTGAATAAGCAAGCAAAAAAATCAATTAAAGGGTGAGCAGCAAGTAAGTGAGTGAATGGGAACGCAAGCAAAAGAGAATGGATGTCAGTAACTGACTGAACGATTATGCAAGTGATTGAGGAGAGTGAAGGAGTGAGCAAATGAGTAAGTGACTGAACAGATGATAGTGACTTGGTGAGTGTAAGTTAACAAACAAGTTAATAAGCAAGTGAGTAAGTGAAGCATGAAATGAGTGAGTGAGCAAATAATGATCAAGATTTTGAAGTGGTGATGCATGGGTGCCTGTGTTGCAGGCAGAATTGTTTTTGTGCAGGAAGGGACACTTTCCTGCACAAAATCAATCCTCAGAGTCATGTTCCTCTTTCTACATGTGCTGCAGAATATGTAGAAAGAGGAAAAACAAGGGGAAATAAAGATAGTTCCCCTCGCTTCTCCTCTGGGGAGGTGTAGCATTATGATGCATTCCCACGTCTACTGCTAATGGTCGATCTGGGAATGCGCCAAAATCCACGGGTGGTGCATGAGAACACCCATGCTCCACCCATGGAAAGCCTACCATGCCAGAGTGACTCAAGGCTGCAATTATCACTGTCTTGTGTTACTCCACATTTATCAAGCCATGCAGGGCCATGCAAGGTGTACTTGCATGGCATGATAAATCTGACATTAGTACTGCGTCACCCTTGCACCCCCTTGCTTGACGCAAGGGCATTGCAACACTATGATAAATCTGGCTCAATGTACAATGCCATTTTCAGGCAATAGCATATTTCAATTTTTCAACTTTTATTCTTTCAATTTATCTTGCATATGTGGCTAACTTATGTATGTGTTGTATTGTGGATGTTTAAGTTGGTGAATGCAAGAATGAATAACTAATTTATGGATGCACAAGTGCATGGATGAGTGACAGGGTGACTATGTGATGACTTATTCAGTGCTTTAACCAATCAGTGACTAAGTAGTAACTTTACATTAAAAGCAAGACCTGTTGGCAGTGCCAATGCTTGTTATTTAACTTTAAGTGGTAGCTGGTCGACTTTCCTTGTTGCACATCTTATCACTCAATTGCGCACACTAGCAAGAAAAGTGTGCACACCAACATTCTATTGCCGCAGATGAGAAAGAAAAATTAGAGGTAACATTGCAAATGACTGGTTTGGGCGGCCCCAGGCTTCCGACCAAACAGTCTTTGTGCACTCGGGAGTGGGCAGGCACACCACTCCCCCACTTCCCTGCTCTCAGAGTTGATCGGCCCACCCGCAACCAAACTTAAAATGTTAATAACAGAAAGTTATTACCATTTTATGTTTCTGCCTCTCACACTGCGAGAAGCAGTAGGGCGACGCTCTTCCGCCTTAGTGGAGGAGCCGCCCCTGTCAAATAGTAAATAAGTGAAAACACCACCCAAAAAGATTTTACACCAGGTTAGAAAAACAGAGCTTCTTTGAATAAATACAAGACCAAAAAGACAAAAAAAAACAATAAGTAGAACTCAAGATACGAAGCTTTGAAGAATAAACTGTAAAATAGATCTTAGAAGCAATATGGTTTTACTTGGGATATCTGGACACGCAAGACCTGGATAAAGCCAAAAGCTATGAAACCCGGGCCGCATACATAGACCCAGTTAGGCCTGCTGAACAAAAGTACCTTGATCTTGAATGCATCGGCGTAGAATAGGATGCAGGGTGCAGAGGAAGCGATGCGTTGGCGTCGGTCCTCGCAATGGAAGCGATGCACTGCTTCCAACAGCAGTGAATCATCGTCTCCAATGAGCGCTGGGGATGTGTTGCAGAGTGTGCAGGGGCGTTGTCAAAAATAAAATAATAAAATTAAAAAAAGGCTGTCGTCGATGGAGTCACGCAGTGCTGATTCCGAAGGCAATACTTCAGGTCGATTTATGCAAAAGCGGTGATGCACGGGTTCTGGCCACACAACAGGGGGTGATGCGCCAGTTGCAATCCATGTAATCTCGCCAATGCGCTTGTTTGATATAGGATGCATGGGTTTACTGGGGTAAGCACCTTAGGCCACACTTCCAATGGTCCAAGACTGGGGTGGCACCACTTGACGGGGCAGACTCATAGATGGCAGAGTCCAGGTGTAGCATCAGAAAAGTTGGAAGTCTTTTATGTCCATAAGACTTCAGATCAGGAGACAAGCCAGCAAGCCCTTGGAGTCACTCTGAGTTTAGGTGATGCAGGTCCAGTCCTTCACACACAGGCAGGGGAACAACAGGCAGCAGGGCAGCACAGCGAGACAGGTGTCCAGCAAAGCAGAAGTCCAGCAGAGTGGCAGTCCTTCAGCAGCACATCTGTCTTTCTTTCTGGTAGAGTCTTCACAAGTCCAGAAGTGTACTGAAGTGGTAATGTCAGAGGTATTGTACTAATACCCAGTTGTGCTTTTGAAGAGGGACAACTGGGTATAAGACAGGACAGGTCTTTAAAGTGCACAGAGGTCCACCCTTCCTGCCCTCGCTCCAGATTCACTACAAATAGGTAGGCAGCCCCCTGTGTGGGGACAGAACACAGCCTAATCACGTGCATGTTTAGATTTAGATTTTATTGTACAGTTAATAAAAACTCACAATATTAAAAACTTCCATTATAAAAAAAACTTATTTACATTTATAGTATAAAGAAAGGAAGGTGGTCACACTCTATAAGATCATAAAAGTCTCAATACATTTTAGTATAGACCATTCAAAAAATTGTAAGGTCAATGTGTTCCGTATGTTCTAGCATAGTTGTAGCTTGGCAGGTGACTAGGCAGGCTGTGCGATTGAAGTGCAGGTGCTTTAGGTGAGCCATGTGGCTATCTCATGAGTCTTTTAGCCGCTATATCAAAGTATTTTGTTAATCTGCAATTTAATGGAGTCTCTTTGGGATTAAAACACAGCATCACAGCCTGCCTACAACTGGCTATGCCCTTTTGGTTCCATAAAACTCGAAATAGGAAGCGCCGTATGTCCATCAGTTTTGGATAGATACAGATAATGTGTATTAAGTCCTCTTTCCCAGCTCTGCAGAGTCGGCAAAGATTTTCTGCACCTTCCCGTTTCCAAGGTGCCAGGTGGGGTAGTATCGGTAGGATGCAGAGGCGCAGGTTTAAAAATTAGTTTTTTGTCGTCTGCATAAGGCCCATTTTTAGGTATTCCTGCGGCTTCAGAGCGTTGTAGTCTTTCAGCGCTGTCCATCCATGAGCCCTCTTGGCCAGGGTTTCTTTGTCCTCTATTAATGATATCATTGTGGTTGCTTTTGTTACCACTTTTTTGAAACTTTTGATGTCTGTGGATGACTCCCAGAGATTTGTTAGTCCCAAGGTCTCCAGTGATTCTTTTAGGTACTTCCTTGCGGTGAGTTCTCTTGGGTAGAGAGTTCAGTCCGAAGTTGGGGGTTCAAAGATCCTTGGTCGGCTTCTCTGATTTTTTGCCAGCTTTTTATATAGGCACCTCTTCTCTCCATCGTTTGTCTCTGTAGACCAAATTCGAGGCGGATTTGAGCAGGCGAGACGTAAGTAGGCAGATGGAAAATTGCCCTGTATGCTCGACTGATGGCTTTGTCTAGTGTCGTGGCGTCTTTCCCTTGCATGGGTTCGCTGCCGTATGTGAGCATGTGCTGTAAGCGTGCTCTAATCACCTGCAGAAGGGGATACAGTGACCGTCCAGGGAAAGCTTTCTTCAAGGGCTTTATTGAAAGATAGAATGTTGTGCCCTTCCGACGAATAGCCTCTAGTTGGTGTTTAAACGAACCTCTACTGTCTAAAAGTACGCCTAAATATTTGTAAGTGGCTACGTGGTCTTACCTCTGTCCGTCCAGAAACCATGCAAGTTTCTTTGTTTTGTTATAGTTCACTGACATGACTTTTGATTTGTTTAAATTGATCTCTAGTGCATTGTTTATGGAAAATTTGTTGGTGGTGTCCAGAAGATGTTGGAGTCCAATAGAGGACCGACTAATTAGGACCAGCTCGTCTGCATATAAGAGATTTGAAAGTGAGATGTCGCCCAGCCGCGGAGCATGTGATTTGGTTTTCTCCAATTCTCCTGGGAGGTCTGCGAGAAAAAGGTTAAACAGCATGGGGGCTAGGACGCAACCTTGCTTCAAACCTTTGGTGGTTTTGATTTGCCTTGAAAGGTGCGTTCCAGAGCCCAGTTTGATCTTGACCTAAGTATTGGTGTGTAATAATATCAGCTTCTGTAGGAGTGGCCCGGGTATCCCCCATTTTTCCAGCTTCTGCCAAAGTTTACTCTGGTCTACATGGTCAAACGCAGCACTATAATCTATGAAACATAGAAATAGCGAGCTCTTGGTAGTTTTTGCCGCATCTGTCAGAAGAGTTAGCGCCATGATGTTGGTCATTGTGCCCTAGCCTCTACAGAATCCGGTTTGGTTAACTAGGATGATGTGCTTTAGCGTTGCCCAGGATGTTAGTTCTTCCAGGATAAGTCCCTTAGTACTACTTTGCCTCTGTGTCGATTAGTGCAATAAGTCGATAGCTGCTTGGATTGCTCCTTTCACCCTGTTTATAAATCGGACTTATTATAGAACCTCTCCAGGATGTTGGACTTTTTGCTGTTTCCCTAATTTCCTGGAAGATTGGCGCCAGTGTGTTGCTCCAAAAGTCGGCGTCTTGCTTGTACATTATTGGCGGTATTCCATTGGGGCCGGGGGCACCCTCGGGTTTGCCTTTTGAAATTTGTGACCTGATCCTAGCCGCTATTGCTGCGTGTTTTTTTTCCTCTCTGTTTGCAGTTGGTTTGAGTCTTGTTGTCACTTCCTCATCCGGATTTGCGGTCTTACGCAGGGGTAATTTTGTTGTGTAGTCGTCGTTTACTTCATGTTTGTGTTTTCCAGTTTTGTTGGTGCTTGGATGTGGTCTGATTATCCGAGTTCCACCTCTGGGTAGATACCCCTCTGAATTTTTAACATTAAAGTGGTTTGATAAGTAGTGTGCCCATTCAGGTTCAGATATGTTAGAGTTGATGCCTTTGTGGCCTGGTCGTTGGAGGCTGTGGATTGATTTCCAGAATCTAGCGCTGTTCTTCTGTTTCGAGTCGTACACAATTTTTGCCCGGAGTTCATCGTTTAATTGCCTTTTCCTTTCCCAGGTCAACTTCTTTAGCTGTGCCTTTAGGGTTCGCAGCTCTTTTTGCAGATCATTGTTATTTGATTGTTTACGGAGCTACCTAAGAATCTGTTTTTTTTTCCGTTTTAGGCTTTTTATCTCTGATGTTGTTACCTTGCCGAGTGTGTTGCACGGCATGTTCCCTTTTCCGGTTTTTTTCTCTGTGGCATGTGTAGTTCCGAGTTCCGTTACGAATTCTACCCAGGCCTCCAATGGGTTCTTTGTCGAACTTGTTATCTGGTGCAAGATTGTTTTTGCACTAATTGTTAATTCTGCAGCTTTGTCGGTCTTGCACCTTATTCGTCTATAGTTAGTGGTGTACTCTGTGCCAATATTTCTCCTTACTTCCGCTTCGTTCTCGCTGGTCACGCCTAGTTTCACTTCTAGTGACAAATGGTCACTTTGGCCGCTCTCTCCTACCTTGAACAAGCTTATTGTTTCAAACAGTGGTAGTGTTGCAAGGGTGAAGTCGAGATGCAAAGAAGTGGTTGAGGAGAAATATGTTGGTGCTGGCGGTGTATCCTCTATAAATCGTCCGTTTAGTACTCTCAAATTTAGCTGCTCGGGGTCTTTCAGTAGTTGGTTTGAGCATCTTGTTTACCTATTTGGAAAGGATGTGGATTGGATTGGTATTCCCCACTTGATGTCCGTTTCCAGTGATACTTCTTCATCTGATTTCTCTCCAAAGAGGTGCTAGGAGTATGTTCTCCATTTCCCTTTCCTCCGTGAGTCTTACCAGTTGGCTAACAAGTTCTCTTGCCCCTTTTTGTCTGTGCTTCGGGTGTTTGTATGTGTTTATGATGTATAGTGGTTGAGTAGCCTGATTATTTCTGATTGTTATTACTAGTGCCTGTATCGCACTTGGGGGAGTGATTTTTACATTGATTTCTTCCATTGTTCCGATAGTTAGTATTGAAGCAAGTGACGCCAGGCCACCTGAGCTGTGACCATAGGAAGAGCCTCTGATTGCTGGGTGAGTTTGAATTGTGTATCCTTGTAGGGGTATTTCGTTCTCTTCCCAGGTTTCCTGGAGTAGAATCAGATCAAATGATTTTAAGTAGTGTGATGTTTCTGGGTCATCCAGTTTGTCAGAGAGACCGTTGATATTCCAAATGCATATTTAAATTTTAGGTGTATCAGCTTTCCTGAGGGTCTGGCCTGGTGCTCTTTGTCACTTTGTGTCTTCTATCGTTATTGTCCGCCGTATGGTTGCCGTGTTTGAATCAAGTTGCTGAGTTGTTAAACTTTTTAGGTGTGGTGGGCTGCTATCGGGTCAATGGGGGGTAACTACTTGCTCCTTTCAGTATTGATGTGACGGTTCCGTCATCAGCGTCGGTTGGGCTGTGCTGATGACGGAACCGCTCCGTCATCGGCACAGCCCTCGGGGGGAGCGCTGGCGCTCCCCCCCTGGGGCATCGATGTTCTTCATTGTAGCTGGGGTGGCAGTGGAAGACTTTCCGCTGCCACCCCGGGCCCCCCCACGCTTCCTGGTGACATCAGCACGCACAGCGGGCGCCGACGTCATCAGGAAGCGCTGGACGTGCTGGAAGCCATTTGTTTCCAGCGCGTCCAGCTACAAGGTAGGTTTTGTGCTCTCCGGTGGGGCGGGGTGCCTGTTTCTCGGTGCCTTGAGGCATCGGTGGGGAGGAAACAGTGTTTCCTCTCCCCTGATGTCCCAATGCAGGGCATTTCTGGTGCAGGATCGCGCACAGGGGCAACCAATTTTTTTTTTACTTTTCTGCCCCTCCTGGGGGCGGATCGGCTGTTTTTTGGGCCGAATCTCGACCCAGGGGGGTAGAAAAGCCCACTAGATACCAGGGATTGGTCTTTTTTTATCAAGGATGCGACCCCTTGGGCAAGGGTCGCTTCCTAGGGGCTTATAAATTATTATTTTAGACTTTTCTGCCCCTACTGGGGGCAGATCGGCCATTTTTTGGGCCGAATCTGGACCCAGGGGGGGTAGATTAGCCCACTAGACACCAGGGATTAGTTTTCGTTTTTATAAAGGAAGCGACCCCTTGGGCAAGGGTCGCTTCCAGGGGGCAATATAAATATTTTAGACTGTTCTGCCGGCTGTTTTTTTACCGTTTCTGGACTCAGGGTGGTGGGGGGGGGGTAGAAAAGCCCACTAGACACCAGGGATTGTTTTGTTTTGTATAGGAAGCGACCCCTTGGCCAAGGGTCGCTTCCTTGGGCCCATATGTTTTCAAAAATATGTTCTGCCCCCTCTGGGGGCAGATTAGTGTCTTAATTTGGCCTTTCTGCCCTCTGGAGGGTTGCTTCCAGGGGGCCCACATTTAAAAAGATTTATATTCTGCCCCCCATGGGGACAGACACCCCATTTGTGACATACCCTGTGGCATAGCCTGTTTTAATGTGTATTGTTTTTGTTTCTTCTAATGTGTATTGTTTTATTTTCTCTTTAGATTGTTGCAGTGTGCGGATCCGTTACTGGTGGTTCTGCTGTTCTGCTGTTTGTGTAGTTGCATGTGTTTGGTAAGAGACCTTTTTTGTTCAATTTTAATGTAATTGTTTTTTTGCAAAGTGTGTAATAATACGAGTATGTTTGGTTTCTGTTTTTTGTGATTGTAAAACATGTTTTGCATTTGTTCTTGATGTGTACTTCTGTAGATGTAAGTTTTTTTTTCTTCTTTCTAGTGGGATATCGTTGCCTATTTGCTGTGTCTTTGCAGAGTAGGTGCTGGTCAGTGTAGCTGTCTCTTGTAAGTGAATTGTATATTTTTTCAGTATTTAGCTCTTTGTGATAAAGGCTTACATTTTTTTACTTATTTTGCACGGTGTTGGGGTTGTTGAGCTGTTTGTGCAGACTCCTTTCTTAGTAAGGATAATGGCTAGCCACCGGATTACTGCTCAGCAAGTTGTTGGAATGCTTTTTGATTCTTCCTCTGACCATGGTCCAGAGACTGACTCTGATTCTGAGGCCGAGGTGGGAGGTGAAGATTCAGGTAGTGAGTTTTCTCTACACATGATGATGAAGATACTCTGAGTGCTGATGAAGCTACTTTTGGTGTGGATGAAGTGCCTGTGATTGCGGAGGACATTGCTGTGCCGATAGTGCGGCAAGAGGCATCTGGGCTGCAGCCTGGGGCTGCTAGACTTCCAGTTGGTGTAGTGAGACAAGAGGCAGCTGGGCGGCAGCCTGCGGCTGCAAGACTTGACATTGAAAGTTCTTACCTCTGGGTTGCACCAGGCATGGTGCAGCCGGCATTGCCTGAATTTACTGGTGTTCCAGGGTGTAGGGTGAACACTGAAAACCTTTTGCCAATTGATTTTTTCAAGTTGTTTATGGATGATGTGTTTTTGGCAGAGATTGTAGAGCAGACTAATTTGTATGCAGAACAGTTTTTGAGGGAGAACAGTGCCAGCCTTAACACCTTCGCAGCGTCGAACGTTCAGCGCCCAGTGCTGAACGTTCAAATAACGAATGCTGGCCCGTCGGCCAACGGTCGTGCGCAGCACTGGGGAGGTAGTGCTTGTGACGACCGTTGGCCGACGGCAGCACTTAAAGGGTTAAGCCCCATGCTAGAGCTACCCGGTGGACTCCCACAAATTTGGAGGAGATGAAAAAGTTTTTGGGTTTAACTTTTTTGATGGGCTTGCTTAGGAAACCATCAATGGCTTCATATTGGTCTACTAGTCCCTTGATGGCAACAGCTATATTTCCGGCAGTCATGAGTCGTAATAGGTATTTGCTTCTGCTTCGGATGATGCATTTTGTTGACAATGATTCTGCTTTGCCACGAGATCACCCTGATTGTGACCGTCTTTTCAAGATTCGGCCTGTCATTGATCATTTCGTGGATCGATTTCCTGAGATCTTTGCTCCTGGGAAAGAAATTGCAGTGGATGAGTCTTTGCTGTTGTTCAAGGGCCGCTTGTTATTTCGGCAATACATTCCTAGTAAGAGGGCACGCTACGGAATTAAGCTTAATATGCTGTGTGACAGTCGGACTGGATATTGTAACGTATGTAGGCTAGGGTGGTGCTGAATCGTCCTAGGCATGGCAGCGGTTCCTGGACAACCAGGTGTAGACCCGGACGGCAGCCGGTTCAAGTTTCGGTCGAGGCTTCATGCTTTGGTATTCAAGAGTACAGATGTGGTTCAGTGACGCTCCTGAATCCAGCACAAACTTAGCAGGGTGGTTGTCTATGCGGATGTCTAGCTTGGGGTATTTCTTTAGCCGGTCTGGGTCGGACACCATGCATATGTACTCGTCGCTGTCTTGTGACACGGGTGTAGGTGATGATGATTCGCTCGATGTTGATCTTCTGGACCGGTATGAGCCAGATGAGCGAACGCTCGATCTCGACGAGCTGGAGGAACGGCCTTCTCTCCCTTTTACTGCTCGAGCGTGGTGACGCGTGCTTGACTATGCCGTGGTAGTTCTTTGGTCTGACCGTCGGGTTTGACATGTGACTTCAAATTGATTCTCTCTTCCACAGCAGTGGCATTGTTGACCGATGGCAGGGCATTGTCCTGAGTGAGGGTAGTCTTGGCCGCATCTATAGCATTTCGAGATGGGTTTGCTGCACTTGTGGTGTCGTGATTCCCGATATGGAGGCGTCTTACGGGATGACTGCGGGGATTTTCTTGGCTTGTGACGATCTGATCGATGTTTTAGGTCCGTGCGTGTTTGCATTCTGAAAGCTTGTTCCTTTTTTTCTGACTTGGTTGCCTCCATCTTTTTTGCGTGATCTTCTGCTTGGTCGTTGATTCACGTCATCACCTCTATTTCATCAAGGGTGTAGTGTTTCTTCAGTAGCCGCCTCCGCAGAGATTCAGACTGACAGCCCTCGATTATGCGCAATCGCAACGCATCTTCTGTTGTGAAAGCGTCGAATTCGCAGTGGCGGGCTAATCGTCTAATGCGCGCAATGAAATCACACATAGGTTCCTCCTTTTCTTGTGAGGCTAGATTAAACGTGTAGCGCTCGTAATCTAAGTAATGCTTGTGTAGGAATCTCCGGTCAAGAGCCCCTTTTACGTCGTCATAAGAAGTGGCATTTGCGCAGCCGTCTGCCCCTGATTTGTGCTTCTTCCCTGTAGATTTCAGTCTTTGCCTGACCTCAAAATGGCCGACATGGAAGATCCAATGAAAGTCTATGGCCGGTGCCTGACTTCAAGATGGCCCACGCTCGAGACACAATCCACTCTCACTGTTTGAAATTTCCTTCTGAAATTATTATTTTCATCTGCCCGTGATTATTTGGCTCATATGTGATGCGCGGCGCTCGGGACTCACCCCTTTCTTCTCTTGCTTTCAGCCGCAGGGCAGGTGGTGGCAGGCAATCTCGAGTCTTCTCTCGATTTCTTTCTTTCGCGCCTTCCGCGCGCACAGCCGGATCACCGACTTCACGGCCAAGTGTCAGCGTTTTGCTGGTGTCCGCGTTCAAACTGCAACGCGAAGCAGATGCAGCACTCCTGATAAGGCAAACAGCTGCCGGACGGTCTGTGCGGACCTTCCGCGACTCCGTGTTACTTTTGCACTTTGTGGCCCTGCGGCACTGTAAGCTCTCCGGTCTTCGGCCGAACTCACTCTCGGCAGGAAGGGTTCGTGCAGTGGGGGTTTCACAATCCCATCCTCGTCGCCAGTGTAACGTATACCCCCTAAAGGACGACCAGGAGCCAGGAGCTGTAGAGGTACACTTCTTTATTTCAGTGTGTCTACCTCGAACTGCCCACTTCACGTCACTTCCTGTACTTCCCTCCACCTCTTCCTCCAGCCGCCTGCCCTGTCTCGGCACAAGGTCAGGCAGGGACGATATGACAGATATGTCTCTAATTTCAGGGTGTACATAACTGATAACTTCTACACTGGTGTGCGGTTGCTCAGGGAATTGGCCAAAGTGGACACTGTTGCTTGTGGCACAATCCGCTCTAACCGTAAAGGTTTCCCAAAAGAACTTGTTTGTCAAAAGCTTGCTCGGGGACAGTGCAGTGCATTGCGTTGTGAGGAGCTTCTAGCTGTGAAGTTTTCAGACAGGAGAGATGTCTACATGTTGACTTCCATACATGATGAAAGCACTGAACCGGTGACTGTTTGGGGTCAGGTTGCAGAAGCGCGCAAACCTATGTGCATTTTAGACTATAATAGGTACATGGGTGGTGTTGACAGAGTAGATCAGAGGTTGGAACCGCATGCTGCTCTTCGTAAGGCTTACATTTGGTACAAGAAGTTGGCTATCCATCTTTTCGACTTGGCAACCTTTAATGCTTTTGTTGTGTTCCAGCAATCTTGTCCCCAGTCAAAGATGACTTTTGTAAAGTTTCAGGAGTCTGTAATAGGCAGCC
This sequence comes from Lissotriton helveticus, assembly GCF_964261635.1. Classification (NCBI taxonomy): domain Eukaryota; kingdom Metazoa; phylum Chordata; class Amphibia; order Caudata; family Salamandridae; genus Lissotriton; species Lissotriton helveticus. The sequence goes on along the minus strand of NC_136060.1, from coordinate 344,175,596 downwards.
TTGTTTTAGTGGAACAGGCAAGTGTTCCTAGAATTGCAGTGGTGGAGGATGTTGCCAGATTGAAAGATCGCCACTTTCCTGATCAAATTCCTCCTACAACCTCAAAAGACTTTCCCAGTCAGAGATGTAGAGTCTGTTGGCGAAGAGGTTTGCGGAAGGAGGTTCGTATGTACTGCCCCGACTGTCCTTCAAACCCTGGGCTGTGTGGACCTGCTTGTTTTAGAATGTACCACACGCAAAATAATTTTTGGGAGCATCCATGAGTGGTAAAGTGAACTGGCTGGTCTCTATTCTTTAAAACTTATTGTTCAGTTTCAAAGTTGGCATTTGTGTAGTGTATTTAGATTTAGTTGTTGTGTTAGTAGATTTGTATCAATTTGCAATTTGTTTTTCATTTGTTTTGAAAAGAAACTAAAGTATGATGTTGGTTTGCGTGTAGTGTCCATTGTCTGACGGCGTGCATAGTTTGGCGCTTGGCTGGCGGTGTCTGTGGACTGGTGCTTGGCTGGCGGTGTCTGTGGACTGGTGCTTGGCTGGCGGTGTGCGTGGTCTGGTGCTTGGTTGGCAGTGTGCGTGGTCTTGCGCTTGCCTGGTGGTGTGTTGGGATTGGTGCTTGGCTGGTGGTGTGCCTGGGCTGGAGCTTGGTTGGCGGTGTGTGTGGAGTGGCGCTTGCCTGGTGGTATGTGTGGACTGGTGTTTGGCTCCTGGTGTGTGTGGTCTGGTGTTTGGTTAGCGGTGTGCGTGGTCTTGTGCTTGCCTGGTGGTGTGTTTGGATTGGTGCTTGACTGGTGGTGTGCCTGGACTGGTGCTTGGCTGGCTGTGTGTGTGTGCAGTGGTGCTGTCCTGGCGGTGTGTGTGGACTGGTGCTTGCCTGGCGGTGTGCGTGGTCTGGTGTTTGGTTGGCGATGTGCGTGCTCTTGCGCTTGCCTGGTGGTGTGTTTGGATTGGTGCTTGGCTGGTGGTGTGCCTGGACTGGTGCTTGGCTGGCGGTGTCTGTTGACTGGTGCTTTCCTGGCGGTGTGTGTGTGGACTGGTACTTGGCTGGCGGTGTGCGTGGTCTGGTGCTTTACTGGCGGTGTGTGTGGTCTGGTGCTTGGCTGGTGGTGTGCGTGGACTGGTGCTTGGCTGGCGGTGTGTGGGAAGTGACTTAATGCTGGTTACTACACACAGTGCTAGTTGAGCGCCACTCCATGTAGTCAAGTCAAGTCAAATGATCTTTATTCGGATTATCAATACATCCATAAAAGTACATACAAGATAAAAATGCATTTAAAACGATTTAAAAACATGTATATAGATAAAAACTAGTTTATAAAATTGGGTTTAAGCAGCATATATCATAAAGTGCGAAGTGCGTAGTATACAGTACAAAATACATAGTAAATGGAGAAACATTGGTCTATTAGCATGTTTAGACACAAAATTCAAATTATATACTCCCGTGATAATCATTTATATCAGAATAAAAATAAAAATACAACTAAATCAGTAGTCAATTTACAGCAGAACAATTAAGTGCAAAAAGTGCAACAAATACCATAATACTGATATCAGTTATCCAAACTCCATGGATGCCCTCGATTTCACACATCCTTTTATAAAGCAGCTCACAGTATATATTACTTCGTCAGTATGCAGCATTTGAAAAATTTTTAATGCAAGATTAAAGTCTCTAACGTTATATTTACAAAGGATCGGCATTAAATATTTACAGGTATACAATTTATAATAGCCACAGAAGAAGAAGTAGTGCAGTAAACTTTGTTTTCCGCCCTGAGAACAGGGACAGTCCAATTCTTCTAGTTTTTTATTATATCCAAGGGGGAAGCTAAGCAAATTAACTATGCTTCCATCCCGAAACCTGATCAAAAGGCTCCGATTCCACTTTCCTATTGGTATTGACAAGTATCTATAAAAATTATTCAGATTATCACAACTTGCATCAATAATGAACTGATATCTAATAACAACAGGTTTAATAGACTCAGTTCTCAGTCGATCCTCTTTATATAAGTCGAGTAAAGCCCGTTTGATACTATTCTTATGAGCGGGTACAATGGAATTCGGTGAACTAAACAAAGAACCCTGACCCACGCTCTGTAGGCTATTCTTGACTGCATTTAACCAAGGTATGCGATGGAAACTATCACTTAACAAACAGTCAGATATTATACTGCGCGTTAAGGACGCTGCTGGATTTAACCATACTTTGATCCAAAAAAGAGCAGGCCTAGACCTAATGAAATCAACAATGTAAGACAATCTCAGTTCATTGTGACAAATGAGTGTAGAGGCGCACAGGACTCCCCCCAGCACCCTCCTGCAAAATCTGTTTTCCTCCGACTGAAGACCCGTACTTTTACAGTAGCCCCACACTTCTGCTCCATATGTCCCAGTCGGCCGACATTGCGTGCGGTATATGTTAAGTAGGGGTGTAACAACATCGGCCCGTTTCGGTTGTCGGAGGGATAAAATTGAGTTGATTGACTTGCCAATTTTATTTCTCGCATATGCAGCATGTGGCTGCCATGAGCCTGAGTTTGAAAATAACAGCCCTAAATAGGGGAAAGTGCTAGTGCATTTTAAGATATTGTTACCGGATTTAATTGATGTGATATTGTACTTTTTTGGTCCGCAATTCATGATAAAAGATTTTTTTAAATTGGTATTTAGACCAAGATCGGACATAAACGCAACAAACCCTGAAATTAAGATGCGCAAAGCATTCGGGGTACGCCCCATTAGTACTGCGTCATCCGCATAAAGTAAAGTAGTAATGGGGGAGCCATTTATAATTGGGACGTCCTTAGTAATTTTACTCAAAGTGCTACTCAACCCATTAATATATAAAATAAAAAGCAGGGGGGCGAGTACGCAGCCCTGTCTGACTCCTCTGCTAATAAGAACATCATTGAACAGATCGCCATCATTATTGATCCGTACTCTCGCTTTTAAGTCCCTATGTAACTCAGAAAGAAAATACACCAATGGGTCATCCAAACCATAATCAAGCAAAAGTGACCACAACCTAGAACGATTAACAAAATCAAATGCGGAACTCAGATCCATGAAACCTAAATAAAGAGGGGATTTTTTAACGATGATGTATTTAGCCATAATCAGGTTTAAATTTAGACACTGTTCAACTGTGCCTACTTGGCTTCTAAATCCCAGTTGACTACAATGAAGAACATTGTTATCCTCAGCCCAATTCCTTATCCGTTTAAAGATTACCCTACCAAGGACCTTTAACGTGTTATCGATCAGTGAGATCGGACGGTAGCAGGCGGGGTCCGACCTGTCACCCTTTTTAAATATTGGTACGATTACACTGTTCGACCAGGATTCGGGAATTGAGCTTTCACACAGGTTATTAAATAAGTTGCATAGGAGAGGGGCCCAAAAATTAATTTCTGATTTAATCTGGTCAATAGAAAGACCATCGGGACCATGAGTTTGTGTAGTTGCTGTGTCAGGAATGTGGGCGTGTGAAAGTGATGGGCCCTTGATTGGCGTTGTCTGCTGGTGGAAGTGTAGTAATGTGATGGGTCCGCGGCTGGCGGTGTGAATGTTTTGTATGTGTCACATGTATGAAAGGTGTATGAATGGCCTGTAAAGAGGTTGGTGCCTTGTCGTGGCTTTACAGCTCACGAGCTGGGAGTCAATGGTTCAGTTTCTTGTCCTTTCCATTATTAACAGTGTATTTCATTTTTTGTGAAATCACTTGCTAATACAATGGTATATACTGAACCATCACTCACCCTCGTGCCAAATCCAACCAGTATGTGTGTGTGTTTGAAAACTTGATGTCTGTGTAGTTTTTTTTTTTGAAGCAGGACGCACCTTGTCACTTTTTTGTAAATGTTGATAATGTGTTGCTTTTGTGCCTGGTGGTGTGAATGGTCTTGTGTGTGTCAGGTATGAAAGGTGTGTGAATGGCCTGTAAAGCGGTTGGTGCCTTGAAGTGGCTTTACAGCTCACGAGCTGCGAGTCATTGGTTCAGGTTTTTTTGTCCATGTAATTGACAGTGCATTTCATTTTTGTGAAATCTCTTGTTAATAAAATTATATATACTGAACCATCACTCGCCCTCGTGCCAAATCCAACCAGTATGTGTGTGAGGAATAGATGGCTGTGTAGGGATTTTGTTTTTCTTAGTCTCTGTGCCAAGGTGTACATTCCGCCTACGAATAACCTGCCAATTGTAGATATTGTTGAAAACCCTTGGGACTACATGGTGATGTCTCTCTGGTGAAATCTAACAATTAATTTGATCCACAATATCCTGCAAAACTCACAATGTCTGTCATATTTTCCTTGCAATATTGCGCCCAAATTGTCACGCTGCACAAGTAAATAACTAATTTTGTCAAAACTAATTGGTGTAACTAGGGGGGGGGGTCACATGGGTTTTTCACTCCTTCCTCGGTTGCCATCTAGGGAAACCTAGAAAACCCACACATTTTTGGAAAGTAGACATCCGGGGGCTTTCAAGGGGTATGGCTTGCATGGATCCTCCAACGTTCCTTTTCTCAGAATCCCTAGCAAACTTTAAATGTAGCTGAAAAAATTTGTTTTTTCAAACATTTTTGTGTGTAAAAGTGTGGCATCACTGGGCTCACACAAATTTGCCTAGGTGCCTGCAGAGCTAGGGTTCAAAAACGTAAGGTGGGCACTTTGCCAAAAAAGGGCCTGTTTTCACTGCGAAATTGTATAGGTTTGCTAGGTTTCCCTAGGTGCCCGCAGAGCTAGGGTTAAAAAACGAAAGGTAGGCACTTTGCCAAAAAAGGGCCAGTTTTCACTGCGAAATTGCGGTGCGACCATGTTGCGTTATGCGCTGTTTCCTGTCGCAGGCACTAGGCAGACCCAGGCAAGTGAGGTACCATTTTTTTCGTAAGACCTGGGGGAACGCGGGGTGGGTAGAAATTTGTTGATCCACGCAGATTCCAGAACTTTCCACCACAGAAATGTGAGGAAAATGCATTTTGTTTGTCAATGTTTTAGCTTTGCAAGGGATTCTGGGTAACAGAACCTGGTGGGAAGAAGCTGAGTCACCCCATCCTGAATTCCCCTGGGTGTCTAGTTTTCAAAATTGTATAGGTTTGCTAGGTTTCCCTAGGTGCCCGCAGAGCTAGGGTTAAAAAACGAAAGGTAGGCACTTTGCCAAAAAAGGGCCAGTTTTCACTGCGAAATTGCGGTGCGACCACATTGCGTTTTGCGCTGTTTTCTGTCGCAGGCACTAGGCAGACCCAGGCAAGTGAGGTACCATTTTTTCGGGAGACCTGGGGGAACGCGGGGTGGGTGGAAATTTGTTGATCCACGCAGATTCCAGAACTTTCTACCACAGAAATGTGAGGAAAATGCGTTTTTTTGTAAATTGTTTATCTTTGCAAGGGATTCTGGGTAACAGAACCTGGTAGGAAGCAGTTGAGTCACCCCATCCTGAATTCCCCTGGGTGTCTAGTTTTCAACAATGTATTGGTTTGCTAGGTTTCCCTAGGTGCCGGCAGAGCTAGGGTTCAAAAACGAAAGGTATGCACTTTGCCAAAAAAGGGCCCGTTTTCACGGCGAAATTGCGGTGCGACCAAGTTGCGTTTTGCGCTGTTTTCTGTCGCAGGCACTAGGCAGACCCAGGCAAGTGAGGTACCATTTTTTCGGGAGACCTGGGGGAATGCGGGGTGGGTGGAAATTTGTTGATCCACGCAGATTCCAGTACTTTCCACCACATAAATGTGAGGAAAATGCATTTTTTGTCTATTTTTTTGCTTTGCAATGGATTCTGGGTAACAGAACCTGGTGGGAGGCAGTTGAGTCACCCCATCCTGAATTTCCCTGGGTGTCTAGTTTTCAAAAATGTATCGGTTTGCTAGGTTTCCCTAGTTGCCGGCAGAGCTAGGGTTCAAAAACGAAAGGTAGGCACTTTGCCAAAAAAAGGGCCCGTTTTCACTGCGAAATTGCGGTGCGACCATGTTGCGTTATGCGCTGTTTCCTGTCGCAGGCACTAGGCAGACCCAGGCAAGTGAGGTACCATTTTTTTTGGGAGACCTGGGGGAACGCGGGGTGGGTGGAAATTTGTTGATCCACGCAGATTCCAGAACTTTCTACCACAGAAATGTGAGTAAAATGCGTTTTTTAAATTTTTTTTATCTTTGCAAGGGATTCTGGGTAACAGAACCTGGTAGGAAGCAGTTGAGTCACCCCATCCTGAATTCCCCTGGGTGTCTAGTTTTCAACAATGTATTGGTTTGCTAGGTTTCCCTAGGTGCCGGCAGAGCTTGGGTTCAAAAACGAAAGGTATGCACTTTGCCAAAAAAGGGCCCGTTTTCACTGCGAAATTGCGGTGCGACCAAGTTGCGTTTTGCGCTGTTTTCTGTCGCAGGCACTAGGCAGACCCAGGCAAGTGAGGTACCATTTTTTCGGGAGACCTGGGGGAACGCGGGGTGGGTGGAAATTTGTTGATCCACGCAGATTCCACTACTTTCCACACACATAAATGTGAGGAAAATGCATTTTTTTGTCATTTCTTTTGCTTTGCAATGGATTCTGGGTAACAGAACCTGGTGGGAGGCAGTTGAGTCACCCCATCCTGAATTTCCCTGGGTGTCTAGTTTTCAAAAATGTATAGGTTTGCTAGGTTTCCCTAGTTGCCGGCAGAGCTAGGGTTCAAAAACGAAAGGTAGGCACTTTGCCAAAAAAGGGCCCGTTTTCACTGCGAAATTGCGGTGCGACCATGTTGCGTTATGCGCTGTTTCCTGTCACAGCCACTAGGCAGACCCAGGCAAGTGAGGTACCATTTTTTTCGGGAGACCTGCGGAAACGCGGGGTGGGTAGAAATTTGTTGATCCACGTAGATTCCAGAACTTTCCACCACAGAATTGTGAGGAAAATTTGTTTTTTTGTCAATTGTTTAGCTTTGCAAGGGATTCTGGGTAACAGAACCTGGTGGGAAGCAGCTGAGTCACCCCATGCTGAATTCCCCTGGGTGTCTAGTTTTCAAAATTGTATAGGTTTGCTAGGTTTCCCTAAGTGACGGCAGAGCTAGGGTTCAAAAACAAAAGGTAGGCACTTTGCCAAAAAAGGACCAGTTTTCACTGCGAAATTGCGGTGCAACCATGTTGCGTTATGCGCTGTTTCCTGTCGCAGGCACTAGGCAGACCCAGGCAAGTGAGGTACCATTTTTTTGGGGAGACCTGGGGGAACGCGCGGTGGGTAGAAATTTGTTGATCCACGCAGATTCCAGAACTTTCTACCACAGAAGTGTGAGGCAAATGCTTTTTTTGTCAATTTTTTTAGCTTTGCAAGGGATTCTGGGTAACAGGACCTGGTGGGAAGCAGTTGAGTCACCCCATCCTGAATTCCCCTGGGTGTCTAGTTTTCAAAAATGTATAGGTTTGCTAGGTTTCCCTAGGTGCCGGCAGAGCTAGGGTTCAAAAACGAAAGGTTGGCACTTTGCCAAAAAAGGGCCCGTTTTCACTGCGAAATTGCGGTGCGACCACATTGCGTTTTGCGCTGTTTTCTGTCGCAGGCACTAGGCAGACCCAGGCAAGTGAGGTACCATTTTTTCGGGAAACCTGGGGGAACGCGGGGTGGGTGGAAATTTGTTGATCCACGCAGATTCCAGTACTTTCCACCACATAAATGTGAGGAAAATGCATTTTTTTGTCAATTCTTTTGCTTTGCAATGGATTCTGGGTAACAGAACCTGGTGGGAGGCAGTTGAGTCACCCCATCCTGAATTTCCCTGTGTGTCTAGTTTTGAAAAATGTATAGGTTTGCTAGGTTTCCCTTGATGCCGGCAGAGCTAGGGTTCAAAAACGAAAGGTAGGCACTTTGCCAAAAAAGGGCCAGTTGTCACTGCGAAATTGCGGTGCGACCATGTTGCGTTATGCGCTGTTTCCTGTCGCAGGCACTAGGCAGACCCAGGCAAGTGAGGTACCATTTTTTTTAGGAGACCTGGGGGAACGAGGGGTGGGTGGAAATTTGTTGATCCACGCAGATTCCAGAACTTTCTACCACAGAAATGTGAGAATAATGTGTTTTTTTGTAAATTGTTTATCTTTGCAAGGGATTCTGGGTAACAGAACCTGGTAGGAAGCAGTTGAGTCACCCCATCCTGAATTCCCCTGGGTGTCTAGTTTTCAACAATGTATTGGTTTGCTAGGTTTCCCTAGGTGCCGGCAGAGCTAGGGTTCAAAAACGAAAGGTATGCACTTTGCCAAAAAAGGGCCCGTTTTCACTGCGAACTTGCGGTGCGACCAAGTTGCGTTTTGCGCTGTTTTCTGTCGCAGGCACTAGGCAGTCCCAGGCAAGTGAGGTACCATTTTTTCGAGAGACCTGGGGGAACGCGGGGTGGGTGGAAATTTGTTGATCCACACAGATTCCAGTACTTTCCACACACATAAATGTGAGGAAAATGCATTTTTTTGTCATTTTTTTTGCTTTGCAATGGATTCTGGGTAACAGAACCTGGTGGGAGGCAGTTGAGTCACCCCATCCTGAATTTCCCTGGGTGTCTAGTTTTCAAAAATGTATAGGTTTGCTAGGTTTCCCTAGGTGCCGGCAGAGCTAGGGTTAAAAAACGAAAGGTAGGCACTTTGCCAAAAAAGGGCCCGTTTTCACTGCGAAATTGCGGTGCGACCATGTTGCGTTATGCGCTGTTTCCTGTCGCAGGCACTAGGCAGACCCAGGCAAGTGAGGTACCATTTTTTTCGGGAGACCTGCGGAAACGCGGGGTGGGTAGAAATTTGTTGATCCACGTAGATTCCAGAACTTTCCACCACAGAATTGTGAGGAAAATTTGTTTTTTTGTCAATTGTTTAGCTTTGCAAGGGATTCTGGGTAACAGAACCTGGTGGGAAGCAGCTGAGTCACCCCATGCTAAATTCCCCTGGGTGTCTAGTTTTCAAAATTGTATAGGTTTGCTAGGTTTCCCTAGGTGACGGCAGAGCTAGGGTTCAAAAACAAAAGGTAGGCACTTTGCCAAAAAAGGACCAGTTTTCACAGCGAAATTGCGGTGCAACCATGTTGCGTTATGCGCTGTTTCCTGTCGCAGGCACTAGGCAGACCCAGGCAAGTGAGGTACCATTTTTTTGGGGAGACCTGGGGGAACGCGCGGTGGGTAGAAATTTGTTGATCCACGCAGATTCCAAAACTTTCTACCACAGAAATGTGAGGAAAATGCTTTTTTTGTCAATTTTTTTAGCTTTGCAAGTGATTCTGGGTAACAGGACCTGGTGGGAAGCAGTTGAGTCACCCCATCCTGAATTCCCCTGGGTGTCTAGTTTTCAAAAATGTATAGGTTTGCTAGGTTTCCCTAGGTGCCGGCAGAGCTAGGGTTAAAAAACGAAAGGTAGGCTCTTTGCCAAAAAAGGACCCGTTTTCACTGCGAAATTGCGTTGCAACCACGCTGCGTTTTGCGCTGTTTCCTGTCGCAGGCACTAGGCAGACCCAGCAAGTGAGGTACCATTTTTTTTGGGAGACCTGGGGGAAGGCGGGGTGGGTGAAAATTTTTGATCCACGCAGATTCCAGAACTTTCCACCACAGAAATGTGAGGAAAATGTGTTTTTTTTGTAAATGTTTTAGCTTTGCAATGGATTCTGGGTAACAGAACCTGGTGGGAGGCAGTTGAGTCACCCCATCCTGAATTCCCCTGGGTGTCTAGTTTTGAAAAATGTATAGGTTTGCTAGGTTTCCCTAGGTGCCGGCAGAGCTAGGGTTCAAAAATGAAAGGTTGGCACTTTGCCAAAAAAGGGCCCGTTTTCACTGCGAAATTGCGGTGCGACCACATTGCGTTTTGCGCTGTTTCCTGTCGCAGGCACTAGGCAGACCCAGGCAAGTGAGGTACCATTTTTTTCGGGAGACCGGGGGGAACTCGAGGTGTGTGGAAATTTGTTGATCCACGCAGATTCCAGAACTTTCCACAACAGAAATGTGAGGAAAAAGCATTTAAAATTATTTTTTTTTAGATTTGCAAGGGATTCTGGGTAACAGAACCTGGTGGGAGGCAGTTGAGTCACCCCATCCTGAATTCCCCTGGGTGTCTAGCTTTCACAAATGTATAGGTTTGCTAGGTTTTCCTAGGTGCCGGCAGAGCTAGGGTTCAAAAACGAAAGGTAGGCACTGTGCCAAAAAAGGGCCCATTTTCACTGCAAAATTGCGGTGCGACCACAATGCGTTTTGCGGTTTCCTGTCGCAGGCACTAGGCAGACCCAGGCAAGTGAGGTACCATTTTTCTCGGGAGACCTGGGGGAACGCTGGGTGTTTGGAAATTTGCTGATTCACGCAGATTCCAGAACTTTCCACCACAGAAATGTGAGGAAAATGCGTATTTATCCCCAATTCTTTAGGTTTGCAAGGGTTTCTTGGTAACAGAACCTGGTGGGAGGCAGTCGAGTCACCACATTCTGAATTCCCCGGGGTGTCTAGTTTTAAAAAATGTATAGGTTTGCTAGGTTTCCCTAGGTGCCGGCAGAGCTAGGGTTCAAAAATGAAAGGTAGGCTCTTTGCCAAAAAAGGGCCCGTTTTCACTGCGAAATTGCGGTGCGACCACGTTGCGTTTTACGCTGTTTCCTGTCGCAGGCACTAGGCAGACCCAGGCAATTGAGGTACCATTTTTTGGGGGAGACCTGGGGGAACGCGCGGTAGGAAGAAATTTGTTGATCCACGCAGATTCCAGAACTTTCCACCACAGAAATGTGAGGAAAATGCGTTTATTTTGTCAATTTTTTTGCTTTGCAAGGGGTTCTGGGTAACAGAACCTGGTGGGAAGCAGTTGAGTCACCCCATCCTGAATTCCCCTGGGTGTCTAGTTTTCAAAATTGTACAGGTTTGCTAGGTTTCCCTAGGTGCCCGCAGAGCTAGGGTTAAAAAATGAAAGGTAGGCACTTTGCCAAAAAAAGGGCCCGTTTTCAATGCGAAATTGCGGTGCGACCACATTGCGTTTTGTGCTGTTTCCTGTCGCAGGCACTAGGCAGACCCAGGCAAGTGAGGTACCATTTTTTTTGGGAGACATGGGGGAACGCGGGGTGGGTGGAAATTTGTTGATCCACGCAGATTCCAGAACTTTCTACCACAGAAATGTGAGGAAAATGCGTTTTTTTGTCACTTTTTTATCTTTACAAGGGATTCTGGGTAACAGAACCTGGTAGGAAGCAGTTGAGTCACCCCCTCCTGAATTCCCCTGGGTGTCTAGTTTTCAAAAATGTATTGGTTTGCTAGGTTTCCGTAGGTGCCGGCAGAGCTAGGGTTCAAAAACGAAAGGTATGCACTTTGCCGAAAAAGGGCCCGTTTTCACTGCAAAATTGCGGTGCGACCAAGTTGCGTTTTGCGCTGTTTCCTGTCGCAGGCACTAGGCAGACCCAGGCAAGTGAGGTACCATTTTTGTCGGGAGACCTGGGGGAACGCAGGGTGCGTGGAAATTTGTTGATCCACGCAGATTCCAGTACTTTCCACCACATAAATGTGAGGAAAATGCGTTTTTTTGTCAATTATTTTGCTTTGCAATGGATTCTGGGTAACAGAACCTGGTGGGAGGCTGTTGAGTCACCCCATACTAAATTTCCCTGGGTGTCTAGTTTTCGAAAATGTATAGGTTTGCTAGGTTTCCCTAGGTGCCGGCAGAGCTAGGGTTCAAAAACAAAAGGTAGGCACTTTGCCAAAAAAGGGCCCGTTTTCACTGCGAAATTGCGGTGCGACCACGTTGCGTTATGCTCTGTTTCCTGTCGTAGGCAGTAGGCAGACCCAGGCAAGTGAGGTACCATTTTTTTGGGGAGACCTGGGGGAACGCGCGGTGTTTAGAAATTTGTTGATCCACGCAGATTCCAGAACTTTCCACCACAGAAATGTGAGGAAAATACGTTTTTTTGTTGTCAGTTTTTAGGTTTCGACCTGGCGAGGGCACCCTCCCAGGGCGAAAGCTTTTGAGTTACAGTATGGATGTTCGGACCGCCTCTGTTTCCCATTGGCTAGCTCCATAAATGGACGCTAGCCATTGGCAAACAGAGGCGTCCGTCATCCTGCGAGGCGACTCGTGGGCGTTTCTGGAGAATTTTTCTCATCCGGCCCCTTTTGTCACGTCAGTGCGGCGGTGGGTGGGGCTTATTTTTATGGGGCGGGGAGGTTTGTTTTGGTCATTTCTCCTCGAAGGCACGGCAACGAGGGACATCTGCCTGGCATCGGCTAGCAGGTAAGCGGCATATTTTACTCCCGTTTCAGCCCCCCCTCCAGCTGTCCGTGAGCCCGTCCCCCCTCCCTGAGCCCGTGTGTAAATGCGTCGTAAATGCTTGTCTTTGTCCAGTAGCCGCCGCCAAATTGTAGTTTTATTTCTATGTCAAGCGTATGTCACGGCCTTACAGCACTTGCTCTCGCTTTACGGCTTGCTGTGTAGCTCTGTTTGTGGCCGGGGCTTCTTCCCTCCTCCCTTTCTACGCTTCACCAAGTTGGCCGCCGGGGTAAGAATACGGAGCTGAGGGCCTGGATTAGGAAATCGGTTGCCATCCGCCTCCGTGAAACGGGCAGCGGGTTCAGAAAAGTGTGGCGGTCACTCAGGGTAGTACCGATAGAGTATTTAGATCGGGGGGGCCCTCTGAAAGAGCAGACTGACTGATAGATTTGAGTTCTTTCTGGGCTGAGAAATCACAAGTTAAGCTTAGGGACTATCATGTTGGGTAGGGTGCGCGAGACCACCGGTATACCGGAGGGCGCTTGGAGACCTTCTAGTTGGGTAGAATTTCAGTAAGTTCTCGCTTAGGAGATGGAGTCGAGCCATTCAAACTTGGAAGATTTCGTTCCGGAGCTCCACAATGCATGCATGAAAGTTAACATTTTCCGGTGGCTTGTAGACGAAGCCACATACACAATATATGGTAATGTGCTACCCGCTGTGGTATCAAGTTGATTGACAACGGCACTTTAGCATACGAATGTTGTATACTGGTTCCTAAGGTGGCGTACCTTGAGTTGTTACTCCCCCCTTTTAAAATTAGTCACTTTAAGCCAGTCCTAGATTTTCTCTCTCCTGCTCTGTCTCTCAGACTCTGTGTCTGTCTCTCCAGTTCTATCTCTCAGTCTCTCTCTCTCCGGCTCTGCCTCTCTCGGTGCAGTGTGTCTCGCTGCTCGGAGAGGCCGGGTCTGGCCTGACTCCAGCTTGGAATTCCAATGTACCATGGCGAGGGGGGGCAGTTTGGGGGCGCATGTGGGGGGGCTGGAAGTCATTCCATGTAATCTCATTTAAAAAGACATAAGCGAGCATGTGTCCGGCCTGGCCGCGCAGCGGAGGGACGGGGGGGGGGGCGCCCTCCCCATTCAGGCCATGACAGCCTCACAAGGGGCGGCGATTAATCCGGGCCGGTGTCAGGGGCTTACCTCCCCCTCCCCTCGGGGCCTGGAACAAACACCCCGCGGCCCGGGCCGGCTTCACACTCCCCCCTTTGTGCGGCTCCCAGGGGGGCTTGTACCCCGCTCCATGGACGACCACCCAGGCTGGGCGGGCGGGGAGCTCCGGGCAGAGGGGGCTGCCCTGGGAATGCCTGGATGAGAACTGCCCCTCTGCCCCCTCCCCGGGCACCGACAGCCACCTGCACACAACACAACGCAACACACTGCTGTGTGTGAGGGGGGTACGGGAAGGGGCAGCAGCACGGGGCAAGCACACGGGGACCCCCAGGGGGGTGGAAGTACCAGGACTCTGCCCCGCTGCCCCCTCCCCGGGCACCCAGGAGGCGCTGGCAGCCACCTACACACAACACAACACACTGCTGGGCTGTGTGTGAGGGGGGCAGAGGAGAGGCAGCACGGGGCAAACACGGGAGGCCTCGGGGGGGGAAGGGGATACCAGGACTCTGCCCTGTAGGCACTGCCCCGACCCTGCCACACTTCACTGCGAGAGCCGCGGACGGACAGACAGACACACACACACAGGCACACAACACAACACACTGCTGGGCTGTGTGTGAGGGGGCACCACTGGGTAAACAAGGGGACCCCCAGGGGGGTGGAAATACCAGGACTCTGCCCAGCAGGCACTGCCCCGACCGTGCCACACTTCACTGCGAGAGCCGCGGACGGGCAGACAAACAGACACACACAAGCACACACATAGACACAGAGTACACACACACAGACGGCAAGGAGACACAAACACGAGCACACACATTCATCTACGCAAAGGCAGACACACAAAGAGACACACAACCGTGCACACAGACAGACACACAAACATAAATGCACAAATAGGCACACACACAAACTCACACATACAATACCCACGTTCAACTACTGAAATACGACACACTCAAACACAAACATACAAAGAGGCACACAGACAACAGATAGCCATGCACAACTCCTCAAACGACAGAGTCACACACGCAGACAGACAGACACAGGGGGGCAGACGCGTTCGACTACTCAGAGACAGACAGGTGCACACAGAGTCACAGAGGACAGAAACACACAGACACACCGACACCCCAGACAGGTGCACACAGGCGAAGATTGTAGGATGCCTACACATCTGCACCAATAGGCGAACAGTCACACAAACACACTTCCTGCAGCGCACTGGAGCTGTGCCATTGTGCGGCTGCGACGTTTTCCGCACATTATGGAAGCGCTGCATTTGCCGCATAATTCGTCCTCTGCTCCACCATGGCAAGATTCGAACAAAAAACAAATCCGTTTCTATTTCACACACTTCAAACGTTACTAAAGTCGCAGTGACAACTGATGGCGGGCAGTGGAAGCCCCTCGTAAGGTTGTCTTCTCTCCTTTCTGAGGCTTGTTGCTGTGTTTGTGTGTTAAGACGAGCTGCAGACTATTGTTCCCAGACAGTCTTAACAAGGGTAAAAATGACAAAATGATGATGTCATGCTATCAGCAAATGCGTCGCATGACGCTGCACCATTTGCCTTTTCTTGCCTCATATTTCAGTCAACCCTGCTGCATAATGTGCCCCCCCTCCGATGCATAATTCCAGTGCCTTGAGGTTATGTCAGATAAAGCACCCAGCCGAGCCGTGGCTTAGCTGTTCATCCTTCCAATGTCGATACATTGAATATCATCGAGGTGGTTACTCGGTGAGGTGCTCTGGATTATGTAATGAGATCCGTACAATGACACAATCCAGACGGATTGGGCGTCTAGGCGCTACATTACGCTAATCTAGAAATGGTATTCAGCGACCAGGAGTCCTCAATGCGCCCAGCGCGTGTCCCAGCGCCTCTTGGCGCTTCGTTGTAGGTTTGCACTACGGACGGTGTGATTCTATGTGGTGTTTACTACTACGAGCCCGGCTGCTTCATAAAATGTTATTTAATGATTGTGGTTTAATTACACTAAAATACACATTGGTAAGCCATACCCTATCCATCCCTGGGCCCTAATAACACCTTACTGTAGCTAGCTGCCACCCTGAGCCAACCCTAAAAACGCCTTACTGCCCCTAAACACTTCCTATGAGTGACCCTTAAAACTCCCCACTCCCCGCACACTGCCCACGCATGAGGCCTACAATCTGCCCACTGCCCCTGCACACTGCCCCTCTCTGAACCCTAAAGGCACTTTTGTGCAGTTTTAAGAAGCACAAACTTGGCCACGGCAGTTGGAGCCCTTGGATTATATAATAGAGAGGAGGAGGCATGTTTTTTAGGCCCAGGGAGATTATGTGATTTTTTTTGTCAAGAATCACACAGTATACTGGCGCAAGGCGTTCAGCTGTGCTATTTGGCACCCCATTTGTAGGGTGATTAGATTGAGTGTATTTTACCGTTAAAGGACCTAGCACACTAGTGTAACCAGGTGCTGTATGTAGCACACGGACATACCAATAAAGGGAATTTAAAACTGCATAGCTGCGCTGCTCTAACTTTTCCAAAGGCGAAACCATTGCATTGTAAATGCTTGTTTAGCTTTGCAAGGGATTCTGGGTAACAGGACCTGGTGGGAAGCAGTTGAGTCACCCCATCCTGAATTCCCCTGGGTGTCCAGTTTTCAAAAATGTATAGGTTTGCTAGGTTTCCCTAGGTGCCGGCAGAGCTAGGGTTAAAAAACGAAAGGTAGGCTCTTTGCCAAAAAAGGGCCCGTTTTCACTGCGAAATTGCGGTGCGACCACGTTGCGTTTTGCACTGTTTCCTGTCGCAGGCACTAGGCAGACCCAGGCAAGTGAGGTACCATTTTTTTTGGGAGACCTGGGGGAACGCGGGGTTGGTGGAAATTTGTTGATCCACGCAGATTCCAGAACTTTCCACCACAGAAATGTGAGGAAAATGCGTTTTTTTGTCAATGTTTTAGCTTTCCAAGGGATTCTGGGTAACAGAATCTGGTGGGAGGCAGTTGAGTCACCCCATCCTGAATTCCCCTGGGTGTCTAGTTTTCACAAATGTATAGGTTTGCTAGGTTTCCCTAGGTGCCGGCAGAGCTAGGGTTCAAAAACGAAAGGTAGGCACTTTGCCAAAAAGGGCCCGTTTTCACTGCGAAATTGCGGTGCAACCACATTGTGTTTTGCGCTGTTTCCTGTGGCAGGCACTAGGCAGACCCAGGCAAGTGAGGTACCATTTTTTTCGGGAGACCTTGGGGAACTCGAGGTGTGTGGAAATTTGTTGATCCACGCAGATTCCAGAACTTTCCACCACAGAAATGTGAGGAAAATGCGTTTTTTTGTAAATTGTTTAGATTTGCAAGGGATTCTGGGTAACAGAACCTGGTGGGAGGTAGTTGAGTCACCCCATCCTAAATTCCCCTGGGTGTCTAATTTTCACAAATGTATAGGTTTGCTAGGTTTCCCTAGGTGCCGGCAGAGCTAGGGTTCAAAAACGAAAGGTAGGCACTTTGCCAAAAAAGGGCCAATTTTCACTGCGAAATTGCGGTGCGACCACATTGCGTTTTGCGCTGTTTCCTGTCGCAGGCACTAGGCAGACCCAGGCAAGTGAGGTACCATTTTTCTCGGGAGACCTGGGGGAACGCTGGGTGTTTGGAAATTTGTTGATTCACGCAGATTCCAGAACTTTCCACCACAGTAATGTGAGGAAAATGCGTATTTATCCCCAATTTTTTAGGTTTGCAAGGGTTTCTGGGTAACAGAACCTGGTGGGAGGCAGCCGAGTCACCACATCCTGAATTCCCCTGGGTGTATAGTTTTAAAAAATGTATAGGTTTGCTAGGTTTCCCTAGGTGCCGGCAGAGCTAGGGTTCAAAAACGAAAGGTAGGCTCTTTGCCAAAAAAGGGCCCGTTTTCACTGCGAAATTGCGGTGCGACCACGTTGCGTTTTACGCTGTTTCCTGTCGCAGGCATTAGGCAGACCCAGGTAAGTGAGGTACCATTTTTTGGGGGAGACCTGGGGGAACGCGCGGTAGGTAGAAATTTGTTGATCCACGCAGATTCCAGAACTTTCCACCACAGAAATGTGAGGAAAATGCATTTATTTTGTCAATTATTTAGCTTTGCAAGGGATTCTGGGTAACAGAACCTGGTGGGAAGCAGTTGAGTCACCCCATCCTGAATTCCCCTGGGTGTCTAGTTTTAAAAAATGTATAGGTTTGCTAGGTTTCCCTAGGTGCCGGCAGAGCTAGGGTTAAAAAACGAAAGGTAGGCTCTTTGCCAAAAAAGGGCCCGTTTTCACTGCAAAATTGCGGTGCGACCACGTTGCGGTTTGCGCTGTTTCCTGTTGCAGGCACTAGGCAGACCCAGGCAAGTGAGGTACCATTTTTTTGGGGAGACCTGGGGGAACGCGGGGTGCATGGAAATTTGTTGATCCACGCAGATTCCAGAACTTTCCACCACAGAAATGTGAGGAAAATGCGTATTTCCCCCCAATTTGTTAGGTTTGCAAGGGATTCTGGGTAACAGAACCTGGTGGGAGGCAGTCGAGTCACCCCATCCTGAATTCCCCTGGGTGTCTAGTTTTCAAAAATGTATAGGTTTGCTAGGTTTCCCAAGGTGCCGGCAGAGCTAGGGTTCAAAAACTACAGGTAGGCACTTTGCCAAAAAAGGGCCAGTATTGACTGCGAAATTGAGGTGCAACCACGTTGCGTTTTGCGCCGTTTCCTGTCGCAGGCACCAAGCCGACCCACACAAGTGAGGTACCGTTTTTATCGGGAGACTTAGGGTAAATCAGATTTGTAAATCAACTGGTATTACCTATTGAGTTTTTATGAATTTCTCCCTTCCTAATGAAAGACATTGTGTAAAAAAAAAATGTTTTTGAAAAATGACCAATAATTCTCATGCTAGTATGAGTATTGCCAAATTCGAAAATGGGCAAATATATACTGTTTCTAAACTCTATAATTACTACCCAATTCAGAAATACATAGGTGTCTTTCATACCGATTTTTCCATGTATACATTTTCCAAGAATAAGTGCTCTATACCCAGTAAATAATAAAATACCATTGCAAGTTGCTGCTCAGTTTTTGGCTCTGGGTTCGTCGGGTTCTTGGTGAAACTACAAGTCCTATAAATCCCCACAACCAGGAAGGTCAAACGGATGTAACAGTATATTGCTTTCAAAGAGCTGTCAAAATTACAAGAAGGTACAGGTGAAAACGTTTGAGACAAAAGTCTGTTTTTTTCAACTAATTTTCAATTATTCCAATATTTAACTGTTAGATTCTTTAAAGAAACCTTCATGGATTTAGACAAATGACCCCTTTCTAAATTCAGAATTTTGTCTACTTTTAGAAAATGTATAGCTTTTCAAGATCCATTATTGCTTTCAAACTCATTTCTACCATTAACTGGAAGGAGGTTGAAAGCTCTAAAAATAGCAAAAATAGGCTATGTCCCAGAAAAATGCCACAACTGTGTGAAAAATGTTGGTTCTCTGACAAAAGACTGTCATTCCCTAAAAGCTGAGAAAATGGAGATTTCAGCCCAACAAACCCTTTTTTGATAACATTTGCAGGGAAAAACCCAGAGGCTTTCATTTGCAGCCCGTTTTTCCCAATTTTCTGAAAAAACAAACATTTTACTGTATTTTGCTTAATTTCTGGGACCCCTGCAAGGGAATCCACAAACCCTGGGCACCTTTAGAATCCACATGATGTTGGAAGAAAAGAACGCAAATTTGGCGTGGATACCTTATGTGGTCAAAAAGTTACAGGGGCCTAAGCGTGCACTACCCCAAATCGCCAAAAAAAGGCTTAGCACAGGAGGGGAAAAGGCCTAGCAGCGAACGGGTTAAATACATTACACCCAGCCCCGTGGGTTGTCCATGGCTTACTTTGTGGGTGCCTTACATATACAAAAAGGGAAGGTTTAGGCATGGCAAGAAGTTTATCTTGCCAGTTCGAAATGGCAGTGTAAACTGCACACACAGGATCTGCAATGGCAGGCCAAAGCCATGGTTAGAGGGCTTTATAAGTGAGTAGCACAGAAAGTGCTGCAGGCCCACTAGCGGCATTCAATTTACATTCCCTGGGCACATAACGTGCACTTTACTAGGGACTTATAAGTAAATTAAATATGTAGATTGGGGCTGAGCCAATATTACCATGTGTAGGGGAGAGCACAAGCACTTTAGCACTGGTTCAGAGTTATAAAGGCAACAAAAACATGGTCAGAAAAGGGAAGAAGGTAGGCACATTTTTGGGGGGGAGGGGTAGACCACTCTAAGGCTATCAGGTTTAACATATCTCTTTCACAGCTTGGCCACAGTCCATTCCCTATGCTAACGCTGGGCACATTTGGTGCAGTGAGTGTTTACCCGCAATTTGCAGTACAGTAGCCTGCAAAATTACCACACCACTCTGGGATTTTGGAGTGCCCGATAAAGCATGAGTTATGCATTGTTTCCCCTATCTGAGGCATGCATAATCATAATGTGTGCTATTTGCCTCCAGGATTTGACCCTGTTTTTTTCTTGACTAAAGACTTGCCGGCAAGCACCTGCATTGGGGCAATAACAGTGCAGTCATTGCCCTGATTCCGCTGCAAACGGGGCACAAACGGGAGTCTGCACCCCAATTAGGATTAGCGGTGAAAATAGACTGAGGCCCTTACTGGAATAATAGAGCTAAAAACTAGCTGATGGTTATATGTGCCAATAATAACGGATGGCTACAAACCCATTGCTTTTTTATAAAATACTATTAGCGCATTTTATTGACTCAGACACAGCAGGTTGAAGGCTGCATATAGATGCACAGATCATCCGAACAGAAGTCTTCAGTGTTCAGATGGCTTTTACATGTTGTTTCAAAAATAGACTTCCTGCTTTAAAGCATTCAAGGAGGTGAATGTTTGTCCTTGGATGCAAGGATTATGCTGTGCCTGATCTCCTGCCACCCCACACAAATATCTGTGAGGGCCAGGTCATAGGGTCAATCCCAAAAACAAGAACACAGAAATAAATCACATAAGATATGACTGACATCACACATGTACCTAACCCAGTCTGTCCTCCACCTGCATGAAGGTATGTGGGGCCACCAAGTTAGTGGCCTACAAATGCCCTCCTGGGCAGCCCGACTAATGGCAGGTTGGGGGTGCATGCAGTGCCCCTGGTAGATCATCCCTGCATCATTCCAGATGGAGCAGTATGACTTTGTCATAGTTCATTGAGCTCACCATCCGAAGAAAACAGATCAAAGGGATTGTCAGGGACCTCAAGGTTCTTCACACTGTCCGAACAGTAAGAAAGGTGCTCAGGCTGTCGATAGAGTACCATAAGCTGGGCACAACACAGGAGCCTATAAATCAAGATACTGTTTGGTCAAGGTGCTGTTTATATAATGCCTCTGCCATAGGCATTCTGTGCATCCTTTGCTAAATTTGTCTCCAAGAATACATCAAACATTCGATCAAATGCAAACTTATTTAGTTTGGTCTTCTCTAACACTCATCAGGCTCCTTTTAATAAATTTTTAGAATTGGCATTTGTATTTACCCAAGATGGAATGCTAAGATGCTAGCATCTGTAGCATTTGGCTAACCACTGGTTCCATCATATCCATTCGTCCAGTAAGTTTGTATGTCACTACATCGACTCCTATTACATCTGGGTCATCACATCGCAGACACTACGTTGTGCAACATTACATCATGGAGGTAAGTTATTACATCATTTTAACATTACATCCAATGTTTTTTTCTTTAATTATTTTTTAAATAATTTTACTAAATTATATAATCTTATTTTTATACATAATATGTTTTCTTTATATATAAGTATTTACATACATGAACAAGGTCCAGGGGGACTGAAATGTGTAGGGTTTTGTTTGCCAACTCCCTGTTAGTCTTGAATAAAATACAACAGTATACCCGCTCATGAGTGCGACCCGTCTTTATTACGAGGAGTAACATTTTTCGAAAGATTGCAACGACATGGTCCTGCCGTGCGAGCAACACAACCAACGACAAAGAGCGCCGCAATCACTCAACATGCTTTGGGTCACGATGAAAAAAATTAATTAATAAAAAAATATATATATTTATGTATATATATTCACTGAAAAAAAACAAAGGTTTAAATAACATTATAGTTAGGTGAATATGTCAGTGAAATTAACTTTTTGAACAAAAACCCCCCAGAAATTCACCAGTTAAAGTTAACAGAGCAAGCTATAACTTACGCCCAACCATGCATTGGTTATTACCTCACATGTTAATTACATCACTCATGAGTCATGATGTATGAATGCTGTTTGTCACATAAAGTCTGCACTATTGACTTTGTCAATGAAGGATAAAAAGTGCCAAAAAAGAACTGCTTTAAGTACAGAATGGGTATAGGATATAAAGAATTGAATGTGAAAAACAGAGCCATGACTGGGCATGCTATCCAAATGTAAAAGAGTCCCTCATGTATTCCATTGGAAGCACATTCTGAAAGGGTGGAACGGTATACCAACTAGCCAATAAAATTAGGTGAGACTTATACTCATCTGGAGCCAAAGCCCATTATATGTCATTATAAATCACTGGCAACAACATGTCTTGCAAACTTGTGTTGTGTAGCAAGACCTAAAACGGAAATGCTTATTACTTTTTATTTGTTTTATTTTTAACAGAGTCTCATTATCATGAAAAAAGATTTCTCAGGGTAACAACCTTGCTAATATTGGAAATTCGATTTCACTGGATAACCTTGGAAAGGGAGAGTTACTTGAGCTCTGAGTGGATTGAATAAAGAAAAGAAAAGGGGCACAAACTGCGGACCGATGAAAATCTCTGATGATAGAAACAGAAGAATAAAATAATTACTTTCCGTAACACTCATAGACGCAATTTAGGGGTCGGCAGGGGTGACAGCCACGATAGCAGCGTTTGCTTTCTGCAGCTCTCAGTGAGAATATAAAACATACAAACAAATTTAGCAGTGCAATGTAAGCTGTCCTGAAAAAATACACATTTTTAAAACGAGAATTTAAACTATTCTTTAAACAAACTTTAAAATGACAACTTGTTGAAAACATTTTCATTTCTCACCTTAGTATTACCTATTGTTTGAAAGAAACGTTGGGAAAGACTTTTGACTTTCTGAACTCCAGAAGGTGTGTTTTGTGTGTGCCCCAATCGATAATTTTTTACTTGCCCCTTTAGACTTTCTCATCATAGTTCTTTTCTTGTTTGATAAGCTTGAGTAAGTCAAACAGTGCTGTTTGCTAAGAGAGGTAATACAAAGCACATACCACCTGGCACGGGTGGGTAGTTTCAAGTTAAGAATTTGGTGTCAGTTGGTAAACAGTAGTGTTACTTTATTGTAAAAGCAAAGAAAAGGTTAGTAGTGGTTCCTCAGAGAGAGGCAAACTATATCTATACTTGTATTTCATGGGCACCGACAATAGCAGCTCACATGGTCATGAATATAACTGGTGGAATGGGCCCAAGGTTTAACCAAATATTCAACTGATTAATGTTTAACTTTTCATACAGCAACATTCCCATGATACAAAAGTGGCTGTAGAATGTTTGTGTAGGAGATGGGATCCCTACACGCTTTATTGAGGTGTGAGTTGACTAAAAATCATTTTAATTTAACTGTGCGCTTGGCTCAGTGAGTTGTAATATTTGGACTGCACTTTTATAAGGTTTTAGTATATTGCTGCCCTGGTTAATCTTTGATTTAGAAGTTAAATGCGTGCCAAAGGAGTCGATGCTGTGCTCCAGGTTCATGTGTGTTAAGTATGATTGTTTTTTTTAAAGTTATGTCCAATTAAGTGGAAAGTACAGGAGAATATACGCTCAGAAAATCAACCCTTGACCAGGAAGTAGCTGGTGGTTTCTTAATTCAAATGCCTTACATTCCATCGTATAGTTACTGTTGGCAATTAAAGCAAGTGCTATCATTTTGATGCATGGATAGTGAAGTATTCATTCATTGATGGGAAGGTAAATTGATACTCTTTATACAAATAGCTGTTGCCACCTTGCATTGTTACTGGCAAACCTAACTGTGGAAATGTGACGTTGACGTAGGTGCAAGGGATGCTACAAGCACCATTGCAACACACTTGGATACAGGCACACGGGGAAGGGTTGTGCCTTTATCAGTTGATCCCCGTTTGTGGGTGAGTTCTGAACTTTGAAGAGGACTCCCTGTAGGACATGGGTTATCGTGGAATTTGGGAAGAAATGTACGTTCAATCAGTCAATCAATCAGCAAATTTGTATAGCGCGCTACTCACCCGCTAGGGTCTCAAGGCGCTGGGGGGAGGGGGAGATGCTACTGCTCGAACAGCCAGGTCTTAAGTTGTTTCCTGAAGGAGAGATGGTCCTGGGTCAGCCATAGGTGGGTGGGGAGGGAGTTCCATGTCTTGGCCGCCAGGTAGGAGAAGGATCTTCCTCCGGCGGTGGTTCTGTGGATTTGTGGGACGGTGGTGAGGGCGAGGCTGGCGGATCGGAGCTGGCGGGTGGGTGTGTAGAATGTGAGGCGGCTGTAGAGGTATTTGGGATCCATGTCATGGAGAGCCTTGTGTGCGTGGGTGAGGAGTCTGAACGTGATCCTCTTGCTGACGGGGAGCCAGTGCAGGTCTCTCAGATGGGCAGAAGTGTGGCTCAATGGTTAGAGCGGCAGACCCTGATGCAGGTCTAGCCCGGGACCAGGGTTCAATTCCCCGCCTCGGCGGGCCTTGGGCTCAAAATTCCACGGACCTGATAATTCTCGCCTCGGTGCCTATTCCAATCATGGAGTCCCACTCTGCAACACTGGGCAATAGCTTGCTTAATCTCCACAACGGCCCCCACAACGCTAAGGATGCCTGGCCTCCACCTTGGGGGTGCCCAGGAGTGGACACCTCACAGGGAAAGCCAGGATGGGCTCCACAGCGGTATTCGTACAAGCGCCTTGAGACCCTTGCGGGTGAGTAGTGCGCTATACAAGTATCAATTTACATTTACAGAGATGCGGCCGTGACGGGGGATGTCCAGGATGAGTCGTGCGGAAGCGTTCTGTATGTGCTGGATTCTTTTCTGGAGTTTGGCTGTGGTTCCAGCGTAGAGGGTGTTCTCGTAGTCCAGTCGGCTGGTGACGAGGGCCTGGGTGACCATCTTCCTGGTTTCGGTGGGGATCCACCGGAAGATCTTTCGGAGCATGCGCAGGGTGCTGAAACAGGATGACGAGACGGCGTTGACTTGCTTGGTCATCGTGAGGGAGGAGTCCAGGATGAAGCCCAGGTTACGTGCATGGTCCGTTGGCTTGGGGGCGGTGCCCAGTGCAGGGGGCCACCAGGAGTCGTCCCAGGCAGAGAGGGATGGTCCCAGGATGAGGACTTCCGTCTTGTTTGAGTTCAGTTTCAGACGCTGTATGCAAGAGAAATAGCACCAGTGGTGGAGGGTGACCTCAGCGCTGTTACATCTACTTTCGTTTGAATTGCTTTACACCACACCTGGCAATGCTGCACACTTAAGTACCCTGTGCTACTACATACCGTGGATCCTATACTGCCTAATTCATGGATGCTTCAAAATCTACATGTCTGTTAAACCTCTTAGATACCCTGAAGCCTCACCCCACTCAGACCCTGTACCCCACTGAGGTTCACCACATCTGTGCCTGAAGTGTACATATCTTAAACTCTAATCGACCTCATCCTGAGGGATCTCAAACTGCTCCCCATTCACCCCCCTTGGTCATACCTCCTGGACGATGTGTTGTCACATCCCTTGTATGCTGTACCACTCCCCATCCATGGAATGGTTCCTGTCCCTCGACTTAGAAATAGCCCTGCACCTATCATCGGGCACTGCAGTGCTCCCCATAACCTTGCATTGAACCTCATCAGAACCTGCACTGCTCCACCACTGACCCTGCCTTGCTCCACTCACCAGACTCTGAATTGCTTCACACCTGGATTTCTACTGCCCCACACTAAGCCATGCAGTGCTAAGGAATGGCTTCAGAGGCCATGTAGGCTTCCAAAACCTGAATGAGAACAATAACGTGCCCCTTGTGTAGACCACGACGAATACTAATTGAATGCAAAAAGTTGCGAGCTTGTCAAAATTCTTCAGGCACTAGCAACACCCAGCTAACAATGGTTTAGGGATTTTATTGTGGGTAGGAAAACACGTTGTTAATAGGTTTTCTGATTTAGAGTTTAGTTGAGTGGTGGATCAAGTAGAGGAAGAATAATTGGGTTGTTTTAATAATGTGAGTAACTCTACAAGTTACTGCAGTCCCTCTGGCTATAGAGACGAAGAAGCAGTATTTGAGTAACTTTAGAAAAAGAAGATATGTGATAGCACATTCTGATCAATTAAGTTTGGAATTACAACAACATTTCTTGATAAGAAGATGACAAATCCTACAATTGCTACAACTCCTAATCATTATATCATAAGCAGATTTCAGAAAAAGGCCTAAGGGGGTAGCAGAAGTCTGGGTCATCTCCTCAGCAGTGTATCCAGGCCTGGTGACTCAGTGGACAAATGCATTCTCTGCATGGATCTGTGTTTGACCTAGGTACAAATGCAGGCAGGCTCACTTTAAATGTCATCCTTCGAGGTCCTTAAAATGAGTATCATTGATGCTGGGTATTATTAAATATCTATCACCTGTCAGTAGCTCCAAGAGACTCTTCTGAGGTGAACATGCAGTCTAGAAATGAGACTATGTTATATTTCAAGGGCAGCACCCACATTTTATAACAATGTACGAAAGAAGAGGCATCCTAGAAGGAAAAATAACCCATTCCCAGGGACCCCTCCACAATGCTGCTGTAGGCGGGTCGTGAAGCAGTGCTTTGGGCCCCTGGGGCAAGTTAGTCCATGCTAGACCAGAGGTGGATATAGCCCGAGCAGTGCCATATTATTAGGGGAATTTAAGTAGTCAAACTTAGTTCTCTCTTAGTGGTAGCCACAGTCTGCAGAAAAATTGCTACAGCTATTGATTTGTCTAACCAAAGCATCTCAGAAAGCTTTTCGTAATGATTTGTCTGATCACAGGGATGTGGCTGTGACAAGATTACTCCAGGCCCTACTCAATGTTAGTCTAGCATATTGAGTGGTGCCTGGCGCTCCTAAATACAAAGGGGGGAAGCTAATAGAGCAGACATTTCTCTATGTTAGAGGACTGCAATAGTTTCTTCTACGAAGAACAGGAGACGTAGAAGATTGGAGACACGTGCAGGGAGGTTTTTTTTCCAGGTAACTGGGTTACATTTGGTGGTAATGTAGCCCAACATACACATTTCGTAAGATGGCATATTAAGACAGTGTATATTTGCTTATGAGAAATTGCAATTCATAAAAGGATTTCATGAGTACTCCTAGTTAAACTGCAAGAACTGCAGCTTCCTTGTAATACTCAAAAGACCTTTGTGAACCCCCCAAAATTTGCCAATCTACTCCAAAAATAGGGGAACCTATGGAGGTGGACTTGTGATTTTCTTCTTGGCCGTGAAATAATAAATCAGCTATAATTCAGCACTGAGAAATTTTACTTCTCATACAGCATCATCAGATTTTCTCATTCTTACACACAAACTTCAGGATGGTGCTGATGAGGGTGTTAGTAGCCACGGCATCTTGAGGTGGGCGTAGCTTTTGACGTGGAAGTGTGCAGGGCAGTTAAGTCCGGGCCCGGAACGCTGAGGGTGGCAGCGGTGGCAAAGTCCTGCTGGGTCCTCTGGTCAGGGGTGGGACAAGGGGCCCAGGAGGGCCCTCAGGCTTGAGACTTAAGTGGGTGGACCAGGAGCCAGATTGGAAGCAGCCACAAGCTTATCTAATACAGTATTGAGGCACACCTCAACAGCGAGTCCCAGGATTCTATTGCACCCAACGCACGGGCAGAGAGGGGGCGGAGGCGGTGAGCCCTTCCTCTCCTGGCTAGAGCATGTAAAAGCGCACTTCAAACCCCGCCGCTTGGGAAGACTCAACAGTGGGACTCAACAGTGGGACTTCGAGTACCAGGTTTCTTTTGCACCAAACACATAGGTCAAGAGGGGGCTGTGGGATTGATTAATAGAGAGCTGGAAATTGTAGAGGAGAGACTATGGTGGGAGAAAATGTTTCAATTCCTTCAGGCATAGTGATAGTACTGAGGGCAGTGTGATCATGTTCATAATTTAAAAAAAAAGTAACATTTCCTGCCTCACTGAACATTAAATAGGCAATGAGTATTGATGGCAGACATACCAATCATCAAATGGCTGTAAAGGTAATAGCTGAGGTGAAAGGGGCCGCTGTGGGGAAAACTGTGTCAATAAAATAACATAGGAGCAAGCTTCACGGTGGAGAGCACGACAGCTCTAATCAGCCCCTCTGTGACAATGTATTGGTAGTGTAATGTCAGCAATCATGATGTATTAGTGTAGCGCTAGGACCATGCAGGCTGGGTCGGAAGCAGGGAGGTAGTAGACAGGAAGTGGAATGTAGGGGTCAGTAGGGGTTGAAGGAAGTAGAAGGTGAGAGTGTTGCAGGGAGCTCCGACAGATATGCATGTGAAGTAAAAATAAAGAAGAGCTTCATTCCTGTTTTCCAGCATCTGTCCTTATTCAGTCACGACAACTGGCAACCAGGGTGGTCGATGTCCATGATCTCACCATTCCTACAGTGCTGCTGTCCGCAGTCTGTGCCTGCTGTGCACCGTCTCCACGTCTTCATTGCTCTGTGCTACCGACACCACTTTGATTCCTCCTGGCAGCAGGAGTCCACCCTGCTTTTCGCCTGGCGGAAGCTTAACTGCAACGTACTGGCTCCCTCTCACTCATTCACAGGTACCACTTTGTTCATCACTTCATGTTGTCCCTCGTGGCCACAGGAAAACGCTCTGCCCCCGCACCAGAAGATTCGGGTGCACATGCACCAGTGAGAGTCCAGCCTATCTACACACTGTCCCGCTGGCCGGTCTGCTTCACCTGCTGTATCAGAGTAAGCTGGTCTCCCTCTTCTGTCTTCCTCAATGGGATCCATTGCACTCCTGAAGCCTTGTGACACTGTGTCTTTGCCGAGCGGCCATTTTAAAGTCAGACAGATCATTCAGGAACCTTGTTTTTACCCCGGCAGCCATCTTAGAATCAGGTGCCCATACTACTGGCAGCCTCTGCATATACCTGGGGACAGTTAATGTATGTATTTGTATGTATGTATGTATGTATTTATTTACTTGATTAAGCGCAACTGCCACCCAAAGGGTACCCTGGCGCTGAGACTGCGTCCGTGCTGCAACAGGTCTATCATTACATTTTCCTAGGGAACAAGAACGTTTTCAGGTCCTTTTTAAAAGAGGGGAGATCCTGTGTACTCCTCAATGTCAACGGGAGTGAGTTCCAAAGTGTAGCGGCCGTAAAGCCAAACGCCCGGCCGCCCATCCTCACTCTATTTATCCTCGGGACCGTCACTAAGAACGCCGAGGAAGATCTTAATGATCTAGTAGCGCAGTACCAGGAAAACAGGTTTTGGATCGGCGTTGGCCCCTGTCCATGCAGGGCCTTGAAAACAAGACAAGCTGACTTGAACAATATTCTCTGCTGGACAGGTAGCCAATGGAGATCAGCCAGTGCTCCCGTGGAAGAGGCAGATCGAGGACGCGCTAGAGCCAGCTTAGCCGCCATATTTTGTATCCTCTGTAGTTTTAAAATTAGAAGTTTTGGGGCCCCCAGAAGTAGTGCGTTGCAGTAATCTAACCGGCTAAGGATAGAACTGCGCACTACTTCTGTTCTAGCATTTTCAGGGAGAAGCGGTAAAATCTTGCGTAAGGCCCGAAGTAGGCCCATGCAAGTCGCTACTGTTCTGTTCACCGACGCATCAAGCTGCAGGTTGGATTCAAATAGAACTCCCAAATTCCGGACCGACTTTGCTGCCTCCACCGTGCCAGGAATAGATGCAGGCCAGAAGTCGTCCGGGAGCGGGCGCGGTGTACGATCTAAGGAGCAGTGGACCACTTCCGTTTTTAGGCTATTAAATTGTAGCGAGTTCGCACCCAGCCACTCGGCCGTAGCCGACATACAGCGATGAAATGTGTCCATTGATACTGCCTTAGTGCCCTCGAATGAAAAGATCAACTGAGTGTCGTCGGCATAGTTGATGACCGATATGCCGAATGACTTTATCAAGGCGACCAGAGGTTGAAGGTACAAGTTAAATAGGATAGGGCTGATCGCCGATCCCTGGGGGACACCTTGTTCCACGCGATGCGTGGCAGATTGGTAAGGTGGAAACGCCACTGCCAGTTAACACATGCACAATGTGTGTTTACCTAAAAAGATACAATGAACTGAAAAAAACACCCCTGCTGAACATCGTTGGAGCATATACAAAGTCACATGTCATCCTCACTTGATACATCGCGAAATGCACAACTGGGACCAGCGATTCCTGGTGTCTCCTTACTACGCGGTCTGGAGCGTTTGACTCTCATATCTGGCAGCGGCATGGCTTCCCGTTGGCAAGAATAGCTGGAAGCCTTCATGAACTGGTCGCAAGTCACCAACCCAGATCAGCAACTCATTGCCCTGCAAAACTTGATAGGGAAAGATGCTGGTCAAATCATCAAAGTACTTCTGGCGGCTGTTTCTACGTCCTGTCAAGATGTGAGAGACTCATTAAACAGGAAGTTTCTCCACAAACAAAACTTAGATTATGAACGCTACACTTTCAAACTAACCTCTCAGGAAAAGGATGAACCCATGGGAGGCTACATTATGCATCTCAAACGCTTAATCCGATATTGAGAATTCGACAACTTCACTACTGGGGATGCCCTCCACCTACAAATCAATATATATGAGTTTCACAAATCCATGTTGAAACTTTATGGCCACATTTTCTCCAGCGAACGGATGAGGCCAGACCCTGGAAAAAATCACAGCCCCCGAAAAAGTCACATCATTAACTGACGCTCCTTTTCCATTGAGCCAGCTATTATACCACATAAAGGATTATGCCACAATCATCTATCTTTTACAAGAAGCAAGGTCAACCCTTTCGATAGTCTGTACACTGTGAGCAAGCAGTCACCGGAATCAAAATGGCTGTAGGATCAGCCATCAACCTGGCATACTTCAATCCTGACAGGAAGACCAAAATCACTGTAGATGCCAGTCCAGTGGGACTCAGAGCTATTCTTATCCAATATAAAAACGAAGGTGACCAACAGCACATTGTAGCATAAGCCAGCCGCAGCTTGACAGACACCAAGGGCCAGATGTAGGTAGGCTTTTACCGGGTGGTAACGGCCGAATTCGGCCGTTACCACCCGGTAAAAGCAATTTGACATGTAGGTCCCTGTAATTTACAGACTCGGTAAATTTACCGGTAGGTAAATTTACCGAGTATGTAAAATACCGAGTCGGTATCATTACTGATTCCGGACAATTGGTATGTAGGTGGGACTCTTCTGAGTCCCACAAGCAGTACAACATCGGTATTTTACCATCAAATACTACTTGATGGTAAAATACCGTTTCTGGTGTGCATGCACATGTGTGCATGCACACCTATGCCATATGACAGGCAGACCTGCCCTTAGGGCAGGTATGCCTGCCACATGGCACCCGAGCCTCTTTTGGGGGTGCCAGAGGGTGTCAAAGTGACACCCCCTGCACCCTTGTGACAGTCGGTAATTTCCGATGTGGTAAATACCGACCGGTATATGCCCAATCAATCCTATGGGCTTCAAAGCCCATAGGAATGCATGGGCATTGACTGGTCGGTATTTACCACATCGGAAATTACCGACTGTTTCCGATTCGGTAATTGCACATCTGCAATTACCTACATCTCGGTATTTTTATTTTCCGACCTCTTAAATACCGAGTCGGTATGACTCGGTATTTAAGAGGTCGGTAAATAAAAATTACCTACATCTGGCCCTAAGTGAGCATACTCACAGCCAGAAAAAGAAAGCCTGACAGTCGTCTGGCCCTGTGAGCATTTCCATATCTTTTTCTATGGGAAGTACTTTGTTCTTATTACGGATCACAAACCATATTTGGCAATGCTCAAGCAAAGATGCCACCTAGGATTGAGCGCTGGGATATTTTCCTTCAAGAAGAATACACGTATATCATTGTCCACAAGCCAGAAAAGGCTGAAAACCCAGCTCACTACATGTCGAGACATCCTAGAATATACAAAAAACAGAAGAGGGACCCTGAAACCTAAACAGGATAAAGGGAAGGGGAACAACCCACCAGGGCAAAGTAAGTACCAAACAACATGAAAAGGGGAGTCCCCAATTATAAAAAGGACAAGAAAGTTCCAAATATAAGTCAAAACGCCCACAGAACAGCTGAATATTTTTCAAATTTTTATTTTTATTTTTATTCGCATAAAGATATATCACATTTAATAAGTAAATCACAATCCAAAATTCATTTAGTCATCATATATATAAAATTTCATTTTGTCTGGTTAACATACATAAAGAAGCAGAACATCAGCCAAGGGACACAAAAAACACTAAAAAATCATGCGGAATTCACTCATTCATTCAATCAACCACTGACTCATTCCCAAGCAGTGCAAACATTCAAACTCGAACAAAACAACATTTTATCAGGCGTGCAAGAGAAGCGCCGACGCGCGTTTCGGAACAAAGGCAATTGAGAATTCCTTCATCAGGGCGCATAAATAGGATTACATAATCAGCACGGTCTTTAATGATCCGAAGTATATGAAGACCCAATTTAAAATGTGTCCTAATCCTAGTCAGGGCTGGCAAAGCATATCTGTGGGCGAGAATAATAATATAACCATGATAGTACACTGATATTTTCAGAGGAAACATACAAAGGTATGTTTTTATCCTTAAATATCTCTCTTCCCTCTATTTCTCTTTATGCTCTTGATTCCCTTTATTTTAATGGATTCTTTTGATTTTTCATTTCGTTTGGTGATGGTTTCGGGCACAGCGATACTGCTTCTATTCTAAAGGTCTATAAGGTATTGATTAATATTCTACTCTATTTTTTCCTATCACGAAGGGTGTGAGTGCATGTCTGTAAGAATGCGTGTCTGCACACTGCCTTGCTCACATTTGTGACCTTTGTATCTTACCTCTAAAAATATCAGTGTACTATCATGGTTATATTATTTTTCTCGCCCACAGATATGCTTTGCCAGCCCTGACTAGGATTAGGACACATTTTAAATTGTGTCTTCATATACTTCGGATCATTAAAGACCGTGCTGATTATGTAATCCTATTTATGCGCCCTGATGAAGGAATTCTCAATTGCCTTTGTTCCGAAACG
The DNA here is from genome assembly GCF_964261635.1 of Lissotriton helveticus. Lineage (NCBI taxonomy): Eukaryota > Metazoa > Chordata > Amphibia > Caudata > Salamandridae > Lissotriton > Lissotriton helveticus. The sequence goes on along the minus strand of NC_136060.1, from coordinate 344,142,961 downwards.
CGCGCGGCGCTTCTCTTGCACGCCTGATAAAATGTTGTTTTGTTCGAGTTTGAATGTTTGCGCTGCTTGGGAATGAGTCAGTGGTTGATTGAATGAATGATTGAATTGTGCATGATTTTTTAGTGTTTTTTGTGTCCCTTGGCTGATGTTCTGCTTCTTTATGTATGTTAACCAGACAAAATGAAATTTTATATATAAGATGACTAAATGAATTTTGGATTGTGATTTACTTATTAAATGTGATATATTTTTATGCGAATAAAAATAAAAATTTGAAAAATATTCAGCTGTTCTGTGGGCGTTTTGACTTATATTTGGAACTTTCTTGTCCTTTTTATAATTGGGGACTCCCCTTTTCATGTTGTTTGAGATATCCTAGAATGTCATCAAAGACGAAACACTGGCTGATGCATACATTCATTTCGCCATTGATTAAGCAAGACCACCTGCTCTTCCACTGGAAGCAATCACAGAAGCCAAGGCTAAAGATGCTATGCTCCAAGACAGAATACGTTGCCTTCAAACAAACTCATGGAGAAACCTCAATGAAACGTATCATGACAAAGGAATTAACTCACATGATCTGGCTTCCTTCCGACATGTCAAAGATGAACGTGTAACTAACGACAACGGATTGCTACTACGAGATAAACGGATTGTCATACCACAACTGTTATGACAGGGCATCATTAATTTGTCGCATGAAGGGTACAGGGGCATAGTGACCACCAAAAGGGCGATACAGGAATGAGTCTGGTTTCCCTCTCTCGATCAAATGGTTGAAACCACACTTCGGGACTGTCCTTAATGCCAAGTGGTAGAGCAAGAAAAACCATGCCCCCCCCATTGCAGATGTCCGATTTGCCAGATGGCTTGTGGCAACATGTAGCCATTAACTTCTTTGGCCCCTTAAAATCTGGCAAGTACATCATCTTCATAATGAATGAGTACTCAGGATTCCCCATAGCACAATAAGTACCTTCAACTAGAGCAACCATCAACATACCAGTCCTGGATGAGGCCTTTTCAGTGTGGGGCATCCCAAAGTAGTTAACCTGACAATGGTCTTCCATTTAATGGACATAACTTTGCAGAATTTGCAAGCCACCTCAACTTAAAACACACAAAAGTCTCCCACATGTGGCCTCAAGCCAATGGGATGGTAGAGAGGTTTATGGCAACTGTTTGACCTGGCACCATTGGCGTGGGTTTCCCCTGTATTTTTGCCTTTGCCTCCTTTGTTTTTGCTGTGTTGGATTTTGTTTTTGCTGGTCTAGATGCTTTTGGCACTTTGCCACTGCTGTTCAGTGCCAAAGTGCAAGTGCTCCATTTGTAAATTATTAGTATGGATTAGTGATTCCCTGATTGGCATATTTGATTTACTAGTAAGTCCCTAGTACAGTGCACTGCGTGTGCCCAGGGCCTATAAATCAAATGCTGCTCGTGGGCCTGCAGCACTGATTGTGCCACCCGCATAGGCAGCCTGTAAATGTATCTCAGGCCTGCCATTGCAGAGCCTGTGTCCAGTCTTGTACTGCCATGTCGACTTGGTAAGTGCACCCACTTGCCAGGCCCTAACTGGCCTATTTCTTACATGTTAGTCACCCCTAAGGTAGGCTCCCGGTACCCCTGTGGGCAGGGTGCAGTGTATGTGAAAGGTAGGACATGCCTTGGTGTGTGTGGCATGTCCTGATAGTGAAATACTGCCAATTTCGTTTTCCAATATTGCTAGGCTACCTGTTCCCATAGGATAGAATAGGGAGTTTGCGTATAACATCTTATAAACATAATTACCCCTGGGAACAAGGTAGGAAAATAAAGTTTAGTATGCCTGAACTCAGAATGTTAAAATGCATCTTTTAGTGGAGGTCATTTTTACATTCTGTGTTTGAAAATATCACTTTTAAAAAGTAGGTATTTTCTTGCTTAGCCATCCAGTGTGCCTCTGCTAGGATGTGTATTGACTGTCTGGCTTTGGAATGACAGGGGCTGGGGAAGATCAGTGGCTCCAAAGTGTCTGGATGATTCAGGGCTGGGCTGAATAGACCTGGGCTGCATTTAGAGTAGGGGGAGGCGATGTCCTTTCAACTGAATGGGCCTCATCTGCCTGACACAATGCTGTCTCCACCTCCTGCCAGAAAGCTGCACCAGAGAGGACATTACTGGTTTTGACTGAGCAATGGGCTTCTCTGCCACCAGAGAACACATGATTTTTCTGTATAAAAAGAGGGGCCCTGACATTTAGATCACTTTTGGACTGCTAGGGGAACCTCTGCCAAGGAGAAGAGCTGGAGAAACTGGAGGAGGAGTACTGCCCCTTTGCCGTGTGCTGTCTGGGGTTAGCCTGCAGTGGATGTTTCTGCCCAGGAGAGGATGTCTGTGTGTATCCTGCTTGCAAAGTGTCTCCAGGGGCTTGAAGTGGAGGTTGCCCCCTGTTCAAGAGGTCTCAGAAACAGCAAAGACCTCACCTAGCTTCAGGGCACCGTCTCTGGAACCGCTGGTTTCAGTTGCCACAGAAGAAAAGGGTAACCGATTCTGTGAAAGAGTCTGTTGCAGGAGTCCATCTCCTGAAGGCATTGGAGACAGCACACCCTTGTTTGGCAAAGCTACCCTAGTCTCACTGACTCCGTTAACGAGCCGCTGCTTGCACCGCATCCACTGGGCATCGCACTCCTCACTGCTTTGCTACACTCTGCTCTGACGTCATCAACTCCGTCCCTGCCCGACTCAAACATCAACTGGCTATGTCGCCGCATCCTGACCTGCATGCATCACATCAAGAACCATCTCACTCTGCAACGCAAGCCTTGGTCTCACCGACTCTATCAACAAGCTGCTGCCTGGACCAAGTCGCGAGGACACCGCACGCTGCAACGCTTCCATCTCACCTCGCAACCTCGATGGTAGCCCCGGACTGGCTTTTACCATCGTGTCTGCCGCAACAACAAAAGATACTGTCTCCAAATCCGTTGGCGCTTTTGCTAACTCTTACTGACGCGGTTGGCTGGAATTGATAGATAGTTGTATTCAGTATTGAGGTAGCCCCGGACGGAGCTACTGAGTTGTAGGAACTGTATTTTCACGTTTTCCTACAATTAAAAGTTTATTTTGCACAGTAACTATTTTCAAGAGGATTGTATGTTCAATATTTGTTGTTTTTAGTCTTGTTGGTTTAGATAAAGATTACTTATTTTTCCAAACTGGTGTGGTGTCCATTTGTAGTGTTTTTACTGTGTTACTGTGTGCATGCACAAATACTTTACACACTGCCTCTGAGATAAGCCTGTCTGCTCATGCCAAGCTACCAAGGGGGTGAGGAGAGGTTATTTTAGAAGTGTATCCCCTTACCCTGACTAGGAAGAAGGGTCACTACTTGGACAAAGGTGCCAACATCTGCCAGCTAGAGACCCCAATTTCTAACAACAACATTAAAAAAAACATATAAAACTGATACCTCTTGACAGACTGACTCGTGAAAATGACTTGCCCGCAGGTCAATTCCTCTTACATAACTCAATCATAAGATCACTAATGTCGGCTTGGGTGGATATAAACACTGAACCACAAATGCATCTGCTGATTCAATACCTATGAGTACTAGGGATTGGAAGCCGCATTATACATTGGCTGACAGAAGCTTTACTAACTCACACTCTCCAACCTTTGACATCCTTGTGCATGCTGTGGGAGGGGGACGGGGAGGCCCATGGACATATGGGGACTGGAACATAATTCTGTCCAGCTCTACGGAGTTCCCATGAAACGTCAAATATCGTGTCATACAGATATACATTACACACAGGGCATACCTGTCACCAGATAAATTGAACAAATACTTCCAGCTAACTAACTTGGCGTGCCCTCATTGTAACCAGGTAGGCGCTGATTTTCTCCACATGAGGTGGTCCTGCCCTGTGCTGCAAATGCACTGGCAGGATGTAACAGCGGCTCTACTGGTTTACACTGGTCGACCCCAATTACATACGTGGCAAGAGTGTATACTGGGAATATTCCCCAGATCCAAGAAACATAAAGCCACCTCAAGATTCATAGATTTTGGACTCATAGTTGCTAAAAGGTTAATCACCAGAAGATGGAAAAACAGGCAACCTCCAACCCTGCACAACTGGAAATGCTCGCTTGTGGTATGGGCTCAGGCAGAAAACATCGCTCTACACCGGGAGGAGATAGCTGGCTTGCATAAATCCCCCATTACACAATGCTGGGACATGATATTGTCAGAGCTGCACTATGCGGACCAAGAATCAGAGGAAAATAACTCACAAAACAGTGAAGAGGGCAGACAGGACAAAGATACTTTAACGGTTTACAATCCAGGTCTCATACGCACTGCTGCGAAATGACCCTATATGAGAGAGTTGTGCAAGGGCAACCCAGGGACGCGGACAAACACAAATCTCAATATAGATTGTTTTGTGGAGATGGGACATGGGGATTGGGGTTGGACATCCTCATGACACAATCGTTAACAATGGACCAGATTGATTTATGTGTGTTGGGTTGTTGCTATGCATTGTACCAAACTGTGTAATATTGGCCACACAGGTTCAGCGCAAACTGCAGTTGACATGTCGCCATATATGTTTGTCATGAGCGTGTGATGTTTAAGAATATGTGAAACCTTTTATGATTTCCGTTAAACACACATTTATTTTGCAATCATACATTCATCAGGAACCGTGAAACTCACTTAGCATAATTAATATCCTCAAACTATCATGCCTTTGTTTTTCTTTATCTAAAGCTGTCTGCCAGTTGTAATTTATCATATATCCTGTAATGTGTAACACGTGGACATTGTATCAATAATACTAAAAAGGCAAATAAAGAAAATAAAAAATTAAAAATATTAAATTAAAGAAAACCATATAAAATGGCAGAACTAACCAGGCGAAAAATTTGGCTTGCCTGAATGAAGTAATACAAGCGGTCTTTCACTGGATGAAAGTTAACCACCTAAAACATAATTTGGAAAAAATAGAAATCATGCCACCAGGGAAATATGAGGACATATTAGCAAGAATCTCGTTAAAATTATTGCCGTTTTAGCCGCAGGAAACTGCTGCTAAAGCTGCGATAATGGGCTTGATTATATGCGCAACAGAATTCCAATAGAAGCCCAGGTTAGATGTCCTGCACATCTAACCTGGGCTTCTATTGGAATTCTATAGCGCATATTATAAAGACCATTATTGCCTCATTAGCAGCAGTTTCCTGCCGCTAAAATTGCCATAATTTTAACAAGCTTCTTGCTAATATGGCCCCTAATACCTTCTCCCCCAGCCTATGGAGGTCCACAGACAGACCCCCCCCCCCCCCCAACACAGTGACGGTAGTAAAAATACTGGGTGTCATATTCGACTCAGCACTTTCCTTTCGCCTGCAATCCCTAGCTTTGGCTGGGTCATGTTTTTTTCTGATAAAATCATTTAAAAGTTTTTTGATCGTCTCCCCTGCACGGCTAGGAAAATAATTGCAGTATCCCCAATCACCTCCAGACTTAATTACTGCAACAGCCTCTATGCAGGAACTAATAAAATGGTCTTGAACAAATTACAGATGGTGCAACATGCAGTCGCTCGATTGGTATTAAAATGGCCTAGAAACTCATCAGCTGCCCTTAAAGCACTTCACTTGCTGCCCATCCATAAAACAGTCCTGTTAAAGATCTTAATAATTACTTTCAGAACTTTTAATTCCCCCACCTTCAGGCCAGGTTTGCTCACTGTGTGACACACCACACACACAGGTCGTCCAATGCAAATCTTTTGAAGCCCCCTGTTTTCAGGTATATCACAAAGGGTGGGAATTCTATAGCGGTACTTGGGACCAAAGCTTGGAATCTGCTCCCCCACCACCTGCATTTCATTCAAACTGAGACCCTCCTCGGAAAGGATCTTAAAACCTGGATTTTTTCTGCCCTTGACGCTCTATGTAGATCATTCATCTGAACTTCCTCGTTCTAGTTGTTTTGCCCGTTAGGGATCCGCACAGCGCCATGATGCTCCTCGGAGTGAAAGCTGTGCTATACAAGTTCTCGATAACATAACATAATATATCGGACCACGCCTCATAGTACCACTGATAAATGTCCAGCAACTCTAATGTTGGTTAGGACATTGCGTACGAGAATACCCATCATGGACACTGCAATACACACAGGTCCTCAGCAGTGTGATCATGCAGCATTGGTGGAAGCAGATCGGACCAAGAAAGAAAAAATGAAAGAGCATGCAGATGGTTGTCGGAACACAAGGCCATCTAACATTCAGGAAGGAGATTGGGTGCTAGTCTGATAAGAACAAAAGACAAAAACCGATAGCTAATACTACGGCCAACCTTTGCAAGTAATCAGCCATAAAGGGACCATGGTCACAGCTGCTTCAGAAGACAAGAGAATCACACAAAATGTGTCTTACTTCAAGAAGTGTGACCCAGCAGCCAATGCTCTAATGGAGGAGTTAGAACATGACCCAGAAGAGTCAAGAATTAAGTAGCAGTGAAAGAGTTGATGTCCCTTTACGCCTGAGGATGTTGAGGGAACCAGACCCACCATGCTGGTCACAGCAAACCAATCGGCGACCCACTCGGCTCATTGGGATACTATAAGAGGGACTGTTCACTGAACACTTTGCCAGGAAAAGCGGAGGTATGAATATTGGCATGAATGATATATTAGCGTAAAACTAGGATCATGCAGGCTGGGGCAGGGTTGGAAGCGGGGATGTGGTAGACAGAAAGCAGTAGGTAGGAGTCAGTAGGGGTTGAAGGAAGTAGGAGGAGAGAGTGTTGCAGGGAGCTCCAACATAGAAATGCACAAGAAAGTATAAATAAAGAAGAATTTAATTATTGATTACCGGTGTCTGTCCTTATTCAGACACAACAGGTAGTACCTCAAGAATTTGAGCTAAGTGAGGCAAGTGAACTTTTGCACCTACCTCCTAATTGCACGCGCTACGTGATAGTCTGAAAAGGAGCCCCCCTCCAAACCTGGACGGGTTTAAAGACTAAAGTTGTACATTGGCTCTCAAGAAGGGTTGGTTATATGCAACCTTTGCATAATGAGATTATAGTGCTGAGGAGGGTCTCTTGGCTTGGGAATCAATAAATACATGTCCAGGAGATTGTATAGTGATAAACTTCTGTGGCCCCAATTTGTTAGCTTCCTTTAAGAAAGCTCTATTTTTCCTGAAGACCGCAAGAAAATTGTTAGGGGAAAATAGCACAGGTAACATTGGATTATTTCTATAAACCAGAGTACAGTGGCGGGAGAGGTCTGATTAAGTCTTTCATGGGCACTCGTTGCAACAAATTAGCCCTTAACCATCTAATAAGACATGCAAACAAGACAACTGAACATTTCTTTAAGTTACCAACTGCAAACAGATATGCCTCATTAGAGCTAATCTCTGCAGTAGATTGACATTTGGGGGGGTCAGCCAACGGGCCATCATTAGGAAACAAATCCCAACCGGGGGAAACTGTAAAATGACCTCTGTCTCTTGTAATATTGCTGGTATTGTGTATAAAAGAGATTACAGTGCATGGATTACCTTAATAACTGAAAATCAGTTAATTTGATGATAAGAAACCAGGGCAACCCAAAACTTTGATATGCAATGTTTTTGGTCTGTTGTTACCCAGGGATTCCATCCGTGGCAGGAAGGGTGAAAGGTGGGCTTGGAGTCTTTATGGGGAGTCTGTTTTTCGGTCTTATTAACTAACCTTTCGATCAATTTGTCTTGCTGGCTGTAGATAATGTACCCCAATTTGGAAATAATAAATTTTTATAATAAAAGATTTGACGTCAAACGTCCTGATGTAATCAACAACATGGAAAGGGACTTAGATAATTTTGTATGCAGGAGCGGCAGGTGCGTGCTTCTCCTGTGGGCTGGCGACTTTAATATTACATTTTGTACCTTCCTGTCAGAGGAAGTCTGTGGAGCCCTAGATGTACAGGGGGTGGGGCAAAGGCATTTTATGCCTAATGAATATGGGAAACCCTGAATAGCGCACTTTGTAAATACGATTTGCGATTCAGAAATGACACCCAGAAGACTTAAGTACTTTTGCGCCCACATTTATAGAGAGAAGTGCATCCTCCACTATTGATTTCATCCTGGTATTGTCAAACTCCTTGACACTCATTGAGGACTTCAATGTTAGGACTCACGTTCCGAGTGATCATAATCCCTCATACTAATCCTGCATTTGTATACACATTCAAAGTCCATACAACTATAGAAGCGGTTAGACCAAAAGGGATTAGAATAAAATTGACAGGTGTAAATACGTTTAATGTCACTACCGCAGGAGTTCACGACAAAAAGAATAATATAGATATCTGTTTATACGATTATTTTAACTTTGGCTGTGTGATTGAGTCTTATGAGGCTATTTGTACATCCTTAAATAGAATGTTGACAAACCAAGCAAGGAAGAACAAGGGCATGTTCAATGGCTGGTTTGATCAAGAATGTAGGTTAGGCTTAAAGGACATAAAAGATACACTTCATAAGCAAGCACATTATTGTATACAGAGGTATAAATCAGCAATGGCACAGAAGAAGAAATACATCCAGAAAGAAGCCTGGGCTATGCTGGTGCAGGCAAGTAACACCAATACAACCTTTGTCTAATGTACCTTTCATCAAAAAAAATAGACACCCCAAACGTGATGTAGAGTCTGCGGACAGCTGGACTACGGATTTGGGGCTCATTTGTAATTGTTTTGATGAAATGCCCTCCAAGGAGGATGGGATTAAAATCTATACACAGCTAAAAACTGGGTCACTCATAATTACCATTCAAGAAGTGATGCAAACCCTTAATTAGTCTAGGAAGGGAAAAGCCCTGGGGCCAGTTTTGGTGTCATTGGATGCATGTATGCATTTAATAGATCCATTGGCACCTGTATTGACAGTAGTATTAAATGTTGCAGTAAAAAGGCAATTTCCGATAACTTGGACAGAATCAATCATTGCACCAATTCTCAAAAAGGGCAATAGGAGTTATCCTAAATGCTACTGACTCATATCTCTCCAAAATTCATCAGTGAAGATACTCAGTAGGGTTATTTTGAATAAGCTGGATACATGGACGGAAGACATATTTCTCCTTACCAACGCACAGTATGGGTTTAGGAGAGGTTTGGGTACAGTGGAACAGTGCATGAACTGAACCTGCTCATTGGCAAATATACTAAGGCGAAGCTGAGCCAATTGCATCTTTGTTTTATGGATCTGAGAAGCGCTTTCGATCTTGTTGACCATGGTAAATTATGGGAGAATATGAAATCTCTTGAAGATCATCTCAATACAGATCAGATTATACGGAAGGGCAACGCACAATCCGCTATGGACTAAACGGGTAATGCACCAGCCTTTCAAGGTCAAGAGAGTGGTAAGACAGGGGTGCGTGCTGGCCCCATTCCTCTTTCCACTATACATCAATGGGGTTGATACGACACCGCAGATTGGAAATCTTGTACACCTAGAATTGAAACGAGGCAGGTTCCAATTTTACTATATGCAAATGATGCAGTGCTGCAAATGGCCTACAGCGATTGACCTATTCACTATATACATGGAAGAAAGGGATAGGAGAATTAACTTAAAATATTTATTTACCATTATCTGTGGGCAGAGGAAATCCAAGATAACCCCGCACAATAAATAGGGAACATATAAAGAGAGTTGATATGTTTTCATATTTGGGTATTCCATTTGATTTCACTGGTAGTTTGGGGCACCTGCAATATCTTAGAAACACACAGTTTATTGGCATAAATGAGGCAGTGTTTATATTTCCAAAACAGCCAATAAGCTGATAAGAGAAATGTTGACAATCTAAAAATGGAAATTCATCTCTGCAATTACGTATGGAGCAGGTATATGGGGTACCTCCGATATTGGTGTTCTACAAAAAGTAAGAAAATACTTTTTTTTAAAAGGTTATTAGCTATTCCACAGTCTGTTTTTACATTTGTCACCCTTAAAGAACTGGACATTCCATATCTGGAAGGCTGTCAGATCCTAGGTTGCTCCTGGGGTTGGATATGATGCTCAAAGGGGTCCACCTCCCGACGTCCCCCCCACTCTGGATTAGTACAGAGTGAGGAGGCTATCAGGTGAGGGAAAAAAGAAGGGGCCGGAACCGCTGGGATGAGGGATACCTGCAAAGAAGAACACAGGGTCAATACCAGGTAATACAGTCTACTCTACAATGGTCTCGCTAGGTCTATGCTAATACCTGAGGCTGTCTCTTAACCGACCCGAACCAATAATCCTTCCTGAAGATACTTCTCTCCAAGATCACAAACGAATATCTACAACACAAAAACACATTCCACATTAATCACCTGAGGTTACTGGTCAGTCAATCCCTTCTCCATAAGAATCATACATACCATGAACCACAACACACTGCTACCCTTGAAAGCAATCCAAATTAATGAAAGGGCTCTGCAGTGATATGATTAGGAATCCACAGTTCTTTCCCCTTCCCTGACGAGTACTCCAGGGATTTCGAATCGACTCCCACCGCTTCCAGCAACGTGAGGAACACCGGAAAGGAAAAGAAGGAAAGAAACACAACGCGGCTCTGAAGCGTTGTTCCCTTTTCAGCCTGCAAAACGAACACGCTGTAAACGGCAGCCCCGCGCTCTTTCAAGAAGGCTGAACAGCAGCTACATCCCAGAAGTATTCAAAGGGAGAAAAGTCTGGCCCAAAATCCAAGGTGGCGAGCAACGGTGGAAGGAACACTCCAACCATGCATTCCAGCAAAACAGGATTACGCGCACAGGAGGTGCGCCTGGCCAGACCTATATTAATTAAGCTCCTCCCTACATGTTAAGCATGCTGGGAGATGTAGTCCCATACTAGGTAGGCGCCGGGATCACTACCTGACAAAGGCAATATCTTCGTAAAGCCAGTGCCCCTGTGGCATGTAATCTGGTCTATGTTCGACATTTTACTTACCATCGATATTGTCAAGGAGTGCCTTAATCTTAAACATACTCAAAACATTCAGTGGATAGCATATTCGAAGGAGCCTAGAGTTTATTAACCATGTATCTGGTTTTGATAATCCAGACTCTATTATGTCTATAGAAAGAAGGGATATAAAATGTTTATTCTTGGATCCTAAAGAGAACCAGAGAAGAATAAAAAAAAGAAAAAGTTACAGTCCAACTTTACACGGCATTTACACGAGATGGTGCACAGTACCTTTCCTAGACACATAATGTAAGTCAATGCTTTAGATTGGGTTTAGCCCATCATATTCCTCCAAAATGGGCATTTGGTGTAGAGATGGACAGATTTGTCCAGGTGATGGGAGCACAAAACAATCAACCTTGCACTTTTTTGTAAATTGTACATACTTCCAAAAAAACGCTTTTCAAAACCAATATTGATGACTAAAGATTTTTAGCAGTTATAAATCAGCTTTTCGTATTTGTATAAAATGGAAGATATTCAAACAGTAGTCTCCTTTGTTTAATACTCAGTCTACTACAAGAAATGTCTGAAACATCTGGAAACTTTTGGCTATAGATACAAGTTTCTCTCCAATAAATGATTTGTATACTGTAAATTTTAACAATTTTAATATATTTCATGCCTTGAGCTTTCATGGTCTGTTTTTTACGATCCGAATAAAGCTAGTTATTGAATGATTGACTGTATGATTGGAAAATGATTTCATGAGCATTCCTGGTTCAGCTGCAAAACCGCAGCTTCCTAGTAATACTCAAAGAGACCTTCGTGAATTTCCAAATGTTTGTCAATCTACTCCAAAAATAGGAGGACACCTACGGGAGCGGAATTGTGGTTTTATTTTTAGCCCTAAAATGATAAATCAGCTATAACTCAGCAGTGAGAATATTTGCATCTCTTATAGCACCATCACTTTTTCTCATTCCTACACACAGCTAAAGGAATTTGAATGTTGACACTCTATTTTACACATGATTCAGTCTTTGACAACATTTTTATATCAAACTGCACAAAAAGAATATCTTAAATCAAGTACAATAAATGAGGCAAACATGAGACAACTTCAATATTAATAACAATCTAAAAGATATGTCTTCGATTCAACAGTTAAAACAGCACCGTGTCTGGCATAGCTAAAAGGACGACAGTATTTGAAATTCTGCAGGCAAGCTACTGAGCCCAGAACTTCGCGGTTGTTTTTGAAATATTGCTAAATCTTTGGTAAGCTGATCTACCATTGAGTTGAAAGCCATCCCTGCCCACCCATGATAATCCTGATAAGAGCTTTGTCGCCGAGATTACTGGTGCGTGCAGCTCAAAGAGTTAGCAAGATGTTGTCTTAAGGATAACATCTTCGGTCATCTTAAGGATTTTGGGAGCCCTCTCTCTGCAAGGCATATTTTGGGACTCGCGTAGAACGGCTTTGAATTTTATTACCTGTTTTCTGCTAAATTAAGACTTCATTGTGCCAAACAATGTAAATCATACACAAAACGTTCAGTAAAAGGGCCACAAAAACAGTTAAAATATGTCTTTCCCGGGACCCAAAAATCCTTAAGATGACACTGGGTAGAGAAAGGCATAGAGAGGCAGAGATAAGCAGAGAAGAAGGAGAGATGTCAAGATAGGCAATGAAGGTGAAAAAGAGAAAAACTTCATGTTAAAAAGACTACCAGGTACAACAGCTGGATGAAGTCTTAATTTATTCACAGCTCCCACACGCCACCAAGGAAAATAACTTCTTCACAATGTCTCTTCACGTTCAGTCTGCCTACTGTCAACATTCTAAGGCAGCCTTCAGGAACAGAGGAACGTTCTAATGGGGAATAGGAGAGAGGGGTAGAAGGAAGGTACCAAGTGAAGGATAACAATAATAAAGGAGCTCTAATAAAACCCAACCAGTACAATCCCCGTGTACATACTACTCATGCTAAAAATCCTGTTACATCAGATATACACAGAATAATCTTGAGATAAAAACAGATCTATATATACAGGATAATCTTGAGATTATAACACATCTTCCCTCCTAACAAAACCAGGGAAGTAAGGAAACACATGTAAGCCAACAAAGTCAATACATACTGTAGTCCTTGTGCTAGTTAGGTGTTCTGGTAGCCCTCTTGGCGTGCACTCTTTGGTCAGCGGTTCCCATAGAGTCCCCCTGTGCAGGAGCCCCAGGTTCATGGTATCTTGACAACCGGTCCATGCTCCAGTTTTGTCCATTCTCTAAAGTCACAGTGTTTTTCTTTACCTCTACAATCTTTTGGGGTTTTAAATATTTGGACTCATAGTTGCCAGTGACATTAGGTCTCTTTACCACCACCTATTCACCACTGACCACATTTGTGACTTGCATCCATGTTTCCCATCATACCATTCTTTATATCTGGTCTGATGAGATTCTACTTTGTCTTTCACCTCTTCAAACGAATGAGAAGAAAACTCTCCCCCTCCCAGCCAGGAAGGAAAAAACGTGGTGCTTGGTTTCCTTTTCCTGAGAGAACAGAAAGGAGATATGCCAATCACTGTGTTGGGTGTAGTGTGAAATGCCCATAGCAACTCACTAATTGACCTTTCTATAGGGACATTATTGGTACATGCAAACTGGATGTTTTCTTTAATCATTCTATTCACTCTCTCTATCATGCCATTCGCCCGCGGGCAGTGCAATGCTGTTTTGAGATGCATAATATTAAGCCTCTCCGGAAATTCAGACATAGCTGATGACGTGGGCTGTACTCCGTTGTTCGTAACCAATGCGGAGGGAATACCTTCATTAGAGAACGTGTTGCTCAAGAATTCGATTAAGGCTTCGGTAGTGATTACATTTACCAGTTTTGTTACCACCCAGTGTGAATGGAAGTCTGTTAATGTGAAGATAAACCTTTTGTTCATGCCTGACCTGTTGATTGGGCCTATAATATCCAAAGCCAGTTCATCCCAAGGTTTACTTGGAATGGACACTGGCGATAGTTTGGATTTGTCACTGGTTGCGCAAGCATGGCAGTTTTTCACCTTGTCCTCAACCATGGAATCCATGCCTGGAAACCAGTAGTGTTCCCTGAGTCTGTTCTTAGTGAGGCTTCTACCCAAGTGTCCTTCATGGACTAGGTCAATCAGTTTATCTTTTAAATTCTTTGGGGGTATTATTTTGTCTTTTCTCCAGAGCAAATCCTCATGAAGGCTAATCTCTTGCTTCACTTCCCAGAATTTACTCAACTTTTCATCAACATCTTTGCGATTCTCAGGCCACCCATTTAAAGTTAGATCCTTCAACCTGCTGATGGTTTGATCACTGTTCATACTCTCAGCCCACTCCTCCTTGCTAATGGTAGTAGAATGTACTTGCAAAATGGGAAATTCTACAACTTCAAATTGTTCCACTTTGTCTAATGGTGCTCTAGATAGGAAATATGCTGCCTTATTATGTTCCCCCGCAACAAATTCAACCTTGAAGATGAAACTTTCCAATCCTAACACCCATTTAGCAATTCTGGGTGTGCAACTGGTAGCCCCATTTGAACTGAAAACATACATCAAGGGTTTGTGATCTGTGCGAATGGTAAACTTAATGCCCCGTAGGTAAAATTTGAAGTGTCTCACAGCCCAGAAACAGGCTAAAGCCTCCTTTTCTATTACCGAATAGTTCTTTTCTGCACTGCTTAAGGTACGAGAGGCGAAAGCAACTATTCTTTCTTTGCCTGCGATGCCTTTGGACAGCGTAGAGCCTAAACCTTTATTTCTGGCGTCTGTGGTCAAAATGGTTTTCCTTGAAGGGTCAAAGTTACACAGATATGGAGCATTAAGGATGGCTGACTTAATGGCCTCAAAAGCACTCTGGTGTTTTTCTAACCACTTGAATTGGGAATGATTCTTAGTGAGATCTATGAGATCTCCAGCAATGTCTGCAAAGTTTTTAGCATACTTTGCCATATACTCAGCCAGCCCCGGGAAAGAATGTAACTCCTGCTTATTAGTGGGAGCTTGAGCTTTCTCAATGGCCTCCAAAAGGCTAAATTTAGGACCGAAGCCCTCTTTGGAAATTGAGTGCCCCAATTACTCCACCGACCCTACTCCAATTCTACACTTCTTCTCGTTGAGAGTGAGCCCTGCTTATTTGAATTTTCCTAGAACTGACCTGAGATGTGTATCATACTCCTCACTGGTGGCTCCATAAATTAAAACGTCATCTTGGAAACATATCGTATGAGGAATTCCTTCCAAGATGTGTTTCATGATCTTTTGAAATACCGCAGCCACGGATGCCAGACCAAACGGCATACGGAGGAACATGAAGGAACCTAAAGGAGTGGTAAACGTAGTGAGTTCTCTTGTCTCTGGGTGGAGCTCCACCTGGTGGTATGCACCTGATAGGTCAAGAACAGTAAAGCAACACGCCTCACCCATGGTGCTCAATGCTTCGTGAATGCGAGGAAGAGGAAACCTTTCCACTATAATGTTGTCATTGAGGTCTCTGAGGTCAATGCATAATCTTATCCCGTTATCATCTGCCTTCTTAGCTATGACCACAGGAGAAACCCATGCAGTGCAGTCTACAGGTCAGATGACTCCTAGCTTTTTCAGCCTATGCAGTTCATTCCTCAACGGTTCATTCATTAAATGTGATATGGGCCTGGTCTTGTGGGTGATAGGTTTCACATTAGCCTTGAGTTTAATCTTGTGCTGGAAATTTTTCAGGAGGCCTAACTCTGCAGAAAATACCTTAGGGAAGTTTTTAACCCAATGGTCTCTGGAATTAGACAAGTCCACGGAAAGGACTTGCTCAAGGCCATTAGGATTGAGTATTATTCCCAGTTCTTTTTGGTGTTGCCACCCCAGAAGGTTTGAGCCTTCCTCCACAATACATACATTGCCCAGGATGGAACGATCTTTAAAGGTGATGTGAGAGTTCATCATACCTTTGACTGGTATAGGTTCTTTTGTATAGCTACAGGGATTGATATCCACCCCCAACAAGTCTTTTTCATCACACACATTGATATTCTTAAAATCCGAGACATTCATTAAAGTAAATAGCGAACACGAGTCCGCGTACATTTTAACCATCTTGCCCTCGATACTGACCTCACATTGGGGATACTCTATGTGATTGACTACTTCTGACTCTCTTATTTGGAATACAATTTTATTAATGGATTGTAACTTATTCTATTGAGAACTAGAAGTGGAAGAATATCCTGAACAAGGACTATGGCAGACCCTAGCCAAATGGCCTTTTTTATTACGTTTCTTACACATTGCTGAAATGGCAGGACACATAGGATTATTCGCTAGATGATTATTGCTGCCACAACGGTAGCACTTGAGATTGTTGGACATAGTAGCTTTGGATTTGTCAACCTTTGAGAATTTCTCCCCTTTGATTTATAAAACTTCTCCCTCATCTGGGGTTTCCTCAATTTCTGACACTAAGTTACTTTCAGCATTGGTTTGCTCCCCATGAATGGATTTAGGTTTTATCTCTTTCATGCATTTTGCTGTATGTTCAATTGACTTAACAATTTCAATAGCTTCACGTAAATCAGGTTGCTTTTGGAGTACATTTTCTTGTATTCTGCCATTACTTGTGAATCCTACAATTTGATCTCTTATGAGGGAATCATTGAGTTCCCCAAATTGGCAGAGAACACTTAGACCCCTCAAGACTGCCACATAACTGGCAATACTTTCATCCTTTCCCTGGACTCTACAAAAAAACTTGTGGCGTTCTAACACAATGTTAACCTTATCACCAAAGTGGATTCCCAATTTAATTAATGACACTTCATAAACATTCGATGCCTCCTCCAAATCTGGTTCTGGTAACGTGTCAAAAACTTTCCTACCCTGGTTGCCTAGGTTGTGGAGGAGGACATGTTGCCTTCTGAATGTACTGACTTTCTCTCCCCCAATAGCAATAAGATACGATTCAAACACTCTCACCCATTCTTTCCTAGGAAGGTTGGATTCCCCACAATCATTTAAAAAAGTGTAGGTTGTGACATATTTGATGCAGCCATAATAGTAACGTAACAAGATCCACTGGCCACCCACAATAAATTCCACAGAAGTAAACACCTGTAAAGCAGAAAACTTCTCTATTATCTTAAGCCAGGATATCAAGGAATAAAGAGCAATTGGAAGCGATTACTACCAAAAGTGCCACCCCTTAAATAACGCTTTACATTCAGAATTCACACTCAACGTAGAATGAAAACCAATGGCTCCAATAGCGTTGAAATTAGTGAGAACTAGTTAATACTAGTGTAAAGTCAATCCCAGTTCTGGTTGTAACACCGAAAGCTGTGCGCATCAGCGCAAAGAAAGCAGGATGAGGTGCAATCTTAAAGCTGTGCCTATCAGCGCGATGGAAGAAGGCACACTACCATCTCATGAAGTTATACACTCCAAGTAATTCTCCTTGCGCAGACGCCAAGCTAAGATGGACCAAACAGGCTGTGACAGTCAGCACGATGTGGCGAGAAGAAATCCTAGAAAGCAATATCCTTCATGCCTGTGATTGAAATCTGTACTGTGCAGGAATAGCCGCCAAAACTGAATTATCAAAGGGCGGCTGGGCAAAGATGACAGGAAAAGTCAAATGTGAGTTGCCCTCTGGCGTCAAAAACACGTCAACCCAGCCGTCTCCTCGGCTGACGTTATGATGTTATGATGATAAAAAGCCGCTGCAGCGAACACCGAGACAGGCAGATTATAAATAAATGGCTGTGCCTGCCAATGAAGTCAGGTTACAGTGCCCTCTAGCGTAGGACGTGAAGGCGCATCCTCGTTTGACTAAACGCTGACAGAACGCAGCTGCGTCTTCCAGGCAGCGAAAATGTTCACCAGAGTGCTAATGAAATTTCGCTGTGAGGAAAAGAATTAACGTGCACAAATTATGGTCACTTCTTCTACAGTAGTCAACCGAATGAAAAATCGCTTTGAATAAAAGGAATTGACGTGCTCAAATTATCGTAATCAGTTCCACAGCAGACACCCGAACAGTCCCCACAGTTAGGCGGAATCAGCTTTGAAGGGACACTAACTTGGCAGAAGGAAAGTAAACAGTCATAAATCTACCAATGAACTGACGTGAGAGAGAAGAGAAATATGTAATGGCAAAGACCACAAAAAAAAGTCTTTTTACACAGCACTCCGCGATAATTTCCCAAGCGCTGCTGCCATACGCTTAGTTTAAAAATGTTGATGAAGAAGTAATAAGACTCCGGACTCAAGCTAGAGCTCCCCAGCAGAAGTGCGGTGCTGACGGGGCCCCCCGGTGGGTGAGGGCCCCCCGCACCACGGGGGCTGCAAGGGCCTGTGTTACGCCCCTGAGAGCCGTGAAAGATGGGCAGGGCATACATGAGAAACTGACCAGGAGGGCGGAGCATGGTACTGGGGCCAGCAGGGGGTGAGTGTGAGAGTGTGAGGGGCGGGCCATAGTGCTGGCACCAGATGCAACAATGAATAGCAGGAGTTGAGTAGCTGCTGGATTCTCTGAATATGCGCAAGGGCCAATTAGTAGAGGCACCTGAGGGACTTCTTTGTCACGTAACCCTAAACCAATACCACAGGCTGATCCAAAATGTAACAGGCACACCTTGTATGCAATGGCTAGAGGGGGCTCACCCAAAGACACCAATGGCTGAAAGAAGACCCAAAGACTTCTGGGAGTATGGTTGCAGTTTTATTTGATTGGTGTTGACATGAGCTTTGGCAACAGCAACCCGTCAAGACAGCCTAAAAGAACTTAGTGAACCCTGTCTTTTATACTAAGAAATACAAGTATAGCAGTTGCTCAGTTGACAGACTTTTCTCTCCTATTAGAAGGACAAACTATAGTGAAAATACAAAAATTTGACATTCTGGGCCATTATTAAAACAAGGTTAAATAATTTCTCTTGCCTGGGTATTACAGAGATGTAACCCTTCGATTTTACTATTCATACCTTGAATGGAGATTATGGAAGTTAGGCACACTTAGAAAACAACATAACCATGTGTGTATTGTCACCTGCCTTACTATAAACACCTGTGCCATCTAACATCCCTCTGGAAAACAACATGCTTTTGCCAATCAGTGTCCTGGACCTCGACTCACCAGAATACCTAGGGCTGTATTATAGAAAGTACCCCATGGGCTTTGTGTGCCCCCAGAGCACTTTGATACTCCAGAAGAGACTGCAGACGCTTGTGCAGCCCCTTCGGTAATACCGATAGCGCTGGCGCACACGTAATGCCAGCACTATCATTAGTGGGCGTTATGAGGGAATCACTTTGCCTCTGCGTCATATTTTGTTTGCAAGTGCAGAGGCAAACATGCCTTTAGTAGGCACACTTTCAGCTTGCCTCCTGAAGGCAGTCTTCTGGAGGGGAGAAAGGGGCTCCATGGAGCCCTCAAGACATCCCCGTGCAGGCGGGTGCAGTCAGTCACTGCACCCGCCTGCAAGGAGATCTCTCAGCCCTCTTTACAGTTCTGGTGAGTCGCCGCTTGCACAGTGAAACATGGAGCAGCTTTAAAGCAGTTGCTCCGTATGTCACATGAATGCCTTGCCCCCAGGGCAGTACCGGTTCGCAGCTGCCCTTGAGGCAGTGCATTCATGATAATACAGTGCACTTTCCCTGTTTGCACAACATCTGCTACCCCAGAGCCATAAAAATTAACTTTTTAAGGTACGGACTGGGGATTCTTCCATGCACCCAGCATCTACCACCATGGCTGAGGACCAAAGGACAAAATACTTGCAAGCTGTGTAACATCAACAATGACGACATCCTTTAAGCAATCTGCCTATGCAAAGAACTGCACCAAGCATGGCAACAGTTCCTTAAAGAACCATTTAAACAGAAAGGCATCCGCACCAGAAGGCAAGCGGTGCTGGCCTGCTTAAACCCAACAAATATACAACTAAACTGCAGATTGGTAACATTTCTGACGGTGGCTGAGTGAAAAATGCCAAAAATATTGAAAAATGCTCTACAAAGCCCGCCGCATCAGGCTGACCAGCAGACGGGTAAAAGGACTTAGCAGAACCTTATTAAGGATACCTATCAGCAGCAGAGGAACACATCTTGCAACCAGCAGAGTCCATTCGGAAGATGCGACAAATGGGCATGCTGGGCTGGAGTAAGGAAAATCTGAGAGACACACATTCCAGCATCCAGCGAATCAATGACTTTCCCTAACTAGCACAATTGTACTATGATTTTAAACTGTAATGAATGTTCCCTCTTTTGCTTTTTTATTGGTTTTAAACATGAATGTTTTAGGAATTTTGTAATGGTATTATTGCAATGGTTTTAATTAACTATGCAAAAATAAAATAAACTTGAAACTGTTTGCACAACGACGCACTTATTTCATTTTATATATGTAGTATAGCCGCAGATGTAGCGTACTTTGCATCACACATCCTTTGACATCTTATGAAATGACAGACATGACTCCCTTTCCACTTAGAGCACCATGACAACCTCATATTGCCTGCTGAGTGGCTACTTCAGTGGTGTGCACACATTTCTTGCAGTTTTATTTACTTTCTGTCCTACCAGTGGTAGCAAGGGCAGTGCCTGTGCTAGCAAATAGCAAGCCAGGGGTTGCAAGGGCTACCGCTTGCGATCCCTAATGGACGTCCATGAACACTGATAGAGGACGTCCATGATCACTGATTCACAAACTGCTGCATACTTGGATACATACAGTCTTTATTTCTGGAGCCTTATTGTTATGGATCAAGGACGAAAACAACAGTGAACAGTGCTCCCTGCTTAGGCACCAGAAAACAATAAGGCTTCAGCAGGCAGTACAAGCAACACATGGAGCAGGACTCATACAAGACAGGCGTCTAGCTGAGGGCGTCTGTCTCACAGATGAAAGAGCAAACAAGTGAGTTAAATCACATGCAGACTGTCTGCAATATCACCTAAAACACGTCAACATGCAGGTACAGTGGAAGAACCAAAAACGATTTTTAAAATAAATATGATACCACGACGCTCATGCTTCCAAAATGGGTATCCAATAC
Organism: Lissotriton helveticus; assembly: GCF_964261635.1. Classification (NCBI taxonomy): domain Eukaryota; kingdom Metazoa; phylum Chordata; class Amphibia; order Caudata; family Salamandridae; genus Lissotriton; species Lissotriton helveticus. The sequence goes on along the minus strand of NC_136060.1, from coordinate 344,121,912 downwards.
AGGTTATTCTTGGCAAAAATGATTTTTTCAAAAGAACTGTGACGCTAAACAGCAATGATTCGAAAAAATAGACACTCCAAAAATAAGTAACAATTATACTGCATGTTATATAATCTGTATGAAAATAATTAAATGGATGAAGAAAATCAAACAACAAAGGAGACAAATTAAAATTTGGAATTCTTACACAGAACTACAAAAGGAAATAATAAAAGCAAACAACTATACTGCACGAATCAAATACATAAGGCAAGGAATTCCTCAAAAATAATGTTGAAATTTACAAGAAGCTAAGAGAACATCGGGTCATATTATCAAGAAAGGGCGATACATGATCGCCACTTTTATCGGCAGGAAACTGCCGCTAAAGTGGCATAATGGGCTTGATAATACGCCCTTGTGAATTCCCATAGAAGCCCAGGTTAACACCAGAACCTGGGCTTCTATGGGAATTCACAAGGGCATATTATCAAGCCCATTATCGCCACTTTAGCGGCAGTTTCCTGCCGATAAAAGTGGCGATAATGTATCGCCCTTTCTTGATAATATGGCCCCCGATGCTTTACACGCGAGGGAGGATACAACGGTGCCTTTGTACAAAATAGATAATTACAAATGAGTAGGTCTTAATAATTGGGATGTTCATGGATGTCCATTCATCAAAACGCCGGAGGTAGGCCATTGACATCACACTGCCTCTGTTTTCAATGACATCATAGGAAGTGACATCATATACCCTTTAACTCTGAACCTTCTCACAAAGTGATGTAACATGACCTTGAGCCTCAATAAATCGCAATAAATGACATATCTGCATTTCAATAATAACTGGATGGTTAATATAAGAACAAAATCCACTTAAATCTTAATTTAGATGCCACCTGTATTTTAATTATGGTGCCGACATTATATGACCAGGAAACTATACCCATTTATCTTTGTATTAGATGAATACATATGTGTTTACTTGAAAGGAGCATATAGTACCACAGAGAATGATACAGTGCTGAGAACCTTAATTGTTTATACCAGACTGTCATGATTTAATGATAAATCTAGTGAATTCCTCAACAAGAAATGCATTGATAAATCATAGAGAGAGACAAATCCATAGATTAAAAAAACAATAGTATTCATGCCCTGCTGTATTAATTTATATGGGCTATATATTTATTATGAACTATGTAATTAGTTCATGGCAAGCACAAAGTTTTAAAAATGTGTTTGCTTTTTTAAAATGTAATCTGAAGAGTAGTATTGCACTGGTAAATGTATTTCTTCTTCAGAAACAAATGGGTAATGTTGCGGCACCTGTGGAAGCTATAAAGGAAGTTCATCAATGTACCTTTTTTTCTGTTCTTGGTACTGATTGTGCCACTTCTGAGACCAGGGTGACAAAAGCAGTGCCAAGAGTTGGGAGGGGCAGACCATAGGTGAATCTGCAACCCCTGGTAACTCCTAGGTCCATGGGGTTGCTTTCTACTGAAAAGTTTAAAGTCAAGCTAGAGTCTCTATTGTGCCATTTAGAACTCTTAGTCAGAGAGAAGTTATTATTGACAGCTTCCTTGTTGTGTAAGACCTCTCCCAAATCATGTTCCCCTGAAAAGCTTACCCTAGCACAAGGGTAGATGACCCATGTTTTTGTTTTTGCATGAGAGAATCAGGCACAACATTGCCTGACCTCCCTTAGCCCTACTCCCCACATTGCGTATATAGACTAAATACTCTTCTTGCCCTTCTATCTGGTCATCCCTGCATACGTAAAAGAAAATGAATTAATATTTGGCTTCACACCACCCTCGGTGTATGCCTTTTTCTACCCGGAGTTCTGCCATCATGTTTCACTAAGTTCTAGGCCTCCCAACCTGGGGCGGCTCCTCCGTAATGGCGGTAGAGCATTGCCCCACAGCCCGTGCCAGCAGATGATAAATAAAATGATAATAACATAGTCTTATTACCATTTTATTTATGCTGTCTCTCTGAGCCCCACAATAAGTATAGGGCAGGGTGAGGCCGGGCAGGTCAGGGAGGAGGAGTAGTGTGCACTTATAAGTGCGCATGTGTGTTTGGTGGGCCGTCCTAGGCCGACCAAACACACATGTGCAGTTATGTTTCTCCAGCGCAGCTGTGTTACACAGCCTGGTTGGAGAAAAGCGACAGGCTCAAATTCACTGTCTGAGCTGCAAACGAGGCAGCTCAGTCCAATCCTGGTGCTGCTGTCATGCTATGAGAGCAGCATCTGAATTGGGTGCAGAGCCTATGCCCTCATAACCTTCCGGCCTGACGAGAGGAGCAGGGAGGTGGCCATCAGCAGGAGCAGAGCAGAGCGGCAGCAGAGCACAGTAGCAGGTAAGTCTTTTATTTGTTTCATTTTATATTATTTCCTCTTCCCTCAACCCGTGTCCTCCCCCGGAGGCCACACTACCACTTTAGATAGGAAGCGGCACCCACTGCTCCCAACCTGAGTGCTGTGGTCTCAAAACATGGAAACCTGCTGACTGCCAACTTGGAGAGAAATATCTTGGTTGCTGTGTGTCTTCACGTACCCAGGGCTGATAAGAATGTGGCAGATTGAGAGTGGTACCCCTATTGCCCTGCCTCTTTCCAGCCTCTGGATCCTTGAGGTAGCCAGGCAAAAGAGGGTGAGACGACAAACCATCATCATTTGGTCAAGCTTTGCTTTCGCTTCTGTAGATTTGGATAAAGTAGTGAAAGAGTTAGAAGTGACTGCTTCCTCGACCAATGTGATAGCAGTGACAAACAAGTTTACTTTTTCACTTTTGCGTCATTACTGTAGCATAATAGCAGTCAACAACCACATCAGCATGCCCATTGCTTCCTTCAGAACAAAGGGCCAGATGTACAAACATTGGGAATACCGATTTCCTAATTGTGATTCTCTCTGAATAGCAATTAGGAAATCAATATTCCTAATGTCTGAAACTCATTGACTTTCATTTAGGGTATCCTTGTGGGTCGACAATGGACCTACCTCATGAATATTAATGAGGCAGGTCGCAGCTTACGACCCATTAGAACTCACATCAATCAAATGCAGCCCTCTTTCCTTAAAGAAAAACAGTATGCATTTAAAAAGAAATAATGAAACCTTGAAGTTTATTTTTTTAAGAGTAGGCAGCGGTCCATGAGACCACTGCCTGCTCTTAAAAATGTTATTATTTACATTCTCGAAGGGTAATCGGTCTCTTTGCGAATTAATTACCACCAGTTTTAAAATGGTGATAAAGTATTACTGTTTTGCAACCGGAATTCAGTCGTAAAACAGTAACTCATGCCCGTGCTAAGCAATGACCTGAACAAAAAAGATAGTTTTCTGTCAAAGTCATGAGTCAAAGTCATGAGATCCTGGCTAGGAGGACATTGTAAATAAATGAATGAAAGAGACAATGGCTGGATTTTGGCAGAGGAAAAGGCAGAACAACTGTAGTAAATGTGAAAAAACAGCTAACAATATAGGTATACAAAGGACATGCATCACTACTTCATTGAACATATTATATGTATTTACTTGTTATTGCAATGTCATCTTGTGTGCCCTGTGCACCCCATTTTCTGCTGACTGGTACTGGTGGTAACTGATTCTGACTGTTCCTGAACTCTGTCTAACCAGGCTCTGGCCAGTATTATGTTGAAAACGCAGTGACAACACACACATTCATTAGGGTACACTATGTGGAGGGTACACCAATAATTGGTATGACCTACCCTAAAAGTCCCTAGTAGTTAACAGGGCAGGGGAATTAAACCTACCTTTAAGTCACTAGTATATAATAGGGCCAGGCTTTTTAGAGGCCAGCAGCCTTTGTTGCACTTGCATGTGTGCACTGCTGAGAGCCTGAGGTCATTTTTAAAGCAGCGGTACATTGCACCACAGTAAATTAACTGCGAACTCGACTTAGGTGGTAGGGGCACTTAAAAAGTGATTATCTACATTATGTTTACACATTAAGTACCCTCAGGGTGCCTCCTAGGTGACCCAGGAATGGGGCAGGGGGTCATGCAATTAAAAGCAGGGTCCTTATAAAAGATGTTGTATATACCTTGGGGATAGAGAAATTGCACATTTCACTTCCCCAATTGTAGTAAAGTGCCTCTCAAAATCGACTTTGGTGCTATGAGCACTGTAGAGTGAGGATCTATTCTATGTTTGCATATTCAGGATCCCCAAGGTCTCCCTAAGTGTTCCAGGGGTGGCCTTCGTTGCACTTGCATGTGAGCACTGCTGAGAATCTGAGGTCATTTTAAAAGCAGCCCTGTGTTGCAGCACTGCTTTTAAATATAACATGTGCCTAAACTCGAATTTGGTAGTAGGGGCCCCTGAAAAGTGTTAATTTACAATAATTAGGCATATTAGGTACCCCAGGTTCTCCCCAATGTGGCTAAGGTTTGAGGGGTTATGTAATTATAAGGAGGGCCCTTATAAAAGAGGTTTTATACACCCTGGAGATAGAGAAATTACACATTTCACTTTCCACATTATCGTTAAGTGCCTCCCAAAATCGACTTTGGTACTAGGAGCACTGCGGAGTGTAGATCTACATGTGTTTTGCATATTTAGAACCCCCAAGGTCTCCCCTAGGTGTCCCGGGGGTGCCAGGTCCTGTAAATATAAGAAGGGGCCTAATAAAATATGTTTTACATGCTCTGATGATGGAAAAATTGAACATTGCAGTTTACCCGTTGTAGATGCCTAGCCCTATAGAAGAACATGGCAGTAGTTTATGAATGCAGAAATATTGCTTGGAATTAAATAAACAATACCATTCAAGAACTTAGGAAAATAGTATTGATGAATCCAACAATATGCCATTAATGATTTATCCTAAAATATACAGAAAAGAAGTTATACGCTTTTCTTGTCTGTAGGCCAAAATCCAGCCTTTCTGTTGTCTTCCCTGATTTGTCAGAGTTCACAGGATTAGCCAGGCTTCTTTGATGAAGTGATAAGTGTCTCATTTAGGTAGAGGCTATCTGTTGGAAAGAGTTCTGATACACAAAAATGCAAGAGCAGGGAGGAGGGGTCGCGAAGCATAATGCTTCAAAGGAGGAATAGGACAGGCAAGGAAGGCCAGGTCCTTCTACCCCCATTCCCATAAGGAAGGAATCAGCAGATTTTAGGTGGAGGTAGGAAAAGAGACATACAAGAGGTTGGTTTAGCTAGTTCTTGCTCCTCTGCTGAGATTTCAGCTATATTGAATTTCATAGGAATAGAGCTTTCTTGGAGAAGACTAGGCCACACTTTAGAGAAAGTGGTCATGCTCTGGAGTGCTCTCGTGCTTGATCCCAGAGAACACTGAATAAATATGTGAGAGGAGCAGAGCCTCTCAGATTTGCTGCTTGAAACTAAGGGAAAAAGAAGGATTGCCAAGCTGGAAACTTGATTTGCACAATCAGGCCCAGCATTCTGACTAACTGCACCTGCTGCACTAACTGGAACTATAGCCCTGTGGATGTAACTTGCTGAGAACGCTATCGGATTGATAGGCTTGGATGTGATCTCCCATACACCTGGAGGAATACACACAATTACTTCTGTGGAAACTATTTTGATCACATTTTGGATGTCTGGAATACTTGCGGAACTTTCTGAATCCTTTTACTGGTTGATTTGGGAGAGATATTAAAACCACTAATACGGTGAGTGAGGCCCTGAGGAAGTCGATGGCCAACTGAGAAACACAAAAGAAAGACGTGTTGGCTACATCTATATACGTGAAGAAATTATTTGGAACTGAATAAAGGATGCAAAGAATAACAACAGTGTTTTGTGGATAAATGACACTACTGGACACTATTGATGTTAAGGTGCTCAGGAAAACTGTATATATTGCTCTCAGGACTTACTGATAAAATTAGGGTGGTGGCTACCCTATTTCCTTTATAGCACCAAGGGCACAACCCTGGAACCTTATATTGTGCACTCACTTGATCTGCGCAAGTATACAACCAGCCACAGTTCTGTATGAGGTTGCTATTTGTGACCCTCAGGGATTGACTGCAAGCAAAGGAACGGTGGCCTGGAATGGACTAAAGACTTTTATCCATGTGTTTGTATCACAAACGAGAAACATTTGGATCGCATTACCTGCTTCCTCCAAGACCACCCCACACAGTTCCCAAGGGGGAAGCAGTCCAACGGGGTCAGATTCCTCTTTGTGAATTATGAGGTGTTTGTAACCTTTCAGTGGTTTGGAACCACTGCTGCATCTCAAACTATTGACACATCTCATTGCAAATAGGAGGGGATGCCCCTTTCATGCTTGCAAAGCCCCTTTTGTGATTTGAAAAGGCTTCTCTAAATCATATAAGGGGGGGTTAACACTTTGTAAAAAAACATGTTGCTGTTGCAAACCCTGGGATTTTGAGAATTACAGTGCTCAGAACCACAAAATGGTATTGTATAGATGGGCCACAGGTGAATCTGTCCAGTATTTGCATGACTCTGCGATAATATATAGTGTGTTTCCACCTGATAAATATTATTCCCACTCTTCAAAATACTTAATTGCAAACCATTCTTCATCAGCATTAGTGTACTTTAGCTATACTGGTGTCATATTTTTATAGAAATAAGATACTGGATGAATCTGTTCAGCATTCAGATCCCTCTGAGATAATCCCGCCCCCAATGGCATGATAGGAAGCATTTGCCTCCACAATAAAAGAGCATTCTAAATTAGGGTGTTGCAAAATAGGGACAATGTAAAGGCCTGGTCCATTTCTTTTTGTCAATGAAAGACTCCTCCTTTACATAACAATTTAGTAATCAGTTATATAATTTCAGAAAACTGATGAATAAATCTCCTCTACAAATTGGAAAAACCCAAATAGCTCTGAAACGCCTTTACTGTGATGGGCGGAGCCACTGAACAACTGTTGAAACCTTCTGAGTTCCCTCTAGTGTGATTATCTACCCTACAAAAGTTTATAATAGTAGTATGGAAAACATGTATATTCATCCTGGTAAAGAGTTCATTATCTCTTAATTGCTGTAAGGCAGCTGGAACATTTTGTGTGTTTCTCTATGGAATCTGAAAAAATCAAAATATCATCTAAGCAAACAGTAATGAACTCATTTATAAATCCTCATAACATTCACCAACAAGATATTGAAATGATATAGGGGCATTGCAAAGTCCAAAAGCTGATACTCAAACAACCTAAACTTGTAGCAACATGTGGGCTTCAATTCATCTCAGTTTGTGGACTCTGACAAAATTAAAATTTTTGTAAATATCTTTTCATCATGGATCTGATCTATAAGCTAGAGATCAATATGAATCATTGGTAATGGATAACGATTCTTCATTCTGATCCTCTTGGATGCTCTATAATCAATATGATTTCTTAATTCACCACTTTTTCAAACATGAAAAACAATGGAGAAAAGGAAGGTGATTATAAGTATATACATTACCTGTTAGATTTACTGTCATTAGTGTTTAAGGTATTCAGTGTCTCATTCAGGAATGCCGTCCAAAATATGAATCACAAACGGATTCAAGATATCTGAGGCTACTGAATAAATAAATAACTGAAAAAGGGCCGGAGCATTGCACAACCCAATTCATATTACTCAATATTAAAAATGTCTAAATGGGGCGTGAAGAAACATGCAGGACTGCACAGCGAGGAGTATTCCATCATTCCTTAAGCACATTCAATCTTCAGTTATATCTTGACAGGACTCTTGGCACATACGTAACAAGTATTACGTCTACCATACTGGCATCTAGTGGAGGTGCAAAGTGGCAGTGGCTACAGTGTTGCTGTTTCACTGTGAATGTACAAATAGCTCCTAGAGGTAAGTGCAGTACAGTGCAGTGAAGCGAAGTTGTTTGGTGGTCCCTCTGTTTTCTAAGTCCTACTCTGAATGAATTCGATAAATGCAAGGTGGCTAGTGACAATAAATTATGTATATGGGCAACTGATTACACTATTACACAGCAGCACCTCTAAAGCACTCATCGAATATTTTCATTGTGAACCTGATGAGTAGATATTTTGGTTTCTGCTGGTGCCTTCTATGGTACTAGGGGGCTTGATTTTTTCAGATTAGTTAGACAAACAAGAGTGGGTTGTTGAATGTTATTGAAAGCTGTTCGTCCTCCGATAACTACAAAAAAGGACTTCATGACAGGAAATAGAATTGGAAAGGTAGAGATCCACACTTTGTTCAGGTGGACTGATAAAATGAGCCTTATAAAAGAGGAAAGAATAGCACAGGAATCTGTGATATCAGATACGTAAATTTTCTAAAGTTCTTCTTGTACTGTAGTTTGTGTGGCTACGTATACATCACCTTGGAGAAGAGACAGGCGAGGACACATAGGAGAAGAAAGGGGCCTGGAGTTCATAAAATGACTAGGGGTGAATGTCTCTCTCTGCCTTCAAAAGAAAATAACCATATGGAATTATAGATGGGTAACTGTGACTAACAGAGATGGTTTTCTCCTAGAGGTTCTGAGGGATGTCAGATGGACAACAACAAGGTGTCTATGATTTCATTGAGAACCCAGAGGTGAAAAACATCCCCAATATTCAACTTTACCCATCTGTCATTTTATGTTATGTATGGCTCAGTCTGTTCCTACTCTCCTGCTTTAATGAGCAGAGTAAAGATAGATGAGGTACAGAGGAGTTAGTCATTGCAAGGAGTCCTGCCACCATCCCCACTTACCTTCTGCAATACCCTTCCCACACCTTCATAAATAAAATTGCATATCCTACCACCCTCCAACTTTGCCCTCTTGTCCCACATATATATTTTAAATAATTACACCTGACCTCTAGCCACATCCTATATTTACCCCTCACCCCACGAGCATATGGAAAAATAACTTGGGTTATTCCCCCACCATCCTCTCTTAAGCCCTTCACCCCCCTCAACCGAAATTCAGAAAAAATAACTGGCCTCCTGCCACCCACCCCACTATCCTCTGTATCTTCCCCCACTATGCCCACCAGAAGCTGTGTTCTCCACCATCACACAGACAGCAGAGCACTTGTACTGCACTGACAGAGGCTGTCTGCGACTCACTCGTCATGGCAATATGTTTACCCCATCAGCGCAAACGTGCAGACACCCGCGCTGTGACAGGTGAGACGGTGGTTGCGGGATGAAGACTGTAAACTGCTGCCTACATTTTCCAGCCTCCCTTTGGTCTGTGCACACCCAAGAGAGGTGTCAGAAAGGTGGGTGACACTGTCAACAACTATTTCCCTGTTCCGCTCAGGCGTTTGGGATCCAAGCAGAGTGGGGAAAATAGGGAAAGCAAGCCATTCTCCTTGTAGAATTGCACAGTTAACTTTTCTTTCACATTAATGTTGCGTCATAGCAGTGAATAAACACATTGAATTCGGTTGTTTAAAATAGAGGCTTCCATTGAAACTTTACATAACAAAACGATAATTCACTTAGCATGAATAATTCTTTTTATTAAGCAGTGCTTAAGGTCCGCTGACTCATTTCACGAGCCATAGAATGAGAAACAGTGACTTTTCTTGCTCGGCATATTGTTAAACACAAACCAATGCATTCATTTCCACTCTTTATATGAACAGTTTACTTTCATATTGAATGTTTCCTTCACTGATGTTTATCAATTACATGTTAGTTCAAAATACTTAGGGGCATATTTACCAATATGTCACGCAGTGAAGCAAGTCAACTTGCTGAGCTGCGTGACAGGGAAAGAGAAGGAATGCACCGCATTTAGCATGTTTATTTATTTATTTGAAAGGTTTTATATAGCGCTGGCTAGACCCGGGGGGTATCAGAGCGCTTTACAAGAGTATCAGACCATAGTTGGAGGTTACATCGTTACAAAGGTTATACAGTTGTTAGAGCATAGCTACATAGTTACATGTTCGGTCGAGACAAACAATAAGGGTATATGCGTAAGGGAAAAAGTAGGCAAGGGGAGAGATTCAGGGGGCGGGGGTAGGAGCAGGGGAAGTAGACAGCGAATGAAGGAGGGAAAGAGGAGGGGGAGGGTGAGAGACACAACATGAAAGAAGACGGGGAGGGTGACGGTGGCACAAACCGGTAAACGAGTAAAAGCTGCGTCCAAAGTCCAGTAAGCTGTGATCCCAGGGGAAGTGATATAATTCCCCCAACTCAGATGCAAGAGGCTCCCTTTACACAGTGGACTCTCTCAGAGGGGTCTCTGAGTGAGACTCCAAGGCCTACCTACTGGATCCTTCACCAAAAAGGGGAGAGGGAGTGCTTTGGCAAGGGGCGCCATACCATGCCTGTGAGTGGCTCCCTAATCGCTGTGGACTCTCTCAGAGGGACCACTGAGAGTCAAGAGTAAAAGTAGTTGGATCTTTCCCTAACAAGGGGAGAAGGAGTGCTTAGTTAAAGGGGACAGAGGACTAGTGGATGTAGCAGGCAAGGGGAGAGATAAAGGGGGAGGCGAAAGGAGCAGGGGAAGTAGACAAAGAATGAAAACGGGGAAAGCGGTAGGGGAGGGTGAGAGAGAGCATGAAAAGAGGGGGGTGCTTTACGCGGTTGACTCTCTCAGAGGGGTCTCTAAGACTCCAAGGTCTACCTACTGGATCCTTCCCCAACAAGGGGAGAGGGAGTGCTTTGGTAAGGGGCGCCATACTATGCCTCAGCTGTGCGTGGTTCCCTTGACGCTGTGGACTCTCTCAGAGGGTTCACTGAGACTCCAGAGTAAGAATATTAGATCTTTCTCCAACAAGGGGAGAAGGAGTGCTTAGTCAAAGGGCAACAAGGGACAGGTGGCTAGGAACTGCCAGGTCATCAGGGGGGGAACAAACGGCAAAAGAAAATCGCATGAATTACTGAAAGATAACACATACAATACCCGGATGAATTAACGATCCAGAAAAAGACAGGATCCACAAAAGGCAAGAGTCAGGGAGGACAAAGGGAAGGAGTCAGCGAGTTGAAGAGTCCCACAAAGAAGAGATACGGATAGCAGAAAAAGGAAATGAGTGCGTTGTAGAGTCACTCAGGAGATAAATGCAAACGCAAAAAGCTCAGAATCACAAAATGGTGATATCAAGTACAAAGAGCAACTACATATACTAGTGGTTAGAGTAGGGTTGTAACTATGCAAAATAGTAAATTTACTCAGGGTTCTATTATCACAACGATTAGGATAAAAACGATTGTATGGCGCATTCCTGTCCTTTCCCTCTGCGCTGGCGTACTGCGTGCTGCCTACTGCCAATGCAGGCACTCTTGCACTATGGTGCAAGAGTGCCTGCGTTCTAAGCAGGACTGTTTTTGTGCAGGAAGGGATACCTTCCAGCAGAAAAAACAATCCCTTGAGGCAGCACACATAGAAAGAGTAAAAAAACGAGGATGATATTCGTCCTTGTTGCATCCCACCTGGAGGCGCAGTATTTTGACGCATTTCCAAGTCTACCTGTAATGGTAAATCTGGGATTGCACCAAAATCTATGGGTGTTGCGTGGGAACACCCACACAACGCCCATGGATCGCCTCCATAGGACAGAGAAAAACAATGCAGCGATTTGCGCTGTGTTGCGTTACTCTTGATTTATCAAGCCACTCGAGCATGCAATGGGGCCTTGAGTGGCTTGATAAATTGCATCTTAAGCTTTGTGTCATTTTTGTACCCCGTTGTGTGGCACAAAAGCAATGCAACCCCTAGATAAGGATACCCCTTAATATGGTCATTTGCTCTGCTACTTACCTCTCTGCACTGAAACTGATGACAGACAACGCCTGAAGCTACGCCATAAACTAATGAGTTTCTACTTTCTCTAGCCATACATTATAAACTTATAAGAAGGATTTGGAAACAATATTTTATGCATGTAAGACCCATTATGAATGTTGTACAAACTGAAAAATAAAAGTAAAACTAATTAAACTAGAGCAAGCGCAGGGTGATGGCAACAAACTATTGCAACCATAAAATAAGCACAAAAATCAATCTCATTATAAGGTATGAAGTTAAAACTAAAGTCAAACAGCAATGTTTGAGAATAAAGCCTGATTACGAGTAATGTGGACATTCTGGGCAGCTGGAATTACCGTTGCTGATCAGAATGTTTGCATTGAATTGGTGCTGTTTCATGTTAAATCCCACAGAATGGGGGAAAACTATTGAGGACTGCTTTTTCCTGCTGTATTTTGCTCAAAATTATTTCTTCAAGAGGTTTAAAGTTCACGTTTACCACCTATTGTGAAGTATGTCCAAGGGTTCCTGTGTGTGGCGGAGTGGGAGGTGATCAGAAATGTCTGGGAGTGAAGGGAAAAATGTTACCTGCGGGGATGCTCCCCGTGCTTTAGCTGAGATTTGTTGCGGCCAAGAGGCAGGTCTGGGCTGCAAAGTAGGCCTTTCCCTACCTCTGGAAAAGAATTCCGCAAGAGAATTCTTCTCCGCCCATTTGTAATTAGGACCTAAGTGTATTGTGCATAACCAGATGTCCTAGGCCTATTTTAAATCATTTATTGAAAACAATGATAGAGCGCAGATTATAATCTTTTATCGTGTTAACATTTGTGCCATTAGATCATGTATTGTAATAAACGTGCAAGGTGAAGTGATAGGCATATTTTCGTATAACGTGGATAAATCAGCATTTCAATAATGTATGATTACATGAAAACCTTAATATGAAGAATTGTACATGTGACTAACGAACTTTATAATTAGTATGCTTATGTAACGCATTGATTTAAATGTGCTCAGTAACCATGATCATGTATACGTGTGTTTTATGAATTTACATGCTGTTCTTATGTTGGCCGAATTCTGTAGACCGAATGTGTATTTATCCCTGGCGCTCTCATGATAGGTTTGCTAGAATTCATGTGTATGCAGAACTTGTTCTTTCTCACGTTCCCCATAGCTGGTGGAGAAATGCATCTTTGTTAGTTAGAATAATGTCTTTGTTTTAGGGGTTAGGCTTAAGGAGGAGAAGATACATTGAACGGCAATATGGGATGGTGTTCTTTCTCACCGGAGAGAGCCTGGGAATCATGGTCATCGAGCCAAGGTCTGGGAGCATCGCTGCCGCATGGAAAGTTACCTATGAGGCGGTGTCTTGTGTAGATGGGATGATGTTGGCCAGCATTGTGGGAAATCTCATACCAATTCTTGTATTGGAGTTAGGGACAGAGTCCGGGGACTCCTGCATTTCTTTGAGAAGAGAGAGCATCTTGGAACGAGCTCTGTAGCTTTATGCTACTTGACCCATTCAACGTGAATGGTCTTCTTAGGAAGCCTTCACGTGCTGACACCTTTTTCAGAACTTGCCCTTGGGAATGCTAAGTAGGAATGGCATGTTAGCAATAGTATAGGGACAGACTAATGCTTTTTACCTACAAACCTCCAATGACATCAGAGCTATTATATTCTGTGTCCTGATTCTAGATTAGTCATTCTGTGCATGCTGCATCGTCTTAACTTCACCCGTAGGTTTGGCTTTGTATGCATTTCAATGTATTTCTACACCCTCGTTTTGCGGTGTTAGTATGTCCAGCTGTGTGTGGCTTTGTAATAAACTTACTAAACTTTGGATTGAGAGTCTGTGATTCTTTGGAGTAATTGTTAATGGAAACAGAGATGAATAAACTGACAAACGATTCTTTCTCCCCTCTACACTTTCAAGCAGACAAAAAGGGAAATCTGCCAGGGGTTCTAGAGTAAGTCTAGAACGTGGAACCCGACTCCTTCAACAACATTTGCAATATTTCCAACAATTTGAAATGATACTGTGTTATTCAGCAATTGCAAACATTTCGAGCACAAAAATATTGAGTAAAGAAAATGATATGATTCTTTGGAGTTGATGCTTCTAAAGACGATGGATTCAACAATTAGTTGATCAACTATCGTTTCATGTCCAAGTAACTTTTAATAGAATACAGGCGACAATCTTCTGTTAGTCAAGTTGGAACTTTGCAACCGTGTTTTGCAGTGTCAGTGAGTAAAATAGAACCTTTTGAAAAAGGGGGGTTATGTGAGAAAAAAAAGGAGCATCAAGAGGAGAATTGTAAGATTAACTGTGGCCTCGGATTCTCATCAGTGGCAGGGCCGGACTGGCCGTATCATACATGGCAGCCGTGTCCCGTGCAGGTGAGTGCAGTGGGGCGGGGAATTCTGTCGAAATCCCCCCTACACAGCCCCACCGCCCTTACCTGCATGGGCCACGGCTGATGCATTGTGCATTTTCCAGGGAGGCTGGAAGGGTGGGGGCCGATATTGCAGCAATAGGGGCTGGTTTTGTTACTGATGGTCAATTTTATAGCGGTGCTGCAACAAAAGCAGCAAGCAAGTGTTTACAACCTGCCAGGCTAGGTCCTCCCTGGACTGAAAACAAATGGGATTTATTCAGCATTCCGTCCATCATTTGTTTGTGTAGCACTTTTCACCCTAAGTGGGATGGGTATGCCCAGACGTGGTCCCTTGCTCACTGGATTCAAGCTAGCATGGCTGATGAAGGGTGATGCACAGAAACCAGTCCCAGGATGCTTGTTTCTGGGCCAGTGAGGACCTGGCTTGGCAGTTTGGTCTGGCCATGAGGCACAGGGTCAAGACTGATTTGCATATGGCTGGGTCTAAACTAGGGTGGCATAGTGAGCAAAATAACGATGGATTTAACCCAGATCTCTTGACTGGGGGTGAATGTATGATTTATTCAGCATTCCGTCCATCATTTGTTTGCGTAGCACTATTAAAATACACAAGCACCACAAATGTTTGGATTGATGGGCTTTCTCAAACTTATGGAATGCACCTTCTCACCCAGGATCAGTGGCGGCTCCTCCTCTTTTAGCAGTGCAAAGGACAAATAAAATGATAATAACTTGCCGTTATTATCATTTTATTTGTTCCTGCTGCTTGGCAGCTTTGCAGGCGGGGCTGATCTGCTCTCAGAGCACGGGGTGAGTGGTGGGCACCCTGTAAGGTGCACAATGGCCATTTGGCCAGCCAAACAGTCACGTGCACTTTACACGTTCTCCACCCAGGCTGCATTAAAGCCTGAGTATAGAACATGTCCAGGCACTCATTATCTGGCTGAGCACTGAACCACAGCATTCAGACCAATCACAACGTTGTGATTGGCTATGGAGAGCTTGCACAGAAGCCAGGAAGAGGATGGAGGAGAGGGGGCAGCAGTTGGCCAGCCGGCTGGCAAGCAGGTAAGTTATTTTTTTTTTATTTGCAAACTACCTCTCCTCCCCTTCTCCCCCTCCCTGCCACACTGCTGCTTCCTGGGAGCAGCCACCACTGCCCAGGATACAATCTGACTTTCATTCATGTCAAGGGTGGAAGTAAATCAGTAATCACAGTAGGGTTGGAGATGAACAACAAAAGTGGTTGTTGAAGAAGAAGAAACAAGTTAGCATTTTTACCTTTAGTAGGCATTTACACAGGTGTGAATTTGCACCATGTACGTTTATGGCTCTGTAAATGGTTACAAATGTGGATACCCCTGGAAAGCTGTGACTGTTAGAGCTTCTCAGGATCACTCTGGCAGTTGTTTGTGATTTCCCCAAAAATAAATGTTCTTCAAAGGCAGGTGTGAACATATGGATGTTTTTCTATATGGCCCAATGGCTTTTCTATCACACTAAACAATTATTTCTTTCTCATTTGCTTCCTTGTTTAACTCTGCCCATTGTAGTTCAGCAGTCCTTACTTTATGTCTGCGTCGACACAAAGGTTTGGGGCATCAAAGGGTTTAGAATGTATTTTCTTGGTGTCATCTGTTTCTCTATTACTTTTATTCCTTTCCCTGAAGCACCACTAGTAGATCCCAGCTATGCCACACCCAAAACCTGTAGAATATCCAGTTCGTTAATGGGTAAGAAAGTTAGGCAGCAGCGTTACGAAAAATGATTGGTCCTCTTGCAGAATTTGAAGAGGGTCCTGTGAGTCTCCTATATCTCACAGATATTCATTGGTCTTGGGGCAGAATGGGGCTTACTGAAGTGTTAAGGGTCCCTAAAGGGTTGGGGAGCCCCTTGCATTGTAAGGGCTTGTGCTACGCCCCTGATGCTAGGGCTGTTTGTGGTTGTGGTACAACATCCGAACTTACATTGGTAAAGACTTAGCATTCCCATTTGTGCCTGACTGTGGATTCTTTACTAGCAAATAGCAACTCTTCAATTTGCGCATTGTGAGATTACATAATGCTGTGGAGGTGGAGGACTTGCACAGGCAGCCTGCACTTGTTTCACTGCCAATGCCAATGTGTGTGGCAGAGTTCATACTTGGAAAATTATGCTATGTTGCAGTGATGGACTTGTGGCAGCGACAGGCCATTTGGTTCTTTGACAAAGATGCCTTGGGTGGCACGTTCCACCCTTGGGAGTTGCAATGGTAGACTTGTGAGGGTGGCAGCTCACTTGCAACCCTGTCAATGCCATCCTGTGCCCAGTTGCTGAAAGGTGAGTTATAAGTAGTGGTAAGTAGGCACCCACCACTGGCAATAAGGCCACCAACCCAGTCTAGGGTCCAATGTAGGTCTCAACAAATTATTCCCATGCTCTTCCCTTGGTAACTTGGCTGTGAGCAGGCATGCTTAACCTTGGAGACAGATATGTAAAGCATTTAAAAACACCAATCCAGTAAATAAGTAAGACACAACATACAATAAAAACCCCACACCAATTTATAAAAATAGGAAATATTTTTATCTTCAAAATAACACCAAGACGACAAAAACCCAATGTAGGCATCTGGAAATATGAATTTTTAAAGAATAAACACTTTCCAGCAATTAGTCCACTTATAGACCTTTTTTCCAAAATTTCTCCAAACTTCTTTCCCAAAACGCAATTCAAGGGTCTGAAAGCTCCAAGATGGTCTTTGAAAGTTTGGGACCACAATTCCCACATTCACCTGGCCAATACCTGTAAAAGTCAACTGGATGCACTCTAGGCAGGGGACCCCTGGTGGAGTTAATGCAGGTGATCTCTGGTAACCTGTAGCTTGCAGGTAGTCCACTTTTTAATCATTTTGAAGTAAGGTACATCCACAGGGCTTTAATTCCAGATTGTGCTACAGGCTCAGTCTGTCAGAATGCAGGGTCTGTGAGGCAAATCAACTTTCCAGCATGGCATTCCTTCTTCCTCTCTTAGTTTCAAGCAGCAGATCTGAGAGGCTCTGCACAACTCACATATGTTCAATTCACATTCAATGTTCTCTGGGTCAAGCAAGGGAGCACCGCTGTCAAATGAGGTGCAAGTGAACACCCAAAGCATGACACCTTCCTCTAGTGTGGCATAGTTTTGTCCCCGAAAGCACTATTCCTCCCAAATTCATGATAGCTGAAATATAAGCAGAGCATAAAGAGCTAACTAAACTGGGGTAGGCAGACCTGGCATTCCCTGCCTGTCCTGATCCTCCTTTGAAGCCTAATGCTTTACAAACCCTCCCCCCATGCTTAGGCATTCCTGTGTAGCAGAGCTCTCTCCAGAAGATAGCCTCTTCCCAGGTGAGCCACTTATCACTTCAGCAAAGCAGCCTGACTAATCCTGTTAACTCCGACAAATCAGGGAAGACTGCAGGAAGGCTGAATTTTGACTTCAACACAAGAAAGTCTTATAACTTTTTTTCTGTACAATTTAGGATAAATTCAACAATGGCATATTGTTGTATTTATCAATACCATTCTCATAAGAATGATATTTTAATTCAATTCCTAGCAATATTTTTGCATTCATAAATTCTTGCAATGTTCTCCTATGTGGCTAGGTATCTACAATGGGGAAATTTAAATGTGAAATTAGCCCCTCACCGGGGCATATAAAACATCTTTTATATAAATATTATAAGGGGCCTGCTTATAGTTACATGACCCTCTACCCCTGTAACACCTATGGGGGCCCTGAATATGGAAACATAGTGTAGCTCATCACTCCACAGTGCTCATAGCATCATACTCGATTTTGAGAAGCGCTTTACTGCAATGGGGGAAGTGAAATGTGCAATTTTTCTATCCCTAGGGTATTTAAAACCTCTTTTATAAGGAACCTGCTTATAATTACATGACCCACCCTTGGGACACCTAGGGGAGACCCTGGGGGTACCTAATGTGTAAACATAATGTAGATTAACACTTTTTAAGTTGCCCTACCACCAAAGTCGAGTTTGCAGTTAATTTACTTTTGAAAACAGTGCTGTAATGCAGGGCTGCTTTTAAAATTACCTCAGGCATTTAGCAGAGCACACATGCAAGTGCGGAAAGGTCTGCTGACCTCTAAACTGCTATGCCCTATTATATTCTTGGGACTTATATGTAGGTCGTTTTAATACCCCAGCCCTATTATCTACTAGGTCATGTAAGTGTACCCTAATACATAGTGCACCCTAATGCATGTGTGTGTTTTCAACATAGCATTAGCCCTGGGCCTGGTTAGACGAGTCCAGGGATAGTCAGAGTCAGTTACCACCAATATCAGTCAGCAGGAAATGAGGGGTGCACAGGACACACACGATGACTTTGCAACATAGCCCTCCCTTTAAACGAAAGGTGATGGGTTACTGACCTACACCCTGGTAGTCCTCATCAGCTAAGAGGAAAAACCTGGAAAGTCCACCAGCATTGGCAAGGGCAACTCCAGGTCTGTTCTCCACTGTGAAGTCCATTCCCTGTAGGAAAATACACAACCTCAATAGCTTGGGATTCTTCCCCCTCATCTACATGAGCCATCTGAGAGGTTTATGATCAGTTTGAACACGAAAGTGAATATCAAACAAGTACAGTGTCAGCTTTTTCAGGAACCAAACCACGGCAAAGGCCTTCCTCTCAATGGCACTCCATCTTTCTTTTGTAGGGAGAAGTCGCCTGCTAAAGAAGGCAACAGACTGATCAAGGTGCTCCTCATTCACCTGTGCCAATATTGCCCCAATCCCTTGTTCGGATGCAGCTTTCTGAACAACAAATTCCTTGATGTAGTCAGGGGCCAGTAACACTGGTGCTGAACACATAGCTGCTTTCACAGTGTCAAAAGCCCTCTAACACTCTGATGGCCAAGGAACTTTCTTTGGCCTCTTCTTAGAAGTGATTTCGCTCAGGGGAGCCACAATAGTCCCATATTTCTGAACAATTTTCTAAAGTACCCAGTCAGACCAATATTTAAAAATCAAAAAGTAATTTATTCAAAAGAGCGGGCTCCCAGGGAACATGACACTGACATTATACTCTTTGGTAGGCTTTCATCCCTCTGTTCTTTTATGATCCCTGCAGGTTTCATTTTAAGATGTATATGTTTAAAATAGGACTTCCAAAATAACTGTGAAATGAAGCCCGCCCCATAGTGTTATTATAGTGTCAAGGGCCTTGGGAGCCTGTTTTTGAGTAAAACGAACACGCTTAGTACCTGGTCTTCAGTTTACATGGATGTGATTAAAATACTCTCTTTTGCCACTTAGAGCTACCTGAATAAGGATAAAATATATAAAAACTTGTTGGTAAAAGTATAGGCGTTAGTCTATAAATGTCTATATAGGGCCTTTGGGAGCCCATCTTTTGAATGAGATGAATATATGCATTGTTGCATGTGGTAATCTAAATATTATTGTCACCAAAATAGGTTATTTGAGTTCAGTGATGTAGCTGAATGGGGGCAATACATACAGATAATTATGGGCATAAATATATAGGCCCACTCGCAAATCAGTACATAAACACACCACATGATGTCGCAGAATGATACCAGATGTAAAGATTGGGCTCTATTTCTCCTAGGAGGTGCCAGATAAATGAATTATATATGAACATATGAGTTTGGAGTTGCATATTGTTTTGTATTTATGGACTATGATGAATATGGTAAATAGGATGTATTAATTAAGCAAACCTTCTTACTCTTTTTTCAGGACTGTAAAAGGTCTATAGCCACACGAGATGGGATCAATATAGATAGGTACTCATTGGATGTCTAACCAGAAAGAAGAGAGGTCTTGTTGCATCTGTATTTAGATTTGTAAAACACATAATGCCCATAGGCACCAAAGCGCTGCCAACGGAAAGATGCTGCCGAAAGAAGATGCATTTATAAAACGGAGAATAGCAAAGTCTTCATCTCGTGTTAAAATATAATCGAATCAGGTATATATAAAGTACAATAACTGAGTATTTGTATTTGAATTATGAATAGTGTGGACAATGGTTTTGTTCTCTCTGGAAATCGAAAAAAGAATCTTGAAATGCTTTTCCACATAATTCCAAATGAAATATAAAAGTTTTTACACAAATAGGTTGAACTATTCTTTGTGGGGTACTTTTTAAATGTATTTTGTAAGTGTGTATTGATGTGAGTGTTTTGTAATTTTTATGTTGATTTTAAAATATGTATATGTTGTATATATCTAGTAGCCCTGAAGAAGTGCATTTGAGGGATGAAATGCATTGACTACAGTGAAAAGAAGTTTCAAAAAAACATTTGAATAAAGAAAGAACTTTTGAAAACAAAACAAATGTGAGGAGTCCTGGAATTATATGACAATGTATTTCTTCTTGTTTTGTTGATCTGATAAGTTTTACAGATACCATTTGATGAATTGTGTTTTACATAGAAAAGCATAGGGGTGCTGAATTATATGGGTTATTACATACCTCATATATGTGAAAAATATGCCAAAGTAAACTCTTTACTCTGTAACATAAGGGTGCCCATGAAATGAGCATGAGGAACACAGATTTCAGATTTTCGCTTTAGCCATTTAATATGTAAGTTACTGTCACTTTGACTCCTTGTTTTATTAATTTTATTTTACATAGTAGATACAGAGCTTGCTTCAAGAAGCAATGAAGTACTTCACATCTCAAACGGTACACAAACTAAGAAGCTATATGTTCCTGGTTAATGTAAGATTACAGCAAGTAGGATTTATTGAGAGAGGGGCTAGTTGTAGATACCACAGTGCACAGATATCACATTTAACACCACACAAAATCTGTTTATGGTTTAAGGCACATGGACATAACATGATTTCACCAGAATCATACTCTTTCTATTTGGCAAGGTCTGAGTTAAAACACCGATCTGTGCTCTAATCTGCTCTCCTCTGCATGTGCATACCCCCCTAATGAGGCATGTATTGACCTTTACGGCCCAACATTTGACCCAACTCTGTAAGACGGTGCCATAATACTAAAGAACAGTCTTGGTCTAAAACCTATTTCAGAATCTGAAGGTCATCTTCAAAGCAGAGAACTAACTACGGGAAATCTCGGAGCTGAGGGGTTTGGCGCGCGCTGAGCATGGCGGCTTACCTCTGAGGCTCCTCGGACCGGAGCTTAGGTCTTGCATATCTTCACTTCTGACAGCAAGGGAAAAGTGATGATTAAACGTCCGAATATATGAGGAACACGATGGGCTTAATTCCGCTTCATATTATCGCTGCGGTATGCTTGGAATTATAATTATTTACTCTTCAGTAGATGCGATAACATCGCTGCCGTCATTTTGTTTTTGCAAATATCCGCGAATTGATCTTCACGACTGCAGTAAAATGAATACCCCAAATGCTCCCTAACATCGTTTTTGAAGCTTGCTTTGATATTTAATAAGCTTACTATGTCTCACATGGTCCTCCAACACAGTTTCTCCACACATTGCTAAAATTAATGAGGCGATGTGGTTATGACCGCCATTTTGTGTGTACTTCACAATAGTATTTTACCATAATTTTTCACGAGCCTATAACTGAAATTTCACAGCGGATACCTGGATTTGGTACTTTGAGGGTTTATCCACTCCACAAACCTAAAGGCTCTTGTTATCCTAGTCACCTATTTTGTCAACACGAACCTGCTCAAGATTTAACCCTTATTTGTTTACGCTAGCTTTCAAACCTAGTCTCCACCATCTGTTATTGTGTGGTCTGTCTCTTAGGGCTTTTTCTCCATTTTGCCTTAGGATTAATGGGCACAGTGAAAGGTTATTTTCTCAACGCTTCTGGCCAAAAACAGTCCTACATGTAAATGTAAATGTAAATGTAAATGTACAGGAATTTATATAGCGCAAATCACCGAGCGGTTTCTAAGCGCTTGCTTAAGGAACCCGTCCTGGTATTCCCCTGTGAGATAACCCCGGCAGGGTATCCGCAAGGTGAAAGCCAGGCATCCCGCCGCGAGGGGCCGTTGTGGAGATTAAGCAAGCTATTGCCCAGAGTCGCAGAGTGTGAACCCATGAATCGAGTAGGCACCGGAGCGAGAATTGTCGAGTCCATGGACATTTTAGGACTCAAGACCCCGCCGAGCCGGGAATTGAACCCTGGTCCCGGGCTGACCTCTGCTTCCAGGTCTGCCTCCTCTAACCAGTGAGCCACACTTCTCCAAACATTTTACCGAATTTTCCAAGCTGGAAGGCTCAGACTTACTTCTGGAAGAGGACATTAACGCAACAATGGATGCAGCTCAGACCTTACCTAGGAAGTCCAATGTAATACGCCTAAAAAGAACCCGCCTTTGTCACCTAAACCAGCCTCACCTGTCTCAATGGAACTATTGCTGCAGGAAATAAGAGCGCTTCGGCCCTTTGTTGAAGAAACCAACTCTAAATTACAATTTCTTTCGGATAGCTGGTCCCAACTAGACTCAAGACTTACCGTAGTGGAGCAAAATGTTTCCTTAATCAGCGAAACTACTAAATCTGTTACTCATCTGCAATCTCAAGTGACAACACTTCTTCAACAGGTTGAGGATCTTGAAAATCCAAATAGAAGGAACAATATACGTATATATGGTCTGGTGGAAGGGGCAGAAGGTACGGATTCCCTTAACTTCTTTAGGCCGCCTTCCATCAGGCACTTCACCATTGCAGAGACCGAGAGGAGTCATCCTCTATTTTCTGAAGTACACAGATCTATTAAAAGTACTGGCAGCAGCTAAGAGTGCACAACGGATCTCCTGGTCTGGCTCAACTCTATTTTTTGTCCACCATTATGCCAAAGCCCCGGCAGCCAGACGTCAAGCCTTCTTGAATATGAGATCAGACCTTCGTTCAATGGGAGCCAGATATGGTCTCTTCCACCCGTGTCTTTTTAAAGTTACGTATAATAACAGAACAACTACTTATGAGGACCCAATACATCTGCAAAGCTTCATTAACTCACACAAAACCGATCATATGGAGTCTTCTGGATCCTCCTTCAGGCTGTCAAATGGACCCCCTTGACTTTCCTCCATAGTTGTCCATCACCCTTTGTAGTCTAGGACTACTTGATGCCTTTTAGACTCTTCATAATGTTCTCTCTCTTTTCATCAGGTATAAGCTCTATGATGTTGTTGCATTCTTTTAGTTATATTTGCTCGTTCTTACCAGTTCTTATGTTCATTGTTCAAACCGTTACTTTACATTTCATATGTTGTTCTTCGCTTTCGCAGCTTTTCTCACCGTATTGACATGATCTTCTTCCGGTCCCGTTCAGTATCTCCTGGATGTGTCGTCAGCTCCAAGTGGTTCCATCCCTCCCCACCGTAATGTTCCCTGTGTGTAGGTAGGTTTCTCTTGTTGTTTTCTTGTTTCTTTCTTTATCTTCTCATGTTTCTTCACCTGTTGTGGATTTTTTCTTGTTCCTTTCTTCTGACATTGTCTTTTTCTGCTTTCTTCGGTTTGTTTTTTATGTGTCTTTTTTCTGTGTTGCATTATATTTTTTCTACTGTGTTCTTTTACTATCTAATCTCGTCACTTATTTTTTCTTGTGTGACTACTTTCTTCTTCCATTCCTATATCTGTTTTCCCAATGTCTATATTTCTCTAGGTTGTAAACTAATTTTCCTTCTTCTTTTCTTTAGTATCTTTCATAGCGCTAACCGATGCTCTTGTAATGACTTGGACTTTGGTGGTTTTTTTTTTTTTCATAACCGTAGGACTTTGGTGTTTTAAGTTTGGATTTTTCCATTTCTGACTCTTTCCCCTTTTCTTGTTTCTGCTTCATTATTCTCTACATTTCTCAATGTCATAAACTTATCTCACCCTCTCTTCTTTCTTTTATCTCTTTCAATGCTAAACAATGTTTTTTCTATGAATTCGACTTTTGTACTGCAAGCTTGGATCATTCTTTTGTTGTTTTTTTTAATCTCACTGAATTGGATTGTTACTTTTTGCTGTTTTTATCATTCTACTTTAATATCTCATGTCACTTAAGTTAGTTTCATGGAACATTAGGGGTCTAAATTCTCCTATCAAGAGACAGAGAGTTTTATCACACTTGGCTAGGTTGAATGCTGATATTGCTTTCTTACAAGAAACCCACCTTAAAGATATTGAATCTCTAAAATTGAAACAGGGCTGGGTGGGTGAGGCTTATTTTTCTCCAGGGGATGGCAAACGAAATGGAGTGGTGATACTATGTCGTAAATCCTTAACAGTTACGTTGTTATAGCAAGAATCAGATGTTGAAGGGAGATGGCTTATTGTTAAACCATCACTAAAGGGTGTTCTAGTCTCTCTTCTTAATGTTTATGCACCTACAGGCGGAGATGCTTCCTTTTGGCCTGTTTTGGCAAAGCATATTTCCCAATGCATTGAAGATAATTTTATTTTGGCTGGAGACTGTAACCAGGTGTTTGACCCATTTTTAGACAGAAATTCCAAAGTGTCCTTCGCACCAAACAAGTCACACACATCTTTTACTCACACTGTACATCAACATAAATTGCTTGACGCTTACACTTTACACCTATAATTTCAGAAACGTTAACACTATGTATGAATAAATGCCTTCAAAAGATTGCAGAACTGACTTCTAAGTGGCATCCCCTTTATTTGTCTTGGTGGGGCCGCTTAGACACCATAAAGATGATGTTATCACCCATAGTATTACATACTATCTCGGACATCCCAATCCCCATTACTTCTAAATTACTACATTTTAAGCTCTTTCTTATGGAATAATAAGAAATCTTGAATGTCTTTATTAAAACTAATTCGTCCTAAAACAGAGGGTGGAGTTAACTTCCCAGACTTCCAGGCTTATCACAAAGCTTTCTTTTTGCGTCAGGCCTCTCTGTGGTTGCTTGACTCACCAGATGAATGCTGTCTCTGGACTTCAGTTGAATGCCTATTTATATCTCCTTACTCATTTTGTGAGTATCTTTCTTTTTCGTGCAAGCCGCAATCCATTTCCACTCCGGTACTGAAGCATACTTCCGAATTACTCGATTTACCTTCCCACTATACTCCTGATTCTAAAGATTCCTTTTTGAACTCCACAATTTGGCACAATAAAGATTTATGAATCCATAATAGACCCTTTCATTGGAGGACTTGGAGAGACAGGGGTTTGATATGGATTTACCAATTATTTTCAGACTCTGAATTTTTGCCTTTTGTTACGCTCATACACACATTCAACTTACCGACTTCCTTTATTCATAAATACAATATACCTAAACAAGCTGTATTGGAAACTTATTCCCATCTCCCTGACACCTCTAATATCTCAGAACCCTCTTTACTACTGCATGTCCTGTTAATGAACAACCCCAAAGCCTCTGCTATTTACAAATACTTACAAGGCATTGACACTGATAGACAGAAAACGAAAATTGAAGAGGCTTGGGAAAAAGACTTTGTGGTGTGATGGCCACTCTCACTTTGGAAAGGCATCTGTTCCAAAATACGTAAGGCCTCCAGAGCAGCAAATACCACACAATTTTGTTTATAATAGACTTTTATTCACGCCAGTCACTTTAGGTAAGTGTTTTTCAGCCACTTCGGACTCATGTTAGACTTGCTCTTCTCCCAACGCTGATCTATTTCATATGTTATTCATTTGTCCACAAGTACAAACTTTTTGGAAGCAAGTATGGTCACAAGTTAACTTGATTTATGATACTACATTTCCTTTTTCTGTTATTCATATCTTCCTGGTAGTCTCTCTTCTATCTGGGACGAGGTTTCACTTAATGTCAAGATTATTGATTTAATGTTAGCGATTGCCTTTCAACAAATTACTGTCAATTGGAAAGACTTCTCGAAGATGTCATAAAGAGCTTGGTGGTACACTGTTTGCCATAATCATAGGTTGGACACTGCCTTTGTATACCCACCTCAAATGGCTAAAAAGCGTGCTGAATTGTGGTCACCTGTCTCAACATTTATTGATGATAGTGCCAAGAGATGTTCTTTACCAAAACTGTTTCAGCAAGAGGTTCCCAAACCACCCTGACTTCCCTAGTAGTTCCATAAGTTTCTTTCATATTTCTTAAATGCATATATGTTTCATTTAATGTACATTCTCTTTTCTTTTGTTTTCTTTTATGTTTCACTTCTGTATTATTCGTCTAATTCCTTTACTTTCTAAGCAACAAAATTGGAATGTGATGTTGTAAGATTTATAGCGTATACTTTGTATGGTCACCTTGTTTTCTTTTCAATAAAATTATTTGAACTTAAAAAAGGAAATCGCAGAGCTACTTCTATTGAAGATGAGTGAGTGCATGGAAGATTTCTGCACTGAATTTGTTTAGTCAAGTCAGACTCTGGTTAAAAGCATTGCAATTTTGCAAAACATTCCCTTCTCTCAATTAGCTTATTTACTTACTTCTTTCTTGTGTAGTGGGAGATGAATACCGATGAAGAAGACATTTTATCATCCATATAAATATCTATTTGTGTCAAAGAAAGAACCACGTGATATAATTGTTGCCTCCCCCACATAAAATAGACAATTAAAGAGGAACATGCAGATTCACACACAACCACAAATAGTAAAGGATGGTTGCATTTTGAAATCTAAATGAGGGTCACAGTACATATTGGTATTTTTTTCCATTGGTAAGATGTTTAAAGAAAAAAAACTTTATTTTAGTACCAGAACATTTGAAGTTAACATTACTAGCTGTTAGCGCGATGCCACCTTTGGAAAATGGTGATCCAGGTTCAAATCCAGGCCTTGACACTTGATTCATCGTGGTTCTGGGCAAATTATTAAGGGCCTGATTAGGAGTTCGGTGGTCTTACCGCCATATCGTCATGGTGGCGGTGCCAAGAAGACCACCATGGTTGTGGTCTCCTACCCACTGTATTACGCTGTCGCCGCTGGCCCAGCAGCGGTGTTTCTAATGCTGGAGAATACGTTTTCATGTGTGTTGTTGCAGGTATGTATTTTTTGACTGCACAAGTGTTAAATGTACACGTATGCATGACGCGTAAAAGAATATGTAAGGTACGAGTACTTTCTCATTGCTGGAGTCCGGACCATATGTGCCCAGTCCTGTCAATGGATAAAAAGTGTGAAACAGATTTATCTGGATTCCGGCGCCAACAGGACCATTTTCTTCAGGGTCAAGCTGCTGCTGTGAAGGGGGCCTTGGAGGAAGAGATCCACGTGGAAGACTGAAGGGAAGAACAGGAAATGAGTGAGCTTGCACCCCATTTCCCTCGATTCTGCCGACTCAACGCAGGCGGTCTCATCTCCAAAGTCAACTTGACGGAAAGCCAACTCGAAAGAGTCAGTTAACGGTGACCACGTCTGTGCCGCCCTCTGGCAGCTGCCTTTCCCCTACCGCCGTTGCGGCAGTTTGCGAATGGCTGGCGGCATTGGTGGGACTCTGGCAGTCTTTCCTTCAACGGACCGCCAACATCCTAATTCGGAGGGCAATGGTGAATCCAACGCTATTTTGACGGCCGTTGGCTTACCGCCAAACTCACAATCATAATCAAGACCTTAATCTCTCTGTGCTGAAAATGTGAAATGTAATGTCTATAAAATTTATTTTTGTAACCTCCACTTTATGTACATGATATAGATTGTCTCACAACCCTTTGTATAATGTACAGCACTTTTTCAGTGTTTCTTCCTAGACAGGTTTGTGCTACATTCTCTGTTTCTTTTACGGTGACTAACCCATAATGATTTAAACAGTAGAACTTCAAGACTGATGGACATCTTTTTAGTTTCAGAGCACAATGTTCCACCGGCAATATCAACAGTCCCAGTGGACCGCCAGTACCACTGCAGATCACTGTAGCATCAGCCAAAATGTGGAAGGTTTTTCACTTCACAGTCGTACTCCACAGTCGTAATTCAGACTATTCTGGGCAGGCGCCACCTTTGTTGTCATTCGGTTTCATAGCGAAGTAATCAACAGACTCGTAACACGTTGAAGCCATCTATTGAAACATATAAGGATTATTGGTTAATTTAGGTGATAATATACATGGGTATTTGTATACAATACATCAACTTCATGTAAGATCGCGTTAGAATGCAAATGTCATTTATCTTTCAGGATCATTAAAATCAGTTTCACCACTAGCAGTGTTCTAGGGTAGGGGCTAATCCCTTTGGGGCCCATATAAGGGGTTGGAAAGGGTACTGTGAATTAAGTAATAAATTACAATATATTATCATTATTATATATAAAATGGGGTTTCCGTTAAGTCTGAATTACGTACAACTTCCTATTTGGTTTTTCTGCAGACTAATATTACAAAGCCGTGGTCAGTGGTTCTGGTGCACGTGCATCGGCAATGATGCAACTCACCACGGCAGACCATGTCACCAAACAATTATGACAGCACATAATTGTGAACATATCTATGAGGTTTCAATATGGTATAACCAAATTTTCGACAAGAGACTTCACTCTTAAATCATGCCATGCCTATTTTTTAAAACATTTTTTATTGAGTTTAACAACGTAGTCCATTGTACATGTAGCATATTCACTGCAAGGTCACACCTTTTATACAGCATAATAACAACTATTGATATCCAATACACTTAATTGACATGACTAACATTGCTGTGCACCCTCTTGTATGCTATTGTTTGACAAGTGGTTGCTGTAGGAAAGGAAGGGTCACCAGGAGAGCTCTCTTTGTCCTTAGCTTAAAAATCTATTTTGCATTTTCTTGGGTTCCAGGAATGAGGCAGTATTTTGGGTTGAGGAGGGCCAATCTATTTAGAGTACCTTCTAACATGCCTGTCACCTTGCCCCAGTAAACCTCCAGTATCAGACAGTGCCACATCATGTGGAAATAGCCAGTGTCAAGTGCACAAGAGCTTGGGTAACATCTGTCTGCTTATGGGAACATGAAGCCTATTCTCTTGGGGATCAGGCACGGCCTGTCCAAGAAGAACTGCTGTCATTTGAATTGTGCACTCTTAGAAACCCTAATAGGGTACTGCAGTGCTCTTTCCCATTAACTCAGTGATGTCTACTTCAAGGTCTTGAGTCCATTTTGATCATAATTGACTGAGTTCCCCATGTAGGTCATCCTGAAAGACCCTGCACAAATGTATGATTGGTTTCTTTTTTGACCCTTTGCCCAGCATAGCTTGGAGCGTGCAACTCTGATTTGACTCTAATGTGACTGTGTGCCCCCATTGATTTGGCATTGCCCCAATAAGTTGTACCATATGTTAGGAATAGTCCTACAAGTATTGAGTACATTTCTGTATTTCTTGTGAGGGTTTTCAATACCCCATCTCGTATAGGCCTACAACTTTTGCTATGCTGTATTGCCCGCAGTTCTGTATCTTGCTTTTCATCCGTTTTATCAAGATTCTGAATGGTACATTGGGCGAGTAGACCATGCTGCATCTAAGCTTATGTTTATAATTCACTCAATTCTGCAATATTATGGGGCTATTAAGACTACGGTGGTCCATTGGACCATCGTAGTCGTGTGGCGGTCTGTGGACTGCCAGATTGGTGGCCCACCCGTCGCATTCCGACTTTGGCAGTTGGACCATCACTGGACAGCTGCAACTGCTGGGGATTCGTGATACGGCGGTGGTGTTGCAGCAGTCAGGGGGAGTGATATATTGGCAGCACTGCAAAGCATATTACGAGTTGCCTTTTGGCCAGCCTTTTCATGGAAGTGAGCACAAGTTCCTGCATGACATGGTGCATTTCTTCCCGTGCATGAACGTGCTGCAGCGGTCCCAGGGTGGTGCCTTTCTAAGGCTGTGTTTTGAGCCTTATAAAGGCACCGCCATGGGACTGCCGCAGCACCCGCCTGCCCGACCTGGATTCAAGTCGGAATCCAGCGGGCAGTGTCACTACTGGTTTTGCGGTCCTCAAGTGGCGCTCTGGCGTGGCACTCCGCAGGAGGACTGCCAAACTTGTAATTAGGCCCCCTGTATAGGACCGGGTTCTCCAACTTTTTCTGCAGTGAGAGCCACTTCTGATCAATGAAAATCATCATGAAGGCCAAGCAACTCGCTCTTCGTTACCAGACATCACAATGCACTGTTCCATTCGCTTTAAGACAAATGTCCATAGTGTGAGATACTGTGAAAAAGACATTGACTAGGGGCATTATGACATGGCTGCCATGTGTGTGAGTGAGAGTATGGTCTTTGGGGATATATGAACATGTGTGCGTATGAGTGGAATATATGTGCATGGTTGACTGAGAGCCTGTGGATTATGTACTTATGGCACAGGATATGATTTAAGGTGCATAAAAATGTTCTGCAAAAATGTTCATAACATGGAACATTTTTTGCTCTTTAAATTTCTCCCACTTAAAATAATGGCTGTATTTTTCAGTTATAAATATGGCACCATCTCATCCACCCACTGGGATAGGAAAAAATTGAACTGAAGAATTAACTTTATGTTTCACTGGATTCCATAAAAATCATCATCCAAAACTTCTCCCATTTCAAAGTGTTACATTTACAAACAGCAGGCATCTTTCACCCAGTGGCCGTTGACACAGTGCCATATTTATAATAGAAAAATAGAGCCATTTGGTTAAGTGGGAGGAATTTAAAGTGAAAAAACATGCTTCATAAAATATTACCACGCAATTGGCCCTTTTGAAAGTGGAAAAAAACATTAAAACTTAGAGCCTGATTGAGATCATGGCGGTCATACTGCCAGACCATAGCGTCTGTGGTCAGGAGATTCCTGTCAAGCTGGTAGCATCTCGCCCGCCGTATTATAACATGACAGCCACGAAGGTGGTGGTCTGTCAGCAGCAGCATGCTCAGGCTCACTATATGAGGCTGAAGGTGATGCTGCAGCAGTGCAGCATTTGCACTGCTGTGTGCGTACTGTTATCATGCACTGTGTAATGCATGGCACACAGTGCATGCACAAAAGTGCCAGCAAAGGGGGGCACAACATGTGCCCCCATGCATCCCTTCCCTGAGCTGAAATGCAGGTAAAGGGGCACCAAACAGGGTCCAGACAGGTACCCACCATGAACAGCCCGTCGGAAGGTAAGTCATGATCTGCATGGCAGTGTACCACCGCCACCACAGACCACCGTTGGTCGAACCATGCCCCGTCGGAATCCAGAATCCTGGCGGCGTCGGCGGTCTTGTGAATGGATGGTGGTGGTCCGACCGCCAAACTTGTGATCTGGAGGTCGGACCGATGAGGTTGTGACGGTCAATCTGCCACTGATGCTAGCGGGTGATCCGACCACCAGGGTCGTAATGAGGCCCTTAATCTTTCATAAAAATATTTTTCTTCACTGTATGTTTTTCCCATTTAAAAAAAAAAATAACTGTCTTTTTCAGTTATAAATATGGTACAGTGTCTACTGGCCCTAGGAGCAAGAAACCTTTTGTTTGTAAATGCGATACTTTGAAATGGGAAAAAATTAAAAAGTAGAGTTAACAATCATAAAGTTAACTCTTTTTTAAAAAACATTTTATTGAGTTTTACAGTTGCAAAATTAAAGATAACAGCATAGCTTTGCAGTGCATGAGTCAAGAAAAACAAGGTAGAAAAGCATCTACATGGTTAAGTAGCCAAGTGCACATTTAACAAGACCCATATAACAATAAATACATAATCCGTACAATAGGGAAGAAGTACGGTAAACAGTTAAGCACATAACTGTTCCTATAATGATGCATTCACATCCTCTATGTCACTGTTGGTTACAATGCTGGTGGGCGCAGGCTGCCCCTGCGATGGGGTGTTATCACCATCCCGCGTCATCATGAGATAGGTTTGGAACGGTAGCCAAATATCCACTGGTCTGCAGGCCGGTGGCTGCAACTGTGCATAGGTGTCACTGATGGTGGTGCAATATGTCATACTGTGTAGCCAGGTTTGAAGTGTGGGTGAGAACGCGCACGCCCATCGGATGGCAATCTCACACTTGGCAATTAGAAGCGCAATTGCAACGAAGCGACGCCTAGACCTAGGGAGGTCATGCACGTACCCCAGTAGTGCCAACAGGGGTGATGGTGCAACCTCCATCTCAACCAAATTCAATCAATAAATCAAGCAAAAAATAAAACAAGATTTTTTTGCTAATTTAATTAACTTGGTAAAAAACTCAACAAAAGAACTATTCAAGACCGTAACTACCCTAGCGCACCCAGCCCCCCCTCCTATTCCGGCCTGCCAGGAATTGTATGATGAAATAGCAACATTTTTCTTTGACAAAGTTGAGGCTATATTTTCTATATTAACTGGCTCAACAATCAAAACGACTTCGGCCCAATCACCAGAACCTATGTCATTACAAAGCTCTTTACCATTGTTTGACAATTTCAACCCAGTCACCACCATAGAGGTTGATACGCTTCTTATGACAGCGAAATCGGCTCACCATTTGATCCATGTCCACCTTCAGTATTAAAACTAGCACCCGAGTCAGTTACACGAACACTGACCTCCATCAAAAGTGCAGTGTTTGCTGAAAGGTATTTCCCTAAGACATGGAAAAGTCCATCCATATTGCCTCTGCTAAAAAAATCGAGTCTAGATCCTAAAGACTCTAATAATTTCAGGCCCATCTCTAGACTCCCACTTCCTGCTAAGATTACAGAAAAAATCGTGAATGCACAACTCAGTCAGTTCGTGGAAGAAGCGCAGGTGCCACCCAGTAAGGTTTCCGAGGAGGGCACAGCATGGAGTCCGCTCTTCTTAAATCCACTGAAGAAATTAAGACTACCCTCGACAGAGGAGAAAAAGATGCCTTGATCATGCTAGACCTCTCAGCGGCCTTTGATACGGTCCATCATGCTCTATTGATGGACCAGCTGTAAGAGATTGGAATCCAAGGCACAGCCTGGAAATTACTCAAATCCTTTCTTTCCAATAGAGTACAAACTGTGGCCCTTTGGCGAATTCCATGCCATACCTTTCTCTTTGCCATGTGAAGTTCCTCAGGGATCTTCCATAAGTCCAACTCTTTTTAACGTTTATGTGTCACAGCTAGCCCCCTGATAGAATCCTTTGGCTTTCATTTAACATCATATGCAGATGACACCCAAATTGTTGTGTTACTGCCGCCAGGAGGAGTTCAAGGAACAGCGTCCCAATTCCATGACTGCATGAAAGCTGTGGGTAACTGGATGGCCCAAAGCTGCCTGAAACTTAGCTCCAACAAAACGGAGGTGGTATTGTTTGGCAATTATCCCAACTTCTGGACCTCGGATTGGTGGCCAGATCCCTACTCCTGTTAGGAAGGTGAAAAATTTGGGAGTTTACATAGACAACAAACTTAGGTTTAAGGACCAAGTGAACACGGTAGTCTCATCCACATCGTACACTCTGAGATCCTGCAAAATAATTATGCCATTTTTGCCCAAAGACCATCAACAAACCGTCATTAGAGAGGAGGAGCCTAGCCTGCAACCATGATGGCCGCCTGAACCCTCGGCTCCGCCGACCCTCTTGTTTTCCTCCCGAATAGCTATCGATCCTGCAAGTTATCCTGTGACCGCGTTGGTGTGTCGGAACCGGGAGGTGATCCTGACTCCAACGGTGCGCTCCCCGGCGTGGTCCCTGCGGCAGAAGCGACAGGGCGTCTTTGCTTCCTTTCTGGAGCGGGATGGCGGTGGCCGAGTCTTTGTTCCTCGGAGACGGCCGGCCCTGACTACAACAACAGCGGCCATTGATGACGGTGCGGGATCGGCCGGCGGAGAGCGGCTGCCGCACTGCTTTTTTCGCCACACCGAGCCATACTGGCCTGTTCTCCTCCACGCTCGCACGATGTTGCCGCGCCCAGTGATACATTGTATCCTTTCTCCAGCCTGTAGACGGCTTTGAGAGCCTCTTCGTCTCCCAGCGCTGTGGTGGGTGCCATTTTGAACCGAGCACTCGGCACTCGAAACTGACGACCCCAGGCTGCAATTGAGGGTGTTTACGACGACCGACGCTGCATTGCAATCGAGTGCGGTGTCGAAACGGAGTGTGCGGCCCCTGTGCCCCCGACGTGGCTGTGCTCTGCGGTGTGATGACCGGCTGCTAATAATGGATGTCGGCGAACAGTTTCGGGAACTGGCATATGTCTGTGAGCCCAGAGGTGCAGGGGGCTGCGGCACCCGCTTCTCCTGAGGCCTCTTTGGCGGTTGATGATATTCTGAGCGCTCTGGGTACTTTGCGAGCTGCCCTATCTGACAATGCCCGGGACTTGGGGGCCCGACTAGATGCCATTCTGCCCGCAGTGCCCTCGACTGGCCGTGCTGGTTTTCGTGTGCGGAGCACTTCGCCACACCCTGTGCTCGGCTGCCGTGAACTGCCTACCCAGATCTACATGGAGGCGTTGGAGGTCCGGGATCTTGATACCGCTGCGGTGTTGCCTGTCCTGGTTGTGGTGCAGTGTGGGGCTTCTGGACCTGTGCAGTGGCTGGGGAATCGCCTTTGGACGCCATGTCGGGCGACTCCTTCGTGTTCTCCTGGCATGTCTTTCTGTCCTATCCTGGATTTGCTACTATTGTTTTGGCCGGTCGACTTTCGAGGATTGCTGCTGTGTGACCCCCTTTTTTGTACTGCCGTAGACCACATGACATTGAGGTGGACAGACCTTGGTGGACAGTGCCCTGTATTGTGGTCGTCATTTCGTCTGCTTTTTCCATCCAAGATGGCTGCTCTACGCCTGGACCTCGTCGTTGCGCTCGATCGGAGGGGACAAGGTTGATGATGTTTTTCCTTTTTTGCTTCCTGTTGCTTGTATTGTTTGGATTGTGATGGACAGACTGGGGAGTTAGACGTTGGTTCTGCATCGGTTCGGGGGTCCGGGGAGGGGCGGCCGAGACTACACATGTTGGTTGTTTTGTTCACAAATGTTTGGCCCTCCTCCGATCTTCTGTGATTCTTCTTTTCCTTCTTTCTTTCTTCTACTTCTGTATTTCGGGTACTCTTTTTGGGCGACAGACACACTGCTGGGGGGGGGGGGGTGGCCGTAGCCTCTGCATGTGTGTAGGGTGGGGGGGAGGGGTTTTCTTTTGTCCGTTTCAGTTTCTATGGGCCCTATTTTTTCTTTCTTCTTATGTTCTTTATTTCTCCCTTTTTTCCCTGGGTAGTGGGTTGGATCGATATGGGGTGGGTAGCGACCGGCATGTACCATGATGTGGGATTGTTCATCCTTTTGTGTTCTCTATATGCCGCCATTTTGATTTAGATTTCCTGCTTGCTGGATTTCTTTTGGTGGAAGTCGCCCGCTTATATTTTAAACGGATTGTATGGACTTCGATCCTTCTCAGCTCCTACTATTTTCGATATACTCTACAAAATTTAAAAATGAACCTTCACTTCTCCTACTTCTCGGTAGTTCGCATATCTCCAGTGTAATTCAGGTTGATTGTATTTTGTTCCGATATACTACCGAGTCGCCATATAGCTTGCTAATTTGATTCAATAGATGTCGAGGCCGGCCGGAAGGTTGTAGGCCCGTATTTGTTTGCTACTACTGCATAATAAAGGTTTAAAAAAAAACAAAAAAAAACCTCATTACGGCTTTAGCTATGTCCAAATTAGACTATTGCAACGGTCTCTATTTTAACATTCAGCAAGGCCTTATGAAAAAACTTCAACATTTGCAGAATGCAAAAGCCAAATTACTGACCGGCATACCAAAATACGCTTTAATCTCGGCTGAGACTAGAAAGCTCCATTGGTTGCCCGTCAAAAAGCGGGTTCAGTTTAAAGCTTTGTGATTGGTTCACAAAGCTCTAATGGAAAAGGGCCCCACTATCTAAAATGGCATTTCCACTGGTATATACCCAGAAGATCACCGCGCTCCTCAGAAGCAAAATTGGTATTGGTGCCATTTGCAAAGAAAGCCAACTGGGGTGGCAGAAGCTTTGTAGTCGGTGCAGCCAAGGCATAGAACGAACTCCTGTTGCATCTTAGAGGCATGACTAATCTACTTGATTTCAGGATGGCCTTGAAAACATGTCTTTTTACCATTTAATCAGGTTTCATTACTCCTCCCATATTAGGCCTCTGTAGGACTTCATTCTAGTGCCAGGACACCCTCGGGTAACAGATGCGCTGTAGAAATATCAATAACATAACATAACATAACCATCATGGATATTTCCCCAAAGACCGACCTCCAATAGCGCTCTAATCTGGTACAGGTCAATGTCATGTGTGCAAAGTCGGCCCCTGGGGAATAACACCTCGGGCAGGTACTCAACCGGGAGGGGTCAATACAATACAGCTTGCCAGGTGTCACATCTGCCCTCCATAAAAACTTAAAATGTAGTAACTTGTGCCGTGGTTAGGGGACACTCTACGTATCTGTGCACAGCACCGACTCCACTGCCCATACGTAAGTGGGTAACCAAGATCACGACCCCACGCCGCCCACCCATCCATATCATGGCACGGAAGCAGCGGTACAGCAGCCTTGTATATCTGAACCATTAAATGGCTCCTGTCCCCATCCTTAATTACACCAGTGAGGGTTGGGAATTCAGAAGGCCCCAAGGGGTAACTACTTAAGCATGCACGCAGTGCCCTCTGTAGTCTAAGCAACACAAATTGGTCCATGATGGTGGTGTTTCTGAAACGTGGGTCCTCGGTGCGAGAGAAAATCCAAATGTTGTGAGATGCTTTTTAGCCAATGTGGCGTTCACTAGATTCTCCTGAAGGATAGGTACCCAACCAGTGCCTGCAAGAGGTAGCGCAGGAGAGTACAATATACGGGAACTTTTGGGTTAGTATCCCCTGGTTTTAACCTTCCTCTTACCTGCAACATAATTGGTCCTGCACCGCTACTTGAGCGGGTCCGGTTCCTGGGGTGGGAGTCCATTTCCGGCGCCATCTTGGAGTGGTGTGGGGTCGGTTCAGGCACCAGTATTTGCGTGCGCTCTACTGCGCAGGAGCCAGCGAGGGTCATCTACTTAAGGCGAGTCCCTTCGAAGCTCGGCCTGATAAGGTAGCGCATTGCTGCAGTAGCGCCTCGCGCTTTCACCGCTGAAATTGCTTTTTTAAAACAACCTGGTTATTTATTTATTTTCGCTTTTGGGTTAGTATCCCCTGGTTTTAACCTTCCTCTTACCTGCAACATAATTGGTCCTGCACCGCTACTTGAGCGGGTCCGGTTCCTGGGGTGGGAGTCCATTTCCGGCGCCATCTTGGAGTGGTGTGGGGTCGGTTCAGGCGCCAGTATTTGCGTGCGCTCTACTGCGCAGGAGCCAGCGAGGGTCATCTACTTAAGGCGAGTCCCTTCGAGGCTCGGCCTGATAAGGTAGCGCATTGCTGCAGTAGCGCCTCGCGCTTTCACCGCTGATATTGCTTTTTTAAAACAACCTGGTTATTTATTTATTTTTGCTTTTGGGTTAGTATCCCCTGGTTTTAACCTTCCTCTTACCTGCAACATAATTGGTCCTGCACCGCTACTTGAGCGGGTCCGGTTCCTGGGGTGGGAGTCCATTTCCGGCGCCATCTTGGAGTGGTGTGGGGTCGGTTCAGGCGCCAGTATTTGCGTGCGCTCTACTGCGCAGGAGCCAGCGAGGGTCATCTACTTAAAGCTCCTCCCCTAGCGCAGCGGGGGCGCCCTCGCTTAGCCTGAGTCGTGCCAGAGTCCTGCCCCTATGCGCCCGCCCGCGTCTGGACGCGGTGGGCAGGGCAGGACCCTGGTCCCTATGCCAGACTCTACGGGGGTCACAATGCAGCGCTATTCAAGGGATACTCTACTCGCCATTGGGCAATGTATTAGGAGCTGTGATGCCTCACGGGTAAGTCCGCTGCGTGGACCTTACTCATGTGCCTGTGGGAGGTGGACTTTGGAAATTTCCGCCCCCGCTACATGCATGAGCAATGCCCCTGTGGCTGCTGTAAATAGTTCCCGCCCTCACTTTAGCGTATGGAACCTGAACGTCAGGTCATTGGTAAAACATCACCAAGATATCTCTGACCTGATAGGCAAGGAGTCGCCTGATGTCTTTTGTTTGACGGAAACCTGGTTACAGGAGACCGAAACGGCCGTTATCAACTTGGCCTTCCCGCCTGAGTATTCGGTTTACAATCTTAACCGCTCCTCTAGAGGAAGGGGAATAGCGCTGGTGGTCAAATCCTGTTACCCGTGCGACTGGCGAGGGCAAAAAATTACTGGCTGCGAAAGTGCGTTGTTTAAGATCTCAATTACGCCTAATTTTGCTTTCTCGGGCCTACTGATTTATCGTCCCCCTGGTAGCGATGTGGCTTTCAGGGAGGCCCTCCCGGACGCTATCAGCACGTTGGCAGCAGGTTGTTCCAATTTTTCCATTCTTGGCGACTTAAACCTCCACTATGACAACCTGACCATTCCTGCGGTAAACAGCTCTGTAGCCGACCTTAAGCTCTTCAGTTTATTCAGTTGGTGTCGCATCCCACCCATGTAGGCGGTCACATTTTAGATCCTTTTTTTTCAAATCTGGCAGAAGCTAGTACTTCTACCCCATCCCCTTTGGCCTGGACTGACTATTATTTGGTGCGTATCCAGTGTCTACTGCACGAGCCTCCCCGCAAACCCACGGTGCGCTCTATCCCCAGACGGTGCTGGAACAAATTAAAGCTTGATGACTTTTACCACCTTTTGTCTACTGACCCGCTAGGCCCAGTTGAAACTGTGGATGTGGGCTATGACCGTTTTTGTGAGTGGGTTACTAGGGCCCTTGACTCCCTTATTCCGCTAGTCTCGTGTAAGTGTGGGTCAAGGGACCCGAGCCCTTGGTACGATGACTCGCTGCGGGCGCTCAAAAGCACCTGTAGGCGTGCTGAGCGGGCATGGCGCAAAACCTATGACAAAAATAAAAAAGTTTTGTATTTGGCCGCCGTAAAACTCTATCACCGTGCGGTCTGTAGAACTCGTGCGGCTTTTTACGCCCTTCAATTTCGCACTAGTTCAAACCCCTCTAAAACTATCTTTAAGGCCTTGAAAGATCTTATAGCTAAAAAGGTGGTAGCGAATAATCTGGGTTCCACTTCTCACTGTGAAACCTTGGCGGCCTTCTTCTTGGAAAAGGTCCAGGCCATCTATAGAGCCTTTCCCACGGTCGCACCCTCTGTTGGTAGACCCCCTAAGCTCCCAGTACTGGATGTTTTACATTCTTTCCCAAGCCTAACACTGGAAAGCTTTGGGAAATTGGCTCAACAGGTCAAGTCTGGGTCTCCGGTTGACCCTTTACGGCCAGCTTTGTTCAGAGACCTAACATCTCATGGTCTTTCGCCGGTTTGCTCTCTGATTAACACCTCATTAGCATCCGGCCTGGTCCCCGTGAGGTGGAAACAGGCGGTAGTTATGCCCATCCTAAAGAAACCAACTTTGGATGCTGGTAAACCTGAGAACTACCGCCCAATCTCACTTCTCCCGTGGCCAGCCAAAGTTGCGGAGGCGCATGTTAACTCTGCCCTCTCGGACCATCTTTTACGGGCTAACATCCTAGATAGCACGCAGAATGGATTTTGGGCGGGACATAGCACGGAGACAGCCCTACTCTACATGGTGGAGCATCTGCGCTCCGTGCTTGTGATGGAGCGAGATAGAAAACAGAAGTCTGTTTAAACTCGTGAAGTCACATTTCCATAACATAAATAATAATATTAATGATTTGTGATATGTTTTGCTAACACAACCTAGATTAAACTCATTAAATGGGGATGGTAACATGTGTGCTCATAAACGTGCATAAACGTTGCATCTTTTGTTCGTGCAAAATAATAAATTAATTTGTCGTTTTCGTTTTGTCATTATTAACTGCAGCAAATTTAAAAGTGGCATGTGCTTATTTTGCTTTCCTTGTCTATGTGATGTCATTTCTACTATTCTAGGTGCACATAAGGTTTCATGGATTCATGAAGACTGGTAGATATAAAATGCTGCTTATATGTTGCTTGGTGCTAGGTAACATTAGACTAATTGGGTGGGTTAAACAATTAGTAAATGAAGGGTGGATACAGAATAAATGACAATTCTTACATTAATACTTTTCTTGTGTTTGTTTTATACTAGAAAAATAAGTTGCCTGCTTTTGGGCCTAGTTTTGCTCGAGTTTGCTAAAAGATGAATTTTACTTCTGCAAGGATCACGAGATGCCCATTTTGAAAAAAAGTGTTCGTCAAAGTCGCATTCACTGAACAAAAGCTGATGTGTTGTCATCATTCTGTCGGACGTGGCCAAGGTCAGAAACCGGTAGAAAAGAACCATTTTTGATTATTTGGCATCCGCGGAAGTGGAATGGAGTCAGTGAGAACATTTGCCTTAAATTGTTGCAAACTAAGGAAGTTTTGGAACACGTACAAGAAAGACAATGGTCCTAAAGAATATGACCTAATGGAAGTTTTGAAATTTGGGTAACATGTCACTTGTCATTCTCCGACCAATGGGACATCGTTGTTTGCAGAAAATTTTCCTTTACTTAGATTAGCTAGCATAGAAAGGTATAAAAAGTCCATGCCCCTAGGGATGGGCTGGCTGCTGCTTTCTGACTTTCTGATGAGGGTGTCGTGCTGATGGACATTGCGTGGAGCACGTAAGAGACCTCAAAGAACTTTACTTTATTTCCATTTATTTTAGCTTAGTTAGGGACTTAGGATTTAGAAATGCTAAACTTAAATTTTCTTGCTTAAACTATATTTTCTCATGATACTTTTCATACGTGCTTGCTTAAATGCTAATAAAATTACATTTTATGAAACTATATTTTGAAATATCTACAATTAGTTAATAAAATCTTACTTTTGAACTCAAGCTGGTCTTGGTTATTCAGAAGCGCAGGTTACTATTAGCTAGATGTCATCGCCATGGTGGTCATTTAAATAGTTAGGTTTTGTTCACATGTTGTCATCATCTACCGCGGATGTATATAGATGTATATAATTTGTAAATAAGGTGTATAGGTTTAATTTGACCACCTGATTCAGTAGGCCAAAATATGTCATATTTGGTTAATGGGTCCATGAGTTAGAGTGGTATATTATGAAGTAGGTTATAGAGTTAGGTAGCGTTGTTTATGATATATTTCCTATAGGCCGCTGGATCAATTCTTCTGGTAGCAGAAATTGATGGTTGCTAAGGGTAACCAAGGTGATATGGTGGTTGCTAAGGTGTTATGGTATAGAAATAGGATCGATGTTTAACACATGTTGAGTTCGTTTTTCGTGCTACATGTATGTACCGGTACAGATTGTGTGATGAGAAGGTAGTCACGCAAGACATCTGATCTGTTTGTGATATCGCCGTGTATCACAAGTGATATCGCCGTGTATCACGTGTTGTCGCCGTGCAACACAGTGTTGTGGCCGTGCAACACAGTTTTAGGGCTAGGTGTGAATCTTGTATAGTGAGGATTTTCTAAGAAATTAGAGCAGCATGAGAATAGGGACAAAGCGCCTGTTGTAAAACTCACTGTGATAAGAGTATTAGTTATATTCGAGCTTGAGTGAAGGGTAGGGTAACGTCGGTGCATGATTATCTATAAACAGGTGAGAGTCCTGTAGGGGTACATGTTTTATATCTATAAACAGGTGAGAGTCCTGTACGGATAACGTCGTTATTTTGCTAACGGTGCATGTTTTCTATAAACAGGTGAGAGTCCTGTACGGATTTCATGTGTGTTTGAATTTAGGGATTTTTCCGTGTGAAAGTGCGTGTTTGTTTTGTAAGGTATGTTCAAGTGGAACTTTCGGACAGTCACTTAGTTGTGCGTTCAGAGGGAAATGAGTTCATATTTTACTTGTTAGAAGGGTAGAGTAAGAGTTGCTCTACTGGCAATTGGAAAATATTCTTAATGAGAATAGCGCCGACTATTCCGAAGCGTGAATACTTGAATGTGTGTAAACTATCCTATTTAGTGAAACAGACAGATGAGTCCTTATTGTCATTGTTAAAAATTAATTTTAACAAAGAAAACGTTCTCAAAATGGCGCTGTGAAAAGATTTTGTGAAGGAGGGGTAAGCGCAAGGAGTGAGAAACGAGAAACCGCAGCTGCCGTGTACATCACAGAGCCGCGCTGGGATTGGGTGACATACGTCACAAGCGGTGCTCTGATTGGTTCTTGAGCCTCTGTCGAACTGTAAGCTGATTGGTTCTTCAGAAAATCTCCATTTTTATTGGTGGAGTAAGAGAAGTGACGTAGCTCAACTCTCATTGGTTCGTTGGTGTGTTTCGCGCACGGATTGGTTGCTTTTGCGGAACATCTCGGAAATATTTTTCGAACTAATTAGTTTTTTTTTTTTTTTTTTTTTTTTTTTCGGGGTTCAAATCTGCTTTATTGAGATAAAAGTAGTAGGATACACAGCTTGGATCGCCTACAACCCGGAGGCCGGCAGCAATGGAGAAGCAACAATACACAGCCTGGAAGCCGGCATCCCGGAGGCCCGGCGGCAAAGTATAGAGTGTCGCTGTATCACATCAGTATCCGGTGGAGCAGGCCAAGCGAGGATGAGCAGCAGTCGAACAGATTTTCTGAGCGAGAGAATAGTCTCACTATTGTTTTGTTGTCTGTGAAACAAGAACCTCGAAACATCCCAACGAGTTAACAAACTAAGAGGTGTCGCATGACTGTGTTGCGTTAGAGTATGGTAATGGTGCATCGCGGCCATCCTGGCAGGTGGCGCTGCGCGGGGAGATTAACTGTCCTAGTCTCGATTTCTAGTGTGAATGGAAGTTCGCGGGGTGCAATCTCAGGATCAGCAGGGTATGAAGGACATAGTGTACCAGAGGCGGGACCGTCCGTCTATGTGGCAAGGAGGACGCTTGGGCACAGAAAGGGGTAAGGAGGCAGCGCTGTTTATCCAGGGTGATAGGCAATGTCTAGAAATGTGTCATTGTAGCTGGGGAGTGTCGGGTTCATCGCTTGACTGCGCATCGTCTGGTGAGCGTTTAAGCAAATAGTGTACCAGTGGGTCCCAGATGTTCCCAGGCCGGCAAGAGAGAGGCAACAGCTCAGCAAAGGTGGTGTGCTGGTCTTGGCAGTATGTCAAGTCAGTTAGCCAATCCTTGAACTTGGGAGCTCTGCCCCTGCTCCAGCGGCAAGCAACACGTCTCTTGGCCAGGAGCAATGCTATGTCAATGAATTTTCTGCATTCCCTAGATAATTGCTTGGTATATCCAAGGATAGCTACCAGAGGGTCCGCAGGAACTTCCTCATCTACCATTTCCGCGACGGCTTCGATGACCTGTCGCCAGTAGTCAGCAACCTGGGGGCAGGACCATGCCAGGTGGAGAAAATCAGCATGTTCAGCACGGCATCGTTCGCAGCGATCATTATCGGCCAGTCCAAACCTGAATTTCCGGACCGGCGTGTAATACATCCTCTGAAGGAATTTATAGTGTATTATTTTCAATCTGCAGCTGGCCGAGATGCGGGAAGTTAATACGCAGCAGTATTTCCATTGGTCATCCGAGACATCTGTTCCCAGTTCCGCCGACCAGTGCAATCGGGCAGCAGAAGCCTGTAGAGGAGCAGCTCCGCGAACCTGGCGGTAGAGCCCAGAGACCAAATGGGTCCCATCCTGTGACTCTAAAAGATAGTGTAGTGGCGGCAGGGTCGCAGGCTCATCAGGATAGTCAGGTAGTATGTCACGCATCCCAGCACGCAGTCGGATATAGTAAAATAGGTCAAGGGGCGAATGGTTATGCGTTCCAAAAAATTGATCGGCTGATTTGAAAAGTCTGTCGTGGAACAGGTCTCCCCAGCAGGCAATAAGAAGCTTGCCACAAAGCTGCCGAAACCCTACTTCCGATAGCAAGGCCAGACGTGGATGATAAGTAAGGGGAAGTTTGGGGGAGTAGGGCAGCGTGCAGAGCAGTCGCCGAGCAATGCGGCGCCATGCATCCAGCGTGCAAGAAACCGAGGTATTCGAAGTGGTGATGGAAGTCTCGGGACAGTGCAGCAGGCCATTCAGCGGGAGGGGGTGTACTATCCAGTCCTCCACCGCTATGTGTGGCATGAATGGAGTAGGGGCCATCCAATGATAGGTGTAATGCGCCTGCGCGCATAAATAGTATGTTTCGAAATCGGGGACATCAAACCCCCCTTGGTCGTAGGGTAGGGTCAATGTCGACCACTTCAAACGGGGAGACTTACCGCCCCAAAAAAGCCTGCGCAGCTCCGTGCGAAGTGTCTTGAAGAAAAAGGCACCAGGGTAGTAGGGAATATTGAGGAAAAGGTACAGGAATCGGGGCAATAATATCATTTTTATAAGGGAAGCTCTACCAGCCATGGAGAGAGGCAACGTGATCCACCTATCAACAGAGGCAGCAAGTTTGGTCATGGCT
This sequence comes from Lissotriton helveticus, assembly GCF_964261635.1. Classification (NCBI taxonomy): domain Eukaryota; kingdom Metazoa; phylum Chordata; class Amphibia; order Caudata; family Salamandridae; genus Lissotriton; species Lissotriton helveticus. The sequence goes on along the minus strand of NC_136060.1, from coordinate 344,077,498 downwards.
ACGCCATAATTGGAGCGGAGTGTCTCGTCCTTGGTGCGCGCGATACGAATCCCAAGATATCTGAGATCATCACGGCACCACACCAATGGGTAATCTAGGGGGAAGTCGTGCACAGCATCAGTGAGAGGAAAAAATTGCGATTTAGACCAATTGATGTGAACGCCCGACTGACCTCCGAAAAGGACAAACTCACGAAGCAGGGGATTAAGGTGTTGATCCGGGTATTTGACGTACAGCGTTATGTCATCCGCATAGAGGGATACATCGATTTGCCGCTGCAGACATTGTACCGCTCCTGCTCGGTGTAATTGGCGCAGACGGCAAGCCAAAGGTTCCACTGCAATAGCGAATAATAGAGGCGAGAGCGGACATCCCTGACGGGTGCCTCTCGTAAGGTTGATGGGTGGCGACAATTTTCCATTTATCAGCACTTTTGCCGTGGGATCTGTGTATAGGAGGCGCACCCAGGCCAAGAACATTGTAGGGAAACCCATGCTGGCCAAGACCGAGAAGAGGTAGGGCCATTCGACAGAGTCAAACGCCTTGGAGGCGTCCAGGAACACAGCTGCCACAGGGATATCAGGGTGGACTGTGCGGAGCAGGGAGAAAAGGGTGCGGAGATTATGAGATGTAGACCTGCCCGCCACAAATCCAGACTGATCAGGTAGGACAAGCCTGGTCATGAGTAGTGAAAGTCGTGTGGCCAGGACCTTAGCAAGGATCTTGACATCACAATTCAGAAGGGAGAGTGGGCGGTAAGAGTCGCAGGAAGTGGGATCCTTATCCGGTTTCAGAAGCGAAGTGATAACCACCTCCCGCATAGAGCAGGGCAGTATCCCATCAGCCAACGATTCGGCAAACACCTCACTCAGCACGGGAGCCATGATTTCAATATAGGCCTTGTAGAATTCAGCCGGGATGCCATCGAGCCCCAGGGCTTTACCGTTCTTGAGGGACATGATGGCTTCGCGGATCTCATCGAGCTCGAAGGGCGCAGCAAGGAATTCCCTATCTCCATCACTAAGCCAGCAAAGGGCCACTTCGCGCAAATATTCGGCATATGGAGCGTCCTCCTCCGCCGTGGATGTATATAGTGTCGAGTAGTGTGTCGTGAAGGTAGTAAGGATCGCATCTGTTTCTCTAATGGCGGCGCCAGTTGCATCCGTAAGCTCTAAGACAGTGTTGTGTGCGCGTGGCGTGCGTGTAAGTGAAGCCAGCACCTTCCCAGGTCTCTCCCCTTCGCAGTATCTCCGGGCCACCCAGTGTTTACCCCGATATTTCGCTTCCCTGGCAGCCTCTTCCTCATATTTGGACAGCGTGTCCCTAAAGGTCACCTGCAGGCGTGGATCATCATCTACCGCCATTTGGAGCTCCAAAGCACGCAGCTCTGTCTCTAGTGTGGTGATGGTGCGCAGGATAGCATGTAGGACCCCGTGACATTTGGAAATGCAGAACCCCCTAATAGTGACCTTGAAGGCCTCCCATATGTGCTCTACCGACTCCACTGAGCCCTTGTTTCTAGGGAAGAAGTCTCTAATTTCTTCACCCAGCTCTGTGCGAAAGAGCTCGTCAAGGAGCACGTCGGGGCTTAGCCTCCACTGTGGTCTCGGACTGTCCCAACCGGGGGTTCTGAACTGCAACTTCACAGGGCTGTGATCTGAAAAAGTTCTGGGCAAGTGGTCAACCCCTATCAGCTCCTTAGTGATGTCTCGGGTAACCAAGAAATAGTCCAGGCGCGCCCATGTCCCGGTGTGAGGTGTGAAGTGCGTGCCCTCCCGCCCGAGGGGATACAGGTGTCGCCAGGCATCAAACAGACCACCCTCCTCCACCACTCCCTCCAAAATCTCCCTGGCTCGGGGCTTGTAGGAGCTAACACCATCCGCCCTGTCAAGGGGGGGCACCAGCGCCAGATTAAAATCACCACCCCAGATGACATGACGTGCCCCTATGGAAACAATCCTACCCCATAGTGTGGAAAAAAAGGCAGGTGAGTCAACATTCGGTGCATACATAGAGACAAATAAATAGATGTCATGTCCTACCCTGCCCCACAGCAAGACATACCGCCCCTCCCTGTCCACCTCTTCCCCAAAGCGATGGAAAGGCACGCCACGGGCAATGAGAATCGCCACGCCCCTCGCATACGTCGAATAGGAGGAGAAGGCACGGGTACCTGCCCATTTGAGTCCAAAGGAGTTGTCCCTGCGTATGGGCATGTGCGTCTCCTGCAGCATGGCAACTTGTACATGATGTCTATTCAAGTAAGCAATAACATTTCTGCATTTTTTAGCATTGTTCAACCCCCGGACATTCCACGATAGACATGTCAGTCGCGCAGCAGCGTTCACAGCAGCCATGGACATAGCGACAGCATAGACGAGCCCAAGAGGGCCAAACAAAGGATCCACCGCCACCCCCAAAGGACCGAGTCATACACCAGACGAAGTAATATATACACAGCGCATTCAATGCTAACCTCACAAAAACTAGCCCCCCCCACCCACCCCAGCATCCCAAACATGCCAGTAGCCTTGGATCCCCTCAACGTGAACCCCCCCTTCACCCTCCCCCCCAACTTCAGAGAGGCAAACAGCCAAACAAACAATAAGTCAGTGGGGAACACCCAATAGGGGTACATCAGAAAGTACGCGCTGCCACTATCCGGCCCATAGCTCCAAACTGTACCGTCCCTGGTGGAGTCTAGGGCCAAGAGAGTGGTCCTTGGTATACGTTACCACTGGGGTGCAATGTCCAGATGATCGCCGCTCACGCATCTCCCCAATTCTCAAGTGGTGAGTCAGTGCCAGCTAGTGATCCGGTATGGTGCAAATGTGAGGCAGAGTATATAAGATCCGTTAGTCTGCATGGTGCTCAGGAGGCAGGTCATCATTCTCTTGTTCGTCTGCAGGGGCCTGGCCATCTCTGCGTGCTCTTCGGACCGTCTTGAGGAAATCCTCAGCTTTCTGCGGGTTGGTGAAAAAGCGTTGCCTGCCCTGGTGGGTGACTCTAAGCTTCGCTGGGTACAAGAGGGCGTAGTCTATCTGGGCCTCCCGCAGTTTTTTCTTCACTGGGAGGAATTTGCGCCGCTCGTCCTGGACCATCGGGGTAAAATCAGGATAAATGGAGAATGTAATGCCCTCAAACCTCAGTGATCCTTGTGTCCGGGCAGCCCTGAGGGCCGTGTCGCGGTCCCGATAATTCAAGAGACGAGCAATGATAGGTCTCGGTGGCAGGCCTGGTTGGGGCATAGGCGCCAAGGATCGGTGGGCCCTCTCCACAATGAATTGGGATGAGAAAGCATCATCTCCGATCGATCCCTTGAGCAGTTTCTCCACATAGAGCTCCATCCTGCCCGTAGCAGTGGATTCCGGCACATTCGTAATGCGGATGTTATTCCGGCGGCTTCGCGCCTCCAAGTCCTCGTTCTTTGCCGCTATGATGCGGAGGAGATTGTCCATTCTCGCTAGTTGCGTCGTATGGGACGCGGCGGCATCAGTGTTGTCGGAGATTCTCTGTTCCGCAGATGTAAGGCGCTCCTCATGGCGATCTACCTTATGGACCAGGGCGTCCAGCCTAGCCGTGACGCCGTCCACCTTCTCTACGACGGTGGCGAAGCCTTGACGCATCTCCTGTATCAGGTTGGTAAGGTCCGCAGCAGGAGCGATGGGTGGGGCAGGCTGTGGTGGCGGTACGCTGGGCCCCGGATTCATCTGCGCCGACGTGTTGCTCTTGCGTGTGTTATCGAAGCTCAGCTTAGGCTGGCGAGTCTCAGGCCGTCCCATGGTTGTGACCGGAGGCAGGTGAGAGGCCAAAAAGGAAGAAATAGGGCGACAGAGCACTGTGGGCAGGAGACAGCCAGGAGTAGGTAATAGGGTCCCAGGCTCAGTGTACTGTAGTATACCGCAATGCAGCCGGCGCCACCAGTAGCGCTAAATGGTCGCCAACCGCCCAGCGGTAGTGGTTGCTGGTCCAGTCCTGGGCACCCGGTTGCAGTAGCAGGCACTCGCCGTGTGATAGCCAGGTAGTGCAGAGGCCAGAGCAGCGCCCCCCCCGATGGGCTGTAGGGTCAAAGCCAGGGAGGCAGACCAGTGTCAGGAGTAGCGCCGCACACAGACTAGTGCCTCTTAGTATGGCAGCTGTGTGATACGTGTACAGCCCCCAGCGCATCCAGCGCTCGAAATAGTCTATAACCCAGCAATGCGGGATAGTGTGAGGGGGACTCCGCTCGATGGGGCAACCCCTACACCCGATCCAGGAGTTCAGGCGGGCATCGCCGCGCAGGTGCGGGGCTGTGGCGCCAGGGGAGACAGGCACGGCAATCAGGTAGCGCCGCGTTTGCAGGCGTCGCAGCAGGAGCAGTCCGCCGTCCACGGCAGCTTGGCGACGGCCGGGGGGAGACCCAAGGAGAGCAGGCAGCAGTCTCCTACCTTCACCGTCTCCTCCGCACGCCGTCTCAGCAGGATCGGGCAGGCGAGGGTCCGTTGCGGCCCGGGAGCCTCGTGGCAGGCACCGGGGTCGCGTAGTTGTGGCAGCCGAGCGTCCGCCACAGGCAGCTCCAGAGCAGGCACCGGGCAGGTTTCAGAAGCCCGTAGCTACGGCTCTGGGGATCGCAGCCACTCCAGACTTGACAAGATTGTAGATAGCACCCCCCGGTTGCGGAACCCGGTCTCCTGGGGGCACCGCGGCACCCCGTGGCGAAGGATCACGGCAGGATAAGTGACCAAGGAGCGGGAGCTGCAGGTCTAGGCAGCCATTCCGCAAGCGCGCCCTCTAGCGCCCCCTTTCGAACTAATTAGTTGATTGAATTTAACTCTTAAAAATGAGTTATCATTTTAAACACGTTGAGAAAAAGCCAACGTTGTTTCAGAAATTTAAAATTTTTATTTCGCCTGACAAGAAAATTGAAACGCGAGGTGGTAAATTACTTCATAAGTACAAAACACCTGCAGCGTATATGGAAGGTGAATATGGTTATCATACTGTTCTGTGGTTCGATAGCTGGAAACACTACACAAAGGACGACGGTGTTTTGACTTGGCCTGATGATGGTTCATTTAATGTAAAGATTTTGAGAAATTTGCGAGAGAAAATGAATGCTCTTAAACCCAACCCGAGACCAACTCAATTTGAAGCTTTAGTTGAGTGGGAGGATGAAATGTACCAGTTGCAAAGGGAAGCAAGTGGAATTAAAAGATCTTCTAAACCTCCAAGTTGGAAGAGAGAGACACATGAAGATAGGATGCGAATGTGGAGACAGGGAAACATGAGTGAGGGACTTTTTGTAATTAGAGAAATGGTTTTAGGTTCTCCTGGTGGAAAAAGAACTGAAAAAAGAAATAGTGCTCCTTTAGAAAGTGAAAACGAAGATGCAGTCTTAGAGGAAATATACACTACAGATAGAAGGAATCAGCCTTTGAGACCTCCTAGGTCATGGTCTACTCCGGTGGTTTCTACAGAAACTTCACCAAGTGCACCTCCAATTAATGAAGCTCCTAAACTTTATCCCAATAATTTTGAAATTGTTGAAACTCCAAGAAGACCAGAATTTGAGAATGTCCGCAATGAGGGTAGACACTTTCAGCGACACCGAGAGCAAGGGAAGCTCCAAAAAATTATGTGAGGGAAACAAGAAACGTTGAGGCTGTTGATTCTTCTGAGTATTTACGATCGAAGGAAGAATTAATTCAACAAATAACAAAAAGCATGGAAGCTGTGACAGTTCCAGTAACTATTGGTCCTGTTCAGCCTGTTTTTGAGCAAAGAGACGCTAATAAGACAGGGTTAACTGTTCCTTTAAATGCAGAAATACAGAAGGTTGCTGAAAAATGTTACTCAGACATATCTGAAATAAACTCTTCAAGATCGAGAATGCAAGATTTAACTTTTAATGAGGATTTATCTCCAAAAACACCGATGGGTGCAGAATCTGAGGCAGAGAGTCCAGAAGTCAGGGTGGCTAAACCTAAACTTGATGTTGCAAAATTAAAAGCAAATATTGAAGAATTAATAATTGGTACGATTGGTCCTGACAGTTTAAATTATTATCGAGATGATGAACTACTGTTCATTTGCAAGAGTATGCAGTGGAAAACTAAAAATAAATATGACCAGTTGGAAGAACTGGCAGCTGAACTTGAAATTGATGTGAGCAAGCAAAAGAATTTTGCAAAACATTACAGATTAGACTTTTCAGAAAATGACATTGAAAGCTTGAATTCAATGGGAAGAATAATGCACATAAAAGACCTGATTGTTTACATTATAAAACTGGGAGAACTGAATAAGTGGAGAGTGAAATGGACTAAAAAGAAGGAAGATGAGAAGTTGGAAAAATTGTCAAAACAATTTCCAATGAGAGAGATTGCAGGTGGAGGATATGTTCATGTCCCATGGTCAAGACAGGACATACTGCTGTTCACAAATGATTTTCCGAAACTGAGGGAAAAGCCAGTAGAGTGGTATAGGCAGGTGGACAGGTTTATCAAAGTCTCAAAGGTTCTGTGGATTGATTTGGATGGATTCTTTGACATAGTTGTCCCATCAGATCTTTGGACAGAATGTAAAATATCCATAAGTTGGCCAAAGGCAGAACCTGATCGGGTTAAAGAAACAGGTGCTCCAAATCCTCTTGTAATGGATTTTTATGAGAAAGTGATTTATTGGTTGAAAAATAAAATTCCACCAAAAGAGGTTGATTGGGTTAAAATTGAGAGAACAAACCAGGAAACAAAAGAATCAGTTCATTCATTTTATGAAAGGTTGCTGTTGATTTTTAAACAATACAGTGGCTATGAAAAACTAGACGAGAAAGATATGAGTCATTTCGTCTATAGATTTGTTTATGGTTTAAAACCAGAAATTGCAGATATGATTAGGAATAGCATTGTCGGATGGCAAGCACTTTCTGTTGATGACATCTTGAGAAAGGCAAAATACTGCAGCGATGAGTTAGAGGTGAGACAAAAGAAACTCAAAGAAAAAGCCATGTGGGCTCAGGTAAAGGTGGCTGAGCAACAGATTGCAAGCCTTGGTAATAAAAACACAAATTTTGTTCAAACTGCAAATTCAAATCAAGGGCAAGGGAAGTTTAAAAATAATAATTTTGTTAGGAAAATTAACCCAAAGATTGAAGAGTTGAAACAAAGATTACCTTGTTTTAATTGTGGCGAGATTGGACACTGGAGAGACGAGTGTAAGAAACCGCCTAGGAATTTAAAAAGTCCATTGTTAAATCCACAGATGCAGAATGATGTTGACCTGCAGCAACAGCTACAGATGCAGCAAAGTTTAAACGAATTAAATCTTCAGCGACAGCTGCAGCAACAGGTGAATCAGGTGAATAATAACCGGCAGAATCAATTGCCACAAGCACCGTTTCCAAATTGTGGGGGAACTCAGAAATATAATTCAGGTGTGGGATTTCAAGGAGATGAACAGGTGATAAAACCACAAAGGCAGAGAGTGCAAATGCAAAATGCAGCACAACAATTTTTGTTAACGGAAGGGCAGGAGAGTGATTCTGATGATTATTACTGACGGTGCCCGAGAGAGGAGGAAGAGTGTGTTGTTGGAGCCACTCTTGAGGTTGACCAGTCTGGTCCATTTGTAAATGGGAAAGTTAATGATGTAGACATTACTTTTCTAGTGGACACTGGTGCTACCCGTTCTACTGTTAGATCAGTGGAAATTGAAAACCTACCTCTCTCTGGGGATACCATCCAAGTTGTCGGAGTAAGCAATCAACAAATCAGGACTGATTTGACTGATCCAGTACCAGTTGAAATTGGAAATTTCAAAGACAAACACAGATTTGTGGTTTGTAACAGTAGTCCAGTGAATCTATTGGGCAGAGATATATTGTGTAAAATGAACTGCAGAATATATTGTTCTCCTGAGGGAGTTGAATTACAAACAATGGAAGAGGATGGCTTGTACAGGATGACAATGATGCTAATGGAAATGGAGGAAACAAAAATGTTTCCTACGTTTGAAAAAGAAAATTTGCCTGGAGAGCTGAAGGAAACAGTGAAATCTGAAATTTGGGATTTGACTGGGAATGAGATGGGTCTAATGAAACATGTTGATCCAGTAAAAATTACACTGAAGCAGGGAATATAATTTCCTAATATTCCACAGTACAAAATGAAAGCAGAAACAATTGAGGGAGTCATACCTGTGATTGAAAAATTCATTAAACAAGGTGTTTTAAAAGAAATTGAGAGTAGTCCTTGTAATTCACCGATTATGGGAATTAAAAAGCCGAATGGAACGTACAGGATAGTTCAAGAGTTGAGAAAAGTTAATCAGATTGTTGTTCCATGTTGCCCTGTGGTTCCAAATCCAGCAGTTATTTTGTATCAGATTCCACATGATGCAGAATGGTACACTGTCATTGACCTTTGCAATGCATTCTTTACTGTTCCTTTACATCCAGAGAGTCAGGAAAGTTTCGCTTTCAGATTCCAGAGTAGGACCCTCGCATGGTGTAGAATCCCCCAGGGGTATATAGAGAGTCCTTCTATTTTTAATGAGCTGTTGAAAAGATCTTTGGAGAATTTAGACTTACCTGGTAGGTCTACGTTGGTGCAGTATATTGACGATTTGTTGATAGCTGCCAAAACGAGAGAAAATTGTGTGACAGACACAATTACACTATTGAATCATCTTTCAGATGAGGGACATAAGGTGTCCCCAGCAAAATTACAGTTTTTCAAACAAGAGGTGAAATATCTTGGTCACAGAATTGCAAAGGGAAAAAGACAGGTGACAGTTGAGAGAATAAAAATGATTCAAGCAATGCAACCTCCAAGAACACAGCGACAGGTTAGAATGTTTTTGGGAATGGTTGGTTACTGTCGGCAATGGATAAGTGGATTTTCAGTAATTGCGAAACCACTTCAGAAACTGACAAGGTCTGATGTGAAAGATCCAATTATTCTCAATGAAGCTGAGATGGAATCTTTCGAGAACCTGAAAAAGAGCTTATGTCAAGCTCCTGCTTTGGGTATGCCGAATTATGAGAAAGATTTTGAACTGTATTGCAGTGAGAGAGAAGGATGTGCATTGTCTGTGTTGATTCAGAGACATGGGAATCTAAAGAAACCTATTGCATACTTCTCTGCAGTTCTTGATCCCATTGCAAAAGCATTACCAGGATGTTTAAAAGCAGTTGCAGCTACAAGTGTCAGTCTTGAGCAGAGTGAAGGAATCATTATGGGATTTCCTGTGAAGGTTTTTGTACCTCATTCGGTTGAAATATTACTGACAAGAGGTAAAACTCAGCATTTAACAAGCAGCAGTTTGACCAAGTATGAGAAAATCATACTAGGAGCAGATAATGTTTCCATTTCAAGATGTTTGAATTTGAATCCTTCTACATTGCTGCCTGATTCAGAAATTATTGATGAAAATGATGTGGAACATGAGTGTTTGGATGTCATGGAGTTTTGCACCAAACCAAGACAGGACATTAAAGATGTACCTTTGCCTGAATCAGATGTTGTCTACTTTGTGGATGGCTCCTGTCTGAGGACAGAGGGAGGTGTTTTAACAGCATCATACTCAGTCTGTACAGTTGCAGATGTAAAAGAAGCATCATGTCTTGAAGGAATTCGTTCGGCTCAAGTAGCTGAATTGATTGCTTTGATTCGTGCTTGTGAAGTGTCAAAGGACTTAAGAGTTACCATCATTACTGATAGTCAGTATGGGTACGGAGTTGTACATGATTATGGACAGCTCTGGTCTCAGAGAGGTTATATGACCTCAGCAGGGTCACCAATTAAAAATGCAGTTTTCATCAAAAGATTAATTGAAGCCATACATTTGCCGAAAGAAATCGCAATTGTAAAGTGCGCAGCGCACACAAAAGGGGTGGATTATATCTCAAAAGGCAATGCCTATGCAGATGAGACAGCAAAGTACTGCGCAAGAAAAGGTTGTGCATACAATCGGGAAAAGAGTAAAGAAACTGATTCAAATTCATTAATGCTAACAACAGTTGTAGAGACATGGCATGAGATTAGGGATTTACAGAATGAAGCAGACGATGAAGAAAAAGATCAATGGTTGAAATCAGATTGTAGACCACGTGAAGAAGATGGAGTGTGGGTCTATAAAGATGGCAGAGTAGTCTTACCAAATTGTTTGATTGCTGATATGGCCAGATTGTATCATGGCCCAGCTCACCTTGGAAGAGATTCTATGATTAGACTTTTCCGAGAGACTTGGTTCAATACCAAATTCAGAACCATTGCAGAGTCTTTTTGTCTAAGGTGTTTGTCATGCCAACAAATGAACCCAAACAGTAAATCAGTTGTGGGTACAGGGATATTTGGTCGAGAGGGTGGTCCTTTTACCAGATTGCAGATGGATTTCATTGAAATGCCCTTACACAATTGTTTGAAATATGTTCTTGTGATTGTTTGTTTGTTTTCAAGATGGGTGGAAGCTTTCCCTACACGACATTGTGATTCAATCACAGTGGCGAAATTGCTACTCAGAGAAATCATTCCAAGGTACGGTTTTCCAGTCACTATTGAGAGTGATGGAGGAAGCCATTTTGATAACAAACTGATGAAGTTAATATGTGAGGCATTGAGCAGAAAATACACTGTGCATACAGACCAGAGGCATCTGGGGTGGTTGAGCAAATTAATGGGACAATTAAAAACAGAATTGGAAAAATGTGTTTGGAAGCAGGTGTAAAGTGGACTGATGCTCTTCCACTTGTTTTGATGTCATTAAGAAGTACACCTGATAAGAAGACAGGTTTGAGTCCTCATGAAATACTGATGGGAAGAGTCATGAGGCAAGCTTTTGTACCTGTAGGCAAATTATTGAGCATAAATGACAGTGCTATTTTGGATTACTGTAAAAGGTTATCTGACATAGTGACTTCTGTGTCTAATCAGGTGGGAACTGAAGCACAATCAAATGAGAAAGTTCTAACACATGATTTGAGGCCTGGTGATTGGGTCAGAACAAAAGTACATCGAAGAAGAAATTGTCTGGCTCCTAGGTGGCAGAAACCTAGACAAATAATTCTGGTCACTACGAATGCTGTGAAATGTAGAGGATTGAAAAGGTGGATACATCCTAGTCATACTATTCCAGTACCAACTCCTGAAAGTTCTGATGCTGAGAGTGATACTACAGATGATTCTGATTCTGAAGTAGAAGGTGAAACAAATCCAGATTCTGAAGATCGACAAGGGGGTCGACATCTGGAACTTGTGCCTGTGAATGGAGAACTGACAAGGAAAGACCTTGAAATAATAGAAATAGATTCAGGAGAAGAAGAGAATCTATCAAAAGGAAAATCGACTGAGGACTCAGTCAAGGAGATTAATGGAGTGAATTCCATTGAAGACAGAGAAGCTGAATCAAAAGAGACTTCTGACCAGGAGAGTATCGAAAAGCAGAAGTTAAGCTCTGAAGTAAGGAACAGAAGTTCAGAAGCTGGGAAGTTGGAGGTAATTGAAGAAGAAGAGGAAGACGAATTACCGAGTACCAGTGATGGAAGACAAAGCATAGTTCCTGAAGGAGTGAAACTGCCGAATAGAGAAGTTCCTGGGTCAATAATTGAAGTTTCAGACTGTGAAACTGAAGAAAGTGACGTGGATGGTGAAAGTGGAAGTGCCAAGAAAAGATCTTGGAAGTCGGAGACGAATGCTTCAGAACCAAAGAGAAAATTGGTGAGAAAAGCGGATTACTGGCCTGGTGGAAGATTGAGAGTCAGGTTGATCAAAAAACCGAAGGACCAGGTGGAAGAAATCAGTAGTCAAAAGGGTTCTGAAAAAGAAGTTGGAGTTGGAAGGAAAATTGAAGTAGTGACAAGAAAAGGAAAGAGGATTATAAGGCCGAATCAGAAATACAAATCTCCTGAGTGGACTTATCTAGTAATTCCACCTGTTATTGACATTTACGATAGTAATCAAGAAGAAGGAGAAATTGAAGAAATTAGTGACAATGATTGAAGTACAGAATTTTTAATTGGATTTTTGAGTTTTTAATTTTTGGCAAAAGGCTGAAGAAATCTTGTTAGGTGACACAAGGTCGAAGAAAGGTTGTTTAGTTGAGGAAAACTTATTTGTGACATAAGGTCGAAGAAATACTGTTAGGGTTTTAAAAAAAAATATATATATATTTTACAAGGGGGGTGTAAATAAAAATTATAATTAATTATTTCAGTTTTAAAATAGTTTTTTTTGTTTTTAAGGCAATACTAATCAAAGATGCCTTACGTTATGGAGCAGAATACTTCAAGATGTTCCATTTTTAAGAGATGCTGTAAGATGACTCTGGTGTGTTTGCTCATTTTAATTCTGCTCTGGGTAGTTTTAGCTGTTATTATTCCATTTGAGTTTCACAAAGATTTTCATTAAAGTTAACATGACAAGCAAAGCTTCAGTTAGTCAAAACAAACTTAGTGCAACTGGCAAAGTTATTGATCATCAGCCTAACATTCATCAGGACAAATCTATTAGTGATTTTTCAAGCAATACATTCACAAAGCTTTTGAGTGAATATGTTAAGGTAATGGATGCAAAAGACTGCTATGTCTGTGTCAAGTTACCTGCTTCTGTTTCCGAGGGAGTAACATATAATATGCTTCCTCTTACATATGGTGTGACTTGCAGTGTATTAGCTAGCTTGTTCTATCAAACTGGACGCTTAGAATACTATTATTCAGATTTTGATGAGATTTTCGCTAATCTAAAGATTGAGGGTGCTTTGAATAAGCATAAGAAAGCTAAACAGATGAGGGAATTTTTCCTTGTTACTAATGAACTCACTTATGAGTATGCTTACAAGAATAATTTAACCTGCAAACTTAGTGCTGAAGGGAAAAAGTTTTTGAACCTGGTTGAAGAGAGGAGAGCAATCTACAAGAGAAATGAAATAGTCAAGCAGACTAAATCCAGGTTCTGGCAGAAAGAAGATGAGAAGCTTAATGGCAAAATGCTTGAAAATGTTGCAATTAACATAGACAAACCAGTTAGTGGTAAGCTTTGCATTAGAAGAGATAACACACTTTTTGATAATTACTTTGTGGGTGCAAGCAATTGTGAAGATACTTATCAGATCTTGGGAGGTTGGGGATTCAAAGGTGGAAAAGATCCAATCTTTCCTGGGATTTATTTTGTTTGTGGTGATAAGGCTTACTACAACCTTCCTGACCACTGGTATGGAACTTGTTATGTTGGGATTGTTTTTCCCAAAGTGTTCCATGTTGACAGAGATTCGGAAGGATTGTTTAAAATTCACAATTATGAAAATAGGGTCAAAAGAGAAACTTTCACAGAGGTTTTGGGAGATATTTTTCAAGCAGTGATACCTTTTGTAGGTATAACCTTAAATGCAGGGAGGATCAGAAAATTGTCCACAATTGTTGACAGATTGTCAACAGACACAGCTGATAGTTTCCAATTAGTGAACGTTGAGGTCATTGCAATCAGATCTATGGTGATTCAAGATCGCCTTGCTTTAGACATACTTCTAGCAAAAGAGGGAGGAGTCTGTGGCATTTTGCATGTGCAACATTGTTGCACATATATCCCTGATGAGAGCAAGAACATTGAGATGTACATTAAAAACATTACAGAGATGCATTCAGAGATAATTCCATTAGAAGAAGAAGATTTTACAGAAAGACTTTCAAAAAGATTCCAAGTGATTAAAAACTGGTTCCATAACATTGGAAGTTCAGTTCTTGGCAAGATTTTGGCACCTTTGATTGTGATAATATTCATTTTCATTTTGACAAAAATTGGTTGTTTGTTGCGCAAAAGAAAGAAACAAATGAAGGAAAAGAGAAGAATTTATAAACTCAAAAAGGAAGAGGAGAGGGAGATTGAGTTGCAAGAATTACACAGAGCTCGTTCTGACAATTGCAAGGATTTTGCAGAAACAGGGTTTTAGAAATACTGACACAGATGAATTTGAATCATTTTCTAAGGAGACTAAATTTCCAAATTTTGGGTGGTGGTGTGGTGATTTGTTAATCACCAGATGAGGGAGTTGATGGAGCGAGATAGAAAACAGAAGTCTGTTTAAACTCGTGAAGTCACATTTCCATAACATAAATAATAATATTAATGATTTGTGATATGTTTTGCTAACACAACCTAGATTAAACTCATTACATGGGGATGGTAACATGTGTGCTCATAAACGTGCATAAACGTTGCATCTTTTGTTCGTGCAAAATAATACATTAATTTGTCGTTTTCGTTTTGTCATTATTAACTGCAGCAAATTTAAAAGTGGCATGTGCTTATTTTGCTTTCCTTGTCTATGTGATGTCATTTCTACTATTCTAGGTGCACATAAGGTTTCATGGATTCATGAAGACTGGTAGATATAAAATGCTGCTTATATGTTGCTTGGTGCTAGGTAACATTAGACTAATTGGGTGGGTTAAACAATTAGTAAATGAAGGGTGGATACAGAATAAATGACAATTCTTACATTAATACTTTTCTTGTGTTTGTTTTATACTAGAAAAATAAGTTGCCTGCTTTTGGGCCTAGTTTTGCTCGAGTTTGCTAAAAGATGAATTTTACTTCTGCAAGGATCACGAGATGCCCATTTTGAAAAAAAGTGTTCGTCAAAGTCGCATTCACTGAACAAAAGCTGATGTGTTGTCATCATTCTGTCGGACGTGGCCAAGGTCAGAAACCGGTAGAAAAGAACCATTTTTGATTATTTGGCATCCGCGGAAGTGGAATGGAGTCAGTGAGAACATTTGCCTTAAATTGTTGCAAACTAAGGAAGTTTTGGAACACGTACAAGAAAGACAATGGTCCTAAAGAATATGACCTTATGGAAGTTTTGAAATTTGGGTGACATGTCACTTGTCATTCTCCGACCAATGGGACATCGTTGTTTGCAGAAAATTTTCCTTTACTTAGATTAGCTAGCATAGAAAGGTATAAAAAGTCCATGCCCCTAGGGATGGGCTGGATGCTGCTTTCTGACTTTCTGATGAGGGTGTCGTGCTGATGGACATTGCGTGGAGCACGTAAGAGACCTCACTTTACTTTATTTCCATTTATTTTAGCTTAGTTAGGGACTTAGGATTTAGAAATGCTAAACTTAAATTTTCTTGCTTAAACTATATTTTCTCATGATACTTTTCATACGTGCTTGCTTAAATGCTAATAAAATTACATTTTATGAAACTATATTTTGAAATATCTACAATTAGTTAATAAAATCTTACCTTTGAACTCAAGCTGGTCTTGGTTATTCAGAAGCGCAGGTTACTATTAGCTAGATGTCATCGCCATGGTGGTCATTTAAATAGTTAGGTTTTGTTCACATGTTGTCATCATCTACCGCGGATGTATATAGATGTATATAATTTGTAAATAAGGTGTATAGGTTTAATTTGACCACCTGATTCAGTAGGCCAAAATATGTCATATTTGGTTAATGGGTCCATGAGTTAGAGTGGTATATTATGAAGTAGGTTATAAAGTTAGGTAGCGTTGTTTATGATATATTTCCTATAGGCCGCTGGATCACTTGACGCGGGTCAAACGGCGGCGCTGGTGCTATTAGATCTGAGCGCCGCCTTTGACACCGTTTCCCACCCGATCCTTCTGCAACGCTTGGAGGAAGCAGGCGTCACCGGCCCTGCTTTCCAGTGGTTCCGTTCATTCCTTGCCAACCGATCTTTTTGCGTGGCCGTCCCGCCCCATCAGTCCAAATTCCATCCTCTGGATCTTGGGGTTCCGCAGGGCTCCTCGCTGAGTCCCACGTTAGTAAATCTTTACGTGAGACCGCTGGCTGAGGTTGTCAAGCACTGGGGTATGACCATGGTGTCATATGCTGACGACACTCAGTTAGCGGTTACGATCAGCGGGGATGCGGAGGTGGATGCCCCTAGATTCCAGAATGGACTCCGGGCGGTCGCCAGCTGGATGACCTCCAACTGTCTCCAGTTGAACGCAAATAAGACGGAAATTATGATCTTTGGCAAGCATACGGAACTCTGGGGAGACAGGTGGTGGCCGTCGGATTTGGGTCCTAAGCCATCTCCGGTCGCTGAGTTAAAAAACCTTGAGGTGTGGCTTGACCCAACTCTCACCTTTGTCTGCCATACTAAGCGTACGGCGGCCTGTTGCTTTGGCATCTTGCGTGGACTACGTCCCGTATTAAAATTCTTTGATGCTACAACCACGCAACTTGTGGTCCAGGCAACGGTGATCTCTCGGCTCGACTATGCTAGCTCCCTTTTAGTGGGGCTAAATCAGGCCGAAATCACCCGCCTGCAGCGCGTACAGAATGTAGCGGCTAGAGCTGTTGTGGGCTTACCCAGATCCTGTCCCACATCCAATACTCTGCGTACCCTGCATTGGCTACCAATTGTGCAAAGGATCCAGTTCAAGGTTCTCTGTGTAGCCTATAAGATTCTTAGGGGCTCCCCTGCCTTGATTCTTTCCAACCTCCTGTCCCGGTATGTTCCGGGCCGTGCCTTAAGATCTTCGGACCTAGAACTTGCGGTCGTCCCCCGTTTCAAGCGCTGCCGGGCTGGCGGCCGCTCATTTCAAGTACGGGCTGCGGTTCTGTGGAACTCCCTTCCCCTAGAAATCCGTGCCCTCGGGGATTTGCTCTCTTTTCGTCGAGCTGTTAAAACTTTTTTGTTTCCTTAGATCCTTCTGTACACTCTGTCCTGTTGTGTTGTGTTGCTACCTTGTCGGGCGCCAGGACGCTCCTTTGCTGGAGCATCTGTGCGCGTAATAAATGATTTTAACATAACATAACATAACACAACATAACATAACGCAGTAACTTGTGCCATGCCCGGCTGGTTGTGGATAGTGTCTGAATATCTTGCGGGTCACGTGGGAACCCAGATGGCAATAGGGTTTGAAGTGGCGCCGAAAGCGCCAAGTCGGCCTCGGGTCTATGATCCCAGCATCCGCATGATACCAGTGGTGGGCAAA
This sequence comes from Lissotriton helveticus, assembly GCF_964261635.1. Taxonomy (NCBI): domain Eukaryota; kingdom Metazoa; phylum Chordata; class Amphibia; order Caudata; family Salamandridae; genus Lissotriton; species Lissotriton helveticus. The sequence goes on along the minus strand of NC_136060.1, from coordinate 344,060,546 downwards.
ACCTGCTTGCGCCACTAGATAATAAATCTGAAAGTTCGGTACCCCAAACCTGCCCCTCTCGTAGGGTAGCACTAATGTTTCCCAGCAAACTCGGGGTTGCTTGCCACCCCACACCAGTCGTAGCATCAGTCTACGCAAGGTTGCAAAAAAATACGATACCGGAATAGGGATATTTTGGAAAAGATATAAGAATTGCGGTAATACTGTGGAAATGTGCCTTTTTAGGGGCACACCGGTGCAGGGGTCACCCTTATCTTTGTCCACTGGTCCTTCAGACCAACATAATAGAGATTGAAACTGAAGCTGAAATTCAAAATAACAAGTTTATTCACTCATGAGTGAGACCACTTCCATAAAACACCCTGGAGTGTTCCAGGGGGTAGTGACTTGAATACACAGACCATGGGCTGTTTATACTGAGTTTTTTGCAGAGTAGGCGTGTAGACTCAAATAGAAGGTACAAGCATTCACAGGAATAGCTACCAACAAACATGAGCAGATGGATATCACTTAGTCAGCAGAGTGGGAGGGGAAACAGAATTGCTTATGGCAGCACTAAGAGATTTGAATGGATTATTATCCCGTAAGGGAAGCACCCGCACTCGTGGTTCTGTCAACTGGTGTGCACAGTGTTAATGGTAGGTAGGTGCTGTTTGGTAACTCCTCCTGAGTAAGAGGGTATGGAAATCAATGATTAAGAGTTATACCAAACATGGACAACGTCCCCAAACGCACTCAAAATGAAACTTTTTCAAATGATTTGTAATCGTTTGTTTGTTTGTCCATTCTTTAAACATAGTTCATCCGAAAGGACTCAATGATCGGATAGATCTTAATTGTTTCTTGTAATTTCTTACTAGACTTTTTCCACCAATAAGCGCTACAAATTTGACTTGTCGACATCATACCGTGTTTTAGAAAATAATGTTACATTTATTTTCACCCTCAATTATGACTGTGTATCACTATATTATGACATGTTCAGCGATTGTTTAATTTCATGCAGAATTGGTAATAATAATATTCCAAAACAACAGGCACCACACATTCTTTTTTTTCTATTTTCATTGCTCTACTTCTTCTCGTGAATTAATCTGAACGGGTTTTCTTTCCCCCCGCACTTTCGCACATAGTATTTTTTCAATGATCATTAACGCGCGCCTTTATCACGTCATTGAATCGCGTCCTTTCACACACCCGGAAACACGGAAAACACGGCAGACGCCAAACGCTCTCTCCCATCCTGGGGTAAGGCAGACTCTCTTCGTTTTTTATTTTAGATTTCGGTATAATTCACGCCTCACTTTTACCCTTCTTCACTACAGAGTATGAAAATCGGCACAGTTCCAATTTAACATTGTGCTTTATAGCGTAAGTGTATCGCATTTCACCTTGGGTTCTTGAACTAATTAAGATGACGTTGTGCATCACATTAACTACCCCCATTCTTGTAATGCTTACAGATACCACAGGGCGGACGCTCCCATGTAACTATTTTCTCAACGGGCCTTCGCGCACTGTTCAATATACCGTAATACGGAATTTCTAAAGGTACCGTATTCAGTTCACCGGGCTAATTCGAACTTGGTTTTCGCTTCACCGTTGTGCACATTTGTGGATTATGTTATCGTGTTTTTCACTTCTTCGCATCACCTATGGTTTATTTAGCACTGGTTAACTCACCCAATCACGAACCATCAGACACACTGTTTGGGATATAAGGTTTATTATTACCATTGGCGTACTCCATTCATTTCTTATAAATTGTGAAATGCATATATGGAAATTACAAAACATTCTAATGTTGTGTATATTTCCTTTGTTAGATTGTGAAGCCCCTAAAGAAGGGCTTAAGGCCCGAAATGCATTGGGCAATGAATTGAATATGAGATAAAATAATGTTGTGAAAACAACATCACGGAAAAAAAGGATTCAAATTGAGCAGAAACTCAAGAAATAAATTTCTTTGATGAACTTACAAACAAACCATTACAAATCATTTGAAAAAGTTTCATTTTGAGTGCGTTTGGGGACGTTGTCCACATTTGGTATAACGCTTAATCATTGAGCACTAAGAGATTGACAGTTGATTCTGAGACCAGGTGTTCTGGCAACTACAAACTCTTTAGAATGCAATATACTTTTGGCTGAGTCAGGAAGTCCACTAAAATAGACAGCTCAGGCAGGGAAAAAGATGAGCAACAGAGGATGGAAGCATTACATTGCTGACAAAATGGATGCCACAAACAAGATGGCTTCAGCTCATGCTAACGCCAATTATTTTTGATTTCCACAATACCACCTTTTTAATTAGAGCTATTATCCCAGCCATTCTACGTTGCATCTCAACTTTTCAATCAGCGGACCATAGTTCAGTTGGAGGATACGATCCCTTTCCCTATGGATATGGACACCTAGATATCTCACAGAGTCCTCGCACCATGACAGCGGATAGTCCCTTGTCTTGCAACAGCTAGCCTCAGTCAGTTGAAATACTTCTGACTTCTCCCAATTAATGCACAGGCCTGACTTAGTACCATATCTCGTCACTTCTTGGAGTAGAGGTGTTAAGTTAAAGTCTGGGTTGCATACGTAGAGGATACTGTCGTTGGCATGTAGCGTGAGTAATAGAGGGCCGGTGTTAAATTGCAGTCCACGGTGACTATGCTGTTCCAACAGATGTCTCACTAGAGGGTAAAGTGCTATGACAAACAACAAGGGGGATAACGGGCATCCCTGTCGGGTTACCCGTGAGAGCTGGAATGCACTTGTTAGGGTAACATTGAGACGAATACGAGCTGTAGGGGTGGTGTACAGCAATCTAACTACTGGCAGGAATCGCTCTGGTACACCCATCCTCCCCAGAGTGGCATATAAAAAAGCCACTCAAGCAAGTCAAATGCTTTCTCAGCATCGAGGAGGACAGCGCCTGCCGAGACCAGTGGTGATATCCTATGTAGTGTGGCATACAAGGTACAAAGATTGAGAGCCGTCGATTTATGGGGGATGCATCCCGATTGTGCCTGGGAAATCAACTTTTCCAAAATTAAGGCTAACCTGGCGGCTAGTATCTTAGCTAATATTTTGTTGTCAAAATTTAGGAGGGAAAGGGGTCAGCATGAGCCACATTTCTGGACGTCCTTCCCGGTCTTGGGCAATAAGCTTATAACTGCCTCCCGTAATGTGGGTGGGAGCTCTCCTGCCTCTATGGCCTCCTGACACAGATCAATGAGATGGGGTGCTCTTGTACTTTTTATAAAAACAGCCTGTAAACCCATCGAGCCCTGGTGCCTTGGAGCCATCCAATGCATTAATAGCCTCAGCCACCTCATCTTCGGTGAAGGATCATAAAGTTAACGCTTCATTTTAATTTTTTCTTTTTAAGACCATTCAGAAACATCATTTTATTCTTATGTTCCAATATTGAATTGAAAAGAACTTTTATTAAAGAGTTAAATACCCCAGTGTTTCATGTCTTCAGTTCCTTTCAAAAAAAGCACAGGGTCACATTTCCCTTTTCAAGTTAAGGGAAGGCAGTATTTATTTTAAATTATTATTGTCAGGCTACAGATAGCAGGGCCTTATAATTAGCCAGACTGGGGCACACAGGTGAAGTAGTGAAGCATTGAGGTATTTAACTCTTTGATAAAAGTCATTTTCAACTCAATATTGGAACATGAGAACAATATAATGTTTCTGCTTTCAAATGGAGAAAATAAAAATGTTAAGTTAACTTTATGATTAAGTTAACTCTTCAGTTTAATTGTGTTCCATTTCAAAGTGTCGCATTTACAAACAGCAGGTCTCATAGTGTCCAGTAGACACTGTGCCATATTTATACCTGAAAAATACAGGTTTGTTTTAAAATGGGAAAAATATAAAGTGAAGAAAAATATTTTTCTGAAAAATTAAGGGCCTAGTGTCGATGGAGGTCCGACCGCCAAATGTTGGTGGTCCGACTACCCGACTACAAGTTTGGCGATTGGACCGCCACCACCCATCCACAAAACAGCCGACTCTGCCAGGGTTCTGGATCCCGACAGGGCCGGGGTTTGGCCAGCGCTGGTCTGTAGTGGCGGTGCACAGCCATGCAGATCGCAATGTGCCTTTCCAACGGGCTGTTCATGATTGGGACCCCCACCATGTAAAGCCCGGCAGAAATGAAGGGAAAGGCACCCTAAACAAGGCCCCAGGCATTTCAGCTTGGTTGGGGCATGAGGGCACATGTTGTGGCCTCCTTTGCTGGCACTCTCGTGCGTGCATTGTGTGCCATGCACTACTTGATGCCTGGTAACAGTGCTCGCATAACAGTGCAGACAATTCACCACTGAAGCATAGCCTTCAGGCTCACATACGTGAGCCTGAGAATGCCGCTGCTGATAGACCACCGCCGTTGCAGCAGTCATGTCATAATATGGCAGTTCGGATGCCGCCAGCTTGACAGCGACCTCCTGACCGCCGACGCTTTGGTTTGACGGTCTGACCGCCATGATCGTGATTGAGCCCTAAGTCTTAATGTTTTTCTCCATTGCCAATTAAGCCAATTAAGTCTTAATATTTTATGAAGAATGTTTCTTCATTTCAAAATACTACCCTATGAACGAATGACTGTATTTTTCTGTTATAAATATGGCACTGTGCCTACAGGCCACTGGATGATAGAGGCTTGCTGTTTGTGAATGTGACACTTTGAAATGGGAGAAGTTTTGAATGATGATTTTTATGGAATCCATAGTAACATAAAGTTAACCCTTCAGTTCAATGTTCGCCTGTTGCAAAGTGTCGTCTGTAGACACAGCAGGCATCTTGCTACCAGTGGCTGGTTGACATGGTGCCATATTTATAACTGAAAAATGCAACTACTATTTTAAGAGGGAGTAATCCATTTAAATTGTCGAAAAATATTCCATATTATGAAAATTTTTGAAGAGTACTTTTCTTCACTTTAGATTAAGTTATGTCCTGTGCCACAGGTACATACGACAAAGGCTCTCAGTCACCCATACACATAAATGCCCTTTATATACACAAATGTTCACCTAACCCAAAGACCACACTCTCACTGACACATGGCAGCCCTGTCATAGTGACCCTAGTCAAAGTTTTTTTCTTAAGTGAATGGAACAGGACGTGGTGGTGTCTGGTAACAAAGCGCACATTGCTTGGCCTTCAGTAGCTCATGATGATTTTCACTGATCAGAAGTAGCTCTTACTGCAGAAAAGGCCTGGGAGGGCAGGGCCTGCTTTATGGCAGTGCGACCACACTGGGTGCTGACGTAGGAATGGGGCGCTGACCTCTGGGGCGGCTGTGTAGCAATAACTCAGCAATAACCTATTATTTCAAAACACCTTCTGCAGAGTTCTTGAGCATCCAGCTTTGAGGCAGCAATAAAAATATCAAGATAACTCTTGTGATTAATGTTCCTGTTAGAGAGAGAGATCTAGATTTTATCTAGTGGCATAAAGTAGTGCAGAGTGTTAATATCCGTGCTGCAAAGAACATGTACTGTGCAGATCACAAATCTGTATTTTGTATAGAACGTTGAGTGGTTTATAGAACATCGACTGTTACAAATTGTTATCAAGGAGCTGCATGCAAACTGTATAAAATAGTTAGGGCGTTATGTTTTTTCCCCAGTCATTCATCATTTATTCCTAATGTAGCTAAAAAGGGTTTGTTTCGGTAGATATACATTCTTATTAGTAAAGCCAGCCTTTACCAGTGCTTTAAAGTGAATGAAATGTATGTGAGAGAGGGACTATGGAGAGATAATGGCCACTTTTGCAAAGTGGTAGTCAGGGAATCCGAGGAGGTGGTCATGGGGGGGGCCCAAAACTGATTGTCGCACCTGTGGGAGGGTTACTAAGAACAATTATGTTGTTAATAAAGTGACAAAACACAACCACCCCCAAATGTCACAGAAATCAAAGCAAGATATTTATTTAAAAATTTAAGAGAGGCAAGCACTAATTTCCAAGAGGCCACTACTAATGTTCTAAAAAGATATACTCCCTAAAGTACCTGAACACATCACATAACACTTCCCAATTCTACCCACTTCAAAACGCTTAACAGCACAAGCTAAAAAAGCCACCAGTGACACTCCTGCCGAACCTAGAAGATACATAGACATGCAAATACACGGGCACTTAACCAATACTTTGAAGACCCTTTTGTTGGCAGGCTGCATCGCTCCAGACACAGAAGCCAATCCAAATTCCAAATACCATTATGATAGCACCACAGCTTGAGAAGCCAAAACCAACAACGCAGTAGAAGGATGACACCATGACTTTAATGCCACACTACCAAAAACCAAACCTACACTGTACAAATTCATAGAAGCCCTACAAATAGAACAAAGCTACCAACAACTAAGAATAGTGTAATCATTAACCCAAATTAAACCTAAAGTAAGTAAACAAACCAGTGAAATGTACAACATGTTACAATGTAAAGTCAGAATCTTTATAAACAACAAAGGAGTGCACTACTTAGGAATAATTACCAAACCCTATTATAAAACACCTATGGGCTCATTACGATGGTGGTCGAACGAAAGTCTGACCGCTATCTAAGCACCTATCCCACCTGCCATATTTTCATCAGACTGCCGTATAGGCAGTCAGGAAATTCCGTTGTCTATGCTGCTTGTGCTGCGTCCCGGAAAAGGGCTGCAGCACAAGCAGCAGTAGAAAAAGGGTTTTTTCAAACATCCATGCACTGTGTGCCAAGGACCATGTGGTGCCTGACACACTGTACCTGGATGTTTGGGGCGGCACCAGTTGTGCCACCCTGGCCACTTAGCCGTGGCCCACGGTGGGCGGGTCCCTGCTTGAGGCTCCCAAAGTCCCTGTCCGACAACCTGTAGGAAATAGACATCGTTATCCAGACGGCGGTGCCTGAGCAGGCACCGCCTCCATTCAGGATCATGATTCCAACCGCTACCCCATCGTATCAGTAGATCCTGGTGGAGGCGGCGGCGATTTGTCCACTGAGATTGAATGGTTGGATCTCCTGCATCCTAATGCAGCAGTCGGCCTGAAGGGCTGTCTGTCGGTGGGACTGCCACCGATGGCCTGCCGGTAGCGGTCCCACTGGCATCTTGATGTGCCCCCTAGTTACTAATTAAGGGCCCCATTACAATGCCAGTTGGACAAGCGTCCGACCGGCATCGTGATGGAAACAGGACCACCTGACAAGGAGTTGGTGGTCCTTCTTCCCTAATTAGGATGCTAACAGCTTCACGGCGGTCGGAAAGTGCATATTTCCTATTACGACTTGTGCTGCTGGCTGCAGTACAAACCACATTTGAAAATAGGCACTTTTGTAACATCCCATCACCATGCTGTGCCTGCCACACGATGTAGGGATGTTGGTGCACCCCAAGACACATAGTAGAGGGCCATGTGGTAAGGAGACCTTACTAGGGGCCACCAAAGTTACTTTCTACCTGCCTTTTCAGGGTGCTCGGACTGCTATGATAGGCCAGACGGAAAACGAAATCATAATCCCAATGGCAGAGCCGAGGCCGGCTTTGGCGCCATTTGGGGATTACTTTTCTGACCGCTGTCTCTACGGTCTCTGTGTGCCCGTAAGAAGTGGAGCGGAATTCCCCTGTGTCCCTCCGACCACCACTCGTAATACGGTGTTCGGATGGAAACCTATGATGTCGGATGAAAAGCTGCTGTCGGATGTCTCTCTGCACAACATCATAATGAGGCCCAAAGTAACTAATAAACCTTAACAAAGGTACACACTACCATAACTTAAGGATTTTAAAATAAATATGAAACAATATATTTTTATACATCAGTCAAGAAAACATAGAAATAATGTAAAAGAGTTTAATAATTAATTAAAAATCAACACATCAACAATAACAAAGCACGTTAGAAATAAACACAAAATGAAACCAAGTAAGTTCAATCCATAGAAATGTTAAATAATACATTACGATAATGGGCAAATACACAGATAATAAAATATAACATTTCCCTCACACAACACAAATAAATAAATAAACTTACAATTCTGTAGCTGTAGATCTCCATCCATATCCACATTCTCAAAATATAATCCCCAAAAAAGATAAATTGTAGTTCAAAAACACCACAAAAAACGTAGAAATGAAAATGTTTAAGGCATATCCATGGTAGTAATCTAAAGTCACAAGAAACCATGAAACCATGAAAAATCAAAAAAGAAATTAAAAATAAAAATATTGGTTTACTAGAAACCAAACTAATTTCCTTTTAAAAAAACACGCAAAAGCCACAGGTACACATGAAGCATCTGATCCGTAAACCTGTAAAAAAAAAAAGACTGCGCACCCACAAAAAACGCTATGTTAAAAAACAAGATGAACATAACATTAGGAAATGTAAAAAACGCAAATTGTAACATTACGATATCTAAAATAACACTACATTACTACCAAGCTCTAGGTAGTCCTAATGCATAACACATCTAAACAGGAGAAAACCTTTAAAAAACGTATAAAATGGTATTACATTATCCGATAATCAGCAGCAGGTAATCGCAACTAGTTTCCGCCAAATCCGATGAAAAGTGACACAAATAGATCACAAAAGTAGACTTAGGCCCTGATTATGAGTACGGCGGTCTTGAGACTGCTGCACCGTCGGTGGCTGTCTGACCTCCGCCTCTTCGCTGGTCTGACTGCCCAATTTTGATGAGAGCAGTCGGACCGCTCCAACACCACCGCAACTTCCAGGATCTTGGATTCTGCAGCGGCGGCAGCAGTAGGGAAAGCGGCGCCTCATGGAGCCGGTGCCGATGCGGGCAAAGCCTTTCTGAATATGACGTGCATTTTCGCTGACATTTTCCCATGAAAGGGTCAGCGGAAAAGCAGCAAAAGGGGCCCCAAACAGTCCCTTGGTAATTTTGCTCATTGGGCATTATGGCTGGTGGCATATGTTGTGCCCCCCTATGCCTGCCCTGTTGTGCGCACACTGTGTGCCATGCATGATATGCGGCATTGCAATAGTGCACACATGACCGTGCAGGTGCTGCAGTTTGGCGGCATTACCTTCAGGCTCTCTTTGTGAGGCGGAGCATTCTGCTGCCACAAGACCGCAGCCGGCACACCGCCTGCGGGGTGGTAAACTCCAAATGCGGCAGTCAGGATGCCGCTAGCTTGGTGGCGTTCTCCCGACTGCCGACGCTGTGGCCTGGCAGTCCTATAGCCAAGTTCGTAATGAGACCCTTAGCGTAAATATTTTGTCATTAAATGAAAACAAAAAAAGACTATCTTCCTATAAAAACAATGGAATGTAACAAAAAATTGTAATCAAATGTTTAAAAAATATGCAACAATATTAAAATATGCCAATAAATGTATAATGAAAATTTAAATACATAAAGTATAACATATTAATATAATATAGTACTGTTTATAATATATCTTAAAAAGTATATCAAGCTTGTTATAAAATGAAAATTTGATGTATTACAAATGTATATGGTTTAAAAAAATGTACCATAGTCTGAAAATTTTGAAAAGTACAAATATGTGAAACAATGTAAAAAACTATATAACATGTTTGTATTTAAAAAAAAAACAGAAATATCTATATGTTAAACAATATTAGGAAAATATATAAAATGTTATGTGTGACAATAAAAATCAACAATATTTTGAAACAAATAACAATATTTTTTAAGATTCAAACATATGTGTATAAAAAAAATATAAACATCTGTTAAATAAAGTATAATAATTTTAATAAAAAAATATACAACGAAAAAATTGTGTCATTTACTATGCTAATAAAAAAAGTCAATACTAATGATGCATGACACTAAAAAAGTGACATTTTACTGTTCCCACTTCCATCTACATCACACAGGGGATGTTGTTGCACACTAAAGGGGTGACATTTACTATTCCCACTCCAATCTAAGCCATTTAGAGGAAGGTGCTGGATACTAAAGGGATGATATTTACTATTCCCACTCCAATCTAAGCCATTTAGAGGAAGGTGCTGGATACTAAAGGGATGATATTTATTATTCCCACTCCAATCTAAGCCATTTAGAGGTAGGTATTGAACCCTTAAATTGTGATATTTACTATTGTTATAGGCACTTTTATAGCGCACAGCTGCCCCAGCAAAGGGGCGTCCCGGCGCTTTGGACAGGCAAAAGACATAACACAAGAGACATCAGAGAGTCAGGTAGCAAAAAAGCGGAATGCTAAAGTGCAGAAGGAAACAGATGAGTTTTAATAGCCCTCCTGAAAGCAAACAGGTCATCCAATGCGTGAATTTGGGATTGAAGTGAATTCCATAGCTTAACTGCCAAAACCCAGAAGGAGCGTCCCCCGGCACGGCAGGGCTTAAACCGCGGGACCACAGCCAGGTTTTGACCCAAAAGACCTCAAGAAACGAGATGGAACATAAAAAGTAAGAAGGTTCTCAAGGATCTGAGGGGAGGACAATTTAAGGATCTTAAAAGATAAACATAAGGTCTTAAAATCAATCCGTTGCGCCATGGGCAGCCAGTGTAGTGTCCGGATAGTTTCTTTCGCGGAACAGAACCTCGGTAGACCCACCAAGGCTCTAGCAGCAGCGTTTTGAACACGCTGCAACCGAGCGACTTCCGCCTGATTGGCCCCCAACAGGAGCGAGCTGGCGTAATCGAGCCGTGATAAGAAAGTAGCCTGCATAATCAGCTGCCTGGTAGGGGCATCGAAAAATTTCAGGATGGGCCTAAGTCCTCGCAAAATTCCGAAGCAAGTAGCTGCCACTTTTTTTGTGTGACTGCAGAAACTAAGGGCAGAGTCTAGCTAGACACCCAGGTTTTTAACCTCCGAAACCAAGGATGGAGTAACACCTAACTCTGGAGGCCACCACTCATCGCCCCATAGGCTGCACTGTTTGCCCACGATCAAGACCTCTGTCTTCTTAGCATTGAGCTGAAGACAGTTAGCTGTCATCCAGCCTGCTACTGCTAAGAGACCGTCCCGGAACCTGGGGGCCTCAAGGTCCGACCTCCCACTCAGTGTCACCGCAAGCTGCGTATCGTCAGCATAAGGGACCATATTCCTACTTCAATCTAAGACATTAAGGCCCTAATAACAAGTGTGATTATCCATCGGAACAACAGACTCATGGTGGGGTGGTGGTTGTCTTCCCACCACAACATAACGACCTTAGTGGTCGTTCCGCCCTTGGACCGCCGACACCGCCGGGGAACCGCTGTTCGCTGGCGCGGTGGCACAGAGGCCGTAAAATGCTTGGTGGATCGCAATGGTCCCGCCAAGCATTTTAAGGGTTTTCTCTATGCCAGTGTTTTCATGGCAGTTCCGGTGAGGAAACACAGTGGGCCCTTAGGGCCATCTTGAGCCTCACGCTCTGTGTATGCACACAGGGGGCACATGGATGCATACATAGCATTTCAGTCCATGCTATGCAGGAACAGTTGTTGGCATTCCCATTGCAGTGCCTATTGCACTGACAAACTCATAATCAGGCCATTAAGGGGATAGTTTGGGACACTAAAGGAGTGATATTTACTATTCCTACTCCAATCCCCTCATTTAAGGGAAGAGTCTTGACACTGAAGTGGTGATGTTTACTATTACCATCCCAATCTAATCCATTTAGGGATAGGTGTTGGACACCATAGAGGTGACATTTACCATTCTCACTCCTATCTAAGCCATTTAGGGGAAGGTTTTGAACACTAAAGGGTGAAATTTACTATTCCAACTCCAGTCTTTAAATTATTAGGGGGAAAAGTGAATACATTACCTAGTTCCACTCTACTGCAAAATAATTATTAAGAGTGTTAAACACTAAACATAACACATTATTTGTTTAACACTCCAAAGAAAATTATAATCATACTAGCAGCCCGTCCCGACGTTGTCCGGGAGCTATTAGGCTTCAGGGCCCCCGCCCGCCCCGACGTTGTCCGTGGGTCCCCCGGAGCCTTCCTCCATATATTGCAGTATTATACCTCTATGTTTACTTTGTACGCTTTTGTAACCTGCACACGTAACTTTTTCCTCCTGTAATGCACCGTTTGGCTCACTTTTTAATGCTCCGTTTGCTTCCTCTTGCTACCTGCACACGTCACTTTTTCCTCATATACCTCTATGTTTACTTTCTACGCTTTTGTAACCTGCACACGTAACTTTTTCCTCCAGTAATGCACCGTTTGGCTCATGCTCCGTTTGTTTCCTCTATGTTTACTTTCTACGCTTTTGTAACCTGCACACGTAACTTTTTCCTCCAGTAATGCACCGTTTGGCTCATGCTCCGTTTGTTTCCTCTTGCTCACGATTTTCATTTTTGCTTCATTTTTCCGCCGCTCACCGCTCCTAAATAAATAAATAAATAACCTACCTCATCCGCCGCTCACTGCTCCTCCCCGCCTGTCCGCTGCTCCTCACCGCCTGTCCGCCGCTCCTCCTCGCGCTCCTGGACGCCGCTCCTCACGTCGGGCACGCACGTCGCGGCCGGCGCTTCTTCCATGGGACTACTTTTTTTTTTCTGTACATTTTTTAAATAACGTATATTTATTACGTTTATATAGCCTATGTCCATCTGCACACCCTGACGATTACAATGATGTATCGGGTGTGTGGATTGGCGCTGTGGTTCCCGAGTTTACCCGCCTCAAAGGTTCAAAGTTCTTCCTTTATAATAGTAGTATAGATTGACTAAATAATATTACATAACAATATTAAAAGTCATACATATTTTATATTAAAAAGTAAACTTAGAAATGTTAAAAAAAATGTAAAACATACAATAATAATATATTATGTACTTCAAAAATATTTTTATTTAATAAATACAATACATTCATATATAATCATTTAACATAACACACAAAATAGTTCAATAAAAAACACAACAAATAACAGAATATATAAACAAAAGACAATTAACTTACAGAAAAAATTGGTTATTCAAAATTATAAATATTGACAATTTAATTTTCAAATACTAATTTAAATAAACATAATTTAACATGAAACCTATAAATTATTCACAAAAATACTTCAACACACTTCAGAACAATATTATTCATATAAGAAACATATATTTTACTTTTATAATGAGATATTAAAAATGTATTTGTAAAAAAAATAGTTAAAAAGATAAAAATTGTTAATTAACAATATAAACGTTTATAAATATTCAACAACAAATATATATAGTAGTAAATAATTTGTTTAATATTTAGATGTTTTTACAAATGTAAAAAAAATATACAAAATGTAAACATTTGAAAAAATATAAACCATCACTGGAAGGCCAAGTTTCTGAAGTGTCACCAATAAAATATGCCACTTCAGAGAGTCAGAAGACTTTTCGGCATCTAGCAGAGCAACTGCAGCTTGAACAACTGGGGATATCAACTGGGGATATCCTATTCAGAATGGAAAACAATGTGTGCTGGTTAATCAATGTGGATCAATGTGGAATAAACTCGTATTGGAGAGGAGAGACAATTATTTCACGATGAAGAGAGAGTCTAATGACAAGTATTTTCGCAAGGACTTTATCATCACAATTCAGTAGCGATAGTGGACGGCAGGATTGGCAAGACTCGGGGTCCTTCCCAGGTTTCACCAAAAGGACTACAATCACCTCCCACAAGGTAGGGGGGAGAGTCCCCATCTCAAGCAACTTGGCATTCAGTTCCAGAAGGTGGGGTGCAAGCAAATGTTTATACGTTTTTTTTAAAATATTCCCGTCAATCTATCGGAGCCTGGGGCTTTAGACTCATTAATGTAGTCTATAAGAAAGACAATCTCTTCCACTCTTATTGGTTCACTAAGAAATTGCTGCGGCGGGGATGACAGCCAGACTATTGCCTCCCCGGAAATGTAATTGGCAAGCGCGTGGTCCGCCCCTGCGCATTGGCAGGTATAAAGTCCAGTATAGTATATGCAACTATTCTGCCAGAACTTCACCATTATATGAGGTCTGAGTACCATCTGCAAGAGTAAGTTTGGGAATATAGTCACTGCCCCTTTGCAGACGAAGCAGTCTTGCCAGTGTATGACCAGGGCGCTCACCCTCACCATACCCTCGTGCCCTGGATTACTTCCCAAGGAAGTTCACCTCCTGATCTGAAAGGTCACAAATCTCTTCCAACATTTGAGCCTGGAGCTGTAACTGGGCATTATCGAGTCCCTGGGCTGCGGCAATGTCCATCTGCTGAAGAGCAGACTCATCCAGCACCAGGGAATGGTGGATATCACGAGGTATACCACACTGTTAGCTGTTGTTACACCATGGATATATACCTTGAAAGCTTCCCAAAGGGTGGCTTGCGTAGAGACGGTGCCTTATTTGAGCACAAAGTATTCAGTTGTAGAGGATCATAGTTCATCTCGAGAGCCTGATAGGGAAATCTCCAAACATACTCCACCCTCCTCCCTCCCAGGAATGGAAAGGTTAGCATTATGTACACAAGGGCATGATCTGAAAACGTACGGGGAGGCAGTTCACCTTATCCAGCCACGGCAGGAGCAAGTTCAATAGGATACAATAATCTAAACGGGACCATGTACTGTGTGGTACTGAGTAGAAGGTATGCCCCGCGGTTAACATATGTTGATGTTGCCAAGCATCTCTAAGGGAGTATGCAGTACATATATCCTGTAACACCTTAAGTGCATAGGATTTCCCACCCAGGCTGCTCCCCGTTGAGTTGAAAGCAGGACTAATGCATAAATTAAGGTCACCCCCCCCATCATGATGTGATTTACATCCACTCTTTCCAGTATAGACACTAACTCTTGGAAAAGGTCTGGTGAATCTACATTCGGCACATATACATTTAATAACTGCACTTTCTGTCCCGCTAGGTTGCCTGTGACCACTACATACCGCCCCTCCCTATCACTGATGTAGTCTATAAGCATAAAGAGAACTGAATGATGTATTAAAATATAAGCCCCGCAGGTGTATTCGCTCTCGGTGGAAACTAAATTATATGGGCCCCAAGTGGTTGCGTAGGACAAGGATGAACTAGGAGAGAGAGTTGTGTCTCCTGTAAATACCTTACCTTCACTCCATGCCGGACTAGGTATTGTAGTACTAGCTTGCCCTTTCCGGGATTACTGATACCCTTAATATTCCAAGTAAAAAATGGAACCTTCAAGTCTTGGTCGTCACGTTATGAGATATGGGCTTGCCTTTTCGTCTCCATGTAGAACCTATGCACTCCAAGTCAATATTATCCTTCCAATGTGGTATACAATCATATCTGTCATAAACAACCGTTAACCAATCTCATGCAAAAAGTCACCCAGTGAATCCCCACACTATACTAAAACAAAGGAAACAAACATTGCAAACAAATACAATGTACACCTTGGAGGATGGGCGATCCCCACAGTATATTCTAAACAGCAATTATAATACTAGATAAAGAATTACATGAGAACACAATTGGAACCATCAATTAACTGTAATAACCACGGAGGTGGAGTATAACATGGCAGTGTATCATTGCAAAATATCCACTAAGCAAATAAGCAGATATCCTAGTGTTGAACCTCCTATGGTGTAGCCCAGCAGCTATTCTGTGGCAAATACGTCTGAACTGTGCATAGCATGGAAGCCCAGGGGTGAGCATCCAGGAGAGCTACCAGTGTCTGGTCGGCATTCCTTGGCATATTCTTTTACAGGAGATCGGAATATCCATGGGGGAGTTAAATAAATGTGGTTTAACCTGCCCATCCATCCTGTGAAAATCCCAAAGTGGTATTTTCTTTTTTTTAATAATAAAACAATGTCACGGGGGCCTCCCATGGCAAGGGGAGCATTGAGCACTTTTGGGTGTCCCTTATTGACAGGTTTTTCCTGGAGGTGACAGGCACTGAAAATTGGCTGTATGTCCTCCCATCTAAATTAGGTGGGCGAACATATAGCTAAACCTTCGATGATCCGACAGAGTGAGGTCCATTGGAGCGGTTTGAACACATTGAAGATGAAGTAGTTTCAGCAGTTGTCAAACCTATTGTCAGTCTGAATTTTAATCGGGTAGGCGCACCATAATGTTGGCGGGGAGTGGACTTCGGGGATCCCTCTTTGCCAACATTTAAATCGGGATCTTAGTTTCTTGGTGCTTGCGCAGACATCAGTGTTATATGGGCTCCTACCTTTACAGCTTTGGGATGCTTGGTCTGTGCACATGTGCAGCATGAGTCCCTGTACATTTAAATGGCAAGTTGGTGAGTGGAGAGAGTTTGTGGTTCCTTCCACTTCCTGTCTTGTTTGCCTGCTTTTCAGCTCTATATCTATTAAAGCTTTTGCACTTTGCCGGTTATCTGCATCATTTCCTCAATCACCTATGGTTGTGATTCGACAAGTAGAGGTTCTTGGCTAGGACACTTAATTCTTGAAACACAGAGTTACTGGAGGGTCCGGAAGGTGTGTGCATCATCAGGGAGGTGTTCAAAAAGGGGACTTCAGTCTTAAATCCTTCCAATCAAATTGTGTGAATTTTGAGTGTGGGTAATATCTTCATTATTTACTGGCAATCTTAATTACGCCTAGTTCTACTGGTTTTATTTCCAGTACTTTTTTATGACGTACATTTTCACCTCAAAATTAATGACTGTGTCACCTCCACAGGTCCCTGTCATCCTCCCATTGAATGCAGGTGACTCTGCAGTGCTGTTCTCTCAATTTTTGTTGTACTGTTCCATACGTAGCTACCTCAATCCTCTGAAGTACCTCAGCGCTGTCCTTCCCTCTTTTGGATTTCTTGGACCATACTTTTTAATAATTTGTCACTGTCAGTCATTTTCTGCTCTGGCTGCCAGCGTTCAGTTATGCTAAAAGCTGTTGATGGTGCTCTGCTTTTAAAAAAAATCCCAAATGATTAATTTTATTTTTTAAGTTAAACATCTAAACAGCATTTGTGACACAACATTATCTCCAAGGAAGTCTATGTACTCTGAATGTAGAGTTCCTCCATGAATTTCAAGATTCTAGCTACCGGTGGACTAGATCACAAGATTCAATCAAACAATCTAAATTTGTAAAGTGCAGCCACTCACCAGAGAGGGTCTCAAAGCACAGGGAGCGGGGCTTCTGCTCCGTCTGTGCACTGAGGTTCAGTCAAAGAGCCAGGTGTTTAGATCCTTCCAGAATTGGGTCTGCGAAAGGGATTGTCTGAGGAGGAGAGGCAGGATGTTCCAGGTCTTGGAGGAGAGGTAGGATAAGGATCTCCCTCCGGTTCTAGTCTTGTGGATCCGAGGGACGGTGACCAGAGCGAGCTGAGCGGGGGTGTCTGGTGGGTAAGTGGAATGAGAGGCGGTGGTTCAGGTACGCTGGTCCTGGAAGGCTCTTGGGTTTATTAACTTTCTTTGAATTGAAGGTCCTTGGAAGGACTAAGATAAGGGATTTATATAAGGTTTTATACTATCCCAGGGTCAGCTTTTGTATGTAACTGCCTCATTGTCAAAAGCCTTAGATTTTGACAATACTGTATATGTTGATAACTATGCAATGATGAAGAAGCACTTAGTGCCTTATTACGAGTCTTGCAGTCCATGGACGGCCTGACTTGTGGAGCACGGGGATGGCAGTCTTCCGACCGCCCTATTACAATTAGGGTGGTCTGACCTCCATTGCCTGCTGAAGCCGCCAGGGGACTGCCATTTCCTGGCAGTGTTGTGGCAGTCAGGAGGCAGCAATATGTTTGGCTGGACCACCACGGTCCTGCCAAGCATATTACAAGTTTCCTCTCTGTCACGGTTTCGATGGTGGTACCTTCTCCATGAAAACGGTCGCAGAGAGGAAACAAAAGGGGCCCTACTGGGCCCCTTTGTGCCTTTGCGCTATGGGATACATGCAGGGGGGCAACATGTACCACCCTGTGTGCATTCACCCCAGTTCCTGCATGGCATGGACTTAACAGTCCATGCTGTGCAGAAACTGTTTTTGGTGTTCCCATTGTGGTGCCCATTTTCAGGGCAGCGCCATGGAAACTTTAAAAAAAAAAAGCCCAACAGGCACGAGAAACACTTGTAATCTGGTGGGTGGTATCCGCGGGGCGGACCTGGTGCCTCACTGCCAACTCGTAATCCGGCTCTTAGTGGTTGGCTGTTTACCTCCTGCACAACATCAGCATTGCCCTATTTAAGAAGGTGCCTCAAAAAAATGAAATCAAGCCTGGCCAATATACCCTCCACAGAAAAGAGTGACGAATCTGGCAGCATAGGTTTGGAGATTTATTTCTTAAGGAACTTTTTGAGTGTATTTTTTCTACATTCAGAGCATCATAGGGGTGTCCGCAACTGTTAGTGCTTTTTATTCCGCATATCAAAAGGCAGCTTCCTCAAGACCAGCACGCCAGACTTTTCCCCCGAGAAGGCCAGATACACCCAGAAGTTCCTATCATGAAATCTGGAACTGAATACTTACATAGTGGTGCACTTTAATACCTCACTTTAACCCCTGTAAAGGAAGCAGACTTTCCCTTTTCATGTATGACAGGGCACTTAAATACTTGAAACCATTGGATCTAGCATTTGGTTGGTGTTTACCACACAGTTAGTAAGAAACCTGTCTCAACTCTACTTGCTACCCCATTCCTAACGTTCAGGTGTCTAGTGCAGATAAGAGACATTAGACACATGCCTCTCCTGGTTTCATCAGTTCGTTCCCCCTGTCATGAGTCTCCCTCCTCCTAACCATGTGTGGTCAGCCATTTCAAAATGGAATGGGGTTCGCCTCCTTCAAGATATCCTGTTACAGGGGATTTCCTCACCAGGGTAGACCTCAAAGTTGCATACTTCACAGTTTCAATTTGACTCCCATTCTGTTTCCTCTTTCAGTATTAATGGATGGGCAATGTCGGATAGTTTACTTGACTTCTCTAAGACTACATCTACCTTCCTAGTTTTTTTTTGTTGTTGAAATTGCTCCCAACTGGTTTAGTTCCCACAGGATTAGCCTGTACGATATCTTTCTCAAGTCTCAGTACCTCTCTACTGCAGGTGGCAGTATGGATGGCAAAGAATACAAAGCAAGTTTATTTTGTAAAGTGGACACATTGTTGAAAGCAAATTCTGAAATCACTTACCCATTCAGCTGAGCTTGATGAAGAATCAGTACCCCTTCGCTCATCATTGCCTTCTAAATGAAATTCATGTAATTCAATCTCTTCAAGTTGTGTTTCCTCTGTAATCCTTCTAGCTGGAATGGTAAAGTTAATATGTTTATTTAGGACCACATTCATACAACGTGTATGAGCGGAGTATGCTTTCAAAAAGCTAGTCTCCCAGTGAATTGCTTTTAATATTTAGTAATATTTTTCATTTCCTAATACCATGAATGACTGGACTATTAATATTATCTGAAATTAATCAGATTCTCGCTAGCTATATTTGTGCTATATAAGTGCCCCTACTTACATACGTGGACGTAATAGAGCGTAGCATAACATAACATAAAACATAACATGAAACATAACATAACATATAACATAAAATAACTACTTCATAATGCAAAACGATGTTTGTTTTGCATATTATGTGTTAGGATTTGGTTCAAGGAACTGATCGGGAGCCATTGTAATGTATAGGAATAGAGACAAAGGGCTTGAGTAAGCCTAGGCAAGCTGCCCTCAGAACCATTGTGGCAATGCTGCGGCTGCCTTAACTAGCCAAGGCGTGTCCGGGCCACCACTTGCAAAGTTTTCTTCTGGGTCAGAAGTTTCTTTTAACCAAGGCCGTTCACGTGACCATGGCATCATCAGCAAAAAAAGAGTAACAGCCAGTTCACCTGCAATAGTATAAATGAATATATGGGCTTTTTTTTCCTTTTCTGGAGTTTTTTCGGAGCACCTAGTGGACATTTGTTTATAGTTTCCTGACCGGGTCCACCATAGTGTTCATGAAGGACCCAGACAGGAATAAAATATTACAATATGGTGTTGGAAGTCCCACCATAAAAGGACTACCCTTCTGACGCCATGTCAGCCTCCAGATGTCACACTGAGAAAGTTTTTCCCAATGAGGAGCTGACTGCAGCTCCACCATCAGGACAACAATTACCCCCCAATCTCTGAATGAGGCCGATCTGTCAGGCATAAGCAGAGTGGATGGCCTCAATTTGTTTTTGTAGACGTCCCATTGCCGTCGGAGTACCTTAGAAGACCCTTTCGGTTTTGACCTTTGAGCTTGTCGGACTGGTTGTGGCGTTCCTCAATCAGCATGTTATGTTATGTTAAATGAATTTGTTACGCGCACGGCTACTCAGGAGTGGCCGGCGCGAGACCAGCGGGGTGTGACAGTGGACTTCACGTGAATAGGTGTGTTTTCAATTTTGTTTTTAATGAAACTGGATCCACTTTTTATACAGACCTTCCTAGTAGTAATGTAAAGGAGGCGCACCTCACGCACAAATGACAACAGATGGGGTCAAGCAAATATGATGTATAGCAATTTCAATGAAACTAAGAATAACCATTTGGGGTTGGTGCCACTCAGGATAAATATGCACCCTACTACCTAGATGCTAAAGTTCATAGTAAATGGCAAGCACTTACTATGAAACACAATTTTTATGTACAGATATCCCGGCACTCCGAAGTAATTTATATTCTGTGTATTTAGTCAAAGCGAAAAATTCTATATATTAACCCAAATACCACTGGCAACAGACAAGTTTCGGTTCTCAGAAACAAATGAGTTTTTAATTAATAAATATTTTTGAATCATGATAATTCACAAAAAAAGGATTTTTTTGAAACACACAAAGAGTACATTTTCCCCAAAAGTTCAGATACATATACCAAAAGAGGGCAAATGTCCCCTAATTTTGAGAACAAGTCAAAAGACTAAGAATGGTAGTTATGTCCTCTTCATCTTGGTCCACAATAGGCAACAGCCGACATGTGTTTCTTCACGTCATGTACCTTTCTCACGGCTGCAAGAATAATAATGTTTTTACCATTGGTTTGTGCGTACATATATTTAAACTTTTTAAAAAATTCTTACAAAGATATGTTAAAATCTTTGTCACCAACTTCGTATATTTAGAAAGACGACCCAGTGAGAGTACACCATATGTAGTGAAAAGTTGAAAGCGGAAGATGATGAGGAAGATAGAAATCCTAAGAATAAGATCCCAACAAACTTTACTCTGTGAGTTATGACTTTATTCTACCAAAACAAGAACAAAAATAGAGCCCACATCCACACTGTGCAGAAAGAGCAAATTACTACACAAATTAAGTGAGTTAGAAACCCACTGGGCTAGTGTTGATTCAAAAGCTCTGACCTTTGTCCCCAATTCCAAGGGATATTATATACTAGTTTCGCAAGAAAATCAAGCGGTTGAGGCAGTGAGCAAGAGTCTATAATAAAAGAAGCACACAAAAGAAAATAGTAATTAGTCCATCTAAGTTTGTTAATGGATGGAAATAAGTTCCCGAGTTGTAATCAGAAGGACAACTCACTTTGTGATAATATGTCAAGATCCTCCCAATTTTCAAAAAACTGCCTGTATTGCATGATGCAGTACGTTTCACACCAGAAAGTTCTAATAAAATTGTGAGACCAGGGAGTACACCATTAGCAAGTATATCATAGATACAGATTCGACCAATCAATGGTTAGACTAGTGGGCCCTACCTATCGGTTAGCACATTGGTCAAAAAAAGTGAAGAGAACGTAGTAGAACCAAAATGCAAAGGGTATTTCAGTATGTCGCTGTAAGTCCTATTTTGAGCGAGTTATTCCACAGATGTGGAGAGAATAACTGAAATATAAAGGATATTTGGGTATGTATAAAGAATCAATGGCATACAAAAGTCATTTACCACTGGAAGTGTGCATATATAAGTAAACTCTTTCTTACTTCTTTTAATAAAACATTTTCCTGCGTGTGGAGCGACAAAGAAGGCTATGATATGCCTCTGAAAGAAAGGGAACAGAGAATATAAAAAAAAATTTTAAAAATGTTTTTTTTGTTTTTTAGTCTAAACTGGTCTCTAATGTTTCGAGAACCATAAAGGAGATAAAAAAAACACACAGCGTAGTCACGTGGAATATAATATGGATAATCCAGTTTAATTTAAAACATCCTATTCTATGTGCTACTTATATGTATATCTCGTCCTTGGAATGCTGCAAAATGCTCCCATTTTAACCAAAAGGGGCGTGCATCATATAAGCATTAGCTTAACTGACTAGTAGATTTTACTTTTTGTATTTAAGCAGAGGATGCACGAGGTACAAGTATAGATTTCAAAGTATGTTGTTAAGACACATGTTTCTTAAGTTGCTGGCCCTTATGTGAGATCAATAGTATGTTACAAAATGATCCACCACGATAATTTGTGGTACAAGTCTAAGTTTAAATGACCACATGTTTATAACATAGTACCTACTCTAAAGTAAATTCTAATGACAGCAGGTCGGGTCATAATGGCAAAGAAATTATGGAAAAGCGTCCAAATACCTATTTAGGATCACACGACTTGGTCAAAGGCCAATACCCCCATATCTTTGGTCCAATAGCCTTAACGGTATATGCGCTTACCTGGTCTATTCTGTTCGACGTAAAAGCAGCGTGGACTCCACAGTCTGCGTCCCACACGATA
This sequence comes from Lissotriton helveticus, assembly GCF_964261635.1. Lineage (NCBI taxonomy): Eukaryota > Metazoa > Chordata > Amphibia > Caudata > Salamandridae > Lissotriton > Lissotriton helveticus. Next base: position 344,037,934 of record NC_136060.1, on the reverse strand, counting down.
ACTATGTGTGCCATTTTGATCGCCTCTTAAACTCCTTAACAGGAAATGGTTCTTAGGTGACCCGGTAGTTGTTGTCATGGTTTAAACACAACCAGAACGTGAACTCAACCTATCGATGGCCCTTGCGTTTCCAGCGGCCATGTTTAAAGACGTTAGTTAGTATGCAAAGTCCCATAAGATATATATTGGCCATGGATAAGAATTTGTTTGGGATGAGAATATTTGAGTCTATATAGACACACACTCTAATTCATAAGGGAGGCCCTTATTTATACATCGGCCAAAAGAAGGTGAGCTCAACATATCGATGGCGTTTGCGTTTACGGCAGCCATATTTAAAAAGGCTTGTTAGTGTAAAAGATCCCATAACATGTTAATCAGTCATGGTTATATGAATACATGAATCCATATAAACACACAATCTACTATATGAAAGGGGCCCTTATTTTGACATCGGCCCAAAGAAGGGGATATAGGAAATGTCTATCGGTGTTACCAAAAAATATATAATAATATAGATTGTAACAACCACATCGTGCCATGACATTTTTGTATTGGACACATCGCCCTATGACCTCTGCTAAGTGCTGAGGCCTATAATGAGAAAATGGTAGCATTCTCAACAATTTTGAAGTAATTCAGTCCGCCTACACTGCATTACCAAATTGCATTCCTAATAGAAATATTAATTGCAAGGATTGCAGTTTAGCTAAAATAAAGAAAGTAGAGTCCAAAAAGAGGTATGAAAAAAATTTAAACTGAAAAGGAGCTGCCCCCATCCTCTGCCTCTTAAAACGTGGGACTCGTGCAAGGTGTAGGGACGAGGAGCGCAAAGAGCGCGCTGGGACATAAAAGGAAACCCACCTCTGCAAATAAAGAGGACCACATTCATGGAGTGCGCGATGAGCCATGATCAATAGTTTGAATTTGACTCTGGCTGCTAAGGGCAGCCAGTGATATAGGCGTAACTGATTATGGACACTGTCCCTGACTGACAAATCCGACAACAATTTGGCTGCGGTATTCTGGACCATCTGTAGCTTCTTCAACAGGTAGCCCGGGGTGCCAACGAAAAAGGCATTGGCATAGTCCATCCGGGACATGATCAGCGCACATGTGATCGTTTGTCTCGCCGCCACTGGTAGGAGAGGAAAGCAACTTCTAAACGATTTAAGGTAATGTGTACCGCAAAAAAAAGCTCTTCGTCAAACCAAACCCCAAGATTTTTTGCTGGATTCCCAGTGGAGGTCAGACATGGGTAATCGGAAGGCCAGAGCTGCTCTCTGAAATTCGAGGGAAATGTACCACACAGCAGAATCTCTGATTTCCCTTCATTGCATTTGAGCTGTGCATCCGCCATCCAATTAAAAATTGAGGCAAGGCAATGTTGGGCCTGAAATACGGAGCCGGCCCCTTTAGCCCAGGTGACATCCGCATACGCCATCACTTTAGCCCCCAACTCCTCTGCTGAATATATCAGAGGAGTCATACAGATGTTAAATAGGAGGGGACTAAGGGCAGAACCCTGCGGGACACCCGTTGTGACCACCTGAGGAGAGGAGAAGGGTGGGATCCAGATCTGCTCGTACCGCCGTTCCAGAAAGGAGCAAAGCCACGGTACCTGACAGACCAATCCTGGCCAGCCGAGACAGAAGCAATGGGTGCGGGACCATGTCGAACGCGGCTGAGAGGTTGAGCAAAATTAGCGCCGCCCTCCCGCCTGCATCCAGACAGTCCCGTATATCCTCTGCCACCTCAACCAGCACAGTTTCAGTGCTGTGTGACGGGCAAAACCTAGATTGCGCTGGATGTAGAAGTCCCTCATTTTCCACAAGGTAAGTCAGCCGTTTATGTACCCCCTTTTCACATACCTTTGCCAATGAAGGGAGGAGGGAAATAGGCCGGTAATTCCCTGGGCAAAGGGGATCTAGTGATTGCTTTTTGAGGAGAGGCCGAATCTTAGCCTCCTTCCAAGCCAAAGGGACCACCGGTTTCTGAAGGGAAAGATTGACAATGACGGTCACTTCGACATTAACAACCTCAGCTGCCGCTGCCAGAGTCCTAGCCGGACACGGGTCAGAAGGTAAACCTGATTTTAAAGCTTTAAGAATTTTAAGACATTCCAGCTGGACAACTGGCCTAAATTCGGACAGTGAACTTTCTGTGACATCGGGGGAACAGACCAGAGCATCCTCTGTTGGATCGTCCGAGGAGTGAACGTTGCTTGAATCCCTAAGATCTTATCTCTAAAAAAGTGAGAAAGAGTGGTGAAGAGCAGGTGAAGATGGCATTACACTAGCTTGGGCCACAGGAGACATGAAACTCTGGGCAATCGCATACATTTCCCTAGAGTTATTGTTAGCAGCTTCAATACGAGCTGAGTAGAATTGCCCTTTGGCCAACTTAATCGATGCAGAGTAGTACTTCTGCTTATCTCTAAGCTTGCTCTTGTCCGCTCGGCAGTAGCCACCCCTCCTCCATGTCCGTTCAAGAATTTTACATTCGTGCTTCAAGCCTTTAAGCAAGGAATTAAACCAGGGTTTAGACGGTGATTCTCTAGCCAGCCTGGTCAAGCGCGGTGTGGTCGACGTCGCCACTGCAGACGAGACCCAGCTAAAAAACCCCACAACCTGATCGTCGAGCTCTCCTGCCAATCTCGGTTTAGAGGCTTCCAAAGCCGTATTAAGTGCAGACGGATCAATTTGACCAAAGACTGATTTGTGGCTTGGATATGACGAGATCTCTGCCTTGGACACTTCCCACGAGAAATTGATTATATAATGTACCTAGGCTTCATTAATTGAATCGGAAAATGAGTGCAGATGGGATCAAGAACATATCCAGCTTGATGTGTAGGAAAGCTGACATGTTGATTAAGCAGAGTGACATGCAGCCCATCAAGCAGGTCCTGTGTGTCCTTACTATCTGTCTGGTCCAGATGTATATTCAGTTCGCCCAGGACTAAAAAGTGGGAGAATCTGACCGCCCTGGTAGTGATAGCGTCACCCCATTCCTGGAGAACCGGCCAGCTGGGCCTGGAGGCCTGTGAATCACTGTGTTACAACAACCCTTGCACCTTGGGTCGCTCACTGTTGAAGAGCGGACATTTAGGCAATGTTGGATTCGTAGTCATCGCAGAGTCAACGTTAGTCGCCCATATGCAACGGAGATTCCCCTGGGCATGTGCACTGACCTCTCACACGGGGGCGGGGGAATTGGTTGGCGCTAGCAGACTGGGAAATGGTGGGACTTCAGGTTATGGGGGATTTGTATGAAGATGGGGTGCAACTACCTTTTCAGACGATACAGGAAAGGTATTGTAGGAAGGTGGAATATGACTATATGGTTACCCCAACTTTTTTCCTGGTGTTTTGCTGGTTTTCGACTTAGTTGGCATGGGACCCTGCTATTCAGGGCCCCAGACTATCTGCTTTCTCTATAAAATGGACTCCATGTACTTTAGGTACATACCAGATTGGTTACTGGGTCACCCTTATGAGCCCCTGTATAATGTACCATAGATACCCAGGGCATAGGTGTACCCTAGGCCTACCAGAGGCTGCAGCATGCATTGTGCCACCCCTGGTATGCCTTCCAAACTGACACCACAGGTCTGTTCACACAGCCTGGGTAAGGTGGTATAATCACCTCTTACTTAGATATAGTATACCTATATCTACCTTATATATAGACACATATGCACCTATAAGCCACTCCTACGGTAGGCCTCGACAACCCTGGAGGCAGACTGCTTGGTTTTATGTGAGAGGGTGCTCTGGCATGAGATGAGCCCCTCTGCAGCTTTTGGAACCATCTCCTTATAGCTGTTCCATGATATAGCCATACCATATACTCTTAAGTGCATTATAATCCTCGCGGTTAATGCGAACTTTGGTTTGGCTTTATCAAAACATGTCGTGTAAGGTGTCAAACACTTTAGACTCCCCCCCCCCGCCAATTCTGGTGGCGGGGGTAGCATTGCACCCTTCTAGAGGGAAAAGACATGTATGTCACTGCTTTACCCGGTTAAAGTGAAACAGAGCCTCAACATCACAAAATGGATGCTGCTGCCACAGACACGAGTCTGACCTCTTGTTGCTAGACGAAACTCCGGCAGGGGAGGCCTGGACAATAGGTTTCCTGTCCAGGGAGGTGAGTGAGTTCCTTATATCAGTACTTTAGCATGATATTGAGACGGAATTTTGGCTCATATTGGAAATGTTGTTCGTTTTTCATAGCAAAGTGACTGATAATTTTTTTTTTTTTTAAACGTCAATTCTGTTGATCCATTCAGGAGCTATTAATGAAAAACATATGTCAGCGGCTATTTTTCAACATGGTGGCTGCGATTGTTTGGGCCACTATCTACAATGCTTAAAATGACCATTTGGTTAAAAATAATACTTCTGCCAAGTTCCATGTTTTGACTTAAAAAATGCATACTTTTTTTAGTCATATATTTTGGAAGAAATATTTTATCTTTCCGGACCACCCTAGCTAAATCAGAATATTTGGTATTGAAATTATAAGAGTCATTTAGAAGTCAATATGCATAGGGAATGTAATCTGTTATTATTTATCTGCATCCTTTAACTGATGAAAACCAGTCTGGCTATTTTTTGGGTGTCATGATTATCCCACAGTGTAGACACCCCCAGCATAAAAACTGCATTTTGCTTTTCCATAAGCTTTGTCATGCCAGTTGTATCAGGAAAATTAGGAGTTTTGCTGTATTATCTATGAGTATATAGGAATGTCTTGCTTGCTTATTGCCAAGTCCTCGCTTAGCTTACCTCTGACACAATTCAACAATGAAATATCTAATAAACAAGGTCAAAATAATGACTTCAAATTGATTCAGATCTCATTGAGATAACATCTAGAATAAGGCCCAAAAATGTGCCTCATGAATAAATGGTGACAAACTTTGAGGTATGCCCTTTTTGGAAGGGAAGGAAGGTTTCCAAATAAGTGCATTTGTTCCTACTCTGTCCATTAAGCTTTTGCTTGATCATTTTCATATTATCATACAGAGACCCGAGGATGTCATCTACGAATCAAATTAGTTTGAGATTTAGTAGGTCCTAGAGCCAGAGACTCATAATTCATGTTCCTCACTGAGGTACTGTAACTTGTGAACCCCTTAGTTTATAAGAACAACTGGAGATAAATGAAGATAAATTAACTGGAGGTTAGGACACTAATGTGTTCACAAGAAGAGTCTGGAGCCACAAAATACGCTGACGACACACAACTTGTCGTCTCGATTGACAAAAAAGATATAGATGCAGAACAGAAGTTTCAGACATGCCTGAAGGAGGTTTTTCAGTGGATGAGTAACAACCACTTGAAATGCAACAGTAGTAAAACAGAAATCCTCCCGCTAGGTAAGGATCATCTATTCTGTCCCAAGGATTGGTGGCCAAATGACTCACCGGCCCCGCCTAGTTCAGTGGACTCTGCACGAAATCTGGGAGTCCAATTTGATTCGGCTCTATCCTTTGATGAGCACGTCAGGATTACAGCAGGATGCTGCTTTGGCCTAATCAAGTCACTCAAGGAGTTTTTTGACTTCCTGCCCATTGCGTCCAGAAAATCAGTCGTGGTAGCGTTAATACTATCACGGCTAGATTATTGCAATGGTCTGATGGCTGGAGTGAAAAGGTCCACATTGAGAAAATTGCAGAGCGTACAACACGCTGCGGCAAGATTAGTTCTCAAACTGCCAAGAAATGCCTCTGCTTCTGCGTCACTACAAACCCTACATTGGCTGCCCCTTCACAAGAGGATTCTATATAGGCTCTTATTGACTGCTTTTAGAGCTTTAAACAACATAGGTCCAAAGTACCTCGTTAAGCGTTTTGTTCGCTATGATCCATCACGTTGCTTGAGGTCCTCGGGAGGTAACCTAACCAGGATCCCGAGGTACAAATACAAAACCAAGGGAGGCAAAACATTTACGGTCCTAGCATCAAGGGCGTGTAACATCATGCCTATAGATCTTAGACTGACTGACAAGGAGAGCATTTTCAGGAAACATCTTAAAACATGGATCTACCAGCTATCCGACAGCTTTGTAATGGCGGCAATCTAGAGCCCTACCCACTAATATACACATGCACAGCGCCAGGATGCCCCTTCCGGAGCGACAGGTTGCGCTTTATAAATACCCACATACAAATACAAATACAAAATCCTTTCGAAAGACAAATTACTGCAATGGATTTGTGGGTTGTGACTTTGATTTGAAAGGCTATTTCTTGGCTTGAATATGTAGATTTAATATGTAAATTAATAAGATTTTTTCATTGTCTCTGCTCCCCAACTTTTCGATATGGAAATAAAGTATATATAGTTATACTTTTGATTAGAAAACATATTATTTGCTATAATTTTTTTTTCTTTTGTCAGAATCATCTGCATCAAGAGTAGTGTACCTAGCTTTAATCTTGTAGAGTAATATTTCTCTTATCGAATAACACCAGCCAATTGTAAGACTTTTCTAAATTCTTACTAAGATTGACACCACACACTGCAGTAGCTTTACAGTTAAACATTATGCACTGCAAAAAAATTATGGAGTCACTACAAAATGTAACCAAAAAAATAAAAGACAAAAAAAACTAAATTAATGATGTAATAATAACTGTAAGTCAAAGGTATCCACCCCAATACCACCAATCATAAATGTGAAAATAATTAATATGGAATTTCTATCAAACTGAAATAACATGTCATCCAAGCCGGCCTATCTCAATTCAGGTTTAAAATAAAATAAACCAAAATGTGGGCATCTTTGAAATATTTTACGAAGAACAACTGTATGTAAAAATGGTCAAAGGCATAAGCTTTCCCTGGCTCACCTGATCCAATAATAGAAACATAATTAATAAAAGCAATTCATACAAAATATTTTCAAGCCAGCAAAAACTTCTTTAGAAGGTGTGCTTAATAAAGTTAGAATTGATCACAGTGTATTCAGAATTTATAGGCTGCCCAATTTCAAATAGTTGTCCAGTAATTTTTTTAAAAAATCTGTGTTTATTGTTTTATAAAGCCACACATAGCAATCATACAGCAGTGAATAACATTATACCTTACATCATATCATCAATGTCTGCGCTTCCATAGGTTCGCAGGATAAGCCATGTTTCCTTCAAAAGCTGTTACTATATAAGGCAATTCTCAATAATCATCCAATCGCACATATACCTATTTCAATAGGAGCACATTGTCTATATTGGGATGTATGACGTTACAACGCATACTTTTACAACGCCTACCTTTACATCGCAAGTTTTACAACGCATACCATTACAACGCATAGTGCTTTGGGGCGCTGGATAGTGAATAGTTTAATTTACTATTCCAACTCCAGTCCTCGTGGATAGTAGGGAAGGTGTTGGATAGTACATTAAACCTACTCCCTATCCTAGAGCGCCCCCCAGCGCAATGCGTTGTAATGGTTTGCGTTGTAAAAGTTGCATCGTAAAGGCACTGCTTGGTAAAAGTTGCGTTGTAAAGGATGTTTCCCTCTATATTGTTATGTCTACTTTTCAGCAATGCTTCCGGTGTGCCCAATCTTCCAATCTCAGAATCCAATATGTACATCAGGTACGGCATACCTCGTTTCGGGATATTTTGGGGACCATACCTACTCATTGCCATATGTTAGCACATTCACTCACCACCGAACCAGGCCCCTACCACCTTCCCTACTCCAGGTCCGATCAAGGGGAACCCTCTGGAGTCTCCTCAGCAGGGCCCACCTCCAAATCAGTGTCCGGTATCTGAAGTGCTATCACTAATGCTTCCCACACTCTGGCTGCTTCCAGCGCCTTCTCATTATTAGTACCTATAGCCTGCTGCAATGTAACTGTACTCTCACTTTTGACCCATTTGGTAACTCCGATTTCCAACTCCTTATCGTAGGCCCCCGTCGTGACTTCCATTGGGCTGTGATCTCTCTCTTAGCCAGCAGTAAGCCGAGGTTCAGAAACTTGCTTGTGATCTTTGTCTTAGGGGTGTGTGGGAACCAATGCAATATACAGGTACCTATGTCAGTGTCTATACGGCGCTCTGTAATGCCACAAAGCAGTTCGACTACTTCCTTCCAATATGTTCCCAATTGTCCACAAGTCCACAGCATATGAGGTAACTCTGCCCCCTCTAGGCCGCAACGCGGGCACTGGGCGGTATCCATCCGGAAATATCGGTTGATTCTGGCTGGGGTAAATAAGTCCTATGCAATATAAAGAAATGTATTAATTGAAACCTAGCATTCTGTGTGTTCTTCCATGCCCTTCGGATCAATTGAGCCCAAGTCACTTCCGGTATTTCCTTCCCAAAATACTCCTCCCATTTTCCTCGTAACTCCGTCAACAGGCGCAGGCCTTCAGTGCTCAAGCGCCTATAGAGACTTGTAATCGCCTTAAACGTCCCAGCAGCCATCATCACGTATTGACACATCATAGAAGTTTGGGGCTCTGAGAGCCCTTCCTTCCAGTGGTGCTGTATAGCTGCGATCAGGGCTGCATGCAGCAAATAGTCCCCTCGCGGCAAAATCATACCTGTGAGAAGTTAGCCTGGCATATGATGTCCACTAGTTCTAGTGGGCACCTTGCACCAGTCTAATCAACCCTTATTGATGGTGGTTGTAAAGTCAACCTTATAGAAAGCTATCCTAGTGGTAGCATGGACCAGCAGTCAATAGTCTAAGACTTCAGAGAGCATGTGAAGCCAGTTGTTTTACCAATTATAATCCCTTGAATACCAAATGAAAGGACACCACACAAGGTACATATCAAATATATATGTATTTATTCTAAACACAACCCCTCTGCACTCTATAGGAGGTCAACATGTCTTCCCGGTTCCTTGCCCGTTGGCTAGTGAGCCCCCTGAAGACGCCATCTTGAATCTAACTTGCGATCCTGGTTGCTCCAGGCTTGCAAATAATCGTTAACAAAAGAGGGATGGAGAGGGAATAGTGGATTCTGTCTCCCCTAGCAACTATCATAAACAAAATGGAATCCACTGGGTGGACTGTTCGATAAGGGAGGGGTTTCCACAGCTGCGCGCTGTTTACAAATAACGCCATCTTGAATCTAACTTGCGATCCTGGTTGCTCCAGGCTTGCTCCAGCTTCCCTAAAAAGGAGAAGTGCCACAGATCTTGCTGGTCTGCAACAGAGCCAATCTCAACATCCTGCGTGGGTTGCAGTTGCCAAGGCTTGTTGGGTCCAATCCGGATACTGACACCGCAGTCAACTAGATCCTTTGTGGGACAGCTCAAATCCAGCGCCTGGTCATCGTCGATGCCTCCTGAACCTCGTGGCTGAAGAGACAAACTCATCTTCTTCATCTTCAAGCACATGACATCGCCTGGTTCCTTCCTGGTCACTGGCTATTGACCCAGACTCTGTCCCCTCTGTTATCAGGTTCTACACATCTCCGATCCAACCTTGGATCCACCCGCACACTTGTCCTCTGGTCGCCTGCAGCACTTCTTTGCAGATTACTATAGAAAACAACGACGAAACCCGACACCAAAAGGCACCTATGCACCCGGCTTCCCTGGGTGAGGTAACACGAGTACTCTGGTGCTCCCGTGGGCTTGACTCTCGAAGTGTCCTAGTCTAAGGGGGTTTTGTCGTAGTCCATCCGGAAGTACCCGTAAACAGTACCTTTGTAACTTCTTCGTTTCCTATGATAAGTCAATGGTAACTCGTGCCTATGTTTAGACACTGCACGAGTCTCCTGTGGGCCTGCTACTACCTAACCTTTGATTGTTTAGTGTAGCCCCAGCGATTCCCTAGGCCCTAGGCCTACTCTCTATTTCCAACGTGGTTGTTATACCACTTTCTTAGTATATGGTTTGTGAGGCCCCTAGGGCATTACTGTATATGTGCAACTTATCGTATGCTAATTGAGTAACTTGTGATGTACTTTTACCTCTGACCTCATAAAGAGTGCAGAGGGGTTGTGTTTAGAATAAATACATATATATTTGATATGTACCTTGTGTGGTGTCCTTTCATTTGGTATTCAAGGGATTATAATTGGTAAAACAACTGGCTTCACATGCTCTCTGAAGTCTTAGACTATTGACTGCTGGTCCATGCTACCAATAGGATAGCTTTCTATAAGGTTGACTTTACAACCACCATCAATAAGGGTTGATTAGACTGGTGCAATGTGCCCACTAGAACTAGTGGACCTCATATGCCAGGCTAACTTCTCACAGGTATGATTTGCCACGAGGGGACTATTTGCTGCATGCAGCCCTGATCGCAGCTATACAGCACCACTGAAAGGAAGGGCTCTCATAGCCTCAAACTTCTATGACGGGTCAATACGTGGTGATGGCTGCTGGGACGTTTAAGGCGATTACAAGTCTCTATAGGCGCTTGAGCACGGAAGGCCTGAGCCCGTTAACGGAGTTACGAGGAAAATGGGAGGAGTATTTTGGGAAGGAAATACCGGAAGCGACGTGGGCTTAATTGATACGAAGGGCATGGAAGAACACACAGAATGCTAGGTTTCAATTAATACATTTCTTTATATTGCATAGGACTTATTTACCCCAGCCAGAATCAACCGATATTTCCGGATGGATACCGCCCAGTGCCCGCGTTGCGGCCTAGAGGGGGCCGAGTTACCTCATATGCTGTGGACTTGTGGACAATTGGGAACATATTGGAAGGAAGTAGTTGAACTGCTTTGTGGCATTACAGAGCGCCGTATAGACACTGACATAGGTACCTGTATATTGCATTGGTTCCCAAACACCCCTAAGACAAAGATAACAAGCAAGTTTCTGGACCTCGGCTTACTGCTGGCTAAGAGAGAGATCACAGCCCAATGAAAGTCACAACGGGGGCCTACGATAAGGAGGTGGAAATCGGAGTTCCCAAATGGGCCAAAAGTGAGAGTACAGTTAGATTGCAGCAGGCTATAGGTACTAATATTGAGAAGGCGCTGGAAGCAGCCAGAGCATGGGAAGCATTAGTGAAAGCACCTCAGATACCGGACACTGATTTGGAGGTGGGCCCTACTGAGGAGACTCCAGAGGGTACCCCTTGATCGGGCCTGGAGTAGGGAACGTGGTAGGGGCCTGGTCCGGTGGTGAGTAAATGTGCTAACACACTGTAATGGGTAGGTATGGTCCCCAAAATATCCCGAAACGAGGTTTGCCGTACCTGATGTACATATTGGAATCTGAGATTGGAAGATTGGGCACACCGGAAGCATTGCTGAAAAGTAGACATAACAATATAGACAATGTGCTCCTATTGAAATAGGAATATGTGTGATTGGATGATTATTGAGAATTTCCTTATATAGTAACAGCTTTTGAAGGAGACATGGCTTAGCCTGCGACCCTATGGAAGCGCAGACATTGTTGATATGATGTAAGGTATAATGTTATTCATTGCTGTATGATTGCTATGTGTGGCTTTATAAAACAATAAACACAGATTTAAAAAAAGAAATGGCTGGACAACTATTTGAAATTGGGCAGCCTATACATTCTGAATACACTGTGATCAATTCTAACTTTATTAAGCACACCTTCTAAATAAGTTTTTGCTGGCTTGAAAATATTTTGTATGAATTGCTTTTATTAATTATGTTTCTATTATTGGATCAGGTAAGTCAGGGAAAGCTTATGCCTTTGACCATTTTTACATACAGTTGTTCTTCGTAAAATATTTCAAAGATGCCCACATTTTGGTTTATTTTATTTTAAACCTGAATTGAGATAGGCCGGCTTGGATGACATGTTATTTCAGTTTGATAGAAATTCCATATTATTTATTTTCACATTTTTTGATTGGTGGTATTGGGGTGTATGCCTTTGACTTACAGTTATTATTACATCATTAATTTAGTTTTTGTTGTCTTTTATTTTTTTGGTTACATTTTGTAGTGACTCCATAATTTTTTTGCAGTGCATAATGTTCAACTGTAAAGCTACTGCAGTGTGTGGTGTCAATCTTAGTAAGAATTTAGAAAAGTCCTACAATTGGCTGGTGTTATTCGATAAGAGAAATATTACTCTACAAGATTAAAGCTAGGTACACTACTCTTGATGCAGATGATTCTGACAAAAGAAAAAAAAATTAGAGCAAATAACATGTTTTCTAATCAAAAGTATAAATATATATACTTTATTTCAATATCGAAAAGTTGGGGAGCAGAGACAATGAAAAAATCGTATTAATTTACATATTAAATCTGCATATTCAAGCCAAGAAATAGCCTTTCAAATCAAACTCACAACCCACAAATCCATTGCAGTAATTTTGTCTTTCGAAAGGATTCTGTGGCTCCAGACTCTTCTTGTGAACCCATTAGTGTCCTAACCTCCAGTTAATTTATCTTCATTTATCTCCAGTTGTTCTTATAAACTAAGGGGTTCACAAGATACAGTACCTCAGTGAGGAACATGAATTATGAGTCTCTGGCTCTAGGACCTACTAAATCTCAAACTAATTTGTTTCGTAGATGACATCATCGGGTCTCTGTATGATAAAATGAAAATGATCAAGCAAAAGCTTAATGGACAGAGTAGGAACAAATGTACTTATTTGGAAACCTTCCTTCCCTTCCAAAAAGGGCATACCTCAAAGTTTGTCACAATTTATTCATGAGGCACATTTTTGGGCCTTATTCTAGATGTTATCTCAATGAGATCTGAATTAATTTGAAGTAATTATTTTGACCTTGTTTATTAGATATTTCAATGTTGAATTGTGTCAGGTATAAGCTAAGCGAGGACTTGGCAATAAGCAAGCAAGACATTCCTATATACTCATAGATATTACAGCAAAACTCCTAATTTTCCTGATACAACTGGTATGACAAAGCTTATGGAAAAGCAAAATGCAGTTTTTATGCTGGGGGTGTCTACACTGTGGGATAATCATGACACCCAAAAAATAGCCAGACTGGTTTTCATCAGTTAAAGGATGCAGATAAATAATAACAGATTACATTCCCTATGCATATTGACTTCTTAATGACTCTTATTATAATTTCAATACCAAATATTCTGACTTAGCTAGGGTGGTCCGGAAAGATAAAATATTTCTTCCAAAATATATGAATAAAAGTATGCATTTTTTAAGTCAATACATGGAACTTGTCAGAAGTGTTATTTTTACCCAAATGGTCATTTAAAGCATTGTAGATAGTGGCCCAAACAATCGCCGGCACCATGTTGAAAAATAGCTGCTGACATATGTTTTTCATTAATAGCTCCGGAATGGATCAACAGAATTGACTTTTTTTTTAAATTGTTTAGCAGTCACTTCGCTATGAAAAACTAACAACATTTCCAATATGAGCCAAAATTCGATCTCAATATCATGCTAAAGTACTGATATAAGGAACTTACTGCCTTATAAGGGTCCAATTCTTTGATTTGTGGCTTAATTACTGCATTGCAGGTCGGGACGCTCACACAACAAAAATAGTGGTATGACTGAGAGAATAGATTATTAATTTGTTGCGCTTTTGTAACAAAACTTCCAATAAGTAAGTCATAACAATGGTTCTGTTTTGTTATAGTTTTAACAAGTATTTAAAATGTCAAATTCAAGAACAGAGAAATGAGTCAGACCTTTACCTGGCTGTATAGGATGAATCTATAAAGAGACATTTTAGGTTAGTGGAATGTAATAGTGTATCCGACCCACAAGGTAGGCCATCTATGGACTGGGAGACATGTATTTTTGAATCAAAAACGAATAAGTACCATGTCCTGCTGATTATGCTACTAGGGGGTACAAAAGGGGGTGGTGATGGACGGAGCATCTGAATCAATCAAACACTCACACCCAGTCAAAGGATCTGGGTTGAATCCATCACCGTTCTTTAGCCCACTCTGCCACCCCAGTTCAGACATGGCTATATGCAAATCAGTCTGACCCTGTGCCTCATGGGAACAGTCCAGCCAGAACTGCCAAGCCATGTCTTCCCTGGACCGGAAACAAGCTTCCGAGGACCGGTTTCTGGCATTCCAGCCGTCTTCAGCCCGGCTTGCTTGAATCCAGTGGCAAAGGGAGCAAGGGACTCACGTCTGAGCATACCCTGCCACACATATGGCGGCCAAAAGCGGTACAAAAGGAGGTGGTGATGGACGGAGCATCTGAATCAATCAAACACTCACACCCAGTCAAAATATCTGGGTTGAATCCATCACCGTTCTTTAGCCCACTCTGCCACCCCAGTTCAGACATGGCTATATGCAAATCAGTCTGACCCTGTGCCTCATGGGAATAGTCCAGCCCGAACTGCCAAGCCATGTCTTCCCTGGACCGGAAACAAGCTTCTGAGGACTGGTTTCTGGCATTCCAGCCGTCTTCAGCCCGGCTTGCTTGAATCCAGTGGCAAAGTGAGCAAGGGACTCAGTCAAAAGATCTGGGTTGAATCCATCACCGTTCTTTAGCCTACATTCTGTCCATCAACTGTGTTTTTTTCAATTTTCACCCCGAGTGGGCTGGGTATGCTCAGACGTGAGTCCCAGGCTCTCCACACCACTGGAGTCAAGCTATCCAGGCTGATGAAGGCTGATAGCCAGAAACAGGTCCTTGGATGCTTGATTCCGGTCTGGGAAAGACATGGCTTGGTAGTTCGGACTGGACTGTTCCCATGAGGCACAGGGTCAGAGCTGATTTGCATATAGCCAGTGTCTAACCCAGGGTGGTGTGGAGTGCAAAAAAACGATGGATTTAGGCCCAGATCCTTGTACTGGGGTGAATGTATGACATTGTTCTACATTCTGTCCATCAACTGTGTTTTTTGCGATTATGCTACTAGGGGCATGGCTGTAAGATATGAAACTATAGAGACACATTTTCAGACTCTCGAGTCTTTAAATTGCCTTCCTGAAGAAAATTAAGGCATGGGGACTCTACATATATTGAATGTTGGTAGTGGAAATAAAGCCACCCTCCTCCAGTTTAAAGCAAAATTCTACAGAAAGTACGATGTGCGCTACATCAAATAAAACTGGACTGTGTACTGGTTGGAAGCAAAAAAACTCAACACAAGCATCCTTTGGAGTCTAATAATTCACAGATTTCAGAAAGTGATTTTGATGCCCCTTCCACAAATCGATTTACTAGGGGAAAACAACGTTTGCAGTCATAACAAGTTAGAACTGAAATACTTTTTCTGTGATAATATATACACTGAATTTCATAAATAAATATTATCTGTTGCATCACCTTTTAAAGTGGATACCTTTATAAGGCACGCAATTTGGCTCACACTTTTCCTTTGTAGATTTAGTAAGCAAGAAGCCAGAAATGAAAAGGATGAACCCAGTGTTTAAAATTCAGGAGCATTTTTGTAGAGCTACAGCCTTCAATCAATCCAGTCTGGAATATGAAGAAAATACACCCGTTTTTAAACTTTGTGAACTTAATCAACTCGACTGTAGGAGAATTGAGCAGCTAGGAGGAAACTGATTCAGTGTTCATTCCACAGGGGTAAAACAACAAATTCTAGCTAATTTGCATTAACTTGAAACATATACAGAAGGTAGGGATGCGTTAATAGTTGTAAACAATTAAGCTGGACTCTCTCTGAGGCAAAACTGTGCTTTTGATGGTGATTCAAGCAGTAATATTACAACAAGCAGCAGAGAAGGAACGCTGAGGTATTCTAAAACAAATCACCTTCTTCTGGATCGTTTAAAGAAGAATAGGTAGAACAATTCATCCCTTCTACACTTCTGACTCTAACATCTATAATATTGTTTGAGTAAGGAACACTGCACAAGATAACTTATGGATCACAACCTAGTTCTACTAAAGCACATCTAACCTCTTCCAATATCTTTAGCACAAGAGACATAATTTCCATTATTTTCTTCTCAAAAACAATATATAAGGATCTTAAAGACTTTTCCCCCATACAGCCAATAATAGGATGACTGGAAAGTTCCAAGACTTGGCCCATGTGTTAGCTAAAAGAGATTTGCCAGAAACTGGAAGGCACCAGGGGCCCAGGATTGTTTTTTGGACAAACGAACTTGAGAAATGGCAGGTGCGGAAGGCAGGTTATTGCTCAGGGAAGCCAGCAGGGGAATAGGTACAATAGACAGGGAGGGCCAGAGCTTGGGAAGAAGTGGTGAGCGAGCTGATAGCCAACAGGCAAGACACTGATAGTAGGCCAAGCACTCCACAGCCAGCTGCACTAGAACAAGGGGGACTTTGATCAACACTGTGACACACACTGAAGCTGGAAGCCCGACCTACAAAAACCCAATAGCATGCAGAGATTGCAAATACCTACTCAACCGCAACTCAAAGGGGGAGGAGGGATGTTTTGTTACATGGTAATGTTACGTTCAGTATGCCAGAGGAAGAAGATTGTATGTACCAATTATGACGGAAATGGTGAACAGTGTGTAAATGTATTTTGTTTGTGCCTTGAAAACCAATACAATCTGGTTGGAAAAAAATAAGGATCTTAAAGACTTCTTATTTTATTTTGCCACATCAGTGTCATAAACCGTTTCTTAAGCTACTGAGCTTAAATAGGCAACTCCACCTTTTGCTTCTTTCTTCCGCCACACTACACTTTCTGTCTTCTACTTAATTTTGCATGTTTTTTCATCCCTACTTTTGCCCATTGTCATAGTTCTCACAACTTTTTCCTACCTCTTCAATTTCTACCTTTTCTGCCTTTTGCTCCTTTAGTCAAGGTCAACGTCCAATAATATAAAATGATTCCAGGCCCCCAAAAATGAGTGCTGGTGCCAACTGCCTGCACAAATTGCATCTGCACAAATTAAACACTGAGTCCAAGGCTATGGGATGACAGTTGGGTGACTGCCTGGCTAGCACTTGCTCCTGTGAATAAAGGAAGTGAACCCACTGTCATACTTGCTCTGAGTTGTGTTAATTATTCCCCAAATCTCTTTGCCTGTGTTGTCTAACTGTCCTGCTGACTATTCTATCGAGGTCGTCTCTACTGCTGGAGCCAGATTAAGTTACTGAAGTGCTGACGGACTTTCAACTATGTCTTTTTATGCACCTTATTTATGTACTCATTACTATGTGCCAATGTGTTCAAAACTGCATTTAATGCACAATGAATTATTATCATTCATTGTTCATAAAAAAGTGGCTAGAAATGCATCACATTTTGATAAAGATGCATATAGGAACAACATACACCTCTGTGCATAATTACTTTTATGTTCTATTCTGTTCTCATCACTTTTTATTGGTCGGAGGTTCTGGTGAAACACCATTTGACACAGATTTATTGAAAAAAATCTCAATGTTCCTGACTCACTGTGCGGTAAGAGGAGTCATTGCCTATTAATTATCACAATAGTAGAATAATTCTAATACTTTAAAAAATACTGCAAAATATGCTGTGTTTCAAAACTCCCACCATATTGTGATATGTTTAATAGATATTGTGATGGGTACCTGTCAAATCCAAGACCTCTTTCTGTTTCTTAGGCCATGCACCGAAAAACATCTATCCCTGCTTATGGCCCGGCATAACAATGTACAGCTTGGGATTTTTTCAAAACCCTTGAGATGAGGGTGTCAGTAGTTGGCACAGGCAGTCAGTGGTCAAGGTGTAGGTGAGAGTAAAAGCTTAGCAATGGAGCACTACTGACATGTGAGGAGGGGACAACAAGTGCTGCGCTGGCTGGATAAATGCTCTAATCCTGCATCAGACATGGAGCTTAATAAGACTGATAATTTTGAGGCAACATGAGAGTCATTAAAATGTCCACAACAGAGACTGGATCGTACATGTGCTCCCAGGTTTTACTTTAAAAATAACATTATTACCTTTGATTCTTGGCTTTTGCATCCTCTTGCAATAGAAACATACTGGTATTCCCAGGAGAAATATTAAAAGAATAGCCAATTTATTGTAATGCTTTTGTTCGTCATTTTCTGCAATTAAATTTCAAAGATACAATGAGAATTTCAATATTAGACTTTAAAAATAAGACAAACACATTGGAAGTTCTTTCATTCAAATGTTCAATTGAGTAATTTACAAAAAAGGACAAAAAAACCAAAATTCACATTAGCAAAGTATAAAGAAATATATATATTAATATATATATGTGTGTGTATATACATTTATATATATATATATATGAATATATTTATATATATATTTAATGAAAAAAATCAGGTTTCATGGACGTTATAGTTAGAAATTAGCATTTAAAAACCTTTGAAATTCACTGAAAAAAACCATTGGTTTCAGGGACGTTATAGTTAAAAATTAGTATTTAAAAAACCTTAGAAATTTACTGAAAAAAACACAGGTTTCAGGGACGTAATAGTTAGTCGGACATTTCACTCGTACAAAACCAGAGAAATTCGGCCGGTATAGTTAGTTGAGCTAACTATAACTCGCGCCCCCGCAATGCAGTGCTGATGACGTCACATATTACATCATTCATGACATGGTCAGTGATATCCCTGATGACATCCCTGAAATCTGTGGTTTTTTTTAGTGAATTTCAAAGGTTTTTTAAATTGTAATTTCTAACTGTGCCTACAGAGGTAGGCCATGTGCAGAAAGAGGAAGAAAGAAAGAAGCAAGAGAAATGTAGAAAGAGAACAGAAGTCCAGAAAGATGAAGAAATGTGCAGAAAGAAGCAAGAGATGTGCACAAGAAATAACAGAGGAGCAGAAAGAGGTCTTGTTGCAAAGTCATCCTGTGCCCCCAACTTTTTGCTGACGGTTACTGGTGGTAACTGAGTCTGACTAACCAGGCCTAGAGCCACTGCTATGCTGAAAGACACTTAGAATACAGTTAAAACACCTACAAACACTAGGGTACACTATGGTTTGGGGTACCCCTTTGATTGGCATGACCTTACCTGTATGACCCTAGTGCATAATAGGGCAGGGGAATTAAAACATCCTCTAACTAAGTGGTGAAGAAGGAGGTAAGAGAAGTGTAGAAAGAAGCAACAGAGGTGCTGAAAAAGGCAAGAGAGGTGCAGAAAAAAGCAAGTGAAGTGCAGAAAGAGGCAAGTGAGGTGCAGAAAGAAGCAAGTGGAGAAAGAACAAACAGAGATGTAAAAAGAGGCAAAAGGGGTGCAGAAAGGGGTAGGAGAGGTGCACAAAGAGGGAAGCGAGGTACAGAAGGAGGCAGGAGGGGTGCAGAAAGAAGGAATAGAAGTGCCGAAAGAGGCAAGAGAATTGATGAATGAAGCAACAGAGGTGTAGAAAGAAGCAAGATAAGTGCAGAAAGAGGCAAGCAAGAGCAGTGCAGAAAGAACGAAGGAGGTGCATAAAGAGGGAAGAGGGATGGAGAGAGAGGCAAGAGGGGTGCTGAAAAAGGTAGGAGGGGTGCACAAAGATGCAAGAGAGGTACAGAAAGAGGCAGGAGGGGTGCAGAAAGAAGGAAGAGAAATACAGAAAGAAGTAACAGGTGCTGAAAGAGGCGCAAAGGGTGCAGAAAGAGCAATAGAAGTATAGAAAGAGGCAACAGAGGTACAGAAAGAGGCAAGAGGGGTGCACAAACAGGCAGGAAAGGTGCAGAAAGAGGAAACGGGGTGCAGATAGAGGCAAGAGAGGTGCAGAAAGAACAAAGAGGGGTGCAGAAACAGGCAATAAATCTGCAGGAAAAAGCAACAGAGGTGCTGAAACAGGCAAGTGAGGTGCACAAAGGGGCAAGAGATCTGCAAAAAAGCAACAGACATGCTGAAAGAGGCAAATGAGGTGCAGAAAAAAGCAAGAGAAATGCTAAAAGAGGCAATGGAAGTACAGAAAGAATCAGCAGAGGAGCATCAAGAGGCAAAGTGGTGCAGAAAGAGGCAAGACAAGTGCAGAAAGAGGCAAAAGAGATGCAGAAACAGGCATGAAAGGTACAGAAAGAGAGAAAGGGATGCAGAAAGAAGCAATAGAGGTGCAGAAAGAAAAGAGGGGTACAAAAAGAGGTAAGAGATCTGAAGAAAAAAGCAACAGAGGTGCTGAACGAGGCAAGTGAGGTGCAGAAAGTAGCAAGGGAGATGCAGAAAGAAGTAACAGAGGTGCTAAAAGAGTCCAGAGAGGTGCAGGAAAAAGCAAGAGAGGTGCTCAAAGAGGCAAGTCAGCTGCATAAAGAAGCAAGAGGGATGCAGAAAGAGGCAATAGAAGTGCAGAAAGAAGCATCAGAGGTGCACAAAGAGGCAGGAGAGGTGCAGAAAGAGGAGACAGAAGTGCAGAAAGAAGCAACAGAGGTGCTCAAAGAGGCAAGAGGCACGCTGAAAGAGGCAAGAGCAGTGCAGAAAGAACCAATAGAAGTGCAGAAAGAAGCAACAGAGGTGCAAATGGAGGCACGAGGAGTACAGAAAGAAGGAAGAGAAGTGCAGAAAGAAGCAACAGAGGTGCTGAAAGAGGCACAAAGGGTGCAAAAAGAGTCAAGAGAAGTGCAGAAAGAAGCAACAGAGGTACAAAACAAGGCAAGAGTGGTGCAGAGAGAGGGAAGAGAGGTGTAGAAAGAGGCTACAGAATTGCACAAAGAGGGAAGAGATGTGCAGAAAAAGGCAAGAAAAGTGCAGAAAGAGGCAAAAGAGTTACATAAAGAGACAACAGGCGTGCAGAAAGAAGCAAGACAGGTGCAGAAAGAAGCATGGAAAGTGCAAAATTGGGGAACAGGGGTGCAGAAAGAGGCAAGAGAAGTGTAGAAAGAGGCAACAGAAGTCCAGAAAGACAAATAAATGTGCAGAAAGAAGCAAGAGATGTGCACAAAGAACCAACAGAGGAGCAGAAGGAAGCCTTGTTGCAAAGTCGTCCTGTGCCCCCAACTTTTTGCTGAGCGTCCGTGACGGCTCATAATTGCATAAGGTCTTGAGTGTTCTTAACACCTCATGTGCTTGTCTGTTCCAGTACAATTTCTAGCTTGAAGTATGGACTTTCACAACCAATGTAACTAATCGCTGTGGTTTCAGTTGAATTGCCTGATTTGACACTTTTTTGAGCGCCCTTGACAGCACGTTGTTGCGCATGGTTTTGCCTGGCACCAGTTGCACACCAGTACCCCTTGAGTATGGTGTACCGTCCACCGTTGGCCTGTCAACCAGTGTCCTCACGCCATTACTTTCACAGGCCCATTTTGGGCACAGCATGTTTTAGGTCTTAAAACCTTTTCTCTCACTTACACAGCAGTTTGAAAAGTACTCGCGTTATCACAACTTGTTGTTTTTAGATTTCACCATCAGGTTTCAAATTCTATCCTCTCCCTCTCCCAACCCTTTTCCCTCTTCCACAGGCAATGTCTGTTATCGTATCAGGCATGTACCCTTAATGTCCTGAAGATGATCCTAATATCTTGTTGAAAGGATCGAAATATTGTTGACTCTTTTTTGACAGTTCTGTGCATTATTCCATTGTGCAAAGCTAGTGCATTTACTGTCTCGTAAAAGCTTGACAATACCTGCAATGTAACAAGCTTCACTTAACTTGCCTGAAATGCCTATGTGTTTGTTTTGTACCTGTCGTGTCCTAGAGAGGATACAGGATTGTGTCCTACTACATTAATGTTTGCAACTACGGTTGCCCCAACTTTTCTCATTATTAAATTACTGTCTGGCTGGACATATGTAATATAGCTCTGATTTCAGTCTACATTTATTGTACCTGAGATTATATTTGTTTACGGACCACTGTTTCTGTATATGAATTACCATCCAAGGTCCTTACTCACCTTGTGGGTTCCCTTGTTCTTTTTGACCATAAATCTCCCTCCATGCACAGTGAAAAGTGAGAGCTCTTGTCTAATCATTGTTTTTTTGCTATAGGAGCTAATGTGACACTGGTTGCTAGTCTGGTAGGGGATTTTGGATACTAAGGTGAGTTTTGGGACACCCTAATTCACTGAGGTCCTAAGTCTCTGTGCACAGTTCTGTGTTTGTGCAGAATCCCTGTTACATGGCACCGCCAATGAGTGTGGTCTTATTGTGAGACACTTAAATAGTGCTTATATCTGTCTACACCCCCCTCACTATTGTTTCCGGTTGACGGTAGTGACGGATTAAAGACCTACCTATATTAACATAGGTTGTTACAAGCTTGTTCATTTTCAAAGGTTACCTTTTTGAATTACAACCCAGTTGTGCATTCTAGTATTGTCTAGTGCTTCTTTATTGCTGTTTCGTTATGGCTGCGGTTGATATCCCAGCTCACAGTCGTGTAGCTGTGTGTAATCACTTGCAGGAATACCTCGTTTCTCTTGAGGGACAGGCGGTGATTTTTGTAGTCTCTGCTGACGTAGCATACCCGTTTGAGTTGTATTACTCCTGGGTCACATTTCCCGCAGTGGATGCTGTTTCTGGTGTTTATCACTCGTCTACACCCGCTGATGTTCCTGCAGTGTATGCTCCATATCGGACAGTAGAAATTCCGATTTCAGTTTGGCACCATGCCGTTTGGTTTAATGGCGCCCTCCCACACGTTATTACAGTGGTCAGACAAGGACCGTTGTCCATACCAGGCGCTACTTGGCCTGTGTTGGCTGCTTACACTCCGCATCCCCAGGCGGGTGCTTTGACAGGCCAACAGCTCCGACCCCTGTATGCCTCTTTGGTAGCAGTTATTAGGGGGTCTGGTTCACTACATTTCTCGCAACTTCCCGGGTGGGGCCCCGGCTGGTGCAGCTCATCCAGTTGGCGGTGGTGGACTCAAACTTAGTCCCGTCATGGTTAATGCGGTCATGGGCAAGCGTCCCCAAGATAAGGAAGGAATGCCTATTTGGTTTGCCGAGAAATTTGACCAACTGGAAGCAGTGTTCCCAAATACGAGTCCTGTTGAGAAGCACAGGATTCTCACAGTGAGTTTGCAGAAAAACTTAGTGCGAAAGACTTAGTGCCCGACGTGACTGAGTGTACAACTTGGGGGGTGATTTTTGTAGCAGTCTACACTCGGTGCCTTGGCACCCCGTCAATGACTGTTTTGCCCATTGTGATCAAGCGTGTTCAATATGAGCACGGATCAGAGGCTGCAGTGGAGTTGGGAATGCGCCTCGTGGGAGCGTTTGATATGGTACGTGATCTCGTCCCTGCTAATGTCAAGGGAGATGCTGTAAGTTTCCAAGTCTCTAATGCTCCGCGCGAGGTGCCCGACGCAGACAAACCCTGTCAGTTGCCGAAAATTATTACGGAGGCTTATAAGATCATGGGCCGTAATAGTTATGTGTTAAGCCTTTTGCGAAGAAAGAAAAGCAGCAAGCTCAGCAAGGGTCATCTGATAAGGGTGGCGCCCAAAAATTAAGAAACAAAATTGGAGTAAGAACTAAAAACAGGGGAGGAAGCAGCAGAAACAGGGTTCCCGTCTCGCTTCACCTACGCCTGCCCCTGTTGAGTGTAAATATGATTTGCGGACCGCAGTACTATTAAGTCGCCTGATAGGTTTCAGGCTCCTGAACAAAGTTCTCCTCGCTCTTTGCAGGAAATATCGGTTGCAACCACCGGTGGAGGAGGCGGAGGCAGAGGTCAAGGTGCCCAACAAAGCCGTGAGCAGCCTCGTAAGGCTGACGGAAAAGGCAAGCAGAACGAGACAAGGCGTCAGAGAACCCAGTTTCAGAAGAAGAAAGTTGCTGCTGTAACAGCGAGATATGCCACAGATAGTGAGAACGCAGCTTCGGAATCTGACATGGGCTCTGACCCTGCTGGACAGCGCGGCGGAGATTACCATCATTCGAGAGGCGCTGCGTCCACTACTGAAGGTGACAGCAACTGACACCTTTGTTGTTGTTGAGATAGCAGACACCAGAGTGGCTCCCACTGACAGGCTTTATGAAATAGTCCTTGTGATTGAAGGTGACATAGAACGTACCATAAAAGGGGTCTTTTGGGAAAATCTAACGACTACTTATGACATTTTTGCCGCTCCGCAAGGGGAGTAGGTGATCCTCCCCTCTTTCACGTACACTGTGCTGAAGGAGCAGGCACTGCAGTTTGCAGAAGATTGGGCTAAGGCGCTTGCGCCGGCGTTGTACTGAACTCATTGTGGATGGGACAAATTATCTCGTTGACATGAGATCCCTTTGCGGTCAATGCCACAGCCACAACCCCAATACCCCATACGGCGTGAGGCGAAAGCCTCTGTAGCCGAAATCCTTGAACAATTGGAATATCAAGGTGTAATTGAAACGTCTGTGTCTCCGATGAATAACCCACTTTTTACTGTGACCAAGCCCGATGGCTCGTACCGTTTGGTATTGGATTACTGCCACTTAAACTCACATTGTCCTACGTGTGCGGTGCAGAATACTCACAGATCTGCTCTAGTGGATAGTCTTGTGCGTAAAAGGTTAAAAACCACACTTGACTTTTCCAATGGCTTCTTTGCCTATAACTTGTACCCTTTTAGTAGTGAGTGGACGAGTTTTACCTGTGGCGGCAAACAACGTCAGTTTCTTCGCTTGCCCGTGGGCTACAAGATCAGTCCAGGCGTTTTTGCTGCCGTGTTGTCTCTCTGCTTGAGAGACTCGATGCAGATGCATGTTCGTATGTGGATGACATTTATCTCACAGACAACGAATTATGGCCGCATCTGTGCCGTGTTGACCGCATTATTTGCCGTTTTGCGGACTTTGGCTATAAATTCAACTTTGCAAAATCACACATTGCAGAATACACAGTGTTGTTCCTGGGCTACGAGCTCAACAATGAAGGTAGAGGTTTGGCTCCTCACTTCTTGCAGAAATGCGCTCTTTTGCACGCTCCTACAACGCTGAAACAATTACAATCTTATTGGGCTTTGTACATACATTCTGGAATATGCCTAGTTTATCAAGCCTCTTTATGCGTTGATACAACCTACTTTCTCCAAATCGTGCTGGCTGCCAGAACATTCAGCCATCTTGCAATCTTTGCAGGCTGACCTACTTGAATCTAAATTCTTTTCGACTCGTGACAACCACACGAACCTGGTGATAAGAATTGTGCCAGGGGCGGTGGGTTTCACATACCTCTTTTTTAATGAGGGAGACACAGTGCTTATTGCTTACAAGTCACACCTGTACACTTCGGCCGAGTTGTGGTTTTCCACTGTGGAAAAAGTTTTGACAGCAGTGCAAATGGCAATTCTTAAGGAACATGCACTGTCGCAGGGAAAACGCATTGTGGTTGTTACTCCGTATCCTGCCTTGGAGGCAGTGACGAAGACCAGTGTACCAAATTCCAAGGCTATGCACCCTCGGTGGATACAATGGGCCACATCCTTGACATCCCTGGATGTAACGTTCATTTTCAATTCCTCTTTGCAGACTCAGAAGTTTTTGCAGTATCCTGCTCCTCTGACTATGTGCCCACTGGAGGATTTTCGTTGTATCATTTACACTGATGGAAGTGCTCAAGCGGCTACGGGTTCTAGACCACATATTCTGCGGCCTGTGCAATTGTGGTTGGTAGAGTGGTGGATGGTGAATTCAAGTCCGATGTCATGCATACACAGACATTAGGGGAATGTACCGCCCAATTATCAGAACTACGTGATGCTTGCATTGGAGTACGAGGACCCCAGTGTGACTACTCTTATTGTAAGTGATTCCTACTACTGTGTACAGTCTTTCAATGACAATCTACCCTTTTTGACTCCACATGATTATCGTGACTCCAAAGGTCGCACAATAAAACATAAAATGATCTGGGTTCGAGTAGCGGAACTTAAAGAACGTCTCCCCTTTTTGTAATTCATACTCTGGGTCATCAGCAAGTGGGAGTTCACACAGTTTGCAACTGTCTCGCAGACGAAGCTGCAAAGACAGCAGAAGCAACATTTGCAGTGGCAGCGGTTACATGTTCCAAAAGTAAGATTGATGATGACATCTTGGCAGCTATTGCCGCAACTGAGAAGGGAGGTAATTATTATAAGGGCTTCCCTTCAAAGTACTCTTATCACTTAAGTCCTGATAAAGTTCCTTATGTGAGAATTAACGACGTTGGTGACAGACTGATTCCCAACGCGGACCGCAGACAGGCTTTGATTACAGCAGCCCATGCGGGGATGGCTTCGGCGCATGCCGGCGTATCAGCTACTGTATCTCTCCTTCAACAACGATATTGGGGCGGGGTTTGTATAAACAGACGCGTGATTTTGTCCTACAATGTGGCATTTTTAAGCAAAGTAAGCCTTCTTCTGCTGCACGCCCGCCCCAAACTCAGTTGTACATATCTAATAAGCCACTTCCGTGTGTTTATTTGGATCACTGCTGTCCTTTGTCCTCTGATACTGCACATAAGTACATCTTAGTAGCAGTTGACTCGCACGCCCTTTGTGTGGCTGTGGCCTCAAAGGAGCACCGATGCCATAACTGTCATAAGAGATTTGCGTGTCTTTGTGGGAATTTTTGCATGTGGCATCTTCCATTCGGACAAGGGTCCAGATTTCGCCTCTAAGGCCTACAAGGATGCCATGGGTTCATTGGGGGTCCAAGTCAAATTTTCGTCTCCATACAGGCCTGAGGGTAATAGTGTTGTGGAGCGGATGAACGGTGACTTAAAGCAATCTTTGACAGCAAAGGTGTTGGGTGCAGGCAGGGATTGGCTTACCCACTTGCATAGCGTACAACGTGCACTTAATAATCTCCCTCGAAGGTCTCTGGGTGGGCGGACCCCATATGAAATGCTCTTTGGCATTCAGATGTTTGTTCCGAACCTTGACATTCTAGACATGGCGGCGGGAGCCGCATCCTTTTGCAGAATCCTCAAAAGACCAGAGACAGTCTTGCAAAGGAACACTTGCCCTCCACGTCTGAAGCTGCGTTGCAGATTCCGGTAGTCAGTTGGCTACCCCAGGTTGGAGAACTGGTCCGAGAGAAGATCGACAACAAAAAATAATTTGGTCCTTCCTATCGAGCTCCAGTTGCCGTGCTTGATGTGCAGGGTACACGAACGGTCATTTTACCTCCTCTTCCTGGTCAAAACGGGAACAGGTACATTTCAATTGACCATGTCAAACCACACAGGGTGGCCGATACTGTATAGTATGACGTCTGCGGTTTCGTGTCCAGCAATGGTGCGTCACTCTGTTTTGGCCCCGGATCTTGCCATCGGGCCTGATGTTGCCATTGAAATGAGTCCACTTACGAATCCTATTGTGAATCTACCTGCTGGTGATCCTCTTTATGACACAGAATATACTTATCCAACT
The DNA here is from genome assembly GCF_964261635.1 of Lissotriton helveticus. Taxonomy (NCBI): domain Eukaryota; kingdom Metazoa; phylum Chordata; class Amphibia; order Caudata; family Salamandridae; genus Lissotriton; species Lissotriton helveticus. The sequence goes on along the minus strand of NC_136060.1, from coordinate 344,010,792 downwards.
TACTTGTCTATGCCTGATTTGGAAACCCTTGTGTCTAATCAATCCCGTTTTTCATTTGACACTGGCTCATCCACATCAAAGACCCCTTCAAAAGTTTAACTTTTTGTTTCCTGGTTTGAAAGACATTTTTTGATCCCACCTTGGATTTGCATTTGGCTGGTGCTGATTGCAGTTTTTTTGTTCAGGTCCATAGGATTTGTGGTATATTTTTTTCGGTTTATCAATGGACACTGTGTTGAAGAGCGAATGTCAGTTCGAGTGATTGGTGGAACTTTGGCTCCCCACTCCTCTTCGCACATTATGAGCAGGGACCAGACATTTGTGGATATTACTGCTTGGCCCATTTTGGATGGGATTGTATGGGATGCTGTAGAGTTCCAGATTCATGGTCCCAAAGAGGTTGTTAATGTTCCCAATGTACTCCGTGTTTCTATGGGGGATGTGGTTGAGCAGAATATTCGCTCTGATGATTGGGATGTTAAAGCGGTTGAGGCTTTATTTATTGATTTGAAATATTATGCTGCCTTCGATGCTGAAGATTTATATTTAGAGTATGCCAATTATGGTGATTTGTACTGTTACCAACATTTTGGCAATCACTTTCTGCATAAGACTAGCTCATTCAGAAGCATGGTTAATTTCACACAGTGGGAACATTGTCCCGCTCCAGTGGAAGGCAGCTCTAAAACGTTTTTGAAAACGTTTTCCTATTTTACTGATTTTGATCAATACAACCCTAATGCATTTTATTTTAAATTGACTGGAAAGTCATTTTCTAGGGTTAGACTTACCCACAACAAATTACTTTATTCGAAGTCCTTCGTAGACCAGTTGGCTGTTGGGGGCTATGAAATGTGGAGAGATACTATTGATCTTAAATCTGTTTGGGGGTTTGTGAGGAGGATCCCGCCCTTACCCGGAACTTGCAGGGACGTCCATGGTGTCACGACACCTCCCGAGAACTACTACCCCTGCATGACTCTCATGTATCTTCACAGGGGACTGGCGATCGCTCGCGTGATCCGGAAGTCCAACCCCCATGCCCCGGAAGTGAGAGGCAAGAACCAATAACCTGCGCGCAAGGGCAGGTCAGAGGAAGAAGGAGGAGAGACGCGGATACGGCGAGGACGAGAGAAGACGCGGGACCCGAGAGAGAAGACGCGGGACCCGAGAGAGAAGGCGCGGGACCCGAGAGAGAAGGCGCGGGACCCGAGAGAGAAGGCGCGGGACCCGAGAGAGAAGACGCGGGACCCGAGAGAGAAGACGCGGGACCCGATATCCAGAACAGCGGCCCTGACAACCCTGAAGAGGAAAACTGGTCGGAGGACTGGTGGTGTCCGGAGGAGGCTGGAAGGCGGCCGTAACTCGGAAGAGAGTTACGGCGGGGTCGGTGAGTTAACTGACTCGGGGACACACCAAGGGTAGGGCGGGTGAGAGTACAGTGGGTGGAAAGCACACTGGGTAAAGTGAAACCTGAAAGACTGATTTGTACCACGCTGTTTTGCGAAGTATTCTAGTGTTGGTACATTATTCTATCTATGTTTATTGGCTGTTCACTGTTGGAACATATACACCAATATCCCCTCTTAGGCACTTTAAGATGCACAACCCATCCCACAATTTTTAAGACCACTTGCCATTGGCATGTCCTGACAAACAAGGGTGTGGTGACGGTAACCAAATTTGTTAAACAGAACTCCATTCTGACAATTCCCCTTTGTCTATTTTCCCTTCTCCTATGAGCCTCCGGAACAACCAACCCGGTCCCGACGACCTAGAAGGCAAGAGAACAACAACACAGACCTCTGGTTCCTCTGACTCATCTCGGGAAAACTCAAAAGAAGAAGGAATTCTCAATCCCCAACCACTTCCTCATTCCTCTAATATCAATAAACCTACTTTCAAACCTATATTGCAGCCTCCACGCCTGTTTATCAAGCCCTCGCTCCCACAGGGTTCTAAATGTTGGAAAGTGCAAGGCAGTGAGGCTTTGCATTGCGCTTGTCTCATCCCGTACCATATGTTGTTTCTGAATGACACTATTTTGCAAACAACATGCTTTTGATTGGCTACTTCTAAAAAATTAAATACTCTTTCCTTTCCTGATTTGGGTGCATACCCCCATTGGAATAATTTTACCATTACACCCCTAAGTGAAATACAGGCACTGCTTAGTAATTCCTCTTTTAATGTTTCCAGCATTAATCCTGAAGGCTTGTTGCTATGAAAAAAAGTGCAGATTCCTGCCAGCACCGCTTTATGGGTCTGAACCCTGGCTATACGGCGGTTAGAGTTGATCCCCGTTTACCAACTCACCATTCAGTCACCACCTATTCTGTTGGCAAGTTGTGCCAGAGTTGGCTGAGACATTCATCCTTAGCGTCTGTCAAATCGCATTTGTATAAACTCACTGAATCAGTCAATTTAAATGATTTTGTTAAGGGCCCTGCGGGTGGAAGTTCGAAAAGATGGATATAGGCTGCTTACAATGAAGTTTGGAAACTGTCTCAGATTGAAGCTGCTTCTAGGCTTAGAGCTATTGATCAAGCTAATTTAGAAAAAGTGCTAGCTGTGGTAGACAATAGCATTAACACCCTTTCTTCCTGAATTTACACTTTAGATAATATTGTGTCGTCTGTGGTCGATATTGTACAAGAAGATGTTGCAGTGTTGTATCATGGGCAAAATCAATTGCGTTCGGTCATGCAGTTTGCATGGACTTTGCAAACGCTCAAGAATGGTCGCGTTCCATGGGATTACATGAATATGAGCTTGTTATTTCTGCCTTTTAATTTGACTTTGAAACAGCAATTTATGTCAATGAAAGATGCCACGTTTTCCCTGTTGCATATTGAAAAATTAGAACAGTTGCCTTTTTCTGTAGCAGAAGCAAATTCGGCTGTTTGGCTTATTCATGGGTTAATAACCTTACCTTTCTCTCCTTTTAAATTCGAGAATTGCATGAAACACTATGCTATAGGCAGATTTGAGCCCATGGGTGGAGCATTCCTTCATGAAGTTTGGAACCTCCTGTTCACTTACAGATGTTTAAGGGATGGAAAGGAAGTGTTTTTAAAAGGTGAAGACTGTGTCTACACACCCGATCATTCATTGACATGCAGGAATCTTCAATTGCACGGCTCTTGTAATGTACTTCCACCGAATTTAGCGTGTGTTTTAAAAGGCACCCCAGTCTCAGCAACTACACCAACATTCACACTGCTTGCTAATGGTAGTTATTTGTTGCTAAATAATGAGGAGTGTTGTGGGTTAGCCGCCAGTATTGCTTACATTGTTACCGTTTCCCAGCGTGTTACTTGTTGCAAGAATATGCTGTTCCCTCCTCTGCATGGCAGGCTTAATGCTTCCATCTGGCCCTCGATTCCGACCTTGAAAGCAGAGTTCAACAAGATAAGCAGAATAAGAGCTCTATTGTCCCAAAAGGAAGTTCCCCTTACATCTGCGCGTGAGACATTCGTCCTTCACATTGGAAATACTCGTACAGAAGTAAATGCTTTATTGAACAAGGACCTGCCCTTGTACTTTGGTACTTTGATCCACACAATACTGAATGCCTCGTCGACTACGGGCTTGGCTCATTTTTTTTAAAGTAGTATGCTCTGGCCTTGTTACCTCGTTTCAGACTATATTCAGTGTGATCCCTGCATTTTTTCAATCGATTTTTTCGAGTGTCTTTGGCGGTTTCCCCTTGCTCTTGGCTTTGGGTGCAGGCATTCTACTTTTGTTTTGTTTATTGCAAAATGGATGTGCTGTATATGCCCCTAGACATTCAGTCCCGGCTGCCTCACCTGCGTGACCGGATGCTAGAATACTATGGAGCGTTACCTTTGGCAACTCTAAGTGTAGCATATGGTTTATCCTTCCGGTTCTCTTTCTTCACTTGCGTGCAGCCTGTTTTTCATTGCCTGGATTGTGAATTCTTATGGGCCCTGGATTTGTGTCTCTGCAACACAGTGTCTCCTGATCTGGATTTTGATCTACTATTGATTCCCTTAGTTGCTCATGAAATAGACTGTTCTGGTACTGGGATTATGGCCTGCGCAGCGGAACATGGGGTTCTAGGCAATTGGAACATTTGGACTGCGGCCAATGACTTTCTGGATCGCAGTTTTCTTGAAGTAAGCCCGAGTTGTCCTCTGATGATGCTAGAGGTTCCGGCACTCAAGGAACATGTATGTTCTTTCCCTTTACTTGATTGGATTGAACATATGTTCACGGATGAGAACAACAACTTCTTGTTGGAAGCAGTTGCAACATTTGGTGCTTACACGTTGTTGGACTGAAGTATTGCTTATTTTTTTGCTTCATAGACACGTGCTGGTCTTGTGAATATTTTTATTTTTGTTTTGCTTTTTCCTTACAAGGCGAAGTTGTATTCCCACTGGCTTGAATATATTTTGGATTTTCCTTCCTAAATTTCAAACTCAACAAGCTTTCTGAACTTGGTTCTGTCGTCTTCAAAATTAAACTCTGCATTCTAGCCTGTTTGCCCTAAGTGCTGTGTGTTCACCGAACATGGGGGGGGTGTTGTTTGGTTTGTGGGCCTCTTTTGCGTATATGTTGAGTTAGCATGGCTTAGTCGACGTTTTTCCACTTTGCTGCTTTTGCACACAACACTGCTTAGCTGTTTTTGCTGACTTAGCTTGGATGAAGGTCTATACATGGGAAACGGGTTGTTTTTCGACATTTCTAGACATACATAATATCCCCAGTCTGTACAGTGAGTGCTAAGCCGCCAAGGTTATCATAACGCAAGCCTGTTTATTGGCTTGTCCGTGTAACACATTCTAGACACAACAATTTGGCAGCTGCAAGCCGAGTAGGTGCCTTAATCACAGCACACTTGCCAGAATTGCACACACTTGGAAGATTCCAGGCATGCAGAGAAACTAACCGATCCTGAAGTAATTTACACTTACTGAGCAGACAGGTAAATGGGGTCCCCCTAAGATTACTCCAGATACCTTCTATATTTTTATAATACATAGTTCCTAGATAGGGAGGATGTTTTAAATAGGCGCTTTTATCACCTGTTTGCATTATCATTGTAACATGATTCCTCCTTTTGTATTTTATGGAATTGTAACCATGCTGTCCGTATTATTATTATCCATATGTATGCTGATGTTGATTAAAATACTGCGCTTGAGATCACGTTGTTAAAATAAACATTTTAACCTTACCGTGTCTCTATTTAACTCCTGTTGTGTACTGGTATGAGCATATAACAAAAGAGTGTTCTCACTTCCCACCATTCCTGAGATGGTTCTAGGTCGCATGTTCTAGGTTGTCTAATCATTGGTTTCTTTGCAATAGGAGCTAATGTGACACTGATTGCTAGTCTGGTGGGTTATTTTGGGTACTAAGGTGAGTTTTGGCACACGCTAATTCACTGAGGTCCTAAGTCTCTGTGCACAGTTCTGTGTTTGCGCAGAATCCCTGTTACAAAAATAAGAGGTAGCAGATAAAATGAGTAGCTCCAAATTAAACTATAATAAGAACATATTAACATTTAATACATACTTTGTTAAAATCATCAGCTTGTTTTGTAAGAGAGATTGTTTTTTTAATAAAAGCAGGATGGCAAAAAGGCAAACAGTTTAACTAGTACTTTGAACAGCACAATGGTTTTACATACATTTTTAATTAAATTAAGATTTGTATTCAGTTCTTGTACAACATTGGTGTAGCCACATGAAACCACCCCACTGTAATTTGTATTCTCAGAGAGGCACATAAAATATTCCTTATCTGAAAATTATGATATAAAGAAAACGCATTATATTCATTGGTCCACACTCAGACATAGAATGCATGTTTTAATAACTGTGGTGGCAAATAAACATCCCTTTTTCAGCAAGAAGCGACACTGGTAGTTGTGCAAACATGAACATGTGTTTCCCTGGGGAGCAAATACATTGGTCTATACAGTATTGTCTGCCCAAAGCCCCTTCTTCAAAATAGATGTCTTCGTGAACCTATAAGAAATCTCATTGGGTGAATGCACCTCGTGCAGACAGCTGTACATAACAGTTTCACATCTGACTATTGTTTAATTAGCGAAATTGTTTCTCCTGTTGACTTGACCTCTGTAAACTAGGCTTCATTGACGCCATTAAGATCATGATCTACACTACTGAACTGTCCATTATTATTATGTGCAGCAGTTAGAAAGTGTTTTATATTCATTAGTAGTTTTAAATGAAATCAAGATAATTAAATAAGAATCTTTTATGTTTTTAAGCAACAGAATCCAAAGAAGTCTCACAACTTGACCAGTGTTCTCTCCTCTTTTTCATTAGTGTGAGATGTAATAATACTTTCAAAATAAACACTTATTATGGCATACCACCAATAATTGATTTTTCTCGAGTTCATACTCTTTCGAGCTGACCAGGCAGGCCTTCTGTCCACAGGCCCTCAAACCGTATGTAGCATCTGGTAAATGCAGCAAACAATATAATTTCCGGTAGATCCGGGTATCTCCGTGTGTTATATTGTACTATTTACTTTTACTGTTCCATGTATTTGTACATTGTAAGTTGCTACATTTACAAAGATCTGTTCTGATCAGGCAGGTTAAAAGAAATGACGGTAATAAGGTGGGTAGATAGCATTCATGACTCTCCCAAAAGGAGACCGGATCACGAGTGGTTCCATCGGTATGCGCCACAGAATGCAAAACTGGTATTGAAATCCGCTGAAATGGCGGCAGTCTTCGTACGAATGTAATTGTAGCTTTGAAAAAGGCTGCAAAATTGTGTGGAGATTTGATCTTCAATGGCCTTCTGTATCTGTTCTATCCTCCAAGCTAACAATCCCCACATTATTCAGGCAAGATCACAAGTACTACATTGAGGACGGTACCATCCCATGGTGAATAGTCCACTATGATTGCTCAACTGAGCTTTGATTCACTTAATAGTGCATGAAAATGTTTACGTGCTGAAAAACAGACACCACCAGATGTACCCATTTGGTCTACCTTTGCCATGAACTACTCGGAATTCTTCAGGGTACAGCTTTCTTCCCTCATTCCTAGCTCAACGCAGTCTATCACAAACCTTCAAGCATCCCATCTGACCAAGAAAGCATGCAGCCCAGAAATGCTATACTGCTATGAAAATGATAAATATTTGAAGAAATACGATATCCACGCATTATTATTTGTGTGCTACATAGTTGTATCAGTAAAACCGAATGTGGCCATTTCAATGGAAAATGTGCAGTGTGTAAATGACAGTGTGCTACAAAACCATGCGTTGTGCTATATTTATTTATTTTATTTATAAAGTTTTATATAGCGCAAACTTGATCCCGAGGTATATCAGAGAGCTTTACAATTTAAGGAAAAGGAAGGTAACAGTTCAGTACATGAGTCAAATGGGAATATAAAACAAACAATGAATCAAATAGGGCTCACATAACAAAGCTGGTTACACATCCTGGGGTCAGCAAAGAATGGGCTAGTTACTGATACATAGCGACATAGGAGGGGATCAAATGAGTCAACAAAAGCAGAAGAAGAGAAAAGACAACAACAAAAAATAATAATAATATACATGATTAACATCCACCTCTGGAGTATGTCCAATGCATTAGAGAAGACAATCGCACCTCTTATTAAGGTAAGAACTTATTCATGACTAATCTTTTTGCTTCCAATTTGAAAGCAACCTTGGAGGAGATTCTACGAATTTTAGGTAGAAGAGAGTTCTAGATTTTCGGTGCAGAGCCGGAGAAATCTCGTTGGCATGTTCTCTTTTTGCGAAAGATCTGAGGTTTTAGGAGGAGAGAGTTAGCACTCCTAGACGGTCTACTCCTGCCGGACAGTTCTAGGTTTTGTGCTAGATAGTTGGGGGTTTTGAAGTGGAGGGCTTTGTGAGATAGGCAGGGAATATTTAGCTGAATTCTTGCTTCATAGGGTAGCCAGTTTAGAGATTTTAAGACTGGGGAGATGTGTGCATTTCTCGTGGTGCCCGTAACCAATCTAACCGCCACGTTTAACGATGCCCTTAGTAGGGCCAAGGTATATTTGGGGAGGCCACAGAGCGTAGCACTGCCATAGTCAAGCCTTGGCAAAACAATCTCTTGGACCACTTGCTTGAAGTCAGCTTGTGGTAGGAAAGGTTTGAGATTCCGGAGTAACCTCAGAAGGTGGTTAGCACCCTTGCACACATTGCTGATATGAATCTTCATGTTCAAGTGCTTTACGACAGTGTACTCTAAATTATGCCACTGGATATATACCACACCTTTACCACTCTCTTGTTGAATTGGTCTCATTTGCTATACTTATTTGTGAAACCCTTGGATTTTTCACATTTCCTATGACTTCAGTGATGTAACACTGATGGCAGCACCCCCATTCTGAAAATTGTTCCAGCAACACTGGGTGTGAAATGAGTTTTGTAGGATATAAAGTGACATTTTCATACCAGGGCACAAAACGGAATACCTCACTTAAAAAAGTCACATGAAATTACGGCAACACACATTGGTACCTCTATTTAACTTTAATTACTGCTTTTTTTAAACTAAATTGCTTCTGAAAATCGACCTGTGGGGAAGCTTTTTAAAAGTGTTTGTGCTGTATAATTGTTATTGTGGGTGGATGGCAGAAGTCGTTTTTATCAGTTATAGAACAGTGGCCGTGTTCAGAGCCACTACCTGGTTGCCTCCAACAATAAACTAGAACCAGCATTTTGGAACAGCAGTGTAGTCACTCAGCTACAGTCCGTCTCGACTTTTAAGGCACGGCACAGATGAGATTCCTGCCACACAAGCCTGTACTTCTGTTTAGCATTAATTGCAGCTATTTTTAACTGACGCTGCAAAAAATCGACTCAGGGGAAGTGTTTTAAAAGTGTTTGTGTTGTATAATTGTTAATATGGGTGGAGGGCAGGGGCCTTTTTTATCATCTTTAGAACAGTGGCCGTTTTTAGAGTCACTTCGTGGTTGTCACTACTAACAGACTAGAACCGCCATTTTGGAGCAGGGGTCTAGCTGCTCAGCCTCAGTCTCCCGCCACCCACTGTTATTTGAGGCACACCATGGTGTGCCAGAAGCAAGCCCGTCAGCACTCGTCCACGTCCGGTCGGGGTCAGGGACCAGAGACCCTGTTTGCTTTTCAAGATGAGGATAACTAACATATCAGAAGAGCTGTTTCAAGCTAACAAGTCTAAGATAAAACACTGCAGGAATGCAATACCAGTGCTTAATTTACCTACCATTTGCACTATGTGCAACCTCAAGGTAGGGAATCATACAACACCGACTGTTAGTACCAGACCTCTAAAAAAGTCACACCATTCTCATAAGAAACAAATGAATCTTCTGAATTGCAGATCTCTCCCAAAACACAGCGCTAAGCTATTTATCTTCTTAGAGGAGAAGAGACCTGATGCCATGTTTCCTGAGACATGTCTTAGGGGTGAGTCAACTCCATACATAGCTATGTCAGGCTATTCAATAGTGAGCCACAACAGAGAGGATAGAAGAGGTGGTTAGTTAGCCATCATTTATAAGGAGAAATTTGTCAGCACCTTCACTCCCATTGATATGTTGGGATGTGAGCGTATCCAATTCTCACTGGAGTTTGCCCACACCGTTACCCTCTCCGGCATCATAACACATCACCCCCATGGGTCGGCCTCCCAGTTTGCTCCAGCCTTACCTGATTTAACTGCTGAATGCAGCTTTCAAAAAGCAAATTTCACCTTAGTAGGGTACCTTAGCATGCATTGAGCAAAATGCTTGGGGAAAATGCTAAGCTGCTAGCCCGAGATTTAGACACACCACAACAATGGCAAATTGTATAGACACGAACACATAATCAAGGTCATCTCTTAGACCCTGTCCTTATGAATCTCAATCATTTGGCAACAGATGACACAATCCCTATATTATGGTCTGACCACCACATAGTCTCCTGTTAGGTTGTTCCGTACATTCTGGTGTCAGCTGCTTCTACACGCGCCAGAAGAATGTACAGATGGCGGTGGAGGGAGGATTCCATAATGTGAGGTCGGGCGGTTGGCTTTCTGTCATGAGGAGGATATTTATGTGTCCTGCTGACCTCAATAAAATCTTACTTTAAAGATCAACACCTGCTTTTTTACACCTCCCTATGGCTTGTAGTCTCAGAAACAATTGTCAAGCAGCCACCCTTCACAAAACCTAGGTCGATCATGGTCCAATCTTAAGATCAGGGAATGGACGGATGCTCTCACAGAATCAAATCCCACTTTAAATGGCGACACAACAGAAAGATATAATATATTTGAGAGATGGCTAAACAATACACTGGATCTCCATTTCCCCTGCAGACTTCCTAACTCCAATCAGACAAAATGGAGGACACCATGGTATATAGTTCAGAGCTGACCCAGTTAAAAAGAGAAGCAAAAAATAGGGAAAGAGAATGGAGAAAATCATTAAATGACAGCCGTAAGAACAGCTGCAGAAAAGCCAAAATTACAAACGCGCTAGAAGACAGGACAAAATATCACCCTTTTACAAAAAAATAGAGAATGTCTCTAATTCCTCCAAGGATCTGTTTAAGGTTGGTAAACAGTCTCATGAATCAACCTCCTGCTCCACAGTATTTTTCTTAATAAAGTTAATAACATTTTGACTTGTATCTGTCATTCCTAATGTTACATCTCTGGCAAGGCAGGGGTCAGGACCCACCCCTATCTGTGTTCCCTGCACTTAGCCACGAAGCTATGGAATCCACCCTAGACTCTATCAAGTCAGGATCACCATTGGATCCGGACCCTCCTGAGATTTTAGGTCAGGGCGGAAACACCCTCCTGCCCATTCTTATGGACATTCTTAACCACTCACTGACAAGTGGCAATATTCCACCAGCATTGAAATATGTGATAGTAAAAACATTACTAAAGAAAACTATGGCTAAACCTCTTCCGACAGAAAGCTGCAGGCCATCTCCCTGTTTCCAGTAGTAAGTAAATGATTAGAAAAATATGTCAACAAACATCTTTCCAGTTTTCCAGAAACTCTTGATATTCTCCACTCCACCTGGACAGGATTTAGATCAGGCTGTAGAATGGAGACCGCACTGTTTGTGGATACTGAGGAACTCTGCTCAATTCTCGACCAAGGTGGACCAGCAGACATTTTAACGTTAGATCTAAGCATGGCCTTTGACACCGTGTCACATGGCTACTGAGGAACTCTGTTCAATTCTGGACCAAGGTGGACCAGCAGCCATTTTAACATAAGATCTAAGCATGGCCTCTGACACCGTGTCACACGGCTACTGAGGAACACTGTTCAATTCTGGACCAAGGTGGCTCAGCAGCCATTCTAACGTTAGATCTAAGCACGGCCTATGACACTGTGTCACATCCTATCCTATAAAGGAAGTCGGAATCACAGGGGATGCCATTAATTGGCTGGAAGCCTTCTTGGGAAATAGAAGCTTCCACGTGTGCGAAGATGGTCGGTACTCAACCGCCCATCCTCTGCAGTGTGGAGTTCCACAGGGCTTCTCACTGAGCCCCACACGTTTTAACCTTTACGTACTCCCCCTAGCAGAGATCATAGAGGCACACAGATTAGCCTGAGTGTCATATACAGATGATACACATGTCATCATGGTTTTTACACCTGATGTCAGTTGAACTTCCACCCAACTTAACTTGTGCGTCAGTGAAGGTCACCGACTGGATGTCGAAAAGTAGCCTAAAACTTAATGGCGACAAAACCAAAGTAATTGTGGTTGGTAACAACAGGTCAAGATGATTAGAACAATCATGGCCATAACAAGTAGGAGAAATACCTATGCCTGCCAAGGCAGTAAAAAGTCTGGGTTTCTGGATAGTTGACAAACTAACTATAGAGATGCAAGCCCAAAAACTGAATTCCTGCATATGTTACCAGCATCCACTAAGAGTGTGGTGGTGCAGGATTTAATCAGTTCACGTCTAGACTATGGAAACTCCCTTTATTTAGGGAGTCCAAAATATGTGATAAAAATTCTTCAAGTAGTCCAGAACTCTGCAGGTAGAATCCTTCACAAAATACCCAAGCATCAATCAACCAGTCCAGTCCCAGCAGCCCTGCACTGGCTACTGGTTAAAACAAGCATTTGCAATGCAATAGGTCTCGCATTTGCGAGAGTTTAAGCTATTGGCATTGTAAATGACAATGCCTTTTATTTATGCTTTAAAAACAAACATATACATAAAAGACATTGTCATTTACAATGCCAATAGCTCAAACTCTTGCAAGTGCGAGACCTATTGCATTGCAAATGCTTGTTATATTCGATGTCAACAGAAGCATCACACACTGAGCTGCAAACCTGCTACAATCTTTCCCCTGCCTAGTCCATCATGGTATAGAAATTGTGAAACTCTCTGTTTATTAACATTTCTCATAGTATTCACATATTAGCTCGAGTACAGCCACACAACGGAGGGGAGGAGTGGAGGAGTGGAGGCTGAAGCTCTTTGAGCCCAATGTGCGTTGCCCGCCTGGTTCTAATCACAAAGGATTCGTCTCTGTAGGGGGGCTGATTTAGCTCAGCCGGCACTCAGTTGCATGCAACTGACTTACACAACCAGCAAATCCAACGAAGAGCGGCTTTTATAAACAAGCCGATGCTGCGTTAAAGAATGTTTGTTATTCGCAGCAGTACTATTTAAAGCCCCGTACTGGACCAGTCACAAAGGGTGTGTATAATTCGAGGGCCCCCTGACATGGATGATGAATGCCCCTTTTAGCAACAGGTCCTTTGAGCACTGCCTCTTTGATCTGAGAGAGAGAAGGCCACTCTCCCTGCCATGTCTCCTGACAGCCTCAAATAGGGCCCCCATGCAGTGCACCTCATAAAAGCCCCCTTGCCATTTATATTTAATTCTAGCATCTCCACAGAGGTCTCCATGGCGCCTTTCAGCAAAGCACATGTAATTTCTGCATTCGTCTGCCACTGAGGTTCAGATCTGATTGCATAGTAATTACTAAACATATTGTTCCCAGACATAAAAAAACATATGCAAATGCATTACAGAGTTTTGAACACTGCACGGACTTTCTGGGTCGATAATAAGACGCTGTGTAGAGGAGAACTGTTGTAAGGATGTTCAAGTAGGTGGCAGGAGACTTCTTGGTAGTTTCTAGATAGGTTTATTAAGTTACAGTAGAGTAACACAACTCGCCAGCTGACCAGACCATCAACTGACAAGTGTGGAGCGTTCAAGTACAACATAGAATGTAGGCAGGCATTCTGGGAGGATAGTAGGTAGGAGCATAGAGGAAAGTATGATGACAGCAGGTGGCTATGTTGGGAGGAGAACCAGTTTATAACACATCCTCCTCCTTTATCTAGAAATGACTAATGACCGCAGATGGCCATGTTGGGAGGAGCACGTGTGATGAAGCAAAGCTTCGCATATTTTGCGGCTTGCCGAAGTCAAGAACCTCGTTTATGTGTAATAAGGTAACAAAATGTATGTTTTACTATTATTTATTCTGTTTAGGCAAAGTTCCCGAAGCTTGCCTATGTGTATTTCTAATGAATTTAATCCGTGTCCTCTAATATGGCCGCCGCTTGTATTTTAGTTACTGCGCATGCGTCAGCCACACTCACGTGTCCTGACGCGTCTGCAGAAGTGGAGGGAAAGTTATGCGCATGCGTAATTCATAGCTGTGCTTATCATGTGGTACTGCTCGTGCCACTGCTCTTGTGCCCGTATCAATGTAGCTAACATTTAGATGCAATAAGTTTATTTCTTGATGATGAGTTAAAAGTACAAACCCTGTGATGTGTTTTCATAATGACATTATTATGTATTAACTTGTTTTCGCTTACTTTTCATGTACCGCGGGGAATGGGGGTCCAAACTGATTGGGAGCCATATTGACGGTCTCTTCTGCGCATGACCAGGGAGCATTGAAAGGTGGCCACTTTGGACAGTGGAACTCAGCCAGCTGGCAGCCACAGTCAAGATGCGCCTGGGAAAGCCACCTCTGCGCTACGAGAACGGCGAATGTTGCTCCTCATGTGTTACAATGTTAATATTCTGCACAGTTCTCATGAGAACCTCAAACCTGCTAGGCGGTACCCAAATATGTTAATGAAGGCTTCAAATCGTGTATTGTGATTGGTGTGTTACCCAAATCCTACCTTAGGACCAATCCAAATTGAGGGATTTTGACACTTTGCAACATTGGGGGGTGGTACACTGTCCCCAAACGGTATATCTACCCTGGGTTCACCTAGTGAACCGTCCGACTTGTCTGGTTTAGCTGACCTGTCACTGACCCAACGCACTCAATAGGTGACTGAAGATACAGAGCGCTGCAAGCACTCTGTCCGAATTTGACCATAGACTGAGGTTCTACTGAACCTTAAAGTGCTGGCAAGGCACTTAGCTGGGAGTTCGCTGACCCAATCGGGGTCTTGATCGATAGCTGCAGAACGGGTGGAGCGCAGGCGTTGCTTCCGAACTGTGGGTTCCGGTCCTGTCCTGAAGAGGGTCCTGTCCTGAGGGTTTGCTGTCCTGTCCTGAGGGTCCTGTCCTGATTCCTATTCCGAGGGTATCCTGTCCTATCCTGGGTGTCCATTCTGCACCTGCTGTCCTTTGAGGGGTATCCTTCCTTGAGGGTTTCCTGTCCTTAACTGACCCGTGGCCAGGGTTTGGTTTCCACACCTTTCTAGGTAAATATTGCTCTGAACCTCTTGAAATTCTTGCACCTTCTGAATTTCTAACTTTTGCTTTAATAAAGTTCAACATTGCATATGTGATATTTTCCATGCCTTTCTGCAACTATTGAAAGTCATTTATATTTTCCATAAGTTTATTCCTATGTCTTCTCATTTGTTAGAAATTATATTTTGCATAGCAGTGTGTCATTTCCTGATATGGTCTAGAACTTCGTTGCCTAGATTGTTCAAAGGCCCCTTCACCTTAAGTGAAGCGTGTTATTCATTATAAGCTCTCCTATAGTCACTCACACTTAGGCTATCCCTGTTTAGATAATACTGACTTGCATAGTATCTTTTCTCGTTACATTTTATTAGTACTTTGATGATTACTCTGTCATTATTTCTTTATGCATATATAATTTACGTTATCTTGGTTATTGATTGCCTTGTTTTATTGTACCTCATGCAAGAAAATAATGAACTTTAGATAAACATTTTAAAACTTCCAGTTGTCCGTGGTCATTTAAAACAGTATTTGAATGTTATTGGTTGAGTTTGTATTTGCTGCTTTTCTTAACAGCTAGCTCCCTGATTCATTGTGGTCATTAGGCACCCGCATCGGTGGATGGTAAGTCGGGTGCACCGAAAATTGGTAGCAGGGAACACACACACACCAACTTGGTAGAGCTCGTGAAGTCACCTGATCGATGTATATGGTGATTTGAAAAGTATATGGGCCCTGAAGCCGGAAACGGCGAAAACTATTGGTCGGGTGGCCTCGCGCGCTCTATCAGTTTTCTGGTAGCAGAGGATGGTTAGGGACTAGTTGAGAGTAAGGCAGGGATTAGTTGGACTAGTTAAGTCGGAAGCTGCTATTATATTAATGCTGCTAGAAGAGCGGCTGTTCTAAGAGACCTGATCAATCTCTTGTGAATACGCACGAATAATATCTTGTAAAAATAATTCATGAATTACTGTATTGCCATTATTCTTGTTCTTATATTGTTATATGTACTAATCCATGCAATTGTCAATCGTTTAGTTGTATGTTGTCCGAACTCCCCGGGGAATTGAAAGGGCAAGTGGTGAATAGAATCCATTGTCCTGAGGTCACAGGTTCGAGGAAAGTTAGGTGCAGGTTAGGATAACCGGGAAGCACTAACTAGGGTTTTCTGAATACATGTGTGAATAAATGACAGTAACGGGGTTCATTGGCAAAATTCCCATAGTGGCGTAACCTAGTAAGGGTCACATCGGAAGAGTAGCAGGTTCCTCGGAGCTAGCGTGAAAGCAGAGGGGTCCGCTGAGAAACCTTAAACTCGGAATATATCCCGGAAAGAAGTGGATGAGTTTAGGGGAATAACAGGTTCACCGATGCTAGAGTGAAGGGTAGGCGGAAGAGATCTGCCCGCAGCGCGTGAAAAGTAAATGGAAGTAGTTTACTTGCAGTAAAACAATTCTTTCTCTGTCTAGACACTTGAGCACTGTGGCGAATGTGTATTTGTTGTAAAATAACCAAGCACTAAGCACTTTAAAAGAAAGAAAGTTTCCGTTACCTTGTGAAGGGAGGGAGTCAGTCGCGAAGCGCCTCTGACGTCACTCTGTGCCGCGCTGGGATTGGTAGAAGCAGCGGGCGGGTAGCGGAGCTGGAATTGTAAAGGAGGGGTGAGCGCCGGAGCGTGGGAACTGTCTCACGAAGGGGCCGCGCACCCATTGGCGGAGCTTATTTAGTGTCGCGCACCCATTGGTTGCACGAATTTCTGAAGCGCGTTCTGATTGGAGGTAGTTTGTAAACAAAGTTTAGCGCAGAAGTCGTATGTGGCACTCGCAGACTACAGGAACTCGACCTGATCCAAGGCACCTAGGGTTTGAAAGGGATCAGTGGAAAACTAATAGATACGATATTATGTACGGAACCAAGAGAAAATTGTCCCTTGTAAGTAAGGTGAAAAATTATTTTAAAACGGACAAACCGATTAAATCTAGGGAAGGTGTTCTTGTCCCAGCACCCAATACTCCCGCCTCATTCATGATGTTTGACCGAGGGTACAATACCTGTGTGTGGTTGGAGAATTGGGTGAAGTACACAAAAGATGACGGAGTATTGGCTTTTCCGTTAGATGGTACTTTCAATGGTAGGATCTTATTTAATTTAAGAACCCGAATGAATGAACTGCATCCCAGACCGAGACTAACGCAGTATGAGGCATTAGAGGAATGGGAGATTGAGGCTTTTGAAAGAGAAAGACCCCGAATGGACAAGGGTTTGACCAAGTGGTACCCCAGGCAGAAACAGGAGTCCAGGGATAAAAGGATGAAACAGTGGAGACAGAGCATGATTGTTGAGGGTCTGTTTCCCATGATGCCGGCATGTCATAACATTGGAGCGGGTGAGAAAAGTACTGAAAAATGTAAGCATTGGGGGGCCCTGGGGGATTCAGATGATGAACTAATAGATGACATCTGTACCAGAAGTCCGCCACCTTAC
Source organism: Lissotriton helveticus (assembly GCF_964261635.1). Classification (NCBI taxonomy): domain Eukaryota; kingdom Metazoa; phylum Chordata; class Amphibia; order Caudata; family Salamandridae; genus Lissotriton; species Lissotriton helveticus. Next base: position 343,993,605 of record NC_136060.1, on the reverse strand, counting down.
AATGAGGGAACCCGACCTTCCAGTGTAGGAGATGTTCCCCGACGCCACTTCCTAAAGGAAGAAGACAGGTCCCTGGGACTGGGAGGGGGTGGTCAAGTATTGCCCTATCCTGAAAAACCCGAACCGACGGAAACAAGGGATATATATCCCAAAGTGCCCGCAAGCCAGGAAGAAAAATATTCACGTACGAAAATCTTTTTTCCCAGACCCTTGTATGAAAGCGAAGAGAAACCATCGAATTCAGGACTGCCTTTTGTTCAACCTCCATATGGGGAAGAGCGCAGGTCCTTTAATACTGGAACTTTATTCCCGAAACCAAATTATGGGGGAGGACCAAGTGAAACGCATCCTACTGCCCCGAGTTTTACTCCTCCCTTGACCCCACAGATATTACATGACACAACTTTAAGAAGGGTATTAGTGGAAAAGGAGCAAGAGGCTCTAGCTAGACAAAGGACAGAAATAATTCAGAAAATCTCCCAGTTAAATACCAGTCCTGAGGCATTGACTATTCCAGTAACTATTGGACCGGTGGTCCCGTTATACGGAAATGGTCAGGGAAATCCGATTACTCCAGTTATGACCCCAGTCATGGCAACCCCGAGGCAGGAACCGATCATCATAGATGATCAGTCCAGTGAGTGCGAGTCTGAAGTTGCGTTTTTGGAATTGCCAAACAAACAGACTGGAAAGGGAATACAGCAGAGGCATAACCCTTTTAATACAAAAGAAATTAAATTAGAGACAGCAACAGGTACTAGGAATGTCTCTCTGGTAACTCCGGATGAAATTGAGAGTTGGAGTCGTGAATTAGAGAAGCAGACTCCGCAAACAAAACCTTTAGACCTCTACAAGCTGAGGGTCGAAATAGAAGAATTAATGGCAGGAAATGTGGGGTTGGATCGATTGAATACCTACTCTGAAGAAGAATTGTCGTTCATATGTAAAAGCTTTACAAGGAACACCAGAGTGCTCCACGAAAAACTGACCGAAACAGCAGTTAGTATGGGGGTAGATATCTCAAAATCCAAGCCCTTACAGAAACCGTACAGAGCAGACTTCTCAGACAAAGATATAGAACACCTGAATGTGGCAGGGAAGAAGTTGCAGATTAAAGAATTAATGGGGGTACTACAGAAATGGGGAGATGTGGAAAGATGGAGAAGCAGGTGGGCGAAAAAGAGAGAAGAGGTTCGCTCCCGACAAGTGACTCCTGAGTTTGCTTTAAGAGAGGTAGAAAAACCTGAGCAGTTATGCCCCATGCGCGAAGTTCCAGGAGGGAAATATGTGCATGTCCCCTGGTCTAGGCAGGATATTGTGTCCTTCACGAACGATTTTCCAAAATTACGAGAGAAACCAGTTGACTGGTACAGGCAGGTGGAAAGGTTCGTGAAGGTACAGAAATGTCTGTGGAAAGACCTGGATGGGTTTTTCGACATTGTGGTTCCAGTAGATTTATGGACCCAGTGTAAAATAAACATAGACTGGCCGAGTGAGGAGTACCCCAGAAACAAGGAAACTGGAGAGCCATCAAAGGATGTCATGCGAAAATATGAGCAGGTAATTCAGCATTTGAAAGAAAAGGTGCCCGCAAAGGAAACTGATTGGACAAAAATAGATAGAACAACACAGGAAAGGGACGAGACAGTGCACTTCTTCTATGAGAGGTTATTGCAGGTATTTAAAACATACAGTGGTATTGATAACATCGACCTGAAGGATATGACGCACTTTATTTACAGGTTTGTAAATGGTTTAAGACCTGAAATTTGTCAGTGGATAAAAGATAATAAAATCTGTTGGCATACAAAAAAAATGGATGAGGTCCTGCGGTACGCTAAGTACTGCGAGGACGAGATGGCAGAGAAGAAAAAGGCCCTCAAGGAAAAGGTGATGTGGGCTCAGGTGAAGCTCGCAGAACAGCAGGAAAAACAATTGAGTAACATGGTTAAAAATGCTGAGAACAAAGGTCCTGGGGGAGGGGGTGGAGGAAAGCCCCGGCCCAAATTTAGCAGGGAAGAGGCTATGAAGAAATTTCCCTGCCATCAGTGCGGCGAAATTGGACACTGGCGAAACAAGTGTCCCCAATTAGTCGATGTTAATGAAAAAACTCCTGATTTAACTCCACAGACGCAGAAAGAAAGACCAAGAAAGACTCAACCCCAGGTAAAAACAGTTCAGGTGCCTCGAGCACCCAAGCAGGTATACAGGGGAAGACAGGCAGAAGATGAAGAGATAGAGGTTTGGGAAAGCGGGGAGAACAGAAATACAGCAACTTCGCAGTATCTGCTGAATGATACCTTCCTTTGTAATGATCAGGACTGACGGGGCCTGAGAGGGGAGGACGAGGAGTGCGTACTTGGCGCTTCCTTGCCGGTAGACCAGTCTGGACCATATATTGAAGGAAAGGTTGACGGAAATGATGTCACCTTTCTGTTGGACACTGGCGCTACCCGTTCTACTGTAAGAACAGTGGACGTTCCAAACCTACCCCTCTCGGGAGAAAATATCCAAGTAGTGGGTGTATCTAATCAATTGATTAGTACTCCTGTTACCGAACCAATGGAGATTTCAATTGGAAATTTTAAACAGATGCATAGATTTGTCGTCTGTGACACCAGTCCAGTGAATCTACTGGGTCGTGATTTGCTGTGCAAAATGAACTGTACCATCTTTTGCACACCAAAAGGTGTGGAAATACAGACCCCAGATGAAGATGGCATTTATAAATTATTGTTACTTAGACCTGACTCAGAAATTAAAAGATTGACCCTGCAGGACTTGCCCCAAGAACTACAGGAAGCCGTAAAGCCAGAGGTGTGGGATTTCACTGGAAAGGATGTGGGGTTGATGAAAGATGTGGACCCCATACAGATAGCCATCAAGGACAATGCAGTATATCCTAACACTAGGCCCTACCGAATGAATGCTGAAGTGAAAGCAGGTGTCACTCTGGAGATACAAAAATTATTAGAAGGAGACATCATACAGGAAGTGATGAGCAGCCCATGCAACTCACCGATTATGGGCATCAAAAAGCCTAATGGCAAGTATAGGGTAGTGCAGGACCTGAGAAAGGTTAACAAAATTGTAGTTCCTTGCTGCCCTATTGTCCCAAACCCTGCAGAGATATTGTACCAGATCCCTTGGGATGCTGAATGGTTCACTGTGATTGATTTATGTCATGCATTCTTTTCGATACCCCTGCACCCCGACAGCAAATTTCTTTTCTCATTTGCCTTCGAGGGTCACGTGTATTGTTGGAACCGGGTCCCTCAAGGGTATACAGAGAGCCCCTCTATCTTTAATCAGATCTTGAAAAAATGTCTAGAGACTTTGATCTTACCTGGGAACTCTGTGTTAGTACAGTACATAGACGACCTTCTACTGGCGTCTAAAAGTCACAGGGACTGTGTAGTTGACACCATTGCCCTCCTAAATCATCTGTGTGAGAAAGGGCATAAAGTGGCCCCTGACAAACTACAGTTCTGTGCGAAATCAGTAAAATATCTAGGACACCAGATAGAAAAGGGTGTCAGAAAAGTCACATCAGAAAGAGTGAGAATAATTCAAAAGATGCAGTTGCCCCGTACTCAAAAAGATGTCAGAATGTTCCTGGGGGTATTAGGGTACTGCAGACAGTGGATTCTGGGATTTGCAGCCTTAGCCAGGCCCTTGATAAAAATGACCACGAGAGGAATGCCAGATGTTGTAGAGTGGGACGATGAAAGTCTAATGGCTTTCACAAGACTGAAAAACTGTCTGTGTACAGCCCCTGCGTTGGGAATGCCAGATTATTCCAAAGAGTTTGCCCTTTTCTGTGACACTCGCGATAATTGCGCATTGTCAGTCCTGACTCAAGAACATGGCACGACCAGAAGGCCTGTGGCTTATTTCTCTGCCACATTGGACCCAGTAGCTGCTGGGTTACCAGGCTGTCTGAAAGCAGTAGCTGCTACCTGTGCAAGTTTGGAACAGAGTGAGTCCATTGTCATGGGACATCCTGTGACCGTGTATGTTTCACATGGAGTGGTAATTCTATTGACCAGAACTAAAACACAGTATCTCACCCCTAGTCGGCTGACTAAATACGAGAGGATTCTTGTGGGTGCAGCAAATGTAAGCATTGTTAGGTGCGGTATTCTGAACCCTGCCACCTTACTCCCCGACCCCTTGGAAATAGAAGGTGGGGATGATGATGAACATGATTGTATTGACCTGACAGAGTTCAGTACTAAGCCACGCCCAGACATAAAAGAAGTACCATTGCCTGAGCATGATAAAGAACTATTTGTGGATGGTTCCTGTCTAAGACATGAACTAGGAGGCTTGAGTGCTGCTTATGCAGTAGTGTCTTTCACAAAAATTGAAGAAGCAGGTTACCTATATAACATCAAGTCTGCACAAGTAGCCGAATTGATAGCCATGATAAAGGCTTGCAAAATTGGGAAGGACTTACGCATAACAGTGTATACTGACAGTCAGTACTGTTATGGAGTTGTGCATGACTTTGGCCAATTATGGCTACAGAGGGAATTCATGACTTCCTCAGGTACTCCCATTCGGAATGCGAAGGTTGTTCATGACCTTTTAGAGGCCATCCAGTTGCCCAAAGAACTGGCAGTGGTAAAATGTGCTGCTCATCAAAGGAGCATGGACAAAGTATCACTGGGAAACGATTATGCTGATCGAGTGGCCCAATGGTGTGCCAAAGATCGGTATATTGTAAATCCAAAACGAGGGGGGCCAGGAACCAGCTGCCAGCTTCAGGTGTTTGAAGAAGTGCCTACGTGGGATGAAGTGAGAGAGTGGCAGGAATCGGCTCCTTGGCAAGAAAGAGAGAAATGGAAGGAGGATGGGTGTAGACCGAGACGTGTGGATGGTGTGATTTTGGGCCCAACTGGTATGCCTGTGTTACCCCGACACTTGCTTGGCACAATGGCAAGATTAATACATGAAGGATCACACATTGGTAGGGATGCCATGATTCTGGTATTTCAACAGACTTGGTACAGTAAAAAGTTCAGGAAGGTAGCAGAGTCCCTCTGCCAGAGGTGCCTGTCATGTCAACAGATGAACCCAGGCAAGAGGACAATGGTTGAACTGAGCAGGATTGGGAGATCAGGGGGTCCCTTTATAAGGATACAGATTGATTTCATCACCATGCCCCGTTGTGAAGGGAAACGATATGTCCTTGTCATTGTTTGCGTATTTTCAAAATGGGTAGAAGCTTACCCTACTCCTCAAAGTGACGCACTGACAGTAGCGAAGTGTTTACTAAAAGAACTGATACCTAGATTCGGAATACCATACATTATTGAATCAGATAAGGGTGGACATTTCCAGAATGAAATACTGGCTGAACTGTGTAAGGCCTTTGGAATAAGGCAGAAACTCCATTGTGCATACCACCCAGAGGCTTCTGGAATAGTGGAACAAGTAAATGGAACTATCAAAAACAGACTAGCAAAGCTGACAGATGCTACTGGCATGACCTGGGTGAAGGCCCTGCCCCTGGTCCTGATGGGACTGAGAAGTGTTCCTGACCGCAAGACAGGCCTAAGTCCCCATGAAATCATTATGGGAAGAGTGATGAGACAAGCATGGGTGCCAGGAAGCAAACTGTTGAGTATTACTGATGATTTGGTGCTTGAATACTGCAGAAGATTGGGTGACCAAGTGCGTTCTATCTCTCGCCAGATTGGAGACGACGGCATCCTCAATCCAACGACTCCTCTCCACAGCTTGGTTCCAGGAGACTGGGTCAAAATAAAGAAGCACACTCGCTCAAGCTGTCTGGCACCAAGGTGGGGAAAGAAACGCCAAGTAATCCTGGTAACAACCACTGCAGTGAAGGTCGCAGGTGTTCCCCAGTGGATCCACGCTGGACACACCCAGAAGGTATTGCCAGACAAAGGATTTGAAGAAGAAGGGCAACTAGCAGAGGACCCTGAAGGAGCCAGACCAGAAGCAACTGACAACGAGCAGCCCAGCACCAGTCAGGTTGCAGGAACAGCAGACGTTGGCCCAGGAGTAGTTGACTACGAACTGCCAAGAATCCAGCCTGCTGAAGAGGTCCAGGAAACTGAGCCAGGAGTAGCTGAAGACGAGCTGCCAAGCATATGGCCAGAAGAATGGATACCGATGATTGATCTGACCGAAGATCCTATCAGAACAAGAGAACGACTTAGTGAAGGTAGAGAGTGGACTAGTCAGGAAAAGCAAGGCACAGGCGAAGAACCTCAGCCGCTTGAGATTCACATCAAAACTGAGGAAGGAGAAGGTCAGACAGGGACAGAGCAGGTATTCGATACACCACCGCTAACACCTGATGCAGATAAGGGAGAGACTAGAAATAGAGTGATAGTTCGAGCAGAAGAAAATCAAGAGATCGAAGTGCTTGAACAGGATCAGAGAGGGTTAAAAGAACGGGTTCAGGAAACAGAAACAGAAACAGAGACAATCGAAAGCCAAAAACAAAATATTCCTGAACAAGGCCAGATTAGCAACCAGGCAGAAGAATTTGATGCTAGCCCTGGAACTAGCCAGATAGGGGAAGTAGGAGAAGAAAGTGGAGAAGAATTACCACAAGATAAAGAGAACAAGAGAATAAGAAAAGAAAGTGAAGTCCAAGTACCAACTAAGAGACTAAAGAAAAGAAACAACCTTGAGCCTAGGTTTGTAAAAAGATTGAGACTAAGGATAAAGACAGTGGAAGAAAAACGTGCAGAAGCAAGAAGAAGTGCTCGAATAGCAGAGCAAGAAGAAGACTCTTCCAAAAGAAGGAGTGAGCGAATAAAAAGACAAAACAAAAAGTACAAATCTCCTGAATGGACACTGGTTTTGGAGGAACTTGAAGATCTTGATATAACTGACGTGAGCGACGGAGAACCCGTCCCAGAGTACTCAGCTGAAGAGGAAGACGAACCACCGTGAATTTGCACAAAGTAAGCTAATTGTGTGAAGCCAAAAAGAGGGGTTCGAGAGACTCCTTCTGAGCCAAAATGTCTGATTCAACAGTGAATGGTAGACCTAGTTGCAGCCGTTTTAAGACGTGTTGCAAGGTGTGTATATGTAGTGTAGTAGTACTGATAGTTATCTGGATAGGATTAACAATTTTCATTCCCTTTGCTGTAAGTAAAGATACTAACATTGTCCCTACTGAAGTTGTAAATACTGACAATGAGGAGCTAACAACACAGAGTGTAGGACAACATGAAAGAGCTTTGAGACAAACAAAACAGAACTTAGAAGCATCAGATGAGGGAGGACTACATTATCATGGAATGAAGAACAGGACACACTTAAATGTTTTCGCAAACTTGTTAATACACTATGTAGAGACTATGGAAATTGAAGATTGCTATGTCTGCATGAAGCTACCTACTTCTGTGGCTGAAGGCGTGACATACCATCACCTGCCATTGACATATGGAATCTCCTGTAGCATTTTAGCCAGTTTATTTTATAAAAGAGGACCGTTACAGTACTATTACTCTAACAATGACGTGATCTTTTCTGAACTTCCTATACGTGGGAACTTGAATCCTGTACATACCAAAACTGACACCATAAGATATATGGGAGACTACTTTCTGACTATAGGTAACATTGACATAGCAGACGCACACAGAGATAACTTGACTTGTTCTTTGCGTGAGCAGGAAAAGATGTTCCTGAACATGGCAGAGAAAAGGAGAATTAAAATTCAAAAGAAGGCTAATGACGAAAGTCAGAAAAGGCCAAAGTGGGCAGAGAACATGGAAGGCACCTCATCTGGTGGAGCGGGTCCTGCTCTGTTGCTGGATTTTGAAAAGAAAGGCAAGCTATGTCTTCACCGCGAGAAGACTAGCTATTATAATAATGTTTTCATTGGTTCCAGTGAATGCGAACATAATTACAAGGTAATTGGAGGTTGGGGTTTCAAAAATGGGTCAGAGCCTGTGTTTCCTGGAATTTATTATATTTGTGGGGACAAGGCTTATTTCAAATTGCCGGATCACTGGTATGGAAGCTGCTACTTTGGCATTGTCTTCCCGAAAATATACCATGTGAATGGAAAAACTGGAAGCAATGAAGATACTAATGGCTTAGTGCGTAGTAAAAGAGAAAGTATAGGTGAAATTATGGGTAGTATTTTCAGTGCACTGATACCTGGAGTGGGAGTGGTTCTGAACACTCACAGAATTTGCAAATTGTCTACTATAGTAGATGTGCTGTCTACTGAAACGGCTCATGGATTTCTGCTGGTCAATACCGAAATGGTTGCGATCAGATCAATGGTTTTACAAAATCGACTTGCTCTTGACACCTTATTAGCGAAAGAGGGCGGAGTCTGCCGGATGTTGAAGGCGCAACATTGTTGCACTTATATTCCGGATAAAAGTGTACAGATCAAAAGATATGTGAAAAACATTACTAATTTGGCAAAGGAACTCAAACCACTCGAGGTTGATAGTGCCTGGAAGAGACTGGTAGATGGTCTCTCAAATGTAGGTCATTGGCTTGCTAGCATAGGTAAAAGCTTATTGTTCAAAATTCTGATGCCAATTGGTATTATAGGTCTTATTATACTTTCCATTTTCTTATGCTGTAAATACCGCAAGCGCACCAAAAAGCACGAGGTAAATGCAAGAGGAGTGAAACGAAGTGTGGATGAGATTGAATTAGAGGAGGTGAATGATCAGATATACAAAAAGGTGAAGACTTCTCACCCTGCTAAAACTGAGAGAGAAAAGTTAGAACGGCTGCTGGAAGAAATAGAACTTTATAAGGTATGAAAGAAAGTTGGCATCTGGTTCCATTATAATTTGTGATGATAGTAAATATCATCAAAGAGGGGATTGATGAAGCAAAGCTTCGCATATTTTGCGGCTTGCCGAAGTCAAGAACCTCGTTTATGTGTAATAAGGTAACAAAATGTATGTTTTACTAACATTTATTCTGTTTAGGCAAAGTTCCCGAAGCTTGCCTATGTGTATTTCTAATGAATTTAATCCGTGTCCTCTAATATGGCCGCCGCTTGTATTTTAGTTACTGCGCATGCGTCAGCCACACTCACGTGTCCTGACGCGTCTGCAGAAGTGGAGGGAAAGTTATGCGCATGCGTAATTCATAGCTGTGCTTATCATGTGGTACTGCTCGTGCCACTGCTCTTGTGCCCGTATCAATGTAGCTAACATTTAGATGCAATAAGTTTATTTCTTGATGATGAGTTAAAAGTACAAACCCTGTGATGTGTTTTCATAATGACATTATTATGTATTAACTTGTTTTCGCTTACTTTTCATGTACCGCGGGGAATGGGGGTCCAAACTGATTGGGAGCCATATTGACAGTCTCTTCTGCGCATGACCAGGGAGCATTGAAAGGTGGCCACTTTGGACAGTGGAACTCAGCCAGCTGGCAGCCACAGTCAAGATGCGCCTGGGAAAGCCACCTCTGCGCTACGAGAACGGCGAATGTTGCTCCTCATGTGTTACAATGTTAATATTCTGCACAGTTCTCATGAGAACCTCAAACCTGCTAGGCGGTACCCAAATATGTTAATGAAGGCTTCAAATCGTGTATTGTGATTGGTGTGTTACCCAAATCCTACCTTAGGACCAATCCAAATTGAGGGATTTTGACACTTTGCAACATTGGGGGGTGGTACACTGTCCCCAAACGGTATATCTACCCTGGGTTCACCTAGTGAACCGTCCGACTTGTCTGGTTTAGCTGACCTGTCACTGACCCAACGCACTCAATAGGTGACTGAAGATACAGAGCGCTGCAAGCACTCTGTCCGAATTTGACCATAGACTGAGGTTCTACTGAACCTTAAAGTGCTGGCAAGGCACTTAGCTGGGAGTTCGCTGACCCAATCGGGGTCTTGATCGATAGCTGCAGAACGGGTGGAGCGCAGGCGTTGCTTCCGAACTGTGGGTTCCGGTCCTGTCCTGAAGAGGGTCCTGTCCTGAGGGTTTGCTGTCCTGTCCTGAGGGTCCTGTCCTGATTCCTATTCCGAGGGTATCCTGTCCTATCCTGGGTGTCCATTCTGCACCTGCTGTCCTTTGAGGGGTATCCTTCCTTGAGGGTTTCCTGTCCTTAACTGACCCGTGGCCAGGGTTTGGTTTCCACACCTTTCTAGGTAAATATTGCTCTGAACCTCTTGAAATTCTTGCACCTTCTGAATTTCTAACTTTTGCTTTAATAAAGTTCAACATTGCATATGTGATATTTTCCATGCCTTTCTGCAACTATTGAAAGTCATTTATATTTTCCATAAGTTTATTCCTATGTCTTCTCATTTGTTAGAAATTATATTTTGCATAGCAGTGTGTCATTTCCTGATATGGTCTAGAACTTCGTTGCCTAGATTGTTCAAAGGCCCCTTCACCTTAAGTGAAGCGTGTTATTCATTATAAGCTCTCCTATAGTCACTCACACTTAGGCTATCCCTGTTTAGATAATACTGACTTGCATAGTATCTTTTCTCGTTACATTTTATTAGTACTTTGATGATTACTCTGTCATTATTTCTTTATGCATATATAATTTACGTTATCTTGGTTATTGATTGCCTTGTTTTATTGTACCTCATGCAAGAAAATAATGAACTTTAGATAAACATTTTAAAACTTCCAGTTGTCCGTGGTCATTTAAAACAGTATTTGAATGTTATTGGTTGAGTTTGTATTTGCTGCTTTTCTTAACAGCTAGCTCCCTGATTCATTGTGGTCATTAGGCACCCGCATCGGTGGATGGTAAGTCGGGTGCACCGAAAATTGGTAGCAGGGAACACACACACACCAACTTGGTAGAGCTCGTGAAGTCACCTGATCGATGTATATGGTGATTTGAAAAGTATATGGGCCCTGAAGCCGGAAACGGCGAAAACTATTGGTCGGGTGGCCTCGCGCGCTCTATCACGTGTTCACTACACAACCTCCTCCTTTGTCTAGAAAATTATTACACATCCTCCTCCTTTATAAAAGAAAGAAAATAAAGATAGAGAAGGCAAATGAGCGTTAAGGGGCAAAGAGTGTTAAGAGTGAATGTGAGGTGAGGCACATCACACAAAAACAACTAATAGGTATCACCACCACCTATTCCCCTTCAACTGATAAAACAGGAAAAGCAGTCCACTTTCTCCTATCTGTCCTTGACCCACAAAAAACATAAAGAGACAGTTCACTTTCTTCAACCTGTTTTACGCTCTAAGTTGAAGATAAAAGTTCAACTGAAGATAGAATTTGAACTAGAAGTCCCGGTCTGGTTCTGGATCCCGCTAACAGGTTCTTGACCTCTTTCTTCAGTACTGGGTGCTTTGCTCTGGTTGAGGGCCTCTGTTTTTTTTAAAGATTTTGTTTCTGGACTCTCAGTTCAAAATCATTTTTTTTGTTGAATTTTCTTACATTTTCTGATACTGGACTCTTCATCTCAGTACTGGGGCACTGAGACCCCGTTACAGGAGCTTCTTCTCAGTTCTGGACCCACTGTTCAAACCGTAGGACATTTGTCGCCTCCTGGTTCTCTGTCAAGGTTAAGAGCTTCCTGACCAGCTTCCAGATGTGGAACGTTAGACCCAGTTCTGGGTCCTCTGACGCGCTTCTTGTCACCATACCAGTCATGGTCTTTATGCTCTCCTGGACACCCTTTGTCCAGACCTTGTTCTTGGACGAGTGTTGTCCATTCCTTGTTCTGGGATGATCTTTGTCCCCTCTTGTATGACCTTTGTCCACTCCTTGTTCTGGGATGACCTTTGTCCCTTCTTGGATGACCTTTGTCCACCCTTTGTTGTGGGACGATTTTTGTTCCCTCTTGGACGACCTTTGTCCACTCCATGTTCTGGGACGACCTTTGTCCACTCTTTGTTGTGGGTCGACCTTTGTTCCCACTTGGACGACCTTTGTCCACTCCATGTTCTGGGACAACCTTTGTCCACTCTTTTATCCTCTTCTAATTTTGGGACCTTAGTCCTCAGCTGGTTCTGGAAGCCGTGTGTCCTAATGATTTCAGGGCCTGTTGTGAAGTTAGCTTTGCTGAAGACTCCTTTGAGTGGACGCTGGGCTGCGAGGCTTTGTGTTTCAAACCGCCACTTCTTGCGGAACCCGCTGCGCGGGTCCCGCTTCGCTGAATTGCCACCACAATTACCTGTACTCCTGTGTGACTGCTCCTGGGGTTTGCTGAGGGTAAGGCTGGGCTGGGAGCAGAGTGCTAGCGCCGGCCAGGGACTACCTGTCCCAGAAGCACCGGCGGCCGGATCAACTGCACCTGGGCTGCTCTCCCCGCCTGCCCCTCCCCATCTGACTTAAAAACCTGCACAGTTCACACTTTGTTGGGACGCTTTGCTGAAGACTCCTTTGAGTGGACGCTGGGCTGCGAGGCTTTGTGTTTCAAACCGCCACTTCTTGCGGAACCCGCTGCGCGGGTCCCGCTTCGCTGAATTGTCACCACAATTACCTGGACTCCTGTGTGACTGCTCCTGGGGTTTGCTGAGGGTAAGGCTGGGCTGGGAGCAGAGTGCTAGCGCCGGCCAGGGACTACCTGTCCCAGAAGCACCGGCGGCCGGATCAACTGCACCTGGGCTGCTCTCCCCGCCTGCCCCTCCCCATCTGACTTAAAAACCTGCACAGTTCACACTTTGTTGGGACGCTTTGCTGAAGACTCCTTTGAGTGGACGCTGGGCTGCGAGGCTTTGTGTTTCAAACCGCCACTTCTTGCGGAACCCGCTGCGCGGGTCCCGCTTCGCTGAATTGCCACCACAATTACCTGGACTCCTGTGTGACTGCTCCTGGGGTCTGCTGAGGGTAAGGCTGGGCTGGGAGCAGAGTGCTAGCGCCGGCCAGGGACTACCTGTCCCAGAAGCACCGGCGGCCGGATCAACTGCACCTGGGCTGCTCTCCCCGCCTGCCCCTCCCCATCTGACTTAAAAACCTGCACAGTTCACACTTTGTTGGGACGCTTTGCTGAAGACTCCTTTGAGTGGACGCTGGGCTGCGAGGCTTTGTGTTTCAAACCGCCACTTCTTGCGGAACCCGCTGCGCGGGTCCCGCTTCGCTGAATTGCCACCACAATTACCTGGACTCCTGTGTGACTGCTCCTGGGGTTTGCTGAGGGTATGGCTGGGCTGGGAGCAGAGTGCTAGCGCCGGCCAGGGACTACCTGTCCCAGAAGCACCGGCGGCCGGATCAACTGCACCTGGGCTGCTCTCCCCGCCTGCCCCTCCCCTTTACCCATAAGCCCTATAAATTTCTTGGAGTAACCCCGCTCCGCGGGAGCGACCGGGAGAAGCCCGGGACAAGGGCGGGACAGTCTGCGACAGTCCGCGACTGGCAGCGTCTGGTCTGGGCAAGATACTCTGCTAAAATACTTGTTGTGTGATTTAAGTGTCAAAGCCCGCTTTGGTTATCTGTGATATATAGGTATTATTATTTTCTTCCATAGTTTCATTATAGTGTACTTAAAGGAAATATTAATTACGCTGAACTATGCCACCTAAAAAACATTCACCTGTCAAAAACACTATGGAGAACTATCTTATCCAAACAGTGGCAAAAATAAATAGTGAAAGAAGATCTTCACTGGGTTTAGATATATCTACAGATTCCCCTTCTCGGGACCTACAGTTGGAGCTTCCCTTTGTTCAGGAAAATAGTGATAGCTTAGGGTTAATTCCTGATTCTCCCACAGATGTTGATATCATACAGCCTAGTGGTACAGTAGTTGATACAGAAGGTAGAAGCGATAGCGAGGGAGAGGTGGTGAACGAGCTCACGCCCCCTGATCCAGTGCCAGTGCCTGCCCCTCGTGTTACCAGGGGTGGAAAAAAGAATCTGCCTAAACGTGGGGGGCTTCGTTCCGGCAGGAATAAAGTTGCTACTCCCCCTAGAAAAATAGCTGAGGAGGAGGATGATGATTCGAGCGACGAAGCGTGTGTGACTTTAACTAATACACAATTTAACAAGTTGTGTGGTAGGCTGGATGTAAAAATTAGAGGCATTGTAAAGCCGTTGGTTGACCGAATCGAAAAGCTAACTGCTGAGGTTAATAGATTGGGGGGTTTGCTGAATAAAACTCTAGTGGAAGTAGAAAAACTACCTGAGGAAGTTGTGACTAGAGTTGAGTCCCTAAAGAGTAGTTCTAACCCCGAGGGAGGCATTGATCCCATTCCCCGAATAAATCAGCCAATGGCCCCGCTGATAAATTTACCTGGAAATGTCCAAGAACTGGCAGCTCCATTACTAACACCTAATGTCACGAACGTTGGGAAAGGTTCATGCGAGCTTATTGTCGAGGCCTCTCCCCATGTCCTTGTCCTAGCGAATGTTCCCCCACTAGTCTCTGGACAAGAAGAATCTACTTCCTCCTTATTGAGTAAATCTCTATCCTGGCTAACTAACAACATGGCGATAACTCCTTGGGGGAAACAACAACTATCAGAAGAGTTAATGACGGCCAGAAGGGTTGAGTGGATTGGAAATAGGGCTAAAAGATTTAAGGGGGATTGTGTTGTTCTTAGCTTCTCGAACCCTGAGGTACTGACAAATATTCTACCTAATTTACTACCTCCACAGAGAAGATCGACCACCATTGTCCCATTGACTCTGGATTTTTTTTTACCCACGTAAAGGAAAAGGCATTAATCCCCGGACTCTAAGGACAAAGTGGAATGTGGTGCATAACCGGGGGAGTAATGTACCTGCATTTAATGACTGGGGAATAAGTCTTAATAACAGATTCTCTGCCCTTTCCAACCTGAACGAATGTGATTGACTTCTGGCATGTTCAAAGTTTGTAGTTCAACCTATATCTAACCCATGTGCTAGCAGGGATATTGAGAACGTCCGACAAGTGGCTGATGGTTCAGTAAGGAAAGGCTGTGATCTAGTCTCCGATCCGCAGGGAGTGGGAAACTTTGTTATTTTGGGTAATGCTTGCCAAGATAATGTCATCAGTCAAGGTGACGTTACACTAAGTAATATTGTTACTACTCCAAACTTAACATGTGAGTCACTGCCTGATACGGGTAGTTTATTATTCTGGAACGTGGCTGGGTTAAGCTCAAAGTTAGTTTGTGGAAACTGGCTAGGCTTTGTCAGTACATATGACGTCTGCATGTTTCAGGAGACTTGGGCTTGTGAACCTGTTTATGCCTTGGGATATATACATTTTTATGTACCAGCTACTAAGAGACTAAAGGGACGACCTATGGGAGGTCTTACTATTTGGGTTCGTCAGTCCCTTAAATTGACAGTAAAGAGCCTGGTGACTGGTCAGAAAGATATCCAGCTAATTAGGATTACTAGTGGCACTTCGGATGTACTAGATATTTATAACATATATGCTAGAGGCAGTAAGACAGGTAGATCTGAGGTCCTCCTTGCTCTTTATAACCTTCTTGACACATATTCTTCTGGTCATAGGATTATAATAGCTGGTGACCTGAATCGAACTTTTGAACCCCTGGTCGCTGGTGAAGGCCCTCTTGGTAATGAGGAGGATCTACAATGGGGCATTCCTACCCTTGAGACCAATCCAGTACTACGCTGGACAGAAGATATCCTAGGTCTAAATGCTATGTGTCTGGAATTAGGACTAAGAGCATTAAACGGTAGGACTAAGTCAGACAAGACAGCCTCCGCGACATTTGACAATGGGAGACACAAAAGTCGTATCGACTATGTGATTTGTAGCTTGATTTTATGGTCGACTGTTTGTGACATGGAAGTTATGTTAAGACCTGAAAGTGACCACAATCCTTTATGTGTGGTGCATAAATGGTGGCTCAATGTTGGTGATTCTAACTGCTCTGATGCTTTTGTTCCACCTCTGATTATCCCTGAAAATGATATGCGTAGGCTAAGGTGGGTTAGTGTCATGACTGACCAGCATGTTATTGGAAATATCAAAGAGGAAGCAGATAAAGCTATCTTGGCCCTGGAATCAATCGCAGATGTGTCCCCTAGACTGGGTGACGTGACCAAAATCCATGATAACCTATTTGGCAAAATTAAATGCCATTTTTTGAAACCAGCAAAAAATTATGGATCCCGTGTATGCAAACCAGCTAAATGGTATAGTAATGATTGTAGGTTGGCTCGAAAATCTTTGGGACAGGCAATTAGGAACAAGGGGGTAGTGGAAATCCGCCTAGCTAGAAAGAACTATAAAGCCTGTATTGCGAAAGCCAAAAGAACCTGGGACGAGGCACATTGGAAAAAATTGAAATGTGCTAGTGATAGGAAAAATTACCGGATGTTTTGGAATATCGTTAAATGGGGTAGTGAAAGATCTGAGGAGCCACCCAATAATAATGTTGCACAGGATGATTGAGTGAAATTTTTTAGCTCCCAGTATGCGGCTAGTGCCCAGGTGGAAGCTGGGAATTCCCCGAGCCAGTCCCTAGCAGAGGATAATACATTTACACTTAATGAAATCCTGTCTGCGCTTAAATCTGTGCATAGTGGACGTGCACCAGGCTTAGATGGCGTCCTTGCGGACGTTTTCTTAAACGATAAAGAGAGATGGTGCAAATACATTCATTTGCTTATTAACCACATTGCTATGGGTGCTGATATTCCGGCATCATGGCGGGGGGCTGTGATTATTCCTGTGCATAAAAAGGGAGATCCTGCTCAGCCAAGTAATTATCGCCCAATAAGCTTGATCGACACCATACAAAAAATAGTCGGCCGAGTGATTGTTAATAGATTGCTTGAATGGGCAGATGATAATAACATCTTATCACCTTTCCAGACTGGCTTCCGAAGGGCAACCAGCACAGTGGATCAAGTTTTTCGCTTTCAATTGATCCAGTGGAGGACCGTGGTATTAGGAGGAGGCAGTCTCTATGCGGCTTTTGTCGATCTACGGGCTGCCTTCGACCTGGTGCCGCGGGCAAAATTATGGCAGGTTCTGGAGGTTCTGGGGGTTCCGGAGGTTCTTTTGACTATGATCATGAGACTTCATGAGTTAACCTATGCAAAAATCCAGTGGGGGGTTATGGAAAGGACACTGCTGAATTCCCCGTTGAGCGCGGTGTTCGGCAGGGGTGTTCAATGGCCCCAACCTTGTTCACCCTATTCATCAATGGTATTGTCCCACGTATGTTATCTCAGTCAGTGGATGCTCCCTCTCTTGCAGGTGTAAAAGTTCCTATTTTAATGTTTGCGGATGACACGCTAATTTTATCCAAAACCCCAAGTGGTTTACAACATGCATTGAACATCTTTGATACCTTCTGTGAGGATCACGGTTTGGAGGTGAATGTGTCCAAAACGAAGCTCATGATATGCAATCCACATCGTAGTTTTAAGCCCAAAATTGTCATGAGTGGTCGTCCTCTTGATGTGGTAAACTCATTCACCTACCTGGGGATCCACATAGCGGATAACAATAGGTGGTGTCATCATATTGATATAGCAACTCTACGCCATAAACAATTAGCTGGTGTTATTAATCTGGAACATAAGAAGTCTTTGACTAAACCAGTTAAACCAGCTTTGATGATCTATGAAGCCAAGGCAATCGGGTCTGCGCTCTATGGGGCAGAGATGTGGGGTTATGAAAATTTGAGTGCGCTCCAAATATCTGAGAATACATTTCTGAGGTTAATTACTGGTACCCCGAATAGCACTCCATTACTGCCCTTGACATATGATCTTGGCAGGAAGCAAAATGTGGATTTAGCCAGACTACGGCCAATCTTATACTGGCGTAGGCTCTGGACTACCCCTGAGCTCGCCCTTATGCGGAAGGATTTACTGACGTTATCCAAGCAGACTGTTTCCATAAGATTACTTGGTTTAAAAAACTAAAACTGATGTTGTTTGAGCTCGGGTTAAGTGAGTTGTGGTTTGACCCATTAGGAGCTCTATTTCTGTCTAAGTCAACCTTAAAGAACATGTATTGGGAATATGTTGCTAACGCCAGTTTGAGTAATTCTAATAATGGGTCCATGGCTGCTAGTTTTCTGGAGGTCAAATTGTTTCCTGTATTTGAAATGTACTGGGATTTTATATCTAAACCCTTAGACAGGAAACTTTTGTTCCAAATGAGAGCTGGTTCACTCCCCTTAAGATCACGAACAGCTAAATGGGGCTCTGGAGGGTCCACTATCTGCCCTGTTTGTGGCTCAGGTAGTGAATCTCTCGGACACTTTCTGTTTTCCTGCAAAGTGTATAGTGTTCCTAGACGAATTTGGTTGGCACCTATGTGCAGAAACCTTGGTACCATATGCAGTAGAGTTGCGTTGCGTATTTTATGTACAACTTCTCTTACATGGATCATAATTGCCACTGCAAAATATCTTGGGTGGGCTTGGATCATCAGGCAGAGACTGCTAGTAATGTAACTATTCACTGCCGATGACAAGCAGAGATTGCTAGTGAACTGACTATTCCCTGCTTATGTATTGTAACAATGTCTCCATGAAATGTATATTAAGGTTTTTAACTTTGGTCATTTAAAACCAAGATTTTAATAACAAACTTTTACACCTTCTTAATTGGTTATTAACATTATGGTTTGTTTTATACAACGGTCTTATGGACTTGTAAGTGCTTTGTATTCCTTGAGTATTTGTACATTTAATTGTTTCTTAATATGTCTGTATGTCTTGCTTTTATGAGTAATTACTCGAATAAAGCACTTTTGAATTGAATTGAAGTTAGCAGGCTAGTGGTTGTGGGTGGAGCTTAGGGGGAGGACAGGAAGAGGAGGAGATCGGCGAAGGGAAGTCAGTTAGAGTAGGGACAGGAGACAGTCTGGATGCATGAGAATAAAGCTCCAGTATTGATAAGTACTAGTGTCTGTGTTTATTGTAGCAAGATGCTACAACTGGCGACGAGGGTGGGATAACCAAGCCCACTGCCTGCTGACCCAGACTGAGACACCCTGTCCCCGGTGGTGCAGAAGAAAAAAAAAAAAACGCTGCCGAGAATTGCGAGCTGCTGCTGCCCCAGGTGAAGAAGCCAGCAGCAGGTAACCCTGCCCCCCCCCCCCCCCTTGAGGACTGTGAGGGAGCTGAGAGGGGCTGTACATCCGAGCGCTGGACGGCTCGAACAGGAAGAAGCAGAGCGCGCTGACACGCGACCCCGCCAGAAGCGTGAGCGTTGGCAGTGCAGAGATCGGGAGCCTACTCCAACCCTGCTGCGCACCCCAGATTGAGGGAGAAGTACCCCCAGCGTCGAGGACGACGTCCGCCAAGACCGCCCAGCGAGAGCGACTGAGCGCCGGGAGGTCCGGGCCTGAAATCCCACCGACGGTGAAATCCTCACGCTTGATGCGTGTAAATCGGCAGGCCGCCGCGAGAGAAAAAAGCGGGAACGTGCAGAGCAAGGCGGGAGCCCACCCCAACCTCACCTGGTTGCTGTGGTGGCCAAGGAAGAGTGATACCTGGAGCGCGTTGCCCCTGTGCTGCCCTGAAACTGCTGGCCGGTGAGTCTGGAGTGACTGAACCCAGAGAGAGAAAGCCTCGTGTGACTGCATTGACGGCGGCCATCTTAGAGTCAGGCGCTCGTCAGGACCCCTTAGTTTTCAACGAGCGGCCATCTTGAAGTCAGGCACTAAGGAAAAGAAACAAGCATTGGCGAAGAAACAAGCATTGGTACCCAGAAACAAACAAGCATTGGCAAGGAAACAAGCATTGGCGCCTGGGAATAAACAAGCATTGGCAAAGAAACAAGCATTGGTACCCAGAAATAAACAAGCATTGGCAAAGAAACAAGCATTGGTACCAGAAAACAAACAAGCATTGGTACCCGGAAATAATCAAGCATTGGCAAAGAAACAAGCATTGATATCTGAAAAGTACAAGAACTACAAAGATGTCCGACGATGATAGAAATCCGCCGCCACTGGCTGATGCCAAGCCCAAGGTTCCAGGTGGGTCGCACCTGCGAGCGCCCGAACCCCTCAAAGTGACCACTGGGGGAACTATGGGCCCCAAGTGGCAAGAATGGTTCGAAGAGTTTGAAGATTACATCGAAGGTTCAGAAGTGATCGAAGATAAGAAGAAGTTGATTGCCTTGCGCAACTTGGCGGGGCGGGAGATGTAAATGTGTAAATGTAAATGTGTTTCGATTTATATAGCGCACTAATCACCCAGGGGTCTCAAGGCGCTTGCTTAGGGAACCCGTCCTGGTATTCCCCTGTGAGATACCCCGGCAGGGTATTCACAAGGTGAAAGCCAGGCATCCCGCCGCGAGGGGCCGTAGTGGAGATTAAGCAAGCTATTGCCCAGAGTCGCAGAGTGTGACCCCGTGAGTCGAGTAGGCACCGGAGCGAGAATTGTCGAGTCCGTGGAATTTTTGTGCCCGAGACCCGCCGAGGCGGGGAATCGAACCCTGGTCCACGGCTGATCTCAGCTTCCGGGTCTGCCGCCTCTAACCACTGAGCCACGCTTCTCCAGATAGTTAAAGTAATCAAAGACCTTCCTGACGCAGAGGCGGACACCTATGACAAGGTGCGTGACGCACTAAACAAAAGATTTCTTCATAAAAAGAATGTCGACTATGAACGCCATACATTTCACTCGGCTCGTCAAGGGAAGGAGGAACCAATGAGCGCTTTCATGATGCGCCTGAGGAGACTAGCCAAGCATTGCGCATTTGATAATTTCTCAACAGATGCCGCAATTAAGTCGCAAATAATTGATGGGTGTCACTCCGACCAATTGAGGAGACGTTTATTGAGAAAGGAACACAACCTCGACGATATAGAGGAGATGACACGAATATTTGACCAAGCTGAAGAGTATGCAGCAGACATCGAAACAGGACACAAAGGGAGCCGCGAACAAGTACGACGCGTGCACGCCAAGAACGAGTATCGAAGGAGCTCGAGAGACAAACACTGGAGGTCACGCCCGTCACCACGTCGAGAACAATCAAGACATCAGCGGCGAGAGCCGTGGAAGAAGGAAAGGAGATCAGAAAACGTGAGGAAATGTTACCGTTGCGGGTATGACTACCCCCATGTGGACAGCTGCTCTGCCATGGGTCAAAGATGTCGGAAGTGTGGTCAAACGAATCATTTTGAAGTGATGTGTGGGGAATACAATAAGGAAAAACGAAGTGGTGCCACAAAGATAGCTCAGCCTGACTCACGAAGAGGTACCCCGAGAACGTCCCGATCCGGCACCCGAAGACACCATGCAAGAGCTGTCCAAGACCAAACTGAACAGTCTTCTGGGTCATCACACTCCAGCCGAGAGTCACGTCGGTCCAGGTGGGAACGGAGGTCACCATCCCAGGAATCTAGACCGTCATCCAGAGACTCAACATATACCATTGAATATCTGAACTTAGCCGCAGATCCAGATCAGCTTAAGACATATCCCCGGCTGGACATCAAAGTTGGCAATCATGACACTAAATTTGTACTAGACTCAGGTGCATCCCTGAACTATATTCCAGTCACCGAATATGAAAGAATGAGGCCGCGTCCTCCGCTGACCTTTGCACCAGTCAGAGTCTTCACATGGATGGCTAAGAAGCCACTTCCTTGCCTCGGGAAGTTCTCGACGACCCTCCAACATGAGGACACAACTATCCCCGCGGTCATCCATGTCATTAAAGGCCCGGAAGCGGACTGTCTGCTGAGCCTCCCGACAGCTGAACGTCTTCACCTAGTGGAAATCCTTTTCAAAGTCAGCGGAAACCAAGATGTGACCCGCCAGTTTCCCAGACTATTTCAAGGACTAGGCAAACTAAAAGACTGCCAAGTACGACTGCATATTAATGAGCAAATCAGACCCGTCGCTCAACACCCTCGACGGGTACCATTTCATCTCCAAACCGCTGTGGAGGAAGAACTCCAGGACTTGCTAGCTGCTGATATCATTGAGCGCACTGAAGGTCCAACGCCGTGGGTGTCCCCAGTAGTTATCGTTCCCAAAAAGGGCACGGCCAACAAAGTCAGACTCTGTGTGGACATGCGCCTGCCTAACACCGCAATCGAAAGAGAGCGACATCCGGGTCCACACTTTAGTGACATGATCTCGGCTCTAAACGGAGCAAAGATATTTTCCAAGTTGGACTTAAATAAGGGGTACCACCAGTTGGAATTAGAGGCAAAATCAAGATACATTACCACGTTCGCAACCCATCTGGGGTTGTTCAGATATAAGAGACTCAGTTTTGGGGTTTCCTCCGCAGCCGAAATATTCCAAGAAGCCATTCGACAGGTCATTCAGAACATTCCCAATACCTTCAACTATAGTGATGACATCCTTGTCTATGGGTCTGATCTACGAGAGCATGATATCGCACTCAATCGTGTTTGCCACGCACTACTAGAAGCAAATCTGACTCTTAACAAAGAGAAGTGCGAATTCCACCAGGACACACTAAAATTCTTTGGGCATATCTTCTCAGGAGCTGGCATGAAACCCGACCCCGACAAGATTGGGACTCTGAACAACACCAAGAGTCCCCAGGACGTCAGTGAGCTCAGATCATTTCTCGGAATGGCCAGTTATTGCACACGCTACATCAGGGACTACGCAACAATCAGCCATCCTCTTCGCCTACTGACCAAACAAGGGCAGCCGTATGAGTGGACTCCCCAATGTGAGAAATCCTTCAAAGAGATCAAAAAGGCGGTAGCATCTGCGGATCACCTGTCATATTTCAACCCACAAAGAAAGACTGAAATAACTGTGGATGCCAGCCCTGTTGGACTTGGTGCCATATTGGCACAATATGACAACGATTCAGATCCACGTCGAATAATTGCATATGCGAGTCGTAGCTTGACTGACCCAGAGCGGGCATACTCGCAGCCCGAAAAAGAAAGTCTTGCCGTAGTGTGGGCATGTGAACATTTTCATGTCTTCATATATGGAAAACATTTCACTTTAATAACAGACCACCAAGCTCTTGTCACCATTTATGGAAACCCACGATCCAAGATGCCCCCAAGAATTGAAAGATGGGGCCTAAGGCTACAGGAGTACACGTTCACCATCATCCACAAGCCGGGGAAGTCAGAAAACCCGGCTGACTACATGTCCAGACATCCAGCTATATCGTCAGTCTCTAAATCGTCCATTGCGGAAGAGTACATACATTTTGTGACTGATCAAGCTCTTCCTCCCGCTATCCCACTGGACGCCATCCGAGAAAGCACAGCACAAGATGTTATCCTGCAGAAGGTCCTGCGCAGGATTCGACACAACAGGTGGAGGCATGGTTCTCAGAATGAAGAGACTGATCCTGTCCTTAAACAAGAAATGCAGGCCTTTCGACATGTGTGCAGTGAGCTGTCAGCCACCACTGATGGCATAATACTGCGAGACCAGAGAATCGTGATTCCCACTCAACTGAGACAAGGTGTGGTTGCCCTTGCCCATGAAGGACATCGGGGTATTGTGTCAACCAAATGCGCATTAAGAGAGCAAGTGTGGTTTCCGTATCTCGACCAAATGGTCGAAGCTACTTTGAAGGACTGTCATCTTTGTCAACTCACAAGCAAAAGTGACCCTCCAGCACCACTGACCATGACGCCTCTACCACCTGGAGTGTGGCAAGAAATTGCTATTGATTTCTATGGACCCCTGGCATCGGGCAAGTACGTGCTGGCCATCATTGATGAACACTCTCGATACCCCATTGCACGCTTTGTGTCATCTACAAATGCTGCAAGCACTCTCAAGGTACTGGACGAAGTCTTTGCGGCCTGGGGAGTTCCCTCAAAGGTAAAGACCGACAACGGACCCCCTTTCAATGGAAAAGACTTTGCAGCATTTGCGAAACACCTAGATTTTCATCATCGTAAAATCACACCCCTCTGGCCACAGGCTAATGGAACAATTGAAAGGTTCATGGCCACGCTCAAAAAGACTTTTCAACATGCGGCAACGGAAGGAAAAGATCTACAAGTCGCCCTTAACGAGGTCCTCCGAGCTTACCGGACGACTCCTCACGCAACCACGGGGAAATGCCCGGCAACTCTCATGCTGGGGCGTCCCATGAGGAATCGTATCCCAACGTGGGAAGGGGCCTTACGACCATCATTGACACCCCTTCAAGATCATCAAGAAATGATGAAGACAGACCAACACAGAAAAGACAAAATGAAGCTATATGCAGATCACAGGAGAAGAGCAAGGTCACTCTCGTTACATGACGGAGACCGGGTGCTTGTCAAGCAGGAACAGCAGAAAAAGACCGACTGCCTGTTCAAGGATGAACCATTACTGGTCACGAAAAGGAAAGGAACTATGGTGACTGCTGAATCAGAGCAGAGACGAAGCACGAGAAATATCTCGCACTTCAAGAAATTGCCGCGTGATACCACCGAAATCTCACTGAGTGAAATGGACATTCCCGGTTTGGAAGAACCACCTTCAGTCAGGTGTGAGAACGCTGGTCCAATAAATGAAACACGGAGTGACACTACTCTGAGAACAAGGTCACCACGACCTCATCGTGACATACGTCCACCCAAAAGACTTATTGAAGAAATGGACTAAGAAGTCAGTGTGTCTATTTGTTTTGTTACAGAGGGGGGAGATGTTGTGAAGTTAGCAGGCTAGTGGTTGTGGGTGGAGCTTAGGGGGTGGACAGGAAGAGGAGGAGATCGGCGAAGGGAAGTCAGTTAGAGTAGGGACAGGAGACAGTCTGGATGCATGAGAATAAATCTCCAGTATTGATAAGTACTAGTGTCTGTGTTTATTGTAGCAAGATGCTACAGGGCCTTTGCCCCTTACTGGTACTGGGACCATTGACTCTGTCTTGCTTCTCTGTCGTGGTTAGGATTGGGTCCAGCGGCCCGCTTACGGGCTCGCTTTCAACTTAATTAACTCTTTGCCCTGATAAAGGGTTCAATGTGTAGGGCAGGGACAGACTATGGGAGGTTGGTCCCTGCTCAAGGTTCTCAGACTCCGGAAACGCAACAGTTATTCTAGACTCAAGACACTCTGTCTAGTCACTCTAGTCTCTAAAAAATGTTTGTAACGGTTCTACACTTTTGCCGTTCTGGATTCACTGGACACTCCTTAAAGCTTCTCTATGCCACTATCACAAAGTTGAATTGACTGTTTTTTTGTTTTTTTAAACGTTGACAAGACTGTGCTGTAATATGTGCTGATAGGTATCCACAAGATGAACTAGTTTAGCTGCAAGATACGTTTTCTTTGCTGGTGGCTGACTATCATTAATAACTTAGAACTCGCTGCAAGCATGATATAAATACATGAGATAAACGTAGTCACTACTAACATACTGTAAAACCTCACAAGATGGCACTATTGTCCAAAATTTCCCACAGTCACTGCCTTTAAATACACATATTTGTAAAATGTAACTGAAACTACCTTGTTGTTCCTTTGATGGAAGGTGCATATAATGTTTTTTATTCACGGATAAAAACGCTGCCAGTTGGTACCGTAAAACAAAAAACACTGCCAGTTGGTACCGTAAAACAAAAAACGCTGCCAGTTGGTACCGTAAAACAGTGCGCATTCATCTTCCTTCTCACCTAACATTTGCTCATTGAAAAGGGAAATGTTCACTCTCCACTCACCGTTTGTTTTTTCTAGGAATGAGTGGAAAGTAATGGTGAGAGAATTGCCGATGAGATGTAAGAACCTTGGCTTCGTGGAGGCAGGCTTCAGCTGTTCCGCAACGTGCGTCACCACGGGAACGAAGAATGCCAAGGAATGAAGCCACATAATGGCCTCCCGACGTGATGCTCCGCGCGCCACAAGCACTGCGCGATGACGCGCTGAAAGCTCCTCTCCAGCCAGACACCTGCAACTAGGTAACTGGGGAAACACTGGAAGGCGTGTGACGTAGGACACGCTGACTCTCCGCTAGCACCAACGGAAATTCTATTACATCATCAGTATGAGGATGACAGCACTACAAGAAGATCCCTCGGCTGACAAGGCAGTAAGATAGACCGAGTAGACACTTTAACACCAAACTTTAACACCAAAGAAGTAGTGAAGGACAGGAATGCTCACCAGCCACAAAACTGAGAAGTTTCTTGGCACCAGACAGTCAGCACCTCACAGAGCAGTGCCAAGGACCTTCAAATTAGTCTTTCCTTCATTTCGATTTTTAGCATCACTTGAAGCTGTTTTCCTCTTTTAATTTCCATTACTGGTAGCAGTGTGACACGAACCTTGGAATTTCACTTGTTTGAGTTGTTTTGGCAGCAGCTAGTTTCTCACTACATTCTGTTACGGTTTTCAAGTCTTCTGGCGTTGCTCCGGTTACACCTTTCTTCTTCCTAAGTTACTGGCAGCAGATGGGCTGATTCCATATCTTCTTTTTGGTTTCGTTTTTTTGTTTTAGCTGGTTTCTTATTATATGCTGGCGTTTCACAGGTTTCTGGTTTCTTTACTCCTTACTTCTTGCTGGAGTTGGGTGAGACGCCTTCTTGGGTTCTTGGTGCGAGGTGCTGCTCGTGCTGCTCTGTATTTCTTGGAGTGCCTCTCTGGTCTGCTTCTCTTGTCTGGTCAGCCAAGATAGTCGCCAAAATGATGTAAGGATGTTCAAGTAGGTAGCAGGAGACTTCTTAGTAGTTTCAAGATAGGTTTATTAAGTTACAGCAGAGCAACACAACTTGTCAGCTGACCAGACCATCAACTGACAAGCGTGGAGCATTCAAGTACAACTTAGAATGTAGGCAGGCATTCTGGGAGGCTAGTAGGTAGGTGCATAGAGGAAAGTGTGATGACAGCAGGTGACCAGGTTGGGAGAAGAACCGGTTTACAACAAGAACACTGAGGCCAAATGTTTTTTGAGCATGTTTGCCAATTAGTCTAAACGTCTTTCTTATAATTTTTCATAATTATCCTCAGTGGTTAATAGCAGCTGTTCTGGGTGACAGGTATTTCCAAGACCACTTAAAAGATTTGTGGTGCAAAGGCAAAATGTGCAAGATACAAAAGTCAGAACAAAATGCTGCAACCAATCCCACTTGGGTTTTGTGGCTTGAACCAATCAATCCATTCCATGAATGTGGGTTTGGCAGTCTGCCTTTCATCCATCTAAGGTTGATAAAGTGAGTATTACCGAGTTGGGTTCATCAGTTATTCGGTGCCAAGAAGCCCAGTGACAGTATGCACTTTGCAAATGCACATTAAACAAGGTACAAATAAATGCACGGACACAAAACGCACCGAAATAAGTTGGGGCTAACAGTTTGCGTCTCATCTGCCCTTTTCCAATCATCGTTGTTTGGCGTTAGCAGACTTTCAATAAATCCTTGTTCTCTGCCCACACCATGTTGGCCCCGCTGCTGACCTGTGCGGAAGTGAACAAGGCGATCAGATACGCTGATGAGTTAATCACCCGTGAATCACGAGACTGTTGCTAAATGGACCCGGCCTTGTCACACTTCCGGCCCGTGAGACCGTGAAGGAAGTAAAAGAAACAAACACTGTGTTCTTGGTTGGGTTTAATAAGTAGCATTTCAAATATAAATAGTGCCAAAAAGAAAGGGTGTGCTGCGCATAAAATGTCTGTGGCTCAATTTCTTCTAGTCAAGTCATTTGCCGATTGCAGGCGTTACCAAATCTCATTTCTGGCCAGCAGAAGTCGGGCCTTTCCAAGTAGCCGCAGGGGCAGTAAAAAGTCTGGGCATCAAAATTGATGCCCGGCTATCTATGACACAGCAAGTATCGGCGGTGGTGGGTACTTGTGTTCGAAAATTATCCTCACTGTTGTCTTTCTCCACTCTCAGACTGGCGGTCTCTGCCTTGATTCTGGTACGCCTCGATTATGGCAACTCTTTATACTACGGCCTACCAAAAAACCTGTTGGGCAGACTACAAGTTGTGTTGAACGACGCTGCCAAATTAATCATTAAAAAACCTAGGCGTACCCGGGCCACGCCCTTACTTCAGGATTTACACTGGCTTCCAATTGCCCAGAGACCTAAATTCAAAAGCCTCTGTATTACACACAAAGCCATTTATGGCTTGGCCTCTAGCTATATTAAGAACCAATTGATCAGTTACACGCCGAGTAGGGCCCTTCGGTTAGCCGATGCATGCAATTTGGTCTGCCCCCGGTTTAACCTCGCGTCCATGCGCGGTAGAGCCTTTTCTAGTATCATCCCTCAGGCCTGGAACCGCCTTCCAGTTAAACTTCGGAAAGAAACTAATTTACTCCCTTTTAGGAAAACTCTGAAGACTGTGCTTTCCCTGGAAGCCCCTCTGATTTGGTGGCTCTACATCTCCCGTGGGTTGTGTATGTCCGCTGATAGCGCTTAGATACCTCTGGGTGATAATGTGCTATATAAGTGTATATTAACATAACATAACATAACATTTCTAAACACTCGCCCGCCCGCTAAGTAAGGCATATCACTGGGTGCCAGGCTGACTAAGTGACCCGTGTGGTGAGGATGCCAGCCCACTGAGAGCTCACAGGTTCTGTCAGATGCTTTCGAGAGGTGAAACTGACTGTTGTGTATCCCTTCTGGTGCTGCTTTAGCCTGGGTGTCCCGCGCGAACAAAGAAACCAAAGAATGTTTCCTCTCGGACACTGCATGCATTTGTTTATGAGGCCGGGGACACTGAGAACATGAAGTAGTCCCAAAAAGAAAGAGATACCGACCTACAGCATAACTATACTGTAGTTAGTCGGTGCTGCTTCCACCAAAAATGAAAGTGACATTCAGGATCGCCAGTGAACAATAAGCAAGATAAGAAGAGTAATGCCAGAGTTAACCAATTGGCAAGCGGCAGGAGAAATTACCCTCAATATTGTATTTACAATAGGTCTTGTGACAGCGCATGCGCTGTCTAGGCTCGACCTAAAAAAAGAACATCGCTCATCGGGTCATCCATGGGAAAGGCCCACTCATTATCCATAATTTACTCACCCTCTAAGTTCCATATAGGGCTCTTCAGGCTAGTAGGCAAGGGCTTGTGACGCCACCCAAGGTTAATCGAGCGGGAAGCGGTGGCTGCTCCTTTGCATATCTTGTTCCCAAACTTTGCAATACCCTTCCCGCCGCCCTGAGATTTTAGGAGTCGGAAGTCTGCTTCAGAAAACTTCTCAAAAATCTCTTCTGAAGCCCGGCTTTAGTCAAATGTTCATGCAGGTACATTTGCTGCTGCTATCAGCACTGGGAGGCCTGGTTGGGTATAGATACGGGCTGTACAAAAACAGCTGAATTGAATGGAAATCCCAGCAGGAGACGGCTTTGAGCAGGTTCTACCTACACCACCAGTCTCTCGCGGGCAACAAATGACAAGGGGTAGCCCTTTGAATCAATATTCAAAGAAAAAGGGTAAATCAGGTGGCTTTTTCAGATCTGGGCACATAAACTGAATAAACATTGTCGTAGATTGGTAAACACCAGGGGCCCATCAGGAGTGGCGTTCTTACCTATTTCTTTTACTGTTAAGCTCGTCCCTTTTCCGGTGTGTTTTACAAATGGAGGCGGCAGTTCAACAGTAATCTTACACCAGTAGAATCCAGTATCGCCCATTTTCAAAGATGAAAGATGGAGCATAGTTTGGCAGGTCTTGTTGTCACATTTATAGCTTGTCATCATTAAAACAAGTCCTGAAGGATCAGTGCATTTCTCCATATTTCCAGTTAGGTTAAATAAATCTAATGAAAGTTCGCTTTCTTTTCTGTTACTGTCCAGTGGGCTTGAATCTGAAAGGGTTCTCTTTAGCCACTGCACCCTGATCTTCTCCACTCCTTCACTTATTTCCCAAGAGCACGTCAGTGTGACAGAGCTTCCCACTGATGCATTTACCACCTCTGGTGTCTGTATGATATCGATTTTCTTTCCTCTGCCTGTAATAGAAGAAAAAATAAGTTTGAATAATTATTCTCAATCAATCTTTATTCGATTATTAATAAATAATCATAAAAGAACAGCACAGTTCAATGATGTACAAAGCAATAGTCAGTAAAAGTCCAATCAATAATAACAGCAATGGTGGATTAAAACGATAAAAACTCTAACATGAACAAGTATTAGTGTATTTAACAATTGTTTAGAACAACATGATTACGATGACCGATGGAAGATTTAACAAGCATTTGCAAAGCCAACAGGTCTCTGAAATGGCCGATCTTTTGGCATTGTTAATGTGAATATTTTTAGCCGTATGTTTGTTTGTGAGGTTGCGAGTGTGTTATGTGTGCTTGTTTTCAAATGTGTGTGGTATTACTTTTAAGGGGGTGCCTGTGTGTCATGTGTGCATAGTATTATCTGTAGTCCTTTGTGTAGCACTATGTGCGCTCATGAAAAGCGCTCTCAAAGAAATGACAAGACTGCATATCTGCCAGGTAACAGGAAGTTATTAAATAGCTAAGTGCAAGAAGGAAGTGAAAGGAAGACGGTTAGAATAAACAACGAAAAACGAAATGGCTAAAGAATGAAAGCAAAGAAGAAAGAAAGGAAGGGGGAGGAATGGAGAATGAAACGAAAGATGTTAGGGTAAATTAAAAATAAATGGAAGTGAAAAAAGAGGTCCTTGTTAAGAATAATTAAAAAGAAGCAAGAAAAATAACAGTCAATAGGGATGGTAAAAATTGGGTAAAGGAAGGGAGATGGAAAATAAGCCAGAGTTCGAAGGAAAGAGAAAAAAGATAAGGGAAGAAATTAGAAGATAGAAAGGAAACATGTTAAAGGAAAGAAATGGATACGGAAGAGGAAAATATCAGAAAAGAAATGTGAATATGGAGGGAAAGAACGATTAGGAGAAGGGCAGATGAAAAACAATGTTGAGATGGAAAAGAGTGAACGAGGAAAGAACATGGAAACAGAGAGGATGCAAGAGAAAGGTGGAAAATGAAACGGACACAGAACAAATCTCAGAAAAGGGGGCAACTGGGGTGTAAAGAAGATATAGCTTCCTTTCTTTTTTGTTTTCCTAAAAATGGAGAGCTATCGGCAGGTCTGGGGACAATTCTGACCATTTATATATATGCACTTCTGGGGGGTAGGAGTCTATCAACATGATGTTGCACATCCTAAACAGCAGTACAGTTGTGATAGCAGCATACATCACATTGCTTAAAATATGCTTGTAAAAATTGCAAGCTGCATATGAAAGTGTTTATTTTCACAAAATAGAGTTTCCGTTTATTCCTCCTATATTAAAACAGAAGAACTCTATGTTTCAAAGGACCAAGAGATGGAAGATTTGAAAGAGTGTGGGTAAGAGAGGGATTTGGAAGAAATGTTATATGGAATAAAATACCACCCTTGGTGCGTTTTAAAAGGATATTTCAAGTCACAGAGGAGCCCCATCCTCCTAGAATGAAAGTCTACTTTCAGTTTTGTTGGATGGTCACAATACTCTTCGGTTGCCTGCAGCATTCTGAAAATGTACAGATGGGGTACTTTATCCCATATATTATAGGTCTGTCTCTACTCTAAGATTCTTTTAATTCTTCCTCTTTATAATTTTTATTATGTGTTTCTGTAGTGCTACCCAGAATTTTACTGTGGGTTAATACATACTTTTTTTTAAAAAACTCTTTATTAGCGACTGCGTATCAACACATTACACTTGCTCTCGGACAAGGAAACAGCACGCGCACCTCGCTGCTGTATTGTAGGCTGCAGCGCTGATATTTTTAAATAATTATTGTTTTCCCGTTTTTCTGTGTTTTTATTTTCCTTTTACCCTGGTTTTAATTGTCCTAGTAGCGCCCACATACTTGCACGATAATTGTGCCCCTGCACCGCGTTTTGAGCGGATTTGAGATCCTTCTGCTTTCTGCGTTTTTTGGCGCGTGGCCGCCATCTTGGGAGTGGCTAGTGGCGAGTGGGCCACTGGTTGAGCGCTCTAGCGCTTTTTACATCCACAGCGGTGCCCTACTTAAGGTGAGCACTCTCTCAGCTCGCCCTCGGACAAGGAAACAGCACGCGCACCTCGCTGCTGTATTGTAGGCTGCAGCGCTGATATTTTTAAATAATTATTGTTTTCCCGTTTTTCTGTGTTTTTATTTTCCTTTTACCCTGGTTTTAATTGTCCTAGTAGCGCCCACATACTTGCACGATAATTGTGCCCCTGCACCGCGTTTTGAGCGGATTTGAGATCCTTCTGCTTTCTGCGTTTTTTGGCGCGTGGCCGCCATCTTGGGAGTGGCTAGTGGCGAGTGGGCCACTGGTTGAGCGCTCTAGCGCTTTTTACATCCACAGCGGTGCCCTACTTAAGGTGAGCACTCTCTCAGCTCGCCCTCGGACAAGGAAACAGCACGCGCACCTCGCTGCTGTATTGTAGGCTGCAGCGCTGATATTTTTAAATAATTATTGTTTTCCCGTTTTTCTGTGTTTTTATTTTCCTTTTACCCTGGTTTTAATTGTCCTAGTAGCGCCCACATACTTGCACGATAATTGTGCCCCTGCACCGCGTTTTGAGCGGATTTGAGATCCTTCTGCTTTCTGCGTTTTTTGGCGCGTGGCCGCCATCTTGGGAGTGGCTAGTGGCGAGTGGGCCACTGGTTGAGCGCTCTAGCGCTTTTTACATCCACAGCGGTGCCCTACTTAAGGTGAGCACTCTCTCAGCTCGCCCTCGGACAAGGAAACAGCACGCGCACCTCGCTGCTGTATTGTAGGCTGCAGCGCTGATATTTTTAAATAATTATTGTTTTCCCGTTTTTCTGTGTTTTTATTTTCCTTTTACCCTGGTTTTAATTGTCCTAGTAGCGCCCACATACTTGCACGATAATTGTGCCCCTGCACCGCGTTTTGAGCGGATTTGAGATCCTTCTGCTTTCTGCGTTTTTTGGCGCGTGGCCGCCATCTTGGGAGTGGCTAGTGGCGAGTGGGCCACTGGTTGAGCGCTCTAGCGCTTTTTACATCCACAGCGGTGCCCTACTTAAGGTGAGCACTCTCTCAGCTCGCCCTCGGACAAGGAAACAGCACGCGCACCTCGCTGCTGTATTGTAGGCTGCAGCGCTGATATTTTTAAATAATTATTGTTTTCCCGTTTTTCTGTGTTTTTATTTTCCTTTTACCCTGGTTTTAATTGTCCTAGTAGCGCCCACATACTTGCACGATAATTGTGCCCCTGCACCGCGTTTTGAGCGGATTTGAGATCCTTCTGCTTTCTGCGTTTTTTGGCGCGTGGCCGCCATCTTGGGAGTGGCTAGTGGCGAGTGGGCCACTGGTTGAGCGCTCTAGCGCTTTTTACATCCACAGCGGTGCCCTACTTAATGCTCGCAAGACCCGCGCAGCGGTGACGCGCAGCGGTAGCGCCTAGTCGGCGCCTGAGTCAAGCCAGAGTCCTGCCCGTCTGCGCCCGTCAGCGACCCGGAGGCGCTCGGGCGGCGGGGCAGGCTCGGCCACGCATTATGTGTTGCTCAGGATCTTTGGTGCTGCGCTACTCGGCTGAGGAGCTCTGTGCTCTTCGCATTGCCTTCAGTAGCTGCTGCACTGTCTTCCCGCGGCGCTACCATGGTAAGTCCATCTGCCCTGGTTGTGGTTGGCGTCCCTCCCGCGCTCTGTCATTGCCCTCTGGCATTACCAGCGCCAGTGTGAGACATCCTTGCATGCTGCTAAATACTAGATCGGCTGGCAGACATGCACAAGACATCTATGAGCTGCTGGATACGGCTAAGCCACTGTGTCTCATGCTTACTGAGACATGGTGGGGAGAATTCTCGAATCCAGATATTGCCATGGCAATTCCGCCTGATTACAATGTTTTCAGGAAGGACAGAGCTAAGGGAAGGGGCGGGGGAGTGGCGCTGGTGGTGAGGAAAGGCACGGCCTGCACTATCCTGCCGGTGGAGGACATTCGGGGGTCGGAGGCCCTTGCTTTTTCTATCGTTTTGGCTGCACATCAATCAGTCAAGGGACTTTTGGTCTACAGACCACCTGGCCCACCCGGAATGTTTTTTGAAGATCTTGATTCCGTCTTACTCAGACTGGCCCTGAAAGCAGAACACTGCATAGTGGCTGGGGATTTTAACTTCCGGATGGATGATCCTTTGGATGCGGCCACTATTAAAATCTTGGAGGCCATGACACCACTGGGATTGCTCCCTTATCTGCAAGGGCCGACACACGACAAGGGGCATACTCTGGACCAGGTGTTCTCGACTTCCCTCTTAGAGGAGGTAGAGATTATCCCGGTACTATGGTCGGACCATCTGCTGGTGAAATTTTCCATCATAGGTACAGCTAAATTGGCTGTTGCCGGCTTACAGCAGCATGGTCGAACACATAGGGCCTATTATCGAGTAACCCCTGAGTTGCTGGCTCAGGCTGCTTTGGACCATCCCTGTCTGCTCTCTGGCGACCTGACAAGGGATCTGGATTCTTTGCAGGTATGGCTGTCTGATAGACTTAGCGATCTGGCCCCGGAACTACCCCCTCGTCTTACTCCTAAACGAGTTTCCGCCCCCTGGTTCACCGCAGCACTGTCGGCTAAGCGGCAGCAGTGCAAGGCGGTTGAAAGAGCGTGGCGGGTAAAATATGAGGTAGAGGCTAAGATGGCTTATAAGAGGGTGGCCAAAGAGTATCACCGGGACATCCGCATGGGAAAAAAAGCTTATCTGGCAGAGAGGATTGAAGCTGCCTCCAACTCCTGCAAGGAGATTTTCTCTATAGTCAGGGAATTTACATCTTCACGGACTAACGTTGATGAGGAGAGGCCCTCTGATTCGTGGGCTGCAGATCTTGCTAGTTTTTTTACGAGCAAGATCCAACTTATTCAGGACTCTTTCCCGGCTGCGTCACCCATTAAGCGGATTGTCTTGGAGGTCAATCGATCACCCCCGGATTCGCCAGGCTTGACATTGGGCACATTTCCACCTTTATTGGCGCCCGCTTCCTTAGCACTTATGGGCAACTTGAAATCGGGTTCGCCTTTGGACCCCTGCCCTGCTAAAATCCTGGCGAAATTGGAGGAAGTGATCAATCCACTGGCCAACCCGCTACTGAATCTCTCTCTGAGTCTGGGAGTGGTCCCGCAGGCTTGGAAGCAGGCTATGGTCATCCCACTGCTCAAGAAGCCTGGCTTGGACCCTAAGGCCCCTGTTAATTACCGGCCGATCTCTCTGCTGCCGGCTCTTACGAAGATTGTTGAAAAGCACGTGCAGACGGTGCTTTCCAATTTTCTAGAGTCGAATGAGATTCTGCATGCCTCCCAGTCGGGTTTTCGCCCCAATCACAGTACGGAGACTGCGCTTCTCGAGGTCTCCGAAACAATCAAGGAGACCCTGGATTCTGGTGGCAAAGCTATGCTGGTGATGCTGGATTTGTCGGCGGCTTTCGACACCGTCCCCCATGATGGTCTTCTCACAAGACTCTATGAGATAGGACTACGGGGGACGGTGCTCAGCTGGTTTTCCTCCTTTCTAGCGGGCCGCCGGCAAACGGTCTGGGCCTCGCCAGACTCCGCCGTGATGCCGCCGCTGGGTGTTGGGGTCCCTCAGGGCTCTATTGTGAGCCCGACCCTCTTTAATATCTTCATGACCCCTTTGGCGGCGTTGGCGGAGTCGTTTGGGGCCCGGATCGTATCGTATGCAGACGACACCCAGCTCCTCTTCTTGTGTAAGAGAGGAGGAGATTTTGAGGGGGAGAGTATCCGGGATTGCCTTGGGGCTGTGTTTCAATGGTTCCAACTGCACAGCCTCAAGTGCAATTCCGATAAATCTGAGGTACTCTTCTTTGGGTGTGATACGGAGCCAGACTGGCGGGTTTGGTGGCCTACTAACATGTTCCCCCCAATATCCTCCTCCCAGATGGCTAAGAACTTGGGTGTCAAAATGGACAGGGGATTGTCCATGAAGGCCCAGATCCTGGGGGTGTCGGGAATGTGTTTCGGCCTCCTCAGGATGCTGCGGAGGTTTCTTCCCCTACTATCGGAGGAGCACAGAAAGCTGACTGTGCAGGCCCTGATAGGCTCCAGGTTGGATTATTCCAACATTCTATACCTGGGCCTGCCAGAGTACCTGCTACAGCGGCTCCAAGTTGTGCAGAACGCAGCAGCGCGGGCAATCTATGGATTGAACAGACGGGCCAGTGCCACGGCTCTGCTCCAGACCTTGCACTGGCTTCCAATCCGTAAGCGGATCGCCTTTAAGACCTTAACTTTGACATATAAAGCCCTTCATGCGACGGGAGCTAAGTATCTCCAGAGGAGACTTGCCTTCTACCAACCGGCGCGCTCTCTGAGGTCGGAATCTCTATTTCTGGCGACGGTCCCACGAGTGAAGAGAGCGCGTCTGGGAGGCCGCTCCTTTGGATTACTGGCCCCCCAATTATGGAACTCTCTGCCTCTTACTCTTCGGGGAGCCACTAGTTTACTAGCCTTTAGAAAGGATCTTAAAACCTGGCTATTCACCCAGTAGGTCTCCTGTTCTGTTGTCTGTTTTGTTATTATTCGCTATTCTCATCTTCTTTTTAAATGTATTATGTTTGCAGCCTACCCTAAATAAAAGCGCCGGGACACTCTTTTTGAGTAGCCGTGCACTCTATAAAAACCAATATAACATAACATAACATAACAATATAACAATTAAACATTCTATCAGTGTACAGTCTTTTCTTTTAACTCCCACAACCGGCAACTCTGGACCATCAATATGCAACTGTAAGAGCTTGTTACTAACGGATCTTTCACTTCGTGCACAGTCTTAAACCGTAAAACAATATTCCTTTCACCTCCAGCATAGCTTCTCTTACATCGCTGTGCATTCGGCTTAGATATGTAACAATAGTCCAGGAACACCCCAGTCCGTCCCTTCCCTTCCCACCCCTCTCGCTCCACCCCGTTTCGTACGTCTCCTGGTCCATTCAAGTACCTGGGATACTGCCCCGGCCTTAATCATTTGCATCTCAACTAGTGTATTCATACTCAGCTGATCAACCTGCGCGCTGTCTGGGCTAGGTCGCTTCATCCATCCTACCTCGCTCCCCGCTGTTCCCCTCCTATGGGCCGTCTTCATGAGTTGGCTCCTGCTCCCCCTCCATTTTCTCCACCTCAAGTAGCATCTGCTCCCACTCCTGTGCAATCGGGTATTTCCGTTGTCCTCCCTCTTCCTCCCTACGCAGAACCATTCCCTCTGCTCTGCCCCATCTATGTAAGTCAGAAGCCATACCTCTAGGTCGGGAGGTCTGGCGGACTTCCACCTCATAGTTAGGACCCTGATTGCCAACAGCAAGGACAGGTCTAAGAACTTCACCTGGGCCTTGTGGTGTTTAGGGCGTTTCCGGTGACCAATCAGGCAAGGCAGTACCTCCTCCGGGATCGGGAGGGCCGTAATTGTACTCAGGGCCTGGCAGATCCTACCCCAGTAGCCACGCAAATAAGGGCCCGCCCACAGCATATGTAAAAGGCCGGCCTCGTCAGCTCTGCAACGAGGACAGTGGTGGGGGAAGTCTGGAAACATTTTACGTAGTCTGTGGGGGGTGAGGTATGCCCTGTGTAATAGCATAGCACATTTCCCCATTAGGTGTTCTCAGTGCAAATCGCTGGTCGTGCTTCAATGAGAATGAAGTCTGAGGAGTGGCCAATACCACAAATGTTTAAACACAGTCGAGTCAAAAATGAACAAGCGCACTACCCAATGAGCTATTGTTCAGAATGCTAACAATGCGTACTCTGGAGGAATGATACGAGTGTTTTACTTATTTTGCATTTGTTTCATAGTTATGATACCAGCCCAAGAGGGCCGTACTACTGTGCAGTATTATGAAAACATGATCTGTGACGACGCCGTTGACGGTTTTATTCCACTTGGGGTAGAGATGGATATTTGAATATGATCGCTATAAATACTGGGTATGGCATCGGCCTCTAAAATGAGACTGCACACATTTCTCGAGGCAACAGTACACAAGTTGGAAACTTTAAGAAAAATTATCTCTGACACTCAGAGGCAAAGGTCGAACCTTATATACCACAGTGAAAGCATTTGCTTTTAAATGAATTTGGTGCTCAAAATCTATCACAGTACCTATTTTGTCAGGAAAAACTGTGGGAGATTGGCTAATGATGGATTCAATATCTGGAGAGGTAACTGGAAAAGAATGTTTGCTAGGCAGATCCCGCAGGAAATTGCGGCATAGTTTTGCAGATTTTGCGGCACAAAAATTGAAATATAGAGGAACAAAAATGAAAGATTTGTAGATTTTACTCATAATCATTCCTTTCAGCCCTAAATCAGTGGAACCTGTTTTAGCAGAGTATTCCACTTTGAAATAGGCATGTTCAAAGTTTCTGCAGCTCTAAGGAAGCACAGCTCCAATCTACTAACCCTTGCCAATCCCTGGTGAGTTGCAGCTACTACTGCTGAAACAAAGCCAATGCAGCTACCAATGGGCGAGGAGGACGGGCCTCAAGGGTAGCACCGGCGTTAGTGCAGGTGGCGCCCTGGGCAACTGTGTTTGTTAGTGCTCCCCAATGACCACCTCCGCCATGGATTCCCTCACTACCACCCTTTAACAGTGCCCCTCAAGTCTCCATAACCACACTCTCTCTCAGATGCATTTAATTTGATTTACAGCCCTACTCATACCAGTGTAGGGTGTCAGAGCACTTTACATCACACACATTACACAGAGATCAATTACACATGTGTAAATCACTGTATAGAAAATGTTACATAAGACTAAGGACTACAAGCTGTAGGAGTCACATGACAATCATGCTGGTAGGCCGTATAGTTTAATAGTGATTGGTCTGGAGAAACACAAACTCTGAATTTAAAACATAATACCATGGTTGGGGGTTCTCTTTAATAATCAGAATTGATTTCTATCCAAAACAATACTTTTTGCAAAATTAGGATAATCAAATACTGGTGGAAAAAAACATAATGCTCTAATTTATACCTTGTAGTTTGTATGCAGCTCTTAGATGACAGTTAATAGCTCACTGTTCTGTGTTAGGATGTTAACTTATAAACTGCAAGTAACAAAAGGATCTCTCTGACAAAAGCAGTAACCCAATGACCTATTTACATTACGTGCACTTTGTGATCTGCATGGTACATGTCATTTGCAGCAGGCACATTAACCCTCTGTGCTACCTTTCCACTAGACAAAACTCCGATCTCTCTCGAGGAAGAACATTAATCACTGGAGTTATCATGCCATTTTTATTGTTTCTGAAAATTGCTGTAGGGCGGGAACGAGGCAGCAAACGCTTTTAAAACCATAATATACTTGCAAACACGATGTCCCCACCCAAAGACAACGCCCAGTGCAGTCACACCGGTCGCACTGCCCTAGAGCCAGCTCTTCCCAAGATCCTGTGACCTCAGTGACAGGTCACTGTTGCTTTAGGGTGTGCTGCTTTATAGGCCTGCCCGCAAGGCTGGAGGTGAACTTCAGTATGGATTCTGGTGGACAAGCCTTCAAGGTTAACCCACACTTGCCACCGCTAGGGCCGACCTGCTGGTGCTAAGACACTTGGTCTTTTAAGGTCTTGTGGGGCCTTCTAAGGTCTAGCATGGGAAGGTGCTCCCTCAGGAGAGGAGTTTGGTGGACTGGTCATAAAGGGTGAACCTGGCTCCCCAGTTCCAAATTCGGCAGCTCCGACCATGGGGTCACATCCTCTCCCCCGATGAACACCATACTGCCCCACTGAGAGAAACTCACGCTGCCTTCAACTACAACCCAATTGTGCCACTGTATAAGCACCTGGATGCGGCTCAATTTAAATTACGCACTAGACAAGAGCAATAGGCTGCCTACAAAAAAAATGTAACAATATCCTGGAAAAAACACTAATAGGGAATGCAAAATTAAGTAAAGCATGTGAAATGTAAGCAGGAACAACATGGTTACTTTGACTCTTTTACACTCACTATTCAGAAATCAGTGAGTGCTTTTGCTTGAAAAGTTAAGGACATGACTACAGGGCACATAATGGAACCATTTCAATGTCCATTACTCATATCTGTACAAAACATAAGCAGATTGGTAAATAGACCACATTCTGGAAGACCGAGCAGCAGTACACATTTTGTTTTCCAATCCACTGTTACAGTACCACTAGGATTGGCGCACTAGTTCCCTGCCCGGGGAAAAAATGCTATTCAAAGGAAGACAAAAAACAGAAGTAGCACTTCACTGGCAAACTGTAGAGTGGTGCAAATGTGTTTGGTTGTGAATAAAACCAATCTTGCCACTTTGCTACCACTCTGTCTGGCTTTATTTAGTTATTTATTTATTTTTCATATTTTGGACCTTTTATTCCCAAAGCTGCCCTCTGGAATAGAAGATGTTTTTAAAAAGATGACATTTCCAGTGTTTTTCCTTTTTAGATCCTTTTCACAGGGGAAAAAATAAAAGAAAGAAGGAAAAAGAGGGTGAGGACCTTTTCTTGAAGTCACAGTTTTCAGTAAGTGAGGAGGAGCTGCTAGACAGA
Source organism: Lissotriton helveticus (assembly GCF_964261635.1). Lineage (NCBI taxonomy): Eukaryota > Metazoa > Chordata > Amphibia > Caudata > Salamandridae > Lissotriton > Lissotriton helveticus. The sequence goes on along the minus strand of NC_136060.1, from coordinate 343,953,299 downwards.
GAGAGAGGGAATAAGAGAAAGAAAGAAAGAAGGGGCAGCTGAAGCAGCAGAGCTAAAGTGGACACTTTCCTTGTATTATCTGGGCATGAAGGAAAAGCTAGAGTCCTTTTGCTTCTCTGCCTTCCCCACCCGTCCCCGAATGGTCATGAACGTGAGCCTTACCTGCAGGCCCTTCTATTTCTGCTGCCCTGGGATACATGTTCAAAATAAAAAGTTGGGGAATGTCCTGGATCTGAGCTTTCCCTGTACTGGGATCCTCATTCTTGACATTCTTTCCTGCAATTACGTGAACGTTGAAGCAATCGAGCCTGCGAGCTGGAGAACAAGAGTCGGCCAGCCTCTGCCACTGCGAGCCATTGATGGGTCACTGATGACATTTAGTTGTGGCAGACTGTCCGGTTGGGCATGTTTGTCTAGTTTTCCCTATAAATCATGCACCCACTGTGCATAATTTATAGCCTTTACAGAATGTTCCAGATAAGCAATACTTTTGTTTTCTGTTCAATATTTTGATGGAGGAAGTAGGCAGCTATTACGCTGTACAGCCATTTAAGTGGTGACGCAGGGCCGTTTCTAGGTGTTTTGCCACCCTAGGCGAAAATTGAAAAATGCCGCCCCCTTCCTTTTACTACCATCACTCTCTCCCCCTGTCATCCAGTGTTGGGGAATAGAGGCCTGCTTTGGTGCCTCTATATCTCGTTTGGACTGTCAAATCCATATTAAAATAAGTCACCTATATCAATTGTTGCAGCTATGTACGTGTTATTGCCCTTTTCTGAGGGTAGTAACTCAGTTATGCTATCATGGGTTTGAGTTGGGAGAACAGTAGGGCTACTGTCCTCTACCACCTCCAATCACACCCCACACAGGCAGATACACAGACCCACGCAGAATCAAACCAACCCATAGAATGCTGCTTTATGGGGCGAGAAGGACTGGGCTGACCATAGAGGGATTCTAATAGAACCCTTCACATCCCAGAACGCGGTTCATTGACAGAGTTGCGTTCCTATGAGCTCGTCTCAGGTTGAGTTTTGGGAGAGGGATGCCCTATATCTTCATTTCACAGTGACCCCTTGGTTTGCTGTGTCCAATGGAAATACATTTTCTGACCCATGGGACATGTGTAAGCCGCTACAGGTGGATGTGTGGGTGGCATTGCCAATGTGTTTTTATCTCTTGTAAGCTGGACCCTAGGCTTGACTTTTGTTTTGCTTTGTTCCATGCAAAATCTAATAAAAAGTTGTTATAATAAAAATGGAGGGTTCTGAAAACAAGCACCAGGTGAGTGTCTGAACCCCCAATGCCATTACTAAGGTTCTCAGATATCCACAGCACGTCAGACCCACGCTAGTCTTAAAGCTGTGGGCCACAGACACCAGAAGCAGGCGGAATCAGAGATTGCCACTGAGGGCTCCGAGCTCAGGAATTAGGCTCCATGAAGTTAAAGAATAAATTCATCTGAGCTCCCACTGCCATTAATTCTAAGGGTTTTGGACACCGCTAGCATGCCATGACCACACTATTCTTAAAGCTGAGTGCCTCAGACACTGGCAGTAGGACAGACCCCCCCCCACCCACTCCCCGTGATTTAATCTGAAGATCCCTGACATGCAGGAGTCCAAAATCTCACTGCCATTAAAATGTAATATTACATGGGGAGATCTGTTGTGTCTCACACTTGGGCAGTGAGGACACTTGGAAGTGGACGTGACGATCAGGGGCTGGAGGCCTAACACATTAATAATTACAGGAGCCTTATATGAGGTGTAACTGCAAGTAGCTGTCTCTGTCGCCAACAGGCCGACGTGGACGTGCTCCTGCCCTTTTATTAACTGGCCAGTGCGTGTATCCTACGTCACGACGTAGTCGCGCCATCACATATCGCGACATTACATTCCTCCCCAACAAAGTTTTAAACAACATTACATTATGCCTTTTACTCGATTAATTACCAAACGTCTGATTGTCCCAGGGGAAATCCTTTCCCCACTTCTGCAGCCGGAGCATTCAGTGAACAAAATAATCAATAAGGAACAGTCTTACATTACATAGCCTCGCAGTCGTGATGAGGGTGCCGGATTCCTCCGCAAGCTGTACTGGGACAGACCTCGACCAGGCAGCAAGGGGTCAGTCGCCTCTGGAGCCTCTTCAGATGGTGGGGAGTCAGGCACGACAGGGGCGTCAGTGCTCACCTCCGCCTCAGCTTCACCAACACCGACATCACTCAAGTCAGGGTCCTCACTAGGGACACTCGTGACAGGGGAAGCAATGTGAGTCGCAGCAAGATCTATGGAAGTCGCAATAGGGTCCATTGTCGTGGTATGAAATCGTTTGAAGTGGGAAATGTTTCGAGTCACAGTCTCTCTTCCCCTGCTGGCAGCAACTCGGGTTCCCTTAACGCTCACCACAGTCCAGGGCAATTTTTCATAAGGAAGTTGGAACTTTCCCCCTTGGCATCTGTTTTTCAACAGGACCAGGTCACCTTCCTTGATCAGGCTAGTTTGGGCATTGCGGCGATGGCACACGTGAGCGTGGGCTTTCTTATGCCTTGTGTCAATCCGGCAGTCATCTGGCCTTTCTGGTTGCCACTGAGGATGATGAGGGATGGTGTCCATGACAACCCGACCCATCAGCAGGTGGGCAGGGGCCACCCCTGTAGTGGGGTGAGGGGTCTGCTGATAGCCACGCAGGAAGGTGAAGATGGCGAACTCAATGGATTGTCCTTTGTCATGGGCAATTTGTATGACTTTATTGAGAGTTCTCATGAATCGTTCAGCCTCACCATTAGCTTGGGGCCAACGGGGCGTGATTCGACGGTGCTGTACTCCAAGACCATTGAGGTATTCAGACAGTTCTTGTCCGTGAAACGGTGGTCCATTATCAGTCCGTAGGTTCTTTATCAAACCATGAGTGGCCATTATTTTCTCTATCTTGGGGATTACCTCACTGGCACTGAGAGTCCCAACAATTTCCACTTCCGGGTATTTAGATTAGTCATCTATGGCCACTAAGGTCTGCCGGCCATCTGGAAGACTGCCAAAATCCATGATCACACAGGACCAGGGAGACTGCAGGCGAGGTTCCGTCATGATCGGGACAGGGCGAGGTAGGTCTCTGGTGACTTGACATGCTGAACAAGACCGAACCATGCTCTCTACCAGCTCATCCAAAAGTGGAAACCAAACCTTAGAACGAAGACGTGATTTGGTCTTGACCATGCCCTGATGGCCAACATGGGCAAGTTGCACACATCTGGTGGTGAGCGCAGTGGGTATGACTAGACGGTGCCCTCGTAGCAAGCAACCTGTGGGATCTTCAGTGAGTTCGTCTTTCACATGATGCAGGCTTTCCATTATTCTTTGAGCAGGAATGGTCAAGATCTTCCACTCTTCCTTGGCTTTGTGCCAGTTCCCTTGCCGTAGAATACTTATGGCCCGCTGGAGACATTCATCCTGTGCCGTGGCTTCTACTAAGCTCTGCATCGACAGGGGGATGGGACAGGACCTGGCAGTGATGTATCGAACGTATTCCTCTGTGTCCGCGGCATCCTCCTTCTCCTTGTCAGTGGCGTCTCGAGGGTGTCTGGATAGATAGTCCGCCGGGTTACGGGACCCTGGCTGATACTCCACACGACAGTTGTAGTCCTGCAGTTGGAGCATCCACTTTTCGATCCTCGGCGGAGGTTGAGTGGATGTTCCGGCGAAGAGGGCCACCAACGGCTTGTGGTCTGTCGTGACGGTGAACGGCTTGCCATAAACATAGAGGTGAAAGTGACGACACCCCCAGTGAATGGCGATAGCCTCTTTCTCTATCTGAGAGTATCTTTGCTCGGTCACCATTAAAGACCGGCTTGTAAACGCCACTGGTGCCCAGTCTTCCTCCAATCGTCGCTTCTGTAGCAGGACAGCACCCAGACCCACCGGGCCAGCATCCACCGTGATTTGTTTCATTTTCGCCTGATCAAAAAAGGCTAGCGTGGTCGCTTCCGAGAGGGCATTTTTGATGTTCTTAATGGCTTGTTCCTGAGGAGGGCCCCATTCCCAAGGGACAGAGTCCTTAGTCAGTTCTCGGAGCGGCACCGTGAGCGATGTCAAGTCCTTGATGAACCTACCGCAGTAGTTGACCATCCCCAGAAAACTTCAGACCTCGGTCACACTGGCTGGGGCAGTGGCGCACTTGATGTCACGCACTTTCTCGGGATCTGGGTTGACGCCTTCCGTGGAAAAAGTGTATCCAAAGAATTGCAGCTTGGTCCTCAAGAATTCACATTTCTCCCGATGGAGCGTTAGACCAGCTTTGCGTAGTCTTCGGAGTACTTGGTTGAGACAGGCATTGTGTTCAGGTAGAGACTTGGCATGAACCATTATGTCATCACTGACGGTGATGACTCCTGGAATGTCAGCAATCAGCTCTTGTATGACATGTTGAAACACTTCGGCAGCGCTGGATACTCCGAAAGCGTCTCAGTCCCACATGGGTGGAGAAGGTGGTTATATTGCGTGACGCCTCATTGAGAACCAGTTGATGGTATCCGGAGCGCAGATCAAGCTTGGAGAACCAGCAGGCTCCCGCCATCTCTCCTATGAGGTCGTCAATGGTAGGGGTAATGTGTCGCTCGCGCTTTATGGCGGCATTCGGAAGGCGCATGTCAACACAGATGCGCACCGCCCCGGGCTGCTTGGGCTTTCGAGTGTCCACAATGGGTGAGACCCACGGGGTGGGTCCCGTCACCTTTTCAATGATGCCAGCAGCTTCAAGTTTCTTCAGTTCCTGTTCCACTTGGGGTCTCAGATGGAAGGCAATTCTTCGATGCCGCAGGGCCACCGGCTGGACGGTGGAGTCCAAATGCAGGTGTACTTCCTTCCCTTTGAACCTGCCAATCACTTCAAATACTTCTGCAAACTCTTCCAGGAGATGTTGTATGGATTCTTGATGCACGCTGAAAGAGAATGATACAATCCCCAGGTCTTCGGCAGCGCGGCATCCTAGGAGCATGCCTTGACCGTCCTCCGTGACGTAGATGTTTGTGTGGACTCTCTGGTTTCCATGCGTCACTGCCGTCTTAAACCGCCATAGGATCTTCAGCGGAGTGTCCTGTCCGTAAGCAAACACCATGATTGCGGAGGTCTGAAGCGGAGCTGTGGGTCGTAAGGTGCAGTGGAGGGCAGCTGCCATGATGTTAATAGTGGCTCCAGTGTCAACCACCGCAGTGATCTCTTGGTCCCCCACCTGAAGATGGCATTGGGGCAGACGCCGTGCCTTGCGGGTCGTGGTCCCAATCATGTGTACCTTGTGCACTACCCTCTCTTCCTCCTCATCATCGTCCATGTCACTTGGCGATTTGTCATCCTCTCTCACGGTGTCGACCCTTGGTCGCGGCTTGCGAAATTTCTTGGCTCTACACACTTTTTCAAAGTGATTGAATCGCCCACAACCTGAGAATCTCTTTCCTTTTGCAGGACAGTCCGCAGACGGATGGGGTGTTCCACCACAGTATCCACAGGTGGTGACGGGCGCCGCCACAGCACCACGTGGGCCTCTCTTGTTCCCTCTCGACGCTGGTTTGGTGATGACTGCGTTGACCTGTTCAGTCTTCACTGGTGCTTGGAGGGCTGCCTCCATGTGAGCCACGCGAGCCTTGGATAGCTCTTTGGTGCGTCCAAGAGTCAGGATCTCTGCTAGCGATTTTCCGGATTCTTCAAGAATTCGTTAACTAAGCTTGGCAGAGGCACATCCTTGAATGATTTGCCCTCTTATCTCCTCCGTTTCATCCTGGAACCCACACGTTGAGGCCAGATTTTTTAGCCGGGCATGGTAAGTATCTAGGGATTCAGCCGGAAGTTGCCGAGCCTGACGAAAATGAATTTCTCGTAGTCCTGGTTGGCCATGGGCTCAAAGTGAGCATTTAGGGCATTTATTAAGGTGTGGTGATTCTTTGGCATCGCCTCCACAAGCGTTTTGGCAATATTGTGAATGTCTTTCCCTCCTAAGTGGAGCAGCATTGCTCTTTTCTGTTCTTTGTGCACTTTAGTGGCTTCAAAGAAGATCTTTAGGCGGTCGACCCAATCCTTCCATTTGGGCGCCAGGGATGACGGGGATCCTTCGACAATGAAGGGCTCAATGGGGGGAATTTGCGACATGTCTTGCGTGCACGCACCCTACACCGTCGATCCGGCGTGCTGTCGAGGAAAACTGCCTTCCTGTCAGGGGCGTAACAAAAGCCCCCGCAGCCCCTGCGTTGCGGGGGGGCCCACCGCGCTCTAGTGGCCCCAGGGCCCTCACAATACATCATGGATTTATTTTAATGGTGCGCACTGCGCACGGCACGCCCAGTGGCTTCTTTAATATATTAAATGGTGGTGGTGCGCAAGGCATGCATGCCTGGGCCCCCGCTGAGGCTCTTAACTGATTGTTGCATGGGCCCCGGCCGGGGCCCCTGAGGCTTTTGCAAATGGTGCGGGGCCCCCAGCCGGGGCCCCTGATGCTCCTGCAAATGGTACAGGCGGGGCACCGGCCGGGGCCCCTGAGGCTAGTTACAATGCGGGCCCCGACCGGGGACCCGTGAGGCTCTTAAGAAATGGTGCGCGAGGCTCTCTTTATATGAAATAAATAAAATAAATGATGGGGGGGGGTGCGCGCGGGCGCGGCGCGCACTGGTTTCACTTTCTGCCCTGGGACGCTTATGCGCGCTGTATAGGGTGGGGGGCGGGGGCAGGTCTGCTGAACAATGCCTGGCCCCTGATTACATTCGTCATGAGTCATGACATGCTCAATGTGCTCAGCCCACACGCAATAACGCGCGTTAGAGACGAGTACGTTTTGGCATCCAATAGAAGACCCAGCAGCAACGCTCCTGCTCAGGTCAGGACTTTCCGAAGTTCACTGCGTCACCGGCCGGGCCTTTATCCACCATAATTTAAATTATTTGTACCCCGGCCCCCTACCTGGCTAGCCTTGCGCTGGCCGCAGCTTCTGCCTGTCCGCTTGCGGCCTTGCGCCTAACAGAACTCCGAGCTGCAGGCCAGCCCAGCCCAGGCCGGCCCCAGACCTCAGGTCATGTGTCAGGTGAGTCTGCGTCCAAGTCTGACTCCGAGTCCGACGGTCCAGCCTGCTCATGTATCACATCTGCACGCATGTACTTTGCAGGTTTGAATCCAAGGAAGACCGACCTAGGCATTTTGCCTTCCGATGTTTGTAAAATGTTTGCACATTTCAATCTGTTATAATCATATAATGCATTCATAACGATATTTCAAAACTGAAAAGAAGGAGAATTTGAAAAAAATGTTTGGGAAGTATTTTCACCATTGACTTGTATGGAAGCAGAAGCAATTTAAGGAGGGAAACAGCTTCAAAAATCGAGAGTCTCCCGTCAGAATCGGGTCGGGTGGCACGTATGAATAATGTGCAATGGGCAGCACTTAAGATCAATCAATCAATCAATCAGGTCATTTATAGAGCGCACTACTCACCCGTAGGGTCTCAAGGCGCTGGGATGGGGGTGGGGGGGTGCCGTTACTGCTCGAACAGCCAGTTCTTGAGCTTCTTCCTGAAGGAGAGGTGGTCTTGGGTCAGGCGCAGGTCGGTCGGGAGTGAGTTCCAGGTCTTGGCGGCCAGGTAGGAGAAGGACCTTCCTCCTGTTGTCGCTCTTCGGATGCGGGGGACGGCGGCGAGGGCGTGGCTGGTTGATCTGAGGAGGCGCTTGGGAGTGTAGAAGTTGATCCGGTTGTTGAGGTAGCTCGGGCCTTGGTCGTGTAGGGCTTTGTGCGCGTGGGTGAGGAGACGGAAGGTGATTCTCTTGTTGACCGGGAGCCAATGCAGCTCTCTCAGGTGTCCGGAGATGTGGCTGCGTCGGGGGATGTCGAGGATGAGTCTGGCCGAGGCGTTCTGGATCCGCTGGAGTCTCTTCTGGAGCTTGGCGGTGGTTCCGGCGTAGAGGGCGTTGCCGTAGTCCAGTCGGCTGGTGACGAGGGCCTGGGTGACCGTCTTCCTCGTCTCGGTGGGGATCCACCGGAAGATCTTAAGATAAAAGCTATATAAGCAGGAAATCGTCCAGTAATCATTTATGTCATTTTGGGTGGCATCGGTCGGTTCTTTTGCAGGAGGTTGCTGCATTAGGTTGAAAAAACCATGAGTACTTTACGAGGCCTGTATTTTTCCCGACTCCTGATGGTTTTGTTCCAGGCAGGGTGTAACACCGGCCCCCGGGGTGCGGGTGGCCCTGACCTGAAGGGGGCCCCTCAGCACAATACTCTTGTACAAGAGCTCAAGCTGGGGGCTGCGAGGAGAGTAGAGCAGGTGGACACGTCCTGAAATAAGCCAGGTGGAGAGGACGAGGGGCAGAGACAGATCAGGGGTGAAGCCTTGGAAGGGGAGAAAAGGATAGGAAAGTCTGAGAGGGGAGAGGAGGTGATGGTGAAAGAGACAGACTGGGAAGGGTGATCAGTGAACAGAAGGCAGGTCACAGAGTGTCCCGAAGAGCATGAAGGAGTTGATTGACATAGAACGAGAAGGGAAAGAGCGGCGAGGAGAGAGAGGTGGATGGAGAGGAGACAGCAACGCAGAGAGAGAGGGAGCGGCCGCCCATTACAGAAGTCATTGTAATTGTATTTATATAGTGCTTACTACCCCTGACGAGGCGCTGAAGAAGGAGATCAGGGGAGAGTGAATAAAAATAGATACTTAGGAAAGATGTTCCGAGAAAGTGAAGAGAGTGTTGTAGCAAAGAAAGAGAGAGAAATAAAGGTTGACACCCACGTGAGCGGATAAAGGAGAAACAGGTAGAAGAGATGGCACTGATGAGAGAGTGTACAGGACGAAGAAAGAGATGAGGGAATAAGACTACAGATAGAGGGAATGACATAAAAGACTGCAGGGGCGAGGGCACCGAAGAATTGGGGCGGGGGAGAACAAGGAGAAGTGAGGGACTCAGAGAGAGAGACGGAGAGGGAGACAAACAGGGAGTCTGAGTGGAAGTGATCGAGAAAAAGACGAGTGAGTACAGGGTGGGTGGAGGAGACGGACTAGAGGTAGTGATGAACGGAGAGAGGCAGCAACAGAGAAAGAGAATGATGGGGACAGGAGTGGACATAAGTGATGGAGAAGAGACCTGTGTGTGGTCAAGAACGGAAAGAAAAGAGTGCGAGAGATAAAAATGGAAGGAAACAACAAAGCAAGAAACAGGGAAGAGAGTGAGTGCGTGCGTGATAAAAAGGAAGTGATGGAGAGACTCGAAGGAGATGATCTGATGGAGACACACAGGGAGGAGAGTGGGCGATAAAGAGTGAGCGATGAGAGTGACAAAGAGGATAATATATGATGGAGACACAGGATGGAGAGTGATAGAGACAACGACAATATTATCTGATGGAGACACGCACAGAGGAGAATGAGTGATAGATAATGATTGATGGAGAGAGACAACGAGGATATTTTGTGATGGAGACACAAGAGAGTGAGTGATAGAGTCGAAGTGATGGAGAGACTCGAAGAGCATCATCTAATGGAGACTCATAGAGAGTAGAGTGAGTGATAGAGAATGAGTGATGAGAGAGAGACAAAGAGGATATTATATGATGGATACACAGGGAGGAGAGTGAGTGAAGAGAGTGAGTGATAGAGAGGAAGTGATGGAGACAGACACATAGGAGATTGTCTGATGGTGTCACACAGGGAGGAGAGTGAGTGATAGAACAACAGAGTGATGGAGGGAAAGAGACAATGTGGATCTTGTATGATAGAGACCTACAGGGAGGAGAGTGAGTGATAGAGAATGAGTGATGGAGAGAGACAGGATATTGTGTGATGGGGGCGCAAACGGAAGAGAGTCAGTGATGGGGGAAGTGATGGAGATTGTCTGATGGAGACACGCAGGTAGGAGAGTGAGTGATAGAGCAACAGAGTGAAGGAGGGAGAGTGGCAGGTTATTGTGTGATTCAGACCCACAGGGAGGAGAGTGAGTGATAGAGAATGAGTGATGGAGAGAGACAGGATATTGTGTGATGGAGACACAAACAGAAGAGAGTGAGTGATAGAGAGGAAGTAATGGAGACAGACTCGAAGGGCATAATCTGTCACCTAAACCCACAGACCACAACCCTTGAAGAAGCACCGACAGCCTCGGAAGCAGACCTGCGGACAGTGGAGTAGGCAGATCTTTTGCCTACCTCCCCCACCCCCCAAGACATGCACCCTGTGGAAGCCTTACATGAAGATGTCAACCGGAGGGGCCCCTTTGACGTATTATGCAGGGGGGCCCCCTCAAGTTTCGTTACGCCACTGCTTCCTGTCCTAGGATAGATGACGTGCCCGCAGCGCTGTGGCAGATGACGCCCTGAACGAGCTCTGCACCTCACTGTGTCCGCAGTGTCAATGGCAATTGTGGGGTAATGGCAGTTCAAAAAGAGGACCTCCTGTCGTAAGGTACTGTATGCTGGTGTTGGGGTGTGTTCCCTCAGTGTCGCCTTCCTCGTGTGCTGCTGTTGGGTGTGGCTCGTAGTACTCCCTTCTAGGCTTCCCCCACGTGGCTCCCGGGCTTTCCCCTCGGTGCGTGGGGAGTTGTAGGCCGGAAATGGGCGGGGCCGGTTTGCGGCCTGCACCAGGCCTCTGTTTTAATTTGATCGGGTGCACGGCGGGGAATGCGCCTCCATGTGCGTCGTCGCGCTGCAGACTCGTGCGCTGTCCCACCCGCACTTGGCCGACTCTCCGCCGGGTGGGGAGCGGCGGGTACGCGCGGACTTGCAGAGCACCACTCGGGGTGCAGGAGCGTCCGTAGGGGCAGGTGCGGGAGTCGCGCTTGCGACCAGCGGCTCCCGCTCGCAGCGGCCTCACCTCGGGGCCACACCGGGCCGTCGCGCAGGGGTAACACGCTCCAGGAGCAGGAGGCGACACACCAGGGCCGCACCAGGCACCAGCTGAAGGGCACGAGCACCACGAGCTGCACAGCACGCTCGCGGCCGCCACCACACAAAGGTACGCCCACCCTCGTCGCCAGTGTTGTGTCTCACACTTGGGCAGTGAGGACACTTGGAAGTGGACGTGACGGTCAGGGGCTGGGGGCCTAACACATTAATAATTACAGGAGCCTTGTATGAGGTGTAACTGCAAGTAGCTGTCTCCGTCGCCAACAGGCCGACGTGGACGTGCTCCTGCCCTTTTATTAACTGGCCAGTGCGTGTATCCTACGTCACGACGTAGTCGCGCCATCACATATCGCGACATTACAAGATCATCCCTAGCACTCGGCCCCTCGTCTCCATGTCCCCTTCCTTTCCCCGTCAGGTCTGCATCCCCCCTCCCTCCATCACCCTTGTCTCTCTCTCCCTGTCTCTCAGCGAGCTGCTCCTCTCTCCCATTCATCTCCGTCCGCCACCGCCCTCCCCTTAATTCAATATAATACGACGATTTCCCCGCCCCTCCTCCTTTTCTGTTCAGCTCTGCCCCTCGCACCTTCCTCTCCCCTGTCCATCAATTCTCGCCGCCTTCACCCTCCTCCCCGTTCTCCCTCGTTACTATCCCCATTCTCCCTCATCTGTCTCCCCATCTCTCATCGCTTTCGTTCCAGAGATTACACGTTCTCCATGTCAACTGTGAGGGGCACGTGCGGGAGCAAACTACAAGTCCCAGGAAGCAAAGCCACGACCCCCTGGAAGACGACGGACTGCACATCCCGCCACCTGCTCTGTACAGTTCTACACGGGCCTCTTTGAATGTCTCTTGGTTCTGCAATGTACAGGGCCAAGCTCGAGACAGGACGACACCCTATTGAGGCACACAAACTGGAGATCAGTGACTTTATTGCTGTGCTGTGTGCAGAGGAGATGCAACTATCAGGAGCTGTCTATAGATGAGATGCGCCAGACTGTCTAGGCTCGAGCTCTGTATGGAATACTTCTAAGACTGTTTCTAAAGCTGTGTGCAGATGAGATGTAGGATTCATTAGAGCTGTAAATGCAACATTCCGTGACTGCCTCTAGCAATGCATACAGATGTGGCGTGACTGACATGAACTGTCTCTAGATGAGATGCCAGACTGTCTAGACCTCTGTGTGGAGTAAGACTGTTTCTAGAGCTGTATGCGGATTAGATGGTAGATTGTTTAGAGCTGTCGATGCAATATTGCGCGACTGCCTTTAGAGATGTATACAGAAAAGAAGTAAGATTGACTAGAGCTCTTAGTAAAATATTTGTGAGTGTCTGGAGCTGCATACAGATTAGATGCAATAATCTCTCTAGCGCTGTCTATGCAGAGATGTCACTGTCTAGAGCTCTACATGGAATAATTGTTTGACTGTTTCAAATGCTGTTTACAGATGGTGTGAAAGCATAACAATTATGAAAAAAAAACGAGATGCGCTAAATGCGTTTTGCCAATGGTAGCCGCCACATTTCACTCTAACAACAGTGTCTCCGGTAAGCTGTATTCTTTTTTTTTTTTTATTTCAAAATATTTTTATTGAAAATAAATTTTGTACATATCCATAGAAAAGACATTCTTAATACTTGTACTGGTCTTGCAAGATTGCGGCCTGGCGGGGCCTGAGAGAGGGAAAGGAAGAGAGAGAAAAAAGAGAAGAGAGAAGAGAGGGGGGGGGGGGGATTACCGTTCCAGGTATGTGTCGAGAGCTTCCCACATATTCTCCTTGGCCGTATGGTTTGCCGCCTTTTGCTTGGCGGTGATGTTATCCGCCCCCCGGAGGAAGGTTACCCAGTTGAACCAGCGCTTAAAAGTGGCTTTGCTGGTGTCCTTCCAGTTGCCCAGAATCGTCTTCACCGCAGCCGTTAGAAGTACATCGACCAGGTCGCGTACTTCTTTGGACTGGAGGTCTGTCGCTAGGAAGGCGGTGGCTGCCCCGGCTAGTCCTCTTTGTGTCTTACTTCCCGTTATTGTGTCTATGACGTTGTAGACCTTGCCCCAGAAAGCTTTGACTTTGGTGCACTCGAATAGCATGTGGGATAGGTCTCCCGTGGCCCTCTGGCAGTTCCAACATGTGCTATTATCACTGGCTCCGACCCTCCCTAGTTTCGCTGGTGTCCAGTGCAGTCTGTGAAGTAGCCAATATTTTGTTTGTGCTAGCTGTGGTGTTATTTTGTTTTTGGACGCTGTCGTCCATAGTTTGGCTCTTTCCACTTCGTTCAGCTGTCTCTGTACGGTCTCCTCCCAGAATGCCAGCGTCTTGTTGTTTAGGGTTGTGGAGCGTGGTGTGATTAGCTTATAGATTTGTGCTGTTTGGTGGCCCGTCTTGTTTAAGTTTTGCGCGTATTGTATGATGGTGGGTGTTTGTTTCGTTAGTCCTGCTCTGGTGACAGCTGCTTTTATTTTGAGGAATTCGTAGAACTCCTTGTTAGGCAAGGAGGTTGTCTGCTGTAGTGCCGTGTAGGTGAGTGGGGTGTACCCTGCCTCTAGTTGCGAGGGTGTAGTGATGCCTCTGCTTCGCCATACCTTGTTATCTAGTGTTTTCCCTTTGTATTTGACTTTGGTGTTGTGCCACAGAGATTCCCATTTGGTGCTTTTGATACTCACAGCCATTTCCCTGTCTACTCTTAGCAGCGCTATCTTTGTGTTGTGAATTATTGCGTTTTTGGCTTCTGGGTGCTTGTGGGCCGTGAGGGCCATGATTGGGTCAGCGCCTCCTAGAATACACCTTTCCAGGTCCAGCCACACCGGCGTATAGCCTGGCGCGGGGGCAATCCAATGCAGACCCTGTTTGGCCAGGGATGCCGTCTGAAAGGCTTTGTAGTTCGTGAGGTTTAGTCCGCCTTGTTCTTTTCTGAGTCTGAGTTTCGCTAGGCTCATTCTTGGTTTTTTACCTCCCCAGAGGAACATGTTGATGCTTTTGTCTAGGCGTTTGTGGAAATCGGGTGTGAGTGTGAGAGGCAGCATGGAGAGCAGGTAGTTTAGCATGGGGGTGACCATCATCTTTATTGTTTCGATCCTACCCCACCAGCTTATGAATTTGGGGCCCCATGTGTCTAGCTTGGACTTAATTTTTTTTAGCATCGCTTCCTCGTTGTGGTCCAGAGTCGTCCTTAAGTCCCTACCGAAGAGGAGGCCTAGGTATTTTAGGGGTTTCGTTTGCCATGCTAGGCCGGATGTACCCAGGACGGCCTTGGTGGTGTGGCAGTTCATCGGTTTGCACTCGGATTTCTCCCTATTGAGCTTATAGCCTGAGATATGTGCATACTCCTCTATTGTTTGCACGAGTGCCTTAATTGACTGTTCTGGGTTGTTTGTGGTGATCAGAATATCGTCTGCGTATGCCGCTAACTTGAAAGCTTGCCCCTCTATCTGCACCCCCGTGATCCGGGCATTTGACCTGATCATGTGGAGGAGTGGTTCCAGGGCGAGCAGGAATAGACCCGGTGATAGGGGGCAGCCTTGCCTTGTCCCTCTCTCTAGTATGAGTGTGTCTGATGTGGCAGCGTTAACCACCACTCGCGCCCGTGGGTTCTTATACAGGGACATGACCATACCCCTGTACTTTTCGCCTAGTCCAAACTTCATCATGCATTGGTTGAGGAACGGCCATGAGACTCTGTCGAATGCTTTTTCTGCGTCCAATGCGATCATGACCGCCTTTTCCGCGCTGTTGGCCGTGCGGTTGATTAGGTGGCATAGCAATCTGGTGTTATCTTGCGATAGTCTGTTTTCCAGGTAGCCCACCTGAGATTTGTGTATGAGAGCGGGGAGTAGTGCATTTAGTCTGGCAGCCATGACTTTTGCGTAGATTTTGCAGTCCACGTTAATTAGAGAGATTGGCCTGTAGTTCTGAGGGAATTGGGGGTCCTTCCCTTCTTTGGGGATGACAATGATGTTTGCCTCCGCCATTGAGTCTGTCATATTGCCGTTTTCTGCACATGCTCGGAATACTCTGACAAGTGTGTCTTTGAGTAGCGGTTGAAATTGTTTATAGAAGGTGGCTGTGAAGCCATCCGGTCCTGGGGCCTTGTTAGGTTTTAGTGAGTCTATGGCCCTCCCAACCTCCGCTTTGGTTATGTCTTGGTCTAGGGCCTCTCTTTGTTCGTGGCTTATACTGGGCAGGTCCAGGCTCTCTAGCAGGCTTGCTCCGCCATCCGCATCTAGCGATGTGTCCGCTGTGTATAGTTCTTTGTAGAACTTCCTGAATGTTTCGAGGATATGCTTATTCGCTGTGTGTGTTTTGTTGTCTGCGTCTGTTATTGTGGCTATGCAGTGCTGCCTTTGCTTGGCTTTCAGGTAGCCAGCTAAGGCCTTCCCCGCCTTGTTGGCCGAGCATAAATTTATGGATTTGTATTTGTTGATCCACGTGGATGCTCTCTCGCTTAGTATTCTGTTTAGCTCATATTTTTTCTTTGTTAGCGTTGTGAGTGTGTTCCTATCTGTTAGGTTAGCCGTGTGGTTCCTTTCTAACCCCTTGATCTGCTCCTCTAGGTCTTTAATTTTCTTGTTTCTGTTCCTGTTCATGCGTGCCTTGATGTTTATGAGTTTCCCTCTTATTGTTGCTTTAAGCGCATCCCATAGTGTCGCTGCCCCTGTGTCAGCTGTATCGTTAAATTGGAGATATTCTTTGATCGCTTCTTCTATTTCGGTGATGTTGGCAGGGTTTTCGAGGATGTCGCTGTTAAGGCGCCATCTCCTGCTCGGTGCTTCATTATGCTTGCCACTCAGGGAGAGGGATACGTGTGCGTGGTCTGAAATTGTGATGGGTCCTATTTCCGTTGTGTCGGTCAGGTGTGTGTGTGTGTTAGACATGAGTATGTAGTCTATCCTGCTGTATGAGTTGTGCGGGTGCGAGTAGAAAGTGTATTCTCTGGCGCTTGGGTATTGTAGCCGCCATGGGTCTGCTAGTGAGAGTTTGGCGCATAGGTTTTTAAGTATGTTCTGTTCTTGTGAGTCATGACTAGGTCTGTGTGGGTGTCTGTCCGTTGCGTTGTCCATCGCCTGGTTCATGTCTCCTGCCACGATTAGGAGCTCGCCCAGGGGGACCTTGCTAAGTTCAGTTTCTAGGTCCTCCCAAAAGTTTTTGTCCCCCGTGTTTGGCCCGTATATATTGGCTATGTGTACCCTCTCATCGCCTCTGTTGATTGATGTGATCAGCCTCCTTCCCATGGTGTCTGTTGTGTTATCGTTGACCTGGAACTTCCCTTTCTTACTGATTAGAGTGATGACCCCTCCCTTTTTGTTGACTGCTGGTGAGCACAGTACTTCGCTTATCCAGCTGGCTTTCAACCTGTTTGCGTCCTCTGCGGACACTCTAGTTTCTTGCAGGACGTATATGTCTGCCTTCAGTTTGTATAGGTAATCTAGTGTTTTCCGTCGTTTGATGGGGTGGTTTAGCCCTTTGACGTTAAGTGACACTATCTTTATGTCTGAGGCTATCTGTGCCTGGCTACTATTGTCGGGAGCCATCATGGTGTGCTGTTTGCGTCGCTGTGCCTACGTGCACCAGTTGAGTATCTTCCCATTGCTCTATTCTTGCCTAGTGGCAGCCACGACTTATAGGCCCCCCCCTGGGGTGTTGGATGGGATTGGGTGGTGTGTGTGGGTATGGGAAAGGGGAGAGAGAAGAGAAAGGAGGAAAGAAAGAAAAAATTATACATCCGCCAGGCTCTGATTGTCCATGCCGCAGGGCCTCCCTCCCGACCCCCTCCCCCCTCCACCCCCCCTCCCCCCTCCCCCCTGTCAACGTACTGTAAACGTGCGACAGCAACGGTTCCCGCCCTCCGCTTCCCCGGTTCCTTAAAAAGACATTAATGTCCCCGCCCCCTTCCTGCCCCCGTGCTGTGCTTTTAGGTAAAGGATATGATTGTCAGATGCTCAGCCCCCTGGTTACCCTTCTGTGCGGTTGTCCATGATTCGCTGCCCATGAATCGCAGATCAGTGTTTCTACACATGTCCAAAATCCCATTGTTGAGGTAGCTCTGTTCTGGTACTTTCCGTCCTTTCCTTGAGGTAGTTCTTGTTTGCATTCCACTTTACATTGTCATTCCCCGCCGTGTCATTTGCCGCCCGCTGCCCCTTTCTCTTCCGTCTCTGAGCCATCTGATGACGCTCTTCTTTTTGCTGTACCTGGCGTGGTTTGTTCCATCTCCTCCAATTCTGGCTTCCTGAGGTATCTGCGCAGCTCTGCTGGGTCGTCGAACATACGTGTGTCCTGCCCGTCTGTTATCCTCATTCTTGCTGGACCGACAAAGCTGAACGTTATCTTAGCTCTCTTCATAGTGTCTCTCAGCGCAAGGAAACCTTTCCGTGCTTCCACTGTGCTCCTTGAGAGGTCTTGGGTAAAAATTATCTTCTTCCCTTTCCAGATGGGTGGTTGCCCTCTTCGGGCAAAAGTGAAGATTGCATCAGTGTGGCTCGACCTAAGGGGTTTGCAGATGATCGTTCTAGGCCCTTTCATGTGCGGTTGTTTTGTGGAAGGAATCCTGTAAGCCTTGTCGATCTCCAAGGCTCTTTCGAAATTTATGCCTGTCAGCTTGGGTATCAGCGTTTCGAGCATTGCTGCACATGAGCCCAAACCTTCTTCCTCATCTTCTGGTATGCCTAGAATCCTTATGTTCCCCCTTCGGTTTTTGTCTTCTTGCTCTGCGAGCCTTTTCTGCAGCTCACTGGAGACTTTGGAGATATAGCAGATGTCTTTGTCCATAATGCCTGACTTGTCTTCTATGTCGCTGATCCTTCTTTCTGTCTCCGCTACTCTGCTTGCCGTTTTGTTCTGGTCTGCTCGTATGGCTGTGAGCTCTAGCTGGACATTGTCCATTGAGATCTTTGTGGCCTTTGCTAGGTCGTTGGCTTCCGTTATTTTTTTAACGAGCTGGTCCATCGCAGACTCTGTGCTTTGCAGATTTTTCATTTTGATCGGTGATTCCAGGTCCTTCCTTATTTTTTTATTATCGCTGTTCATTGTCTCCAGGCCTCTTCTTTCTTGGTGTATGGACAGTCTCTCCTTCCTCTGCAGGTTATGTTGTGCTTCCTTAGGTGGGGTGGTTTTGGCAGTCGCAGCCGTGCCCGCTTTAGCCTCGCTGCCAAAAGTGAACCTGCTTGGCCACCTTATAGACCTTGTCCTGGTTTTCCCGGACGCCAGGGCTACCCCTCTGGGTCAGGTGCTGGACCTTGGTTTGGTGACGCGTTCTCACTTCTTCGACAATGCTTGTTTGGCTGTGTCACCCCTGTGTTTCGCTCACTTCACTGTACCCGCCCTGCCCCTGTGGCTGGGTTTGCTCCGTTCTGGGGGTGCGTCGATGTGGTCAGGTGCTGGGTCGCTCTCTCTCTCTTTAGCGCACTGTGGCTGAGAGGCACCGAGGGTAATTGTGTCCAGGTTCTGCCGACCCTGTCGATTGTTTTACCGCCTTGTCGTGCTCGTCTTTTATCACCACTGTGGGGTTGCCTATTGTCTGTTGTGCTGCCCCTCCTCTCAAAAAAGAAAAAAGAAAATGGCCGCCACTGTGGTCGTCTTCTTGTGTGACCTTTGTTTTGCTGTTTGGTGGCTGATGCTCAGCGCATGCGTTTGCATTCGCAGCGAGCCCCCCGATTGTCAGTGGGATGCACTACCTTGCATACTGCCAGTCTGCTCTCCCGATCTCGTGTTGTTGTGTGTTTGCGCTATCATTGGATCGCCCCTCTCAAGATGGCCGCCGCCTTTCTCGCCTTCTTCGCCTCCCCTTCAGGACAGCCCCGCTTTGCTCGCTGGCCGCCCCACTTGTATTCCCTGATGGGCCCTTGCCCAACGAGGCCTTTGAGGGGGGGGGTGGCGGTGCTTCCTTTGCTTCCTTTGCTTGGCAGCCGCGTCGCGCTGTGCCTGTCGCCCCTCCCAAGATGGCCGCTACCTTTGTATTCCGGCTCTTTTTCTCTCTCGTCCGCTTCCACGTTTTGCTGGGGCGTGTGCTTTGCCCGGCGCTGCTTCGCCTTGTGCTCCCGGGGGGGGGGGGTTGTAGCTCGTTGCTCTTACTGGTGCTCGTGCAAGTACTTTGCTCGTACTGGCGCCTCTTCCCCTCCCAGCACTAGCGCCCCGCTCTTCCGCCTCACTTTCGCTTCGCCGCGCCTCCCTCTCCGAAGGGGCGCTTGTTCCGCTGACACGCCTTGTGCTGGCGCACGGCCGCTTATCTGCTCGGGGGGGGATACCTGCTGAGCTGCTTCTCCACCTCCGTGTTGTGCTTCTAGTTGAGCTCCAGGGTGACGCAAGATGGCCGCCACCGTTCTGCCTTTGCGCTCCTCTGTATCCTCTCAGTGCGCTCGCAGCCTCCCTGCTCTTTTGGCGCCTCCGCTACCTCTCGCTCTCTTGCCGGACCTCCACTTGTGTCCCGTCTTGGGGTTTTCCTCCGTGCTGTGGCGCGTTCTTGTCCGTTTTTTTTTATTTATTTTTTTTATTTTATTGCCCCGCCATCTTGGGCTCTCGCTGCCTGCGCTCCTTCCAAAAAGGCTTTTTAGTGCCTTTATCTTCGTGACGCACACTGCTCGCTCCTCAGCTTCGCAGCACCGCACGTTCGCACACTCTACCGTCTGTTCCGTGTGTGGGAAACGAGGGCTATCGCTGGTTGTCTCGCCGTTCTTCTCCCCGGGGTCGCGGAGCTCTCGAACTCAGGCGACTGCCTTCGTTGCCATCCAAGCCACGCCCCCCCGGTAAGCTGTATTCTAACGAGTACAGCACAAATAAAATGGGTATATTTATTTAACAAAAGTTCAGGCATGCACGTCTTTTGCCGCCCTCCCCCTTTTGCCGTCCTAGGCGCCCGCCTAGTCTTGCCTAATGGCAGAAACGGTGACGTATGCCCGTACAGCCAATAAAATGGCATCATTTTTTATGCCTGCCAGGAGAACTTTTTTTTGCGGCCGAAATAGTATATATCAAGGCCATCACGATTGGCAGCTAATTTTGCAATTGTTTCGTGAATCGCAAAATCGCGAAATGCTGTAGGATCTGGCTAGAGTCTACAATAATATCTACAGTATACATAATATCTTCTATATACCCTTCTGGAAGATCACCTAGCACAACAGGATTATCTAAAACCTGGTTTCAAGTAAAGTCCCATTTTCACTAGGTCTTGCCAACCTAAAATGTTCCTCCCTTGAATTACTACCTATAGTTTAGTGATTGTATGTCAGCCTAGACATACTACCTTTGATTTAAAATAACCAAGCATGACAATTTCAGTTTCCCATAAGGCTTTGGAGTTAACATCAGTCTGAGAAAGTATTACAGAACCTTCCCATTTCTCCTGAAAAGTAGTATTAGATAGGATTGTAATTGGCGATCCAGAGTCGGCCATAGCTTGAAGTGGATCATCTCCAATTATGGCCTTATAAACAAACAGCCTGATTCATCAATCTCCCGTTTTGCGAGCCCCTAATAGCGAATCATAAGGAATCGCTATTAAGGACTTGCAAAATGGGATTCATGTAGGAATTGCAAAAAATATTGCGATTCCTACATGTTCCTTATTTGCGAATAGCAAATTGCTAATCGCAAATAAGGAATAACTCCCCATTCATTCCTATGGGCCTACAGGCCCATAGGAATGAATGGGGAGTTATTCCTTATTTGCGATTAGCAATTTGCTAATCGCAAATAAGGATGCGATTTTAAGGGTGCAGGGGTGTCCAAAGGACACCCTGTAGCACCCCTGAAATGTAATCTACATTGGTGTTGCGCACACACATGTCCAAAGGACATGTGTGTGTGTAACATGCAACTTAGAAAAATGCATTTAAATGCATTTTTCTAAGTTTTTGCTATTTACCACGAGGTCTGACCTCTCGGTAAATAGTGGCCCAAAATTGCTATTTCGTAATTTTAAAATGATTCATGAATTGCATTTAAGGAATCTCAAATAGAGATTCCTTAAATGCAATTCTTCGCATATGTGCGAATTCTTTAATAGCGAATTTTGCATTTGGGATGATGAATCCCAAATGCAAAAATTGCTCTCGCAAAAGGCAAGATTCTGAGAATCTTGCCCTTTGCAAGTGCAATTTAGCTTCATGAATCAGGCTGAAATTGTGATGTTCAAGCATAAGCTTGGTTCTTCATCATATTGCTTGTCCATTCGTGCCAAAGCTTCCTTGTGGGGATTCCAACCATCCACTGATCCTCCTTATGGTATAAAGCATGGTAAGTTGCCGAAAACTTGCTGAGCTACTAATCCAATGCAAGTGTGTACGACTGCAGCTCTTCATGTAGGGAAAACATGTGTGGCATCAATTGCTGCCAAATAGTTCTCAAATATTCTTTCCCATTGGTGTCACTTGATAATTGGTTTGCCAGGTGCATGTAGAAAAGGTGGTGGCAATGTGATCTGTTGTGTTGAGGCCATTATTTAGGCAAAAATTAACCTCACTTAAAGAAAGTGCAAGGTGACACTGAGTAGCAACAGAGTAACTGTAGGCAGGGTTATGGTCAGTGAATAAATAATATGAATACTGAAGAAAAAAAAAAGATTTTAAAAGGCCCTACTGACCAGTAAATATTTTCTTTGCTCCCAAGAAGGTCCCAGCGTATCACATGGAGAACAAAAATAAAAAACAAGCATTTGCAATGCAATAGGTCTCGCATTAGGAAAGTTTGAGCTATTGGTCTTGTAAATGACAATTATTTTATTTATATGTTGGTTTTGAAAATAGCTAAATTAATAGCTTTGTCATTTACAATGCCAATAGTTATAACTTTCGCAAATGTGACACCTATAGCATTTGTAATGCAACATGCTTTGTATTTACGTGACTTAGATGTATTGATATTACAAATAACAATGCTATTAATTTTTTTAAATAATTAATACTTAAATAAAAGTGATTGTAATTTATAAGGGCAATAGCTTAAACTTTTGTAAATAACTTTTGTGAAGATTATGTTCAGTGTATTTTATTGTGACGAAAATCCAAGAACAGAAGTGAAATATTAACATCTTTTTGTGACATTTGTAATGAAGCTTGAAACATTGAGAGAACATATTTGAACCAGTTGTTGTTGAATGGTTGCACATATTGATGCTGTGATGGCGCGGAGTGATGTTGTGGTGGCGACGAGTGATGCTGTGGCATTCAGTGATGCTGTGGTAGCGTATAGTGATGTTGTGGTGCCCCTGAGTGGTGGCCCTGAGTGATGCTGTGGAGGCCGTGAGTGATGCTATGAAGGCCGTGAGTGATGCTGTGGAGGCCATGAGTGATGCTGTGGAGGCCATCAGTGATGCTGTGGAGGCCCTGAGTGATGCTGTGGAGGCCCTGAGTGATGCTGTGGAGGCCCTGAGTGATGCTGTGGTAGTGCATAGTGATGCTGTGGGGTTCCAGAGTGATGCTGTAGTATTCCAGAGTGATGCTGTGGTGGTGCTGAGTGATGCTGTGGTGGTGCTGAGTTATGCTGTGGTGGTGCTGAGTGATGCTGTGGTGGTGCTGAGTGATGCTGTGGTGGTACTGAGTGATGCTGTGGTGGTGCTGTGGTGGTGCCTAGTGGTGCTGTGGTGGTGCTGAGTGATGCTGTGGTGGTGCTGAGTGGTGCTGTGGTGGTGCTGAGTGGTGCTGTGGTGGTGCTGAGTGATGCTGTGGTGGTGCTGAGTGTTGCTGTGGTGGTGCTGAGCGATAACGTGGTGGTGCTGAGTGATAATGTGGTGGTGCTGAGTGATGCTGTGGTGGGGCTGAGTGGTGCTGTGGTGGTGTTGAGTGATGCTGTGGTGGTGCTGAGTGTTGTTGTGGTGGTGCTGAGTGATAATGTGCTGGTGCTGAGTGATAATGTGGTGGTGCTGAGTAGTGTTGTGGTGGTGCTTAGTGGCGCTGTGGTGGTGCTGAGTGATTCTGTGGTGGTGCTGAGTGGTGCTGAGTGGTGCTGTGGTGGTGCTGAGTGGTGCTGTGGTGGTGCTGAGTGGTGCTGTGGTGGTGCTGAGTGATAATGTGGTGGTGTTGAGTGGTGCTGTGGTGGTGCGGAGTGGTGCTGTGGTGGTGCTAAGTGGTGCTGTGGTGGTGCTGAGTGGTGCTGTGGTGGTGCTGAGTGATGCTGTGGTGGTGCTGAGTGACGCTGTGGTGGTGCTGAGTGGTGCTGTGGTGATGCTTAGTGGTGCTGTGGTGACTCTGAGTGGTTCTGAGGTGGCGCTGAGTGATGCTGTGGTGGCACTGAGTGACACTGTGGTGGTGCTGAGTGGTGCTGTGGTGGTGCCTAGTGGTGCTGTGGTGACTGAGTGAAGCTGTGGTGGTGCTGAGTGGTGCTGTGGTGGTGCTGAGTGGTGCTGTGGTGGTGCTGAGTGGTGCTGTGGTGGTGCTGAGTGGTGCTGTGGTGGTGCTGGACCGTATAAGCATTTAGTTATGCAGCAGAATATTCTTGGTGCAACAACACCAACTGTTGCAAGGCTAAACACTTATAAGGTCCCAAATGCGAGACCTATTGGCTATGCCACTAAAATACAACAAACAAACAAAATGTTAATCATGTCTAAGTATCGCGGCTCCGAAATGGGATGGGCCTCACAATGTAAAAAAAAAAAATGTTCACAACCAAATTACTGCCGCGTGAAATCAACATAAAGATCAAAGACATGCAGCAAAGATACCTGGGAATAAAATGCGCAACAAACCCTGTTCTCAAGCCGCATATTCAGTCAGTGGTTGTATAAGGATAACAGGGAAGGCAGTGATTGCTTGTACATACAATGGCTACTCATAAGCTGGCACTGATCATACCGGTGGTGGTGAGAATGCTGGTGGACATTAGAGCAGCGCCACTGGCAGTGACGATTTAGGCAGCGAAAACAGCTGGTGTCAGCAGCACAGAAAATACACCCGAAAGGCAGTGGTACTGGCCTGTCTGCTAACATGCTAGCTCTGATAGCAGTGGTACAGGTAACGCTGCTGAGAGAGATGACCAGGGTAGTGTTACTGGCAGTGAAGGTGTTGGCAGCGACAGTAGTAGAAGGGAAGCGTGCACTGCCGGCAATGGTACTTCTGAGAGAGAGCATTAGGGCAGTGGTAAAGGCAGCTACGTTTTTGGCAAGGGTACTAATAGCAGAGGTGCGTGCATGCTGGTGCAGGTGGCAGCCGCACGGCTGAGAGAGATGGCAAGGGCAGCGGGGCTGCCAGCGATGCTTGCATGCTGGTGGCAATAGCACTGGCAGCTCCATGCACCCAGGACTGGCTGACTGAGGGTGGAATGGGCTTTTGATGTCTGGTCAGGCCGCTTGAGACAGAGAGGGCGTTGTACCTGCTGCAGGGGTCGCCAGGCAGCAGCAGCGCTCCGTGGTCTTAAACAAACAGAGAGCGGCAGACACAAACATCCAGGCAGGACTAGGCAAACACAGAGGCAGGAGTGATGGGTCCATAATGTCCCTCGACTAGAACCGTGGACCGCTTTCTGATGAGGGGGCAGAGATGGCAAAGAATGGGCCCCGGTCAGGAGCGCACGACCAAGCAGGGGAAGTGTGCGTGTGTGGGGGGGAGAATAGACACAAATAGAAACCAGGTAACAGCAGGCCACGGTACAGCGCCCACGCTGGCACGGACAGGAATAACTGTACTCGGTGACAGAAGGCGCCATTCACGGGAAACCTGGGCTTCGCGGCAGGTGGAGCCGGGGAAACATCTGCTCCTGTGAAATCCAGGTCAGGACAGTTGAGGTGTTAAATGCAGCGCAGAAAGGAGACTAAACAAAGCACAAAGAGGAGCCTGTACCGTACGGCAGTTGAGGACGGCCCGGCTCCGTGACAGGCGCTTCTTCAGGTAGATTGGAGCGCGAGGTGTGAAACCAGACATCTCTGTACAAATCCAGGCCTGATGGAGCTGCGGGCGCCGGGTCTGATGAGCAGACGAGAGCAAAGATATCTTTTTCATCTGAAGTGAACGTTTGTGAAGTTCGATGGAAAATATCACAATTCCACAACGTCGTGAAGTAGTCTTTCTCCACGTTTGCGTGAAATCTGGGAATATGAGACAATTTTTGTCGTAAAAAATGTACACTTGTAGAGATAGAAAATGCGCGCGCGCATTTTTCATTTAGTCCGGAACTGATTACAAATAGTTGTCCTTATTAGCAGTTTTTATTTAGCCCTATCTCGGCCCATGTACATCAAATTACATTACACAGATCTGATATCTTTTTTTAAGAACATTGTGATTTGTTGATAATCAGAAGATGTTAAGCCGTGGGGAAGGCTCAAACCTGGTTCCTGCCATACGGCCTTCTACTTCTGGCACCGTTATCTTGCGATGCACAGAAATCGTTGAGCCAATGGTATTATATCACATGTGCGCAATTAAAAGATCCACAATATATGCCCATTAAACGGGGAAGGGAAGGTAAAACAACAAGCTCTTGGCATTGCTGTGGGGAGGGGGGAAGAGAAATGCACGGCCTGGCGGCCGTGAAAGTGAAGTGAATAATTTGGGGAGGAGAAATGCCTGCCTGAGGCCGAGCGCACACTGGGGGAAGCTTCAGATGCCAGTGGGAGGGAGGCTGATTGTTGCTTTGATGTGGACGCACAGATGGTGCCTGAGGGGGAAAAATGCGTGCTTGTTCACGCGAACTGTTAAAAATCCGCCGTTGGTTTGACAATTATTTTGCCTACTAAAATTCTCCCCTATCCTTTCCTTCGGAATGGGACAGGCGAGCCCTAAAAAATAACAGTACCTTTATTTCTTGAAAAGGCTTGTGATGAGGAACAGTGCTGCCAGACTGCTCTGCATCAGTGTAGGCTGAGAGAGCGTAACCAATGCACAGGTACAATAGCGACAACCTGTGGTGGAGACAAACACCAGCAGGTTGGTGGTGTGGTGTGGCTCACTGGTTAGAGGCGGCAGACCCGGAAGCAGAGGTCAACCTGGGCACAGGGTTCGATTCCCGACGCGGCAGGGTCTTGGACCAAGGTCAGCGGACTCGATAATTCTCGCCTCGGTGCCTACTCTAACCATGGATCCCACTCAGCAACTCTGGGCAATAGCTTGCTTAAACTCCACTTATGGCCCCTCAGCGCCGGGGATGCCTGTCTTCACCTTGGAGATGCCCAGGAGGGACCATCTCACAGGGAAAGCCAGGATGGGTTCCCCAGCGGTATACAGCGCCAGGACGCCCCGTTGCTGGGGTAGCCGCGCGCTTTACAAGTATACAACATTTACATTTACACAGCACTCGCATGAGTTGGGAGAGGCACGCGCTCAAGTTGAGCTCGCTGCAGGCAGCAAGCACTCGCACACTCACGTGACCTGCCGGGCATTGAGGATTCGGTGATGAGTAGGAAAGCGTCTCGCTGACCAAAAGTGAGAGCAACCGAGCTCTGTGGGGAAAATACAATCCTAACGTCAGGAGCGCAGCTAAGTATTGAAACAATCAAAGAAGCAATGACTCCGGCGAGGGAGGGGACCATTGACAACAGTGTGGTCCGGTGGAAATGAAGAAGGGTGGGTCCGTGAGTGTGTAGAGGCCAACAAATTGTCGCCTATATGAAATATGATGCATGTACAGGCATAGGCAGAGAGTGGTTCCAAGCGGAGGTATATTTGAATGCAAGGCAAGCACCCACGACCGGGATTGTCCAACAACTGAAAGGATGCTGGGAGACCCGCAGTTGCAGTTTTGCTACTCGAGTGTTGAGCCATAATCATAAAACAACAATAAGCTTCTTCGCTAAAATTGGTTTGAGGAAACCCATGCCTCCCTCAAGAGGAGAAAGGCAACTCATTAAATCACAGGCACCCTTTCACACTATGCTTAGCGTGAAAGGGGTGGGCAATGGGTGTTGCGGTGCGCATTCTGCCGCAACAACTATTGATTTTGACGCTGCTCCATATTTACTACGGTGGCATAAATATGGGGCAGCACCTAAGTTAGGACAAAAAACAGGTCTTAACATGTTGCAAAGAGGAGAAATGCGTTATTTCTCCTCGTTTTTGCTGTTTCTATAGTCAATAGTTGAGTAATTGGCCCCACACAGGGTTTTTTCTACAGTTTTATGCTCCCCCTTTTTCGTATGCATTTGCAGAGCAATAGGTCTTACATATTCAAGAGTTAGAGCTACTGGCTTTGTAAATGACAAAGTCTTTTATGTATGTATTTTTGTTTGGAGTGTATGTATGTGGTGTGTAGTGGAATTATGTGAGTTGAATTGGAATTATTAGTTGTGGCATTGTATGATTTGGAATTGTGTGGTGTATTTGGGTAGTGGGAATATGGTAAATAGATAGGGGTGAGAGCTACACAGAATAGATAATTAGGAAGACAGAGGAGGATAGGTTCTTAGTGCACGGAGCAGTAACTGAACTTTAGACAAAGGAGCAGAAAGAGTATGTGAGTAAGAAAGATAGAAGGGGAAAGCAGGTTATAGACGCATAAAGAGGGCGCTTTTGAGTACACAGAAGACACCCTCTGAAGAGCGTGTATTTGCATGACGGAAATCTTAAAAAGGAACATAAAAGAAATTGTGCTCGAAGACCTGAAGTGAGCCATATGAGAGAGGTGGTAAGAGTGCGTGAGAGAGCTAGAGAAGTGTGAGAGACAGAGAGGGATGATTGGGAGGGGACCCCGGGGGTTTGGAGGCGAGAGGTGGAACAGTGCACAGCACAAGGAGGTACACGAGGGTAGTATGTACGGCAACGTACTGCCCACCACTCCCCAAGGATTGAGACATATAACCATCCTGTCCAAACAATACCCCATACAAGCCCCGACTAAGTACAAAATAAGCATTGGCATAGCCAATTGGTCTCTCCTTTGGGACCTTATAAGTGTTTAGCCATGCAACAGTTGATGTTGTTGCACCAAGGATATTGTGCTGGATAACTAAACACTTATCAGATCCCAAAGGCGAGCCCTATTCGCTATGCCAATGCTTGTTTTATTTATTGTTTTGTCTTCTGCAGACAAATTGTATGTATGGAACAGTGTTGTACTGAAATTTTAATATAATGTTAACCACGAGGTAATATTATCCTATGAAAGTAAGCTACTATACATGAGGATACATACGTGTAGAAATGTAAAGAAGACTGTGGAGGCTATTCCAGTTATAAAGTAGAAGTTGTGAGCTGAACTGACTCTAGCCCCACTTCACTAAAGTCGCTGAAATAAAACGGTTTAGGTAACAACATCATTGAAATATTACAATCATGATGTTTACCCAAATCATTTGGCGGAAATGGATTCATGCAATTGGACCAAGCAGAGGCTCTGTTTTGTTGCACAAACAAAAAGCATTAAATAACGACCACAACAGTTTATCATAAGGTTGTTTAAGTGCTGTTATCATTTTAACCTTTATATCACTCGCTCAACTGGGTTCCCATTTTAGATATGTGCAGGTGACAGCCCATCCTACTGTGAAAAAGGCCAGATATTCAAATGCTTGTATTTTTTTGAGTAAAGTGCTTTATCTTACTGAACATCTGGATGCAAAAAAACGTGCTTTATAAACATAGGTGAGCGGCACATGTGGGCAGGTTCACACAAAAGGATGAAGTCAGGGAGTAGTTGCCAGGACGTCGGAGGTGCACCTTCACAGGCAGAAAGAGTGGCAGGTGGATGTAGGCAGGCACACACATAGTGACGCCGTCGTAGAGTTACAGGGAGAAGCTGCAAGTCAAGCAGAATAGGGTGCAAAGACGCAGTACCAGCAGACAGACCGCCTCAGGGAAAGGTGGGTAGAAAACATCAGAGGGTGAGAAGAACTGAGAGAATACCGACATGCTGGCTCTCATTAGAAGGTGGATGCAGTATATAACCACTGACATTCAGAAGAAAGTGTAGGCAGAGGGGGAGAGTACAGACACACTTACAGAGATACAGGTTGGCGAACAGTCAGGATGAAGTGCAAGCAAACAAGGAAGGTACAGGAAGACTGAAAGTATGTACAGGCAGGTGGGCAGTCATAAGGCAACAATCAGGGAATGTACAAGCACCAGAACCGTTAACTGAAGAGCAAGCAAGTAAGTACAGGCAGAAGAGTTACACACAGTCAGACTGTAAGGAATAGACAGGAGGAGGCCGTAAGTCATAAGCAGTCGCATGAAATGCAGGGAAGTACAGCCATATCATGGGCAAGGTAGTGTTCTACAGAGTGAAGGGGAGGCAGGTAGAAATGGCTTCAAACTTGGGAGAAACAACCTCCTCAGGTAAAAGTGACCACTTGACTACCTCCTTTCTTGAAGATAAAATCAGTGGTCAGACTGTAGAACAACTTTTCCATTCAGCGCTTCCAAATAATCAAAAGGAGAAACGTGGCATAGTATTCCAAAAACAGCACACATTTTACTTTGTCACTTCTGGTTTCAAAGACACAAAGCATGGCAGTAAAAGAGAAAAGGGACAAAGAGCATGTTTATTTCTTGCCTAATTAATCGCCCACGGTTTCAACCACTTGGAGCAAAGCTGTTGCACCGCAGCGGTCATCTTCAGAAAGATGTGAATTAGTTATCCATTCAGTAGCAAGCAATCAAACAAACACTCATGGGGCGATGAAGCCAAAGAGCAAATTGGACATGCCTATACCTAGCTTGGAAATACTGCTCGAACTGTCCTGTGGCAGAACAGACCTCCTTAAGTATACATTTGATGGACACCGATCATCGTGCTCTTCTCCGCAATGCGGGTTTGATTCAATAGCACTACAGCAAACCCCAAATTGCAACAGCCATGCAACAGTACGGTCAGCTATTTAAACAAGAACGAGTGGTGTGCGCATGAGTAGGGGCGCGTGAGAGAGAGTGGGAGCAGGAGGTGAGCCCGGGAGTGGTGCGTGCGTGCGCAGTTTGCTCACTTTCAAGCACTGCACTCGTTCTTGTGGCGCGCCCCTACTCGCTCCTGCAAGCTGGATGCCGCCACAAGCACAAGTGTGTGCTTGGAAATGAGCAGGGCGACGGCTAAAGGTCCTCCTATGCAGCGCATGTGAGACCTAAAAAAGATTGCTCAAAATAGAAAGCTTTACCCCTCCCCTCAATCCAAAAATAAACCCCCACGACTGAGAAACCCTACGCAGCCGCCCAAAATTGCTTGCCTCATACATGTTACTATATGTGAACCATCCGATCGGTGTAAGCATGTCTCAAACAGGACAACGGCTTGCATGCTGATGCATAATAATCCTGCACTCAGAACTTACTGGTGACACCTAAACCAGATTTCAAATGCTCACCTTACTATGTCCCCATGACAAGAACTCAAGCACCTTGTAAACGAGCCGGGCTCTCAGTCAGAGTTTAAAAGGGTAATCCATGAAGAAAAAGTTCTTTATCCAGTCCTGCACCCCTAACAATAACCAACAATAGGCGTTTTAGAACACTCATGCCTGCCTGGGTATTGAGACATACAGAGACATGCTGCGACATTCACAGTCTGGGTCCTTTAAATCTAGCAGGAGCAGCATCTTGCAGGCATTTAAAATCTTGATGCTGAATGTATTAAATTCTGAAACGTTATCATGTATCTTTATCATGTAACATGTCTTTATGCTCTTTCCTTTCAGTGCCTACCTGCTACAAAAATGCATGTTTGTACAATACATCAATCGCCCTCTCTGGTTTGTGTTATTCACCCTATCAGCAGTCAAGCTACGCACCACTGATTAGTTTTCTTTTGCAAGTAAAATAAATAAAAAAATCCACTGGAAAAAATAACCCCAGATAAGCAGTAAAAATGATGCATAGAGGTTTTCTTTTATCAAAATGTACTGTAGTATTCTGCACACTTCTTCACACCGAAATCAGATGTAATGGACCACAATTTCCCATGGAAAACTACTTTGCCCTAAGAGTCGAGTCTCAAACTGTTTAAACGAATCTTAAACGCGTAATGTGACAGCTGTGAGCAAAGTTAAACAGTTATGGAAAAGGAACGTCGTGCGTTATGGTAAATATGAATGATGTGAACACAGTTAGAACATTCAATTTTAAAGGGTGTTGTAACTGCTGACTGCTTCACTCCTTTGTGTAGATTACATTTTGGTAACTTGTGGACAAGGCAATGCTTCTGGGGCGTGCACTGATCTGGGATTTCCTAGATCAGTGGTTCCCAAACTTTTCACTCCTGAGGACCCCCATTGAGTCACCACTGGAAGCCGGGGACCCCCAAGCAATTTGTATGAGTAAAATCTCAAATATTCAATCAGTAATTTAAAAAAACCACACGTGTGCACACAAATCAAATACTCAAAGTACATAGGGGCAGATTTACAAGCCCCTTGTGCCTCTTTTACACCGCCGTTGCATCACTTTTGTGACGCAGCAGCGGCGCAAAAGATGCACCATGGTGCGGGATATTTACAACGTGACGCATCTCCCAGATGCGTCACGTTGTAAAGCCCTGCGCCATAAGGAGGTGTTCCGGCGCAGGGGGGGGGGGCGTTCCTGTGCAGGAACGCCTCCTAAAAGTGGCTGAGTGAAATCTACACGATTTCACTCAGTCACTTTTAGGCCAATGCTGCGTCAAAACCCTGTGCCTGCTTGAAGCAGGCGTAAAGCTTGACACAGCATTGGAAGAATAGGCCCCACAGAGCATTGCTGGAGCTGTGTCGCGCTTGCGACGCAACTCTAGCAATGCGCCACTTTACGGCACAGATGCGTGACACATCTGTGCCGTTTTTGCCCCATGGTTCGCCGCATTGTAAATGCGGCGCATCATTGGTGGTGGAGCTGCGGCGCACAATTACTGGCGCATCCCTGCTAATATGCAGGGATGTGCCAGTAATTGTAAATCTGCCTCTAAGGATTTTGGGGCCAGATGTACTTAGCACCTCGCAATTGGCGACCCATTGCGAGTGGCAAATTGTGAATCGCTAAATGAAATGTACAACAGTGTGTTTAACACTGGGAATGCCAGCCCTCCCAGGGATGGTGGCCTGCTAGGCTGAGCAGACCATCATGTCTGGGACTGCTTTTAAATAAAATTATGCAGCCTGTTTTCCATGCATTTTAAAATTAAAAAAATGAAACGTTTTCGTTTCAATTTTTAAGGGCAGGCAGTGATCCCTGGGACCACTGCCTACCCTTAAAAATAAATTTGCATGCATTTGCAAAGGGGAAGGATTCGCCTGGGCACCCCTTCCAATTTACAAATGCATTACTATCTACTTGAAGTAGGTGAGAATTGCGAGTGTTTTGCGACCGCAATTGCAGTCGCAAAACATTTGTACATGGTTTTGAGACTCACTATTTGGAAGGGAATGCCCCTTCCAAATAGCAAGTTGCAAAACCTATTTAGCAAGTCGCAAAAAAATTGCGACTCGTGAAATAGGCTATGTACATGGCCCAATAGGTTTTTGCATGCGCAAACAGGTTCACGAACCCGTTTGCACATATAAAAAAGGATCGCACATCTGGCCCTTGGTATTTTATATTGAAGGAATACCCCCTCTGTCACATGTATTTCCTTTGTTTCATAGCATCTCTCATACCATTGTAGGATGTCAGAGCACTTTACGTCACACACACAGAGACAATGAATCATACATGTAAATCAGTGTATAGAAAACGTTACATAAGGTAAAGGGAACAACAAAGTGTAGTATTCAAATGTCATTCATACTGGTAGGCATTGTTAAAGAGTGCTTGGTCTGGAAAAGCACAAACACAGGATTCAGAACATAACACAGTGGCTAGCACTGACTTTAACATTAAAATCTTTTTAGCAGCATCAGGATAATGAATGACTGGGAAAAAGCATAAGTTACTAACTGGTACCATGCAGTTTGGAAGCAGCTCTTTGATTACAGCTTATAGGTCCCTCTGCTAGATTACGATTGTCACTTATGAAGTGCACAGTAACAAAATAATCTCTGTGACAAAAGCAGTAACCAAGGACCATTACACATAAAATCTTCTTTTTAAAATGCATGTTACACATTCTTTGCAGTAGGCACATGACCATCTGTGCTACATTAGTTAAGTCAAAGCTGCCACTGAACAAAACTCTCCTCAGCTCCAGCAGGTACATTAATCACTGGCATTATCTTGACACTTTTATTGTTGCTGGAACTCTGCTCATTATAGAAGAAACTTTGCTGTGCTTTTAAAACTGCTGCCTACGGACCCCCTGGGAATGTGTCAGGGACCCCTGGGGGTCCGCGGACCCCAGTTTGGGAAACACTGTCCTAGATGGTGGGGCTGCCCTGGGAGAGGGATCTCTTGTCAGCAGGGCGGATAAGACGCCACTCTCTTGAAGACAGCTTAATTAGGAGCCCTTAATACTTGTTTAAGATAATTAGGATTTGTCAATGAGAAGTGGGGCCCTGGGACATACAACAATCGTCTGCCGCAACAGACAGAGGGGCTCGTCACTGGTCTCTTCTGGGGTGTGGCCTGTGGTGGGGACCTTTGTTCCTGGACAGGCCATTATACGCACAGGTAAGCTCGACAATTCATTCTGAGTAAGAGGCTCTAGAAATCCAGATCTGCATTTTCAAATTAATGGGTCGCCTCCCAAACCAGGACAGATAGGAGTCAAAACCCCAAACTCTCCCTCGCGGCACTAGGGAATCAAACCACCCCCATGTTGCACCCAGAGCGCAGCGGTCTTGCACTTTCAGGCCATCCTCAACGCATGTAAGCCACGGGAGGTCATGCAGTTTACAAACGGACATGCACGTCTATTTCAAGCCGATTAATGCTCATAAGGACTTTGCGAACCAACAAAATGTGCCCCCTCACTCAATCACTTCAAAACTATTTCAAGACCAAATAAACATATCCATTAGATCTGGTCTGGTATCTTTATTTATACCTTGTCTGACTGATTTTTTTCAAAAATTATTATTTCATATGGCAACAGTAGAATACAACATAAACAAATATTTACAAAATAACACAATACTTAATTGACATGATACTACTACCCCACTATGTGAACGTTATTTACAAGTGACATTCCAATAACAATACAATACTCGAATCATAACCATTATCACAAAAAAAGTTTCAAAACACCAAAAGAAATTCAAATTAAGTAACACATATATAGAGAGCCAATTCAAAAACAAGAGAAGAGCGTGAAGCACGTATAATTCGTAATACACAATGAATGTATATCATTAACCCTTGCTGGATTGCCGACGCGTTTCAAGTTTGGACGTGAAGTTTCCAAACTATCATCAGGGCTCTTGTGATTTTTCTGTTGGAATGTAAAAAAATAAACTATTTTAATATTTTAATACACCCAAATGGCCTCTTCTTATCAAAGACCGTTTGAATGACATTGAAAGTACCTGCACGTCAATGAACGGTTGGCCTGTGTATGGGTTTCTGTAGATGGACCAAATCCTATATTCAGGACACAACCAGGGTGACTCCAGTGGCAGCACCAACCTGGGGAAACAGGTGTTGCCTACGTTTAACAAGGGGTCCCCAAAGGCTAAGATTTCATCCTATCCTTTATTCACCACCAATTACTGGTAGCGAAACACTGATAGTAAAAAACATTGTCATACCTTTAGTGGTTCAACTTTGTCGCCACAAAAAGTAGGAATTTTTCGGGAAGCAGAGGATTATTTCTTCTTAAAATCCTACATGGAGAATATATACCCATTTAGTATGAACACTCATCTACCACGTTATCTTATAATAATAACAAAATCATTATAGACAAAAATCGTGATAACATACCTTTCACGATTTTCTGAAAAAAGGCGGCAGGAATTTCCACCCTGTATCTGTACACAAAATAGACTAAATCAATGCGCGTTTAAGGTTTTAACAAAAGCTGCATCAAAAGTTATCCCCTGATTGACACCCTGTTCGGTGTGCCAGTAGTAAACGTACCTTTATTTAGTTATCGTTTGTTCACCGCTTTCAATGTCAGGGCCCCGGCCGGGGCACTCGCGGGGAACAATAACCCGATTCTGCTGCCTGTCTGGCACTCGCGTCCCGTCGTGATCTAAGGAGACGCGCGGGAGATTAGGTCGCGTATTGCATGACAAGCGGCAGTCTCATTGCGGGCGATTGACCCTCCTAAGAGGTGCTTACCTCAGATCTCTCTGCTGTCTGCTCACCATGCAGCCGGCGCTTCTCACTCGCAGCTAGCTACAAGTGGCGGCGGCCATGTTTCATCCTAAAAGCTACACCGCGGAGTGCAACCGGCTTGATCTGTGGTGCATTCTGGGGTTTGCAGTGTCTTTGCCCCATTCGATCTACTAGAGTCATTCTTGGACCCCGGGGCGGGAATTCAAACTACCCAGTGTTAAAAGGTACTACATCTTGTGGGAAAACAATGAATTTAATCCATTTGGTGCTGGAAAAAATGAGTGATTTTGACTGTTAAATTCATGGGAGGAGCAAGAGCTTGACGAACCTGCAGTGTGGCAACAAGGCTCAGATTCTTGACAGTTCAGACATGTTATTGAGGCCAGTCATAATGCAATTAAATTTTAAAATTAGATATGCTTCTTTTGTTAGAAGCATTTTGTCAATGTCTGCAGGGCGCTGTATATGACTCATGGTGTGTAAAACAGTCCATTTGAAATCATTTTCATTGTGGGACATTTCGATGAAATGTTCTACCACTGGGGCTGTTAGTATTCTTTTCTTAATTCTTGATCGATGCTGCCCTATTCGGATGTTCACCTGCTGATTGGTTTTCCCTATATATAGCCTTTGGCAGGGGCAGATAAGAGCGTAAACCACATTCTTAGTTTTACAATTCGAGAATCCCGAGTGTTTCCATTTTATTCCTTGATGTTCAAAATCGCTACCCTCAATGGTGCTATTACATGAGACACAATTCCCGCACCTATGCGATTCTTTTTGTATGCAAAAATTGGGCGTTCTAGTTCCTCTAATAGATGCCAGTTCTTGAGGACTGTCTGCCTTAACTTAAGTTAAGGCAGACAGTCCTCAAGAACTGGCATCTATTAGAGGAACTAGAATGCCCCTTTCAACGCCCAATTTTTGCATACAAAAAGAATCGCAGTTTGGGCCAGCACATTGTGCAAGCAGATCTCCCCAGGACACAACCCAAACAAGACCTTCGCGCCCTATGGGATATGAAACCGGTAGAGGGACACCATAGGTGCGGGAATTGTGTCTCATGTAATAGCACCATTGAGGGTAGCGATTTTGAACATCAAGGAATAAAATGGAAACACTCGGGATTCTCGAATTGTAAAACTAAGAATGTGGTTTACGCTCTTATCTGCCCCTGCCAAAGGCTATATATAGGGAAAACCAATCAGCAGGTGAACATCCGAATAGGGCAGCATCGATCAAGAATTAAGAAAAGAATACTAACAGCCCCAGTGGTAGAACATTTCATCGAAATGTCCCACAATGAAAATGATTTCAAATGGACTGTTTTACACACCATGAGTCATATACAGCGCCCTGCAGACATTGACAAAATGCTTCTAACAAAAGAAGCATATCTAATTTTAAAATTTAATTGCATTATGACTGGCCTCAATAACATGTCTGAACTGTCAAGAATCTGAGACTTGTTGCCACACTGCAGGTTCGTCAAGCTCTTGCTCCTCCCATGAATTTAACAGTCAAAATCACTCATTTTTTCCAGCACCAAATGGATTAAATTCATTGTTTTCCCACAAGATGTAGTACCTTTTAACACTGGGTAGTTTGAATTCCCGCCCCGGGGTCCAAGAATGACTCTAGTAGATCGAATGGGGCAAAGACACTGCAAACCCCAGAATGCACCACAGATCAAGCCGGTTGCACTCCGCGGTGTAGCTTTAAGGATGAAACATGGCCGCCGCCACTTGTAGCTAGCTGCGAGTGAGAAGCGCCGGCTGCATGGTGAGCAGACAGCAGAGAGATCTGAGGTAAGCACCTCTTAGGAGGGTCAATCGCCCGCAATGAGACTGCCGCTTGTCATGCAATACGCGACCTAATCTCCCGCGCGTCTCCTTAGATCACGACGGGACGCGAGTGCCAGACAGGCAGCAGAATCGGGTTATTGTTCCCCGCGAGTGCCCCGGCCGGGGCCCTGACATTGAAAGCGGTGAACAAACGATAACTAAATAAAGGTACGTTTACTACTGGCACACCGAACAGGGTGTCAATCAGGGGATAACTTTTGATGCAGCTTTTGTTAAAACCTTAAACGCGCATTGATTTAGTCTATTTTGTGTACAGATACAGGGTGGAAATTCCTGCCGCCTTTTTTCAGAAAATCGTGAAAGGTATGTTATCACGATTTTTGTCTATAATGATTTTGTTATTATTATAAGATAACGTGGTAGATGAGTGTTCATACTAAATGGGTATATATTCTCCATGTAGGATTTTAAGAAGAAATAATCCTCTGCTTCCCGAAAAATTCCTACTTTTTGTGGCGACAAAGTTGAACCACTAAAGGTATGACAATGTTTTTTACTATCAGTGTTTCGCTACCAGTAATTGGTGGTGAATAAAGGATAGGATGAAATCTTAGCCTTTGGGGACCCCTTGTTAAACGTAGGCAACACCTGTTTCCCCAGGTTGGTGCTGCCACTGGAGTCACCCTGGTTGTGTCCTGAATATAGGATTTGGTCCATCTACAGAAACCCATACACAGGCCAACCGTTCATTGACGTGCAGGTACTTTCAATGTCATTCAAACGGTCTTTGATAAGAAGAGGCCATTTGGTTGTATTAAAATATTAAAATAGTTTATTTTTTTACATTCCAACAGAAAAATCACAAGAGCCCTGATGATAGTTTGGAAACTTCAAGTCCAAACTTGAAACGCGTCGGCAATCCAGCAAGGGTTAATGATATACATTCATTGTGTATTACGAATTATACGTGCTTCACGCTCTTCTCTTGTTTTTGAATTGGCTCTCTATATATGTGTTACTTAATTTGAATTTCTTTTGGTGTTTTGAAACTTTTTTTGTGATAATGGTTATGATTCGAGTATTGTATTGTTATTGGAATGTCACTTGTAAATAACGTTCACATAGTGGGGTAGTAGTATCATGTCAATTAAGTATTGTGTTATTTTGTAAATATTTGTTTATGTTGTATTCTACTGTTGCCATATGAAATAATAATTTTTGAAAAAAATCAGTCAGACAAGGTATAAATAAAGATACCAGACCAGATCTAATGGATATGTTTATTTGGTCTTGAAATAGTTTTGAAGTGATTGAGTGAGGGGGCACATTTTGTTGGTTCACAATATATAGGGTCCAGCCCTCCCTCAGCCCCGCTACGGACCTAACTCCTCTTTGTTTGCCATAAGGACTTTGCAGCATACAGCCCACGCTATTCTAGGAAGCGTAACTTTCACTTTCAGAATAGAACCTATAGCAACTGCACAACGGGCGAAAAAGACAGCTGCACTGGAAAAACAAGCGCATTCCTCACGCTACAAGGAGGTAGCAGGGGGAGGGGCGAGAGGAGGGGGCGAGTGAAAGAGTTTCACTTGCGAGAGCGAGCAGCGCCAGGAGCGATAATTACTTCCATATGGCGCCGCGCGCTCTCGCAAGTAAATCGCCACACGTGCACGCGTTGCCATTGAAGGCAATAGAAAGTGTGCACGTTTTTGGCTGAAAAGCCATACCAATTGCAAAAGGTCATTTTGCCTATGACTGATAAGATCAAATCCGGTTCCCCCTTGGATACCTGCCCACTGAAAATCATCAAGCAGTGTAGGGAGACCCTTTTACCACCGCTGCTAGAAATAATGAATCTAGCTATAAGAAATGGTGTCTTCCCGTTGGAGTGGAAGAAGGCAGTGGTAAAACCACTGCTAAAAAAGGCCTCCCTCGATCCAGAGGTCTTAAAAAACTTCCGCCCAATCTGGTTGCTTCCTGCTCCAGCAAAGATGCTTGAAGCTCATCTGAACAAGCATCTTGCGGCTTTCGTGGAATGCTCGGGCTGCTTGGACTCCTCCCAGCATGGATTTAGGAGGGAACATAGCACCGAGTCGGCCCTCACCATTGTGCTTGATAACATCCGTAGGACAGTGGATGGGGGCCAGACCACCCTCCTGGTCCTTTTGGATCTGACTGCTGCCTTCGACACCCTCTCCCCCTCAGTACTTACATCTCGTCTGAGGGACGTGGGGGTGGGGGGGGCGGCCTTGGATCTACTGACATCCTTCCTCGCTGGGAGGGAGCAAAGAGTCAAACTGGGCGAGTTTCTATCTCCATCCCGATCTGTGCTATACGGGGTCCCTCAAGGGTCGGCTCTTAGTCCGACCCTGTTTAACATCTATGTGACCCCCCTGGCCAGACTTATAAGATCTTACGGGATGGAGGTAGTTTCCTATGCTGATGACACCCAAATCCTCGTCTCTCTCTCCCATTCAGATGTGCAGACCGCCTCCAAGTTTAGATCTTGTATGGAGGCGGTTGGTCACTGGATGATTCAGAACTCTCTCAAACTGAATGGGGAGAAGACTGAGGTGATGGTGTTTGGAGGGAACAATAACATCTGGTCAGATAGTTGGTGGCCCAACTCGCTCGGAGCTTGCCCTTCCCCTACAACATCTGCCAAGAATCTGGGGGTGATGATAGACCCGGTTCTGGATATGAATGGACAGGTGAGCAGAACCATCTCCACCTGCTGGGGCCTAATCCATATCCTTGGAAGGATTAGGAAATATCTATCATTAGAATCCAGAAAACAGGTAGCTGTGGCATTAATAAGCTCGCGGCTAGACTACTGTAACGCGTTGTATGCGGGGCTGAAAAAGAGCCTCCTGCAGCGCTTACAGGTGGTCCAAAATGCCACAGCAAGATTTGTCCTGGACGCTCCCAGACGTACTTCGGCTACGTTAGCCAGGAAAACACTGCACTGGCTTCCGGTAGAATACCGAGTGCGGTTCAAGGTCCTATGTATGACCTATAGAGTCATCACAAAAAATAGTGACTCTGGAGTAAGCTCCATCATCTCTAATTACATCCCTGGAAGGAACTTGCGTTCCTCCGGGAAATTACTTCTGTCAGCCCCTCGTATACGAAGAGCTAAATGGGGTGGCAGGGCCTTTTCCACCCTTGCCCCTAAATGGTGGAATGAACTCCCTTTGGATCTCAGGTCCCTACCCACATTGCAGGCATTTCGTGGTGCACTTAAAACTCGCCTCTTCCTGCAAGCCTATGTGTAATGGATGATTGGTTCTACTTTTTGATTTTATTGTTAGGCGCCTTGATACCTTCGGGTTATTGTTTTTGCGCGTTATAAATTATTTTCATTCATTCATTCATTCATTCATTCATTCATTCAGCGCATGCGCCCTGCGTAGGCGAGGCCTAAAAAGGGCTAAAGGGTCAAACAAAGCCAGAACTGAAGATGCAGTATAAGGAGGAAGCCACCTAAAGAGGGCACAAAATGTCAACAAATAATAAAGTACAATATAAGAAAGAGAATGTCTCACAAGCCCCCTTCTTGCCCGGATCCCCATAACCCCCATACGAAACCCCAAGACAGTAAAGACTTAACAATAGTCTGCGATTTTGTAAACCTGTAACAGAAATAATGAGGTTAAGCAAATGTTAAAGGCATCCCACGAACAACTGAAAGCAACCGAGCCTCCCCGATCACCTAAAGCATATATAGAAAAAGAGCTACGCAATCTGAGAAGGAACAAGGAGAATAAACAAATTTGTATAGGCATGGTAGCAGCTATTTAAACCAAATCATCAGCAGATAGAGAAGTAACACCCCGCAGAACGTCTCCAAGGCCAGGGAAATCAGAAGTCGTAGAATCAGATGCGGTGGAACAGCTTGCCGGGGACACCGACTGGGCAAATCCTGCACTCGACCCCAAAGCAGCAGCCATCTCCACCACTCTAGATTGTTTCCACACCACTTGGGAGCTGGAGGGATGGGCTGCTCCATGCCTTTTGGACAGCTGGCGCCCAGGGCGTCGATCATGTTTGTGCCATGGTCATGCAATTCAATCCAGTCCCAGGCAGCTGATGGGTCCGTAAAGAAATGCACAGTGTCCGCAAGCGTGCCTGGAAGAGTAAAGAGTATGGGAGTCCAAATTCTCGTAATTTCTTCTTTACTGCCAAAAAAGATGCCCTTTGCATTTGGACGTGGAGCGTACAATCTGGATACAATGACACCGGGGCTTTTTCTCCACTGCAAATGGGCCAATTACCAAGGCCTGCTGCAGGAGATGATCATGGTCCTGAAAGTGTAGAAGGCGGGCAACCACTGGGCTTGACGTATCCCCAGGCTGGGGCTCCCGTGACTGGAATCTATGCACCCATTCAAGGGCGTAGAAGCTAGAGAGCCCCTCAGGTGCCACAACCTCCCACAACCAGGTTTCAAAGAAGGCCAGGAGTGAGTGCACCTCAGCATGTTCAGGCAACCACACAACACAAACATTGTTACATCAGGTCCGACCCTCCTGGTTATCTAAGCGATCAGCCAAATAGTACTTTGTTTGGGTTTCTACAGAAGTAATACGCTGATCTGTCGACCTGACCTTCCAGTGAGACTGAGCGTACCGTGGTCAAAATGTCAAAACCCTCTCCGATAGCCTATGCAAATCCTCCCAGATCCGGCCCAACTCCAAAGACAGTGAGTCGAGTTTGCTCTCTAGGCGCTCACCTCATGCATCAATGGCGGCTAGTAGTTTTCCAAACTTGTCATCCATATGGGAAGAGTCATGTCCACCCATACCCTGCTTGAACCTGTGCAGGGGGGCGCCAGCAGCAACATCATCCCTGGCATGTTGAGTACACCCCATTATGACTCCAATGCGGCAGCAAGGTTCAGGGCTAAGAGCTCACCAGGAGGCACAAGTGAGATCAGTAGGTAACCAATAGAACCACTGGGGAGGGACGTAGCACGCAATCAATGGCCATGTCACTGCACCTGATAGGAAGAGGTTCAGCCCAAGCCATTAACTCCGAACAGCAGCTCCAGAAGTCGTAGCCCTTCACACAAAGCAATAGATTTCAGGTCAGACTGATCATGCAGTGGTATCCCAGCTGTCGGGGACACCCCTCCTTGGCCAAATCTATGCTCCTTTGAATGTCAGTTGCGCTATTCCACAAGTTTTGCCAGAGAAGGAGACATTCCCCCTGCTAGCATGTGCCTCCCCTCTCTATGGAGCACAACCAAGCACCTTGATCGACAGCCATGTCACAGTGGACCCCTGTGTCCATGGGCCAGCCCCCAGCAGCAGCAGATTCTAGTGTCCGTTTAGTCCAGCACTCAGGCCCCTGTCCCTCAGGAGGTCATGGGCCCATTGCAAAAGATGAGTGGGAATGGACCAAGAATCAGTCCGGAGTTACTTAGGCACCTCCACCACAGAGTAACCCAGGCTGCTGCGTCACCGTAAACTCCCCCGGGGGCCAATCTACAAAGTTGAAAATCAAGGATCTCTAGGGGTTCCAAAAAAGGAGACATAAATCGCCCTATTTCAGTCACTAGAAGGAGGTAGATTAAATGCAAAGGTACGGCCACATCCAGGTACTTCTTCAGCCAGGCCACGGGGTCCCCTCGGAAACAGCCGATGCCAGACAGTCAATATTGCAAGCCTGCGGGTCTCCCAAAATGCAGCTAACACCCCGGGAGTCTGTCACACACTGCACCACACAGTAAATGTCGGTGGCTGCCAGACTTTTCAACCTCTGCTCGGCGGCACTTCTTTTTGTCATTGATTTTGCCCCGGGATCCACGGTCGTCACAGCACTTCACATTGCGGAACGCCTCGCATACGGGATTCCCCCGGGACTTTACCGGAGCCCACCGATAGAACTGGGACATTTCCTATTTTGGACGCTTAAATCCAATATCTGAAGCAAAATGGAATGTATTTAACTTCTAATTCAATCTTTGCTGAATATAATGACTAGGATTGAGAAAGCCCTGGCTCAACTTGCCACATAGGGCGCACGTGTCGGCTGTTCCTTTTCAATGCAAATAAATACCTACCTTCATTTAAGCCAATCTGGAATATTGTTTTGTGTTATAAAAAAGAATCAACCTATTGGCTAAACTTGATTTTATGGAAGGGAGGGACAAATGCTCCTACCCCCGTCTTCACAGCACTTCACGCCAGCTGTGACACCGTCCATTCAGCAGTTTTTACCCAGGCACAAGCTGAAGGCTAGTTACGGGGTCCCGGGCAGGGCCACAGGGGGTCCACTGTTGTAGTAAAGAAGCATAAACGTAATTTGTAGAGAACAAGTAGTTTATTAGTAAGGCCCTAGACACGTCCTATTGAGGTGCTGGCTAAACAGTAACTGCCTCTACACACATAGATAACTGTCAGATGCAGAATGTGGGGATGGGGTGACAGGGTATATCAATGGGAAAGGGTGGAATGAGGTGCATCACAATACAGTGTGGCATGGTGCCAAATGACCTAGTTACAACACATCTTCCTCTTTTACAATTGAGTGAAGAACATTGAGGAGGGAGCGAGAATGGATGGAGCTATATATTTGTCACAAAGTCATTATATTTTGGTTTGACAATAGGCCTACCAAACCTGCCTGTGATAATAGGCTGGACCACAGAAGAACTCGACAGTCTGTTTGAAGAGAAGTCACTCCCATGGTCTGACCTGAGATTTCACGCTACGTCATTGGGAGACATGCTTTCTTGTACATCAGCATTGCTATCATTATTTACATTTTCAGTCTCATTCAACATGGTACCAGGTTCACTCTTACCAAAGCCAAGGTCTAACCACACATCATTATTAATTTCACAATAATCATGAAGTCCTGTAGGATTAGTTCTGCCTGTACATCTGGCTAACCTTACCATCACTGAGTTTGACAGAATTACCAACACTGAGTTTGACAGAATTTCAGTGGATATCACTTATTTGTTAAGAACTCGAGAATTGGTTCTCACCCTTCCTGATTTTCTTTTCCAGCCGTACCTTCACATATTCCCCACAGTTGTAGGGCAAAGTTTTGGTACCATATTTCCTGTCGTACCATTCTTTGTAACGTTCTTGAGTTAAGGCAATTTTCTTCCTAACAGATTCAGGTTACCATTCCACTTGTCTAGAAGCAGACATCCAACTGAGATCTTTGCTCATAGCTTGTCTGCCCCTCATCATGACAAAAGGATTGTTACCAGTGAAAGAACTAGTAGTTACCCTGTATGGTGATATTAATTCGTGTATCTCATTCTCCCACTGCATATTGTTGTTCTTGGACAATTGTAGGCAACCCTTGATCACCCTGTTGAAGCGCCCAACTAGGCCATTGCCTTCAGGGTGATAAAGTGATGTAGTATTGTGCTTAATACAGTTGAGAAGAAGGAATATTTTGAAAGCTGAGGACATTAACTGTGATCCATTATCAGTTAATATACATTTTCGGAGCCCTTCTCTCATGAAAATCTTGTCAAGAAATTTGATGACAGCTGTACAATCAGCATTCTGAACTATTTTGATTTCAGGCCCTTTTGCAAAAAGGTCAACAAGCACCAGTATGTATTTATAATTACCATTCTGACCCTCAACTGGACGCACAATGTCTAGCCCAACCCT
This sequence comes from Lissotriton helveticus, assembly GCF_964261635.1. Lineage (NCBI taxonomy): Eukaryota > Metazoa > Chordata > Amphibia > Caudata > Salamandridae > Lissotriton > Lissotriton helveticus. Next base: position 343,908,963 of record NC_136060.1, on the reverse strand, counting down.
TTTCCAAGACATGCAAGACAATTCAATTGGACTCAAAGGTGTTCTGAACATTTACCGACTATTGTCCAACTCATTACAAGCCACACATTCCCTAACTAAACGTTCAATATCTTTGTCTGGGCCAGGCCACCAGTAATTGCAGTCAATTCTTTGTTTATTCCTGGAAATGCCTAGGTTTCCCTCATGGCATAATCGAAGAGTTCTATCATGTAAACTGTGTTGTGGTGTAATTTTCCCCAAACTAAGTAGTAAACCTTCATCAACACACAGCTCATGTCTGATTTCCCCAAAATTCCTCTCATCATTTTTTAGACTTTTTTTAGGCCACTGCCCACAAGTGAATTCACAAATTCATAGTAATGTCCGGTCTTTGGCTACCTCTTCTTTCAACTCTGTGAGTGTAATTTCTTCAAATTTCTCCTTAAATTGCCCATCACTATCTTCATGGGGTAATGGCAACCTGCTAAGGCAGTCAGCAACTCTGCTTTTAACACCAGGCCAGCATTCAACATCATAGTTGTAGTCAAGTAATTTTACAGACATTTTGCTTATTTTAGGGGATGCAATAACTAGACCTGCCGTTGATAACATTTTAACGAGGGGCTTATGATCAGAATCCCCAAACATATATCTGAAAATGATTATTGGACCATGTACATGCTAATGCCTCACGTTCCATGGCTGAATATTTCATCTCAACACTCGTAAGCCAACGTGATGCAAAAGCCACCACCCATTCTTTGTAATCTATGTCTCGTTGTGCCAATACTATGCCTAAACCTTTGTTACTTGCGTCAGTGGTTAAGATGATCTGTGCAGAGCGATCAAAATCTTTTTTAAATGATGCCTCACTGATTTTCCTTTTAATGTTAGTAAAGGAATCCTGACATGTCCTGCACCAATCAAATGTGGTTTTGTTTTTAAGCAGCTGCTGAATGTGGTACGTTTTCTCTGAGAAATGTTTTATGAATTTAGAATAATACTTAGCTAATCCCTGGAATGCCCTCACGTCATCTTTACTAGTGGGACTGGGTGCATTCACTATTGCATTAATAAGGCCTTGTTTAGGTTTTAACCTGTCCCTGCTGATGCTATGCCCTAAATGTACAACCTAATTTTGCGAAAACTTGCATTTGTTCAATTTCACAGCTAAGCCTTTTTCTCCAAGAATCTCCAAGACTTGCCAAAGTCTACTATCACGTTCTTCCTTTTCACTTCCCAGAATTAGGATTTCGTCCTTGAAAACCTTTACATCAGCCACCCCATCAAGCATTTTAGTAATTAATCTTTGCAATAGGGCAGCAACAGAAGCTAAGCCAAAGGGTACCCTGGTAAAGCAGAATCAACTAAAAGATGTTATAAATGGCGTGAGTTTTTTGCTGTCTGGATGCAGTGGTACTTGGTGGTATGAGGATTTTAAATCGATAGTCGTGAACCAACACATACTTTTGTTGGCCGCAAACATTTCGTGTATGCGTGGCAATGGATATTGGTCAATCAATATATTCTTATTTAATCTCTAAGATCAATGCATGATCTGACCTTACCAGTGGATCGTTTACCAACAACCAATGGTGACACCCATTCAGCAGACTCCACTGGTTCAATAATGCCATCTGCAACCAAACTTTCTAGTTCCTGCTGCACTTCATCCCTGATAGAGATTGGTAGATGTCTAACTTTGTTTATATGGGGTTATGCATTTTGTTTTAACTCAAATTTATGTTGGAAGTCATGTTGGCTTTCCTGAGGCCATCTATTTTGGTGTTATGTGTGTTAGACCCCCCCCCCCAATCTATTGTTAGATAGATGAAATGTTGGGTCTATCATTGCATTAAACTCTCCTTCTTATATCAGTGTTCCCACCACTATCTCACTAAAATTCAAAAATATTCGTTGAAGAAATTGGACTTTTTTCTCTGTAGCCCCATTTAAGCAGGCCAATGTCACTTGTGTTTCTTCTAACTGGTCTTTAAGTATAAGGATCTGACCCTCTTTGTCTTTATAGGTAGAGTTGGCTTAGAAGCGTAACTCTTTTCTGGATAATATTGCCCTACTCCTTGTTTTTTTAAGGATTGGAGAGTGCTAATGCTTGTTTCATAACTTATGGCCACATGCATTGTCCCAACCACAAAAACCCTTCTCCATCTTCTTTGACATCTTGTGTATATTGTACATCTAATTAATCGGCAAGAAACAAAAAAAACAATAAAAGAAAAGTATAAACATAATTAAGTAAATATTTAATATAACATCCAACAAGTACATTACTGTAATATGAACTGGGTTGCCAATCGAAAAGTGAAGGGTCAGCATTCGAGCATTTTCGTTGGGACCAGTAGTTTCAGTACTTCAAACAATTATAGAATTGTAGCATCATATAAGAAGGGGTTAGTTCCTATCTTAATAGCAAGCAGAATCTTCTCTCTCTTTGGAAAGGTTTAAATCAATTCCTATGGGAATTTCCCTTCCAGTGTATAAGGATTGAAGGGAACTACAGCTTGATTCGCTTGAAGAGTTTTTGTACTGCAGCATCTCAATTACGTATTAGAATCAACATTTAGGAACGAAAGGCATCATGAGGTGTCACCTTTCGCATCTCATCCGAGAGCCCTCTAGTTTGGGACTGATCCTTCACATTCTATAGTCGTCTGGTTGGCCATTGTTGTGTTAGGGACCTCTGAGTCTGGCAGTTTATACTGTTGACAGCCACAGTTGCACCATCCTCTTGAGTCTCGGCTTCAGTCTTTTCAAAATAAGTTCCGTTTCTTCAGAGGTACAGACGGTGTGTCATATATTTTGGAATGATAACAGCAGACTAAAAGGAAGGCCCCAACTCTATGAATTTCTTTTGTCTCTGGGATATGTTGTAACTGCCTTAAACTTTTACATTTAGTTTAAGTGTAAAAGAAAACATCCTAAAATAACAGTATATTGTCTCCTTCAAAGTATATCCTCTCCAGTTTACAGGATGCAAACAACCCCTTCTCTTTTGATTAAAAAAAAGTACCCTTGTAAGAACATCAGGTGTTAAACTTTTCCTTCACTGGAACACTGAGTAGACCTAGGTCTGAGTAGACCAATGCCTCAGAGTTCCAGTGGAGGTTTCCACCTCTGGAGGTCAATAACAGCATGCGAAATAACCTTTGAATGTGAGATTAAAGCACTGATTCCGGGATGAGTATATTTCTCTAGTAGAATACTGTTATGGCGCATGGGATTTCCTCCAGCATCAGATTTATTCATTATTCACTGGTGTGATCCCTCCAGCTACTATGCCAAACAGCATGTCTTGTCCTGGCTCTACTGCAGAGCACTTCACCTGCTACACAGGTCCTTACAGTTTGTACATATTGTAAACTGTGAGAGGTGTGGCACAGTGGTTAGAGCCGCTGACTTTAGAGCACGGGGTTCACAGGTCGATCCCCGGCTGTAGCTCAGCATCATGGGAATCTGGGCAATAGCTCACTTAATGTCCCCGATAGCCCCCTTGAGACCCTTAGGTGATTAGGTTGCGCTTTACAAATATAGGATTTATTTATTAATTTAAGCTAAGTTGTGGACAGATTTTTGACATCATGTCTCAATGCAGTCATTTCTTTACGAAACGCTTGCATCAACATGTGGACCTCGCCTTCTGCTACTGGTGCAATCCACCGAGGGGGCTGCAGGGATCTGTGTTACGCCCCTGCACCCAGCTTGAAGCACCCATGAATTCGAAGATCATTCCAGGTGAGACTCGGACTCTTGATCTCCGCCTACGGAAAGCTGTCAGCCATCTTGATTTCCATTCGGTCCGGGCCGCGTTGTGTTCTGCGGTAATCAGTGGCAATCGGGATCAAATATGTTTGATCATCTCACTATGGCGCAGGAATTAGCCTTTTACTAGCTCCATACTCATGCTGCATTACTTGTAGTGTAGCGAGGCAGTCTGGGTAATTTACGAGGCAGACATGGGGGTAGAGATTGAAGTATTTATTGCCTTTATGAGAGCGCCAGGAGCTAGCCACCGCCAGGATCTATATCACCCTGTTGTGACCTCACTTCCGCCCGCGCCCCTAGCGTCTCCCGTCACGACATGACAGTGACACTAGAACGCTACACTACATATCTCCCCCCTTTACAACAATATACAACTGCAAAACTACTAGATATAAACCAAAAGGATCAGTCCGAAGGTGGTTAGGTCTTCATGTCGAACTCCCGACACTTTCTTGGCAGTACAACTGTGCTGCCAGTGCGAGTCTGTCTTAACGTGGTGCCTGCCCTCGTATCTCTACTGCCACTAGCAGGGGCGGCGCTGGTTGTCTCCCTGGTTGGTCCCTGATGACCAAGTCACTCTCACTTTGGTGTGTTTGATATGCCTGCTGCTCAGCGTCCTATGAATTCTCTTGTGTCCAGGCAGTGTTCGCCTCTTCTGTATTGGTGCTCTCCGTGCCACTGCTGGGTGTACCCGTGTCTCTGTTATATTCCTCTTCTTCCAGACTACCGTAATTACTCTCTTCAATCTTGCCCCACTTCATCACTTTGTTGCATCTGGACACTCTGTCTGGGGACCATATCTTTCCGTCACTTAATAAGGTGGACCAGGCGTACGTTTCTTTGACCTGCAGAGGTGTTCTATACTTGCTGTCGCCTTTCTTCCTCAATTGTGCGAGCTTCACTCTGACCCATTCCCCTATTTCCAGCACCGTGTCTTTGAAATTGTGCCTCCTGTTGTAGTGGTCAGTGTAGATCTTCTGCGCTGTTTCCACATTGCGGTGCACCACTGCCGGAGACCACTCGCTTTGTACTGTGCATTGTTTCCATGCCATATTGTCCCTGGTGAATGGGTCCCGGCCCCTCAATATTTTGAACGGGCTGTAACCTGTCTTAGTGGGAGTGATACGGTAGGCCCATACTGTGCACTTTAGTTCCATCTCCCAATTCTTTTCGACATTGATGGCCGCTTGAATGGATCCCATAATTAACCTGTTCAACCTTTCGGCTAGGCCGTTGCCGCTGGATGGTATATCGGGGTGTGTTTGATTTGTATTCCATTCCAGTCCATAAATGCGTTCCATTGCTCAGACGTGAATTGGGGTCCATTGTCACAGGTTATGACTCTTGGTATTCCTTCTCTCAGGAATGTGGAGGTGAGGAAGGCAAGTACAGCGTCAGTGTCCACTGACTCACATATCTCTATTTCCGGCCAATGACAATTCTTCCCAGGGATTATCTGGGTTGAGGAACTTTCCCAAGGGGGGTCTCCTCGTGGTCTGAGACTTGTCCGCATTACTGCATTGTTTACAGTCTCTGACGTGTCTCTCTACTTGGCTGCCCATTGCTGGCCACCAGTATGCTTGTTTGACTCTTTGTTTTGTTTTTACTATCCCCAAGTGGCCTTCGGGCAGAAATTGAATCGTGGGTAGCCGGCTTACCAGTCGTCCATGGGGCACCACTTTGTCTCCTAATATGAACATCTTGTTGTCTCTAACTGACAGCTCTTCACGTACTTCATAGAATTTCCGCTGTTCTGTGGTTAAGTGTTTCGTTTCTGGCCACCCCGTGACTATGAACTGCTTGACAACTGTTAGGCTTGTATCCTCTTTGTATGCCGTCTTCCATTCTTGTGCACTTATGACCGCTTCTTGGTCGTCCATGAATGCTATGGTGTAGTCGTCTTCTTCCGTTGGCACTGGTGCGTTCTCCATTGCCGTCGCCCTGCTGAGGAAGTCGGCCACTTTATTCTTTAAGCAGGGAATGTATTGGACATTATACACGTAATCCAAGAGGCGCAGAGTCATTTTCACTATGCGAGGCGTGGCCGTCGCCTGTCCACTTGACGTAAGTACCTTCACTAACGGCTTGTGATCCGTCCGGAGTAGGAATCTGGAGCCCCACAGGAATTGGCGGAATCTTTCCATTGCCCATATAGCTGCCAGCATCTCCTCCTCCACCACGCTGAATTTCTCTTCATTGGGTGCCAAGGACCGGGACGCAAAGCTCACGGTCGTCATTTCCCCTTCTGCGGACTGCTGCATCAGGACGGCTCCCAACCCTCTGTCACTTGCGTCCGTGGTGAGTATAGATAACGCTTGTTGGTCAAATCCATGTAGGGGCACCGCCTTACATATATCTTCTTTTATGTGGACGAATTCTTCCTGCATTGACTCTGACCAAGTGAAGGCAGTTTTCTCTTTTAGTAGCTGACGTAAGTTGTGTGTTTTGGTGGTGAAATGCGGTACAAACTTGCGGTAAAACTCTGCCATGCCGAGGAAAGATCTTATGTCATCTTTGTTCCTGGGGGTAGGGGCGTCCTGTATGGCCTTTGCGTTTGCTTGTTTAGGTGAGATGCCTTTGTCGCTTATTTCATGCCCTAGGTACGTGACCGATGACACCCCGAACCTGCATTTGTCCCACTCTGCTGTGAGGCCGTTTTGTGTTAGTATGCGTAGTACAGTGGAGAGCTTCGCGTCATGGTCCGCCTTGATTCGACCCATGATCAGGATATCATCCTGGAAATATTACACTCCATCAGTGTCTTTGAACAGTTTATGCATCAACTTTTGGAAGACCGCAGCAGCGGAGGCTAGGCCGAAGGGCATCTGCCGGAACTGGTAGCATCCAAACGGCATAATGAACGAGGTTAGTTTCTTGCACGTAGGGTGCAGTGCAATTTGATGATATGCGGAGGTCAGGTCTATTGTGGAAAACCACTTGATGCCCTTCGTCTGGGTTAACATCTCATTGATCCTGGGTAGTGGAAATGTATCCACTAAGATATTTTTGTTAAGCTCCCTCAAGTCAATGCAGAGGCGTACCTTTCCATTGGGTTTCCTGACTACGACCAGAGGCGCCAGCCATTCCGCGCTCTTGATCGGTTTGATGATTCCATTGTCTTCTAAGCGTTGTAACTCTTGCTGTACGGCTTCACTGCTTTGAAACGGAATGTTGCGTACTTTGTGGCACACCGGTTTGCCCCTTCCTTGAGGCATATCTTGTGAGTGAACTTTGTCAACTTGCCGATGGTGCCTTCAAACACTTGTGGGAATTCTGCCTTCCATTTGTCTGCTTCATATGCCTGCGCGGGGGCAGTCATCAGGACTTGCGTCGTGCCTCCCGGATTGAGTTGAATGCCGAGTTCTCCATGGTACACCCATTGTAGAGTTTCCCCTTAGCGGTGCGGCCCTTGAATTCAAACTGCAGGGGATGGTACCCGACCATGGGAATGGGTTCCCTGTGAAGGTAACCGGGTGGATGTCCGGAGCTAGGAGATGTGTGCCTATGGTTCACGCGAAGTCTCTGTCCCAGATGCTGTGTTGTATTATAGTGTATGGGGAGCCCGAGTCAGCCACCATTGCCACTTGGATCCCCCCAATTGTGATTTCGCACAAAGGTTTCCTCGTGCGAGAACAGTCAATGCCCAGGATCTGGTCATCTATGTATAGGACACTTTCGTCATCATCTTCGCCACCCCCTTCTTCCGTCTCCGAGTCTTGTGCCACATCTTTGACCAAAGTTTTCTTGGGTCTGCGTCTGCAAACTTTCTCAAAGTGTCCCATGATGCCACAGTACAGGAATTTGGCTCTGAAGGCAGGGCACCATTTGTCGTTAGCTGTATGAGCTTGACTGCCGCACCTGTAGCAGGAGTTCTTGTCCTCCGCTTGGGGCTTCCGGTTCGCCTGTGGCTTGGGTGTATACTTCTTGAGTTGCCTCGAGCTTCCTGCGAACAACTGCTTACGCTCCTGAGGGGTGGCTTCTGTTACCTTGGCTACCGTGGCTTTGCTGGCACTTTCCTTCTTGGTGGCTTCGGCACATCTTTTGGAGAGTTCTGCTTTTTTGACCATAGCCACTAACTCCATGAGGGGAGCATCTCCGCTGATCCATAACTTCTCTTGTATGGACGTATTCACTGTGTGCATCATGATCTGATCCCTGATGATTTCATCATGGAGGTGTCAGGGGGTTCCTAGCTGCCACGGCTCTGCTGATGTTTGTCCCTCTTCATTTCCGCCTCGGCACGCACAGGATGTCCGCAGTCCTTCTACGACCGCCTGGGCTTTCGCAGAGGCGGGGCCTTCGTCAGTGACGTCGACACCTGATGTCCAATCCCCCCCTTCGACGGCGCTGATAACGCGAGGCTTGGAACTGACAGGCGCGAACGCCGGAGCGGAGCAGGAAGCATCGCGAGACTTCGCCGCTGGATGGAAGGAGCCCGGAGCCGGACCTCTGAGGGAGACCGAAGCAGCAGCCAAGGAGAGACCGCCAGCAACACAGTCAGGAGGCCAACGGGACCACGTTCCGCCCGACCACACTTCACCTGGAGAAGTGTGGCACCGCAAGGTACGGGCTCGTATACGGGGCCTCTTTCAGTCTGAGGGAGGGAAGGGGTAGAGGGCGGCTGGGTGGATAAGGGACGGAAACGCCTAGATTGCCCCTCACGTTAAGGAAATACAGCAAACGGTCAAGGTCCCTGGTGATCCCCCTCACGTCCTTTTCCCCGCCCTTCGTTCTTGTCAGATACATTGTGCAGCCCAGTAATGTGGCGTATTCTTTCTTTCTTTTCATTGCCACCCAACGCCCCTTGCGAGTGAGAAGACCGTCTACCTGACGTCCACCTGGGGAAAACCTGATACCAAGGGAGAAGAGACTACACGTCGACCTGACACCTTTAATTTTGATACCTCTGTTTACTCGAGTACTGAATAAACCCCCCCCAGTGCCACTTTACTCGTGTTTCGTGCCTTTGCCTCTTTGTACATCACCCTATCAACAGCAACCCTTACAGGAGGATTCCGAATTTGCAGGTGATCGCTAGTCTCTTCAGCGCCGCCACATAGTCATCCACCGATTCTCCTGCGTTCTGCTTCCGTTAGAAGAAGTTGAATTGGTCAATCGCAATACATACCACTGGCTTGTAATGGCTGTCTAAGTCCTCTATGGCGTGTTGGAACTCGTCGTTGTCGTCCTGCGCCCTTGTTTTCTTTACCTAGTTCATGTACACTCTGATGCCCTCTGGACCCAAGTTGTGTAATAGGATCTTCTTTTTTCGTTTGCTCGGAAAAACTTTGCCCCCTTCGTCCTTTAGGGCCGACAAATAGTTCAGGAAGTACTCTTTCCAATCTTCCCATTTCATGGCCGGTTCCCCTGGTTTCGGTAGGAAGGGGACAAGATTCGTGAGGGAGAAGGTTTGGGCACACGTGGCAGCTCACTGTCTGGGTGGGGCATCGTCCGTCCTGGGCGTAGGGCTCCCTGGTGCGCTTCGGTCCTGTGGGTCAGCTGTGTCTTCTTGTGCCCAGAGGTTTTACGCCCCGTTATCTTGAGTCTGGTGCACCAGGGTCAGGTGCCCACCGGTGGTTTGGCGAGTCTTCTGCTGCTGGTCAGAGGATGCCTGGTGGTTTCCAGGCTCACTGGCTCCTTATCGGTCCTGCAGGGCTCCCTAGCCTGAGCGTAGAGAAGTGGGGCGGTACCTCTTGACTGCTTTGCACCCACGGGGGTGGGCTGGTCTGTGCTTGCCTTTAGCCTAGCAATGCAGTTCTCGCTACTGTTGGGCTGCCTACGCGCTCTCCATGCAGCCAGCGCCCTATATTGTGGGGTGGACTGGTGCTCACTTCTGGTTGTAGGGTGGTACTGGGCTGTCTTCACCCCTTTAGCTGGATGCAGGATGCGCTCCCTAGTGGCAGTACGGTGCTCCTCTATGGTGTCATTCAGGGGCAGAAGTGTCAGCTGTGACTTTCAGTGGGGCCCAGCTGCCTGCATGTCATTCAGGGCAGGGGGTCAGCTGTGTCCTTTGGTGGGGCCCTGCTGCTTGTTCCCTTTGTCCACACGCTGCTACAGGTGAGGGAGGGGCTCGCCGAGCCTTGCACTCATGCTCCGCCTCACCTATAGCGCGGACATAGGTTCGCGTTCCTCTGCTCCTGCCAAAGTGCTTCAGGTGTGGGGGAGGGGTTCGCGCGCCAGCAGTGCTGTAGCTCCCCTGGACATCGGGGCTTTGCTGATCTGCTGCGCAGCGGGATGTGTGCACCACCTCCTGCTTCTCCTTACCTCGATGCTCCACCTCCGTGCACTGGAACCCGTCGGCTCCCCTACCGCGCTCTCACTGCATATACTGCGACGCCGCTGCAGTCGGCTGCCGCGTTGTGGACCCCTCGGTCGTGTAGCCTCCCCAGCCTCGTCGCCAAATTGTAGCGAGGCAGTCGGGGTAATTTACGACGCGGACACTAGGGGAGAGATTGAAGTATTTATTGCCTTCATGAAAGCGCCAGGAGCTAGACACCGCCAGGATCTATATCGCCCTGTCGTGACCTCAATTCCACCCGCACCCCTAGCGTCTCCCGTCACGACGGAGACACTAGAACGCTACACTACATGTAGGTGCTGTAGCTGCATTACATCCAGATTTACCAGTCCTGGGGATCAGAGGCAGTTGGGGCTAATACGTCCAGGTCCTTGCCCTGACCACATCCTCCAAATTTTTTAATTTTTCAATAACTTTGGTGTCTTTCAATGACTGCACAAAATGTTCCAAAAATGTACACTGTAAATTTGTCAAGTGGGGGCTAATATAAAGCGCAGTTTCTAAAGGTACATTTCTTATTTTAATTCACATAGAAAAGCAGCAGAATCAAATTACACCAAAGAAGGCACGGAGATAGAACTTCACTCAAGGAAGTGCCTTTCCTTGGGTTGGTGTTAATCCATTTAGTAGTTTAAAAAACATAGCAATTAAAAAAGGAAAAAGTATGAAGGTTGAGAGAGATCTGAACTGGAGGAACCACAGCACTGAATTGGCACTGATTGCAGCACCAGATTTTATTTGCCGCCAAGAGGGTCAGGGAGGCGCAGCCATTATAGTTATGCAAGACCAATCTGAGGCTTTGAAGCCATATCTCCACTTTGGCTGATGCAAAGACAGCATCAGGGAGGGCTGAGAGATTTTGCATTAAATCTTCTAGAATCCTTCTCAATGAATAGGACCCATATGGTGAGCTGTGGGGACTTCAGGGTTAAATCTTTTCCGGCGTCCCTGTGGAGTCCGGAAAGGGTCCTCCTTCAGTCGTAATTTATTCAACCTTCACGTGGCCAAGTTGACAAAACTGTTCAGTCTTTTGGTCTTCAAGTATTGTCAATATTCGGTGACTGGGCAGGAGTAGCAGACAAGTTCAGGTCATGTATGGTTGAAGTCATTACCTGGATGTGGGAGAATTGGCTTAAAATTAATGCAGAGAAGCCTGAGATTGGGGTCTTAGGGGGCAGAGAATTCAGTTTGGACTGACCGTTGGTTGGCTGAGACATGAGGTATGTCACCCCGCAGGGGGCCAATGAATCTAGGGGTGATCTTTTATAACATGCTGACATTTGACTCTCAGCCTTTAGATGATTTTCTCTTTCTCATTGAGGAGCTCAGAGTCTCAGTGGTCATTGCACTAATAACATCCCGACTTGACTATTGTAACGCCCTGAGTCTAAGTGCCAACCAGTATTCGCTAAATAAACTTCAGGCTATCCAAAATACCTGAAGTTGGTGTTGGGCGTTACTAAACATCACTCATGAGAGGGGGATTGTAGACACTATGTTGATTCCCAGTGAAGAAGTGGCTGATCTTTAAAGCCCTGTGTCTGGTTTATAAGGTCCTCAACTGGCAGGGCGCCTACTATCTGAGAACAGCCTTTAAATGGTATCTTCCTAATAGACACTTGGGCTTGGCAGGTCAGAGGAAAGTGATTTTTCCCAGGTTCAGGAAGGTGAGATGGAGTGAGCGTGCTTTTTTATGTCAGCGACCAGGCTATTAGACACTCTCTTCGCACCTATTGTGAGCTTAAATTATTCTTATTTCACAGGTACGTGAAAACTTGGCTTTTTTGCAACCTTAACTGCTGCATCTTTTCCCCTGTCGTACTCCTCCCTGGTATAGCGCTTTGATGCCTGTTGGTTTTATGAGTTTTACAAATACATACATACATACGTTAATCTCAAGAGGGTTTTTTAAAATTGTATTTTATTAAAAGTTTTATATAGCGCTAGCTTGACCCGTAGGTATCAGAGCGCTTTACATACACACTGTAAAAACAGGAGGAAATTGCATTACATAGTAGGAAGGCGGTAAGGAAGCAAAACAGAGATAAAAAAATACAACATGAAAAAATAAGTAAGCAGTGCAGGGGAGGGAGAGAAAACAAACGAGCTAACCAACTATCCTTGAATGTCAAGAGAGAGAGGAGTCAGCTCGGATATTGAAGTCTAGGTTAGTTAAAGTTGGTCAGGAAAGTATTTGTTAAGGAGATGGAGTTTCAGGTCTCTTTTGAAACAGGAGAAGGAGGGGTTGCATCTGAGGACTCTAGGGAGAGCGTTCCACATCCTGGGAGCGTTGCCCGAAAACGACCGGTACTGAGTGGTTTTCTTTTTCAGTTTTGGAAGGATCCGCAAAATCACGAAGGATTTTCAATTCTATTTAAAAAAAGCCACCCTATTGGACTACAGAGCTTTTTCTACTGGGATCCATTAAGGGTCAGGGCAGTAGCAGCCCCCGCGCCTTGAGACCCTTATTGGTGAGTAGCCCAATATACAAATTTCTTGATTGATTGATTGATTAAAGATTTAAAAATCTGGCATTGAATTGTGAAGCCACCCTTTTCTGAATTGGCTGGCCTTCACTGAAGCATTTCTGCTAACCTCGACCCCATGTGAGAAGCCGCAAAGGGAACCCCAAACAATGAAATATAAATGAAAAAACAATTTCTATTGCAGGATTCGAGGGTCCCATACTGGTTGTGTGAATCATAGACCTTCCTGGGCCTCAAGATTTGCAAACTCAGATTGGGATCTGACAATTTTATAAAAAATTAGGAAAAAGTATTGTGTGTACTACTGCTGCACGTGATCAATGGCCAAATTTGAGGGTTGGCTGCTTGCTGCGGGAAGGGAGCAGTGTATAGTTGCTATCCAGACCCAGTGGGCAACTTTCCACTGTGCATGGCTGAAGGCTGAGTGCAGCTGGGGTTCGTTGCCACAGAGGGTTTCGCTACAGACCCTGTAGCAAACTCATGCTGAGGGCTGAGTGAATGGCCTGTCCATAGTGGCCGAACTCGCTCAGCATGGCTAAAGGCTGTGCACAGCAAGGGGTGGCCACTGCTCGGGCTGGGTGCTCATGGATGATTGGACACAAGACCTGGTCAGATGATGGCCAGAGACCAAGCCATGCACTCAACCCCACTCCACGTGGCCTAAGGAGGTTTTGACATATGGGCTTGATGCAAGGCCTTCTGGCTAAACCTACTGTACATAGCAAAATGGCATGCGCAGTGGGACTACAGTTCAAGTACGGATGTGTTTACAATTCAAAACCAAAAATTCACAAGTTGTGGAAATGAGCACTTTCCATAATTTGCACAACACAATGCAAACCATGCACACACACCAAATGTATAATTTTTAGGTAGCAGGGCATTTTGCCTGCATTTCTCCCTTTTTTTCAAACCTGGACAGGAGGATGCAGAAACAGTGGATTTGCCAACAGTTACCACCTTTCCATGCACACTGATTACAATTTGAGACTTTGTCCCTCTTTTTTATGTTTTAATGTCGGTTGGAAAGCCTCCAACCGATTTCCCACCACCAACATGTTCGGTTTCACTTTCGACCATTGTATTACAATGACGGCAGTCAGAAGTGAAACTGCATGGTCATTCTGGCTGGCTTCCGTCCATTGGCCAGTTAGAACGGCACGGAATTCCCTAAGGACAGTGTTTCCGCCGTCGGGATTATGATATGGGTTTTACACAGGCTTTTCATGTCAGGCTTTCCCAAGTGGACTTTTTTATTTTTGAAATGGTAACCCTTCTAGCAGTGATAGGTCTTAAGGTTCTCCCTGGGAAGCATCAGGAAAACAGATTTTGGAGGTGTAGAGGGCGTAAGGCCTTTCGGGCCAGGCAGAAAGCCTTACATTTCATTCTGTCTACCACTGGCAGCCTGTGTAGCTCCTGAATCTTATTTGATACAGAGATGAAGTTAGGCAGCTTCAGGAGTAGTCGAGCTGCTGGGGTCTGCCTAGAATGAAGTTTCCGCTGAAGGACTTTATTTATCCCTAGGTACAGGGCATTGCAGTAAACTATCCTTTTGAGGATCAGTGCCACCGCCACAGTTTTTTGCAATTCGCATGGAATGAACCTAACGATCTTCTTTAACATCTTGATTAGGTAGTAGCAAGACAACGTAATGTGGTTTATCTGGTTGGAAAAACTTACCTGATTGTAAAATAGGACCCCTAGATTTTTAGCCTTCTGAGTTGGGGCGGAAAGAGCGCAGAGATCCACCGACCACCAGATATCATTCCAGGATGGTGCATTTTTGCAAAACAGGATGACCTCTGTTTTTTCTGCCTTTAGCTTTAAGAAATTAGATTGCACCTGGGAGAGACAATGATTGAAACTGCTGGCTGCTGTAGTCCCATCACCAGGAATTGATACAATGATCTGTGTATCATCGGCATAGGTCAAACGATTGGATCAGTTGGGAAATATATATGTTAAAAAGTGTCGGGGAATGGGAGAACCCCTGTGGGACACTACATTACAGAGAAATGGCTGCAGATTTAAAGCCGCCTAATTCAACAGTTTGTTCTCTCTTTGACAAGAATGATTTCAGAAAAGCTAAGGCAGAGCCTCCTTTCCCTGACCCCTTTAGCCTGTTGATAAGGATCTCATGATTCAAATGCAGCTGAGAAATCCAGAAAGATCAGGACTGCCCCACCTTCCTCATCAACAAGCCTATGGATCTTCTCTGAAGACATCAACAGGGCATGTTTTGTTCATAAAGTTAGTGTCATCAAGATGGTTGCTAACATCCGCATTCAATGCCTTTTCCAGGATTTTAGTGGGAAATGGTAAGCGGGAGATCGGGCGGTAGTTCTTTGTCGTCGTGGGTTCTTGCGAGGATTTCTTCAGAAGGGGTAGGACTGAAATCTCTTTCCATGCTACTGGATAGTGCCCTTCTCTTACAATAATGTTCAATAGGCTGGTCAAGTGAGCTGCTATTATTTCAGGAACTAACCATAGAACAAAAGGCAGACATGGGTCTCAATCAATCAATCAATCATTGGATTTGTAAAGCGCACTACTTACCCGTGAGGGTCTCAAGGAGCTGTGGGGAGGGGTGCTGCTACTGCTCGAAGAGCCAGGTCTTGTGGAGCTTCCTGAATGTGAGCAGGTCCTGGGTCTTCTGCAGGTGGGTTAGGAGGGTGTTCCAGGTCTTGGCGGCGAGGAAGGATAAGGATCTTCCGCCGGATGTTGTTCGTAGGATGCGCAGGACAGTGGCGAGGGCGAGGCTGGTGGAGCGGAGCTGGCGGGCGGGGGTGTGGAAGTTGAGTCTGTTGTTCAGGTAGGCTGGTCCGGTGTTGTGAAGTGCTTTGTGTGCATGGGTGAGGAGTTTGAAGGTGATCCTCTTGTTGACGGGGAGCCTGTGCAGCTCTCTTAGGTGGGAGGTGAGGTGGTTGTGTCGAGGGATATTGAGGATCAG
Source organism: Lissotriton helveticus (assembly GCF_964261635.1). NCBI lineage: Eukaryota > Metazoa > Chordata > Amphibia > Caudata > Salamandridae > Lissotriton > Lissotriton helveticus. Next base: position 343,893,467 of record NC_136060.1, on the reverse strand, counting down.
GTGTGCGGAGGCGTTCTGGATTTGTTGCAGCCGTTGTAGGTTTTTGGTCGGGATTCCTGCGTAGAGTGCGTTGCCGTTTGTCCAGCCTGCTGCTGATGAGGACTTGGTTCACTGCTCTTCTGGTATCGGTTGGGATCCACTTGTAGATCCTGCGTAGCATACGGAGGGTGTTGTAGCAGGAGGAGGAGACGGCGTTGACCTGCTTCGACATGGAGAGCGAGGAGTCAAGGTTGAATCTTAGGTTGCGTGCGTGGTCTGTGGGTGTCGATGCTGCTCCTAGTGAGGTCGGGGTCTGAGGGAGAGCCTGATTTAATTATCTCCATTAATCTGATCAATTTCTTCACCGTTAAGGGTGGGAAACTATTCAAGTCAGCTAATGGAATCTCCCTGGTTCTTGACTCAGAAGATGCAGGCCTGGGGTCAAATACCGTGATGCTGCGAAACCGTTAAAAACATTGTTATCTTTCTCTTGAAAGAAGCATGCAAGTCGGTGCCAAAAAGTTGATTGGGGTTAAAATTGTTACCATGGTTGCAATTGGAGAGTTTGGTCACTGTTTTAAACAGCTCAGAGGAGGAGTTCTTTGCTACCTTTATTTTGGTAGAGAAGTATTGGGTTTTTACTGAAATGGTAAGTTCTTTATAGTCTTTACATAAAATTATATATTTATTTTTCGCCTCTAGATCATACTCTTTCCTTCACTGTTGTTCAGCCACTCCACATGTTTTGGGGAGTTGCCTTAATTCCGGGGTATAACATGGAGCTCATGGGTTTTCCCTAAAGCTCTGAAAAGATTTCTCTGGGGCTAGCAATTGTGTAACCGAGTCTATCCAATCTTTGAAGTTGGAGGTAGCTGAATCCACATCACCTGTCAGACTTGGACTACTATCGTTGAGAGTGGCGGCTAACTGCGGAGCTTCCATTTTTCGCCAATAGATACCTCCTTACAGTGGGCCCTCGACATTTATGACCCAAAGTTAAAATGGGGTTTGAGGGTCAGCCTATATCTTTCATTCAAACTGGTCCAGTCAACCATCAAAAATAATTTACCCAAAACGTGCCACACAGCAGCAACAATACGGAACATCAAGATACATCATAACCCCTCCCTCACCTCTACAGGGAAAACATTCGGAACAACCCGGACAGTGTCACGCGTGTTCCAACTACGCAAGCCCTACCACGCTTGCCTTAACCACGCATATGTCTGCTAAAGTACATGGTTTCTTGTGAAGTGCCCACCATACTAATAAGTCGCACAGCCAAACAATGGATGAATGGCAAAATTAAATGACAAAAATAGAATTGTTCAATTATTCATAAAGGGGAATACTGGTAACTAAATTAACTTGTGAAAACCCCAGACAGACAACATTTTGAATATAGGTTATATTTCATACTGACACATCGTATCTCATAAATACTACCCAAGTGGGTCATAATGATCTTCTAGTACCTAGTATTCTCCCGTCAACCAAATCATAGAACAATCATCTCACAGCATGGTAGAAGGCAGGATAAATCACAAAAGCGATAAAGTAATAAAGACTCTTTAGCCTTGGGCCATCTTCTAGCCAACTTGGTTCAAGGACCTATGTAAACAAAAATCCCAGTTTAAATGGCCACCAGCAGCCAAAATGTGTGAATAAAACAGAGGAAGCAGCAAGATATGTCATGTTTATGTCAGACCAAGATGTATTCTGAATAATTCTTCGTTATACATGTACATATACATGAGGACAGGCGTGTGTGTATATATATATATTTATCTGTGTATATATTTATAACTGCTCCAAAGTCCACCAACAACGCGAGTCACTCTAATGGCGGGTGCTGCCACGCAGTGGTGTGCCGCGTTCAAAAATAACTGCTCCACAGCTTTCCTCACATTTCCATCCAGGTAGAAGAAAAGCGGCAGCACTCACGGGTTCTTACAGTTTTCAACAAACTTTTATTTAAGACAAACGCGTTTCAGGAAGCATCCCTTCCTCAGTGTCATAAGGGAACGCGATGCGTTTTAAAGAACTCATAAAGCGTGATGACAAAAAACAAGGGACTTTGCTATGTGTAACATTGAGCGCCATCTTTAAATGTGTTTTTGCGCAAACATAAGCATTTTTAACCTGTATCAAAATCATATACAGCTTCAAGTTTATCTTGCCGTGTATCTGTATGGGCAACCCCCTAAATGAGAGATGCCTTTCCCTTGGCAGTATTATATCACACTCTTGGATCTCATATAGCTGAGTTTACTGGTGTGTGCCGTGCCCATATCCATCCCTGTGATCAGAACATACGAGGATGACGTCCCGTTCACCAAGATTGTGAGTGACACGAAAATACGGCAAGCTCTTTACTGCCGTGTTTGAAATAAATTGCACCATGCAGTGCTTAACAGTTGAAATCATGCCGTGGATCGGCAATTGCAGCCTAATGGCTGCTAAATCCTCATATGTAACAGAAACACATTTAGGAAAGCCATGTCGTCATGACGCAAACCACTGTGCCCAACAAATTTACAATTAAAACCTCCGCCTATTCCCAAGATTACACACGTAATTATATATGTTATTTCATAAGAGAAAACTGTCGAATCACATACAGAATAAGATAATAAAGATATACATTATACTTCGAGAGTAAGTAAGATTCATAGCATTTTCATATTCTAGGCTCTCTTGTCGCAGCTCAAACAGAAATCATTAATTCAAATCAGATCACATTTTAGCCAAGGTGTGATGCCATTTCTTCTCCAATGTTGAGCCCTCTTGGTGCTTTGGTTTCTAAATCTACTATATAACGTGATTCCAGCCTTCTCAATTTCTGTAATTTATTTCCTCCCCTTATGTTATCAGGAACATGGTCTAAACAGAAATATTTGAGGAGACTCCTATCACTGCTTTGTTTGATAGCAAAATGGCGAGCGACTGGATAGGAAAAGTCCTTATTCACGATCGCTCGCATATGCTCGAGGCTTCTCAACTTCACAGGGTTGATGGTGCTGCCTATGTACTTTAAATTGCAAGGACAGCTGAGGCAGTATACTGCATGGCTGGTGTGACATGACATAAACTTATTGATCTTCCTTCCTCCCTTGCAGCCCCTTTTTTCGTAAGACAGAGTGCGTTTACTAGAAGCACACACCTTACATCTCCCACAAGGGAAGAATCCTTTCGCATCCTTCAAACGGTTGTTTGACCATTGGATCGAGATGACTGTGTACCAAATGGTCTCGTAATAACCTCGCTTTTCTAAAGGTAATCAATGGGACAGAGGGAATGTCAGGCCCGACGATAGTGTCTGTCTAAAGGATATGCCAATGTTTATTCATAATGGACCTCAACCTATAAGAGTCCACAGAATATGGCGTGATCAATCTGAATTTACCACTGTCTGTACTTGGACCACTTCTTTTGTCAAAAAGAGTCAGTCAGGATAATTTTCTTACACGGTTAAGTGCGTCTTGTAGAAGATTCTGTTTGTATCCTCTCTGTAAGAATCTCTCCACACTACCCTTCGCTGCTTTTTCAAAGTCACTGTCAAGTGTACTATTTCTTCTCAAACGTAAGAATTCCCCGTAGGGAATGCTGTTGATTAATCTGCGGGGATGGCTACTGGACGCATGCAATATGCTATTGCCCGCAGTGGGCTTGTGGTATAATGAGGTCTTTATTTTTCCATCACTGACCTCAACTTTTAGGTCCAAATAGTTGACTTTTTCTTTGCTGACTTTACCCAGAAAATCTAAGATTACAGTTGTTATTGTTAAGTAACCTGATGTAGCTCTCTGCCTCTTCCCTTGACCCTTCCCATACTAGAAAAAGGTTGTCAATGTACCTATACCATGCGACCACTTTGTCCGACCATTCTTTGTTCCCTGGGGCCCAGGCTACCTGCTCCTCCCACCAGCCTACGAAAAGATTTGCATAGCTAGGGGCGAAGCAGGAGCCCATCGCCGTACCAGACACCTGTCTGAACATTTTGTCCTGAAAAAGAAAGATGTTATTCCTTAGACAGAAATCAACGAGTTCCAGCAGCATTTTTGGCCTGTTTTAATGGCCGTTTGTTCAAAAAATGCTCAACTGCATGCAGGCCCTGTTCATGGTCGATACATGTATATAGACTGGTTATGTCAAGTGTTATTAACCAGTATGTAGGTTGCCAGTCCAATATCTCGATCTTTTCAATAAAGTCAGTTGTGTCCCTGATATAGGATTTAAGTGCCAGGACAAACTCAAACAAATAGTGGTCCAGGAACTTGGAAAGATTTTCAGTCAGTCCCCCTATTGAGGAAATAATTGGTCTTCCAGGTGGCTTGGCAATGTCTTTATGCACCTTGGGTAAATGATAAAATGTTGGAATAGTTGAATCAGTTGGTTTTAGAAAAAGATATTCATCCAATTCCAACATTTTCTTATCATGCCATTTTTTCAGTAGGCTGTGTGATTTCACAATACTCTCCTGATACTCCTTCTTAGTTGTTACTTCATAGCAATCTTTGTCTCCAGGTTGATGCATGGCTTCATCTGTATATTGTTCTCGTGATAGAATAACAATATTCCCTCCTTTATCAGATGGTTTACAGACGATGGTCGAGTCCTCTGATAGTGTCTTGATTGCCAATCTTTGAGATTTTGTGATATTAAATGTCTGTTTTTCTGGTGTACATTCCACTCGAGTCGCTATCAGGTCCTTGATGACAGCATCCGAAAAAGTATCAATGGCATCTGTTGGGGTTTGTGGTAGAAATCTCGATGTTAATTTTAAACCACTCTTTGGTGCCTCTTGTTCAATCTCAATGTTGGCTAGTGTTTGTGTCAATGAATCAGTCATTTCATTATTTGTCATCTGGTTTTCTGATCGAAGACTCTCTAAAAGTTCACATGCTGTCAAGTCGTTGACATTTAAAAGATCAGTTTCCTTTTGATTTTGTCTCAAGTACTTAACTTCCTTGATAGTAGGTTTGACATTGAAATATTTATGCAATTTGATTTTCCGAATAAATTTAAAGAGATCGATTCTCGTCTGGGTATATTCCATGCGGACATTTGGACAGAAAGTAAGTCCTAGTTTGAGGACAGATTCCTCGCAAGATGTTAAAACTCTGTGAGACAGATTGATAATCGTGAGCTGAACCTTTGCAAAAAGATACGATCAAACGAGGAAAGATCTGGCCCAGAAAAATCAAAAGCCTGGAACTGCAACAGAACCAAGGATTGAGACCTCAGATTCCGAAATCACTGGAAGTGAGACGTCAGGAGATGAAACAGCTGAACCATCTGGCACATCAGCGAAAACCCCTTTTCAACAAGAGTTCAACATCATCAGGCAGAATTGGCTAAGGGGAGGAAAGAACAAGCCCCCAGAGGACGACGGCAAACCAGGAGAAGTGGTTGGAAAGGGAAGGGGAAAAGCAAAAACAAACATTACCCCGAGGATAACAAGGAGCAAGCGAGGTGCCAGATGGTAGGGCGACAGGATCAGCTCACAATTATCAATCTGTCTCACAGAATTTTAACATCTTGCGAGGAATCTGTATATCAAATATTTCTGTTTAGACCATGTTCCATAAGGGGAGGAAATAAATTACAGAAATTGAGAAGGCTGGAATCACGTTATATAGTAGATTTAGAGACCAAAGCACCAGGAGGGCTCAATATTGGAGAAGAAATGGCATCACACCTTGGCTAAAATGTGATCTGATTTGAATTAATGATTTCTGTTTGAGCTGCGACAAGAGAGCCTAGAATATGAATATGCTATGAATCTTACTTATTCTCGAAGTATAATGTATATCTTTATTATCTTATTCTGTATGTGATTCAACAGTTTTCTCTTATGAAATAACATATATAATTACGTGTGTAATCTTAGGAATAGGCGGAGGTTTTAATTGTAAATTTGTTGGGCACAGTGGTGTGCGTCATGACAACATGTCTTTCCTAAATGTGTTTCTCTTACATATGAGGATTTAGCAGCCATTAGGCTGCAATTGCCGATCCACGGCATGATTTGAACTGTTAAGCACTGCATGGTGCAATTTATTTCAAACACGGCAGTAAAGAGCTTGCCGTATTTTCGTGTCACTCACAATCTTGGTGAGTGGGACGTCATCCTCGTATGTTCTGATCACAGGGATGGATATAGGCACGGCGCACACCAGTAAACTCAGCTATATGAGATCCAAGAGTGTGATATAATACTGCCAAGGGAAAGGCATCCCTCATTTAGGGGGTTGCCCATGCCGATACACGTCAAGATAAACTTGAAGCTGTATATGATTTTGATACAGGTTAAAAATGCTTATGTTTGCGCAAAAACACATTTAAAGATGGCGCTCAATGTTACACATAGCAAAGTCCCTTGTTTGTTGCCATCAAGCTTTATGGGCTCTTTAAAAATGGCGCCATGTATTGCGCTCACTTATGACACTGAGGAAGGGACGCTTCCCGAAACGCGTTTGTCTTAAATAAAAGTTTGTTGAAAACTGTAAGAACCCGTGAGTGCTGCCGCTTTTCTTCTACCTGGATGGAAATGTGAGGAAAGCTGTGGAGCAGTTATATATATATATATATATTAATATATATATATATATATATATATATATATATATATATATATATATATATATATATATATATATATATATATATATATATATATATATATATATTACAGCACAATACAACTTGATCAGGTCGCAAAAAATGGTCAGCACGCTGGTATCCAATTTCCAAATTTATTTATTGCAAACCTCCCTCGCCCAGACAGACACGTTTCGCTCTACTAGCTTCGTCAGTGTCAGTTAGTGTGTTACCAGAATTCGCCCCCAAAAAATATATAAATAAATATATATATATATATATATTTATGTGTATATATATATATATTTATGTGTATATATACACATGCACACACACATATATATATATATTACCTACTGGCGGTCGCCAGTAGGTATATATAGTTAGGATTTTTTCTCTATGGGTTTTTTGAAAATTCTATGTCTAATAACTTTGGCGTTTGTGGACGGAATCGGCTGAAATTTTCAGGAAAATGGCACATTTTGTTTCTGAGCAGCCCTTGAAAATTTGGGGGGGGTTCGTCCAGTGGGGGCCGAGAAAAAAGGGGGGTCCCAAAACGTGTTTTTAACATTGAGTTTTCCATAGGGCGGTTGGCCTCACTTTTAGCCCGAACGGCTGAATGGATTTGCACGAAACTTGGCAAAATTGTAGGGACTGGTAGCCCGATGTGCCTTTTGTAGGTCTCAATATATGTGCTCCAGTGGATTTTGAGAAATTAACGTTTAAAAAAAGATATATATCTGTAACAGCGGACCGGTTAGCGCTCTGGTTCGCGGACTTTTCGCGCAACGGAGCTTTGTGAAGCGAAGCTGATTGGTTCTCCGGCGTCTGTCAACATTCCAAACAGTCCGTAGCGGCCGCCATCTTGTCTCTCGGTAGGATCGAGAGACAAGAGGAGGTCAAAACAAAGGGGGAAATAACTATAAGGGGGCATAGTAGATCCTCGCTGACCCCCTAGGTTTGATGTGGAGGTTTTAAAAGGGCCCCGCGGGGCAAAAAAAAATAATAAAAATAATAATTGAACGGCTGAATGGATTTGCACGAAACTTGGCAAAATATTAGGGACTGGTAGCCCGATGTGCCTTTGCTAGGTCTCAATATATGTGCTCCAGTGGATTTTGAGAAATTAACGTTCAAAAAAAGATATATATCTGTAACAGCGCTCCGCTTCGCGTAACGGAGGTTTGCGAAGCTGATTGGTCATTCTGTCACTGGGCTATAGTTGGGCTACATCTGGCTGATATTTGGGCTACATTTGTTTTTTTGTGTGTCTGGCGGCCATCTTTGGGCTACATTGGGCTACATTGGGCTTCATTGGGCTACATTCGGCTAATTAGCAAATAGCTCATCGCAAACTAGGAATGGTAAAGAATCGCTATTTATTCCTTAAAGTTCGCTATTTAGGAAATGCAAATAACTTTTATGATACATATGGCGGTTCATCTCTAACAACATAAGAAGCATAGGGATAGATTTATGATGACTGGCGCATCACCAGGGATGTGTTAGTCATTCTGTGCCGCTGTTCCGTCACCTATGGTGTGCTGCATTTACAATGCGGCGCATCATGGGGCAAAAACAGCACAGATGCGTGATGTATCTGTGCCGTAAAGGTGGCGCATTGCTGGAGTTGTATCGCAAGTGTGATGAAGCTCCAGCAAGGGTCGGGGGTGCCCTTGTCGCAGGGTTTCTGTTCTCACACAGAACTGTGGACAGAGGATTGGAACCTCGGCGAATTAGGGTGTCCCAAAACTCACGTTAGTAATCAAAAACTATTTAGCAAGCTAGGTACAGTGTCACATTGGATATAACAAACTCTCAATGTTTAGACAATCCAGAATATGAACTTATAGTACCTCAGGATACGTGGAACTCATGAACAGTCGGTCGTTATATATTTCTTAGAAACCAGAACATGGAGTTAAGAAGAACACATGTGTATTTGAAATGTTTATTTACTAATGCCGTCTTCTCAGGCGTAGTACCTTAGATAATAAAAGTACACATATTATCAGTAGCAAAATTACCAGCATAGTTACTAGTACATAAAAAGTGAATGGTGATAGTATGTTAACATGCTGTAAATGAATAAGAGTTAGCAACACTTATAAGCAGCCGCGGGCCGTGGAGGGAGTTACGGTGAGGCAGGGAGGCGGGGAGGGGGAGAAGCAGGGTGGAGAATACAAGTACACATATTATCAGTAGCAAAATTACCAGCATAGTTACTAGTACATAAAAAGCGAATGGTGACAGTATGTTAACATGCTGTAAATGAATAAGAGTTAGCAACACTTATAAGCAGCCGCGGGCCGTGGAGGGAGTTACGGTGGGGCAGGGAGGCGGGGAGGGGGAGGGGCAAGGTAGAGAGGGCTCCACCCTGCTTCTCCCCCTCCCCGCCTCCCTGCCCCATCGTAACTCCCTCCACGGCCCGCGGCTGCTTATATCTCACCCTCCCTAATACACATATTATATTATTTGCTAAGAAGGTCTCTTTGTGTTGGTTTAGGGCGTGTCCATACTTTAGTGTCTTACATTTGAAGGAATCACATCAGCATACACCAGCTCTCTCTTCATGTGAACCGCATCAACTGTTGTGTATGTGTGTTCGGCAAAGCAATATAAAACCCGCCTCATGCCCAGAATTGGCAGAAGTTGCACTTATGTTATGAGTATGAAGTCGTGGAGATCAGACCTCATAACAATTCTGTATCGTGTTGTTCTTGAAACTTTAGCACTCGCTGTACAGATATAGTTTAACAAGTAAAGCAGATAGTAGACCAATAACATATTATTCTCATGTAAACCACGATGAACTACTAGGTGGAAAGCTAAAGCAACAACTAAGTGTCGTGTGCAGAAGTTGCAAAAAAGGAAAAATGGCGTTTAAACCGGTAATGAGCCCATGCTAACTTAACACGGTGTAAAGATATCCAGGACCTAGATGACACCTCCTCATGATCCGGAAACGAACTGAATAAGATAATAGAAGTGCCATCTCATGAGAGCAGATTGCAAGTTTATATGTGGACGGTCCGCAAGGTAAAGCATTAAAAACTAGGAAAATTCAATGCTAAAGAAAAATAAAACAGCCAAGTACTTTATCGAGTCTTAAGCCAATAGGCAAGGTAAATAATAAGAACTTGACAAATAAGTCAATGAATTGTCAATGAAATGCTAGTACTCAGCATATGAAACATGAAAAAGGTCTATGACATAACTGTGTATGCAAAATAAGCTGCAACAGCCTCCAATAGGAAGTCACCGTCTTCATCCGAAAACAGTTCAGCCATCCAATTTAAAAGCGGAAAAGAACATACGTGCTCTCCCAGCACCGGATCCTCTATCACCATCAGAGGACAGCTCGGTGGGTTTTCAAGAAAGCTGTGTTCCAAGAAAGACTGTGCTGCCGCCAGTAAATTCCAGGGACCAAGTAGTCCATGCATCAATGCCACAGCCATAATCCTTTCGCCAGGACAAATCAACTCGTGAGTAATGATAGGAGTCATCAGCTGATTAAAGTCGACGTCAGGAGAAACCGGTCCGCAGAGACACAAATCAATGGCCCAATCGAAATCACAGGTCAGGCAGTGAAATACAGGCTGGACACAGGTGAAGTAGGAGAACCGAAAAGATAATCCATATGCCGTGCTTAATATCGCCAACGGCATTGTGCCATAATATTCTAGCATGCGATTGCGGAACAGTGTCAGCAGCTGCAGGGTCGGAGGTTGCATAGGAGGGACATCCATATTTAAAAATGTAAAAAAGCACAAGAGCGTCCGCTGGTAATGCAAGTAAAAATGCAATCCACGAAGCAGAGTGGAGAAAATGGAATGAAAGGGAGCAGGGATGACTCCAAAGATTTTCTCAAATGAAGTCACGAGACCACTGGTAACAACTTTAAAAAAGTGTGCCAGGGATTTTGTGTAGGATGCGTTAAAGATAGTCGGAAACATGTTGCTGAAATTGAAAGGCAAACCTGTGTACGGGTGTTCGCTATGTGAAGTACGAAAGTTTCACGGGCCGAACTCAAGGCCACCTCTCTCTGAGACAAAAGAGCTCTTATTCTTGTCATGCCGTTGAAACGTGTCCCAAGGTTGGTATTTGTGGCCAGATTGAAAACTCCCTATGTTTATGTGTGGGAGGAAATAGAACATTTCTGCAGCAAATAACCCGTTCACTTACTGTTACGATAAAAGGAATACTTTTTAATTAACTCAGAACAATCTTCATTATTGAGCATCAAATAACTACCATTTTCCAACAACTTGAACGTGGGGATGATAGCAGGAACTGGCGTGCCTTGCAACACGCAAGCCATATTTGGTCGGTGTTTGTTGCATGAATCGTGTAACTGTATGTGCCTACACATTAGTGAATGATCTGGCGTCTCAGTGCATTCCTCTCCATTCAGATAAACTTCTTGATCATCTTTGAAACATCTGTATGTGTATGGAAGCGACCAGACCTCATGAACAAAAGCACTACCTAAAGGTTCATAAAGACCTATTGGTATATATTTCATACAATTTGAAAACTTATATAAAGCAAAAGGCAGCGTTATTAAACCGTGGATAAGGCATGTTGCCAAAAAACCCGCAATCCTCTGCTGATGATGTCACTGAGCATGTCATGAATGATGTAATATGTGACATCATCAGTAGTGGATTATGGGTAATAGTATCTCTAGTTTACTCCCCTGTAGCTGTCTTTCTTTTAACATAAGTGTGTGTTTCCTTCCCTTATACTTACTGTTTTTGGTTCGCTTCCAGTTCGCGTACCAGCGAGCGAACTAGGAAGCGAACTAAGAGAAATAGAGGTTGGCACAGTTCCAAATATTGTACCAATTTTTTAATAACGGGGAGGTAGTTCTGAAAAGAACTTTTTTTTTTATTTTTCTGAACATTTTTTTACTGTTTTTGAATTTTTCGGAACAGTTTTATATTTTTTGGGGTTTTTCTTGGAGGGGGCAATGAAAACGATTCATTGTAAAGGGCTCAACAGGAGCAACAAAACAAAAAAAAGAAGTATTTATTATTTTGGGCGTTTCGGACAAACTTGCATATGATAGTCAATAGCTCTGTTGATCAGAGTGATGCTTCTTTCTCCGTAGGAAATGAATCCATCGCAAAATACGCAGGTGTGTTTTACTTCACCAAATCTCATTTGTATATTTGGCACCATCTCCCTGCCCTCTGGTCCCGTTACTTCCGGTACAACAGATCTTCTGGCCATAATAGGGAGATTATCTAGGTCGTTCCGAAACTGTGCAGCACTGTAGTTGTTAGGATGCCACCTAGTCATATGGCGATGCATTGTGTAGTTTCCGAAACTGTATTTTTTGTCGGTCCCTCTGGACAGTCTATCTTGACATATAAGGCAAGTTACGTATCTTGCATTTACTTTTTTCTGACCTTTGGGAATTTTAAAAAATTGCCAAATGAAGTTTTCTTTCCGGTGAGACGTCTTGGGCTGCTCAGGCAAAAACTGCCTCTCTTCGTGCTCGTCCTCCTGTTCCTCTTCTTCTTCTTCTTGTTGAATTACAACTTGAGCAGGTGGTCCACTCTTCCTTGGATGTGGTGGAGGTGGTGGGGAAGCACCAGCTGAAGCTACTAAAGAAGCCATTGCTCAGTGATCACAAAGGGTCTTTCTCTCACAATGATGAAAGTCAGAGTGAGGAAAGAAGGAGGGATTTTCATCATTTGGGAAAAACAAGAGTTCTCAACCAATCAAAAGTGTTCATTTTAGATTATATGACCTAGTCTTACATCATTAGGAAACCAAAAGTGAAATGAACCAATGAAAAGTGTTATTACCAAGTCACATGACTTGCTGTGTTTACGTTAAGCGCTTTGCAGGGCCTCCCGGTTTGCTTCCAGAAACCTGCGCTTTGCGACTCGCTTCGCGTACCAGTTCGCTAACGTAGCACGTCATATGACGTATCACGCGACAACGTGAAACGTCATGCGGACGGGAGGCGTCACGATGTTGTTTTCTAACGCGGCACTTGCGGTAAAGAAACGTTTACCGGCTCGCGGTCTATTTCGCGGCATCAAGGTCAGCTAACGGGAAGCTTCCCGATTCGCGAAGCGGGAACGAAGAAAAAAAAATATTTAAAAAAAAAATTATTCATAAACATATAAAATATATTTTTGGATTTAAAGAAGAATACATTTTACAGCTACAGATATTAGCTGTTAAAAAACCAATGAAATTCACAGAAAAAACCATAGGTTATAGACCATATATAGTTAGGAATTAGCATTTACAAAACCTTGAAAATTCACTGAAAAAACCATAGGTTATAGACCATATATAGTTAGGAAATAGCATTTAGAAAACCTTATTTTACTCACACAAAACCATTGAAATTCCATATATAGTTAGTTGCACTAACTATATATCGCGCACCTGCAATCCACTGCTGATGATGTCACATATTACATCATTCATGACATGGTCAGTGACATCACTGATGACATCACTGATGACATCTCAAATGACATCACTGATGACATCACTGATGACAACATCCAGTGACTGTATGCTTCTGTAAAGTTAAAATATGTCTTACATATTGAAGAATGAGTGGATGTATAAGTGTCTGGATGAAGGATTTAGTAGGTGCATGACTGACTGTATAAGTGAGTGATTAAATGTGTCTCACTGAGTGCATGGGTTAGTGACTAAACTGTTTTAAATTGTGCATCATTGTGTCTGTTGTTTTGTAATCTGATGCATGTGTTGATCATTAGCTATATGACTAACTATATGGGTTATTGATTAGTTGCCCAAGTATTTGTATGGGAGACTGAGTGTGTGTGTGGGTGTCTGGGAGGTGTATGACTCTGTGCATAGATGTGTGAGCAGTTGATTCACTAGATGTATGGGTTCAAAAGTGCATGTGGAAACATCTGTATGGGCGGTTGACTGTGTGCATGAGTGTATTGGTGAGTGAATGGATATCTCAGTGCTACATGTCAAAGTAAGTACATATGTAAAACACAGTACATGTGATAGTTGACATATATAAATAACTGTGCATAAGAGCCAGTGAATGTGTGAGTGGCTGTATGGATTATTGTGAACTTGTATCAGGGATTGTATAACAGAGTAAATATGTGTTATTATATGTTCCAATAAGTAAGGTGTGTATAACTATATAGTTGAGGAAATCGAGGTGTGATTGATTCTTTGCAAGACTGACTAGGTGTGTGAGTAACTCCATGGATGAGTGACAGTCTGTGAGTGTCTGTTTACACTGAGTGTATCTAAGGTTATATTAGAGTCTGAAGAGGTTCATTGTATCATCACATGAATGATGTCATCAGTGATGTGATCAGTAATGTCAAATGAGATGTCATCAGTGATGTCATCAGTGATGTCATTTGAGATGTCATCAGTGATGTCATCAGTGATGTCACTGACCATGTCATGAATGATGTAATATGTGACATCATCAGCAGTGGATTGCAGGTGCGCGATATATAGTTAGTGCAACTAACTATATATGGAATTTCAATGGTTTTGTGTGAGTAAAATAAGGTTTTCTAAATGCTATTTCCTAACTATATATGGTCTATAACCTATGGTTTTTTCAGTGAATATATATATACATATATATATCTATATATATATTCACTGAAAAAACCATAGGTTATAGACCATATATAGTTAGGAATTAGCATTTAAAAAACCTTATTTTACTCACACAAAACCATTGAAATTCCATATATAGTTAGTTGCACTAACTATATATCGCACACCCGCAATCCACTGCTGATGATGTCACATATTACATCATTCATGACATGGTCAGTGACTTCACTGATGACATCACTGATGACATCTCAAATGACATCACGGATGACATCACTGATGACATCTCATTTGACATCAATGACCACATCACTGATGATATCATTCATGTGACAATACAATGCATCTCCTCACATTTTAATATAACCTCTGTTACACTCAGTGTTAAATACAGAGTATAATTTTTGAAACCATTGACACACCAATACTAGTTACTACATACGCACTCACTGATTCCTACGTCTACACACACATTCACTCATTCACCCATACAATCATTCATACATACAATCAATCATCTTTACAACACTATCATATGCACTCATACACCTATACAGACACTCACACTCTGCCACTCATCCATGGAGTTACTCACACACCTAGTCAGTCCTGTAAAGAATCAATCACACTTCCATTTTCTAATCTATACAGTTAAACATAGAGCACCTTACGTTTTCAACCATATACTAACACATACTTAGTCTCTTATGCAATCATTGATACAAGTACACATTGATCTGCACAGAGTCACACACCTCCCAGCCAGCCACACACACACTCAGTCTCCCATGCAAATACTTGGGCAATCAATCAATAACCCATATAGTTACTCATATAGCTACTGATCAACACATGCTGCAGTTTACAGAACAACAGACATAATGATGCACAAATTAAGACAGTTTAGTCACTAACCCATGCACTCAGTGAGACACATTTAATCACTCACTCATACATTCAGTCATGCACCTACTAAATCCTTCGTCCAGACACTTATACTTCCACTCATTCTTCAATATGTAAGACATATTTTAACTTTACAGAAACACACAGTCACTGGATGTTGTCATCAGTGATGTCATCCGTGATGTCATTTGAGATGTCATCAGTGATGTCATCAGTGATGTCACTGACCATGTCATGAATGATGTAATATGTGACATCATCAGCAGTGGATTGCGGGTGCGCGATATATAGTTAGTGCAACTAACTATATATGGAATTTCAATGGTTTTGTGTGAGTAAAATAAGGTTTTTTAAATGCTAATTCCTAACTATATATGGTCTATAACCTATGGTTTTTTCAGTGAATTTTCAAGGTTTTGTAAATGCTAATTCCTAACTATATATGGTCTATAACCTATGGTTTTTTCAGTGAATTTCATTGGTTTTTTAAAAGCTAATATCTGTAGCTGTAAAATGTATTCTTCTTTAAATCCCAAAATATATTTTATATGTTTATTAAAAAAAAAAAAAATTAATATTTTTTTTGTTTCGCTCCCGGTTCGCGAACCGGGAAGCTTTCCGTTAGCTCAATTTGATGCCGCGACCCGGTCCGCGAACCGGTAAACGTTCCGTTAGCGCAACTGCCGCGTTAGAAATCAACATCGTGACGCGTCGCGGAAGCGCGACGTATCACGTTGTCGCGTAATGCGTCTTATGACGCGCTGCATTAGCGCACCCGGAAGTGCTCCGGTACGCGAACCGAGGCGCGAAGCGCAGCGACCCGGAAGCGATCCGGGGCGCGTTCCGCAGCGCGTAACATAAGCGTGAGAGGTCATGTGACTTGTTAATAAAACTTTTCATTGGTTCATTTAACTTTTGGTTTCATAATCATGTAAGGCTAGGTCAGGTGACCTAAAAATAACACTTTTCATTGGTTTAGAACTATTGTTTTTCCCAAATGATGAAAACCCCTCCTTCTTTCCTCACTCTGACTTTCATCATTGTGAGAGGAAGACCTTTATTCATAGTAGAGCAATGGCTTCAGTACTTGCTTCAGCTGGTGCACCCCCACCACCACCTCCACCTCCTCATGGGAAGAGAGGACCACCTCCCCAGGTCATCACCAACACAGAGGAGGAAGAGGAAGAAATAGAGGAAGAGGGGCCACAGTTCTTGGAAGAGGTGCCCCGGGTTTCCCATAGGAAAGCCAGTTTCATTTGGCAGTTTTTTTCAATCCCTCCAGTGCAGAAGAAAGTGAATGCGAGGTATGTCACCTGCCTCATTTGCAAAGAGAAATTATCAAGAGGGACTGATAAAAAGTATAGCTATGGGAACTATACCATGCATAGGCACATGAACAGGTGGCATCCACTCAATTACAGCCGGGCGGAAATTCGTGACATGGAACATAACCCAACAGCAACTCCTGTGGCCAGGTCAACATCGTTAATATCATTGACAGCAGCAGAGGCACGGGAAACCATGCCAAACATCCAGGATAATTTTGGGCATATGAAATTTACTTGTCTGCACTGTGGTGCATTGATATCATGTGGTAACATGAGTATTAATTCCATCAACCTGGCTTATAACAATCATAATTGCCCTAACCGCCCCAGACAGTAATTTTTTTTTTGCTCCTGTTGAGCCCTTTTCAATGCCTGTTTTTTGTTGTTTCCCCCCCCCAAAAAAACCAACAAAAATATAAAATTGTTCAAAAAATACAAAAAAAACAAAAAATGTTCAAAAAATAAAAAAAATATATAAAACAACAAAAACATTAAAAAAAAGTTCTTTTCAGAACTACCTCCCCTTTCAAAAAAATTGCTAGAATGTTTAGCACTCTGGCAAGCTCTATTTCTTTTAGTTCGCTTCCCAGTTCGCTTCCCGGTTCGCGAACCGGGAGCGAACCAAAAAAAAAAAAAAAAAAAAAAAAAGAAGAGTAAGTATAAGGAAAGTAAACAGAGAGTGATGTTAAAAGAAAGACAGCTATAGGGAGTAAACCAGAGATACTGTTTAATAGATCTATTTACTGAAGAAAAGACGGAAGAGGGTATAATTGTGGAAAACAAAATAGATAAGGAAGTGAAAGAAAAAAAAGAGAGTAGAACAATAACAAAGAAGAGTTTCTTGGAGAATGTGAGTGAATGTTCAAAATAAGATTAAAACATGGGGAATAACAGAGAGAAAAAATAGAAAACAGAAAACAAAAAATAACAGAAAAAGATTAATTGAAACAGCAAAGAAATGTAAATAACATAGAGCCATATCATCAACATAGGCAATAAAAGTTTTGCAGCTTTTATCGGCAGAAATATGTCACCAAAGCCACTTTTGCGGCAGAAAACTGCCGCTAAAACCACTTTTGCACCAGTTTTCTGCCAATAAAAACAGCAATAATTTTATTGGCTGTGTTCATAATATGCCCCTTAGTGTGCTTCAACTACACAGAGAAAGCATTATGAACAAGTAGTGAAAAAGTGATCAGTCAAAGACACTAAGAGTAATAGAGACGGAGTGAGTGAACAAGAGTGAGGAACTATGAGAAGAGAGGGACTGAGAAAAAGAGTGGAAGGAGTTGAGTAAGTAGGTAATAGAGAAAGGAATGAGGAAAGTAGCAAAGGCAGGAAACTGAGGGTTAAAGAAATGAAGCTGTGGAACTAATAGTAGGTGAATGTGATAGAAATGTAACGAAAAGAATACAAAACATTTACCTTATAATTGTCGTTAAATTACTCACTTTTTGTTTTTATACTTTCAATCTGTGAAAGAGAGAACAAACATTTGAAAAATATTAAAACATGTATTTAAAAATTACAAAAGACAAGGGAAAAGATTGAAGGACAAACAGTTTTTCAACAACTTTGACACTGACAAGAGCTTCTGCTTCTCCAGGCCCCCTACACAGTCCTAAAGATATACATTTTAAACTAACAGTATCTTGATGCAGATGAAGTGAGGCCTATCTTAAAACATGGTGCATCTTTTGCACTGCTGTTGTCTCAGAAAAGTGTCGCAAGACACTAACATTTTAAATGATTGCTTCAGGATGCCAATAAGATGTGTCCTATCCAGAGGTTTGTTTGAGGTGAGACCTACTCAGGGTTCCAAATGAAATTTCGAGTTGTTTGAAGAGAACAGAGGACATAATACATGTGAAGGCCTACCAATGAAGTAAGTCATGTCCACTTCACTCTTGAACAAAGGCCAGACCTCTTCTGTGTCCGTGGACAGACCTAAACTTCATCTGCACAATGTCATTCATAAACTTAGGAAACACAAGTGATGTAATTGAAAAATGTGGAGTTTCTTTTCCTCATTTCACAATCACATCACCTGTGTTGCCTTTGCTTAGGTATCTCATAGTGCAGATGTAGTCCAGCATATTAAACAGTACCTAGAAGTGCAGCACTGCATGCAACAACTTTGACACTTATAAAAGCTTTTGCTTCTGCATGCCCCCTACACAATGCTAATTATATACATTTTAAACTGATGGTATCTTGCTGGAGATGAACTGAAACCTATCTTGCAACATGGTGCATCTTTAACACAAAAGTGACCCACAATGGAGCAAAAGAGGCGCACGGCCACCATAAATCTGACCCTAACATTTTAAATGATTGTTTCAAGATGCCAATAAGGTGTAACCTATCCACAGATTTGTTTCAGGTAAGTCCTACTCAGGGTTGCAGATGGAATTTAGGTTTGTTGAAGAATACAGAGAAGATAATACATGTGGAGGCCTACAAACGAAGTGAGTAATGTCCACTGCACTCTTGAACAAATGTCAGACCTCCTCTGTCTCCAGGAACAGGCCTAAACCTCATCTACACAATGTGGTGTGTAATGTTAGGAAACACAGGTAATATAATTGAAAAACATGCAAATTTTTTTGCTCATTGCACAATCATATGACCTGTGTTTCCTTTGCTTAGGTATCTCATTGTGGAAATGTAGTCTATCATATGAAAGACTACGTAGAATATGAGCACTGTATGCAAGAACTTTGACACTTACAGAAGCCTCTCCTTCTCCATGCCTCCTACACAGTTCTAAATGTACATCATAAATGGAAACAGTACAGAATTAATTATACGTGTTAAATGGTTTATTTTTGCTGTTCTCAGAATGTATCAAATTTCACTAAAAACAGTGACTTGAAGGTATTCATCATATAACAGCGGGGAAAAATAAACCCAATCAAAATGATTGTGTTTAAAAAACCCATACAACATAACAAATCAGAATTCAGAACTCCTTAAAGTTAACTTACTTTCCATGACGTCAAAAGATGTCCTATGAACAGCTTACACTCTGTTGTGCTGTTATTACTTTCAGCCCGCCACTTTCTGAAAGAAAACCTCCATCGTTTTGAAAAACATGTTACATACAATAAATGACTTCTTGCTCTCTACCACAAGTTTCCACAAGGCCAAATCTTGTCAGAGCCATTTATAACTCTTGGATTTCTTGTAAGCCAATCCCGTCATTTGGCATTTCCGCAACTTTCAGAATTAAAATGTTGAAGATCATTTTCACAATCCTGGACTAGTAATATCTTCCCCTTCTTCCTCAGTCATGTTCTACATTTCCTATGACACTGATACTGCTTACTATGAAGCAGACTTACACTACCTCTATGACTACTACAATTATTTAATTCTCTACATCACTTTTAATCACAAAGCAATGTAAAACAGTAGACAGCATTGCAGACTTACATTCCCTCTACTCTATGTTTTGATTGGCTGCTTCAATTAGCTTATAAAAAGAAATCGTTTTTCTGAACTCATTCAAAGTGCACTTATTTCTCCATGACGTCCAGTCTTATCGTTAGAAGTTATGTCTATGAACTACACTTATCCTCAAGGCCAAATCGTGTAGGAGCCATTAGAACTTCTTGAAATTCCTCAGAGCACATCCCGAGATTCTTTCCCTAAAATTTTGGTTTTAAAAACACCAGGTAAGAGTTTTTAAGGTCATACAGCAATTTTTTTTTTTAAATTAAAACAGAATCATTGCAGAATGACCAGCCATTTCTAGACTTTAAATAAGCTGTGTAATGTCCTGATGTTGTTGAAGGACCGTCATGATATATAATTGCTGCAGTTACAAAAGTCCTTCCTGATATTGACAACTGCGAAGCCACAAAATTTTTTATTAAAGTTGTCAATTTTGTTCCATCAGGCCTACATCGTTGGAACATTAAAATGACATACTGGCCATATGTTCGTATAAATAATGTGGACATCATTTCAGATTTACATTGGCTACACTCCATTTTGTGATCAGCTGCTTTTACTAGCTTATTAAAGGAGACTGATTTACTGTCTGGCAAAGTTAAATATATAAATCTTTCTGAGTCTACACTAGTAGTACTTGATACCCTACAGTTCTCGCAGTCATGCTGCCATTGATAAGAAAGCCCAAACAGCTGATCTACATCTACACCTTCAGCATGCAATACATCAAGCATATACATTAAAAACTCCTGACAATCTTGCTGAATATTTTGAGAGAATTGTGTTTGGCCTGAACATCTGTCTAACAGATTTCGAATTTCAGACACACTTTCTATGTTTGTTCTATCAGTGCTACATTTTTCTAAGACAGAATTTAACAAACTGCAAAATCTTTGATCAGAATTGACCACAATCTCTTCTTTTACATTTTCTAGAGAAAACAAAACATTAACCACTACATTAGCATAGCAGTTGACACCAGAACTGTTTTCAAATTGAAAACCAACAACATCTTCAACAGAATCCTTTTTGTTTCTGCTTATAATTTCAGGTTCATCGACTTTTCGTCTTTTTGCTACAACCTCACCAGTATTGGTCACATTTCTTCGTTTCCGGCCTACCACACGTTTCTCAAACAAAGGATATTGAGGCAAATGTGGCGCATACTCTCTTCTTAACCTATTGTATTCCTTAACACAATCTAGATCCGCACAAATGTTTGTGAGATCACACTCAATCAAGTACAATCCCGATAAAGTTCTAACTCTTGACAATGCCACATATGCCATACCCTCCTTGAACACAGAACTGCCAATATTCACCAATGCACTGTCTACACTTAAACCTTGCGATTTATGGATTGTCACCGCATATGCCAAGCAAACAGGAAACTGCTTACGGCGAACATATAAGTCTTTTACAAGCAAAAATCTAGCAGAACAACGACCAATTAGCTGTACTTCCTCAATGCCATCAAATTTAATTTTAAAAAATTCAATTCCATCTCTATTTCTGTATTTTACAAAATCAACAACATGACCCATTGATCCATTTACCAGACCTCTTTCAACATGTAAATTCCTTCTTAAAATTATACGGCAGTTCAAGCACACATTCAGAGTCTTTTCAAAACCTGCAGTTTTAGATATACTCTTCTCTAATGAATCCAATTTTGTTTTCAGATTCTCAGACAAAATAATTGTTGATCCCATATGCTCTACTCTGTCAATAGCTTCCAGTTTCACAATCTCTTGCTTTTCTAAATGCAACATTTTGTTGTTGAATTTGGCACATTCTGCAAGAGTTGGCATCAAACATATTCCAGATTTCTTCTCAGTAATTTTCTGAAAAATATTCTCAGGCACAACATCTTGTTCTGGATATAAATTTGACAGTAATCGTGCATGTAAAGCTTCTTTCCCATGCTCGGTCACTTTTCCAATTCCAACATCTTGTAGAATTGTCTTGTAAACTTCATCCTTCGCCTGACGCATATTTTCATGCAGTTCAGCATAATTGAAGTTTAACCATATATTGACGTTGCCAATGCTGCCTAGGCACTTCCTGGTATCTTCATGCGTGAGCATTTTGAACACAGGTTGCCCTTTCACTGGTGTCAGCTGCAGAAGATCTCCGAAAACAATGATGTGTTTGCCACCAAATAACACATCATACTCTGTTTTGAGAACTTCTTGCATTCTCAAATGCACAAAGGCAAGCATGACATTGGAAACCATGCTTACTTCGTCAATGATAAGAAGTTTCATTTTCCTCAAGATTCTTGAAACTTCAAAACAAGCATCTCCAGATAGCTTGTGATATTGTAATTTGTTGTCATGCTCCACTGGCAGCATCAGTAAACGATGTAAAGTAATCCCTTTAATGTTATGTGCTGCCAGTTCAGTTGGAGCGGTGACAACACAAGACAGCGATGACTCTGTCCTTTCCTGCAAATAACATGAAATTGCTTTAATAAGGAAACTTTTTCCAGTTCCCGCTTCTCCACTCACGTACAGTCGGACAGGCTTCAACGACGTACATGAGCACTCTTTCTTGTCATGACTTAATCCATGATCAATTTGCATGGTAACTTCGTCATATATTTTCCTCTGCTCAACGTTGAGTTGTCTTTCCAACTCTTCTAAGTTAACCGCATCCTCCTGAGCATGTGCCATGGCTCTTTCCACTTCATTCATAGCAGTGGCAGCTTCATTTTCGATAACAGGTCCTCCTAGTGGATCCTGACTCAATGAAGCAGAACTCTGACTGTCCTGAGAACTGTCTCTGGCAATCTCGGCTGCAATCATTGCTTCCTGCTCAATTTCCGCATTCAACATTTCTACATATTTGGGAAAAGCAGGACATTCTATGGTCTCCTTGGCGGCATTGAAAGAGTCTTCGTAACAGAGAAAATCTCCAAGCAGTTCCTCTTCTGCACGCCAAGGCTTGAAAAGTTGCAAAAGTGCTAAATAGAAAAACTCCTTTTTTTCAGGAGATTCGCCACTCAATTTTCGATGGTTTACCAAGTGGCATTTTCTTTGCTTGACCAGACATCCCTCACTTCCTATTACAGCATACACTCCTTTCTCAGTATCTTCTTTGATGTTCCTCTTGAATATGTAATTTTGAAGAACCTCATACAGACAAACATTCTCGAGGTGAATGCTTCGATTTGGATAATATGTATCCAACATGTTGGTCTTCAAAATGTCGGTACTGTTTGGCTCCTTTTCCGCCAAATACTCAATTTCCCGCACAGGTTTGAGAACTCGATTACGCGTTGCAGCAAGACCAAGACTCGCCCAAACGATACTCCTGGACTTGGCATAGAGACTTGCTGAAGACAACCGGTCAGAACATTCGTACGCTCCAATTTCTCGATGCGACAACATCTTCAGACTGAAACTGTACAACTTCTTGCTGAGGCTCTTTTCATGGGAAATGTCCTCCCACATATCCTTCAATTCTGTCTTCTCTTTTTTGGTGATGTAAGACGTCACATACCGAGCCACAGCCATACAGTTATCAGCCACAAACTGTATATCCATGTTAGCATTCCACATGGACAAAATCACCGGGTTGTAGTCGTTGATGTACTTGGACTCTTCGTTCCTCTTCAAATTGTATGTGTTTTTAGGTGATTTCTTCATCACATTATGTCGCAGCGAAGACATCAAACTGTTTACTCTTCCTTTAGAAATCACCGGTCGTGGAAAGCCGAAACGACATTTGGTGTAGAACTTGTCCTTGTTTCGGAATTTACGACGACAGTACTTTCCACATCGATGGCTTTGGAAACGCAGAACTTTTTCTCTTAGGCTTTTCTTCTCCTTTGCGTTTGGAACAGCACACGTAGAATACTGTTGTATAAAACTCATCACTGAGTCTTCTGGATCCGTTCCAAATTTAGGTGCATCCTTGATCCACAGCAACATATGTATATGAGGAGCACCTCTTGCTTGGTACTCCTTTCTCCAGAAGAAATCCAACACCTCTCCAAGAGGTGGATTCTTCTTATTCATGATGAAAGACATCATAGCTTCAAATCTATGATTGAAGTACCTACATACATTGACTGGATCCAAAGCGCACAGTTCTCCGGGTGTCTTGAATTCGATGTTTTCTACGTTAGCATTTGCCTCTCGTAGAAATTCAAGTAAGTCTTCCCAGCCATATTCGGCACAGCTCAGAGTGAGGACCCATGTGGGAGTTCCTAAGTTCCTCAACATACATTTTAAATCACCATGACGACGGTACCAGTACTCATTAGTACCACACTGACACGCCATGAGATTAATCAGGTGAGAATCCAAAATACTGTCTTGGACATTGACTTTATCCATAAAGTCACTTGCCGAGATGTTTTGCATGTGTATACCACTTTTCAAGATGTGGTTCACTGCATATGACAGTCCAGACAGATCGCTTTCAAACAGGAGATGAAACAAATAAGGAATGCATTGTCGAAACCTAGCATCTCCTGCATACAATCGCAAAGTCCGGTATTCAGAAGCAGGAATTTGATGAGGTCGCTCATCATATCTTCCTCCCTGACCTGTTGGAAAAAGCTGTGGGAAACACCGAGCTTCCAAACTTTCCTCCCAAACACTAATGGGACTCCCTTTGGCTTGTTTCATTTGAAACAACTCAATAGCATTCCCCATGACTTCCTTGGAATGCAAAGGATGAACACTATAATGTTCATATATTTCTTCACTAGTAGAGGGTTCTACTTTCTCAATTTGACCAGCACACAAATCGCTATCCTCTTCCTCACTTACTTCCTCTTCTGCAACATATACATTCTTATAGTATTTATTTTTTTTTTTCAAATACAATGTTGCCTTTTTAACTTTCCTAACATCCACTAAATCTTGCCATATTTTCTTATTCTTTGTCGGAACCCCATTAACTAAGATAACCAGAGGTTCCTCTTCCACTTTTTCTACTCCAATTGTGTTAATGTTTTTCTTCAAATCTAGAGGCAAATAAACAACTCTTCCCTTTAATCCTCTCTGTAAATCTGATGGAGGCAATTTCCCTGTCTTTGGCTCCATTCTTACAATAGCCTGAAAGGGATGGATACTTTGAATCAAAATAGATTCATAAGTATTTAAATCCTTCAATTCAGAAGGAATCTCAACCAATTCCAGATTATTATGAACTGCTCTAGCAGGCATCTGGTTTTGATTTAATTTGCAACAACAATAAGTACACACACGTTGATCCAATCCCAAATCAAAACAATTTTCTGCCATCAAGTATGTTGCGAAATCCTTCCATTCACTATTATTTTCCCTTTCACTTTTTGCATATAAATCCACTAACTTAGTCTGATTCTTATAATAAGTGCGTCGACAACACACACAAGTGAAATTTGGCCTCTCACTTGATTTGACCTGAAACGTCGCAATTTCCCTCTGGAAATTATCTGTACTGGAAACCTGTACACTATCTTCCACATTACCCGCTTCTTCTTGGTCAATTTCAACATTCTCCTCTTTACTTCCAAAGTAACAAAACTCAATTTCTTCACATATATTCTTCACATCTATTTCAGAACCATGCAAAAGAGCAGCGCATAATTGTTTAAGCATAATTGCTGGACTCTTAGCATAATACAACATTCTAACTAATTTCCTCACTTTATTATGATGCACTGCTAGCATCCTGAAATGATGAAAAACACTCTGGCATACTCTCCTGGAAAGACAAGCCAGTGAATGACCATGCAAACCTGTCACTTCTCTCACTCTGCAAGGATCTAATTCTTGCAACAACCTCATTTTCTGCTTCAAACTTTTCTTATTAAATGACCGTACAAAATCACAAAGCAAATTGATGGAATCCTGTCGCACACTGCAAATACTACTACACTTCCAGGTGTACACAGGACCCTTAGCACGTCTTCCTAAAACCTCATTACCTAACACCTCTTCTGCCTCTGTTGTCACAAGTTTTTCTTTTTCAACTGGACAACCATCTTTCACTTCATAAGCTCGACCACTGGTGTCAACTGCATGCACCAAATCATTATCCTGGAAATAACTCTCCTCATTAAAAAATGCCTCACAGCTTGAACTATGCATCCATTCTCCAGAAAAAACTTCACAAAAATTACTACGATTAACTATTCTCTTCCATCTACTATTTCTTTTGAAATCATAAATTGCCTTGTTTAGCTTCCTAATTCTATTGATTATCAAAATAAATAACTTACGTTTAATTTCAAATGCCTGATCAATAACTTTCTCAACTTTTTTTTTTCTCTTATAAAAAACCACTTTCTGTTGACCTTTCTTAATATTTTTTAACAAATTGCCAATTATCCTGTTGCGGAACATTCGTTTACGAATGTCCCTAAACGGTTGTTTCCTTCTACTATCATGCACAGAGTTATCTCTTGCTCTAGCAGTAACATTTTTCATTGGCCTTTCCTTTCCGTTTGAATTGCTTCTCTTTTTCTGGACTGAAACATTTTCTGTAGTAATATTTTTTTTACTACAAATATTTCTTATGAATGTTTTTGTACTCTTACCCGGTGCTTTCTTGGTGACTTGACAAATCTTTTTGTTAGAGGACTGCTGCTTTTTTTCATTAACCTGCTGTCTTTGACGTTTTGCAGCCTTTCTCACTCTTTCTTTGGTTGGCATGCTGAAATCTTGAAATGATCTGCAGTTGAATCTGTGGTAAAATATAATAAAAAATGTTATTAACCACTATTACCCAACAGTAAATCAATAACAGTAATCAAAAACTTAAAACACTACTTGACATTTTTACATAGAAGATTTTTTAGTGCTTGGCAAATTTAGAATACAGAAATAGCAGAAAAGAAATGGAATTTATATTCATGTTACCTGTACTATTTTATATGTGAATCTGATCTAATTTTATGAGCATATTTTAATATTTTATTGAAGACACTACACATAACCTGTTTTTGAAGGTGTCTTTATTTTTAAATTAAATGGTTTACAATTTTACTTTTTATTTATTATAAATTTTTAAAATAAATGTTTATAGTTCCATAGGCTCAAGCACGTCAGCTTCCCATCCTATGTCATATAATTCGGACAAATCTGCATCCTCATCACGTTCTTCTTCATCCTCAGGATTTAAATCATCCAAGGGATCAACATCCACTGATGTTTCAATTACGAATTCAATGATGAGGTCAAAATCAACTGATTGCTGATTGTCGCTCATGTTGATGTTGTCTTTATCTTTAAAGAAAGATAACAACAATGAGATGTTGCAGAGTAAGAGACAAATCTCAGAGATTATAATAGTAAAATTGTTTAACAAGAGTAACATTTTGCAGCTATTATATAGCCATGTCCAACGATGCTGAGCAGGTGAAGCCTATGTCTAATTTTTCAGTGAACAGGACTCATCTCTTCTTAACCTTGGATAAGCCTCACCGACTCTGTGTCCCCTGCACATACTTAAATGTAAAGGGGCAGATTTATGTTAAATGGCACATCCCCAGGCATGCACCAGTTAACGTGCACCGCTGCAGAACCACTCATGGTGTGCCGCATTTACAATCAGATAGGAGAAAGCTACGTCAAAACCCTGCGCCTGCTTGAAGCAGGCATAGGTCTTGACGCAACATTGTGGAGATGGGGCACCCCTGAGCCTTGCTGGAGCTGAATCACACTTGCGATACAACTCCAGCAATGCGCCACCTTTACGGCACAGATGCGTCACGCATCTGTGCCATTTTTGCCCCATGCTGCGCCGCATTGTAAATGCAGCACACCATGTGTGGCGGAACAGCAGCGCAGGATGACTGGCACATCCCTGGTGATGCGCCAGTCATCATAAATCTATCCCTAAGCTTCTTATCTTGTTAGAGATGAACCGCCATATGTATCATCAAACTATTTTGCATTTCCTAAATAGCGAATTTTAAGGGATAAATAGCAATTCTTTACCATTCCTAATTTGCGATGAGCAAATTGCTAATTGCAAATTACCCATTCATTTCCATGGGCCAGGAGGCCCATAGGAATGAAGGTGCAATTTGCGATTAGCAATTAGCTCATCGCAAATTAGGAATTTTTCCAAAGGTGCAGGGGTGTCTCAAGAACACCCTGCTGCACCCCTGAAAAAGAAATTTTGGGGCATATGGCGCACATACATGCCCTAAGGGCATGTATGGGCGTCATATGGCACCTTTTGTTTTTTGGAAAAAAAGCTTTTTGAAAAGAATTCGCAAATTACCACCAACTAGAAGTTGGTGGTAATTTGCAAATCCTTAATGGCATTTTTTGCATATTTTTTGTTTGATACATTGCATTTAAGGAATCGCAAAATTTGCAAATCCTTCAGTACAATCGCAAAATAAGGAATAGCAATTTTTGCTATTCCTTATTTTGCATCAAACTTGTTTGATACATACCATTTGTCTAATTAGCATTCGCAAAGGCCGAAATTCGCAGAATTTTGACCTTTGCGAATGCTAATTAGCTTGATACATATGGCCCCAAGTGAGGCCTGTCTTGCAACATGGTGCATCTTTTGCATCACTGCTGCATCGGTTTCATGTGGCACGTTTTTTTTACACCATGACACATCTGCCTAAATGCATCAATTTGTAATTTTGTCGCCTCATAGCAAATCTTTTGCACCGCCGCTGCA
This sequence comes from Lissotriton helveticus, assembly GCF_964261635.1. Classification (NCBI taxonomy): domain Eukaryota; kingdom Metazoa; phylum Chordata; class Amphibia; order Caudata; family Salamandridae; genus Lissotriton; species Lissotriton helveticus. The sequence continues at coordinate 343,864,950 of NC_136060.1, read as the reverse complement.
TCAGAAAAGTGACGCACAGTGGCGCAAAAGAGGCATACACCTATCATAAATCTGTCCCTAGCATTTTAAATGATTAATTCAGGATGACGATAAGGTGTGGCCTATCCAGAGGTTTGTTTAAGGTGAGGCCTACTCAGGATTGCAGATTAAAGTTACGCTTGATGAAGAATACAGAGGAGATAATACATGTAAAGGCCTACCAATGAAGTAAGTAATGTCCACTTTATTGCGCCAGTCATCATAAATGTATCCCTAAGCTTCTTATCTTGTTACAGATGAACCGCCATATGTATCATCAAACTATTTTGCATTTCCTAAATAGCGAATTTTAAGGAATAAATAGCGATTCTTTACCATTCCTAATTTGCAATGAGCAAATTGCTAATTGCAAATTACCCATTCATTTCCATGGGCCAGGAGGCCCATAGGAATGAAGGTGCAATTTGCGATTAGCAATTAGCTCATCGCAAATTAGGAATTTTTCCAAGGGTGCAGGGGTGTCTCAAGAACACCCTGCTGCAGCCCCTGAAAAAGAAATTTGGGGGCATATGGTGCACATACATGCCCTAAGGGCATGTATGGGCGTCATATGGCACCTTTTGTTTTTTGGAAAAAAAGCTTTTTGAAAAGAATTCGCAAATTACCACCAACTAGAAGTTGGTGGTAATTTGCAAATCCTTAATGGCATTTTTTGCATATTTTTTGTTTGATACATTGCATTTAAGAAATCACAAAATTTGCAAATCCTTCAGTGCAATCGCAAAATAAAGAATAGCAAATTTTGCTATTCCTTATTTTGCATCAAACTTGTTTGATACATACCATTTGTCTAATTAGCATTCGCAAAGGCCGAAATTCACAGAACTTCGGCCTTTGCAAATGCTAATTAGCTTCATACATATGGCCCCAAGTGAGGCCTGTCTTGCAACATGGTGCATCTTTTGCATCACTGCTGCATCAGTTTCATGTGGCACGGTGTTTTTTACACCATGACACATCTGCCTAAATGCATCAATTTGTAATTTTGTCGCCTCATAGCAAATCTTTTGCACCGCCGCTGCATCACAAAAGTGATGCACAGTGGCGCAAAAGAGGCATACACCTATCATAAATCTGTCCCTAGCATTTTAAATGATTAATTCAGGATGACGATAAGGTGTGCCCTATCCAGAGGTTTGTTTAAGGTGAGGCCTACTCAGGATTGCAGATGAAAGTTACGCTTGATGAAGAATACAGAGGAGATAATACATGTAAAGCTCTACCAATGAAGTAAGTGATGTCCACTTCATTGCACCAGTCATCATAAATGTATCCCTAAGCTTCTTATCTTGTTACAGATGAACCGCCATATGTATCATCAAACTATTTTGCATTTCCTAAATAGCGAATTTTAAGGAATAAATAGCGATTCTTTACCATTCCTAATTTGCGATGAGCAAATTGCTAATTGCAAATTACCCATTCATTTCCATGGGCCAGGAGGCCCATAGGAATGAAGGTGCAATTTGCGATTAGCAATTAGCTCATCGCAAATTAGGAATTTTTCCAAAGGTGCAGGGGTGTCTCAAGAACACCCTGCTGCACCCCTGAAAAAGAAATTTGGGGGCATATGGCGCACATAAATTTTAACAACATTCCTTTACCTCAAAAACGATTTTCAAGTCATAATTTGAAAACACTGCCCACGGGGAAATGACTTAAAATGTCCTTAAGACACATGAAAGTGTTTTTTTAAAGCCTTTGCAAGTTTTTGGGTCACTTTTAACATGGCTATGTAACTCAAACAGTCAAAATCTAAATTTACCATGCACAGGTGGGACCATATTTACAAGGAATGTGCCCCACGGAGAAAGGTCTTTTAATGTAATATGGGAAAAATGACATCAGAGACACTGAAATGCTTTATAAAGAAGCATACACCATTATGTCCTTGTCATAAATTTAAAAACCATTCCTTTTCCCCCAAAACGATTTTCAAATCATAATTTCAAAACACTGCACATGGAGAAATGACTTAAAATGTCCTTAAGACACATAAAAGCGTTTTTGATTGCCTTTGCAGCATGTTTGTGTCACTTTTAACATGGCTATGTAACGCAAACATTCAAAATCTAAATTTGCCATGCACAGATGGGAGCATATTTACAAGCAATTTGCTCCACAGAGAAAGGTCTTACATTAAAATGGGAAAAATAACATCAGAGACACTCAATTGCCTTATAATGAAGCATACACCATTATGTCCTTGTCATAAATATTATAACCATTCATTTTCCTCAAAAACGATTTTCAAGTCATAATTTGAAAAGACTCCACAGCTCCTATGCACAATAACACCCTGTCAGTACTAATACTTCACATTTTCTCCAATTACATTTTCTCAAAGAAACAAAATCTATTTGTAAAACACTTGAGACAAAGCAACATTTGAAGAACACAACTTTCTTCATAATTTTCTCCTTAAAGCACACTATTCTCTATCTAAATTAAAGAAATCTTTTCTCACCTTAGCAAATACTTTGAGTTTCAAAACAGTCTCAGAAACACACCAATTTGTCTTCAGCAGAGCAAAAGGTATGCACTCCAGAGTCTGCAGCTATCAAAAGCACAGAAATGCTGTAATTCTTCACACATATCTCTCATGTCACCCAATCAAAACTCTTCCCTCACTTTTTTTCAAATGAAAACCCTTCCCCCCTCTGCCATTTGATGCCTTTTCTGCATGGCAACCACGTCTTGGAAGACCTCTGGTGTTTGCAAGTTCACACAACAATGTTGCAATTGAACTCTGAACTCTCAGTGCACCTCATATCCAGTGCATTCTTTCATTTAATGATTTTTTCTTGACCACTCAAAATACATCTTTCAAACAACTCATCAATGCACCCTAACTTTCTGTTTTCAGCAATCAAAATCCACCAATCACTGTTACTGCTTCATTAACACAGAAACTCCACAGTTTTTTTCATTTTAAACTCTTATTTTTTCAACTGCCATTTCATTGCCACACTTCATCTGACTGCAGGAGAACCTTCTCTCACCATGTTTTCTGTCTGGATTGTTGGACATAGTTACATCTATTGGGCTCAGAGGTATGCTGAGAACAGGAATTTACCTAACCTCAATTTACAAGATGTGGAAATTAAGTGGTTTGGCCACAGAGGATTAAAATGTCACCAATTGATACCATTGGTGAAAACCTTTATGCATTTGCCAAAACCTGACCTGTTAATTGTGCACTGTGGAGGTAATGATTTGGGCACTTTGACTGGGGTAGGTCTGGAAATGCTTTTAAAGGACACCTTTGAGCAATTGATGGCACTTTTTCCTCAGACTGCCTTGGTATATTCAAATATATGCCAAAGACAGAAATGGAGGTGGTCAAACCAATTTTGTCCACAAATTGAGAAGTCGAGGAAGCATGTAAACAAATCTGTTTCAGCTTACATGAGAGACCATGGAATGGGCTCCCTGTACAACAATAACTTGCGTTACTACATGCAAGATATCTACAGAGGAGATGGAGTTCACTTCTCAGATGAGGGCAACAGAATTTTCATTCTGAATTTAAGACTGTGCATTGGTACCTACTTATAAGTACCTAAATGTACCATAAACCCAAAAGCTCTTCTCAGAGCTACCCTACATCTGATCACTCACAATTATTATTTTACTCTAACATTTTTCACTAATTTTCAACAAAGTACGCTCCCTGGGGCGCTACCCGGTACGCGAACCGGGAGCTAACCTCGCTAAATTTTTAAAAAAATGTTTTTTTTTCTCACATATGGGCCTCCTCAGCCACCCTCAGAAAACCTAGGGGGTCAAGATAAGTCTACCGTGCCCCCTTCTACCCATTCTGAACATTATTTGCCCTCCATCTTGTATCTTAATTCGACCGAAACACAAAATGGTGGACTCCCGTAACGCTTAAGGTTCGCGAACCGGGGCGCTCGCCAGTTCGCGTACCGGGTCGCTCCCTGGGAAGCGCACCATCAAAAAAGGTGGGAAAGTAGTTTACAGAAAAGCGACTGGAGACAATTTCACCAAATATAGATTACCTCATACTACATACCAATGCCTACCATTTTCACAAATTTGATTGAAATTCCATTTAACCATTTAGCCTGTAGACCTCTTTAAATACCCTGAGGTAAATTACTTCACAAAACACATCTGAAGTGTTGGAATTGACAACCAATTAAAATGTTACTTTCATTTTCTACTTTTTTTACCTGACATTTGATTGGCTATGTACCTGAATATATATAAAGGAAGAGAGAGAATCACAGCCATTTTGACTACTACTTCCTGAACTACATTGCAAGATCATTTTCACTCACAACTTAAACTTCTTTTTAGAAGGTGAGATATTATTTTATAAATTTGAAAACATTTTCAGATAGTTATATACTATCCCTCTGTAAGAGTTAGACATTGAGAAAGGCTTCTTTATTATAATTATGGATTGATTTAGGTTTCTGTGGTATAATTATGAATTTACTTAGGCTTCTTCACAGGCACTTTTTAATAGTACTACTTCACGCCTGAAACCATACAGTGCCCATAGATTACTTCTCTGTTATAAACTCACAAGTACCTGTCTGAACTTAAACCCAACAGTGCCCTATCTCTACTGATATATTTATTTTTTATGCAAATTACAGCAATAAAATGGAAGGTGAGCAGAATGTTTCCTTCGAAATTGTTCTGGAGAACAACACAGAAAAAGATATTGAGGACAATGATGACTCAGATTTCATGGATGAATCACGGGACCATGAATTAGTTCAATGTGTAGAATCTGTGGATCATTTACTTCATTATGATGACGGTCAAATGTGGGAACTTATGTTCACTCAACAAGAGGACATATCGGACAGTCAAATGCTAGACGTTCTATTAAATTTTGAAAAACAATCCGAAAAATAAAATTGTATGTAATATTAAAAAATTGTTTGAGTCTTTAATCATTTTTATATGTAATTCATAAACTAGTTAAATGTTAGAAATGTTATTAAATTTTCAAACACAATCACAATAATAAATAATTGCTTAAAAAATAAAAAATAAATAAAAATAATCAACAAAACCAACAATCAATTAACATACAGTATTTGAAAAGTCTATCATTCTTTTTTCCTTATAGTACGCTGCCCAGAACGCTTCCCGGTTCGCGAACCGGGCGCTACCCACGGAAAAAAAACAAAAAAATATTTTTTTTTTGCCCCGCGGGGCCCTTTTAAAGCCTCCACATTAAACCTAGGGGGTCAGGGAGGATCTACTATGCCCCCTTATGGTCATTTCCCCCTTTGTTTTGGGCTCCTCTTGTCTCTCAATCCTACCGAGAGACAAGATGGCGGCCGCTCCGGACTGTTTAGAATGTTGACAGACACCGGAGAGCCAATCAGCTTCGCTATGCGAAGATCCGTTACGCGTAAAGTCCGCGAACCGGAGCGCTGCCCGGTCCGCTGTTACAGATATATATCTTTTTTGGAACGTTAATTTCTCAAAATCCACTGAAGCACATATATTGAGACCTAGAAAAGGCACATCGGGCTACCAGTCCCTACAATTTTGCCAAGTTTTGTGGAAATCCATTCAGCCGTTCGGGCTAAAAGTGAGGCCAACCGCCCTATGGAAAACTCAATGTTAAAAACGCGTTTTGGGACCCCCCTTTTTTCTCGGCCCCCCCTTGACGAACCCCCCCAAATTTCTAGGGGCTGCTCAGAAACAAAATGTTCCATTTTCCAGAAAATTTCAGCCAATTCCGTCCACAAACGCCAAAGTTATTAGACATAGAATTTTCAAAAATCCCATAGGGAAAAAATCCTAACTATATATACCTACTGGCGACCGCCAGTAGGTAATAGATATATATATATAGATATATATATGTATATATCTATATCTATACTACTATTATAAAGAGAGAACTGTGAACCTTTGAGGCGGGTAAACTGGGGAACCACAGCGCCAATCAAAACACCCAATACAGCGTTGGAAAGGTCAGGGTAAGCAGATGGTCATAGGCTATATATCAGCAAAAAATATATGTTACAAGGGCGAAGTACGTTCTTTGCCAAAGTAGTCCCTTGGAAGTAGTGCCGTGTCTGAGGTGGGCATGTGCGCTAACGAGGAACGTGCTGACATCACCGTCAGACATTTTGGTAAAGTTCAGGCAGTAAACCAGGAGCGCGAGGAGGAACTGCCAGGAGCACGAGGAGCAGCGACAGGAGCGCGAGGCTGAGGAGCGGCTGCGCCCGCGGTGGCCTAAGATAGAGGTCCGACATGCCCAGGAGTAGGAGCAACCACGAGCGCGGGGAGGAGCGGCCAGGAGCGCGAGGCTGAGGAGCGGCGGCGGCGGTGAGTGTCACCCGGTATTTGGCCCACGGCTGCACAGGTGGTTGGGGGCCTGGGATTCGAAACGCGACATGCTGCCGGTGGTCTGTGGGGGCCCTGAAGGTGGTGGTTGCGCTCCGGAGGACTGCACACTGAGCCTCATTGCCCCCGGACAACGTCGGGGCGGGCTGCTAGTATATATATATATATATATATATATATATATATATATATATATATATATATATATCATATATATACCTATATACACACACAGGATACATAGAGAAAATTCAGTAAAAAGCTAAGTTATGGTTAGTCTTAATTATTACACGTTAACGTACTTTGAGATAAAGTAGGTCACGATTCAGAACTAAACCTCTCCAAAAAAAACAACCACCACCACCCATCACCTTCAAGTTATATGTAAAATGAACAAGTAACATATAATTGTAAAACTGAATTTGCGATATACTTTTTGAGCTGCCCATGTTGGAAGTACGAGTTTTCCAGCGCATAAATGTATTCTAGAGCATATGAGGGCTCTACATATCCTGATTATCTAGTTGCTAGGCATTTCAAGGATGTACATGCCAGCAATGATAAGCTTCTCTGGCTTTTTGTTGTAGATCGTGTACCCAAGAGTATCAGATCAGGGTGTAGGACACTAGCGCTGAGATGTTTGCAGTCCAGGTGCATGCTGGAACTTGATTCTTTCGCGCCAAATGGATTATTCATGAGAGAGGACTTAAATGATTTATGAAGTTAGCTTGCTACATGTAAGACATCTGGTTATTCGTCGAGGGGGTTAAGTACCCACCTCAATTAATAATCCCAATCCTTGTCAGGGTGAACCACTAAAGTCACTAAATAAATCTGAGCTCAATCCCCGGGAGGATAAGACACAGACCAGACAGGCTTAACGTAGAGGTAAAGTGTTAAGGAGTCATGTAGTACTAAAATAGTAATAAAGTCGGAATGCAAGACAATAAAACCCCAAAGTGAATTAGAAAAATAGAGTTAAATTTAATAAACAAAATGATACCAACATGACAGAAATCCAATAAGGGAACCGGAGATATACATTTGTAAACTTACAAGTAGAAATAGAATCAAGAAGCATACAGTGCAATGCTAGTCAATGATCATGGTAGAACAGGACCTTGGTGCAATTTCACAGGGACCGCAATGGACAGTGAGTCAGATCCACTAACCAGGTTCATCCTGGTCAAAGATTTTACCATCTAACTTTATTCCTTAAAGGTCCAATTCATCATAAGAATATACTTTAACCCCCCCAACCCCCCACTCCCTCCGGACCTCAGAGCAGGCACTTTAATATCCTCACAGGGTGCAAGGCAGAGGCCATAGCAGGGTCTAGTCCAGGTTCAGTTGCAACTGGCCAGCTTGTTGTGTCCCTGTAACTTTAATGGGACATCTGTCTTTTGACCCCTGAAGTCCACATCTTTGCTCTGGGTACAACAGAGAGAGCAGGTTCAGTTCTCCAGGGCTCTTTTCGGGTTGAAGACAGCAGATTCAGTCCTCCTCTGAACTTCCTCATGTCCAGGAGTATTCTGAAGTGGGTGCCTGGTAGTGCCACAGTTATGCCTGGCTCAAGCTAGTGCGTGGGAACTACCCTTGGGGATGCCCTAACCAGTGGAATAAATGTTCCCAGGGCTAACTCTAACCACTTTGGGCATTTTCAAGATGGCAAAGGGCTTCAGCCACACTTAACCTGGAGCCCCAAATGTTATACATAAACCCATCAGATGGGCCAAACAGAGTGTGGCACTGTAATGTTAAAAGAGGTCTACTGTGATTGGGGCCTGACTGGCTGTGGATCCTCAAGTGCCCATGTGTCAGCTAATATTTGCCTGCACAAGGAAGGCCTCTTTGAAGTACGACTCAAGTGTCTAAGAAGAAGCTCCAGTAGATCTGGCTGGCCGAAGTCAGAGAACAAAATGCAGATTTTGAGCTTGATTTAGAGTTAAACAGAAAGATTTCTCCATTACAAGCATGGAGGATATCCCATCCGCTGTTTTACAAGTGCATTATATCCAATGGCACTTGTAATACAGGGGACAGTACACCATCCGCTGAACTCTAAATCGGCCCATTAGCTTCTAGGGATTTCATACAGGGCAAATGTGACTTTCTAAAAATTACTTTTCCATAGTATTTAGAACAGAACAAATCTGATTTCAACATTGAATAGAATTTTTAATAGCTATTAAAATAGTTGTTTAATTTTTTTTCTAGCTAGTACCATTCCAGAGATACAGTATTAGTGTTTAATATTGCATACCAGTGTTTTCCTATAGAACAGCGAGTCTTGCTACATTGAAAATTGCCTTCAGGTGCTAGACACTGCCTTCAGGTGCTAGCCACTGTAAGGACATGTTTAAAGTTAAGCTTTTATATGTACTACTTTTAAATGACATGCACCCTACTTTTATGGGCAATAAAGCCCACTTAGTGGTAACTTATAAATAGTTAAAAAGGAAGGTTTAGGTCTGTCAAAAGGGTTTATATTAAGAAGTCTCCTTTGCAGTTGTAAAACTGCCCACCAGGCTACAATGGGACGTCTAGAGACAGTTTTGACAGTGATCCTGCAATAGGTGTCACAATGAGTGCTGCAGCTCACTAGTAGCATTTAATTATTCAGCCCTGGGTACACTCAGGACCATATACTAATGACTAATAGAGTGCATGTTATTCTGAAATTTGTAGCGGTGCATCATAATCACCGATAGTCAGCACGCACATATTTAGAGGACTGTATTAATGTGTGATCATTAGAAATGTAGTATTAAGGTAGCATATATTAGTGCAAATAGAAATGTAATCATGTCACTTATGTAGTTCAATGTAGTGTTTAATCGGAAATTTATATTAGATGATGTTTAGAGAATTAGTACGTGTATAAAGTGATGCATTAGAAGTAAGCGTGCACCATATTAAAGTTGCACATGTAGTTGATTATTCATGTATGCAGAGAAACGAAATTAATACTTATAATGTGCCTCAGGAAATGCATGCTTAAACGTGTAAAAGCCTAAATGATTTTCTATGCTTGCTATGAAAGGCCTTTTCGTGATTTTTTATGTTAGCAGAATCTTGTAAGCCGAAATGTATTTTCCTTGCGAAGGATCTTGGTGGAATGTATTCAGTAGATTTTGTGTGCGTGCAAGGCTGTTTCACTCACATGTTTTCTGTTGCAGGTGCAAGGACACACATCTCGTTAGGCAGAATAACTCTTTGTTTTAGGAGTTAGAATGGTAGGAGAGCTGCCATGGGAGTGTAAAGGAATGCAGATATGATGCTTTCAGCGGAGAAGGTGCATGGTACCCAAGGACACTTCCACGGTTTTTGGATGGAGTCAGAGTTTCGATGGAAAAGTACGAGAAGGAAGAACTGTTCGAAGGGGCGTGTGCCAATGTTTTGTGATTTTGTATTAGGGATAGTGCCCCGAAGGTGGAGAAGCAGAAAGGATTGAGAGAGGAGAGAAGGGCAGGAGGGGAAGCTAGAAGGAGCATCTTAGAACGAGCTCTATAGCTTTGACTACTTACCTATGCAAAATGAGTGTACTTCTGAGGAAGTCTTCACTGTTGACACCTTTTTCTCTTGCCTGGGGATGATGCTAAGTACGGATGTCACTTTAGTGATAGGGTAGGGACAGAAAGATGGTTTTTAATTTCTATTCTAGGTTAATGAATACCAGGATAGAGACTGGAGCAGTCATGCTGTGCCTAACAATTCTTCTGATCTGAGTCGGATGAGACTCTTGCGTAGGATTATGTTTGTATTAGTATCCATTTATTTTCTTAACCTCGTGCTGAGGTGCTTATATGTTCAGTTATTTCTGGCTTTGTAATAAATCCTTGAAAATGTATTTTTAGTCAGTAGTCCTTTGAATTTGAGTTGATTGGTAAGTTGAAAATTGCAATGGGAAATGATTTCTCCCCTTTACACTTCTTAGCAGATAAAAAGGTCCAGGGAAGAATGGATTCTTAAGACTGGTAAGACGAGATAAAAGATAATATAAGAATCCGGTGTTATCAGTTGGTAGCAGAGTAGCATGGTTATCTTTAGAGTAAAGGGAGACCTAGATTAGGATAAGATGTTCCCAAGCACCATAGAATTTAAGGAATGAATGTCCGGTGGATCGTCAGCGGAGGACGACAGCGGCTGATGGAAACTGACGAAGAGTAATGGTGTGGCGAAAGCGGCAGTTCGTGGGAGAGTGAGTATGAACAGGGTCATGTGTTGTTAGATTGCGGTGTTGTTTTGATGGTGTGATGTCTTGTGGAGTTGGAGTGAGTGTTGAGTGATTGTGAGATCAGGCTGTGAGCACGCGCAGCCTGGGAATCATAGGCTCAACAAGTAGCCTGAGAGATTGTGGTGAAGAAGACACGCAGAGAGTTATTGTCAACCATTGAGAGGGAGTCATGAGACGTCATTGACTACCCAGACCGAGATAGGGGGAGCGAATGTGTGAGTGCGTCAGTAACCGACGCTGGTCGTGGGTTGTTGTGAGTGGAACATTGAGCATTTGAAATCTAATCGCTGAGGCAATTGTTCCAATCGGTTGCGGACAGACAGTTGCCAGATTGAGGTAGACAATTACACAAGACTGTGGACGGACAGTCAGAGAAGTGACTGGTTGGTCGTTTTGCGGACAATGGTTATTTCAGAGTATGAAAGGGACACGTGAGTGTGAGAAAATTGTAAAGGGGGGAACTGCTGCGAGCGGAGGAAAAAGTGACGTCAGAGGGTGCCACACTGCGATAGGTCGTTAGTGTGAAGCCGTGCTGGTACTGGTGGATAAGTAAAAGCGTGCTGTGAAAGGAGGAAAGTGATTTTAGCATGAAGTGTTTTAGAGTTTTACGAGACATGTGTAGCGGACAAAAACGGGTGGTTACTCGAGGAAGAGAAGAGGCTCCGTCCGAGGACACCCCAACTCATTACATGGCTATGAATGTGGGGTTGCATACTGGCTCGAGAACTGGTGCAAGATGACAGAAGGAAATGAAGAATTGACCTTTCCCCATTACGGGATGTTTAGATTGGGAGTGTTGCATCGGTTGGAGGCAATTATGAATCTTTGCGACCTTTACCTAGACCAACACAATTGGAAGCGTTGTATGAATGGATTAGGGCAGCTCATGAAAGAAAGAGAGAGTGAAGTTAGGAAAGAGTGAGAAAGTCAGTCAGGGCCTTTCAAGATGCGAGATGGGATGCATTGGCGAAGAGATGGAGGGTGCAAGCGATTGAGGGAGATAAGCTTTTCCCGCTGGTGGTAAAGACAGGAGTCACCCAAAAGAAGTGTGCGGATAAAAGCGATAGAGACACCGATGACAGCTTGATAGAGAGGTCGTTATCAGAGAGACCACCTCCATATAACCCAGACTCAGAAGAGGGAAAGTCAGAGCCGGCAGAGGGAATAGGCGAATCACAGGTTCCAGCTAGTGCCTCCCCCGGAGACTAACGACTGAACCGAACCTTCTGCAGTTCAGGAAGGCTCTGAAAACTTTTCTCTTCCCTTGATTTCCTCCCCTCCCGTGATGTCCCCTCCTGACCACAGGTTCTAGCGCCGGGATGCTCCAGGGTTACTGCGCGCTCTATAAAAACCTTAAATAATAATAATAATAATAGTTGGGAAACTCTCAACTGGAGGGATGGGAACACAGATCCTAGTGAGCACGGAAGTTAAGGGGGTTACGGATGTTAGGAGGTTGCCGGACGCCCTTACGGTGCCGGTTACCATTGGTCCCATAGTGTCGGTGTACGATTCAGGTCAAGTTAGGAATGGGAGTTCATCACAGTCAAGGGTAGAAGAGAGAATTAGGCCTGGAGGGAATGGCACGACGAGCGGAATAGATCATTTACTGAGGCCCTCAGAATCGAGTATGCCATTGCCAGCCACTGAAGACTCGTCAAGGGGACAGATGGAGATAAGGACGGTGAGGCCGACATCCCTTGCTGACTCAAGGTCAGACCTACGAATGTGGGAGCCACCTGTGAGTAATAGAAATGACAGAATGACAGCAGGGAGTTGGGAAAGCAGGAGTGAGGAGAATAGACCAGCCCTTAGAGACACAGTTGAAGGAAATAGATGCAGGGAACAGTGCAGTGGAAGAAAAGAATCGAGTAGTGCATCTAGTTGAGGAACTTTAAAAGGAGTCATAAGGGCAAAGATGCTGGATGTAGTGAGACTAAAAGCAGAGGTAGATCAGATAATTGAAGCAAACTTGCCTTTGGAGAGAGTGGAGCATAACGAACCGGATGAGTTACTGTTTGTAGCAAAGGATGTGATTCGTAAGGCAAGGTCGGCACATGAGAAACTGTCTGACTTACCAAAAGGTATGCGGTGGATTTGTCCAAAACAAAGATGTTACAAGGGATTCACAGGTTACAGTACAGTGATCAGGAACTGCAAGAGAAGTGAGTCATTGGACTGAGAACTCACATTCAGGAATTTATTATAGGGATACGCGCGTGGAGTATGCTCGATAAATGGGAAGAAAGATGGTCCAAAAAGAAGAGTGCCAAAAAGAGCGTAGGAGAGACACCGCCTCCAGGAGGGGGAATGCTGGGAGTACATAATTACCCTTTGTGAGAAGTAGCTAGTGGAGGGTATGTGTATGTGCCTTGGAGTAGAGGTGATGTGGCAGCGTTTACAAATGACTTCCCTAAGCTGAGGCAGAAGCCAGTTGAATGGTACAAACAGGTTGATCGTTTTGTTAAGATCTCAAAAGTGTTGTGGATTGATTTGAATACGCTGTTTGACATCGTAGTTCAGAGCGATTTGTTGGCAGCTTGTAAAGTCGCTATTGATTGGCCTACTTCTGAACCAGATAGGGATTCTGTTATGAATGGTCCTTCACCTATTGTCATGAAAAAGTTTGAACAGGTGATTACATGGCTGAAGTCTAAGGTAACGCCACAGGATATTGATTGGGTCAAGATAGATCGAACAGTTCAGGAACCAAAAGAGACAGTACATGAATACTATGAGAGAATTTTGCAAGTCTTCAAACAGTACAGTGAGCTAGATACTTTAGACCCAAAGGACATGGGGCAGTTTTTTTCGATGTTTGTTTTGGGTCTGAGACCAGAGATTAGCCTCATGATTCAACAGCATTTGATCTGCTGGCAGAACAAACCAGTGGACGAGATACTGCGATACGCATGGTATTGCAGTGATGAGGTAGACTCAAAACATAGGAAGCTTAAAGATAAGCTGATCAGTGGCGTCACTAGGGTTGGTGTCACCCAGTGCGGGTAACTCATGGTGTCACCCCCTCATGACTTACATCATGAATCCATGATGCCCCCCAGATACCCTTACACGGCTTTACACAGGGACTAAAATGCACATGGCACCCGTGTGTCATGTGCAGCTACACAGATGTCCTGGACAGTACAGGACACACACACTACGCATGGCACCAGTCTACCCTTGCCCAGTTAGACACAGGTTTACTGACAGCACAAGAATCCTACATGCCCGTTCAGGGCTACACTGTTTCCGGGCATAGCATGTTACGTCTGCAGGGACTCAGAAAGATGCGCACAGTAACATATGGAAACATGACACCCACATGCAACTCATAGTCAGTGGTCAGTATGTTACACTTGCACACAATAGCGCAACTACAGATCAAAGCAGTTTACTGGGTATATCGCACGCTCAGACACAAGGAGCACAGGCTGTAATCGTCAAAGGGCATACTTTCAAACACAGCGAAGGAAAGAATGGGGGTGCCACTTACCAGCTGCAGAGAAAGACAAGCGTGCACCTGGCGCTGCAAAACCCTGGTTCACTTCCACGGGTCGGTTAGCCAGAGTTCAGCCTGCAGGGACTTCTTTTTCTTTTGGTTTTCCTGAAATTATTCCTCTTGCCCGCATCGCAAGAATCTCAGGGGCGGACTCCATCCTCCCCTTTCTTGTTGTTGGGTCAGGTAAGATTTTTGAGGCCTTGGAGTGTTTAGCACGCCACTTTTCTCTTGTAACACACTGTTTGCTACCTCTCACATTTTGTTTGCTTTAGATACTTGCACAAGTGCCACCATTGCCTACGTAAAGTTTGTTCTAGTCTAGTGCTTGAGTGTCTGCCATATTATGCAGTATTATACCTCTAATTGTACTGTTTTCTCTTGTAACCTGCACACGTCACTTTTTCCTCCTGTATTGCAACGTTTGCTACCAACCTCATGTATTTGGTTTGCTCACAATTGTCACTTTTGCCACAAGTGACTTAATGTTTGCTTTTGTAATTTGTTCACTTGTTATTTTTAAATCATCATGTATCATTAGAGTTCCTATTGTGAAGCGCTCTGACGCCTCTTTGGGTAAAGTCCGCGCTATATAAAAAGCAATAAATAAACTTTTTGGTGCTCGAGGATCGGCTACTGCAGGAAGGGTTGGCGGAGGGGCCCTCTGAATGTCTCCCCCTGGAGCGTTAGGAGAGGCAGGAGAAAGCCATCAATCACTGTGGAGACAGGCATGGGCAGCGCTGCCTCTGCTTCAGCATTCCGCCTCCAAGAATAATATGCTGCTCTGTGCTCCCCTCTGATTGCAAAGGGCAGGAAAGTGAGAGCACGGGCGTTATGTCCCGCGGGGCGGCTGCAGTGTAGAGGGTACGGGAGGATGTGTAGTGAGCTGAGCGCCGAGACAGCACTGTGTGGTGCAGAAACCACGGGGTGATGCCCACTGCATTGTGCGGATGGGAGGCGCGCAATGGGCACTGGACATAGAGTCAGTACATAGTAAGCGCTCCGATGCCCTGTCAGGGGTAGTAACGCTATATAAATGCAATTACAATTCCAGAGACCTACGTGCAGTGGGGCCAGCGCTTAATATTGCAGGAGGGTGGCATGCTGTGAGCGCGGTGTACAGAGCTTGGCACCGCCGTGCAAGGGGGCGCTGAAGGAGGGTGTGCAGCAGGTGCACCGGTGGGCACGGGGCACGAGAGGTGTGCTCCTGCAGGGGATGCTGGATAAAAAATGAGTGAGTAACTGTGGTAGTGATATCCAGTGGGGAGGGACGCAAAGTAATGCATTGTGTTTTAATGTTGCCACCCATGTGACCTCTCAGCCACCTCGAAGCCCACCGATGCGCTAGAATTGCACAAGCATAGAAGAAATGCAATAGTTGAGGGCCATGGCAAAGGGTGTTCTCGGTGGACGCACCCTGAAGTGCAGAAGAGGTAAGTTTGAGGCAGGAAAATGAGGGAGTTTCGAGAAGTTCAAGTGAATGGGGTGAGGCAACGAGGAGGCAGGGTGTTGTGCATGACTCGGGATCCAAGGTGAGATGGCGGAGGCACGTGGAGGGCAGGATCAGGAAACAGGAGCCCTCATTGCGTGGCACGATGAGCCAGGACTCGGCCGGGCTTCTGGAGAGCATTAGCAGCCAGCCCGCGCTGTTACTTGTAAAGAAGCTTTTTAAAACGTCAGGTCCGGGAGCCACGTCACGACATGAGTGACGTTTCGAACGTCATTGACGTCCGGATGCTGAAAAGTCATAGCCTAATAATTGGGACAATAATTTTGGCCGGCGGCCGGGTAAGGTTCGACAGACAGAAATATTATTTTGCATTTTGGTGTTACGGACACGGACTCCGTGAAACCAAAATGCAAAATAATATTACTGTCTATCAAACCTTACCCGGCCGCCGGCCAAGATTATTGTTGACACGGACCATGGTGTCACCCCTTTCGATGGTGACACCCGGTGCGGTCCGCACCCCCCGCACCCCCCTAGTGACGCCACTGATGCTAGTTCAAACGCAAACAGCCGACAAGGGACTCCAGATACAGCCCAGTGGAGGGACGTTAGGGAGAAGACAGGGACGCTATCAGGGAGGAACACAGAATGGTCAGGATGAGGGAAAAGGAAAATCAGTAAACCCCAAAACAGGAATGGATGTGGCAACACTGAAAAAGACCACTGCGTGTCATTTTTGTCACCAGATCGGGCATTGGAAACGCAAGTGTCCATTGAACCCAGCAAAGCAGCTGCAGCAGGAGGTTGAGCCGAACAGGTACCTGAAATGGTTAATACCGTGATAAGGCCGAGATCTATGAAAGGGGGACACTGGTCCCACAAGCACAGGTTCCCCAGTCACCGAGCATCCCACAATTGGTTCAAACATACCAGCAGATGCCTCTCTTTGATGGGTCTGACGAGTACAGCTCTGACCCGTTGGCATGACGGTGCCTGAGGGGGAGGAGGACTGCACTCTTGGGGCAGTCCTGGAGGTAGAACAGAGGGGACCGGTTGTGGAAGCTGATGTTGATGGTCCTCCTACCACCTTTTTGATTGACACTGGTGCTACCCGTTCTACTATGAGATTTGCAGTAATCCCTAACCTTCCCCTCTCGGGACAATCAATCCAAGTTGTATGAGTAGCGAACAAGAAACTGACAAGTCCATTGACTGAGCCGATTCCTGTGAGAATAGGATCTTTCCGAGATAGACACCAGTTTGTGGTATGTGACTCAAGTCCAGTCTTCCTGCTAGGAAATGACCTTTTGTGTAAGCTTAACTGCACTATCTATTGTACCCCCAAGGGAGTAGAATTGCAGACCAATGACGCCACATTTAAGGTTGTAAATCAACACTTGAGTGTTGAAATGTACCCTGTGGTGACAGCTTCCAATTGACCTAAGAGATTCAGTTTCGCCAAAGGTGTTGGATTTCACAGGAGAAGAGATTGGACTGATCAAATGAGTTGAGCCAGTCAAGATCCAGGTTAAGCAAAATGTTGAGTTTCCAAGAACACCCCAGTATAATCTGTCACCAGAAACAATCGCAGGAATAAAACCTGTAATCGACTCTATGATCAAGCAGGGAATCTTGAAGGAGGTAATGGGAAGTCCATGCAACTCACCCATTATGGGATTGCAGAAACCAAGAGGGAAATTCAGGATTGTGCAAGACCTGCAAAAGGTCAACAATATAGTTATTCCGTGTTGTCTAGTGGTACCGAATCCATCATTGATACTCTTTCAGATTCCATGCAAAGCAGAGTGTTTCATGATGACTGATTTGTGCCAATCATTCCTTTCAATATCACTCCATGAGGAGAGATAATTTATTTTAGCATTTAAGCTGGAAAACCGTGTGTTAACATGGTGTCATATCCCTCAAGGGTATATGGAAACTCCATCAATCTTAAACAAGATCTTGAAGAAGAATTTTGAGAGTCTTGTGCTGCCGCAGGACTCAGTTCTTGTGCAGTACATAGATGATCTCCTGGTCGCTTCAGAGACGGAGGATGCTTGCAGGATTGACACTATCTCCTTGCTGAATCATTTGGCAGAGAACAAGGTGTCCCCAAACAAGTTGCAGTATTGCCTGAATGAGGTGCAATATCTGGGACACCGTATAGAGAAAGACTAGAGAAAGGTGTCACTTGTTCGAATTGAGGCCATTATGGGCATGGCTGTGCCTGCCACACACAGGGAGGTCAGAATGTTCATAGGGATGGTTGGCTACTGTCACCAGTGGATTCCCAATTTCTCTCTGAAAGCGAAGCCCTTGCAGAGGCTGACGCACAAGGATGTGAGTGATCCGGTAGCATGGGACAATGACTGTATGAAAGCATTTTTCGAGCGGAGAGAGGACCTATGTCGTGCTCCGACCCTGGGAATTCCAGATTACAATAAGCCTTTTTCATTATTCTGTTGTGAACAAGAAGTTTGCCCATTATCAGTTTTGACTCAGGATCATGGCGGTGTCCGTAGACCAGTTGCCTACTTCTCAGCTATGTTAGATCCAGTAGCTTCAGCGTTGCCTCAAGTCCGTTGCTGCAACAGGTGTCAGTATTGAAAGGTGTGAAAGAATTGTGATAGGGCATTCTTTAATTGTTTATGTTACGCATTCTCTCAAGTTGCTCAGCACCTGACCAACAATGGACTCCTATGCTAAGAGCAAGTCATACTTGCTGTGGAGAATGTGACTCCGTCTTGAATCCAGCTACTTTGATGTCTTTACCAAACACACTTGATGAAGATTGTGAGGATCATGACTGTCTCGATGTGACTGAACTTTGCACCAAACCAAGACCTGAAATTGTTGATGAACCTCTGTCTGACCCTGATGAGATATTCTTTGTTGATGGCTCATGTTTAAGAGAAAGTGTCGGTCACTTGAGAGCAGCGTTTGCTGTATGTACCATTACGGGAGTGGTTGATGCTGCCTGTCTAGAAGGAGTATAATCCGCACAGGTATCTGAAATCATTGCCTTGACTCGTGCCTGCCTGGCTGCTGATCAAATTAGAATTACCATTTACACTGACAGCCAGTATGGGTTCGGTGTGGTTCATGAATTCGGACAGTTATGGTCACAGAGAGGTTACATGACATCGTCTGGATCTCCTATTACGAACTGGGAGTTTGTGAGGCTACTATTGGAGGCCTTACAGCGCCCTAAGGAGATTGCAGTGGTGAAGTGTACAGCTCATGGGAGGGGGATGGATTTTGTTTCTCTTGGCAATAAATATGCTGATGAAGTTGCATGTTTTTGCGCTGAACAAGGCTGTATTTTCACTGGAGATTACACAGGAGACAGCCAAGAAAGAACCAAGTTCAACATGATGTTGGCCATGGCAGACACTTGGGATGAGCTTAAGAGCCTGCAGGAACAGGTTGCAGAACAAGAGAAAAGTGTGTGGATTAAATCAGGATGTGAGAAAGGGGACGTTGACATTTGGTTCTCGAGTAATGGACGAGCAGTGCTCCCTGATGATCTGTTGAACCCAATGGCAGGACAAATTCATGGTGCAGTACATTTGGGCAGAGATGCAATGGTGCGAGTGTTCAGACAGACGTGGTACAATCTACGATTTTGTTCAGTGGCTGAAGCTGTGTGTCATAGGTGTGTCACTTGTCAACAGATGAATCCTGGAAAGAAGACTATGGTTACATTGAGTCACATTGGGAGGTCGGGGGGACCTTTCAATAGAATACAGTTGGTTTTCATTGAGATGCCTAGGTGCAATGGGGTGAGGTACATTCTGGTGGTGGTGTGTGTGTTCTCGTGATGGGTGGAGGCTTACCCAACACAAACTCATACCTAGATTTGGTTTTACGACCTCTTTGGAATCGGATAGAGGGACACACTTCCACACTTAGGTCATGAAAATGCTTTGTACAGCTGTGAATGTGGACCAAAGACTTCATTGTAGCTATCGAGCAGCGGCTTCTGTAATAGTGGAGCAGATTAATGGGACTTTGAAAGCTCAAATGGCAAAGGTGTGTTCGTCTACGTCTTTGAAGTGGCCTGATGCTTTGCCCCTAGTTCTGATGAGCGTTCGCAGTAGGCCAGACAGGAGAACATGCCTTTTGCCTCATGAAGTGTTGATGGGGACGGCAATGAGGTTACAGTGGTCAGCAATAGTCCCAACGTGAAGATAGACACGTGCTCAAGCAGTGGTCAAGTAGTGGAGGTTCAGGGATCACCTACACCTACCACTTCTATCCAGAAGGAGGTCACCATAGCAGGTAAAATAGCTTTGCTGCTAGAAGAGAGTCGTAGATTTCATGTACATCTTTCGAGGGGTGATTTCAACCTTAATACGTATGCTAAGTTGCTTTACGAGTATATTGATGCCATGGATGGGAAGGATTGTTATTTGTGTATACAGTTACCTGCCTCAGTGGACAAGGGTATTCGATATCACCACCTTCCACTGATGTATGGTATTTCATGTAGTTTGTTGCTTAGTATCTTTTATGGAAGAGGTCAATTTGAGTATTTATTTTCCAATTATGACGTAGTGCTTCCTAAAGTTCCCGGCTTATAAGCATTTGAATAAGTATGATTTTTATAAATCAGAGGACAGGCTCAGGAAGTATTTCGTTCCATCTTTGGACTTAGATACAGCATATGCCCACCGACATAACTTGACATATTCATTAACAGAGGTAGAGAAAAGGTTTGTAGGTCAGGTAGAAGATAGATATAGAAAACTAACACAGTTACAAGATTCAGGAGAGGGTAAGGTGGATTGGACCGATGAAGAGAGATTGCATGAATCAAAAGGGAGTTATGGTCCTATAGCTTTGGATAAGGAGCAGAGAGGTAAGTTGTGTATAAGACGTCACCAGACTTATTATGAGAATGTTCCAGTGGGACAGACTACGTGTGATCATGTTTTTACCTTGGAAGATTCTGCAAAGGACTTTTTGCATGGTCCTGTACAAATGATACCAACTGTGTATTAAGTGTGTGGGACGAATGCTTATGTGAGGTTGCCTACAAAATGGTATGGTACTTGTTTTTTAGTGATCTTTTTCCCCAAGATATACCATGTAGAAGCTTTAGGGCTCCTAAGTGGAGGGAAACATGGGAGTGAAATGAGGTGAAAGTGCGGGAGCAATAGTTGGAGATATTTTTGGGGCAGTGATACCAGGGTTGGGAGCGATTTTGAATGATGTGAAAATCCGAAGGTTAACAACTGTGGTTGATGAGTTGTCTATGAACACAGCAAAGTCTCTGGTGCAGGTGGAAGGAGAGATGTTGTCGATAAGGACTATGGTTTTGCAGAATCGACTTGCTTTAGATCTCCTTTTGGCAAAAGAGGGCGGAGTCTCTAAAATGTTGGAAGTTCAGGAATGCTGTACTTATATTCCAAGGAGCAAGGAGCTGGAGAAATATATAAGTAACATCTCCACGATTCATCATGAGACTGGGGACCTGACTGAAGAAGCAGTTTGGGAGAAAGTTGGCAAAGGGTTTATCAGGTGGTAAATTGGTTTGCAAATTTGAGAAGGGGTTTTCTTGGCTATGTCTTGAAACCCCTCATTATGGTTGTGGCTTGTGTGATCGGTTTGTGGGGTCTTGTGAGATATTATAAGTGGTATACGGCCAATATAATTGAGAGATCACTTAGAGAGCAAGAGAGCAGGATGGAAATACTGCAGGACAGTCATTATCAGACTCTTAAGAATATGGAAAGACGCAAACGAGAAAGGATGGCAATTAGTTCTGTTTAGGTCAGTTCTTTCTCCAAGGAAGTTATGATTTTGGTGATGACACTAGTCAAAGGGGGGAACTGATAGAGCGCCATGTTTTTCTGAAATATGGAGGGGTGCATCATAATCACCGATAGTCAGCATCCACATATTTAGAGAACTTAAACAACCCAATTATGTGTATACCAATTTTACCATGTAGAAAGGAGAAGCACAAACACTTTAATAGTGGTTAGCAGGGGTAGTTGCTTCATGACTGATGAAGGGAAGGATCATGCCCATGCTGCTGTTTTTATTAAACGGACCTCTAACCATACTACCGTGTCTTGGTGTTCACTACAACATTTATTTTGGCGTGTAGTGACACCAGCACCAGGGCATGGCATGAAGGTAGCAGACAGTTACCGGAGCCTTGGTTACTGATCTGTTGGTAGCGCTGAACATCACAGGTCGGCGGTGTGAGACGGCACGGTCCTGCAGGCTATGTGGCAGCTACACAACTCAGCTGCAGTGTTACTGCAAGGTAGTGTGTACAGCATCGGCATCACTTTGTAAATCAAGAGTGTACTCTGATCTTTGTCGGCATCCGGGGCTTCTGCCTATCGCACGCATGTGTCGGAGGTGGTGTATGCCAAGCACGCTTTTGTTTTATGACACCAGTGGCGTCAGTGATAGCAGCTTACCTAACAGCTTCTTATACACGCTCACAGCGGGCCACTTAAAGAGACATTCACAGCTATAGAAGTTGAGTGTCTGCTGTGCTGGAGTCTTGGGTCTGCTTCCTTCTTATTTCCTGTTGTACCATGTGACTGATTAGAGGAAAGACCCATAGGTTTTTGAAACCTCATCTTATCTACAGGTTGTTCAGTGTTCTGGTATGTGTGTACTTCTTTGAGGCATTCTGCTCCAGCATCTGTGATGGCACTATCTTCTATTGTCATTCCATCACCATTTTAAGTGCAGCCAGGTCAACCATCCTTTCAGTGGGAGGAATGGATTTGACCTTTGTGACACTTACATAGTGGTTCTTGATGGACAAGAATTTACCCCTGAGAGGAAGAAGGCACTGTTATTGGGCACTATAGGTAAGCAGGTGCATCATATCTTTAAGTACTTACCCTCAGATGTTGGGTAATAATAATCACCCGGACCCGGCGGCGTGGGTAGGTCGAGCTGTTGGACACACGGGAGACTAGAATCATACTTTATGGATGTCTGAACCCGATGTACAGTCCGCCGGGTACTGTTGTTGCCTGGATACTTGACACATTAGGCAGATTCAGCCCAACACAGGTACATTACCACATTAAACACAATTCCTGTTTGTGAGATTTTTAGAATAGTACACCAGATACACAGGTAGATCCTGTAAACATAGACAGTCTTCCACAAAAGATAAATTTCTTTACTGAGGTCCTGAAGAACCGCGAGTCATTGTACAACACGCGAGAAACATGTCGACCGTTTAGATCACACGCTAACTGAGACTCAGACAGGAAACATTGAATTCCAACGAGTACCGGCTAGTTTTTCATTTGAATTAAG
Source organism: Lissotriton helveticus (assembly GCF_964261635.1). Classification (NCBI taxonomy): domain Eukaryota; kingdom Metazoa; phylum Chordata; class Amphibia; order Caudata; family Salamandridae; genus Lissotriton; species Lissotriton helveticus. The sequence goes on along the minus strand of NC_136060.1, from coordinate 343,842,081 downwards.
GCAGGAGACCCCCAGAATAAACTTGATACTGGTACTCCCAGCTTTATTTTAACTCACATATACGTCTACGCTCTACGGGCCCCACACCCACACTTCACCTGATGGCAGTTGGATAAAAGATCTCCGCTAAAGTGCCCCTCTTTGAGGTGTCGCCCGTTGGGTATTGCACCACCGACCCAACGAGGAGCAGCCCAGATGATGAAGCATGACACCTGAAAGGGTGTGTGAGGGCATTACATCCAACAAAGTGGATGCCCAACTGTAGGACTGATTGAGACCTACAGCATCCAGACACTAGTGTGACACGTACATTTGCCCATTTGAGGAACAACCCAGCCTTCTTTGTAGTACTTACGATTTTAGGGCACACGCTGAGGTTGGACCTACCACTCCTGACAAGTGGAAATCGCCCATCCAAACCCTCCCCCTTGTTGTAAACAACAGTAATAATAATCAACCCATCGAAGATGTGTACAAGGAGGCAAAGCTGTGCTTTGAGAGAAGATTTGCAAAAAAGGAGAACATTGTCTTATCTCAGTACACGTTCTACACTTGACCACAAAAAAACTGATGAATCAATGGATGATTTTGTTTCCAGTCTGCGTGAATTATCAATTAAATGTAAATTTGGACAAATGGCAAATGAAATGATCAGAGATCAACTGATTGTTCAGTGCAGCAACAGGAAAATGCAGGAGTGTTTGTGGACAGTGAAAAATCAGTTCCTTAATGATGCCATTGCTAAGGTGGTAGAGGAGTCTGAGAGATGTATGAAAGAGATGGGCAAGAAAGAACAAGTGGATGGTCAAGTTGCTGCAGTTGGGAAAAAGAAGGGGTGCCTAAAGGATCGTGTCAGCAAGGTTGCTACTAGATCCCAGAGAGGGAGCAGGTCAAAGGGTTGTTCAAGTTGTGGGAGTGATTAACACACCAGTGATTCAAAATGGTGTTTTGCATCTAACAAGGAGTGCAGGAAGTGTGGGCGCCTTACAACATTATGTGTTAAGATACATCTAAGTCCAGTGTGGCTGTCACTGTGGACTTAATATTGGAAGATGATAACCAGGATCGGGTGTTGATGGTTCAGCCTGATATGGAGGAAGGGAACAGGAAAGTCAGACCTAAAGCCTTGATTGATATTCAAGGCAGACTAGTGGAGCTCAAAGTGAACTCCAGTTAATTGTGCATTATCTTATCGAAGGCAATGTGAAAGAGCGAGGGGCCGGAAATGTCTCTTTCTGCCAAAGACATAAATCCCAGGGGCTACCAGGGGAACGCATTGATGATCTGGGGTATTTCACTTCTATGATTGTGTTTAAATCACAACAGTATGAAGGGAAAATCTATGTGGCTGAGGAGGGGTCACCTATTTTGGGGTTTGAACATCATTTTGATCTGTATGTAATAATTGGCTCCCATGCTCCAGAACAAGTGTTGGTAGTCACTGAAACACAACTGAAGATGTGTTATCAAAAATGAAAGATGTGTTTAATGAAAGGCTGGGTGTAATGAAGGGCTACGTCCACAAGATAGTGTTGGAAAAAGGTACTATTTATATAAATTGAGGAGGGTGCCGGTGTAGTGAGGAGTGAGGTCAAGAAACTCTTAGATGACATGCTCAGGGAGCGGATCATAGAGCCTGTTAAGGCTTCGGAATGGGTCTCTCCTGTGGTTATTGCCAAGAAGAGCGATGGCAAACTGAGGTTCTGTGTAGATCTGTGCAGTTTGAACCAACATGTGGCGACAGATACTTTTCCTCACCCAAATATCGAGCTCTTATTGTTACTCAAGGGTGGTAAGTACTTTTCTAAGCTTGACTTGAAAAGTGATTACCACCAGATCAAATAATATGAAGATTCACGCATTTGGACGGCTTTTGTCACCATGTAGGGAACTTTTAGGTGCACAAGGATGCAGTTCGGGCTATCCTCAGCGGCTAGTGTGTTCTAGCAGATCATGTCTGAAGTGTTCAAGGGCTTTGATAATGTGAACTTCTTACAAGAGAAAATGTTCGTCTTTGGTGGGTCCATCCAGGAACATAACTACCTTTTAAGGTCTGTGTTGGGTAGGCTTAGGGAAGGCGGTCTAATCATGAGGAGGCACAAATGTAAGTCCCTAGTTGAAGAAATTGAATACCCTGGCCATACCATTTCTGGGCAAGGTGGGCGCCCCAAGGTAGATTTACAGAAAGCAATTCGGTCTGACCCAGTACCCCATGATAAGGATTAGTTACGATCTTTCATGGGTTTGATAGAATATTATGCTAAATTTGTAAAGAAATTTGCTAGCAAAACTGAAGACTTGAGGGTGTTGCTGAGGATGGGATGTGCTTTTTGTCTGGCGAAAGTCAACAAAGAGCATTTGATGCGATAAAGGAAGGCATTTGTGGTGCGGGGATCCTTGCACCATTTGATACCCAACTCAAAACGTATCTGACTGTGGATGCAAGTGCTTGTGGGCTATGGGGGTTTCTTTCTCAGATGCATGATAGTATGGAGAGGACTGTGGCTTTTGCATCGCGTTCTCTGACAGAGTGTGAGAGCAATTACTCTATCATCGAGCGTGAGGCTTTAGCGGCTGCCTGGTCCGTAGAGCATTTTAGGACCTTTCTATGGGGTCTCACCTTTTGCATTTGTACAGACCATAAACCTTTGGTCAATGTTTTGAGTCATGGTGAGGCTGGAAAGGGATCTGATGGGCTGGCTAGGCTTGCTTCAAGGCTGCAAGAGTATAAATACCATGTCAAACATAAACTGGGGTGGAGAAATGCCCAAGCTGATTGTCTCTCACGCATGTCGTTGGACTGGTCTGAGGTAGATGAACATGGTTCTTCAGCTTGGGAAGAGGAAGGGGTGGTGGCTTTGTTTTGTGATGTGGAAAAGTGCCTGGGCAGTTCAAACTCGGCGGAGGAGTGGCGCAAGTGTAGGGAGGGAGATCTTGTTCCACAGAATGTGGGACAAATGGTGGTGTGTGGGGGCGTAGATAAAGTATGGTGCCTTCGGCTGGTAGACCTTTTGAGAACAGTCTGGATGAGTTCACTTTGAGTGACAAGTATATGCTTATTAGAAATGACAAATCTGACCCAGCAGAAGGATTGAGAGAAAGGATCTTTAAGCTGGCTCATGAGGGCCACTTAGGTCAAACATTGACAAAGAAACGGGTGAGGGAGAAATTTTGGTGGCCGTGAATGGATGATCAAATCAACTCGTGGGTGAAGAACTGTGAAGTGTGCAGAGAAAGTGAGAAGAGGCTTAAGACAAGAGCACAATCCTTCCAGGGGCATATTGAGGACCCGGGGTGTCCTTGGAGTACTGTGCGCTTAGTTTTTATTGACCAATGACTTTGTCGGAAGATTGGAAGATAAATGCTATGGTTGTTGTGGATGTGCACTCCAAATGGTTAGTGGTGAAGTTTATTCCTGATGTGACCACCAGAACTACTCTGGAGACTTTGAAGAGTGTATTTTTGGAGGAAGGGCTACCTCATGTGATTATCACGGATAAGGGCACTCAACTAGTTTCTCGTGATATGAAGGGCTTTCTGGACAATTGTGGCATTAAACATCATCGCACTTCTTTGTACCACCCCCAAGCCAATGTCAAACCGGTTGGTTAAAGGTACCATCTGTATGGCTGTCCTAAGAGGAAAGGTTGTTAAGTCTATGGTAGATGACATGGTCAGGGCTCATCGCACTACAGTTCATGGTGTTACCAATGTTTCACCCTTTGAGAACATGCGAGGAAGAAAGCCTGGAACCAAAATGACCCCGGCTTGGCTCACAAAAACTAATGGCACAAAGAGTGAGGACCTGATGGTGTAAGAAGGGAGAGGGTTTCGGTTGAGGACTTGGTTAAGATAAGACATGAAAGGGTAGGAGAGGGTTTGAGAACATTTTGGAAGCCATTCTGCTGTGTTCGGTTATAGATTCCAAATGAATTTCCCGATTCATGCTCTTATATAGGTATAATTCACATTGCCCTTATATAGGCATAGAAATCCAGTCCTTATTTAGGCAAAGCCCATGCTACCCAAATACAGGCATGGCTACTTCCACCCGTTCATCTACGTCACAACGATTTCTTGGAAAAACAGATTCTTAAGCCATTAGGGACATCCCCTTGCCTGGATATTGATTTTTCCAAGAACTCATTATTAAGCATGAACAACTATTCCTTAGGGGTTCATACATGACGTTCATATGGCCGACCTTTACATCAATACTGGCATTCGTAAGCACCTTCAAGGTATAAATATACCTTCACTTGCTAAAGCAAAGCACGGTGTGGTTCAGTGTAGTTCGACTACCTACTTGCACGACGCAGCTCGCTACAGCAAGTGCCAAAGGAAGACAACACTCCAGCTAACACACTGACAAGACGCTGACAAGACGCTGACAACCTCCTGCCCAGAATCCAGCTCCAGTGTTTCTGACTCCCCTTGCGGGGTGTTGGGAAATCGAGTCCCATGAAAGAGATACCAACCTCTCTCATTCTAAGGTATGGAGCTGATTAAAACCTAGAGAAACCTCTGTCAATTTTTGGCAGAACTAAAACTTATGCTAAACAGCACCTACTTCTTCCCTGGTACTAGACCTAGGTTAGGTACATTGGGGTAGGCATATTTTAGAAGCACCCAGTTGAGTATTTTTAGCCTGTGTTATTTATGTATGTATTTTTATATATGTCATAGCAACAGACAATGCTATTACAATATTATTTTATATTACTGTTTGTGCTGTACCCATTATACTTGGCAATCTGTCTAACGATTGTAGCAGTTCACCTCTCTTGCATGAGAAATAAGACTGTTCAATAAACCCTATTATTGAAACACCCATCTCACTATTTCTGTGCAACTCTGTAGAAACGAAGCATGCAAGATTGACTGAGTGAAATAGTTATCTATTGTTTCCACGACTCTGAAGATATTGTTCCGGTTCTAGGGGAAACAAAGTTGTCATGTTTATGCGGTTGTCAGAGACTAATCCCTTCTTGTTTATTCAAGAAAGTTTCTAGTGACCTCTGAATTAGCTGGCACACACACAATTAAGTTTAGTATACTCGATAGAGACATACTGACCTCAGTCCTATGTCAAATCTTTAGTATTATTCCAATGCGCAGAGCCTATTGGGAATATAGGAACTACACTACAATTCAGAGTCAGGCAGGTATGTGATGTTGGACAATGGTAACAAATGGAATAAACATAACGTGTCTTTGTACCAGAAAGGACAGGTTGGGTACAGGTGGGATGGTGAAGTTACAGTGGAACCCTTATGTATGAACTTAAATGGTTTCATGCTTGTGAGTGACGAGGAATTGTTCAGCAACGAGATAGAAGATGGGAGAGGGCTTGTTGAGTGTGGAAATGGTGATGCCGGTGGTTCTATGCGCACTGGAATTGTTCCCCATGGATTGAGTAGAACGAGCCACACTCCTAAACTTCATATAACACCTCGCTATTTGGAGGATCTTGTTACATACTTGTGACCTGTATGTGTTCTCTTTTCATTCTGCTCCAGGGTATGTTTTTGCAACCCTGTTGTGGAACTTTTTATGAGTTTCTTACAGCTGGCACCATGCCATGTTGGTGTGGTCTGTTATTTTGTTTTATAGCTATTCCTACGTGTAACTTTTTAGGAGCTCCTTACAGCTGGTGCCATGCCATTTGGCATGGTCTGTTGTTTTTATTCTTTCTTTTGTTTTGTTTCCATGTTTGTGCAGAAGGGAAGGAGATGTGTTGTAATGCAAAACCTCCTTATGACATAAGGAGGTTCTGGAAAGGAATGTCCTAACTAAGTGAATCTTCCCTTGGCAGTTGCTTCATGGCTGGCGAAGGGAAGGATCGCGCGATTGCTGGTGTTTTTATAAAACGGACCTCTAACCGTATTACCGTGTCTTGGTGGTCACTACAACAGTCCACAATACTGCCTTCTGGTCCCATGTATTATACATTTTCTACACTCATTCAGCTGCCCCACAGCAACACCGATGGCATAAACCTTCATTCAGCAATAAAGTGTATCATTAAATGTCTTTTAACTGTTCAAGTAGTGAAGGCATCCACTTGGGACTCAACAATTTCACGAAAACCATCAAAAGTAGACTGTATACTTGCAGGTCATATCCGCTGTAAAATGTAGTCTGTTATCTGCATTCCAAACTGCTACTCGCATATGATAAATTCACATACTGTGGGGTTGAATCACAGAAGCATTTATGAGTCTCACAGGAAGAAGTAATACAAGACTACTCTTATGAACCCTTACATTCCTTTGGGATTTAGCTCCAAAACGTCCAACTCCTTATTAGTGAAAACACAAAGAGGGCAAAGTCTTTTCTATTTCTATTCTTTCCTTTAAGTATGTATGAATATTTTTCATGAATATTCCAATTCTTATTCCCATTTTAGAAATGTAGGAGCCAATTCATAAAAGCATTTACTTCCTGTATTGCATAATTCCTTAATGAATATGGTCCTATTAACTCACATGGAGCTCATTTAGTTATTCACAGGTTAACATGAATATGTGGCATGGTTTAGGTCCTCCTGCACCTACATTCACTGCTATGTCTAAATACAGGTCGGCTCGAGCGCGAGCAAAGTTTGCTGTTTTTGTCATTGCCGTGAAGTACCCGGTCGGACCCACGAATGTATGCTGATTGACTGGGCATACGTTGGGCCATAATTAATTGCTCCCAATGGACTTTTTGTCGTGCTGAAGACACACTTATATATAAGCTTTCTTATCAGCCCTCGAATGGTGTTATGAGGACTTGTGATTTGCTTCATAAATTTTAACATATTTCATCTGCCGTTCAACAACTGAATGGTCTGCTTTTAATATTGTTATTGAAAATGCTCTAATTACTGTCTGTCCTGATGATGACCGCATAGTCAACCAGCGGTCGAAACGCCGTCAACGCATTCTGTGGCCACAAACTGTGAAAGACACATTATGTTTGTTTTTGTTGTTCTTTCTGTATATGTAATGTTTGTATGTTAGCCACGTGTTTGGTAAAATGAATTGGTTGTCTTAGTCTTGCCAACACTTTTTTATGAGCGTTTCTTTTACTTGGAATGTGTTTTGTGAAATTACATGTTTAATAAATTATGAGTATTTTTTGTAATTGTTTTTGAAATATAGGCTTCTTTCTTTCTTTTTCCTTTTATTATTTGAACGTATTTTCCAGTATGAATTTGTAGTTTGCTAGTGAATCTGTGTACCTGAACCTTTTGTTAGGTGTTACTGTCTAAATACAGGACCTATAAAAAAAAAAGGAATACAGTACCCAAAAAAACAAGCACTGTCAAAGGCAATAGGTCTGTTTTGGCATGCTGGTGCAACATTTTTTTTTTACTTTTCTACTGCAAGCATATGCCACAAATAGAAGAAAAAAGGAAACCTGCCACCACCTAAATGTGTTGCCACAAGCATGCAATAAAAGGAAACATCACTTATACAGATCTTTTTCTTGTTTTTTTTTAACTAGGCCTTTCAGTTTTGCCATGCATTTTGCTATTGTTTTTGGTGATCGACAGGGAAAAATCAAGTACTCAAACAACAGACAGATACAATGTCAAAATGTCACTTAAATACTTCATGATAGTACCTTTAAAAGGAGAGAGGAAATAAATCACCAATGTGCATGCTAAGTAGCCGTTTTTAGAAATTATATACAAAGATAACATTTAAAAAACACACTTTAAATGAGGTTTGTGACTAAAGAGAATCAAAGCATTTTTAAGTGTACCTGAACAATGTGCTGTGGTAGGCGAAAGTAAAATTCTAATTATAATTCAACAGGCCAATGAATGAAGCCTCCTGACCACCAAACGCCCCTCTATGTATGTATATTATGTTTTTTTGTTTTTTTTAAACAATAGTCTGGTAAAACAACTATGCTGTCTCAAAGGCCAGCCCTAAAACGAGAACAGACCCACTTTTTTTTTACTCAACACCAGTATACTGCCGGTTGTGTTGACAGTTGTATTCCTTAGATGTAGCTACCCTAAAACTTTACTTAGTTTTACAAAAAATCCAGTCTGAAGTGAGTATTAGGATTTCCAGCTGTAAGTGCCAGACATGTGTGGAAAAAGTGCCAGCACAAAACAGGACTCCAACATTCTGAATCAGGGACTCTGCAGACCTTTGTGTGCACAGATTACACTTACAAAAGCTGAAAAGCTGCAAGATGGACAGACTTTCTGCTTTCATTAGGGAGCACTAAGGTGGGAATGTGAAGTATATATGTAGCACTTACATCGCACAAATGTAGCTGAAAGGCAGTGGAGCACTGTACAGAGTCAAAGGTATAGACACATTCAACGTGTGATTGAAGGGTTCCTCTGTGTGTATGCTGTGAATATGTATAGCATACACCTAGCAGAAAGGACGAAGCGTTCCAACAGGAATGCTAGTAATGGGAGTATACCAAATACTGGGAACAAACTTAGTGGGTATTCATAAACATTTGCAAAGCTTCTCCCTAACAGCTCTTGTAAAACTACACATAAAACAAAAGGTGCAAGTGGGCTGAAAGGGCAACAGACACCTTCACTTTTCAGGGCTTATAGAGGGAATGGATTTGTGCAGATGGTAAATGTTTAATGTGAAGAAATCACAAAGTTAAGTTACACTTAGGTTTACACTTTGTAGTAAGCTTACTACTTTCGTTATTCACCAGCTCATAGTGTAAATTTACTACAAAAGTGTTATTTACATGTCTCCAACCCCAGGGTAAGGCAACTGGTTTACTCTTGTGTGTGAGGGTGATGTCCCTCCCTAAACCCCTTCCTGGCCTTCCCTAACTCCTCGTACTCTTACCTAATCCCATGCCCTTTAGTATCAAGTCTGCACCTTTTCCCACCCACTCCCATATGTCCCTCCCACTTTACTACTGTAATCTATACTTAGATAGGGGAAGGCTCCGCAGTCAGGGCAGAGAACTGATCCCATAGAAGTATAGGCAAAATTTACACTTTGTAGAACATTTTGTAGTACCTTTTCTGTTAGAACCACACCAAGTTCCAAATTCTGAATCAGGGAATCTGCAGACCTTTGAGTGCACAAAATGCAACTGAGAGTCAGACCCACAAATGAACCTTTCCAGTAACTCTATGCAAGCGGGCAGTCTGCAGTCTACAGTATCAGGTTTAAGAGACACAAAAGCACACCTGGGAATCTGGAAACGTCACAGAACTCCACGAATGTGAATAAGGGCTTCTTTACACCGAAATAATAATAACAACCAGCATATACTGAGTGAATACCTTTAGACTCTGGGACGTACTGCTTTTTGTGAAACCTCCCCACATGCTTCTCCTCTGCCAAAGAACGTCCTCCAAGCGCTTGAGAGATTATTAAAAGAAAATGGAGCCACTCACCAGAAGAACTGAAGAAAAGTATACACAGGAGAAGTCCAGACAAAACTGCCATTGTGAGTAAATCAGAGGACCTTTCGTGGACACATTCTGCATCTGTGGCACGTCTGCGAAGACAGGAAACTGAGAGGCTCGGAAGGGTAGAGAGCATCACATTTAAATATGCCACTTCCCCTATTACGTGGGCATTTGGTAAACTACTGGACCACAGCACTGTGAACATCAACCAAAGCAGAGTTTCCAAAGCTTTCGGACACTTTAGTGAATATGTAGAATGTAAAAGTAACTCAAGAAAAAGATATTACTTAGTTTTATATTGTAGACTAAATACGGGATGTGTGCACGCAGGAAAAGAAGAGGAAACCAGATGCAAAAGCGTTACATTTTTTAACAGTAATGTTATTTCTACCTATAAATCAGTCCTTTGTAAAAAAAATAAGTAACAGGCCCTTTCTTGAAAAGCCACTGCAGCCTGCACCACCCATTGCTGTGTCAGCGCTGCTAGTGAGAGAACCAACACCACTACCAGCCATTGTACTCTATTAGAGTGACAATTCAGACTATTCCAGGCAACTGAAGTTATAATAATATAAAGAGCTGCAGGTATTATTCATTTTTAATGTATATTAAGTTAATAAACACAGTTGTTTTGCTCATCTCAAAACAACCGTACCAGTGATGGAGTGAAAGAAGTGCTAAAGAAAGTCTTACAAAGTGATACCACAAGACAAAATAAGAAATAGAGGCCAAATTCAATCCAATACCAAATATTGAGTATGAACGGCACATTTTCAACCAAGCATAACAACAGGCTGGTAAAATGATGGATGAGCTCGTTGAGAGACTTGACACACTTATCAAACACGTTAAGTTTTTTGATTTCAGTGATGCAGAAGCCATGCGCCTCAGAGTCATCAATGGTTGTATCTCAAACTCTTTCAGAAGATGCACGCTGGGAGAGACACTCAGTTAAGAGAAGATGCTAATGGCTGCAAGGCAGAAGAACGAGCAGATCGACACGCAACTGACATGGAAGCAGGAACCGTGCATAATCAGCATTGGGCATGAAAAGTAAGCTGAACTGGTAGGTGTGCCTTCAAGGGATTTATTCTGATACTTAATTCTCAATAGTTTGTGTTCTTTGCTTGATGCAAGTATATATAACTTTCTTGCCAATTAATTTCTTTTTATATTGGATGCAAGTTTGTTTGACTTTCTTGCAAGTAAATTTCTTTTGTCTAGAATTAGTCAATTTATATAAACACAATTTATGAGCAGTTATAGTTTTTCAGATGAAAATGTACAAATATATCAAATCATATCAAAGAAACTATCTTGTCAATAAAATGCGGTGTCTGATCATGGGCACTGTTTGTCAGTAGGATGAGTTGTCCTACATCATTGTTTTCTATGCCTGGTATGACATAGGTGGCAACCATGCTCGACTCAACATCATCTTGGTTTGCCAATCCGTTTTCTATGTTTTCTCTTTTTCCGAATAATGCAACTTTGGAAACATTCCATCTTCCTCTGTTCTCCAGTCCTAACCATGATCATTTACTTTGATAGCTAGTTTTAATAGATCAAACTAGTACAGTACATTGCATTGGTTCCATTGCATTTTCACATTCACCAAGCACCCTTTTTGATGTTTGTGGGTATTGTTCTTTTCCTCTCCTGTATTTTATTATTTCTTATGGCCATAGTTTTTGTTTGGTGGTTCGCCTATTTTGTCCTTCTTCCTCATTGTACACCATGGCATCTTTTCATAAATTCAACAGAGTTCCGTATTCAACGTTTTAAGCGAAAAGAAGCACAACACCCCAGCTCATTACTGGCTATGTCACGTCCTCTTGTGAGTGGTTCTGACATGCGGTAGTACAACTCTTGTATGTGAGCTTGATCAGGAGTATGTGGATTTATTTAACACAGCACAATAACTCATGCCACCGATTATGTTGCTCTCGTTCTGTATGGTGAGAGTAGGCCCTCTCTGTCAAGAGCCTGTCTTCTAGGCAATGCTAGAGAGATCTTCTTGACGTGAAGATGAGGCCTTTTATCGCTAGAGGCAATAGCTGATGCCAGAATGCGAGCCTGGAGTCCAGAACTGCTCCAGGGAATAACTCAGCGAGAAGTGAAAAAACTGGAGTGCAGAAAAAAGTTTCATACTGGTTCTTACTGGATTCCGGTATTTATAGCAAAGCAGGAAGGCAATACGAACTTGAGAATGCAGAGACCCACGGAGATCAGGAAGGAGCAGGAAAGAAACAATTGTAATCCAACTGGTCTCAGGACAACAGGAAGTGATCTATGTAAGAAAAAGGCTAGCCATCTTAGATTGGGGCAAGGTAAAGAAAAGAAAATGCGCAAATTAGCTGAAATGCATTTTTAAATTGGGAACAAATATGTGGTCTTCTAAATGTACCCAACAACTGTATATGTCCCTACACAGACCTGCGTGCGGCGTATGTCAGGAGTTTGCGTGCAGAAATATCTCCCTGGCACCTGTGTGGCACCCAATCTAAGATGGAGGCAGTGTAGGCAGCTGTGAGATCTTCACAGGTCACAAGACAGAGGAGCCAAGAGCCGTCATAGCCTGCTCGTCAGAGAATTCAGAAGCAGCTGTGGACCACATGACAGAGAACTCAGGAGCTGCTGTGGTGGCAACAGTAAGGAATTCCTCCTTACACCCTCTCTCTGATGGCCATCGGACACAGGCCACTGAATCTTGTGCTTGTCACCAAAGGTTACAATGATGCAACAAATGGATAGTTACTAAATTAAATAATTATTAGAGTGGTTATGCAGAAGTTAGTAAGACAAAAGGCCAGGGTTGGTGAACAGCATAAGCATTGCCACAATTTAACAAACCCATCTCTGTCAGTCAATAACCATGTAGTGTCTCCTTCCAACATGGCAGGACACTCAGGTAATTTAAAAGTATTAATTATAGGAAAGCAGGCAGACACATCTACTTCTTCACCCGTTCTGCTCTGTCTGGGTAACTGACAGTTCACATTCCTGAACCCACCCTGTTCTTGGTACCAATCACCAGGACAACTTAGGTGCATAAGTGGAATACGGATACCACACATCCTTACCCTTTAATAGACACAACAAAAGATAAAACTGAATTATCTACACCGTTGAACCTTACACATTAAATAACTTAACAAGGTATGTATAATACAACATACAAAAGAAATGTGAAACACCCCAAAGTGTACATCGTCACATTTCCTACACAGCAGTCTTACCCACAATGAAACCCTCAAACTTCCTAGGACAAGAAACATTCCTTCCCCTAATAGTGGTCTTAGACATTTCATTCAGAACAGTAGTCCTGCCACCACTCCCTTCACACACTCTCCTGGCAGTCACTCCTTCACAACCTCGCTCAATACCAGTGACATTTCCCCTCTGGCTCCAGCAGACACCGCTGTCTCCACTCCTTCACATCCATGCTAATTCCCTGAGGCATTTCCTCCACTAGTTCCACTTGTCTCCAAATCTTGTCACAGCCACTTCTCAATCAAAAATCCATTTGCACTTGTCCCCAATGCTTTATCACCTTGGTTGTACCCAGCCAGCCTATTAAAATGTCAGACCTTGCCACCGGACAATTTTGCTGAACAAGAAAAAACCTCTACCACTGGGAGAGGCCTGGAAAACTTACTACTGCCCTTCCTGACATTGCAATCAATTTCGGCATGCATCTAATCCTTCTTCTGTAATAAAACACTCTTCTCAATTCTCTTTTTATCATAGCAATCATTGTTGGCTCTTTCAGCCAACAACAAATTCTCCATTACCTCCGCAGGAGACAATTTACTCTGCAAATCTTCAGACATCCAGGCCTTATTATCCTTGGTGACTGGTTCACGTCCGCTCAATACTTTAAATGGTCTGTAACTGGTCATATCTTTCCCAATTCTTTCCAGCATTCATAGACACTTCTATACTACCAATAACCACAATGTTGAACCTCTCCATACAGTTATTCCCTTCTGGATGGTATATTGCTGTGTGCGCAGCACACACTCCATTCATGGAGAGAAAGGCTTCCACTTTGTCTGCCCCTAAATTGTGGACTGTGCTCACTCACTAAATTCTTAGGAATGCCCTCCCTCAGAAAGGCCCCTTCCAAAATCAAGACAACCACTTCTGCATCCACTTTAAAAAACACTCCCACTTCTGGCCATTTGGAATACAAATCCATAAGCACAATGACAAATTTGGGCTCAACCTTCCAGAATGGTGCCCAAAATTTTCACAGCCAACGTTGGCCTAAGACCTTCTGGTAACTCCATCACACCCAACGGAGGTCTCAACATCTTCAGGGACTTGTCAGCACTACTACAACTACTACATTGTTGCACAAACATTTCCATTATCGAGTCCAATCCCGGCCACCAGTAACAATTCTTGACCCTTTTTTTTAGATTAAACCATTTCCAAATGCATTAATTCCAGAATCCTTCCTCTCAAATCACTTGGAGGAACCACTTTGTGACACCTCAATAGAAACCCTATGTCAGAAACTGCCAATTCGTCTCGGAGTTCCCAACATTTCTTAACTTCCTCATCAAGTGTGTTCTTGGCAGGCCATCCCTTCACCACAAACTTCTTAATTTCCTCCATAACCTTATCCACTCTATATGGCCATGCCTCCCTCACCAATAATGGCCACACTATACTCGTATCACTCATCCTGCAAGGAAACTTCCCCACTAACAGGAGACCTACTCTGAACATCAGCTACCTTATTATTGTGCCCTGGGATGTACTCCACTTTTTAATTATAATCAAGTAACCTGAGTGTCATCCTTGCCAACCGAGAGGTAGCGCCAGCAGACCCTTTCGCAGTCAAAACCTTCACCAAGGGTTTGTGATCAGTGCGCTCCAGGAATTCAGAACCCTATAAGTACTGTCTAAGCGTACTCCTTGCCCAGACACACGGTAATATTTATTTTTCAATTAAAGAGTACTTCACCTCTGCAGGGGATAAGTAACGCGAAGCAAACACAGCTGTTTCCCTCACTTCCTAATCCGGACTGACACCTGGCTCAGCACTGCACCAAACCTTTACCACTAACATCCGTGGTAACCATGGTACTAGAATCAAGATCAAATTCTTGGAATGGAAGTGCAGTACATATGTTCCTTTTAATGCTTACAAACTCCTCATGCACATCCTCATTCCATGCAAAGGTCTTACATTCTTTTAGCAATTGCCTTAACCCAAAAGGCTTCTCTACAAAATACTTCACAAATCTGGAATAAAATTCCAAGAGACCTAAAAAGGACTTTACTTAAAAATCAGTTTGTAGGGGAAGGAGAATCACCAATGGCATCCTTAATTTCTATCTTTGGAAAAATTCCCTCCTTGCTAACTACGTGACCCAGATATGTAACTGATTTCATGTAGAATTTACATTTATTACATTCCACCATTAACCCCTCCCATGCTGGTGACGGAACCGCTCCGTCACCAGCCGCGGTTGCGCTGTGCTGGTGACGGGACACACAAAAGTGGCTGGGCCCAATGGGAAGGAGGGTAGGCAGGGCCTCACAATATGAAAAATAGAAATGATTGCCTATGCCTCCAAATTAATTCAAGTACAAACTGACTTCCGGTACGAGTAAACCACAGCTTGTTAGTTTACACAAAACATTTTATGTTTATCAATTTAAATACTCAGTTTACAAAAAGAAAAAATCACAATAAGCAGAACTCAGATCACTATCGACCTCATGTTTGAGCCATATATACATTCACAACAAATAAATACAAAAGTGCTTTAACCAAAAAATATGGTGAACAATTTCAAAAACAATAACTTATTCACAAATACCAACATTGAATACATGGACCAAAGAAAACTTTTTACAAGAAAACTTTTTACATTTGTGAAGCTAGGGCTCTTTGTACATGTTTAGAAACCCAGGGAGAAAGTAAGAAACATCATTTAAAACAGTTGTTACACTCCCAGAACCTGAATAGAAACTAATCAAATAAATTTCAGGAACACAAAGCAGTTTCCGCAATAAATGGCAAATTAGAAAAAGCAACTGCCGCAATAAATGGCAATTTAGAAAAAGCAACTGCCGACGCGTTTCGAATCCTGATTCGCAACTTGCAGGATTCTCATCAGGGCAGATTGGATCTAGTCCATGGGCACTATTTAAAATAAAGCAAAAACAAAATTTTACTATCTAGCGGGTCCTCTAGCCATCAATCTCCGGACAGTGCGGTAACAAAAACAATTTGTACCTTGTGTGATTCCTGCCCACAGTCAATTCTGGATTAGAAGAAGTGTCGTCTGTGCTTGGTGGCCTACACTGCAACAGAGTAATGGAATAAATGAGCGTTGGCCAGATGCGCAGGAAGGGAAGGCTGGAAGCCATCGTTACTCAATTACCTGCGTTTATGTGGAAGCCGGGCCACATCTTTGCCACTTATGGTGAAGTTCTTTAGTTTTCTGAAAAGTAGGCGGTAGAGTGCGACTTAGTACACTATTTATTCGCCGATTCAATACTCGCATATAAACCTTGGTATTCGAAAAACTCACTTACTTGCACGTAGGTCCGCGGAGACCTCGAGGTGGGTTCTATTTTGTGGCCCCTGTACCGCCGTGCAGAGAACAATTGTACCTCTGTGGGGATAAGCGGAGGGCACCATATTACCGCGCTGCTGTTTGGATAGTAAATTAAGCACAGTCCAATTTCAAAATGTGTCAGCGCTAGTCGCATTTGAATTGAGAATTCTAGCGACTGGGCCACTTACTTGGACAATGGATCTATTTTTCATATTGTGAGGCCCTGCCTACCCTCCTTCCCATTGGGCCCAGCCACTTTTGTGTGTCCTGATCTTGAGTGCGGGCAATCGCCCGAGTGGTTTGGGAACGACACTTTCCAAGTGTCCTTGGATTTTGTCAGCATTCATTGCGGCGCAAGAGTGTTCACTCTTGCTTACTATGGCAGACAAAGATACGCTGTCCTTCACGGAGAGCCATATTGATCAATTAATAGCGTCTTCGCCATTCTCTACAATCACTTTGAGTGCCTCAGCGAAACAACAAAACGAGGCAGACAAACTGTTAAGGCTTCAAAAGAAGCATATTCGAACAGAACTGCACGGCCACTTTCTATTAAGGCACCTAAAAGCTGGTACCATCCCTTGGGGCCTTCAAGTTAAGAACATCCCCGTGATTTTCACAGAGGATACTGATTACAAGAAAGGGTTTAGTCAAATCAACACCAAGTGTAGTAGGGATCTAATGGTCCATACCATTGAAACAGCCCAACGCATTTGCAGCCAGGAGGAGAAGGAGATAGAAGACTTGATTAAAACAATTAATGACAACCAGACCACGACTGAAGCTAAGGCACTCCTTGATAAAATTGAAAAGGAAATCGCCACTTTCAAGGATTACTCTTTGAATACCAAAGCAGCTCAGTTTGAAAAGGATTCGAAATCTTTTCAATTGGAGAGGGTATATCCTTTTCTGAAAGAGGATTTTTACACTTCTGGTGAGTCACGAGGGGCCCTAAGCTCTTTCCAGGGTAGATCCAAAAACAGGTTTTTGACCTTTTCAGATACCACTTCTTCTGACTCTTCCTCAGACTCAAGACAGTCTAATTTCAACAGACGAGGCGCCACTCGAGGGTCGGCTCCTTTTTTGTCCAGGGGCGGCCAATCGCGACCTCGGTTCAAGCAACCTTGGCAAATGCAAACACGCAACAAGAATTACAACAACAATTAAATTCGTCTACTATAGTGAACCTTTCCAACAGGGATCTTTCCAGGGATGAAAAAATGCTTCTTAGCCTTGGCCTCAAATTCGTTCCGAACAAAAGAACGGATTTTACTAAATTAAAATTAGAAGCACTTGACTTCTGCCGCAAGGTAAGGTTAAAAACTTTCTTCGCGGGTGCCGAAATGACGTCCACACAGGAAACTACTGGACTTAGAGTTAAATCACGTTTTACTCCAACTCTAAACATTCCTAAACAAGTCATAGCCTTCGAACAGGCTGTACTGTCTTCCCTCACCAAACTTGAGAGAAAACAAAGTTTTTCCAAGAATAACATCAGCAAGGGCGTACAAAAAACAATCAGTGATCTGAAATCTGACACTTCGATAGTTATTAAACAAGCCGATAAGGGCGGGGCTGTGGTCCTTTGGCCACGCCCTATGTACCTTGCTGAAGGTCTAAAACATGTAAACAACAGGGAATGGTACAGACCTTCAAAAGAAGACCCAGTCCATGCAATTCAGGACAAAATATTACGACTTACCAAGGAGGGTTTGGACATTGGTTTTTTAGGGCCCAAAGAGTATGAATTCCTCAATAAGAAAATGCCTCGAACTCCGGTTCTCTACTTCTTACCGAAGATTCATAAAAATGATAAGGTACCCCCGGGCAGACCCATTGTCTCGGGATGCGATTCGGCGCTTGAACCAGTGTCTAAATACATTGACTTCTTTTTAAAGCCATGTATTGCCAAAGTCCGATCGCACCTCAGCGACACAACAGCCTTCATTAAACAGATTGAGGGACACCCATTCAATGACCGGACCGAGTTGATGGTGACACTTGACGTCGCCTCGCTCTACACACAGATACCGCAGGATGAGGCTCTTGAGGTCATCGAACTATATCTAGACCAAAGGGAGAGACCCCACCGGGTACCTACCAACTTCATTGTGGCACTAGCTGAGATAACTCTTCGCAGCAACTATTTCAAGTTTGAGAATAGCTTCTATGTCCAAATCAAAGGGACAGCCATGGGTTGTCCCTATGCACCGGAGCTGGCTGTGCTATACATGGCACAATATGAGGAGCGTTTCGTCCTCAGTGCCAATCCTTTCTCAGGACAGGTCACTCAGTGGCTAAGATACATCGACGACGTCTGGCTCCTGTGGCAGGGGAGCCAGGCGGACGTCGAGCAGTTCCATTTGTGGCTGAACTCTAGGCACCCAGACATCCAATTCACACTCAACTATAGTCCAAAAGAAATGACTTTCCTGGACATCACGGTAAGCACCCATGAGGCTAAGTTAATTACCTCCTTGCACAAAAAGGAAACCGACCGCAATACCATTCTGCATTATACCAGCTCGCATCCTCAATCGTTAAAAAATAATTTGCCTTACGGGCAACTGTTGAGGATCAGGCGGAATTGCACTAACCTTTGTGATTTTGACTCTCATGCAACCAGATTTTGCAACGAGATGGCAGAACGAGGATACCCCAAAAAGCTGTTAAAACACTCAAAGAACAGGGCCAAATTTACTCCTAGAGAGACATTATTTGAAAAGAAAGACAAGAAAGATCTGCAACAATTGGTTTGTGTGACAACATTTGGCCAACACACGAACCAATTTAAGAACATAATTCGGAATAACTGGCATCTTCTTGAGTCTCTAGAGTATCCCCTCCAAAAACCCATCTTTGCTATGCGCAAGAACAGAAGCATAGGGCAACATTTAATCAGAGCAGACAGTCATATCACAGCACCCAAAAGTGACCTTGTCACGCAGTGGAATCTGAAACCAATATGCGGACATCACAAGTGTGGCAATTGTGTTTCTTGTTCAAGCACCATTGAAGGTGACGTATTCGTAAACAATGGCATCAGATGGAAGCATGACAGCTTTACAAATTGTAAGACTAGAAATGTCGTCTATGCGGTGGTTTGCCCATGCAACAGAGTTTATGTTGGCAAAACAAATCAGCCTATTAATGCCCGAATTACCCAGCACCGCTCCCGGCTTAAGAAAAAGGTAATCACAGCCCCCATGGTGGAACATTTCACCAGTAATGGCCACTCTGAGACTGATTTCAAATGGACCGTACTGGCATGGATTGACCCTAAACACTTCCTTGATGTGGACACAATGTTGTTGCGCAAAGAGGCGTACCTAATCTTAAAGTTTGATAGTGTTAATAAGGGTCTTAATAGCCTCAGTGAAATCAATAGAGCATAATCATTTTTGTTCCTGCTGGTGGACACTACATGTCCCATAATGCACCTTAATGGTTACCCAAAATCTGAATTGTTCTTTGACACTACAGGTCCCAGCATGCCCCATTACTAGGTCTCTCGCCTGATTGGCCCGCCACAAATTTGATGGTTGGGCTACCTGTCCGGCGACGCCCAGGGACATTCACATCCCTGTGATACCGCTGTGGAGCAAGCACGCTTGATCGGAACTAACATATTGTGGTAAGCATGGAAGCTGCCGTTTTCTAAAACTGCCTATTAGATATTGGTCATGTATTGACATGACAACGCGGTAATGTGTCCCCCTCCCATTCCCCCTGCAGACATTAATTCGAGCTAGCGCTTGGTGAAGAATGTGAAATCAGAACCCCCACTGAAGTCACCGCGATCCATTGTCCAAGTAAGTGGCCCAGTCGCTAGAATTCTCAATTCAAATGCGACTAGCGCTGACACATTTTGAAATTGGACTGTGCTTAATTTACTATCCAAACAGCAGCGCGGTAATATGGTGCCCTCCGCTTATCCCCACAGAGGTACAATTGTTCTCTGCACGGCGGAACAGGGGCCACAAAATAGAACCCACCTCGAGGTCTCCGCGGACCTACGTGCAAGTAAGTGAGTTTTTCGAATACCAAGGTTTATATGCGAGTATTGAATCGGCGAATAAATAGTGTACTAAGTCGCACTCTACCGCCTACTTTTCAGAAAACTAAAGAACTTCACCATAAGTGGCAAAGATGTGGCCCGGCTTCCACATAAACGCAGGTAATTGAGTAACGATGGCTTCCAGCCTTCCCTTCCTGCGCATCTGGCCAACGCTCATTTATTCCATTACTCTGTTGCAGTGTAGGCCACCAAGCACAGACGACACTTCTTCTAATCCAGAATTGACTGTGGGCAGGAATCACACAAGGTACAAATTGTTTTTGTTACCGCACTGTCCGGAGATTGATGGCTAGAGGACCCGCTAGATAGTAAAATTTTGTTTTTGCTTTATTTTAAATAGTGCCCATGGACTAGATCCAATCTGCCCTGATGAGAATCCTGCAAGTTGCGAATCAGGATTCGAAACGCGTCGGCAGTTGCTTTTTCTAAATTGCCATTTATTGCGGCAGTTGCTTTTTCTAATTTGCCATTTATTGCGGAAACTGCTTTGTGTTCCTGAAATTTATTTGATTAGTTTCTATTCAGGTTCTGGGAGTGTAACAACTGTTTTAAATGATGTTTCTTACTTTCTCCCTGGGTTTCTAAACATGTACAAAGAGCCCTAGGTTCACAAATGTAAAAAGTTTTCTTGTAAAAAGTTTTCTTTGGTCCATGTATTCAATGTTGGTATTTGTGAATAAGTTATTGTTTTTGAAATTGTTCACCATATTTTTTGGTTAAAGCACTTTTGTATTTATTTGTTGTGAATGTATATATGGCTCAAACATGAGGTCGATAGTGTGCTGGTGACGGAGCGGTTCCGTCACGGCCCGGACTGCGCGCTCTATTAAGTGGGCGTGGCCGTGACGGAACCGCTCCGTCACAAGCACAGCGCGCCCGAGGCTCGTGACGGAGCGGTTCCGTCACGAGCATGGGAGCACCGCGCGGCCCCCCTCCCCCTAGCGCTGCGGCGGAATTGCCGCCGCAGCAAAGGGGTTAAACCATTTTCCCTTAAAATTGCTAAAACGTCGCTCAGCCTGCCATTTTCTTTCTCTTTAGTCCATCTCATCACTAAGAAAGTACTTTACACCACTTTGTTCCTTAAAAAGTGTGCCTGAGTTTCTGGAACCCCCGGCGCCACTAAGGCAAGCCCAAACAGCATTCACAAAATCTATAAGACACTAAAGGTGTGATAAACGCCATCAAATTCCTGCAAGCCTGATGAAGCCTCACTTCATGGTAGACTACGGATAAGTCAACAGTGGAAAATCATCTCACTCCTTTTGTCGCAGCCAACAACTCATTGATTTTTGGTAGGGCAAACTTCTCAACCACAATATTCTTGTTTAAATCACGTAAGTCAATGTATAAATTAATAGACCCATTAGCTTTCCTGGCAATAACTAAAGAAGAAAGCCATTCTGCACAATCAATTTGCTAAATAACACCCCTTTCTTCAAATTTGCATAATTCGATCACCACTTCATTCCTTACTCTCATAGGAACATTTCTAAATTTTTGGCTCACCAGAGTGGCATGGTCTTTGAGTACTATCTTGTGTATAAATCCCTTTAATTTACCAACTTCACCCAAAATAACATCCGGAAATTCCTTCCTCTAGGATTCCTTTCCATCCAATTCCTGTGACCCCAGTATTAGAACTTGATACTTGCTGTTGGTATCAAAAATCCTTACCAGAACCTTCTGGTCCTTCCATTCAAGACAGAATGCCCAACTTCAGACATATACAATTTTCCCCATTCAGTGCGCCTCCTAAATCAAATTCACATACTTTGTATTCCAACATCAGAATTTTCTGATCAGTAAACGTCAATGGCTGATTTTCGGTATTTGCCAGCTCTCCACCCCTTTTTGACATACTCTTTTCTTTCCACACATTTTTATTAATAATAGTAAATGGAGAACCTGGGTCAACCACTATGGAAATTCCTACCCACCCCAGAATTGCCATGTGACTCTTGGGTTTGTTTTGCGACGCATTGTCAAAATTAAGAACAGGACATTCAACCATAAACACACCGTCCCTATAACTCACATCACTGTTTTCTGAAGGTTCCGACACTGTTTTATCTGCCACATATTTCACCATTTATTTGGTTTTCTTGCTCTTCCTCCTCCACACATTTGCAAAGTGACCATCTAACCCGCAGAAGGAAAATTTGACTTTAAGTGCTGGACAATTTTTATCTCTAGCTAAATGTTCTTTGCTACTACGCAGAAACAAGCAAGCATTCTTTCTTAACCCTCAAATTTTGCAGCACCTTCCATTTTATTCACCCCTTTATTCTTTTTCTTCTCCTTCCTCGAACTGAATTTACACTGCACTTTCTTATCCTTGCTAGTAGTAAAAGAAGTTGCAGCCATCGCTCACCTTTTTGAAAGTCCTCCTTTCTTAAAAATAGCAACCACCTCTTTTAAGGAAAAGTCCCCACTAGCCCACAACCTTTCTTGCAAGTTATTATCACTGGTGTACATAATTATCTGGTCATGTATAAGTTCATCATGAAATGCGCCTAACATGCAGGACACTGGCAACTTCTTGAGTGCCGAAACATAATCCTCTACTGGCTCATGCTTCCCCTGCTTCCTTTGCCGAAAATGCAAACGATCAATGGTAGCACAAACTGCTGGCTGATGATAGTTATCTAAATCTTCTAATGCATGACTGAACACATTTCATTGGCAATCTCACTTTCCTTTCCATCTGACCATAAACCCTTAGTGGAGCAACTTCTCACCTACTCATCTTTTAGTTTCCTCTTCTCATTTCCCTTCATCTCTTTCAATTACTCATTGGCTTTCTTATCCTTTCCTAGTAAAAAATGTAAGTAAATGTTATTGTTTCAGTCTACTAGCTAAGGCCATACAAAACACAGCTTAAACAAATTGAAATGCTGACGTAAAATAACCTATAGGACTACTATATTGTCATCTACAAAACACAAATTGATACAATATTTAATCAATCAAGTGTCTTGTAAAGCGCAACTACTCACCCGTAAGGGTCTCTAGGCGCTGGGGGCGGGGATGGGGACTTCTGATACGTCGAAGGCGCTGTGGATAAGTCGAAGAGTCAGGTCTTGAGGTCCTGCCTGAATTGAGCCAGTGTTGGTGATTGCCTGAGGTGGAGAGGCAGGGTCTACCGGGTCTTTGCTGCGGTCTTGCAGATCCATGGGACAGTGGCCAGGTCCAGTTGAGCAGAGCGGAGGTCTCTGGTGGGTGTGTGGAATGAGAGGTAGTGGTTAATGTATGCAGGTCCTGTGTCATGTAGGGCTTTGTAGGTGTGTGTGAGGGGCTTGAAGGTGTTTCTTTTGTTGACTGGGAGCCAGTGCATGTCTCTTAGGTGGCCAGTGATGTGGCTGTGGCAGGGGGTGTTGAGGAGGAGCCTGGCTGAGGTGTTCTGAATGTTTTGCAGTTTATTGAGGAGTTTCTGGGTGATGCCGGCGTAGACTGCGTTGCCGTCGTCGATTCTGCTGCCGATAAGTGCATGGGAGAATGACTTTTGGACTCGGAGGGGAACACTTGAAGATGTTTCGGAGCAGGCATAGTGTGTGGAAGCAAGGCTGATGAGACAGCATTGATCTGTTGGTTCATGGTGAGCAAGGAGTAAGGGATGATGCTGAGATTATTTGTGTGGGCTGTGGGTGGGCGTTCCAAGTGGTGCGGGCAATCATGAGTCATCCCAGGCGGAGGGGTTGGTCTTCTCTGAGTTGAGTTTGAGGCAGTTGTTCTTCTTCCAGGTGGCGACAGCCTTCATCCCGTTATGGAAGTTATTCTTTGCGACTGTGGGTTCATTGATGAGGAGGAGAATCAGCTGGGTGTCATTAGCGTAAGGAGACAATGCTTCCTGATGATGGCTGGAAGCGGGTCCATGTAGATGTAGAAGAAAGTGGGGCTCAGGGCTTAATTTGAGCCGGTGGTTTTTGGTGCTCAGCACCGGTACTTAATTGTTGGCACCGGCACTTAATTGTCGACACTGGCACTTAGAACAGCTGCCACATGGTGGCGCTGTTTGTAGAATTTAGAGATGAGCAGAACAGCAATTGTTTATTATTCAGTATGTTTTAAAAACAACTGATACCTGCCTCCCAATCAATTTTTATAGCTTTGGGGTCTGGAATAGTCAGAATTGTTAAACTTGTAGCAATCTGCTGGTTAGTAGTTGTGTAGGTACAGTGATTGACAACGCTGGCAGTGGCAATGAGTGGTGAAAGCTGCAGAGGCCTCCTGACTGGAGCCCTGGCACTTATTTTTTTTTACAAATTAAACACTGCTGCAAACGGTCTCTCCAGAGATCCTTTGCTGTCAGATGAAGAAGCAGCACACCAGGCATAGATCAAACTATATCCCATTTTAGGGCAATCTATAAGCATAAAATATGGCAGCATAAAAGGGAGCACAATGGTGCGGAGTGGCTCCGAGTTTTCACAATAATAAAAGATAAAAGTAACTCTAGATTTTGGAGGCACATAAACTGGCTGGGCAATCCAGGGCCCACAAAGGAAAATGGAGTGGTGGAAAAGGATTGGATTAGCCACGTGGAACGGTCATATTCATCTGGCCAAGCAATAACAGCAGTTTATTTGCTACGTATTACAACTTCAGATTTTGGGACCCAACATAGGACTATAATCACAGTAGACACAGTAACTGACACAATCAAGAAAATTATAAAAGATGGGTCCCCAGGGCCAAATGCGATTCCAGTCTCCGTGTATAAAACAGCGCAAGACTTTTGGCAGCCCATCTTAATGCCACTTTTCAATCACGCTTTTGCTACTGCATTAATCCCTGACTCCTGTAGGGGTTCCATCCTTTTTCCCATTCATAAAATGGGAATTCACTCTAACCCAGTCAATTACAAGCTTATAGCTCTACTTGACTTGGAAGCAAAGGCCTATGCTCATATTCATTCTAAAGAACTGGAAACATGGGCAGAGGAAAATGATATTTTACTGCTTTACCAATCCAGGTTTAGTGCCAAGAGCTCAACAATGAACAACATCTTAGCACTGGCTCACCTATCAACACAAGCACCCACCCTTATTCTGCTGTTTTATTGACTACAGCACCGTCTTTGACAGGGTGGACCGGGGCAATTTATGGGGGAAGCTACCTGCCTGGGGGATCTCGCTCCAGCTTCTCGGGGCAATTGCATTACTGTATCAGGAAACATAGGTCGGGGTTAAAACAGGCCCCACCACAATCACCGCCCGTGTACCTACCAATAACGGGCTTAAGCAGGGCTGTGTGCTGGATCCCCTCCTTTTCAACCTTTATACTGCAGACATGAGAGCAGCTCTGGAAGGATCCGGACTAGTAACACCAAGGCTGGGAAGGCTGCACCTTCCCATCCCTTAGTACGCTGACGATACTGACAGAGAGCTCTCAAAGCACTTAATTATTCCAACCAAGCTAATAGTCTTTTGGTGAACCAGGGAAAAACTAAGGTTGCCATATTTGGGAAATTTCCACACAATAAACAACTTCAGTGGCAGATGGGAGACCTCCAAATTACGATAAATGCAGCCTTCAACTATCTTGGAGTATGGCTTTCTGCGCCAAACTGGCCGTACACTTAAAGCACGTGAGAACAAAGGCCACCACTGTTATCCACTTACTGAAGCGCCTGAGTAACCGATTACAAAGCCCAACTACAGAGCCCAGGCTGACTGTTTTAGGAGCAAAACTCATCTTGACCCTCAACTATAGTAATTTGGCGTTCCCCGGAGCCCTGGGCACATTTCTAATAAACTCAACCAGCAAGAAGAACAAGGTTGACGCTGGAGCAGGGCCTGTGGTGCCCTGACCTGTGGGCCAAGGGGATCTAATAAAGTTCTTTCACAGGGTCTTGCAGGCCACAGTGGATTCGCTCAAATATCCTTTGAAAGGCTTCTTTGACGCAGCAGGAGCTCCCTGGCAGCTACAGTTACCAACTGCAATCAGCAATCTGAAAATAAGGACAATAGCCTGAATCTCAATGAAATCTTTTGCTCTGCTTGGAAAAGAGATTTAAACAGGCAGGTGCAATTAATGTCCTTTGAATGAGACATTGGCAGTCTTCGACCTAGCACCCTGAACAAGGCACTCGATGCGTCTTAACATCTGGGAAGGCACAGTCATACTTTAAACAAGCACTCTCAATCCAGGCCCGTCCGAAAATTATTTGTATGAGGCTAACTGCACTGCCAATTTCAGACTTCAATCCTGGTTAGGCTTGGCAGGATGAGGTAACCTCATGCAGGTTATGTAACTAGCGAGAAGAATCCTGTCTTCTTCTGTTGTGTTTCTGTCCCAAACTGTCAGAGGAATGACACCGTCTGCTCCTCCCGCTATGTCATTCAAAAAGGGTTAAGTGCTGTAAGAAGGCCTCAGATATGTGCTTTACTGAAAATATACCAAGCACTTTAGCGAAACTGGGGAAATTTATAAGCCAATGGCTGCAGAGCCCAGAACAGCACCCAGTAGCTAGCTCTCAGGAGAGTCACTAATGCGAACTGACAAACTCTAGGGACACGTGCAGCATTCTCCATGGTCAGCCCTGGGATATGGGGATTGCTAACCCAGAAAATATGATCATCTGCTGCACACAAATACTCTGGGGTAGTGAGACCTCAGTATACCCAGGCCTACCAGTAGGAGGATCTATTAGCATGAATACCGCATATTGCACTATAGCTCTTTATGTGTAAAATCTTGGATACCTTTTTCTTATCATGCACGGCTGGTTTTAAGTCTTTTTGTTTATGAAACAATTTAGTCTACATTGCTTTTACATTCTTGAAACTTCATTCTGGTTGTAGTAGGCATTGTTTTATTCCAAGGTGTATTGCACAGTTCGTAGTCAGGTAATGGTTTTAATTAATCAAACATGAATGAATAAACTAAATAAATGGTAAAGTCAAGAAGTAACTCTTGAACAGTAGATTCAGAGCAAAAACGTAAAACGACAGCTAGCGAACCAGGAACTAAAACCAGGAGAAAAGTGTATACCTTAATCCTATGCAAACTTCGACGAAGGTAGAAAAGATTTCCAGTTAGTTTGTGTGGCATTCATAAAACACTACAAGTACTGTTCTATGGTTTTATTCAGCCTCTTTGTCCATTAGTTTGTGGGTGAAATCCAGAGAGCAAGGCTCGATTAATGCCTAAATGTTGGCATAAGTGAGCCCAACACTTAAAAACAAATACCTCTCATCAGTCAGAAACTACCATGTTAGGTAAACAATGGAGTTTAACAATCTCAGAGAAGAAAGTTCTAGCCAACTTTGGAGCAGATGTAATTTTAGCTAAGAGAGAAAAATGAGCCATATATGCTTCACATGCCCCACATGTCCCATAGTCCATCAATAATGAGTCTGCAATACGAATATCATTACTGAATAACGTGTCCTTAAGAATTAGGAATCCAGAACCTGAAGTTAGTTGATTAATTTGTGGCCAGGGCTGAAGATTAAAACTCACCTCTTCTCCTTGCTTCAAGGGCAAGTTAAATTATTTCCAGCATTTTTCTTTGGCCGAAAGGAAATTTTAACAAAAGTTACCATTTCTGACCGCAATACAGGCGGACTTTACCTCCTTCTGTTTTGCTTTTATTCTTTAGAAAGGGGCACTTGGGTCATACCCAGTTTCACAAGTTCTTCCCCTTAAGTCTTTATATCTTGGTTCACAGAAGTTGATTGCTGAAAAGTGTGAAATGAACTATTTGCCCCAGTGAAGGTCTTTCTTCTTTCAGATCTTTGTTCCTTTACCCAGCTGCCAATTTGTAGAACAAGAGTTATTAACGCAGTGAGAGAAGAAGGTTGAGACACCCTTACCAGTTCATCTTTCAATTCATATTTGAATTCTTTTTGAAGGATGGAAAACAAACTAAAGGCAGTCCAATCTGCTTTCTCTGCCAATATTTTATATTATGTAAAATAGGCTTGCAGATCCACTGAGCTTTGGGAAATCTCCAATAATTCATCTTGTACTCTGATCATGCTGATCAAACATGATTTTGAAGGCCTCAGGAAATCCAGGATAATTATTCAAAAGAACACTTTTCCAATTACCAAAGGGGTAGCCCATGACAAGGCAATGCTGATTAAGTTACTGATATTTACAACAAGGGGTGGTGAGGGACAGAGTCTCTGAATTAAGCAGAATACTCTCACCCTGTCAAGAGATCAGGGCTAGATCCAACACCGTTTTTTAGCTCACTGCACCATCCCAGTTTCAGAACCTGGCTGTATGCAAATTAGTCTGTTCCTGTCCCAGTGCATGATGGGAACAGGGCAAACCAAACTACAAAAGCCAATTCTTACACTGGAAAGGAAACAAGCTTCCGGGGACCGGTTTCTGGCATTACAGCCGTCTTCGGCCCGGCTTGCTTGAATCCTGATGGTGCAATGAGCAAGGGACTCATGTCTGAGTATACCCTTCCACGCTTAGGGTGGACAAAAATATTTACAACAAGGGGTGGTGAGGGACAGAGTCTCTGAATTAAGCAGAATACTCTCACCCTGTCAAGAGATCAGGGCTAGATCCAACACCGTTTTTTAGCTCACTGCACCATCCCAGTTTCAGAACCTGGCTGTATGCAAATTAGTCTGTTCCTGTCCCAGTGCATGATGGGAACAGGGCAAACCAAACTACAAAAGCCAATTCTTACACTGGGAAGGAAACAAGCTTCCGGGGACCGGTTTCTGGCATTACAGCCGTCTTCGGCCCGGCTTGCTTGAATCCTGATGGTGCAATGAGCAAGGGACTCATGTCTGAGTATACCCTTCCACGCTTAGGGTGGACAAAAATATTTACAACAAGGGGTGGTGAGGGACAGAGTCTCTGAATTAAGCAGAATACTCTCACCCTCTCAAGAGATACCCTTCCACGCTTAGGGTGGACAAAATAATTTTGTCCACCCTAAGCGTGGAAGGGTATACTCAGATGTGAGTCCCTTGCTCATTGCACCATCAGGATTCAAGCAAGCCGGGCCGAAGACGGCTGAAATTCCAGAAACCGGTCCCCGGAAGCTTGTTTCCTTCCCAGTGTAAGAATTGGCTTTTGTAGTCTGGTCTGCCCTGTTCCCATGATGCACTGGGCCAGGGACAGACTAATTTGCATACAGCCGGGTTCTGAAACTGGGATGGTGCAATGAGCTAAAAAACGGTGTTGGATCTAGCCCTGATCTCTTGACTGGGTGAGAGTACTCTGCTTAATTCAGAGACTCTGTCCATCACCACCCCTTGTTGTAAATAATTTTGTCCACCCTAAGCGTGGAAGGGTCTACTCAGATGTGAGTCCCTTGCTCATTGCACCATCAGGATTCAAGCAAGCCGGGCCGAAGACGGCTGAAATGCCAGAAACCGGTCCCCGGAAGCTTGTTTCCTTCCCAGTGTAAGAATTGGCTTTTGTAGTCTGGTCTGCCCTGTTCCCATGATGCACTGGGCCAGGGACAGACTAATTTGCATACAGCCGGGTTCTGAAACTGGGATGGTGCAATGAGCTAAAAAACGGTGTTGGATCTAGCCCTGATCTCTTGACTGGGTGAGAGTACTCTGCTTAATTCAGAGACTCTGTCCATCACCACCCCTTGTTGTAAATAATTTTGTCCACCCTAAGCGTGGAAGGGTATACTCAGATGTGAGTCCCTTGCTCATTGCACCATCAGGATTCAAGCAAGCCGGGCCGAAGATGGCTGAAATGCCAGAAACCGGTCCCCGGAAGCTTGTTTCCTTCCCAGTGTAAGAATTGGCTTTTGTAGTCTGGTCTGCCCTGTTCCCATGATGCACTGGGCCAGGGACAGACTAATTTGCATACAGCCGGGTTCTGAAACTGGGATGGTGCAATGAGCTAAAAACGGTGTTGGATCTAGCCCTGATCTCTTGACTGGGTGAGAGTACTCTGCTTAATTCAGACTCTGTCCATCACCACCCCTTGTTGTAAATAATTTTGTCCACCCTAAGCGTGGAAGGGTATACTCAGATGTGAGTCCCTTGCTCATTGCACCATCAGGATTCAAGCAAGCCGGGCCGAAGACGGCTGAAATGCCAGAAACCGGTCCCCGGAAGCTTGTTTCCTTCCCAGTGTAAGAATTGGCTTTTGTAGTCTGGTCTGCCCTGTTCCCATGATGCACTGGGCCAGGGACAGACTAATTTGCATACAGCCGGGTTCTGAAACTGGGATGGTGCAATGAGCTAAAAAACGGTGTTGGATCTAGCCCTGATCTCTTGACTGGGTGAGAGTACTCTGCTTAATTCAGAGACTCTGTCCATCACCACCCCTTGTTGTAAATAATTAAGTTACTGATAACACACCCCAGCTGGGAGCGATCCGTAGCAAGGCGATGAGGCTTAAATGTGAAATGTACTGTACTCATATCAAGACATCCTTTGCACGTTTTATGTCTTGCAATCACATTTTCTTCAGAAAAGCCAGAAAGGAGTACAGTCACAGTACCCTGCTGTAGTAGAGCCAAAGAAGCAAGTAAAGACATGTTTTCTTTGGTCAAGGCTTTACCCCGGTAATATAGGTGTGTACTACCACTACAACATTGCATTAGAGGCATCCCAGAACCAGAATTAAAATGTGGTGGGAGTTGCAATCAGTCAGATGCCAGTCTCATGCTGTAGTTTGGCTGGTCTTTCTTTTCTCCAAGGTAAGACCTATCCTTTTTACAAACTTGTCCTTGACACAGGCTTGGCAGTAGTGGCAACATGGGGGTATTAATTCACACAGGAGTAGCGGTGCCTGCTATGTAATGTACTGTAACCAAACGTATTAAATTACTGCGGTGCAACAGGTGAGGGAAAAACCCCTAAAACCCTCCAAATGGGACCAGGAAGTCCAAAGTAAGTACTGTCAGCTCCTGTGCACACGCTTCCGTGTAGTTTGAAAGTTCATCAAATGTAGAAAAAACAAAAGCAAGTATCATCTCTTGGTATATTTTCTTAATCTTTATTCCAGAGAACATCACAAAGTCAGCCAACACATGTTTAGTCGTTGGGTGTTAACCCTCAACTTCTTCAGGGCTGTATAGTTTCAAAACAAATTCAAAGCCTAGTCACCGATTGTAATTCCGACCCGGCTGGTCATATCAATTCTAGTATCTTGCATCCACATAATTCTGATTCGTCAATCGGTTCAGAACGCATTGCTGGCAGTGGTGAAGAGATAAGCGTACTCGCTTCAGATCTATTGGCTTACATTGCTCATGGTGAGAATGACATTACAGAGTTGGCAGTGGCTGAAGCAGCAGAAAGCCAAATTGAGATCTACTGGAATATTCAGTGTTTCAGGGGAAACAAAATATCAACTACAGGTAAAAACCCCTGGAAGTAGAATTAAATCAAAGCAGACAAACTAGCAGGAAACAGAATGTAATAGAGGAGGAAAAAGCCTGCAAACGGTCCAGAGTAGGCAGCCTAATGGACCCGAAGTTGTGGTGCATTGCACTCATTCCCAGTTGATATAAATACTAAAAGGTTGCCAAGTGACCTCAAAGCTATTCTTCCATTTTGAATTAGATGACAACAATTCCTGCAAATAAAGAAAAAACATTTCCCCAAAGAAAAAAAATGAGATAGAGCCAAGTATGTTTTATCAGACAGGATTAGGAACCAAGAACGGAAAACTGCCAACGTCAGTGCCGGCAGGCTGACGTCTGTACACAGCTTGGAACAATCTTGATGTCGAACTCAGCGTCTACTGCCAACATTAGAACTAGACAGGCACCATAGCGGCTCAAGCTCAAGGTAAGGGATTTCCTTCATCTGAAGTGGGCCTGGGAGAACTTAATTTCCCTCAGGGAAGAAGGTGAAGAATATGTGTCTGATATAAGAGAAGTCACAACATCCTGCTGTGCAGGAAGCACAACTTCCAAATCTATTCCCACCTCAGAAGATCAGGTGTAGCAGACTCTCGTTCTTATTGAGTTTTCTGGGTGGATTGAGTTTGCTGGGTACATTTTAGGCTTACTGGACTAAGTCATGATAAATGTGTGACATCTGCGTTGGTTTTGGTGGTACTGTTGTTGATTCAGGATTGATCCCACATTCTTCCTGACCAGAAGAGGCTGCAGCTTTGGGCAAGATGGCTGTTGCCAGTAGTGGTACCATAACTTCTGATTAGCTGCTTTTAGGAGCCCGTTTCTAAGGTCCAATTTTCTTAACTTTTGTTAGTGAGCTCTAGCAGTACCACTAACACAGTGGACTCTGGTGGAAGCCAGGGGGAGGCTGGCAAAATCTATTGAAAGAGGGCTCAATTCAAGTGGCAGAAAATGAATAAAAAATATTAGTAGCTCCCGGCAGACCTGTTGTGGCACTATAGGAGCGGCTGTCAAAATCAAGACTATTAATTAAAACTTTAATAACTATTGACCACAAACTACTAAACCCAGCCCACAAGCACACTAAAATAACAGCAAATAAATACATACACATACATAAAAGGAAATATTACCAAAAATATATGTGGTCATCTAAAGGGCCGTAGTAACATGCAGTGCTCACAGTAGAAGACTTTTAAAAGTTTCATAAAATGGTTAATAATCAAAGATGAGATGCTCAACTGGTTTCACAAAATGGTGGCCGAGCTTATGGTTTGAAAAGGCAGAACAGTATGTGCATCTTTGCGCTGAAGGAGTTTACTGTTCAATCACTGAATTACTTTCGCTTTCCACAGACAGAAAAGGTAAATCCTGTGTGCAGTATCGCTTTCTAAATGACTACGTGAACCAGGGACGTGAGCACTTACTGTGCTTCTCTTCGAGAGTTCACGCCATATACACCTAGCATCATTGCTGATAAAGAGACAATCAATGGCCCATTTTTCTTACATTGATTTTCGTACTTTATGTTGCTACAAATTATGTATGCCTTTTTTAATTGTTTTGATTAGGTACTGATTTGTACATTTTTACAGGTCTACATTTTTAAAGGAGCGAATATGTTCAGTGTAGTAGTAGATTTTCTAAACATTTCTCAGGTCGAGAACATTTTTAGAGGTTCATAAGTGCGTTCAAAAAGAGTACTGCTTGCTGCCCTTTAGTATGCAACAATGTGGTAAAGGCCTACTTCCTGCCAGACATCCTGATAGGCCCTTGCTTTGCAATGTGCACTGACGTTAATAACACATTTACAAACCATCTTACCTAATAATGTATCTATAACCTTTTACCCCTGGAAACCGAAAAGCTTAAATGGTGGTCAAGCCAGGAGCAGTGTGGCAACCAGCCCAATACATTGGTTTCAACCACACTTATAATTGACCTTGCGAAGTATGTACTTTTAAACTGATTTTAAATAAGCTTAATGTTACTGAGATACACGTAGAGTGGATATTCTTCAACAGGAATATAAAGTAAGATTATCTGAAATAATAATTGTGGTCACTTTTGCAGTATTGTAGTGACATTTTTCGATGCAAAAATTAATTTTAATTAGAAAATTGGAATGTTGAGCGCTCTGTTGAATACAATGGAGTGCTCTGGGCTTCTAATGGCCGATAGAGAGCAACTTTCCAATATTGTTTTACTTTCACAGCTTTTGCTGTGAACAAAGGTCTCTCAGAGCCCGAGGGGATTTAAACCCGGCCCGGGCTCCGAGAGGCCTTTGTTTTTAGTAATTAGAACATTCTGCCTCCTAGAGCCCTCATGGCAGGCTCTACCGGCCATTGAAGGCCCGTTTCCTTGTTAAAGTCCCGAGCCGAAGGAGCGGGTCTATAATGACCAGTAGATCTCGCTTGGTCGGGCTCCAAGGATGTTTTATAATATTACATTTACTGACTTTCCACACAAACCTAACATTAATGATAAGAAATAAGCATGAAAGTCAGAATTGTGCACGTCATACATGTATTTTTCCTTAAACTCTATGGCCTTTTAAGGGGAGCAGTAGGGGAAAAGTTTTCAATGGGCCTGTGTTGCTCTCTCTATCTATTTTTAAATCCAAACGGACCAGACAGATTTCAACAAGTTATCCACAAAAGGTAACTCTCTCTGGTGTGGAGCATTAGTAGGAATGAAGCGAGTCTAAAATACTGCGGCTGAAGACGAAAAGCAAATAAAAAGCAGCTGTTTTGTTTCTCCCATATAGGGTAACGTGAACTCTTGTTAAATTTGAAGATGTATTTAACAGCTTTAAATTTAAATACTTATTAGAATTAATGTCTCAAGCACAAAAGTACATTTCTTATCAGGTGATTAGGTAATGGTAGATTACATAATTTTGGACTTCAAGGTGTGAATCTTATAACTAAGAAGAGTGCACAAGTGGCTATCTGTTGCCATTCCATACTGCACCTAATGTAATTCGATAGCCACCTGGCTACCACATTTATAGGTTTTATTTCATATAGGCAAAGATGTGTCCCTTGTTTTTAATGTGCATTTATTTTTCCCCTGAGAATGCCTTGTTATTAAAATTAATCCGGACTCCAAATATGAAACAAATGCAGGTTTATTGGCAGTACGGCAAAAATGGTCCATACAAGTTCAGCTCCAGATGCAACTGGGCAAACAGTCCAGAACGTTACAGTGAACAAACCCTTCAGTATGTGGAATACATTATGAAAGTGCACAGAGCACAAACCAAGGGAGGCATGCGGCATAGATGATGAAACAGGTATGGGGAGAGGAAAGAAGAAGGAATGTGTTCACTAAGGAGAATGTAACACACCCCCCTCATCAAATAAAAAGAACAAAAGAACCATGAACAGAGTGGCACAAAAGGGACTATACAAAATCTTAAAATTTATTAGGAGTTTGCCTCAGACTGTCAGACATTTTGACCCAAGAAGCAACAGTCTCATTGCCTTGCCCAT
The DNA here is from genome assembly GCF_964261635.1 of Lissotriton helveticus. NCBI lineage: Eukaryota > Metazoa > Chordata > Amphibia > Caudata > Salamandridae > Lissotriton > Lissotriton helveticus. Next base: position 343,807,220 of record NC_136060.1, on the reverse strand, counting down.
CATGAGAGTTTGTGGTGGGACGGTTTACCTCATCAGAATCAATAGTCTGAGGAACACCCTTAAGAGGACATTTCGCTAATCTCCTAACATTCCAGACTTTTCCATTCTGGGTAATGACACTGTTGCTGAACACTTTCTTGATCTGAATAGCTTTCCCAAATCTGTTAGAACCTTTGTTTATTAAACCAGGTTTCAGAATTCTGACTCAGTCACCAACTTTGAAAATGTGCGCCCTTGTCCTCCATTTATCATTGTACCATTCTTTTGTCTTGTTTAGTTTCCACTCTCTCAGCTGTGTCATGTACACACTCTTCCTTAGTGAACATAACTTGCCATTTGTCCCTGAACCACCATGGACACACACTAGAACCAGGATTGTTTCCCTTGAGCAATTTAAATGACCTAACTTCAGTGTTGGAGTGTGGTGTGATGCAATAAATCCACAAACGTTCTCTTAAAGCACTCCGCCAACCACCACCAAATTTCAGGGAGTCTGTGACAAAACTTTTGAGTACTCGATTGAAGCGTTCAACTTGTCCATTTTGGTGTGGTTCATAAAGAGACGTGAACCTATGCATGGTCTCACAGCTTTCAAGGAACTTCTCCATTTCAAATGATATTAACTGTACCCCGTTATCAGAAACTAAAGTGTAGGGACAATCTTCACGGGCAAACACTTCTTTAAAGAAATGAATGTCAGCACTTGTTGTGGCTTTAGGGACAAATTTGATTTCTGGCTATTTGGAATGATAATCTATTATGACCAAAGCAAAAGGTGAACACTCAGGTAACATGAGAAAGGGACCCGATATATCAAAAGCAACCTTTTTCCACAGTTCCTTAGGCAACTTGATAACTTTTAATGGAGGAGTATGTTTCTTCATTTTTTCACTGGAAACACATTCACTGCATTCCCTAACAATGCAATCTATAAACGTATCCATGCTAGGCCACCAAAAGTAGCTCCTGCCTAGACGCCTCATAGATGAGATTCCAGGATGAGTTTTGTGGGCAATGGTAAGTTTGACATCTTGTATACCTTTTGGGGGAACACACTTTCCTGATTTAAAAATAAAACTCCCTTCCATTTCTAATTCTTGTGAAATATTAAAGGTAACAAGTCTGGTCTCACAAACTTTTTTTTGGGCCAACCTCCTATTACAAACTTTTTAAGGTCATTCCACCTGTCATCCATTTGCTCACATTCTTGCCAACGTTGTTCTGTGGTTCCTTGGAACTGCAATGGAACAACATCATTAATGGTCACTACAAAATCGCATTCCTTAATTGCGCTCACACTGCTATGAGCCCAATTGTAAACGTGAAAGGAAATCAGCCGTAACATTTTTTCTTCCCTGGCATATATTCAGTTTTGAAATTATAATCTTGTAACCTTGATGCCAGCCTTGCAATTCTGGCAGTAGAGTTCCAACTCCCGTCCTAAGGGTGAACCTACTGCCCCACACATATATTCTGTAATGCTCAACAGCCCAAATGCACGCAAGAAGTTCTCTTTCGATTAAAGCATACTTGCGCTCACACTCATTCAAAGTTCTGGAGGCAAATGCAAGATTCCATTCCTCCTCACCCTCTTTCTGCGAAAGGACTCCTCCAAGCCATAGAAGCTTGCATCAACTGTGATGATGCATTCTTTCTTCATGCGGAAAGTCTTCAATGTGGGTGTGTTGACAATATATTTTTTTATATCAACAAATGCCTTTTGTTGTTCCTCTGCCCATTCTTACTTTACATTCTGTCTCAACAATTTTCTTAACGGTTCCATCTTGGTCGCAAAACTTTCCACACATTTACTATAATATTCGCATATCCCTGCAAAAGACAAAAGTTGTCCCTTGTTGTCTGGTGATGGAGCTTTAAGAATAGCATCAACATTGGCCTTTTTGGAACTACCCCGTCACCAGACTTGTGTCCTAAATACTCAACAGAATGTTTAAATAACTTACATTTATGTGCCTAAGGGTGAAGCCATGATTTTCCAGTCTTTTACAAACCTCATTTAAGTGTACATCGTGTTCAGACTCATTTCTTGAAAAAATTAGAATATCGTCCTGAAAGCACTTGACATAGTTGTCTAGGTCCCTGACAATCTGGACAAGACCCTTTGGAAAACTGACGCGGCTGACGCCAGTCCGAAGGGCATCCTCGTGTATTAGTAAAGACCTCGTGGAGTGATGAAGGCTGTGTATATTTTGGACACCTCCGTGAGTTCTATCTGATGGTAAGCAGACCTCAAGTCTAGTGTGGAAAAAACTTGTACAACCTCCAACATGGAGACTACCTCATTTATGTTTGGTAGAGGGTGACAGTCTACTACTATGTTGGAATTCAATGCCCTCAAGTCCACACACACTCTTAATTTTTGGTCAGGTTTGCGTACGAGAACAATGGGTGAAACCCACTCAGATGATTCAATGGCTTCAATGATGCCCTCATCAGATAATTCCTTTAGCATGTTCTTCAATTCTTCCCTAATGTTGATTGGCACACCCTTCACTTTTTGTTTGACCAATGAAGCGTTTTCTTTTAACACAATCTTATGTGAGAAATTCTTTAGTTTTTCTAACTTATTACACAATACTTTGTTATATGAGTTGATCAGTTTAGTTTCTCTACTACTTACAGTAACATCTGTATTAACTACTGCAATTTTTTTTAATATGTTCGTCACACAGGGACACCGGTTCACTAGAACGTGGATTTAACACCATCCCCAACTTCCACTGGTTTTGACAGCCCAGAAAATTTCCCCCTTTTTGTGAGATATATCATTTTATCTCTGCACATCTACTTTTAAAGTATAACGTCACTTGAAAGAAACCCTCAATATCAATTTTTGTTCCATCAAAACTCTCAGCAATTATGTCAGAAGACTGTAGATTAGCATATTGAATAACATGACCCAATTCTTCTTTGTAGTATTGATAAGTGATGATTGTCCACGGCAAACCAGAGTCTACCATGAGCATCAAATTGACTCCCAGGATTTGGAATGAACATTTGGGAGACTTCATTTGATTATCCATTTCACCATTTATAATGGCACTACAACATCCCTGCTAACTTCTGACACATCTCTGACATCAGTGGGGTTGTTCCCTTCAGTTAGGTAAGATATTGCACACACTACTAAAATGTCCTATCCTACCACTATTCTTGCATTCTCTATTGATGGCTGGACAACCTGGAAAAGAAGCGACATTTGATCTACTTCCACATCTATAACACACATTATGATTAGGAAACATATAATTTATTTTATGATGATAACCACTATTGAATGTTAACATAGTATCTCCCTTTGGGGCGTGGCTAGCCAGCCAACATGGCGGACGTGTTCAAGTAGAGCTCCGCAACCAGGCCCCTTATTATCCTGGCATTTACCCTGCGGGAGGTGTTCTTCGAGTCTGCACTGCTGGGGACTGGTGTGAGGACGCGGTGGGGAGCCTAGGGAGCCCAGCAAAGTCCGCTCTGGGGCCGCAGTGAAGAAGACGGACGGTGACTGGCAGCAACGAGGCCCGCGGCGGAGTGGTGCGGCCGCTGAAGTACCCGACCGCGGCTGAAGGTGGCCGGGCAACGTCCTGGGCCCTGGGCTTCCCGCAAGACAAGCGGAGACAACAGCGTTTTGGCCAGAAGTGAGTGGCGGTGCGGCAGGTCGCGGCAGCTGACACAGTGCACTAAGCGGCCGGGGGCCGCGGAGGACTCCGGGGTTGGCGCGGGACGGAGCCTTGAGGCGCCATTTGATGCCCGAGAGCTGTGCAGGGCCTCTCCGCCCTCTGGGTCAACAGTGGCCGCCGGACAGAGAGAGGCATCCCTCCACGGGGGTCTGCTCGTGAGACTTCTAGGCGAATCCCCCACAGGGTGGAGAGCGAGACCTGGGGTGGACGAGAGGTGCCCGGAGGGCAAGTCGCGGCTTGGAGGCCAGAAGGGGGAGCTGAGGCCTGAATAGCACGGGTGAGAGATGGCGGGAGCGGCTACAAGCGCCTGTTGAACCGCGCTGCTCCCGTATTGACGGCGCAGGGCGAAGCCGTTGCCTGTATTCCGGCCTGCCACCAGCAGGAGAGGCGAGTTGGGCGTGAGACCAACATTGAGAGCTGTGCTGGCGGAGTCTGAGAAGTGAGGCCGGACGGGGCCCTGTGGCGACTGGCGGCCCTGAGCTAGTCGGGGGCTGGGCGACGTTATGGCCGACATGATGAAGGGACACTAAATGCCATAAACTACAGTGCTGGGTGGTGATCGTGGTCGGCTGGGTGGCCATCCTTGATAACCCCAGGCCGCGACCACTGGAGCAAGACTGAGCGCCTGCAACCTGGCGCTGTGATACCAAGGCACCATTTTGTTGTTGGCGTTGGTGCTATTTTTGCTGCCGTCTATCTTTGGGGGGCCCGCACCAGGTGCACGCCCAACGCCGTGCCAGGAGATAACGCCCGGAGTCCCAGACTCCTAGGGGTGAGACAGGCGAACCTGGCCACGGCGACAGGAGGCGTGTACTAACCGGCCGGAAGCCGAGGTGGCCACCGTGGCCGGTGCAGGACGGAGCCTGGTGCCGGCATCTGCTGCCTGAGAGCTGCATGAGGCCCCTCCGCCCCTCTGAGCCAGAAGCTGCAGCCCGACGAGGAGAGACATTACCGAGCTGGCGCCTGACGGAGTGACTGCTGGGCACATCCCCCACAAGGTGAGGAGCGGGACCAGGGGTGGATAGGCGGAGCCCAGAGGACGAGCCGCGGCCTGGAGGTCCGAGAAGAGAGTTGCGGTCTGCAAGGCGTGAGCGAGAAACAGTCGGGGGCTGAGCGCCACTCAGACCGGTGTGATGGAGAGACACTGAATTGCGCACACTGCAGTGCTGAGCTGTGATTGTGGTCGGCTGGGTGGCCCTACTCAATGACCCCGGGATGCGGCCATTGGAGCACGACTGTGCGTCCGCACTCTGACACAGCGAGACCTGTGAGCCATTTTGATGTTGGCGTTGGCCACATTTTCGCCGCTGCCGCTCTTTGGGTGGCCCACGCCCGATGCGAACCGGACGCCGCGCCAGGGGACAACGCCAGGAGCCCGGAACTCGCAGGGGTGGACCAGGCGAACCTGCTGTGCGGCTGTGGCCTCCGCCGCCGGAGACATTGCGGGGTAACAACGGCGATTGTTTGGAAAGAGAGTGTCGGCAAAGTGGACTCTTGACACTGAACACCCTTGGACGGGGGAAAAGGGCCTCTGGTGGGTCGGAAAGGGTACGCCCCAGCTGGAACGTGTGGTGCCGAACGGTCCGCTGCCGAGAGCACTTGAGGGGCGAGCGCGGACTGCTGGACACTGGGGCCTGACCTGTGCTGGCGCTTGGTTAGGATTGGTGACTCCCCTGGCGGCAGCTGGTGGCACTGGACTGGTGGGGCCTTTCCACTGGGACTTTGGTAAGGCCTGACGCCGGGTGTCGGGCGGTTTTAAACAGGAGTGGATGCCTTCTGCGCAACAACTTGCAATGGGCAAGCTTCCGGATAGACCCCTGCCAAAGCAGCAGGTCACGGAGGGCCTGGGCTCGTCGCATGGAGTACAGGGCGACAATCTGGGCCTGACAGCAGCCCTTGCGGCCAAGGTGGACTCGGTGCTGGCGGCGGTGGAGCGCATAGGCACCACGTTGGAGCTGACGAAGACATCCCTTGAGGCCCGAATTGACGAGGTAACGTCAGACTTTACCCTACTACATGACGACCACCGCAAGTTGGTGGAGTCAGTCGTCGAGCAGCGCCAGTCGTTCCAGGAGTTGCAGCCGGTGGTGCATCAACATACCTCGGTGCTCCAAGACGTCCTCGATAGGGTCCATGTGCTGGAGGATCGCATGGAAGACGCGGAAGGGCGCTCCCGGCGCAACAATGTTCGCATGGTCGGTCTTCCGGAGGGTGAAGAAGGGAAGGACCCGGAGCGGTACACAGAGTCCTGGCTGAGAGACCTCCTGCCTCCGGAGGTATTGTCCTCCCACTTTGTCGTGGAAAGAGCGCACAGGGTGCCGGCGCAGAAGCCTCGACCCGGAGCCCGACCTCACCCGTTCCTATTCAAATTACTCAACTATCGAGATCGGGATGTGGTGCTGCGCGAAACAAGGAAGCTGGACAATCTGACGGTGGGGAACAGCCGGGTGATGTTTTTCCCTGATTACACGGCAACAGTGTAGAGACGGAGGAGCACATACCTGGTGGTGAAAAAGAAGCTGCGGGAACTGGGACTGCCATATTCCTTGCTGTTCCCCTCTCTTTCCTTCGAGTGATCTCCAAGGAAGGGGCCCGCTTCTTCGACACGCCGTCAGATGTATGGGACTGGTTGGAGGAAACGGGAAAATGGAAGGGCACCCGACCTGAAAACACGGAAGGGGATGGTAAATGGCAAGTGCAAAGGTCGAGACGGTGCAGGAAACGAGGCTCCCGACGTGGCCAGTGCGTCGGCCCAGCAGCACCCAGCCTGGAGAACATGCGGCGTGAGCGGCAGGAAGCACTCGAAGCGGTTGTGAATCTGTGAGCAGCGCACGATACGGGCCGACTGACCTCGCAGACACGCAGTGAGCCGGACATGACTAGCCCGTCATCCCCATCAACTGTGCTCTCTGACGACACGGTCATGCCTGTGGTAACACCGCAAACTGCTGATCTCCTTATGTCGTGTGCACTGCCGCGAGCAAACTAAGAGACTCACCCTTGACACAGCACCTGCTTGGGAGGTGCTACCCATTTTACTGCTGCAAGTACTGCTGAGATAGGTTGACTTTCTCCATATATGCTAGCACTGCTGCGGAGTGTTATAGGGCTGCTGGATGGAAGATGTAGCTCATGGGCCGAAGCTAGCAGGTGCTGCGTGTTCGTCTCCCTAGCCGTCTCCCCCGCGGGCTTCCTGCAAGGATCTGGCGCAGCCATGGGTTCTAGATACCCCGCAACACCTCCCGCGCACTCAGGCGAACTAAGTTAGGGGGGCAGAGTAATGAGATAGTTGGCAGCTCACGTACCCAGACAGCAGACACACTGAGTTAAGCCCACTCTTGCGAGGTGGATCTAGTTAAAGTTTGGACGTATGCCCCGCTTGGGACTTGCCCTTCTTGTTCTATTGTTTGTGTTCGTTCACATGTTTCAAATGCGGCGCACTGACCTCCCTTTCCTCGCTGGCGCTCATAAGGCCCCCCGTGGGGCGCTCCCTTGCGCGAACACACCAGACACATGATGCACACTAACATAGTGACCTGGAATATTCAAGGTATGCACACCCCGTCCCGTCGTTATTCCGTGTTCTCCTACCTAGAACGCCATGGGGTGGGGGTTGCCCTTCTCCAGGAGACACACATGGCATTGGTTGAGTTAGACAAACTGCGCAGGCATTGGAGGGGACAGATATTCGGTACCACCTTCTCTGCTCATGCATGCGGTACACTGATTTGGGTAAGGGCGGGTGTCTCCTTCAAATGTATGGAAGCCCTGGTAGATCCTGCAGGCAGGTATACCCTAGTGCGAGTGCGATTAAATGGTCAGGAACTCCTGCTGGGATCCCTTTATGCCCCGAACACAGATCAGTACGCCTACTTAGAGAGCCTGAATCACATTCTTCACCCATACGGTGGACTCCCCTGGCTTGTTGGTGGGGATTTTAACATGGTGCTAGATACCCATTTGGACAGATCTTTCCCACCCCTCCGAGCTGCGACAGTAGCGTCCACAGCGCAAGCGTTCAGGGATTGGCTTGCGCACTGGGGGGTCTGTGACCTCTGGCGGGTGCAACACCCCACAGATAGAATCTACTCCTACTACTTATTCGTCCGCTTGGATCGAATAATAATTCAGAAAAGGGGGTGGTGATGAACAGAGTGTCTGAATTAAGCAGACCACTCTTACCCAGTCCAAAGATCAGGGCTTGATCCATCACCGTTATTTAGCTCACTGCCCCATCCCAGCTCAGAACCTGGCTATATGCAAATTAGTCTGTCCCTGGCCCAGTGCATCATGGGAACAGGGCAGACCAAACTACCAAGCCAATTCTTCACCAGAAAGGAGACAAGCTTCCGGGGACCGGTTTCTGCCATTTCAGGCGTCGTCGGCCCGGCTTGCTTGAATCCTGATGGAGCAGTGAGCAAGGGACTCATGTCTGAGTATACCCTTCCATGCTTATGGTGGACAAAATGATTCAGAAAAGGGGGTGGTGATGAACAGAGTGTCTGAATTAAGGATCGAATAATAGGCACCCAGTCGCTACTTCCGCTCCTAGCTCAGACAGAATACCTTGGGCGAACACACTCAGATCACAATCCCCTTTGGTTTAAGATCAGCTGGGAGGCAGATCAACCGCCTGTGCACACGTGGCGGCTGCAACCTGCTGCGCTTGAAGACGCTGATTTCCGATCCTCGTTGGGCACGGCCATATTAGCTTATTTCGAGGCCAACGCAGAGACAGCGAGAAGCGCACTGGTGGAGTGGGAGGCGCATAAGGCAGTTATCCGCGGGCATTGCATGGGGGCCACATGGAACATACGCAAAACACTGATGGCCTCTTTGATGAGACTGGAGTTGGAACTCCTCCGATACGAAAGGGAGGGCGAGGGGATGGGTGAGCATGCGCGTACGCTCAGCGCCCTGCGTGCTAAACAAGCAGCCTTTATGGAGCAGCTGCGATGTCAAAACTAAGAGGCACATACGGCCAGGACGCACGCTAGGGTGGATAGAGCTGGCCGGCTGATTGTCTGGCTGCTACAGAGCGCTGGGCGCGGAGTCCCCATAGGAGCGCTGTGTACGGTGGGTGGGGAAATTGTATACACGCAACGGGAGATCCATCGCGCCCTGACGGACGATTATAAGCAACTGTACAAATCTCGCGGCACGGGCCCTGGCACGGGCCCACGACAAGCGCTAGATGCGTTCCTGGATGCAGTCACCTTGCCTGTAGTGTCTGAGGGGCACGGAGACGTACTGAACGCCCCGCTCACATTAGAGAAGGTGGGTGATGCAATCAGGGAAATGGCGACAGGCAAAACCCCTGGGCCGGATGGCCTGCCCGCCGAATACAATAAGTCGAATCGGGACATCCTGGCGCCCCTACTCCTTCAGCTGTACAATGCCGCCATTGGCGAAGGCTCGTTCCCCCCATCCATGCGGGAAGCATTCCTGGTCTCCCTACCCAAACCTCGCCGCTCTAGGATCCTACTGACCACTGGCAATGCTCAACAAGGACTATAAAATCTTCACGAAAATCCTTGCGGTACGGCTTGCGACAGTGGTCCCACATCTAGTGCACCCTGATCAAAATGGGTTCGTGCCGGCGATATCCACATCCCTGAATCTTAGGAGGTTCTTTAGGGTGGCGGCTGAAGCAGCAAAGGAGTGGCCTTGTGCGGGGTGCCTGATAATAGACTTGGAAAAGGCCTCTGATTGCCTGGAGTGGGGGTACTTGGCAGCAGTGCTCTCGCGCTATGACCTGAGCGTGGGTTTCCTACCGATGGTTCAGCTCCTCTACACGAACCCTGTGGTCAGGGTGCGGCTGGGTCCATACATTTCTGAGCCGGTGGCGATGGGCCGAGGCCCTCGTCCGGGGTGTCCCCTGTCCCCGCTGTTGTTCGCGCTGGCTGTGGAGCCGTTGGCGACGGCCATGCGGCAGACTCTGGGAGCGGGAATACCCCTTGGAGACGCGACTCACCAGGTCTCGCTTTACGCAGACGACCTGCTGGTGTTCGTCAAAGATGTGGCGTGCATCCCGGAGTGCCTGGCCCACTTGCTGGAGCAATTTGCGGTTGTCTCAGGGCTCAGAGCGAACGCGGCAAGTCCGGGCTCTATGCCTTCAATGCGGAGGTCGAAGACCCGGGGTACTGCCTCGGAGGCACGAGGGTCCAATGGAAGGCCGACACCTTCAAGTATCTGGGAATCCAGATCTACAGGCAGCCAGCTGATCTTTTTGAGGGCAATTTGGGTAAGGTGGTGGCAGCGCTTAGGTCCCTGACACATTTATGGGCCTCCCTTCCACTGACCACAACGGGTCGAGTGGCCCTTGCTAAACTTATTATGCTCCCCGACTCCTGTACTATTTTTTTAACCTGCCTATTTATGTGCCGCCCTCGTTCTTTTCGTCGCTTCATGCGATGTTGCGAGATTTCATCTGGGGCAGGACCCGGCACCGGCTGGCGCTTGCAAAGCTGTTCCTGCCAACGGACAGTGGCGGGCTGGCCGCTCTCTGTTTTGAGCACTACTACCTAGCTGCGCAGCTACAATAGATTGCTCGCTGGTTGGCAGACAGAGGTAGAGAGGATACTGGCACAGCGGAGCCGTCGTATTCACTGGAGAGAGTAACTGGGCTTTTTCATCCCTTGGAGGCGCCCGCGAGACCCACCCCGCTGTTGCTGGCGGTAGCGTACAAGTGTTACCGCAGAGCCCTCTTCCTTACCCGACGGGTCCTCACATATGCGCCCGCGGTACCTCTGGAGGCTTTTCTGGGCAGAAACGGAGTCCTCGTGCGGCAGTTGCTAGAACGCTGGAAAGAGGCGGATATCCAGACGTTAGGAGTCCTCTTCAGGGACGGTACGCTGGTGGCGTATGAGACGCTGGTTGCGTAAGATGGACTCCCACCTGGGGGGTTCCTGCTGCACCGCACCATAGTGGCAAAAATGACGGCCCGGTGGGGGGACATGTCCTTGGAACCTGCACAGCACTTAACTATGCAATACTTGCACGTCATGGGGAGGGGTGGACTTTTGGTCCGTTGGTTTCTGGGGTAATTAAGGATACACACAGGAATTAGCTTGGCCCCACTAAGGAATAAATGGGAGCGTGACTTGGGCAGGCAATTGTAAGATAAGAAGTGGGAAAGAGTTCTTTAAAGTCTTTTTTGGAGCTGCCCCAAGCTGGACTCCTACTGGAGTGTAATCGGCGAGCTGCTCCGCGAGTGTACTGGGCGCATTATCCCCCTTGATTGGTCGGAATACATTCTGCATCACTTCAAGAGACCGCCTAAAGATAAAGCGTCATCCAGATTCCTTGACCTAGGGATGGTGGTGTCTATGCGTCTGCTCACGAGGCGCTGGAAGGCGAGGGACCCGCCAAGTGTGCAGGCGTGGGCCTCCTCCTTTCAGGCGTGGGCCCGGGCGGAGTGGACGGCCCTATGCAGGGAAGAAACGGTGGGGCTCCGTAAGGAACCAATGACGGAGCGTTGGGAAGCCATGCTCAGAGCCTCGAGTCCGGCGGGTGTGGCTGAAGACGCGGGAGGGGTGCAAGGCTAAATGGCGCCCTTTGGGAGTGGGGTGTGCAGTGAAATGATCTCCTATTTAGCCGCCCAGGTGAACACGGTCACTCTCCACCAGAGATATACAGGCCCCGGGTGCGGGTCTAGTCATGGCTGGGGTGGGTGCCCGCCGGCAGGGGGGTGGGGAGAAGGGGACTATGAGGTATCAGTGCTATTGATCAAGCCGCTACTGTTTCTTTTTGCGCTTCTTTTACTGTTGGTTCACAGTTGTTGTATAAATGTTAATGATGTGCACAAACCGGGTGTATGGAAGATCCAACCTCTATTATGCTAACATGCACCAGCTTAGCGTGTGGACAGTCATAGTATTCTGTCTAACAGTTTCCATCCACTTCTCGGATTGTTCCAAGGCTTTAGCTGTGGTTATAGCTTCCACTAATTTAGGATCCCACATGACCCATAATTGTTCTTGAATTTTCTTTGTTTTGACGTGTACTATTATTTGGTCACATATCCTCTTGTCTGTCATCGCACCAAAGTTACAGTGTAAACTTAATGATCTTAAAGCAGTCAAGAAATCGTCAAAAGACTCTTCATCTTTCTGTGCCCTTGTATAAAATTTAAACCTATTTAACGCAATATTCGGCTTAAACCTTTTCTCCATCCTCGTTAATGCTTCAACATATACATTCATAGTGTCTCCTTCTCCTTCACGACCTCGTGTGACAATTTGGGGTGAAGCTCTAAAAATGACCTGACCTTCAGGACCCAAACAGTGTAAAAAAATATTTTTCTTCCTTTCTGCCCCCATATGTTCCCCATCAATGGCCTTCATATATGTGATAAACTCCTCTTTCCATCTGGACCATGGCATGGGTGGATCACCTTTCCTTCGTAAGAATTTTGCTGGTGGGTCGAACTGTGTTGGACCTGCGATGGGCAAGCCCAGCACAAAGAGGGTAGCTTGGCTCAAGTGACAAGGCAAGTGAAGGCTGTAGTGTTAAGCCGGCTCTGACCCAATAATAACTCCTTGTACATCCACACCAAAAAGAAGGACACCACACCACTGCTGTAGAAAAATATGATTCCTTTATATAAAAGTTCTTTGTTGTAAATAGGGTTGACTGGGAAAGCACATATACATTTCTTTTGGGCATACAGTTCTGGTAATAAATAGTATTAATAAATAGAATAACTTCAGGGATGAGTATCACAATAAATATCAGAATAAATATCAGGATAAATATCAGAATAAATATCAGAATAAATATCAGGATAAATATCAGGATAAATATCAGAATAAATATCAGAATAAATATCAGAATAAATATCAGAATAAATATTGGTTCATTTTAATAAACAACCACATGTTTCTTCTGGTATCGCTGCCACCAATTAAATACTTTAGAATCATTACATGTACAATACGCTTCAAATGGGAAAGATAACTCTTACAGTTTATGCTGTTTTCAATGACCAGGTATACGGCTTCACTGAGCACAAAATAAGGTTTGGGACTCTTTAATAATCGCTCAAGGCGTATGCGCGTATATCTAGAAGGCAAGGAAACACAGTAAATACATCATTTGCACTCGGCGGTCACCGGGATAGGATCTCTACTTTGCCGGTGAAGTCTATGCGCGCCTACGGGCTTTAGCACCACTTGAGCACAGGCGGCACCAGTTCAAAGTCATTAGACTGATGAACGGGCTGCCGGAGAGGTCACACAACCTTCGCGCACAGTCAAATAAATGCCGGTTCACAGTTCCTTCACAACGCTGCATTCACTATGAGGAAACGGGCCCACCTCACATCGGCTGCAATTCAAGATACGATTCAGTCGGGCACAGCACTCCTCTCGTTAGCGACGGGGCTCTCAGGGGCTCCACGGACCTCCCTCCGACTTCCGCATACAGGGTGGGTCCCTCCCACAGCTACAGCTCCCGGGTCACTGGGGAGTGGCAGAGACGCTAGTCCCGCCCAACGAAGGCCGGCCTTTCCCCGCCCCGGCGCACCACCTCACCTTCAATCTGCGCAGGAAGCGCTCTACGCTGGTGGGGCTCGGAGATGTCCGAGCTCCCCTCTAGAGGCACCTGTCACGAAGGGGGCACAGCTGACGATCGCGGCAAACTTGCTCTCGCCTCGCGACTCGATAAATCGATCACAGTTCACCACCGGGGGGGGGGGGGCGGGGAGGCACACGAATCTTGCCACAGTCTTTTGGTGGCAATGAGGTACTCGCTGGGCAGGCGCTGTAGGCGCTAGATCACTTCTCACGTAGCTGACTGGAACGCCAGTCAGACACAACGCCAGCAACCCTTTGCTGCTCTACTGCATGCGCTACCAGCCACCTCAGGGGTCAACAGGGCAGGTGTCAATCTGGTGTCAAGTCTGGAATCTCTTAATCTCCTTCTCTAGTCTGAACTATCTTCATCATTCTCTCATCTCTTCCAAAATGGCCGCCAGGGACTGGGCCTTATATAGCCAGTGCCCTGGGGTACTGGCACGAGCCAGAAGGTTCTAGAACCTTCTCTGGCTGTGACAATGACATGGCACTCTTGAGGGGTATTTAGGACACTCACAGCCACCGTACTGGGGTTCTAGAGTAGCCATTTTGTGTACCTTAGGAAAATAAAGGAATTCCTGTCAGAAATGCGCGCCAAACAAAGGGCGCCAAAACCTCAAAAGGCCAGGGTTCATGAAGGCTCCAATGGGAGTCACTTCACATGAGGAAAAAGGGGTGTCCACCATTTTAGGTTCATTTATACAGGTTGACAACCCCAGTTTGTAATGCCACAGGTATGGGCCAGGCGCCTTGTAAATAGGTGCCACAAACCTTGTGAGCAACTGGGCATCAAGGAACATCTAACCCCATGAGACAACACATAAAAAGTCCTGGTAGACAAATAAAAAGCGACAAATTTTGGGAGGTACAGGGGAACAAAAGAAATCTTAGTGGTGAGGGGACTCTCAGAAGCAGACGGGTCTAACACACGTCCCCCCCAGCTGAAAGTGGGGAGAGCTACCCAACCCCTTGGGAGTCCTCAACACTAAGGCGGAAATACCTGGAGAGACCATCTGCATTGGCGTGGTCAACTCCGGGCCGGTGTTCCACCCGAAAGTACATTCCCTGTAGGGAGATAGACCACCTCAACAGTTTGGGATTTTCCCCCTTCATTTGCATGAGCCAACGAAGGGGTCGGTGGTCTGTCTGAACAAGGAAGTGTGAACCAAACAAATATGGTCGCAGCTTCTTCAGTGCCCAGACCACCGCAAAGGCCTCCCGCTCGATGGTACTCCACCTCTGTTCCCGGGGAAGCAGTCTCCGTGACAGAAAGACCACGGGTTGATCCAGACCCTCTTCATTGAGTTGCGATAGCACCGCCCCAATGCCAATGTCGGATGCATCTGTCTGGACAATGAACTCTTTTGAAAAATCTGGAGCCTTCAGGACTGGAGCTTTACACAATGCTTGTTTCAGAGTATCGAAGGCTCGCTGGCAAGCCTCCGTCCAAATGACTCTCCTGGGTTGCTTTTTGGCCGTGAGTTCTGTAAGGGGTGCCACGATAGTGCCATACCCCTTCACGAACCGTCTGTAGTAACCTGTGAGGCCCAGGAAGGCTCGGACCTCAGTCTGGGTCTTGGGGGGTTTCCAGGCCATGATTGCCTCAATCTTCGCCTGAAGGGGCTGCACCGTTCCCCGTCCCACCAAGTGTCCTAAGTACACTACCGACCCCTGTCCAATCTGACATTTGCTGGCCTTGATCGTCAAGCCAGCCCGTTCCAGGGCCTGGAGAACGGCTTGCAAGTGCTGCAAGTGATCCTCCCAGCTGCTACTGAAGACAGCTATGTCATCCAAGTAAGCAGCAGAGAATGACTCCATCCCGGTGAGGATCGTGTTCACCAGCCGCTGAAAAGTGGCAGGAGAGTTCTTGAGCCCAAAGGGCATGACGCAAAACTGGTAGTGTCCATCAGGTGTGGAGAAGGCTGACCCTTCCTTGGCTCCATTAGTCATGGGAATCTGCCAGTACCCTGCAGTGAGGTCAATGGTACTGAGATATTGGGCAGCTCCCATCCGGTCAATCAATTCATCCGCCAGAGGGATCGGATGAGCATCCATTTTGGTTACCGAATTTAGTCCTCGGTAGTCCACACAGAATCTCAATTCTGGTGTGGTGCCAGGTGGGGCAGCTTTAGGAACTAACACCACCGGGCTAGACCAAGGGCTACTTGAAGGTTCGATGACTCCTAGCTCCAGCATCTTAGCTACTTGGCTTTGGATACTGGCCTTCACCTTGTCAGACAGCCGGTAAGACTTTGACTTTACAGGTGGGCTGTCCCCTGTGTCCACGTCATGGGTACACAGGTGGGTCTTACCCGGGACAAGGGATAACAGAGGAGCGAATGACCCCAAGACCTGGCGACATTCCTCCTGCTGCTCAGGAGTCAGGGTTGGCGAGAGTTTCACTCCCTCTACTGACCCATCCTTTTCTTGAGACGCAAAGAGGTCGGGGAGAGGCTCCGTGTCCTCTTCCTCCGATCCGTCAGTCACCATAACCAACATGACTTCGGGCCTCTCGTAGTGGGGCTTGAGGCGATTGGCATGTAACACCCGATGCGGATGCCGAGGGGTCTTTACGTCCACCAGATAGGTAGACTTGCCCTTCTTCTCCAATACCTCATAGGGGCCTGTCCAACGGTCCTGGAGGGCACTCAGCTCTCCAGGCTCCATCACCCACACCTTCTGGCCAGGCTCCAACTCCACTGGGTGAGCGTTGTGGTCATACCACGCTTTCATGACTGCCTGACTGGCTTCCAAGTTGTCAGAAGCTTGCTTCCACAACTTAGCCATTTGGCTTCGGAAGGCCAGCATGTAGCTCACCACATCCTGGGGAACTTTCCGGGGAGATTTTTCCCAGGAGTCCCTCACCAGGCTGAGAGGTCCACGTACAGGGTGCCCGTACAAAAGCTCAAAGGGGCTGAAGCCCACTTCCTTTTGCGGCACTTCCCTGTAGGAAAAGAGCAAACAGGGTAGGAGGACGTCCCATTTCCTCCGCAGGCTTTCGGGTAGACTTCTGATCATACCCTTCAAGGTTTGGTTGAACCTTTCCACAAGACCATTGGTCTGTGGGTGATAAGGAGTGGTGAACCTGTAAGTCACTCCACACTCCTTCCACATGGCCCGCATATATGCTGACAGGAAGTTGGTCCCCCTGTCAGACACAACTTCCTTGGGGAATCCCACTCGGGTAAAGATCCCCATCAGGGCCTTGGCCACTACTGGTGCAGTAATGGTTCTCAGAGGAATTGCCCCTGGATACCTTGTGGCGTGATCCACCAGGACCAGGATAAACCTGTGACCGGATGATGTAGGTGGATCTAGGGGCCCAGCAATGTCGATGCCCACCCTTTCAAAGGGGGTGCCAACGACGGGAAGTGGTTCTAGGGGAGCCTTCAGCTTCGTCCCTGTTTTCCCACTGGCTTGGCATGACACGCACGACCGACAGTATGTGTCAGACGCCACCCTCATTCGAGGCCAATAAAAGTGGGGGACAAGCCGGGCAAAGGTCTTGTCCTGACCCAAGTGTCCTGCCAAGGGAATCTCATGAGCCAACTCTAATAGGAAGGCTCGGTAACACTGTGGGACTACCAGGGCCCGTGACAATCCGTGCACTGGCGCCCTGGGTTCACTGTAGAGGAGACCATCCTCCCAGTAAACACGATAGCTCCCAGACTCGTTACCTGCTGCCTTGGCTTTAGCCTTTTGCCTCAGACCCTCGAGGGTGGGACATTCCCTTTGTCCCTTGCTCAGTTCCTCCCTGGATGGTCCTCCTTCCACTCGCCACTCAGCGGGGATAGGCAAGTCCTCCAACGGAACCATGTCCTCCTCCGCGGACTCCGGGTCCACCTCCACAGATGGCCTATCCGTCTCACGGGGCATGGACATCGAGGCAGGCTCCTCCTGTCCTCGAAATGTTCCCTCATCAGCAGCTAGGTGGGCCATTGTTCCAGGCTCCAACCCACGCAAGTTCTCCTCCCGAGCAGCCGCAGACCTGGTACTCACACAGGCCCAATCAGGTGTACCCAGCATCTCAGTATGAGTCCGGTATTCCACCTCCTTCCAAGCATTGTGCTCCATATCATTGCCCAGCAGACAATCGACTGGCACGGCGGGGCTTACGGCAACTCGAAGTGAACCTGCAACCCCTCCCCACTCAAAGGGAACCTCGGCCACAGGATAGTGGCCCATTCTGCCGTCAGCCATCGCGGCTGGATGAAGTACGCTTGGAATCACCTGCTCTGAGGACACCAGATGACTCCTTACCATAGTCATACTGGCTCCTGTATCTCTCAGAGCTTCCCCTCTATGGCCATTGATGGTGACCCATTGCCCATACTTGGTAGTATTTGAGGGCACCTGGATCTTTGGAACCACCTCCCGATCACAAAGGGACACTAAGGTGACACCCGCCCACTCCCCCCCCTTAACTAAGGGCATCTCCTCCCCAAGCGCTACACTAGCGACTCCCGGAGCCTTTCCTCCAGTGGGAGGGGGTGGTCTCCTTGGGCATTTCACGTATCCCTTATAATGTCCAATACCACCGCACTCATAGCAATGGATAACCCTTGGCTGCTGACTCTGGCCAGGATTAGGGTTCTTCTGCGGGTTAGCCTTAGAAGTGGAGAAGAAACGTTTCCCCTTAAAGGTATTTTGGGGGCCTTTGGAGAACTCCTGCTTCTTGTTATCTCCCCCCTCTTTCTTCTGGGGAGCGCCCTGTCCGGACTTCTGAGAATCTCCTCCCGTCCCCTTCGTGGACACTCGGGTACTTGCCCAAATGTCCGCCTCCTCAGCAAGCTTACGGGGGCAAGTAAGTTTGCTGTCTACCAGGTGTTGCCTCAGCTCGGGAAGACATTTCTCGAGTAGATGTTCCTTGAGTATCAGGTCGTACAACCCTCGATAGTCCTCCACCTCATTACCTTGTACCCACCCATCCAGGGCTTTCTTAGCAAAATCCAGGAAGTCAACCCAATTCTGTGAGCTCAGCTTGTGGCTGCCCCTAAACCTTTGCCGGTATTTCTCGGGGGTCAACCCAAACTTCCTGATGAGCGCCACCTTCATGGCGGGGTAATTAACCTGTTCCTCCCGGTCTAGGGCCAATAGGGCATCCCTACCTGTCGGAGGCATGTACCGGTATAATCCACCACCCCAATGCTTCTCATGGATCCCATGGGCTCTTAAGGAGACCTCATAGGCTGCCAGCCACTTGGCTATGTCGTCTCCAGCGGTATAACTGGCGACTACGTCCTTGGGTAAATGGGGCCTGGGCTCCCTGGCAAATTCCTTTGACTCGACACCCTTCGGAGTGATGTTAGGGGCCTGGAATTCGAGTTCTCGTAGCTTGAACTCATGTTCCATCCTTTTCCTTTCCATCTCCAGCTTGGACTCATGTTCCAACCTCCTCCCCTCCCTCCTTTCTTCCAACTCCATTTTTGCTATTTCCCACCTTAACAGTCGTTCTTCTCTCCTGTCAGCTAACTCGGTTTCTGACAACCCTCTCGATGACACACTGCTGCCCTCCCGTGAGGTTGCCTTGGGGCTGATTGACATCTCACCCACCCCCGGGGGACATTCCGCAGTCCTATCAATGACAGTACCTCTGTCCGATTCCTCCTCCTCCACCGTTCCCTCCGTGTGTGCTTCCACCCATGCTCGCAGACTAGTACGGAGCTCCTCTCTTTTGGCCCCTCGCCTGACAAACACTCCCCTCTCCTGACAGAAATCCTTGAGCTGTGCCACAGAATAGGTCTCCAGCTCTGACATTTCGAATTCCATCTTGTCAGTGAAAAGTGTGGACAACCACCCCGAAGTAGGTGACCAGGATAAGAACTTTGAGGGTCACTTCCACCCACCTCCAGGAAAGAATTTGGAAAAAACAAAACGTTGAATTGGAGGGCCGCTAGGAGAAAACTCCGGGTGTGTACCTGTGGTGCACACTGAATTATTATGGGGTTCAAAACAAGCACGGCTCGCAATCCCACCCGCTGAGCACCAATTTTATGTTGGACCTGCGATGGGCAAGCCCAGCACAAAGGGGGTAGCTTGGCTCAAGTGACAAGGCAAGTGAAGGCTGTAGTGTTAAGCCGGCTCTGACCCAATAATAACTCCTTGTACATCCACACCAAAAAGAAGGACACCACACCACTGCTGTAGAAAAATACGATTCCTTTATATAAAAGTTATTTGTTGTAAATAGGGTTGACTGGGAAAGCACATATACATTTCTTTTGGTCTTACAGTTCTGGTAATAAATAGTATTATTATTATTATTATTATTATTATTATTATGCATCTTATATTGCGCAAAACTAAACCCGAAGGTGTCAAGGCGCCTAACAAAAAAGATCAAAATGCAGGGCATAACTACTCATAAGCTTGAACAAAGAGACGAGTTTTAAGGGCAGATCTGAAAATCTGTAGGGAGGGAAGGGACCTTAGTTCTATCGGGAGATCATTCCACCATTTGGGGGCCAGATGGGAGAAAGCCCTACCACCCCATCTGGTTTTACGGATACGCGGGACACGGAGAAAAAGATGATGGGAGGAGCGGAGGTGTCTGCCAGGATGATAATAAGACAGGATGGATCCAATCCCTGTAGGGCTATTTTTCGCCAAAGCCTTGTAGACCATGCACATGGACTTAAAAACTATCCGCTCCTTGATCGGAAGCCAGTGAAGCTGCTTCCTGGCCAGCGTGGCCGAAGAACGGCTGGGGAGATCAAGGACAAATCTGGCTGCCGCGTTCTGGACTACCTGCAAGCGCTGCAGCTGACTCTTATTCAGTCCAGCATACAGCGCATTGCAGTAGTCCAAGCGGGAACCCAGAAGGGCGACAGCAAGTTGCCTTCTTGCCTGCGGGGAAAGGTAGTGCCTAATTTTCCTTATTATGTGGATTATACCCCAACAGGTGGAAACAGTCCTATTGACCTGTTGGCACATATCAAGGTTGGGATCTATCATGACCCCTAGATTTTTGGCCAAAGATGTAGGTTTGGGGCAGGCACCCAGTGAATCAGGCCACCACTCCATAGACCAGATCTCTTCCTTTCCGCCGAACACCATTACCTCGGTCTTCTCCCCATTCAGTTTCAGTGAATTGTAAATCATCCACTGACTGACAGCCTCCATACAAGATCTAAAATTGGAGGCTGTCAGCTCGGTTGACTGGGAGAGAGACACG
This sequence comes from Lissotriton helveticus, assembly GCF_964261635.1. NCBI lineage: Eukaryota > Metazoa > Chordata > Amphibia > Caudata > Salamandridae > Lissotriton > Lissotriton helveticus. The sequence continues at coordinate 343,786,776 of NC_136060.1, read as the reverse complement.
AGGATCTGGGTGTCATCCGCATAGGAGACTACCTCCATCCCGAAAGATCTAATAAGTCTGGCAAGGGGGGTCACATAGATGTTAAAAAGGGTGGGGCTGAGCGCCGACCCCTGAGGGACCCCACAATGCACAGACAGGGATGGAGATAGAAATTTTCCCAGCATTACCCTCTGCTCTCTGTGGTCAAGAAAAGAAGAAAGCAGCTCCATGGCTGTCCCCCGGACCCCAATCTCACCCAGTTGGGATGTAAGAACGCGGGGAGAAAGGGTATCGAAGGCAGCCGTGAGGTCCAGAAGGATCAGGAGGGATGTCCGACCCCCATCCACACTCGTACGGATGGAATCGAGCACCAGGGTGAGGGCTGACTCGGTGCTATGTTCCCTCCTGAACCCATGCTGGGAAGGATCCAAGCAGCCCGAATTCTCCACAAAAACAGCAAGATGCCTGTTTAAATGGGCCTCCAACATCTTCGCGGGCGCCGGGAGCAGTGAGATGGGGCGAAAGTTCTTCAGTACCCCTGGATCGAGGGAGGGTTTCTTGAGCAGTGGTTTTACCACAGCATTTTTCCACTGCGGTGGAAAGACACCCTCCCTCATTGCCCCATTCATGATGTCAAGCAGAGGGGGCAAAAGAGATCCTCTACACTGCTTCAAGATCTTAAGAGGGCAAGCATCCAGCGGAGACCCTGACTTAGTTTTATCAAGCAGCGTCTCAAGTTCTTGTAAGGAGAGCGGAGGAAATGATTCCAGCCAACCGGTCAAAGGAGGCTCTGCCGAAGAAGTGTCCAAGGCCACTGTACCCGGTGGCTCAGCCGTAAGAAGTCTCTGTGACTCCAAGGAGGTGTAGATGTCCGATATTTTGGACTGAAAGAAGAGCGCTATGTCATTGCAGAGCTCCTGAGATGAAGTTACAGGATCGGGGACCTGGAGCGATGTGAGAGAGTCCACAATCCTGAAGAGCTCTTTGGGAGATGAAAGCGAGGCTGTGAGAGCCATGAAGTAATCTTGCTTGGTCCTGATAACTTCAAGCTTATATCTTTTAAGAAGGGTTTTATGGGCTTCCCTATCTTTTTGGTCCCAGCTAGCATGCCATAGACGCTCGTGCCTCCTTACATCCTGTCTAAGGAGTCTAAGCTGTTCCGAGAACCAGGGAGCTGAAGGTCTTTTCCTGGCTGAATAACAGGACCGAACCGGTGCAAGTTCATCCAGGGCCTCAGTAAGAATGTTCTCATAAAGCGGCACCGCCAGAGGAAGATCCATCTCCCGGATGGAGGACAGACTAGGAATCCAAGGGTCAAAGGAATTTTCCCCTATGTTTTTAAGATTCCTGCGTACTTCAAAAGTACTCGGGATTTTCCTAAGGATCTCCTGGCTAGGGAATGCCACGGTGAAAGGAACGGCCAGGTGGTCTGACCAGGAAAGAAAGAAAGGATCTGTTAGCGACAGTCTCTGGTCATTAGAGAAAATCCCATCGAGCGTGTGCCCCGCTCGGTGGGTAGGTCCGCTCACCAGTTGGGTGAATCCGCATGCTGTCAGCGCTTCCAGCAAAGCAGAGGTATCAGGAGCCTCCAACAGCTCCAAGTGAAAGTTGAAATCACCCAGAATCGTTAGATTCTCACAGCCAAAGTAAGGTTCCAGATACTGAAGCAATTTTAGGCAGAAGTCAGTCCTAGGACCGGGCGGACGGTACACCAAAATCCCATTGAATGGAGAGTTAGAGGAATCATACAATGAAAAATGCAGCACCTGGATAGCGTCCTTAGGGTCAGATAAGGGCGTAGTATGACAATGGAACCTGTCTCTATGCAGGATAGCCAATCCACCACCGACTCGACCTGTTCTGTCCTGCCTAGTTAGGCAATACCCAGCCGGGACTGCCTCAATGAGGTCTGGGCCCGAAGAATCTTTGGCCCACGTTTCCGTAATGAAAACCCACGTCGGGTTCCTCTCAGTACTAGCTCCTTAAAAACAATATTATTCTTAATGAGCGAGCGCGCATTAAGAAGGAGGCAGTTTACACTAAGTTCATTAGAAACCACTAGTGGGCGGAGCTCCCGGGGAGGGGCGGGGAGGGCAGAATTCCAAACCCCGTGCCTACCTGAAAACACCCACATCCCATGGGCAGAAGAAGATCGTCAGGAGTGCTTCTATGAAAGCACGGTGCCATAGAGGGTCGAAGGCGTAAGACATCCTGTAATGAGTATTTCAACACACGATCTCCCACTAGTTCCGGCCCAGATGTCCAGCCGTCCAGCCCGTCCTTAGCGCGGACGGGCGCAGACGGGCTGGACTCTGGCGTGACTCCGGCGTAGCGACGGCTTACACGCTGCGCGTCATAGGTCCGGTTTAAATAGGGCTCTAGTTACTCTGCCTGCCTACTAGAGCGCCCAATAGTGCAGCGCTCCACCCACACCCACCCAAGATGGCGCCCACCAATTCTAAGAAGCGAGGGTCAGGGTCAGAGCCGCCTAAATAGCGGTGAGGATACAATTTACATGCAGAGTTGCGAACGGTGAGTAAAAACAGGGGAAACTGTGCTGGAAATGAAACGAAAATAAAATGACCAAAACGGGGAGTTTAAAAGCGCTAAAAGCGTCTCAAAGCTAGCGCTATACAAGTAAAATGCGACCAACAATTAATAAATAGAATAACTTCAGGGATGAGTATCACAATAAATATCAGAATAAATATCAGGATAAATATCAGAATAAATATCAGGATAAATATCAGAATAAATATCAGAATAAATATCAGAATAAATATTGGTTCATTTAAATAAACAACCACATGTTTCTTCTGGTATCGCTGCCACCAATTAAATACTTTAGAATCATTACATGTACAATACGCTTCAAATGGGAAAGATAACTCTTACAGTTTATGCTGTTTTCAATGACCAGGTATACGGCTTCTCTGAGCACAAAATAAGGTTTGGGACTCTTTAATAATCACTCAAGGCGTAAGCGCGTATATCTAGAAGGCAAGGAAACACAGTAAATACATCATTTGCACTTGGCGGTCACCGGGATAGGATCTCTACTTTGCCGGTGAAGTCTATGCGCGCCTACGGGCTTTAGCACCACTTGAGCACAGGCGGCACCAGTTCAAAGTCATGAGACTGACGAACGGGCTTCCGGAGAGGTCACACAACCTTCGCGCACAGTCAAATAAATGCCGGTTCACAGTTCCTTCACAACGCTGCATTCACTATGAGGAAACGGGCCCACCTCACATCGGCTGCAATTCAAGATACGATTCAGTCGGGCACAGCACTCCTCTCGTTAGCGACGGGGCTCTCAGGGGCTCCACGGACCTCCCTCCGACTTCCGCATACAGGGTGGTTCCCGCCCACAGCTACAGCTCCCGGGTCACTGGGGAGTGGCAGAGACGCTAGTCCCGCCCAACGAAGGCCGGCCTTTCCCCGCCCCGGCGCACCACCTCACCTTCAATCTGCGCAGGAAGCGCTCTACGCTGGTGGGGCTCGGAGACGTCCGAGCTCCCCTCTAGAGGCACCTGTCACAAAGGGGGCACAGCTGACGATCGCGGCGAACTTGCTCTCGCCTCGCGACTCGATAAATCGATCACAGTTCACCACCGGGGGGGGCGGGGAGGCACACGAATCTGGCCACAGTCTTTTGGGGGCAATGAGGTACTCGCTGGGCAGGCGCTGTAGGCGCTAGATCACTTCTCACGTAGCTGACTGGAATGCCAGTCAGACACAACGCCAGCAACCCTTTGCTGCTCTACTGCCTGCGCTACCAGCCACCTCAGGGGTCAACAGGGCAGGTGTCAATCTGGTGTCAAGTCTGGAATCTCTTAATCTCCTTCTCTAGTCTGAACTATCTTCATCATTCTCTCATCTCTTCCAAAATGGCCGCCAGGGACTGGGCCTTATATAGCCAGTGCCCTGGGGTACTGGCACGAGACAGAAGGTTCTAGACCTTCTCTGGCTGTGACAATGACATGGCACTCTTGAGGGGTATTTAGGACACTCACAGCCACCGTACTGGGATTCTAGAGCAGCCATTTTGTGTACCGTAGGAAAATAAAGGAATTCCTGTCAGAAATGCACGCCAAACAAAGGGCGCCAAAACCTCAAAAGGCCAGGGTTCATGAAGGCTCCCATGGGAGTCACTTCACATGAGGAAAAAGGGGTGTCCACCATTTTAGGTTCATTTATGCAGGTTGACAACCCCAGTTTGTAATGCCACAGGTTTGGGCCAGGCGCCTTGTAAATAGGTGCCACAAACCTTGTGAGCAACTGGGCATCAAGGAACATCTAACCCCATGAGACAACACATAAAAAGTCCTGGTAGACAAATAAAAAGCAACAAATTTTGGGAGGTACAGGGGAACAAAAGAAATCATAGTGGTGAGGGGACTCTCAGAAGCAGACGGGTCTAACAAACTGCATTTTTGGTTATTGTAATATTATAACTGGTATATTATAAGCATTCCCTTAAGTCTAATTATAGGGTACAGTGAGAAAGAAACCAAAAATAATTAACAACCCAAACTGAGTTTAACTATTTAGTTATGGATCGAACAAAATACAAGAAACAACGAACTCACATTTGTTGATGAATGCGGTGGTGAACGTTGTCCTGATTCACTCACCGCAAAGCAATTTATGTTCACAGAATATTAAATGCAAGGGACGAGGTTTGTCAAAACTTCGGTGTTGCTGCAGCATTGTCGTGGTTGTCAAGGTAACTGTTAAAATGGCCGCCAATGACATAGCACGCTCACTGGAAGGCGTGTTTATGTAGCCCATAGTGACGGGTGTGTTATTGAAATGTGGATGCGCGGGTCAAGAAGAAATCAGAACATGAAAAACAGAACTCCTGATAGTGCCCACCAAGTTCAAAAGATGCAGGAGAGGCGCACATATGTAACGGACTGCCGGTAATTGTGAACTACAATACGTGAATGGCCCGTCCGCACAATCTGGTGCCTTCAGGATGTTGCAGGGACAGTAAACGATGATTAATACAATTCAGCCGCTGGTGCAATCTCAACACTTTATCAGTAGAAGCGGCCACTGGTGCAATCAAATCACTTATGTAGCATATGGCAGATGTCCCAAATATTGATAAATCCACACATTGCAATTTTGTGGTACAAAAGTTCTCTAGGTATATGTGGAAAATGTAAATATATCCAAAGGCAATAAAAAAACGATTTCCAGGGTAAAATGACAAATTTGTGGGTCAAAGAAACACTCTGTACCTGATCTGGTAAGGACAACAGTGGTTCTTCAGCTTGTAGCCAATATTAAAATTAATCCAGACTCCAAATATGAAATAAATGCAGGTTTATTGCAAGCACTGCAAAAATGGTCCATACAAGTTCAGCTAGAGATGCAACTGGGCAAACAGTCCAGAACCTTGCAGTGAGCAAACGCTGCAGAATGTGGAATACACTATGAAAGTACACAGAGCGCATTCCAAGGGAGGCATGCGGCATAGGTGATGTAACAAAGGTATGGGGAGAGGAAAGAAGGAGGAATGTGTGCACTAAGGAGAATGTAACACTGGTTTATGTGCTTGATTTTCAAAAAATATTTGAATTGATTTTTCTTTCGTCCTTTTTCTTGCAGATTCCTCGCCCACCCAACTCTACTGTGTGACTTTCCCTTCTCTCATCCTGCATTCAGCGCCTGTCTTTACATAGAAAAAGTGCAACAGGTCTACAGTGCCGTTTTAGCACAGAGGACGTGTCATCACATGTTTTACCCTTAGTTAGCTCTCACCATGGAGCTAGAAGCAGGTTTGTCAGGAAAAAGTCAATGGCTTAATTGCAAACATGGTAGGGCTACCAAACTATGGATGAATCCATTAACCATTGTTATTTGCATTGCCACAATAACATAACTCTCAGAAACGTTATTTTTTAAGTCCTTAAGTTCTATAAATTGCTGCATATGTCATCGGGTTTTCAAATAATTTGTGATCGATTAACGCAATTTCTAAATTGGTATGCTTTACTGAGCTGCCTTCACGTCCAAATGTTCACATCTGTTAAATATTTAACGTCTCAGCCACATTGGAGCATTTTTACTTCTATCTTGCACACTAAGTCAGAAGGTAAATCTGTTGACTCCAGCTAACCACTGGGCCTTATCCGACCTACTCACCATTGCGGTCGGGATGGAAAAGGGTCCGAAATCCCAGTCATCCACGTCTTTGAGACTAACATTGACTTTTTGGGTCTCCAGTCTCTTCTACGGATGCTTTTTACCATTTCTTTTTTCTTCAATTCCTCCCATCTTCTAAACTGATTTTGCCATTATATATATTTTGTCAGTTTGTGAATTTTAACTCTTAATCGCAGCGCGAATATCGCCGCGGTGCAGGAGTTCTAAAGTGTGGACGGGGCTGCGTCGTCCAACGGTCGTGTACAGCACTGGGCAGGTAGTGCTCGCGTCAGCCATAGGCCAACGCGAGCACGGAACGGGTTAACTTATTTATTTCTTGGCTTTGATGCTGTTTTGGGCTGGTAAATAGAACAGACATTTTCTGGGACAAAAGTCTGACACTTTAGCTGTCATAGGTAATCCAAGATTCCTCACAGAAAACTACTTTTACTTTCTAAGCAATTGATTCTTAGTGGAAATTCCACCACAGCACATATGTATGAAGACCGAGTCCTTTCTCCCAAGGTTAGAAAGTAATCATTTTGCCCTGTTCACCCCCATTGTTTTGCTGAATGATACTGGTTGTAACAAATGTTCCCTCTAATATTTTTCCCCTGTGTGCGGCAGTGCAAGATCTCTGTGCGCAGCAGTCAAAGCTATGTGCACCAAGGAACAAATATGCTTAGGAGCAATGCAATATACATCTGTAGCAATTACCACTCCAACTTTTGTTTACAAGAAGAGTGAAAAGAAGTGCATTTCACACATAGAGCTCTGTTTGATAGATATTGATGCAGTTTTTCAATGTAGATAAAAAAAAATCATGACATGAATTGTTTACTCTTATAGCACCTAAATCCCAGATTAAAAAAAGAACAGAAGGTTGTAAAATTATAAACTGTTATTGGGCAGCAGCATTGATCTAAGCAGTCAGAAGAATGAGACAGCTATTAATAATCCAGGACTGGGATTCTGGCTGGACCCAGTGAAATATGCTGAAATGTTTGCCAATTAATTTGCCAACCCTGGGACATATTGAGCAGCGTCCGCAGGTTGTCTGCTTTCCTTTCCGAGTAGCAATCTGCAGATCTTGAAGGGGACTTTCTCATCCCCAATTCCAGTTAGACCCAAAAAAAAGCCTCTTTTAAAGGGCCATCAGCCCTCCTTTTGTTCAAGAATAATCCTACCTAGGAGGCACCTACAGCCTAATTCCGAGATGCTAATTCAATGGAGGGGAAACATAGGCACACAGCTTATCACTTTACAAGTCAAGTACTTAAGAAAAACATTTGAGGCAGATTTTGATTTTGTTTACCCCTTGTATATAAGCTATATGCATGTACTGTAAGGTAGGCATTGTGTATTAAGAATGCATAGCTCTTCCATAACGGGTCATAAACGAACTGTACAAGAGGACCTTCGGGTACTCGAGTACGACTTGGATGTTTTACAATCCAGACATGATCTTGATCCTACTGAGGAGGCTGCGAGCCAGTTGCGCCTCAAACAGGCTGAATTTACTGAATACCAGCGGGTACAGGTCAGACAGCGGCTTATGTGCACGCAACATATTATATATGAGGTTGGCGATAAGGCAGGGAGACTTTTGGCGTGGCTGGAAAAGAAAGACAAGGCCCAAAGGACGATAGCACAGCTCCGCGACGCCGATGGTGAGGTAGTCACCACCCCTACGGATATAGTAGACACTTTAGCCAATTATTACTAGGCGGTTTACACCCCCACCTCCCGCATGTCATCTGAAGAGGCGCAGACTTACATTACAGATATACGAATGCCCTCCCTCTCAGACTCTAACACCGAGCTGTTGGAGTCGGACTTTACGACGGATGAGGTCTTGGGTGCAATTCATTCTTTGCAGTCAGGTAAGGCCCTAGGGCCGAACGGTGTTCCCATAGAACTCTACAAGCGCGTCTCTGATCTCACGGCTCCGCACCTGCTGTGAATGTTCGAAGACAGCTTGGCTAAGGGGGAATTGCCCAGAGATCAGCGGACGGCTACGATAATAGCCATACCAAAACCTGGTAAGCCTCTGGACGAATGTACATCGTATCGTCCGATTTCATTGTTAAACGCGGAGGCGAAAATAGTGGCCAAAATGATAGCCGCACGATTGACTCCGCACTTAGAGACGCTTATCCACCAAACCAATCCGGGTTTATGCCAAACAGGAACACTGCTCTTAATTTAAGACAGGTCCACGCAGTACTGGCGCAGAACCCTGCCCTCTCGGAGCCGGCGGGGATCCTTTCATTAGATGCACGAATGGCCTTCGACATGGTCGAGTGGCCGTATCTTTTTGCGGTGTTACGGCATCTAGGCTTTGGCCCCAAGTTTTGTGCTTGGGTGAAGTTACTGTATACAAGACCCCTTGCACATGTTGTAGCCAATGGCCATATTTCCAGGGACTTACGACTGGGCCGTGGCACGCGTCAGGGATGCCCCTTGTCACCCCTGCTTTTCGCACTGATCTTGGAGCCGCTGGCAGCATGGATACGGTGGGACCCCATGATAAAGGGTCTCAGCTGGACCGAGTCCTGGGAGGACCGCATATCGTTATATGCCGATGATATCCTTCTTTACTTGACTCTCCCTAGGTGGTCAATCATAGTTCTTCTCAACATCTGTGAGATTTTCGGGCGAGCCTCGGGATACACAATCAACTGGTCCAAGTCGGTATTGTTTGTCCTTAAAGGGCCCCCACCGCGACTTCCGGATGACTGTCCACTGGTGATTACTGATGGACCTTTTAAATATCTAGGGGTGTGGAGAACACCTAATCAAGAGGTCTTTTTTCACCGCAATTTAGCGCCTCCGCTTGAGCGATTCCGCACGGATGTGAGACATTGGCATACCCTACCATTGACTCTCTTAGGAAAAGCGGCAATATTCAAAATGATGACCTTACCACGACTACTGTATATCCTTGAAAATACTCCGTTTCTCGTGCCTCCAAAATACTTTACATCCATACACGCACTGGTCTCCGGTCTCCTCTGGGGGGACAAAACGGCGTGCATTTCCCGGCAAAAGTTGGTTCGGGGATGGTTCGATGGACGTATAGCACTTCCGGATATCCAATTGTACTATTGGGCAGCCCAACTAAAGATCATAAACCACTGGCTCCATGCTCCGCAGACTGAGCCAACGTACAAGGCGGATAGATACGACCTAGGGGGCGGAGGAGTGATGGCAGCGCTCTATGACCCCAGAGGTGCGGCGGCCCTGCTGGGCCCTACGGCACATACAGTGAGGTTATGGTATCTGGCCTCTGCTCGCCTTAAATGTAGTGACAAGATCACGCATATGACGCTTCTCTGGACGTCGCTACGCTTAGGCCGGCTCTGTAATAGTAAGGGATTTGAGGCCTGGGATCAGATAGGCATATCGACGGTTGGAGACCTCTGCAGGCGGGGTGCCATCCTCACCTTTGACCAGCTAGCGGTCCAATTCAACTTGGTACAGACGGAACGTTTCCGTTACTTGCAGATTAGCAATGCCCTCAAGTCAGTGCTCCCACTTGATGGAGAGCTGCCTGAATCCACCCCTTTAGAAGATAGATTGCTTACGAAACATATGCTTAAAAAGGCGACCTCGCTGGTCTACCGTAAGCTGGTCAGCAATATGCCTGACCCCACGATGAGACTAAGAGAGGCATGGACTGCGGAGGTAGGTGAATTTGACGAGTCAGACTGGCAGGCCGCGCTCTCCTCTCCTCGGGAGGTTGCTGTGCCGTCACGGCTCAGATTGATACAATTGAAAGTTTTACATTGAGTCTACTATACTAGGGTCACACTACATAGGATAGGGAGAATTTCACATCAGTATTGTTTGAGAAGCTGTGGAGAGGTAGGGAAATTCTACCATACCATTTGGGATTGTCCATTGATTGTTTGTTTCTGGTCCAAGGTTGTGCGGACTATATCACAAGTTGTTCAGGTCTCACTGATCCCCGAACTGCGTTGCTGTTTACTGAACATTTGGGAGCCTAATGATCTTAGTCACCCACTACAAGACTGGGCCACGCTCGGCATTATGTATGCTAAACGAAATGTGGCTAGGGCTTGGGGGTCTCCTTTGGTGCCGGCGCTCAGTGACTGGTGTACTGATCTGGACTCAGCAATGGTTGCCGAAAAGGCGGTATATCTTATTCGGAAATGACCGCGAAAATGTGGCAAGATTTGGGGAGCTTGGAATGAATATAGAGGGTGCATTTGTGAACTGCCTCAGATGGATAGTGATACTGATTCGGAATAAGGGGGGGAAAGGGATGGGGTATTCGGGAAGTGGGGTGAATATATTAAAATGCTGCCATGACTGTATTAATGTTACCTCTTTGAAATGCTCTGCTGTGTCTACTCTGATTCGCCTATTTAACCTTGTCTTATTGATGTATGCACTGAAAGCTTTGGAAATGCCCATTGTTTATTTTTATGACAATAAAATTGTTTCCCAAAAAAAAAGAATGCATAGCGGAGAGAACCAAAGTTAGGATTTAAAATGTGACACAGGTTGCCTGTAGTTCGAAGACTTTATTTATTTATTTTTTTTTTAAAAACCTTTATTGTTCGAAATGCATAGTACACAGCGCTTAGCTTACAACCCATCCGGGCCAGCCGCGTTGGTCATTAAGCAGAGAAGTGTCAGTTGTTGAACACAGCCTCAAGGCCGACAGCCCTGAGGTTCGGCGGCGCATGTTGTTTTGTGGCAGCATTTCACATTGAGCACATTAGATAGTATTAGAAACATATATGTCCGTAGGTTTTCCATTTTTTTTTTTTTGTGAACCGAGTTCCTTGGTCACCAAACTGTGGTGATGCTTCTCAATGTCGTCATATGGATAATGGCCCTTACTCACTAATTGGTGTTATAGGTAAATGCGCCGGCGGAGTCCGCCTGGTAATAGGGCACGGTGTGTGAATGGTAGAGGACACAGCAGTGCGACATCTTAAGTGAATCAATGTGTGAGCGTCTATGTGGCATGTTAATCCTAGCAGGAGTAATGAGTGCTGGTGGTGGTGTCTAGTAGGGATCACTCCAACTATTGACTGGTACAGCCAGAAGTCCCATAGTGCGATGCATCTAGGAACAAGCCTCAAGGAGTTCGGTCAAAAAGAAAATGGGACCAATGTAACAATAAAACAACAAAACTATAACTTGGGGAGTATGCGTGAAAGGGAGGGGGAACCTGGGTGGACGTGTCCTTGTGCGTATGGAAAGACACGTGGTGTTGTTGCGTCAGCAGCGTTCTAATGGGCGGGCAGGAGGGTGTAGTGGTCTGTTCGTGTACGTATCTACATGAGAAGGGGGTGTTCCCCGCCGAGAAGGTGCGTCGATTGCGAATCCCGGGCCGTGAGGTGGACCCTGGTCAGGGTACACATCAGGAGTTATGCACTCGGGGTTGTGGGCGGGTAAGGGGTACCAACACCGTCACCACTAAATGATCAAATAAGCAACATACGCCTTTCGAAACGTGGGTTCAGCACATGTGGTGGTCAGTGCTGTATTCGGCATGTGATGATGGTGTATGTGTGCAGGGGGGACGGTAACAAGCCAGCGGGGTGGGGGGGGTTAGTGGGTACTTGCGTGTTCCGTATTGCCTCCCGCAGTGGGGGGTATCGGGGCGGGGGCGCCACCTCTTTTACGTAATCCCCTGTTCTAGGCATGTGTGTCGGAAGTAGTTCGAAGACTTTATTACTACGCAATGAAACCATTTTCAGCACCTTATATGAAAAACTGAGAAAGAAAACAATAAGGTTCCAAAACCTTGACTTGCAGTTTGCAAGCAGCTTGTTGATGCTGGTCCATAGCTCACTGTGCTATATTAGAAATATTGTAATATGTGAACTACAAATAATAAAAGCATCTTTGTCTAAAGCAAAAACCAAAATACCGATCTACATAAAATAAAAATCTCTGATCGAAATGTTACCCAATGTGCTTTGCAGGCAACACACTACCAATCTATGCAACGTTATGAGTCAAAACTGTAATTAGACAACAATCAGATCCCGCCAGCAACTGCATTAACCCCCAGAGTTATCTTACCGTTATTATGATGCCTGAGATTTGCTGGGCATTTGAATATCTCTGCAGAAGTAGCCTGAACCCATTAGATATTTTATAATGCAGCCTTTGTGAAACTATTACGCTCAACAAATTTACTGTCACATTTGTTCTTGTTGCCAATTTCTTTACAGCTGAGTAACTGTATAAGTTGAAAAAATGATGTTCTAAGATGAGCACCTTCAGGATAGCAGCCTAACAATGTAAACAGTATGACTTGGAATTGGTGGCTCTCTTATTAGTGTTTCAGCACTGTTTTCAGTTTCCATACATGTATAAAAGAGATAGCAACGTAGCAGAAGGAGCACCAGGGAAAAAAGTGAAAAGTGGATGTGACAAGACATTAAGTGAGAGACAAGTCAAGTTCACTCTGACTCTAATAGCCTGTGCATAAGCTTTGAACATATTTCGAATGTAAATCATTCAGCAAACATCATGCTAGAATATGATAAGCTTGCCATTAAAGTTCAAGAAAGTGTATTCGCCCAAAATGCTCCAGACCCACACAATGAGACAAAACATCACTGGTAGCATAAAAGGCCACTTTATTAATAAGATCAGGCAATTTCAATAAATATCCACAAAACCTAAAAACACTTGTTTTATCACTTTTCTTCAAAACCATATAATTTTGCAATTTGTACCAAAACCATATAATTTATTTGAACGTATTTGTTTGTAACTGTATTGACCAAAGAACCATCATAACTTCATTTCATGAATTCACCCCACGTTTCCAAAATCTTTCACTTTTCCTTCTTTTCCTTTCCTTTCCCCCATCCTGTACCTCCCCCCACCCTCTCTCATGAAGGACGATCAAGATCCGCTCTAGACCTTGACCTCCCCCCTATTCCGCCTGACCAAAATATAGGATACAATAAATTGCCTGTCCTATAGTGGCATATTGCAGGTAAAACATATTTGCTTATTTTTTACAACACGTTATTATTAGTATATATAACTTTATTTATTTATTTATTTTAGGGGTGGGTTTTTAGTACTCGCCTAAACGCTCCTACCTCCTAAGCTGGAACCTAAAATGGCGCCTCTCCCCTGACTAACGGCTACGCACCTACCTCGCGCGCGCTGGACCTAACCTGACCAATCACCGCGCTGGGTCTGACCCATTCGGGCGAAAACCCCCGGGGGGAGACCGCTTCTCGCTCCGCTCCCCCTGAGGATCCCATAGTTTAACATCCAGATGCATTTCCCCTTATGTCATCAGATTACTCGGAAAGTATTTATAAAAAGTTAGTGCTTTTAAATGTGAAGTGAGAAACTGTCACTCACATAACTGGAGCAGCTCCTCATACTGTGGCTGAAATGCAGATGACTTAACCTACCATAAATAAATGCTACGGACAATACATTCATGCCATCTTTGTGCCTGCCCCCAAGAAGAATCGTTTTTCTTCAGTTTTATATAGCACAAACGTGTCTTTGCACTTTAAATGAGCACCACAGGGACTAATTCACTAATAACAGGCACTCAGAGATTATGTGATTTGGCCTAAGTGTCGGGATGTTGAAAATGCTCAGCTTCCCAACATTTTTCTTCAAATTTCATGTGGGCTGCGTCTCTCCAATCTGTATTATAGGGAAGGAGGGAAAGTTGCACTGCCCCTGAGTTTACCGTTCTGGCTGAAGTGAAATTACATTGTGATGTCAGTGCCACTCATACAGGCTGGTTCTGCAAGTTTCCCAATTACAAAATGCAAACCTGTGGCTATTATGAAGCCTTTCAGAATTTTTTTATGGGGACAGAACACACAATACAAAATATACACTGACTGCTCCGTGGCTTCATAGTCAGTTACTCTCATCATAATGCTAAAAGCCCCCTACCCCCACAAAGGAAAGATTGGCTTAAAGCCTCATTCTCCATGGCTCGTCTAGACTACGAGGGCGCAGATGACAAGCCAATAAACATCTGGCAATTTTAAGATTAATGTAATTGGTCTAATGATTACACCAGGATCCCTCACAAAAAGGGACCGGTTGGACGACCCAAGTGAGTGCGGTAAGCCGTGGGGGCCATAGATCGCGAAATCGGCTTCATAAGACCCACAGAGGCTTGTCAGGTGGGATGAGGACCAAAAAAAAAAGGCTCCCGGCACGATCTTGGCAGGACCTCTAAACTACCCGAGCATGCAGCAGGTGTAGAAGCGGCAAGCTCTCGGATGTTCCATTTGCGATTTGCCCGTAGCAGAAACACCTACTCTTCCTACCAGCTTTGCTTAAATGCCACTACTTCTTGAAATTTGCCAACAAAGCGACAGTTTTTTAGGCCGCTCATCTTATCTAAGTATATGGCTGGCAGGTTGTCTCTTGTTGTCATTGGCGCTTTGGGACAGTCTGTGCGCACTGGAAAAAGGACATGGGCGCGTGCATGTTAGAGGGAACTATGGTTGTGACGGACTCTGACTGTAGCTTGGGTTATGCTAACCAGGTCCGGGGCCAGTGCTATGCTTCAAAAGGTACATGTAGTTGGGTACACTTACAATTGGCCATGACAGGCTGTAGTAAAGGAAGTACTCGCCGCACACCAAAAATTGGCATTTTAACGTAATGCTTTAATGAAGACACAGCCAGGCGTCAGTCCTCACCAAGGTCCCAGCAGCAACTTGCACCTATGGAATTCCCTTCACCTTACAATCTAATACAGAACCAATAAAACAGAACACATGCAAGGACGAGAATGTAACTACATCATAACATAGCCCTTTCCCTTCCCTTAAACAGAAAAGAAAAACAACAAATTGGGAAACTTATTCTAAAGCCCACTAAATGTTCAGCACCAGCATGTACCTCCAGCACAGATTCCAAAGTCCAAATCACTTATCTAACAAAATCATCAAGATAAGCAGGTGTTCTATGCATTCTGGAACCACTCTTGACCACAGGACAATCCCTCCCATCAAAGGAGGAATCAACACTGTGAGTCGACCCATCACTCCTAACTTCCATGACCTTCATGTACATTGCTGCTGAACACCCATCATCCCAATTCCTTGTACATTCTCCTCGTCTTTGGTAAAATGCATCGTCCCTAAAAATTCCATCTCTCACCATTTTCCAAAGTGACAAAGTACTTCCACTGCAGCAATGCAAAATGGATCTTTAAACTTGGATAGACCCCTCCCAATTCTTCCGGATCTTACTTTGACCCAGTCACCAATGTTAAACTTGTCATTCCTGCTTTTTCACCACAAGTTCACCTCTCCTGCTTTCTCCATTCTCAACCCAGTCCTTCAACTAGGAAAGTACTAACTTAGTACCTGGCAAATGGCCCCACATGACCAAAAAAAGGGATTTCCTGTGTGGTGCTGTGATTGGTGGTGCGATATACCCATACCATATTATCCACCATCTCCACAACGTGACGAAGATTGGCCATGAATGTTACCTTTTACAAAGGGGTTGACCCTTCCTGCTAAACCATTACTCCTAGGGTTATATAATGAGGTCCGTGCATGTTTTATACCATTCTTCTGCAGAAAACTAACCCTTTGGTGAGAAGTTAATTGAGTACCATTGTCAGTTATCAACATCATGGGAACGCCTTCTTCCCTCAATACTTCTCCCATCACAGCAATGGTGGAAATTGTAGTCACATTTTTCATAAATTTAATAATATCCACTTAGAATGCACATCAAACACAATAACCGCAAATTTTAAACTCATTGGCAGCTCCATCATGGGGCCAATAACGTACAAACAAATGGTATGCTAAGGCTTATCTGGATCTTCTATATGTCCTCCATCATCCCTACACTTCACCTTCAATCTTTTTTCACTTCCCTTGCAAATAATGCAACATTCCACCCATCTCCTAACATGGTCATCCAAGCCTGGCTACCAAAACTCTCCCTTGAATCTTTTACTCGTCAGACCTTGGCCTAAATGGCCCTCATGTGCCAGCTCAAACAAACTTCATATCAAACCTTCTGGAGGGACAAAGCGATAACCCCTCATAATAAGATTCAACCCACAAATGGACAACTCATAAGCAACCTTGAAGTAAGGCTGAACACTGCGACAATGTACTCCCCCTTGCCGCCCCACGCTGGATCATTCTGGATACCTCCTTAAATACAACATGACGTTCCATCTCTTCCTCCCATTGCTCAATGGTGAAAGCCCCTAGACTACACTGAACTGCGTCATGTATAGATGCTACACCACCCACCAACTTACAACTCTTCACAGCCATGGCATCTACAGTCTCTCAGTATAACGGCAGTCTAGACAAACAGCCAGCTTGTACATTCCTCCACCCCTGCACAAATTCCACAGTATAGGAATATTCCTGTAGTCTAGCAGCTAATCTAGCTAGTCTGCAGATCCCTTGCCTGCCCCACCTGATGATATTTTCATTAAGGGTTTATGATCCGTGCGTAACAAAGCATGCTCCCCGCAAATAAACAGATAATTCTCAGAACCCCATGCAGCTGCTAATACCTTGTGCTCTATCACTGAATAATTTCTTTCAGCTGGTGTGAGAGTGCGCGCGGCAAAAGTAACTGTTCTCTCTTTCTTCCCATGCATTTGTGAAAAACAACCCCTATTCCGGTGGTACTCGTATCCACAGTCAGCACAGACTTCAATTTGTTATGAAACAACGGCAAAACCCCTG
Organism: Lissotriton helveticus; assembly: GCF_964261635.1. Lineage (NCBI taxonomy): Eukaryota > Metazoa > Chordata > Amphibia > Caudata > Salamandridae > Lissotriton > Lissotriton helveticus. The sequence continues at coordinate 343,769,920 of NC_136060.1, read as the reverse complement.
CATTACAAATTTCTGCTTTGATGTTATCAAAGCAAACACTTTGTTCGTAACCCCAGGCAAACTTTTCACCCTTTCTTAGTAACCTCCTCAAACTCTGCTAACCTTTCAACAAATTTTGAATAATATTCAATGAGTCCAAGGGAATATAGTAATTGATCTTTCTCTGCCGGAGCAGGTGCTTTTTTAATGGCATCCAAAAGAGTGTTTAGGACTGACACCTCCATTGGATATAGAGAACCCAAGGTAATCAACTTGCTCCATCACAAATGTACATTTCTCCTTATTCAACGTTAGTTCAACATCCTCCAATTTCTTCAAAACCCTCATTAAAGTGACATTGTGCAGATCTATTGTTTCCCCCATGATCAAAATGGCATCCTGAAAATGGATGGCATATTTAAATCCCTGTAACACTTCCCTCATCACATGTTGGAACATATTTGCAGCCAGCCTACGCTAAGCCGAATGGCATATGGGTGTACGGGAAAATTTCTTCAGTAGTGACAAAAGTGGTGAGTTTTTTTGAGTCCTCCTGCAACCGGTTTTGTGGTAAGCACTCAAATCCAACTTCGAGAAGTACTTACCACCCTTGACTAGGATTACAATTTCACTGATATTAGGGAGGGGAAATGTGGCAACAACAATGTCTTGATTGAGGGATCTCAAGTCGACAGAAAATCTTAAGCAAACATCCAATTTTTGAGTGACAACCGCTGGAGAAACCCATGGCGATGATTCTACTAGTTCAATCACGCCCTCCTTGAGCATGTCAGTGAGTAACCTTTTGTCCTCTTCCCTCACAGAAAAAGGTACTCTCCGAAGTGTGCGCTGCATGGGCACAGCATTTTCCTTCAAAATAATCTTGTCCACATATTCCTTCAGACAACCCAAGGACTTATCAAAACCTTTTTCACTTCCTTCAAAACATCGTCCAGTTGCATTTCTTGAACTACCATAGCCCGGTTAGCAGCTCTGGGATTATTCATTATGTTGAGATCAAATTGATGCATCCATTCCAGAATTGGTGGACCCTGCTCAGATACAAACACTGACCCTTTAGTGCATCACATTTCAAATTGAATGTCCCCTTCCATGTATGGCACAATATCGATGGACTCCCCTTGGTACCCTGCAGGATTAATGTCTTTAGCAATCAATGTGACACCACTCCACACGGTATTGAATAATTTCTTGGGAATGATGGTGTACATAGGTCCCGACTCCACCATCAGTTTCACCTCCTTTCCACGCATAGTAAATTTAGCTAAGGGTCTCACTGGTCTTCTCACGTCATCCACTGCTGCATATGTCTTTCCATCATCACCGCATTCGCACACCACCAAACTCGCTCACCAGAAACATTGGTTTTTCTCTCCTCGACTCACCCCCACATTGGATTTGTTATCTTTACCTCATGTACTGTTGTCTTTGCACATTCCCTCATAGTACACGTGTAGTGTGCGTGAAGGTGGTAAGCATAATTGATCCTGCTGGCGTTGTGAAGTGAGCCCAAGAACACCCGATACCTCACGTTCCACAGTGCCACTCAGGGCAGCTCGTGCAGGAGCGACTTTCAAAGCGAATTGTTCCGTGTTCAAGAGCTCCAGCCAGGCAGAGTGTCATATGATCACCGTTGCGCTTCAAGAGCATGACTGAGGTCACTGAGGGTGCCATGGGTACTTATGCTTCAGCAGAAGAATTAGAGTGTCCCCAGACTCAAGCACTCACATACAAGACGCAGTGACACCGGTAAGCCCCCTAAATCCTAAAATACCTGACCTAAATTTCTTTTCTCCATTGAAGAAAGGGGTTCCCCCACAGTGACTTCTGTCCTCAAAACTCCTTCCACAAACTCCTCTGTCATATCAATATACAATGCTGGACGATCCAGGCTGCGTCAACTCCGCTCCTCTACGCATCTGCTTTACTTCCGATACAAAGATTATCTCCTGAACCTAGTGAAGGAAGTACTCGTCGCACACCAGAACCTAACGCTTTAATAAAGACACAGCCTGGCATCAGTCCACACATGCAATTACCAGAATGTAACTACATCATAACACAGACTCTATACGTCCCTAGTATATAATAGTGCTAGGGGGTTTAAACAACCTATAGTCCCTAATATATAATAGGGCATGGAGGTTTAGAGGCCCAGCACATTTCCAATACAAGCATGTGTGCACTGCTGAGTGCCTGCTGTCATTTTAAAGGAAGCCTGGCTTTGCAGACTGTCATTAAACGTAAATTGTATGCAAATTCGACTTTGGTGGTATGGGCACTATAAGAAGTGATAATCTACAGTTTTTTACCCACGAGGCTCCCTCAAGGTCTTCCAGGGGTCGGGGCCATGTAACTATAAGGAGGGGCCTTATAAAAGATGTTTTCTATGCCCTGGAGGGTGGGAAACTGACCATTTAATTTTTTCCCATTGTAGACATTTAGCTCCATAGGCTACTATTGCAATATTTTATTTAGGTAGAACTATTGCTAGGAAAGGAGTGAAATATCATTCAAAAACTTAAAGAATTGTTATTGATAAATTCCAGAACCTGTCACTATCATAACTAGTACAGAAGAGAAGTTATAGAACTTTTTTTTCTGTGAGCTAAAATCTAGCTATTAGTCTATGCTGATTGGTCAGCCCTAACAGGTTAAGCCAGGCTGCTTCGATTAGGCGACAATCATCTACCCATTTCGGGTGCCAGATGCAGTCCTGTTCACAATTGTGAACAAGACTGTGCCTTGTAGTCGAAATGCTTAGATGATTGTTTTACTCTTGATAGAATAATCATGAGCGAAAACCGACGAAGTGACAATTCCATCTTTATTTGATTTAAAATATGTTTTGTTCGTTGTAATGAGGCGTGGCAGACATCTCTTAATCGACACCTACGACGCTAAGGAAGCACACCAGCAACCAAAGAACGAGTATATATCAGCAAAGAAGGGATGTAAACATGCTCTCGATATAATGACTCTTGATGTGAAAGTACTCCCGATGTACAAGTACATTGTACGGAAGTTGCAGGGACCACTTTTTACTGAGATCTCCTCGAAGTATTTTACAGAACTCTATGGAGCCCACAGCTCATTATCATGGTGCACATTCCAACACTAGGCCATCATCTAACCCTTCCTCATGGAAATTAATTCCTCATAGAGCCACATTGGATATCCCTACAGCCTTCCCACCTGTGAGAAACTTTTTTTGCAGCTGAGAAATCCACTTTGCTGGGATTAGGAGGAGGTAGGATAGAGCAGTCAATTAGGCATGGGTTGATGAAGCCACACTGCAATATTGTGTAATGTGCAACATTTTAGTACCATTCAATACACTTTTTTTAGTTTGTACATATTAGCACTTCCTTAGTGCAGTGTTCCCTGAAATGCACACATTGCAGGCATGGGCATGACCCGTGGCACCAGTGGACTCTAAGTGCCATTGATAGCAACAATCAGTGCATGAAACCATCAACATGTAAAATGGCATTTACATGCTCATGTACATTTAATAGTACTTGGAATGTGTGGGCAGTTCCATTTCACCAACAAAATAGCATATCATTTCAATCAAAGCTCAAGTGAACTTTGGAACACAAGAATCCTTGCAAGTGCACCACACACTTGTGAAACAGAGAAAGATGTAGTTGTTAGAAATTGTTTTACTGCATGGTTTCAATTCTTTTCACTTGCTGTATAAATGTATGAGTGTTATCAGGTGTGAGGGAACAATGGAATCTTGAAACTTAGTGGCTGAAGCAAAGGTCAGTGTCATATACCATCAAGACACTGTTAGAGTATTACATTTTGCTGGTCCTGTTTGAGATATGTGCACAATCTATCACCCCTATTGCATCCAGAAAAAAAGAGTCTAGCGTTATGTTCATTGACTCTATGCTAATTCATAGACAAAAAATGAAGGGCTGATTGCTTGAATTATTCTCAACCATTGGTACTTACTTTGGGCTACGAGTTCTTTGTTATTTATTGCCCATCATGCCACATGTTATAAAAGCCAGCCATATTCAAATCAGCCTTGGTCCCGATCCAATAGGAACAGCCTAGTCCTAACTAACAGACCTGGTCCCCTCTGAATGGGAACGCAAGCCACCCCAGTGTAGGTTTGGCTAATCTGCAGGCAAAGCTAACAAGCATCAAAACTGCTTTGGGAAGGACCTTTGTTCACAAGCAGACCTTTGCCAAGCAGGGGTTGAGTTTGATTCTCTAAATGGCAAGCCATACTGGCATTAGGTGTCTGGAAGTGGAACCTCCATGAAAGACGTTAAATCCACAAAGGAAACACAGAGGCAAACATCCATCTTGTGCGTTAACTCCCTGGAAAAAAGGTTCAGAAAAATGATGGGCTGTCATGAATATCTGCAGACAGCATTACGAAGAAGAAAAACATGGAGGATGTTTCCATGATTAATTGTAATTGTAGCAAATAAATCCAAGGAAGGCATAGTGTGTGGGAGAAAACCAAAATAATACAATGAACTCCAAGAGTACTATCATACATTATATCACAACAATCGAGAGTCAGACCAGAACACAATGATGAACTCCTATATAAAGCACGAATTCCAGGCCTGAGAGACTAGGCGCAAGAACTCTTCAAGCAACTGAATGATGAAGCAGAAACTACACGGGGAGCGAGAAAACAGCAGGTGAGAATGAGCTACCACTTTGATTTGTAGAGAAGATAAAGAATTGTCAATCCCTCATTTACTTCAAGCAGTATAATCTGCGAAGGTATGACGGCTAAAGAGATTCTAAGCATAGTTTGGAATGACCAAACTGATTGTGTGGCCAAAAGAAATAGCGCATTGAATATAAATATTTTGGGGGCAGTTATAGAGACTCAGAAAATGCATTTGATTAACTGAAGAAGGTTAAAAGAAGGAAATGATTTATGCTGTGGATGCAAGTGCACTCTTTAGGAGGTAGAATATGAATATTTGAATTTATTTGAATTTAAAAACATTTATACAGCGCTCGCATACCCAGCGGTTTCATGGCGCTAGTGGTGAACAGTGGACAGACAGCTACTGAAGAGTTAGGTCAGGTAAGCTTGCGTAAACAAAAAAGTTTTAAGATCTTTTCGGAATACAGGGTAAGAGGATGAGGTGCGTAAAGTAACAGGGAGGGAGTTCCAAAAGGTTGGGGCCAGGACAGCGAATCTCGCTCCGCCAGCCCTCTGCTTTTTAAAGCGGGGGATGGTGAGAAGGGCCAAGTGGGCCGAGCGAAGTTCTCTGCCTGGACAATATGGCTTGATGAGGGAGCAAATAAACTCGGGAGCAGTGCCCGATCTAGCTTGGTACACAAGGCAGCCGAGTTTGAACAGGGCGCGCTCTCTAACTGGAAGCCAGTGCAGTGATTTGAGTAATGGAGTGACCCGATGATATCTGGGTAGGCCATGGATCAGGCGAGCCGCCTGGTTCTGCACGAGTTGTAGACGGTGGGTCAAGTATGCAGGGGCTCCGTTATAGACTATGTTTCCATAGTCTATACGGGATAGTACCATGGCTAGCATAATGATTTTAAGGGCTGAGGGAGTGAAAAAGCGAGAAACCTTTCTGATTACCCTAAGAGAGAAAAAGCATGAAGAAACCACCGAACTGACTTGTGGGTGAACAGTGAGTTGGGGATTAAGAAAAATTCCCAGGGTTTTTACTTTGGCCACAGGGAGTGGGGGGGGTTCCGAGGGAGGGGGGCCAAAAGGAAGGGGACCATGGACTGCAGCCACCCCCGGTCAAAACCAATTCGGTTTTTTCCGGATTGAGTTTGAGGTGGCTGCAGCTCATCCAATCTTGAATGAGGGTCATGATAGTCTGAACGTTCAAGGCAGATGAGGGTGAGTGAGACAAGTTGAAGATTAACTGGAGATCATCCGCGTAATTAAACACGGTGACCTCCAGTTGCTGCAACATAAAAATGAGGGGGGAAATATAGAGGTTGAACAAAAGAGGGGAAAGTGATGAGCCCTGGGGTACCCCGCATTCCACTTTTCGAAAGGCCGCCGTGAAATCAGTCAACCGGACAGCCTGAGTCCTCCCAGTAAGGAAAGACTTCAGCCAGGAGAAGGCTAAGCCTTCTATACCCGCCGCCCAGACACGGTTGAGGAGGATGGTGTGGTCCACCGTGTCGAAGGCGGCGGATAGATCTAAAAGAATCAAGGCTTGCGGAAGGTTGATGTCAATACCTTCACGCAGCTTGTCCATGACTGAAATGACCACCTTTTCTGTGGAATGCAGGGGACGGAAACCAGCTTGTCAGGGAGAGAGGCAATGATTTGCCTCAATGTGAGTGCTTAGTGTGGTGGTAATGTGGGTTTCAAGCACTTTTGCAAGATAGGGGAGGAGTGAAATGGGGCGATAGTTAGAGGGAAGGGAGGGATCGGTGTCCAATTTTTTTAGGATAGGGATGACAGCCGCCGCTTTGTGTGGACTGGGAACGTAGCCAAGAGTAAGTGAGGCATTAAGAAGAGTTAGAGGGGGGTAGGGCAGGCTAAGTAGGCTGCCTTTAGAATACTAGCAGGGGCAAAGTCCAGGGGAGAACCTGATTTGATCCGATGTAGCAGAGGGGGAAGAGTGTCAATTGTTAAGGGTGGGATTCTAGTCAGCTTAGTGGTGGTGGGCGGAGGGGGAGGGTCAACAAAGGTGGGGGGGCGGGGGGATGTTGAGTTTGATTTTGACAACTTTGTCGATAAAAAACTCGTTGAGCGAGTCACAGAGGGATTGGGTCGGGGGAATAGTGGCTGTGGCTCTGGAGGATGAGGCAAGCTCATGAACGGTGGAGAAGATTTCCTTCGACTGTGATTCCGCGACCATTATCCTGTTGGTGTAGTATTCAGTTTTTGCTTCCAGGATACTTTTTTTATAGGTCTGCAAGATAGCCAGATAGATTGTTTTTTGGGCAGGGTCGTAGGTTCTTCTCCAGGTTCGTTCAGTCCTTCTTGCAGCTAGTTTTTTTTCTTTAAGATCAGGAGTGAACCAGCGATTGGCTGCATGGGTCCGCTTAACTGAGAGCCGCTTAAGAGGGGCAAATTCATCGCCTGTCGCCGTGAGCCAGTTGTTAATGGCGGTCAGCTGCGAGACGACTGGTAGGTCGGATAAATCAGGGCAGGTCTTGGTCAGGGATGAACAGAAGGAGGGCATGTCGGTCTTTCCCCATTTCCGAACCCAAGTGTTTTTTGGTAGGGGGGGTTTAAGCAGAGGTGCGAGGGTAAGGGAGAGTGTGATAGTAAAATGATCCGACCATGAGCAGGGAGATATGGTGGGAGGTGTGGATGGAATGTTCAGTGTCCAGATTTGATCAAGCGTATGGCCATGTGAATGGGTGGGACTGTAAATGAGCGGGACGAAATTCAAGCTTTCCATAAGGCATGTGAACTCTTTAGACTGTGGGGTTTCGGTAGGGTCGTTGGGCCAATAGTTGAGGTCACCTAAAACTAATACAGAGGAATTGTTAACTGCTAAGGTAGCTAAAAGAGTATGAAAATTAGGGAGAAAGGAAGGAGTGGGCTGGGGAGGGCGGTAGATAAGAACGAAAGTAAGAGGAGCTTGATGAGAGGTAGAGCGGGCTACGAGAAGGTCGACATCAGTAATCGGGGGGAGGGAAGGGCTTGAAAATTGAGATCGGAACGGGCTATTAAGGCCACTCCGCCGCCTCGCTTGCCTTCAGGACGGTCTGCACGAATGGCGGAATAAGTCGATGGTACTGCGGCAAGTACGTTGGGCGTGGAGTCGGTCTTGAACCAGGTCTCGGTTAAGAAAAGGAGATCTGGTTCATAGGAGTCAATGTAATCAGCTATCTCATATTGATGAGTCACTGCGGACCTAGTGTTAAGGAGAGCAGCCGAGGTAGTGAACCGCTGGACAGGGGAGACTGAAAGTGGAGGGTAAACGGGGGGAAGTGTAGGAGCCGGTAATACTGGCGGGAGTGCTACCTCAGGGGGGGGTTTAGAGGGAAGACGATATAGGCCAAGATGGTGTAGATAGGTTGTGGTAGAGGGATTAATACTACCGGGACCCCAGTAAAGGCGCAGCTGAGACGATGTGTAAGAAATAAGACCGGCAGAATCTTGTGCCCCTAGCCCCGGCCGGCCGCGGCTAGGGGCATATATATATATATATATATATATATACATATATACATATATGCAAAAAAGAAGGAGAGAACTCTGGGTATGTCTCAGTTTAGGTGGAAAGCAGCTCCTGTTAGAGCACTCTCAACACCAGATACACTCTAGATCTGCTCACCTCAAATGTCTGTTTTTCTATCAAAGTTTTTAAGCATAGGATTAGCACAGTGCTATCCACGCCGAGATAGAAAATGACAAAGTCTTTTGCCATTTAAACAGCAAAGTCTTTAAGCATAGGACTAGTACAGTGCAGTCCTTGCCGAGCTGTAAAATAACAAAAGCCATTTATCACTCCAGGCACAATATTACAGCTTTGAATTGGTAAAATACCAACTCAAGCGAACCTGAAATGAGTAAAAGCAACCCCTGACACAGTGTTTCGCTCTAATTAGAGCTCTTCAGAGAGGTATAGCTTTGTCCAGACACAAGGGAGCACCCAGTATTAAGTCAAAACAAAACCCTTTCAGGCATAGAGTGACGCATAAATTATGCAAAAAAGGAGGAGAGAAATAACAAAAGCCCTGACATGATAGGCCAGGCTCTAAATATCACTCCTCTCATGGCTATTTCAGGGTATACAGGGGAAATCAAAGCAGGTTTCAGGAGAAATGTGGCTTGAGCCATACTCCTGGCGAAACATAGAATCGCCTGTCATTGGGGGCAGGGAAGCGCTCTGAAATTCAAGGATTGGCTATCTAACCTCCTACATTCAAATAATTAATTGTCCTTATATGCTGCGTTACCCCCTTGATCCCGACTCCGGGACATATGGGATCTGTGACATAATTATCTGTTAACCCAGCCACAGGATCTTGGAGATGAAATGGGACCAGCACCATGAGGACTGGTTTGATGCTCTGATCCGACTCTCATTCCTGGGGCCTCAACACCTGCATGTTCGCACATATTATGTTTGCTAATTGCATGCCAAACTGTGTGGACATACCAATATGGAGTGTGGCTAATAATGTGCAGAAAAAGAGCCAACTCGAACTTTTATCATGATGCCAAAAAGCATGGACGATATTTACCACAGATCTGTGATATAGTGCCCCCCCCCCCCCTCTTTTAATGCTTTGTACCTAAACAAGCGGATGGATGGGCTGGGACAGGATGAGAAGCTTCTTTTCTTACAATGAACTATTAGTGCAACTGGTGATGTACTTTGTATTTTTCATGTTATTGTTGAATAATGAAAATTCGGTAAAGAAATAAAAAAAACCTGTTACTACAGTTTAGTGCATTTACAATAGGATTCATGACACCTCGAATGGCCTCAAAAATTTGAACTGCTGATGACACTCCAAAACCGACCCAACTGTAAAAATATACGCAGGTGTGCGCTGAATGTTATGATGTACCCTAATACTTTGAGTAGTTCTAACTGGTGATATTCCTTGTTGAGGTCTAGTTTTGATAATATTCATGCTCTGATAAGGAGTGCCTTTATGTCTGACAGGAGTGGTCCTGGGTGTTGCTTCAGTTGTGCAGCTGTTCGGGCAGCCTCATCTCCATTTCTTCATAGCTGCACTTGGCCATCGGTATTGCGCTGAGGGTACCATCACTAGTGGTGAAACTCACGGTGTTGGTCGTTGTGGCCTTTTAATGATATTGGCCTTGAGTTCCTCCTCCACTGCTTTTTGCAGGTGAAATTGTATCGTGTGGTGCAGCCTTACCTGCTTGATCTATTAGTAGTTTTGAAGACACAATACAAGATTTTTCTTTTTCTCCAGTTCTGTAAATAATTCCACCATGTTCAGAACTGCGAATAGCTTGAAATGTTCAGCGGTGGGTAGGCTGAGAAGGCAGTCAACCAGGCCTGACCCTTTCATGACGTTTATCTCTGTTTCGGAGGTTCAGTCTTTGTAGGGGAGTGTCGTTGTGAATATCCCAAGGCATGGAAATGGTTTCTAGGACATTCATGTCTAAACGTTCATTTTGGCTGGATGCAGTTTGGGTTTTAGTTTCATCATTTCATACTCAGCTACACAGATATAGTTTAACGATGCTCCACTGTCTAGGATAAAACTGGTGCTGTGACTTCCAATTGCAAGTTGTAGAGTAGGCATCTCTTCTTTCCCTCATCCTCGTGGGCTACCATGAGTAAATATTCATCACTTTCCAGCAAAGCTGTGGATACTGAGCTGTAAGGTAATGACCTAGATGTTGATTATTTCTTGCGGGTCATGGTTCTGGTTGTTGTAAGAGATCTTGATGTGCTGCTGCTCGTGTCCCTCACTGCATGTAAACAGGGTTGTGTCTCATGGTCCTGTGAATTTCTGTATTTTCCTTGACATGATACTTTCCCCAGTGACCTTCTTTTCTGCATTCATGACACTTTTGCTGCATTTCTGGGCAGGTGCCATCATGGCGATATGGTTTGCTGTAGTGCTAACATTCTTTTTTCTTTTCCTTGCTGTGTAACCTATCTTACCTTTGATGATAGCCTGTTGATTGTGTGCTCCGAGAGAACTTTCAGTGGCACCCCTTTTGTGTGTGGTTCTGTTTCTAGAACACTTGTTCCAACTTCTCCACCTTTACTACTTCGATCCTTTTTGCTTGTGCTTCGGCTTTGTCATTCAGTCAAGTCAGTTCTTTTATATCTCTCAGTGTATAGGTCTTCCGTACTAGTTGGAGCCAGAGCGATTCTGACTGCCATCCCTCTATGATGCATAGTCAAAGACATCCTCATTTGCGAACTTGCTGAATTCACAGTACTTGACCAGCTGGCGCAGTCTTGTGATGAAACTGCTCATTGGTTATTCCTTTTCCTGGGATGCCAGATTGAATGTGTGCTACCCAGTCAATATTATTTTGTAGGTAGGAACTTTGCATCCAGTGCTTCATGTACCTATGTGAATGATGCTGCTTGGGCTGATGGTAGCTCCTGAATGATTTTGCGGACCTATTTCCCAATGAGGTTCTGAATAGGATTTTCTTTTCATCTTCTATGAAGCTGTCAAAATCCTCTCGCCACTTCTGGCATTTCGGTCCCATTGTGTTTCCTGAGAAGGGTGGCGTGTCTGGAAGTTGGAGATATGATGCTGATCTTTTGCTTTATATTGTTTGGTACATTATTTCTTCCGTCTCTTGTCTTTGTCATGTTGCACTTAATCTACTCTTGGTTTCATGGTCTTGGCCTAATATGTTGTTGCCTGTTCCTTAGATGGTATATTCACTGCCTTCTGATGGTCCACTTGACTCTACGATGACTTCTTCAGTTGTTTCTGATGGGGTGCCTGACTTCCAGTTGGCTGCCTCATACACTTCAATGCTTTCTCCGGAGATGCCCGACTTCAAAATTACCGCCTCGGACTTCAGTGTGTTTTTTCCGAGAGGCATGATGTCAAGATGGCTCTCTTACTGGTTGCACGAGGGATGCGCCTGGCTTTGCAATGCAAGTTAATTTGAATTCTTCCAGTGTAAATCTGTCTAGGGATCTTGTTTAACCAGTGACTGAGCTGGACACCACTAGTAACGCTTAGATGCCAGACTTTTAACTGGAACATTTAAGCCATTTTTAGATTTGCCCACAAGCTGCAAAACAAACCAATTCAAGAAAGGGTGAATTTATACAGGAGCGAATGCGTCTCAGCGGGGTATATGGTGCTGGCCCCTGGGAGTATAATAAAATTAGACATTTTACAACATGCCGAAAATACATTTTTATTAAGTAGACTACTTTGAGTCCCAGGGGGCACAGCTACCTTAATATGAAATGAGGAGCTTTGGGATGGTTTACCTGGAAGATCATATTGGATTAGTCCCTTTATTATTGTGGGACAAAATATGGCTATCCCCAGAGACTGGTTTGATTAGATCTTGCATTTCAGAATGCAGGACAGTAGATGGGGTTGACCAGATACAATGGCCTCGGTATTTGAAGGCCACCTTTGATAGATTAGGCCTCCTTGATGTATATAAATTACCCCCAAACAATTGGCCCCAATCACAAACTACATGTTAAAGAACTGTTTTTAGAGCATTGTATGAATACAAGTTTAGTCGCTGCTCAGTCAATTATAAATTATACCACAGTTTCAACAACCTGGGGTTTAGACCCTTACTTGCAGTGGTGCGTTTCCCCTACAGATGGTCACCGGTTGACTTTGTTTAGACTTTGCACTTGCACTTTAAATTTGCTTTTCAATTCATGTGGACGTGGCAGCAGGATATATCTCTTTGTGTGTGTGACAACTTTTCGATCCCAAGCACCACTCATTTATTTCTGTTTTTCCCATTGTCTCAAGATACTGTAATTCGGAGAGTTTGCTATGCAAGGCCAATGTGAGGTGACATAAGGATGGTTTAATTTTAATGCAGTCTTTGGGATCAACTGAAATCTGTTCTGCAGTTTTGAATCTTATAAAATCAGTGTTTCTCATCAGTAAGAGATATGCATTTTAAGGGCTATTTGTCATTGTTTTTGACAGGATTGAGTCCACCTGACTTGGATATTTTATCTCCGAATTGTTATTGGACAATTGGGTATTGTCTATGATTTTGTACTAGATGACATTTTTAATCCAAGTCTTTCTATTGTACCTGCGCTTTTATGACCTTTGGTAGAATAAAGTTTACTTTTATTTGATTTGAATTCTTCCAGTGTAAATTCGTCCCTGAATTGCTGGGGCTTAGGCAAGGGTCATGCTTCTGCGCGCACTGGCTGCCTGTGTCTGCTCCACTGCTCTTCTGATTCGCGTGGTCACCTGCTGCACCCGTGCCATGTGGTCACGCTTGGTGCTTTCGGGGATTTGCCTCCTGAGTCCTCTCGAAACATTATGAAACCAATCAATGGTCTAGCCACAGTTGGAGGTTCACAGCTAGGTTGACTTCTACATGTGTCATACTAGGTCCTGGTAATTTCTGTGCTATATTCACCAACACAGTGACGTTGCCCGGTTAACAAGATTTACTGGGCCATAGTTTGTATGCTAATATGTGGATTTCATTTAGGAAGAAAGTGCTGTTCTATAGAGTTCAAAACAATACATCAGGAAAATGCATATTCACTATCTTAGTTATCTTTTAAAGTCATCTTATCCGAGTACAATACTGACATTTCCCCATCACCATTTTCCTCTGGTTTTGGGTGAAGATGCCAACAAACTATTTTTCCTTGAGTAAGATGAAGCAGCCTTATGTAAAATATGTTAAAGGTGTGAAGTGAGTAGTTAAGGGATGACTTGTTGATAAGACTCCTTTTTAAGACTAAACTGGTGCTGGCTGTTGACTCTGATATTAAGCTCGCTTAGTTTAGGTTTAGACTCACTCTCTGAAGGTCCCTCTTTTGGGTGTGGTATATGCCATTGAGTTCAGGTTCAGACAGGATTTCTTTTGTCCTCAGTGTGGGTACCATATCTCCTAGACAGATTTCTATAAAGTTGCTGATCTAAGGCTTTAAGGCCATCCTTGGAGATTTAGGGTTCCTTGTGAGGTGTTAGTGTGTGGCCATTATGCCACAGATTTAAAATATCGCGGTTGCGAAGTCTGATTTCCTATTATGGTTAGACAATAATATGGTGCTCCTTGACTGCAGATTTGTGATCCTAAAAACAAAACAATTGAGAAACTGAAGACAAATACCACAATTTAAACTTTATTGCAAAAGCACAAGGAGCACACTAAACAATGGCTCCATGATAGCAACCTGAACTGTTTCTCATTCTCATTAATCAGTAGTACATTTGTAGGTAAAATGCAGGACTGGATTGGATTTTCTTAGGAATATTCATAAAAAATGTGTGTGCAAATATGAATCATTTTCATATACAATGTTTACATATAATACAAGTCTGTCCTGAGTAACAGATCTTCAACTCATTGATTACTTCAACAGACTTTTCAAATGTACTCCTTAACACATCCTGTAGACTTTTTTGAAAAAAACACGGTTCTCCATTAAAAACTGGCACGGACGTGCAGATGGTGCTCTTGATAGCATTAACAAAGCAGCACACTGCTTTTTAACGTTGCATCTACACACTATTAACAATAAGGTTTGGGTGAGTTTGATTCTTCCCATGAAATGAATCTGATTTGATAGTGAGAGTGTGGACAGGTGTGGACAACACATGATGCAAAGTATAGGTGAATGCATAGGGTAAGCCAAGTGAAAATGAAACAGATGAGTCTAGGGATGATAAGAACATGTGAAAGTCTGTGTAGAAAATAATCCAAAAGCAAGAATATAGCAGCGCAACATGTCAGCAGGTTTTTATCACCATCAAGTAGTAAATTGGTGAAAATCCACATTGGTAATTTATTTCTGGAAATGTATGAAAAACGTTCTTATTTCCTTTGGGTACAGTGTCACTGAATAGTCTTCGGATATATGCTTGGGGTTCTTCAACCAACCTGTAAAAAGAGACAATGGCTGTAAGACGAAAGGCAGTGATGACAAATTGGATCTATTCATCCATCTGTAGACTGGTCCACTTCCCTGAAATTAGGGGCTATTTGCAAGTGCACCCATCGGCAATGCCGCATTTCATATAAATGATTTGCAAAACACTACTAATGAATTTCTATTGGGGTTCCAACAAGTTTAACCTTCAATATTATCTCTCTACACAGCTGATTTATTGATGGATGCTTATCCGCTGAACCCCTTTCAGAGGGCCAATGGGAAAATAAGACCACTGGCCTTTTTTTCCTGATGGTCCGGGGAAATAGATAGATAGATAGATATATTCCAAGGCTACTCAAGGGGCGGTAGGTGCAAGATATGCGAGGGCTCATGACTCAAGATATCCTCCAGTGAACCCAATAAGATGGTTGCCCAATCCAATACTAATCTTTAATGCAAAAAGCAGTATTTATTACACATGCTAAATAAAGCACACTAAAAAAACACAGTCTCTCAAGACTAGCACTCTTGTGCTTGTCAGGGCTGTGCTTCCCACTTGGCGGCCCTCTTTTACCCTATACCCATGTCATACTCTGTATCCCTAGCAGATTCTAGGAAGTGATCTCCGGTGCTGCTCGTACTAGCGATGCACATCAAAGTCTTGATCTGGCTTTGAATGTTTTTAAGCCCTTTGGACAGTAAACTGCCGAGCTACAAGTCTCACATTGGCCTACAGCCATGCTTTCACCTTAACCCAATCGCAGGCTTCAGAAACGTCCAGGAGCCGGGGTGCTTGTCTCTCCCTGGGCAACACTCGTGGGGCCATGCACAGTGCTCTTATCAATTTCAGATGCTGCAGTGATGTGATCAATGATGTCGTGGACCATGTAATAAGTGATGTAATATGTGAGGTAATTAGCAATGCATGACAACGGCGCAAGTTATAGTTACTTTAGGGCACAAATTGCAGTTACTTGGGATAACTATTACTAGTGAATTTTAGTGGTTGTGTTCGTTTAAAATTGGATGTTTTGACTGACATTATCACCTAATCTATAATGTCCCTTTAACCTTTGGTTTTTGAGTGAGTTTCTAAGTTTCTTTTTTCAAATGTAAAATAAGATATTATTCCAATTATCTAATCACGTCACTTTAACCTTTGTTTTTTCAGTGAATTTCTATGTTTTTTTAACGTAATGCACGATGCCCATCACTGTGCATGGCGGGCATATGGCCAGGCTCTGCACTCACCCACCCAACCAACCGCACCACCCCTGCGGGCACTCCCTCATGCTGCGACTGCACAAAGCAGACTGTCTTGTAACAATGTAAAGAGTGTTATTTTAAGTAGACTGTCACGTAACAATAGAATGGGTGTCTTTTTTAGTGAGGCAGAACAACTGGCTTTGCAAAGGGTCAGAGTAAGGCAGCCCTATTGCCTATGTCAGAGGGTTGGACCACCATAATATAAAAAGTAAACTTTTTGCCTTTGTCAAAGGGTCAGCAAATCAACACATATAATGCTGCCTTATTGCCTTTGTCAATAAATTAACATTAATTTATCAATAATTATAATTCAACGTACTTTCATCTATATACATAGCAATGATTCTAAATAATAACTGTCCCTTAATAAAAAAAAAATTCAAAATGCATTTAATAACCCAGGAGACCTACAGTTTTTTTTTTACATTTCATGCGGGGCTGCTGCCCTCGCCACAGCCCCTCCTCCTCCGCCACAACAGTTTTATAACAAGTTCGAAGTGCCCCATGTCAAATTGGGGCTCCACCAAACAGGGAAAAATAAATAAATGAGCCTTTGAAGGACATAATAGGGGGCTACTGGCCATGAGCAGTAAATAATAAAAGCGCAGCTTCAGCTCACTATGTCAATTGATTGTCAAATTGTGCCCCGATCGGTCCATGGGGTCAGAATTTTATGGAAAATTAAAAAATGCGTTTACTATTGACAAAAGTGTGTCTATACCATGAGAACAGCAAGAGTGCCGACTGCCACTGACAATACTGCAGTGAAAGTGAAGTTATGGTTAGATTTGGTGCTAACAGATGAACATATGTTTAGAAAAACCTTTGAAGTTCACTTAAAAAGCAGTTATAGTTATGTCTACAAATTAATAACAAAAGCCTCATAAAATTGCCAGGTATAGTTAGCTCTTGTTTCTTTGCAATAGAATTAAGGCTTTGCGAAGTCTCGGCCATGGTGATCCATGATGGGAAAAGAGCTGAAATAATATTTTTAGGAATTTAAAATGCTGTATTGAATTATATTTTCCTTTGCTTTCTTTTTTTCTTATAATTTTTCTCTTTTTTTCCTTTACATTTATATGGGCAATTTTAAAATAAAAGTAATGTAATCTAAAACAAAAAAACATAAAACTAGAAATCAATGTTAATAGAGATTCATCAGCTATGAAGGGTATTATTTATTAAGTAGGAATCTTTTCCAATAACGATGCTGAAAAGGTCTGATAAAATGTTTGAAATATAAACCTTGTAACGCTACACATATAATACCCAGAAAATATTTGTTCTTGGAAGCTCAACGCTTATTGATAGATGTGCTATTGTTGTAGTCAGTAGCTTAAAATACATATAATAATAATGGTATTTTTTTATGTAAAAAAGAATAATTTGGAAACAGTAAACAGTGGTAGATGTGTGTTATGCTCTTGCATCTGATGTGTTTATTAAGGTAGAACAGGAGGATGTCATATAAGCTTCTGTAAAAGCAATGTGCTAAAAACAGAAAGATGGGGCATTTTGGCCAGCAAACAGGGGTAGCGAAAGCTCAGCCATCTTCTTGTCTCTCCAGGATATATATTGTCTTTGGTTCTAGTCCTTCAAATTTAGCATTTTATGTTGATTGTGGAACCTTGTAAGCATAGGTGTTTTACCAATATAATGATTTAGCTGTACCAGAAATAATCAATAGGTGCCTGCAGCGAAAAAAAGTACAATTTAAATTATGTAAATATGGTTGAGAAGTGTCTTTGTGAAAAAGAGAAAAACTTATGACTGTTCTGCAGAAATGATTTGTCTAACATGAGGGAGTAGCCAATGACATGCATGACTCTTCAGCAGATGTTAAATGATAAACTGACCATCTTCTAAGTAGGCTAGCTCCTTCAGATAGAAGGATATCTTTGCCTAGGGTTCTAGTTCATGGTAAAGGCATCCAGCTGCTCAAGCCTTCCTCATCAGAGCTGAAGCCCATGTGCACCCCTAGCTTTCGTTGCAACCTGGTAATTTACGTGTTCTGTTGCAGCAGTCAGGGTTTCCTGGCTTTGTTTCAAAGAAAAAACTGATATATAATTTCCAGTCCACCAGTAAAAACCTTGCTCAAAGGTATTCACTGTACAACTGTTAGTGACAGGATAAGACACTGCCTCAGAAATTAAGCCAGTCTTAGTTGGCAAGGGTGGAACATAAGGGTCAAGCATGCATGCAGGCAGCGCGGTTGGGTGTGCATGGGAAAATGTTGCAAAGGGCTACCTCATGCAGATCTATTTATGCT
Source organism: Lissotriton helveticus (assembly GCF_964261635.1). Lineage (NCBI taxonomy): Eukaryota > Metazoa > Chordata > Amphibia > Caudata > Salamandridae > Lissotriton > Lissotriton helveticus. Next base: position 343,751,890 of record NC_136060.1, on the reverse strand, counting down.
TTGGTACAACCTTTAGCAACGACTACTAGGTGAGGATCAGGGGCTGAATGCACCAGTACTTTATATTGAGATTTCTCAGTTTTTATCTCTAATCAACTTCTACAACAATTTTGGATGAGGGTTCAAGCCTCTTCAGAACAATTCTAATTGACCTTTTACCACCTCCATCCATGTGCCTCCAAGTCATAATTACCTACACAAAGCACTAAAAAACGAATTTGTTTAGAACTGTCCTTACCTTCTTTAAAGTTTTGCGCTGTTTTCCATTTCCATCTTTTTACCTCGTTAATGTCCCATGTTCCTGTGAGAGAGCGTTCCTCCACCGACAGGACCGTTCCCAGGCCTTTAAGTAAAGACTTGTACAGACAGAAAAGTGAAAATGTAGATAAATAAATATTATAGTGCAACTTTAAATGAAATGTTAATATCAGATTTGTTTAGATCATCAGAGATTGTAATATATATATATATATATAATTTACCTCGTACATCTGTTTGTGGTATGAAGTGCTGTAGATTCGCATGCTGTGCATACTCCTGCCATCTAGTGTTTTTCGAGTCACAAGGTATTGTGACTCCTCATATTAATGGATCTGCGTATAGGCATCGACTCATTGTTAGATTGTTTTTCCGCACAGAGGGTGAGGAAGGAATGGTGTGTGCATGTAATTCTACAGCACCCCTTGCCACAAAACACAGGGTAAGTAACATTTTCCTTTCATGGAATGGGTAGCTGTAGATACACAATGGGTGCATAGACTGTAAAGCAGTTCTCTCCTAAGTGATAGCTAGCTGGGTGATCTAGCAGAGGACTGGAAAAGAGCACGAAGTACAACTTGGCCAACGTTGGCTTGCTGGCATGCTAGGATGTCCACACAGTAGTGTTTCGTGAAAGTGTGTGAAGTGGACCATGTAGCTGCTTTGCGGAAGTTAGCTATGGGGATATTACCTAAAAAGCCCATAGAGGTCACGTTCTTGCCTGGGAGGAACTGGCAAATACTGTTGGCCTTGCTGTAATAGGTTTGGATACATTTAACCAACCACCGTGCTATACTGGCTTTGGTGGGAGCATGGCTTTTACGTGGCTTGGAGAAGGAAACACAAAGCTGTTGTTGTTCAAAATGGCTTAGTCCTGTCAACATAGTACATGAGAGCTCTTTTGACATTGAGGTTACGGAGAGCCCTTTCTGTGCCTGATTCAGAGGAAGGGAGGTACACTGGAAGCTCTATAGACTGGCTAAGTTGGAAGGAAGAGACAACTTTAGGGAGGACATTGGGTTTGTTAAAAGGACCACCCTATCCCTTGAACTAAGAAGAAAGGCTCTTCTAAGGTTAGTGTCTGAAGCTCGCTGACATGTCTGAGGGAAATGATGGCTACTAGAAAAAAATTGGCTTCCAGGAAACAAATTATAAATGAAAAGGGGATAGTGGCTCAAATAGAGGGTCCATCAGTCTTGAAAGGACTATAATAAGGTTCCACACCAGATGTTAAAAGTTAGGCTGCAAACGTCAACATTATCGGCGCCATCTTGCTCTTCTTGAACCCATTTGTGCACGTAAGCGGCAGCCATTTTGAGCACCATGGCCTCCCTGCCCCTCGCTGATAGCCAGCGCGTCTCTCTCTCTCCCTCAACCTCGCAGGCACCCCCCCCACGCGCTGACAACCCCCCGCTCTCACATGTCTTGAGTCGTAAACCCCTCTTCAGCGCAGCTCTGCCTCGGAACCCCATCCTGTTCCCAGCTCCCTTCATTCCTTTCATGGTCCCAGGCCCTTTGATACAAACCCCCTTTCCTGCATGCCCGTTTGTCTTCCTCGTTCCCAGGCCGCCACCTGGCCCTGCGGATACTGTTTATTGCCCCCCCGTACAGTAGGAAGCTTCCCCCATTAAAGGACCCTCGAGTTGATCAAAGCCCCCACCCTATGAGATCCGATCAACCCCACACATTCCGTGAATCGGCGGAATGTCCAGCTGCGCGATAATCATCACCTGTTGTGACCGGGGTGTGGACTTCAACTGTAAATATGTGTGGGAACGGGCCTGAAGGGAAGATTCCGAGGATGTCCTCTCATACTTCAAAGCATTGCAAGAATGTGTAAACTGCAATAAAGATCATAAACATGTGTATAAGAGGCCAGGCCTCAGAGATGCGGTTAGAGCACCTCGTGACGATACTTGCTGTCCGAACTGATGTGTTCTCCTCCGGAGAGAATAAAACCCTTGTTTCCTGCCTTCCAGTCTCCAGCGCCTGCCTCTTCATTGGTTAATATCTTGTGGGTTTAAGAGGCGACACCGCCGGGCAATACTTAAGGATCTTTTATTCTGGTTGGTAGCCTGACCTTTTTACACAGAGACGGTGGCACTCTAGGAGGGAAACCCCGCTTAAGTGCCTCCATGAAGGCCATAATAATGAGGATCCTGAACAGGGAGGTATAAGACCACCGCAGTCAAGTGAAGGCTAATGGAAGCATAGGCGAGACCTGAGGCTTATAAATGAAGCAAATAACAGATAACGTCCTGACGGCTGTAGCTAGAAGATCAATGTCTCTTGGAAGGCAGAAGTGCACAAACCTCTTCCATTGGGCAGCGTAGCAGGCTCAAATAGTGTGCCTGTGTGCCTTCTTGAGGATGGCCAAGCACTCCTGAGGGAAACTGAGGTAACCAAACCCTAGAGCCTCAGGAGCCAAATCGCAATATTGAGCTGACTGGGGTTCGAGTGCAGGATTGTGCCATGGTTCTGAGTGAGAAGTTTCAGCCAGCTGGGCAGTCTTTTGTGCATGACAACGGATAGGTCAGGGAAGGTGGTAAACCAGGGCTGCGCATGTGGGAGCACCAGCATGACGGTCAGGGATGTTTGTCGAAAGTCTCTGCATGGAAGGAATGGGAGAGTAGGAAAAGTATAGGCAACTATCCCTGACCAGTTTATCCCTACAGCATTGCTCCTGGACTGCGGGTGTGGGCACCTGAAGGAGAAATTTTGTGTTTTCAGTGGTGGAGAAGAGATCTTTGTCTGGAAACCACAAATGACAGACATATGGGAGCAGGACTAGCGGGTGGAGTTCCCACTTGTGGACGTAATGCTGCGTTCTACAGAGCAGTTGTCCACATCTGGAAGGTATTCCGCATGTAGATGGCCTCTGTGGTGGATGGTCCACCCCCAAATGCTCTGAGCGATCACTGACAAATGGGGTGAGTCTGTACGGGCTTGTTTCTTGAGATAATACATGACAGTCACGTTGTCGATGGTAATGAGGTCCATCTGGTTGCAAATGTGACATAGGAAGGCTTTGAGTGCCCGTTGGATGGCTAGCAGCTCAAGGTGATTGATGTGGAGACATTGTCGACGGGGAGTCCACAGACCCTGAACAATGAGATTGTGCAAGTGCTCTCCCCACCGAGAGCGGGATGCATAGGTTGTAATGGTCACCTGTGTAACTGGTTCGAGGAAGGGACGGCCCTCCAACATGAGTACGGCAAAAGATCAACTTTAGATCCTGCCAGTGACCCTCTGCTTGTGGCCAATGTGTAGGAGGGGGCACTCAAACAACAGACGCATGTGTAGCCTGGCATGAGGGATGATGGCAATGCAAGAGGCCATCATGCCAAGGAGGGACATGATTGTCTGAACAGTTACTGGTTAATGTTGCTGAAAAAGAGAGAGCAATGCTTGAAAGGCTTGAACCCTTGCTGGACTTGGGACTTACCACAGAGTTGAGGAACGCCCTTATAAAACGCTGATTCTGAAGGAGGAAGAGGTGGGATTTTGTGGCAGTGATGGTGAAACCTAGAGACTGTACAGAAGATCTATGGTGGTTTGGGTATGAGGCAAGCACTGCTTTGGATTGTGCTTTTGATCAGCTAGGCGTCTAGGTAAGGGAAGACGTGTAAGCGGCCGCGCAGGGTTGTGTGGATACCACTAAAAGGCATTTGATGAAAACTCTGAGGGTGGTGGTGACCCCAAAGTGAATCCCTTTGAATTGGTAAAGCTAGAGTCCTAGCATGAACCAAGGGTGAGCAGGGTGGATCTGGATGTGAAAGTAGGCATTCTTCAGGTTAAGGGAGGTCATGAAGTCGCTTTGTAGCGCTTTATTTAGCCTCTGTTATAGCGCTTGAGAGCGCTTTTATGATCCAGGCACGTGCCCACCCTGCATTTCGTACTACCGCGGACCTTGCCACTTATTTGCCCCGTTTTTATTTAGTTATTTGAAGCCGGTGCCCACCCGGCATTGCCCCGTGTTGAATTCACCACCGCCGGCCCAGAGAGCGACTAGGAGGCGCTGTCCCGCCTCCCTACGCCAGGGCCGCGCTGCGATTGGCCGCAGCCGCGACCCGGAAGTCAGGCAGGCCGAGGGCGGGACTGTGGGACGACAGGAAGAGGCTGGGAGCCCACCCCGCCTCCTCTGGAAGCCAGCCGTATCCTGCCTGGGGGCTCCCGAGGGAAGGGAGAGCCCCGGGGAGAGAGAGGAGTCCGGCGCGAGGCTCCCAGAATGGAGGGGAAGCCCCACAGCCGGTGAGAGTGAGTCGCCGCCCGAAAGTGAAGCAGCCCGACGGAGACGCCGCCCCCCTATCTCCGGTGAGTGGGGCAGCAGAGGAGAAGGGAGGGGTGCCGGGACACATTGTCGGTGTCCGCCCCCCCCTAGCAGCGCGATCTCGTGCCCATTGCTTTGTGAAGCCACGAGGGCTTCAGGGGCATTCCTTTACTGAGCCACGAGGCTCCGGGGGCATCCCTGTTCCAAGAGTCCAAGAAGGACTCCAACGACACCACAGTTGTTTGTCGAGCCCCGAGAGGCTCGTAGTGGCATATTCCTTCAAGAGCCGGTCGAGGCTCGAGGGGGCAGTTCTTCGTTATTCAGAGCCCAGGAGGCTCAGCACGCACAGCCGTAGTCACAAGCCCAGAGAGGCTCAGGAGAGCCATTGTGGTTGTTTAGAGCCCGCGAGGCTCCCACTTGCCCCACAGCTTGTTACCGAGCCCCCGAGGCTCAAGGGGGGCACATTTGTTATTCAGAGCCATGAGAGGCTCAGGGGCATTTGCTTTGGCCAGAGCCTGCGAGGCTCCAGCGTTGGCCCAACAGTGCCTTCACAGCTGCCCAGCACTTCATGGGCAGCTACTACGTGTAGGCCCCTGACATTGGGACACAGGGCGTCCTAGCCCTAGAGAGGCCAGTTGGCCTAGGGACTGCCACAGGTTGTGGCTAATGTGTTTTTGCGCAATTGTGTTCTTTGTTACACCTCTGAATGGGTTGTTTATGCATCATGTGCTCTCCTGTGCTGCACCTCTGAATGTGTTTTTATGCGTCATGTGCCTTGTTCTCCCACCGCTGAATGTAGGTTCTGCATCATGTGTTTTCCTTCCCTACACCTCTGAATGTGTTGTGATGCATCATGTGTAATGTGCGTATACCCCTACAGGTACTGTGATACTTAGGTGGTTGTTTTTCTCCTAGTACAGGTGGTGCTAGTGAGGTCCTGGTTCCCTGCGTGACCTGTTCCTAAGGTGGTTAGGGTTGCGTAGGTGGTACTTACCTGTTACCAGTGATTACTGGTTGTGTGCTTTATGTTCTATTTTGTGCTGCAGTAATTATGATTATATGTTCTAAGTACTAATTCTACCAAGTGCTAAGTTCTAAAAGTGCTGATTCCTGACAGTGGCACTGGTGGCCCTGTCGTGTACATATCCCCTGTAAATTCTGCCCGTGCCTGTTGGCACATTGTAAAGTGTGTGTTTTTTATCTAATGTGTTTTGGTGTAATACAAAGGCTATTTTTATATATAACCTTGTGTGGAGTTTCCTTTGTGGTGGGCCTTGGGTGTTGTTGCTGGGGTGCGTGCGCAAATACTTAACTCACATCGCCTCCAAGTTTAGCCTTGCTGCTCGCGCCAAGTTACCTAGAGGGTGAGCAGGGGTTATCTTGGTGTGTAACTCCCTTGCCCTGACTTGGGAGTGGTGGTCTCTGACTGACTTTGGCGCAAGCCCTGGCCAGCCAGGGATCCCATTTCTAACATCAGGCCCCCATCAGACTGGAGACTGCAAATTGCAAAAAAGAAAAAAAACAAGGGACTAGTTCTTTTCTATCTATGCACCCTAGATATGTATGCATATCCATCGGCACCACCCCCTGCTGCTCTGGTTTAGGAAAGAGTTGATGACGCTACTCCTTAAAGACAACAACATAACAATACGGTAACAATCCACAAACAAGCTATCCCTCTTATCACTCGTTAACTGTATATCGCTCAGCTAAATTCTTGGCTAAATTCATGCTAAACAATTCTACATACATACTTAAGTTTACCTTCAAATTTACTGTAACCGGCTGAGACAGAACAGGATCCTCTCCCTTTTCATATAAATGTCTGATCCTCAGGAGAACACGATCAAAGTCTGCAGCTGCACGATTTAATTTATCTGAGAATGATAAATGAAATAAAATATCTTTGTTGATATATATTAAATGTTTTAATTTTTGGTAAAAAGCAAGTGTTTAGGTGATTAATGCTAGTAAAAGTGAATAGTTCTACCTCCGTGAGCACTACAGTCGTATAATAGAAACATTATATTCTTACCAACAATGATTATCCAGTAGGTTCCCACAAAGAACCTACTGGATAATGCTATTCACTGTTCACATCTTAACCACCTTTTGTGGTTGGATTACAAAAAGGTACATTTTGGCTCGAGTATCGCATACACTGTGCAATATGTTTACAGCTTGATGGTACAATTATTCAGTATTGACACAAATGAACACTTTGAGTTTAGATTCACAACACAGGCACCACAAATTTATTTTTAGGTTGCAATTTTAATAGCTACTCTCCGAGGATGCTCAGTGTTTTCTGTTTCAGGAAGAATCCCATCTCTGCACACACATGGCTGCACAAATATTCATTTACTCATTAATCATTCCATCCTCATAATTTAACATGCTTGGTCAAAATTGACAATCCAATCAATTCTACATTAGCTCAATCATTCCTTTTGAGTAGAGGTATGTAATAGAAATAAGGACAAGCTAACACAATGACGTGTTTTGACAGGTTAATACTCTAAAACAGTGGTTATTAACCTTTCAATTTCAGAGGACCCCAACTTAATCATTACTGGAACCCAAGGACCCCCACTGAATCATTTTTGGAATCCGGGAACCCTTACTGAGTCATTACTAGAAGTTGGGAACCCCGGCCTAAGATTTACAATGATTTTAGCTGGAAAAAATACACAAAAACCAGAAACAAGCATTTATCAAACAAAAAGACAAATATGAAATACTTAATTTAATTCACAAACAAATATAAACAAGCATTGACATAGCCAATAGGTCTAGCTTTTGGGACCTTCTAAGTATTTAGTTATGCAGCACAATATCCTTGGTGCAACCACATCAACTGTAGCGTGGCTAAACACTTATAAGGTCCCAAACACGAGACCTATTGGCTATGCCAATGCTTGGTGTGGTCGTGTGTGTGGTTGTGTGTGTTGTGTGTGTGTCTGGTTGTGTGTGTGTGGTTGTGTGTGTGTGGTTGTGTGTGTGTGGTTGTGTGTGTGTGTGTGTGTGTGTGTGTGGTTGTGTGTGTGGTTGTGTGTGTGTGTGTGGTTGTGTGTGTGTGTGTGGTTGTGTGAGTGTGGCTGTGGTTGTGTGTGGGTGTGGGTGTGGTTGTGTGTGGGTGTGGGGTGTGTGTGGATGTGTGGTTGGGTGTGGTTGTAGGTGTGGTTGTGTGTGTGTGGTTGTGTGTGTGTAACTGTGTGGTTGTGTGTGGTTGTGTGGGTGTGTCATTGTGTGGGGGTGTGGTTATGTGTGTGTGCTTGTGCATGTGTGGATGTGTGGATGAGTGTGGTTGGGTGTGGTTGAGTGTGTAGGATTGTTTGTATGGTTGTGTGTGTGGTTGTGTGTGTGTGTGGTTGTGTGTGTAGCTGTGTGTGGTTGTGTGTGTGTGGTTGTGTGTGTGGTTGTGTGTGTGTGGTTGTGTGTGGTTGTGTGTGTGTTTGTGTGTTGTGTGTGGTTGTGTGTGTGGTGTGGTTGTGTGTGTGGTTGTGTGTGTGTGTGGTTGTGTGTGTGTGTGTGGTTGTGTGTGTGTGGTTGTATGTGTGTAGTTGTATGTGTGTGTGGTTGTATGTGTGTGTGGTTGTATGTGTGTGTGGTTGTATGTGTGTGTGGTTGTATGTGTGTGTGGTTGTATGTGTGTGTGTTTGTATGTGTGTGTGGCTGTATGTGTGTTTGTGTGTGTGTTTGTGTGTGGCTGTGTGTTTGTGTGTGTGTTTGTGGTTGTGTGTGTGTGTGGTTGTGTGTGGGTGTGTGAATGTGTGTGTGGTTGTGTGTGGGTGTGTGAATGTGTGTGTGGTTGTGTGTTTGGTTGTGTGTGTGGTTGTGTGTGTGTGGTTGTGTGTGTGGTTGTGTGTGTGGTTGTGTGTGTGGTTGTGTGTGGATGTGTGTGGATGTGTGGATGTGTGTGGATGTGTGTGCGGTTGTGTGTGCGGTTGTGTGTGCGGTTGTGTGTGCGGTTGTGTGTGCGGATGTGTGTGCCGGTTGTGTGTGCCGGTTGTGTGTGCCGGTTGTGTGTGCCGTTGTGTGTGCGGTTGAGGTTGTTGTGTGTGTGTGATTTTGTGTATGGTTGTGTCTGTGGGTGTGTGTTGGGTTGTGTGTGTGGTTGTGTGTGTGATTGTGTGTGTGTTTGTGTGTATGTGGTTGTGTGTGGCTGTGGGTGCGGCTGTGGTTGTGTGTGTGTGTGGATGTTTGCTTGGGTGTGGTTGTGTGTGTGGTTGTGTGTGTGGGTGTGTGTGGTTGTGTGTGTAGCTGTGTGTGGTTGTGTGTGTGCGGGTGCCTGTGTGGATGTGTGGTTGTGTGTGTATGGTTGTGTGTGGTTGTGTGTGTGTGGTTGTGTGTGATGTGTGTGTGTGTGGTTGTGTGTGTGTGGCTATGTGTGTAGCTGTGTGTGTAGCTGTGTGTCTGTGTGTGCGGTTGTTGTATGTGGTTGTGTGTGTGGTTGTGTGCGTGGTTGTGTGTGTGTGGCTGTGTGTGTGTTGTGTGTGGTTGTGTGTGTGTGTGGTTGTGTGTGTGTGTGGTTGTGTGTGTGTGGTTGTGTGTGTGTGTGTGGTTGTGTGTGTTTGGTTGTGTGTGTGGCTGTGTGTGTAGCTGTGTGTGTGTGGTTGTGTGTGTGGTTGTGTGTGTGGGTGTGTGTGGTTGTGTGTGTAGCTGTGTGTGGTTGTGTGTGTGCGGGTGCCTGTGTGGATGTGTGGTTGTGTGTGTATGGTTGTGTGTGGTTGTGTGTGTGTGGTTGTGTGTGATGTGTGTGTGTGTGGTTGTGTGTGTGTGGCTATGTGTGTAGCTGTGTGTGTAGCTGTGTGTCTGTGTGTGCGGTTGTTGTATGTGGTTGTGTGTGGTTGTGTGCGTGGTTGTGTGTGTGTGGCTGTGTGTGTGTTGTGTGTGGTTGTGTGTGTGTGTGGTTGTGTGTGTGTGTGGTTGTGTGTGTGGTTGTGTGTGTGTGTGTGTGGTTGTGTGTGTTTGGTTGTGTGTGTGGCTGTGTGTGTAGCTGTGTGTGTGTGGTTGTGTGTGGTTGTGTGTGGTTGTGTGTGTGGTTGTGTGTGTGGTTGTGTTTGTGTGTTGTGTGTGGTTGTGTGTTTGTGTGTGTGTGGTTGTGTGTGTGTGGTTGTGTGTGGTTGTGTGTGTGTGGTTGTGTGTGGTTGTGTGTGGTTGTGTGAGGTTATGTGTGTGGTTGTGTGAGGTTATGTGTGTGGTTGTGAGCGTGGTTGTGAGTGTGGTTGTGTGTGGGTGTGTGGTTGTGTGTGGTTGTGTGTGTGTGGTTGTGTGTGTGCGGTTGTGTGTGTGGTTGTGTGTGTGGTTGTGTGTGTGTGTGGTTGTATGTGGGTGTGTGAATGTGTGTGTATGTGGTTGTGTGTGTGTGTGGTTGTGTGTGTGTGTGGTTGTGTGTGTGTGGTTGTGTGTGTGGTGTGTGTGTGATTGTGCATGTGGTTGTGTGTGTTTGGTTGTGTGTGTGTGGCTGTGTGTGTAGCTGTGTGTGTGTGGTTGTGTGTGTGGTTGTGTGTGTGGTTGTGTTTGTGTGTTGTGTGTGGTTGTGTGTGTGGTTGTGTGTGTGGTTGTGGTTGTGTGTGGTTGTGTGTGTGGTTGTGAGTGTGGTTGTGAGTGTGGTTGTGTGGTTGTGTGTGTGCGGTTGTGTGTGTGGTTGTGTGTGTGGTTGCATGTGGGTGTGTGAATGTGTGTGCATTTGGTTGTGTGTGTGGTTGTGTGTGTGTGGTGTGTGTGTGGTTGTGCGTGTGGGTGCAGGTGCTTGTGCATGTGGTTGTGCGTGTGGTTGAGTGTGTGTGGCTGTGTGTGGCTGTGTGTGTGTGTGGCTGTGTGTGGTTGTGTGTGCGGTTGTGTGTGCGGTTGTTGTGTGTGTGTGTGTGGTTGTGTGTATGGTTGTGTGTTGGGTTGTGTGTGTGGTTGTGTGTGTGGTTGTGTGTGAGGTTGTGTGTGAGGTTGTGTGTGAGGTTGTGTGTGTGGTTCTGTATGGTTGTGTGTGTGTGTTGCTGTGTTTGTGGTTGTGTGTGTGGTTGTGTGTGTGTGGGTGTGTGGTTGTGTGTGTGGTTGTGTGTGGTTGTGTGTGTGGTTGTGTGTGTGTGGGTGTGTGGTTGTGTGTGTGGTTGTGTGTGTGGTTGTGTGTGTGGTTGAGTGTGTGGTTGTGTGTGTGGTTGTGTGTGGGGTTGTGTGTGTGGGGTTGTGTGTGTGGGGTAGTGTTTAGAGTTTTGTGTGGGGTTTTGTGTGGTTGTGTGCGTTGCTGTGTTTGTGGTTGTGTGTGGTGTGTGGTTGTATAGGTGGTTGTGTGTGTGTGGTTGGTTGTGTGTGTGGTTGTTTGTGTGTGTGGTCGTGTGTGTGTGTGTGGTTGTGTGTGTGCTTGTGCGGGTGCTTGTGCGTGTGGTTGTGTGTGTTGGGTTGGGTGTGTGGTTGAGTGTGTGCTGGTGTGGTTGTGTGTATGTGGTTGTGTGTATGTGGTTGTGGTTGTGTGTATGTGGTTGTGAGTGTGGTTGTGGTTGTGTGTGGGTGTGTGGTTGTGTATGGTTGTGGTTGTGTGTATGTGGTTGTGTGTGTGTGTGTGTGTGTGTGGTTGTGTGTGTGTGTATGGTTGTATGTGGGTGTGTGGTTGTGTGTGTGGTTGTGTGTGTGTGTGTGTGGTGTGTGTGTGTGGTGTGTGTGTGGTGTGTCTGTGGTTGTGTGTGTGATTGTGTGTGTGGTTGTGTGTGGTTGTGTGGTTGTGTGTGTGGTTGTGTTTGTGTGTGTGGTGTGTGTGTGTGTGGTGTGTGTGTGGTGTGTCTGTGGTTGTGTGTGTGGTTGTGTGTGGTTGTGTGGTTGTGTGTGTGGTTGTGTTTGTGTGCTGTGTGTGGTTGTGTTTGTGTGCTGTGTGTGGTTGTGTGTGTGTGGTTGTGTGTATGTGTGGTTGTGTGTGTGGTTGTGTGTGTGGTTGTGTGTGTGGTTGTGTGTGTGGTTGTGAGTGTGGTTGTGTGTGGGTGTGTGGTTGTGGTTGTGTATGGTTGTGGTTGTGTGTGTGTGGTTGTGTGTGTGGTTGTGTGTGTGGTTGTGTGTGTGTGTGTATGTGGGTGTGTGAATGTGGGTGTATGTGGTTGTGTGTGTGTGGTTGTGTGTGTGTGGGTGTGGTTGTGTGGGTGTGGTTGTGTGTGTGTGTGGTTGTGTGTTTGTGGTGTGTGAGTGATTGTGCGTGTGGGTGCAGGTGCTTGTGCATGTGGTTGTGGTTGTGCGTGTGGTTGAGTGTGTGCGGTTGTGTGGTTGTGTGTGCGGTTGTGTGTGCGGTTGTGGTTGTGTGTGTGTGGTTGTGTCTGTGGTTGTGTGTTGGGTTGTGTGTGTGGTTGTGTGTGAGGTTGTGTGTGTGGTTGTGTATGGTTGTGTGTGCGTGTGTTGCTGTGGTTGTGTGTGTGGTTGTGTGTGTGGTTGTGTGTGTGGTTGTGTGTGTGGTTGCGGTTGTGTGCGCAGTTGTGATTGAGTGTGTGGTTGTGTGTGTTGGGTTGGGTGTGTGGTTGTGTGTGTGGTTGTGTGGTTGTGTGTGTGGTTGTGTGTGTGGTTGTGTGTGGGGTTGTGTGGGTGTGTGGGGTTGTGTGTGGGGTTTGTGTGTGGGGTTGTGTGTGTGGTTGTGTGTGTGGTTGTGTGTGGTTGTGTGTGTGTGGTGTGTGGTTGTATAGGTGGTTGTGTGCGTGGTTGTGTGTGTGGTTGGTTGTGTGTGTGGTTGTTTGTGTGTGTGGTTGTAGGTGTGCTTGTGCGGGTGATTGTGCGTGTGGTTGGGTGTGTGTTGGGTTGTGTGTGTGGTTGAGTGTGTGCTGGTGCTGTTGTGTATGTGGTTGTGTGTATGTGGTTGTGGTTGTGTGGTTGTGCATGTGGTTGTGTGTGGTTGTGAATGTGGTTGTGTGTATGTGGTTGTGTGTGTGTGGTTGTGTGTGTGGTTGTGCATCTCAAAATAAAGGAACACAAACATCGAGTTTGGGGAAAGAGAAAGCACGTTGTAAGTCAAACGGGCGCATTGACACAACAACAAAACAAGATCACTTAGCGAAGACTGCTGTCACTTAGCGAAGACTGAGTGCTGATAATGGATACACACAGCCCATCATCTTAGGAGCTCAATTGCAGCGAATGTGCACTCAAACCTGCCCCCTCCTTGTGAGTTGCACCCCATATTTCATGAGTTATAATTGCTGCACCCACCATAGCGCTTTGAGATCTAAAGCGCTACATAGGTGTAATCGACTAACCAGTCGCCAACATGCTGTGCTTTTAAAGAGAATGTGACAAAAGTTTCCAGCTTCCTCATCATGTCCTCATGAAAGCGCCAACGAAAGGACTCCCTGAATGGTGCAACAGACATGAAGCAACCGCTGCGATCAGAAAAAAACACTGTGAACGTTGTCCAGTTTCACAGTAACATTTCCTTAATGTTCCTTAAGTTACAAAACAGTAATACTAAAAGCATCTCAAAATAAACTATGTTGAGATGTTTCATAAATCACAGCTTTAATGTTGCTGACAACCCTGCATTAACACATAAGGTTCCAAATGGAACTCCTGCCCGTGATTAAAAAATTCAGCCTTGGCTCAAGCTTAAACATAGTTTGCAAACAAATGCAGGAAGATGACAAAGACAAGGAGGGAGTGCAAATAATGAAAGTGAAACGGCTATAAGTTAGTGCGCGCCATACAAAGGCAGGAAACTGACCAGGAGGGGGTGATAGAAGGGAAGACTTTACACACGCGATGAAAGAGCCAAATGGCAGCTGTGCACGATGGCAGCTGTGCACGTCACGTGCGAGTGACAGCAAGCTGGTGGCCAGCAAAGAAGCACTTTTCTAAGCAGCTACTAAATGTCTCGCCAGAGCAACGCAAGCGCTGGCTCAGGCGAGACCTAAAAAGTAAAAGTTTAATTTTAATGGAAAGGTTGAAGCTTTTCTAAATTCAACTGAGGCCGTTCATTGCCCATACTACAGTCTGTTGTATGCACTTGCACTGCTCCCACGAATCTATCTCAGTATACGAACTACATTTTTAATCTCTAATTTCAAATTCCTACACATTAATAGAAATTTTTTAATTTTCAATTTTACATTTAGCATCTTTATTTATAAATGCTTTAATAATCTGTTAATATTTTAAATTTTTTAAGCAGGCTCGGATCCCCCGACTATGCATCGCGGACCCCCAGGGGTCCCTGGAACACAGGTTAAGAACCACTGCTCTCCAAGAGGCTACATCAGCCCTTGTCCTGAACTCATGTTTCCACACAAGCAAGGACAAAAGATGAAGCAAAAGCCATCAATGGTTATGAGTAGGTCACTGCACCCATAAATTGAGTATGCATTCAACTTCGGAATTTGCGTAATTTTATGCACATTTAACCAGAAAATACTAATCATCTTCGAATTTAATTCTGGTATTTAAAAGAACTATACACATTTCTCTCCACAGTTGTTTAGTTGCGAAGCACTTTTCATGTTTTGAAAATTAAGAATATAAAGCCCCTCTCAGAGGGACATACCCATTTGCTCTGGACCTGTGAGCGTTACATGAATAGTTTGTTATTCATCATGGAGAATGCATGCATACTTTCCAAAGGTAAAAGGACCAATCACAGCAAATCATGTTGTACATTTCATTAAAATAAAATATATATTTTTTTTATTGTGGCTGCCGCGGTTCCTGAGAAAATTCTACCTCATGCACTGCAATGGAATAACTACCTAGGGAACAAATAACACATCTAATAGCCAGAGATAATATTTCACTGTCAATCAGGATGCGATTGTGTCAATACAATGTCTGAAGGGGGCCATGCAAAGCAACCAATGCCTGAAAGGGCTGACCTAAAAGCCATCTCTCTGTAAGGAGTCTTACAGACAGCTGCCAAGCTATAAGTACAATACCACGCATAAGACTAGTTAGGGTGTACATACAAAGAGCATGATAATGTATGGCTACGCTCTACACTGTAATGATTTTGCTTTCACAGTGATAATGAACGGGGAGTGAGAAAAATATATTCTTGGCTATCGCTTTAGCTCTCTTGGACAATGGGTTAAAAGAATTAAGGTTTACTTTACTAATCTCCAATTCATACTCAGATTATGATAATTATCTACACTTAAAAGCAGCAACTTTCTACTGATTAGGGACGTGTCAATTTTTAATTGCAAATTAATTGTAGATACATTGTTATGGTATAACAGTACATTTTTGCCTGACTTGAAAGGTGCCAATGAGAGGCTGGGAGAACAGATCCCTAAAACGTGTTTGTGCAGGTGGGTGAGCCACTTGTGTGTGTGTGTGGTGGGGGTGGTGGCTAAGAGCAGACGATATGGGGGACAGCTTCTTTGTGGCACCAGTCATTTGTTGCACAAACAGTGTCCCCACTGCCACAAAGGTGCACCAACACTGACCCTCATTTTATCTTTATAAATCTATGGGTAACTGCGTATCTTCACTATCTACCAGATGTTTTTTTTATTTAAAAAAAAAAAAAGTTAACAGGCTTTCCAACTTCGTACACCTTTACTGCTGACTTCAAAATGTAAAATAAGGCACCCTCTTGTACAATGAACGTTGTTTGCAGAGAAAGCAGAGACTGGCTTGGAACTCTTGCTCACTATAGCACTCTCACTACAGACAGCTTCAGGTGCTTGTGCAAGAAAGCACTGCATACACTCCATGTGAGTGCATATCCTGCTCTATCCTCTGCTGCTTGTACACTTAGAGCATGCTGAAGCTCTTTTTCTAGCTTCTACAAACCTCTCTCCTCTAAGTACCGAGGAGGAACTAGGGATTGACTCCTCAAACGCGCTATTGCTCGAATAGTGGGCTTGGAGTTGCACAGGGTTTCGCCCTGCAGCACTTTCCTGCGCCTGTTACTGGCAGGAGATTCTTGGATCCTCCAAAGCACACCAAATGGCACGATTGGCCATGCCTTGATGTTGTTTCACAGAATTAGTGGCGAAACTGGGGGAGATTGCAGAACATTTTGCCCTTGTGCACCATATTTATGGCTGCCCTTTGTAGGTCCACAGCACTTTTTGGTGCCTCTTGCCATACTCGTTCACTAATCCCCACCACCCCTCTCTCAGAGAACCACTGTACCCTGGCTACCGATGTTCACTTTGCCAATGCCGGATCCTTTTTCAATGCGCTGGCTTGTGCAAGGCTAACAGTGATGACGTGCCCTCTTGAAAGTGTACTTCTTATACTTCCAAGATAGCCATGACATTGAATGATGCAATGCCCACCTTGGCATAACGGACTAGTGGTCATCTTGAAAGGACAGAAAATAACATTTCCATACTTTCAAGATGGCTGCCAGGGTGCATGATGCAACATTTAATGACCAAACACAAAGCCCATTTTGAAAGTATGAACACATTAGGTTGTATACTTTCAAGATGGCCGTCCTATCATGCCAAACTGCATTATGCAATGTGGCAGTGATCTTGAAGTAAAACAAACTGACTTTCAAAATCGCCAGCTCCCACCACTGGCTTTGCCAATGCCGGAAGACTTGCAAAAATCTGGCATTGGCAAAGCCAAAAGCAGCCAACACAAAGCATTGACAGAGCGAGACTAATTGGCCTATCAATTAGCTTATTGGACACAATATGGTCCCCATTTTAGACGCCAATGGCTGCTAAGAATTATACTGTCGCCACTGATCCTATAAAAAAAAGTCACCTAGTGTGACGTGGAGAAGAGCATGAAAAACCTTTCCCTTACACATTTACTACTATGATGGATTGGCACGGTGTACTTCCTCTCATCGTCTCATGTTTTTTACTGTTTCAACACCTGACGACAGCTCACTCTGAATAACTAATTACACTTGCAGCACACTTTGCCCATACAGATCTATTGGTGAGGAAGGTCAAGAAATGTTCCTGAAAGAGAAGTGCTCAAAAGTATCTGCGCATCAACGCTGGAGTAGATTCACGGAGGGAACATTTTGCAGCCAGGAACTGGGAAGGTCTTTCATCTTTGAGGTTCTCACAAGGGAGATAAAAGGTATCTGTGCTTCTTACTTAATTAGCAGAAATAGCAGCACTTCTTAGCTTCCCAATGGGAACCTATCACGAGTTTTCAGCAACTAAATTAATTGTACTACATTTGGCAATTTAAAGCCACAAACTTTACTATGAAGCACATGTGAACCACCAGCAGTAAAGGGTAACCGTTTTAAACTTGATATCGGTCATTTTGTGAGTTTGAAGTCTTTTACTCAAGGTATTGACAAAATGGAGAATAGCATGAATAACAAAATATCAACAAGACAGATGCTTTTAAAATGAAAATTCTAATAGAAACTAAAACCTTTATAGTACGAAAAAAACTTTCTTTTTGAATTTGGTGTCTTACGTCTTCAAATTGCATTTCAATGATAATTGCATCCTGTACTTGACAAACATTTAAGAATAAAGCTTACCTTTATGAATATTCTGTATATGCTCTGTATGGTTAGATTTATAGTTCCATCCAGGAATGCTCAGGATCTGGAGGTGAAGGTTGGGTGGCAGAGTTACAAACTCATCCGCAACCTCTTGAGACCTTCTCATCTGATTTCCTATGCTCACTGTCAAATCCACAATCAAAAATAAATTCATGCAAACACGATAGAGCATATAATTCAATGTAAGATCACAATCTAATGAGTGTTAATTGCACTGTACAGAGGTTTTCAGCTAATGATTATAGTTTAATAAACCATTAAAGAGGTTTCTCCAGCATCGACTTTTCAGCCTGCCAGGGACAACTCTGCCTCCATGCACGGCGTCACTGGGTATTTATGCACCAACTGGCGCGCTGGCGTCTGTTCCTGATATTCATTCCATGCCCCACAGGGCATGCAGAGAGGAACGATGGAGCCACAAAAGTTACAAGTGCAGCACATAACATGATTGAATACCGTGGGATTTAATGAATTAGAGAACAAGCTCATCGAGGAGGAAGGAGGGTGCTAAGGAATCTCCACGAAGATCACATATCCATCAGAAATGTTGGATACATCTTCCAGCAGATTACTCGCCTTATGAATGAGGACCAAAGCAGTACTTCCCAGGCAGGTGGGACTGAGTAGTGCCAGTTAGCATTGAAAGAGTGCTTGTGCAAAGTACCCATGACTGTATTCCTGAGACGTTCGGTAGTAATGTGTCGTTAAAGTATGCAAGGATGACCACACAAATTGCACGGGCACCTCTGGAAAGAACCGTGGAGGCAGCCATTGCCCTTGTGGAATAAGAGTTTCATCTTGAGGATCTTCCTTGGTTAGGACGTATTAGAGTTTGTTCACTGCTTTGCCCTTTGGTTAGCTCCAGAGAAGTCGAGAAAGAGCTGGTCATTAACACAGTCTTGTTATGTGTAGTCGATGTATTGCGATACTTTATGCCTGGGATCAAGCCATGTCATATTTACTTCGTCCTTCGTTTCAACGTGCATGAGAGAAGAAAAATTAAAGAGTGATAGTCTGGGCCATATAGAATGCAGAAAGCACTTTGGGTAGGAAGAGTGGGCAGGTAAGAAGAACCAACATATCTTGGTAAAAAAGAAGGGCGATGAGTGTACAAAGTGATAGCGTCTTAATTTCTGCAATCATGCAAGCAGAAGTACCTGCCACCAACAGTTTCTATAGTTTGGAGTAAAACCAGGCAACAGAGCATAAGCAAGCAGGTCAACACAAGGTTCAAATCACACTCAGGAACAATAAAAGGAGTGGGAGAGAACAGTTAACACAAACCTTCCAGAAAACAAGCAACTAGCGGTGATCTAAACAGAGAAGATTAATCAAAAAGATACATGAAAGCAGAGAAGGCTGTTAACTAGCTCTTAAATGTAGCCACCGCAAGGCCCTGCTGAGCAAGGCACAACGTGAATTGCAGTATGCTGGAAAGGTGAGCTTTAAAGGTGTTGATGCCTTACGACTCGCCCTACTGAACAAACCTAGCCCCGTGGCCTCCAGTAGATGGACGTATACCAGTCCTCTTGTTTTCAAGATAAAGTCAGTGACCTTATCTGAGAAGCAAAAGAACTCTATCTTGCACTGTTCAACCTCAATATGTACAGCCACTGAGTTTGAGGGCTGTAGTGCAGAACCTGATCTGGCCACAATAGCAGATTCACTCTATGCAGGAGAGAAAAGGGTGACCAAATGCAGAATGCCAACAAATCCGCCAGTCTAGGGTGAGCAGGAACAGTTATACTTGAATGTCCTGCATCTCAACTCACGATAGTGCTGGCATAAATGTGCATATTGAGTGTGAACAATAGCTCCATATTTTATGGTGATTTAGTGTAAGGTGTTTCTCCACACAGAAGGGAAATGTTGGTCAGTAAGTATCTGTGTGTGGCATCCAGTGCTGTAGATTCACATGGTGAGCAAAATCGTGGTCTCTAGTGTTGGGCAAGATGTGTGCAAGTTGTTTTTCTTCGAAGAAAGTCTTTCGAGACACTAGGTACTGTGACTCCTTTCTTTGGTAATGTGCATTGCTCTTCATCTTCATTGTTAGATTGTTTTCCCACACGGAGGGCGAGGATAAAATTTGCTGCAAAGCGTAGTATATGGATATGTCCATGCAAAAGGAGTTAGTGTAAAAGGAGTGAAAGTAATTATAACTAGCATGGGAATCCGGGGAGGTGGGTGGGTGCATGTGAATCTACAGTAATACATGTCACAAAGAGATGCTTACCGGGTAAGTAAAATTTTATGTTCCAGGCATGTGTGGCTGTAGATACATATGCTGAGCATAGACTATAAAGCAGTCCTCCTTCATATGGGATGGCTTAGACTGTGGGAATTACAGTTGATTGAAATAATGTACGTAGAACTGCTTGGCCCACATTGGCTTGTTGATGGGCCAGCACATCTACACAGTTATGTTTTGGAAACTTATCTGGTGTAGATGATGCTTTACATATGTCAGCTACAGTGATGTTTCCTAGGAAGGCCATTGGAGTCCATTTTTTATGAGTAGAGTGGGCTTTAGGATGAATTGGTAACATTCTTTTAGCTTTAGCATAAGACGTTTGGATGCATTTTAAAATCCATCTTGCAATGTCTGATTTAGAAATGGCTCTTTCTTTGTGAGGTTTGAATAAAACAACAAAAAGCTGTGTGCTTTCCTGAATGATTTAGTCCTGTCAATGTAATACCTGAGAGCTGGTTTTACATCAAAAGTATGTAGAGCCCGTTCCACAACTGAGTCAGGTTGAGTAAAACAAACCAGGATGTTCAATGGATTGATTTAGGTGAAACTGTGGAACCACCTTTGGGAGAAATTTGGGGTTTGCCCCAGTACAACCGTATCTCTGTGTGTTTGGAAGGAGGGTTCTTCCAAGGTTAGTGTCGGAAGCTCACTGACGTGTCTATAGCAACTAGGAATGAGACTTTCCAGGACAGGGAGATGGAGTGGAGGGGCTCAAATGGAGGGCCATTAGTCTTGTTAATACAATATTGAGATTCCATGTCAAAGCTAGTGGCACCAGAGGAGGAATGATTCTTTTAAGACCTTGAATGTAGTCTTTAATGACTGGGATTCTGAATAGGGATGTAGTTTGCCTATTGTGTAGGAATGCAACTACTGCCGCTAGGTGTAGCCTTATGGATGTAAAGGCTAAACCAGAGATGTATAAGTGAAATAAATAGTAGACAATGTCTTGTACTTTGGCTGCTAAAAGATCACTGATTGGAGTAAACAAATCTTTTCCATTTAGTAGCATCCAGGCTCGAGTAGTAGGTGTGCGCACTACTTTGAGAATGTCCATAAATTTCTGTGAAACTTGAGATAACCATGGTTCTGTGTGAGAAGCTCCTGCCTCTTCGGGAGTATCATAGGGAACTACCGATCGTTTGAGGAGCTTGGTGAACCACTGTTGTCGTGCTCATGTGGGAGACATTTGGATGAGGGAGAGAGAAGTCTGCTGAAGTTTGTGAACTAAAAACAGAAGCAGTGGGAGAGGCAGAAAAGGGTAAGCAAATATCCCTGACCTACTCATCCATAGTGCCTTGCTCTTAAGCTGTGAGAGTGAGAACTTGGAGTTGAAGTTTGGACATTTGGCGTTTTCTGCTGTGGCGCAGAGGTCTATTTGCGGAGCTACCCAACATTGGAAGTATTGGTGGAGGACTTGGGGGTAGAGTTCCCACTCAGACTTGTTGGCGCCTCCTGTTGAGGAGATCTGCCAAGCTGTTGTCCTCTCCTGGTAGGTACTTTGCTAACAGGTGGCTGTTGTGCTGGAGGGCCAACCTCCAAATGGTCTGGGCTAAATGAGAAAGCAGCAGAGATTTGGTGCCCCTGCTTTTGGAGATAGTACATCGTTGTCATGCTGTCTGTTTTGAAGAGGACTACCTAGCCAATCAGGTGAGTAAGGAAGGATAGAAGCTCTGGGACCTTTATATGGAAGCTTCGTTGATTGGGTGTCCACTAGCCCTGGAAAGTTAGGGGCTGTGAGTGTGCACCCCAACCTGTAAAGGAGACGTCCATTCTGTGGAACTGGGTCTACAAAGGGCCGCTCATTTTTAGCAGGTGGTTGGTGTTCCACCATTGCAGAGAGTGGCAGGCTTGACGGCCTACCAACACTAGATCTTCCCATTGATCCTCAGCTTGAGTCAATTGGTGCGCTAAGCATTCCTGCAATGGATGGATGTTTAGTCGGGCATGAGTTACTATGACCAAGGAGGTGCACAACTGTTCTGACTGTTACCTGTTGTCATTGTCCTAACCAGTAGCGTTTCTAGGGTTTCTACCTTTGTGCCCTCACGTAACAATCCGTGTCCCGGGCCATTGTGTGGAAAAATACATGGATAATTCTCCCTGGCAAAATATTGGTGGCATTGCTCTTAAGGGTATATTCGGTTTTCTTCCCCTTAAGGCCTTCCCCTTGAGGCCCACAGACTGTGGCTTGCAGTATTTTATTGAGGATAATGGTCTTTTATTGCATGTCATGATATGTTTTATGTTATATTTGATGAAGCGGTTCAGTGTGCTTTTGTTCATAATTGCAGGCATTGGACGCACAAGGGACTTCAAATCCCAGGAATCGAGCACTGCGCCATGTAGGGAGGGGCTCGGGTATAAAACGAGCCCCGCTCTTGACCACTTTTCTTTTGTCTGGCAGCAGTGTGGTCTCGGCGGAGTTCCGGCTCTGCATACATCTGGGTGTGTCCTTTGTTTCGACGAATGCATGCATCGGACGGCTGTCAGCACAGGTCGGTGGAAATGCCGAAGGTCAGAATGGCAGCAAAACACTGTCAGTTTTCATGAGCTAAGACAATAGTTGAGATTGGCCCAATATCAGGTGGTAAGAGCGCATTGCACTATCCAACTACAACTATGCTTCTAGACATAATTGTTGGACAAACCAATGTACATATGTTGTGAGGCAGATCCAGAATTGTTTTATCATGCATCGTTAAGCTCTATGGAAACTGTTTAGAACACTTGATAGGGACATCTACTTAGAGGTCCATATCTGTCTAGGAGGCTATTGACATTAACCCTTGTTTGCAGAATACCTTCAAGGTCAACTCAAGACATCCAAAGAGTTAGACCTGGTAGGTGTAACAGAATTATGTATTGAAAAAACAATAGTCTGTTGTTTATTGTATATGAATGTTTTCTTCATTGCTTGTATCGTGTTGTAGGGCAAATATCATACTCCTCTTTTCTCAACATCTCTGAGATTCTGCGGTGCAGGGTTCAAGTAATTGTCTGAAGGGCATACAGGCGCTGTTGATATACCAGGGAGGTCAAGAAGAACAATTACAAATCTGTTTTTTCCTTGCAGGTCTACCTTCTTGCAGTTCCTTTCCCTCGCCTGGCCACACCAATAGTCTGCGCCATAACAGCACTCAGACTTGGTGGCGCCCGGAGGTGGAACATTCTGGCAACGAGCAAGCCCTGAGGAATTACCAGGTGACACCTATTGACCTGGCTGAAATTGGGGAAGGAGTGCCTGGAATTATTGTCCCCTGGCAGTATTTGGGTATGCTATTCCTAGTTTTGAGTCAGGAACTGCTCAAAGATAAGGTTGGATTTGAAGGGGTTGGAGGTGGGATTTTAACGGGTTGAAAGTGAAACCTAACTTGTGAAGTAGGTTTATGGTGACTTGAGTGCGTTGAGTGTGTTGATAAATTTTTTTAGGAGTTGTACTTTTGATAAGCCAATCTTCCAGGTATGAAAAGACATGTATGCTGTGTCTGCGCAGGTCATACTACCGCAATGCATTTGGTGAAGACCCTGAGTGCGGTGGTGACCCCGCAGTGGAGCACTTTGAACTGGTAATGCTGGCAGCTTACTACAAACTTGAGTTATTGGTGATGTGCCAGTTGAATGGGAATATGGAAGTAGGCGTCCTTGAGGTTGAATGCGGCCATGAAGTAACCTTGTTGAAATGACCGGATGACATCTAAAACAGTCACCGTGTAAAAGTGCCCGGAGAGAATGTACTAATTAAGGGGACTGAGATCTAATATTAGTAGTAGAGACATGACCTTTTTGGGAATTAGGAAGTATACCGAGTAGACTTCTGTTCTTTGTTGGTGGAGAGGGACAGGTTCTATCGCTCTTTTTTTCATTTTCGGTGCTGTGGAGAGAGTCTGTGTTTGCGAGGGAATGTTGGGAGGTATGGTAATGAGCTCTAGACAATAACCGTGTTGGATAATATCCAACACCCACTGGTCAGAGGTGATGTTTTGTCAGGTGGGAAAGAACCCCTGTACATATCCCCAGACAGGTGTGGTGTGATCGGGGGCAATGAAAGGTAAGTCAGGGCTTAATGGTGGTGACAGATAGTTTGGTCAATCCGCCTTTGCCTCTGCCTTTGGAGTTGTTACTTTTATAAGAGCCTCCGTATTAGCCTCTAGTCAAGGTGCTTTGGGTTTGTGGCCGCTGCTATGAAGTGAAGGTTTCAGGAGATGTTGTTTTGGACCCTCCACTGTAGGTGGTGAAAGGAGCCACGCAGGAAAGGTGTTTGCAGTGCTCCAAGGCTTTGGCTGTTTCTGTATCTTTTTTTTATCTTTTCTGATAAATGATCTACCTGAGGGCTAAACAAATGTTTCTCAACAAATGGAAGAGCCAGCACAATCTGATGGACTTCCGTTTTAAAACTGAAGACCTGAAGCCAATCATGTCTAGGCAATAAAACACTGGAGAATACACCCATAGCCACAGGGTCTGCAGCATGTAGGGCACAACATATGGTAGTATTGGAAATCAACTTTCACTGAAAAGCTATGTGTAAGCCTCTTTTTTATATTCTTCTGGGAGGTATTGGAGGAGTACTGGGCAAACCCAAGATGAGGGATGGAGCGTTGAAATGTTTCAACCACTCACTCCCAGTTAAGAGATCTGTGTTTAATCCATCGTTCTTTTGCTCACTATGCCACCCTAGTTTGGACCCAGCCATATGCCAATCAGTCTTGACTCTGCCCCTTATGCGAACAGTCCAGCCCAAACTGCGAGGCCAGGTCCACTCTGGACCGGAAACAAACATCTTGGGACCGGTTTTGGGGTATCACCCCCTCATCAGCCAGGTTGCCTTGAATCCAGTGGCTCAGCGAGCAATGGACTCACGTCTGGGCACGAACTATGGATTAAACACAGATCTCCATCTGGCGGGTGAGTGGTTGAAAAGTTTCAGCACTCCGTCTATCATCTTGTTCTGTTCGCTATGTTCGTCCTAAATGGCCAAGAGTGTGTCAGCAGCGCTCCTTTGAAATATTTCGAGACGTCAAGCCGGATGGTTGCAAAAAGACTTTTTCGACCTGAAGGATTCGCGAGCCTTGCAACTGACCTCATCATGTTCTGGGAAAATGCACAGATTGTAGACCTGGCAGAGATCGGTGCGAGAGAATTTAGTAGGACATTGAGGACAAACGAAAGACTGACCGTTTTATCATCATGTGGATATGGTGAGGGGATACGTCTAAGAAACACAATAAGGTGGCAAAGGCCCATGCAGTTTGCCATGTGGTTAATGGCAAACTGCCCCAATTAATCTGGCGTAGAACGGAAAAGAGACAGAGGACCGCGTTCAAAAACAATTCAGACGCAGAAAAGGTATGAATCGAGAAAAGTGCAGCACAACAGTATTGAACCACAACACACGTCCAAAACTGACGGCAGAAGAAAACAATCTAACAAGGGAGTCAATGACGATGTGCATTGCCACCAAAAGGAGTAAAAAAAAAAAACTACTTGCACACATTTAGGCCCAGCACTAGATGGCAGGATTGTGCTCAGCATGTGCACCTACAGCCACACAAGTCTCGAACAAATATTTCCCCTTTGGAAAAAAACCCCACAGCTCTCTGTTTTCCATGCACATGCACCTGGACTCTAAAACTGAACCATTGAAGGTTCTGCTGCTGGAAACGTATAATTTTAAGGTTATGTGCATGAATGAGCTTTCCTTGCGCTAGCTAGAAATGTTTGTCAATCTAATGAAATGTGGCAGTTACCAAATTTGTACTTAAGGTTGCAATTCATAAGACACCTAATTCCTTTCTCGTTCGTGTCTAACTCAGTCTTCCTAATATTATTTGAGATAAAGGAAATACCCTGAAAGATGTGGCAGTCAAACACTAGTTTTTAGAAGGAAATACAAATCACTTCAATAACATTGGTTGCATATAAAGATAAGTTATACTAATTATATTACCTGAAAATTGCCCAAAAGTTACAACTGGTCTATGTTCCAATGCTAATCCACTTCTTTGATACAGTGCATCAGTAAGTGGTTTAGATCCAATGATTAGCCAAATAATGGGCCTAACTACCGATGTGTCATTCAGAGTGAGGTTGTAATTCAGGTCCCATTCCAGGTTGTTCCACAATCTTCTATGAAGCATGACCTGTTATCATAGAAACAAAAGTATTAAAAAATATTTACATCAGTCTAGTAAGGAGACAATTTATGTGTGTTGTTGAACTTTTCAAAAGTCAAATGTAATTGAGACAGGTGGACTTTGCTCATGTTGATTTCAAATAAAACACTGCTTAACTTACATAGTCAACAGAATTAAATTAATTAAAATATTCAAAAGACAAAAGGTTTAAGGCCTGAATAAGAAGCAGAATTGATTCTAATGTGGTAACGCAGAAAGAAGAGAAGCCTATCATTGCATCATCTGACTAGTATATAAAGCTACAACAAGAGATCCAACCATTTCTGTGTTCATCAAGCTTAAATTGCTACGGCAATTTAGTGGGCTTTAAACCATACCAATGAAACTCAGTATCAGTGGTTAGGATAAAACAACTATTAAAGGTTGCACATCAATAAAACACTACCAGCAAGAGCAGTGGTAAATATACTCAAAACAGACCATATTATTTCTCCAGGGGGAAACTTCATTGGCTGACCGTTCAAGAACACAGTCAACTTCAGGGTTTGCCTCTTGCACACATTTTCATATATAAAAATGCTTTTCTGTACATGAAGCAGATCAAGATTGAACTCTTGTGCCAGAGCCTTGTGCGCCGAACGCTAAAACCTGTACCCAGAGTTCAGAAAACGGGGCCGATGGACTTCTGTCGGGATAAAATGATTGGACCTTCTCTGCAGGTTACCCACATCTGGTATTTCTATCTTTATGTCTCTTGCCTCTCATGCACAGCTAATTTTTGGTTCAATTTGATGGTTCCATAAACTCAAGTAACCCATCAAATTGCAAATGTGGTGTTCCTTAACAAGACCTTTGGAACGCCCTATGATTGGGGAATCCCTAAATTGTTCGTCATACACTAAATTCTCAAAATGTATTCTCGCAATCCCTTTTTCAAGATTCTGGCTAAAACATATCTCATAGGCACATATACGAGTCAAAAATTGTAAATGTTTTCAATATTGTTAAACTTGATATTCTGGCTACACTATTTTTGTCAGACAATATTTTTCTACCTGATATTCGGACGTACAACAGAAGGAGGAGGACCGCAAGTGAGAATAATTTTGATACACTCAACAACTTGGATAATATCGGTCACTTCCCAACGACTCAAGATGAATTGTGTGTTGCGCCTTCACTACAGCAGATCCTGCACCAGTGAATCCTCTATGCTGAATTCCTTGTCCGTCACATTTTTGCTAAGTGCTTATGCACATGGATTTCTCTCATTACTAGCCTTTGCCTTTTGTTTTTTGTTTTTGTCACTTCTATTTAAAAAAAATCTGAATCCGTGCTCCTGAAGTGTTTTCTTTTCTTAAGTCATGCAATGTTGCAGAACTGACCGAAAAGTCAACTACTTCCAAATTCCCTCTCGGGTCACCATGACATGTAGGGCCATACCCAGCTATTGTGCAGATTCCCTCGCTGGGATTTATAGCTAGTAAGGGCCAGCATGTTCCCCAACATAGTACTCTAGCCCCAATACCAGTAGTGAACTCCACTGCTGCCGGCTTCCACTGCCTGGGCCATGCATGCTCTTCCCTGGAGGTATGTGTTGCAATAGATTTGCATGTGATATAGTGATTGCAGGATATTAGATTGTGTGAAATGGTCTGCAGGGAACGCGTCACCAGTCGTTTTTACAAAACAATTAGTATTCTGTACAAAATCGTGCCTGTTCCAGTTCTCACTACTGGTCTGCTGCTACTTCCTTTTAGCTTCTATTCAGGGGTCAGCAGAGACACCCTTTTTATCTTTTCTCCGTGTAGTGGTGATATACCTACTTGCAATCCAGGTGAAACAACTAGAAACGACGATAGCACTCCTTCCAGGGAAAGTCACTTTTAAAACATTTCTCATTATACTGATGACTTCTGGTTATATAAAGTCAATCACCAATGCCATAGCTTTACTCGCCGAATATGAAACCACCTCAAGACTTATGACGACAACGGCAACCAAAGAAGCTTTTATGATGTTACCGACGGTTCTGATAGCTCAAACACTAGGAGTGACATATCAAAATGGGAATTGTCTCAATCTCAAAATGAACTTAATGCTCAAAATAGCACTTATTTACCAGATGGTGCTGGTAAATTTTCACCACATGTCTTTTTTACAGGTACGATGTTGGATCATTTAGTTAATAAGATGTTTCCTGCTTTATGTGATCAGGTTGGGGATGGTTGCACATGTTCTCATCCTGTGGATGTTCTTGAGGAGCGTACTTCAGGTAGTAGGCAGAATCAATTGAAAAAGACACTCTCTCTATCCCCGAAAATGGTCCTTTTGGGTCTCTAGGCGGGTGGGAGGATTCGTCAAAATGACATGGAGCATCTTTTACATATAGCAATGCTGTTTGCCTGTTCCCTAATACTATGCACTGGACATCCTCTACTGCTTCCAGGCTGGTAGAAGGGGAAGAGAAAATGTTGAACGTTAGTAAGAGGGACACACCGTATCATGCCAGATTTAACCGCCTCGCTCAATATTATAGGAAATCGACCAGTAGATTTATGGTTTTTATCACAACCTTTAGTGACATGTATAGAGGCCAAGAGAATAAAGCACTTCAGAGTTGGATATAAAAGTATTGTGGGATGCTTGATGCACTAGTACTTTAAAGAAGCACTGACCATTTCTAGATGCGAAGCACTTTGGGTATAAAGATTGCTGCTATCCAGAGGAACCTACCCCAAAGCGACCCTGCGATACTCCGCCGCCCGTATCTGCTTAGTAGTCCTCCTGCTCAGCCCTCCCTGGGAGCCTGCCTGACCTCAAAATGGCGACGATTGGGACAGTTTTTTCAGCGCGAAAAGCACAATTCATGGCATGAGGGCTCCACTCATGCCCAGCCACACCTAGAAGACGCATTTACACCTGGATGACCCAACTACAGCCTCCAGTGTCACCAATGCTGATCCCGATACTCTTAGGTGCCTATGACACAGTGATTCCATTATTTTGCGCAAAGTGATCAGCTGCCAGCCCTGAGTCAACTGGACTTACTGTGTGTCCCTCACCTCTCCGCCCAGCCACTACTCTGTCACCCCAAGGTTACCAGAGGGGGTTTCTGAGGAGACCCTTGTGATTCCAAGTCTCACAAGCCTGCTTCAAGTGACTGCGCCTCGACCGGCACCATCAGCACTTCTATAGAAGTACAGGGAATCAGAAGAGTTTCTATCCTACGCTCAAACTGCTTAGCAAAGTATCACGAGACAATTCAAAATAAGCGGAGCAACCCAATCCTGTTCTATCACTCAGGGCAGTGATTAAACACCTCCTCTGCTTTGGCCCATCCATCTTCTTGGTTCTTCTTTGGATCTGGCTCTTCCGCCAAACTGGAAAATCTCCGCCTCAGCGCTAGCCCACTACGGAAAACCAACAACATGGCGGAGGGGATTGATAAGAAGAAAACCAAGAAAGTGAAACCGGAATCGTCCATATCTGACTCGCCCATCAAGGCAAAAGCAGACCTTAATAGTACCCTGGATACAGGGGTGGGGAATTCCTATCTCCCGACGCCCGAGACATCTAGATTTCTTAGGAGGGCAAGAGGTTTTAATTAGCATTTTGTCCAAAGGACAAGTAGACAGTTTAATGGTGCTGGGGCCCGCACTTTAATTTCCCCTGAGCAGAACAACAGAGATAAAGCAGAGCTCAAAGTTGCAGCCAGCTCCATAAGCTTGTGTGCCCCACAGGCCCGCCCCTGTTCCTTTTATTTTCTTTGAGCATGAGACAAACATCGTGCTTCTGCAGCTCCAGAACACTCGCAGCACTGTCATGTAAGAGGCTGCCTTATCTGCCTCTTGGCCCCTTGCTCTGACTTGAACTCTATGACCCCTGCGTTTTAATCTCTGCTCCACTCTTGAACCTCATACGGCCCCAAGAGCAGTGCTTTCCCTTCTCATGCACCTCGTGGCCCCCCTTCTTTCCACTTTGCCTTTCCTGTACACTTTGTTTCACCCGGTGCCTAAACCTGCTAAAACCGGCCTCTCTGACAGCCCGGACCTGCTCCCCTTGGCCTCTCGTTTTCTCAGTCATTCAGGGCTTACATTAAAGCTCATAAGTTTCTCCATGAGGCTTTCATGCAGTCCTAAGGCCACCCCCATTTCTGTCCTTGCACTAGGCCTCTCATCTCACTTTGTGCATACACCAGGGGCATTTTTGAACACACTGCCATAGCAACTACAGCAGCTGTGGAGTTCTTGATGGGCCTCTTCAGTTTGCAGGTCTGCACACAAAGGCCCATAATGAATTTGAAAGGGGTGGGTGGATGAGTGATAGGGTGGATGAATAGATGCATGGATGAATGAGTGAAAGGGTGGATGGATAGAATGCATGGAAGAATAAGTGAGAGGGTGGATGTATAGATGCATGGATGAAGAAGTGAAAGGGTGGATGGGTAGATGCATGTATGAATGAGTGAAAGGTTGGATGGATAGGTGCATGGATGAATGGGTGGAGTGAAAGGGTGGATGGATAGATGCATGAATGAATGAGTGAAATGATGGATGTAAGGAAGGATGGGTGAAAGAATGGATGGGCAAAGGTGAAAGGATGGATGGCTGAGTGGATGGATGGGGTGAAAGTGGATGGATGGGGTGAAAGTGGATGGATGAGTGACAGGATGGATGGCTGAATGAAAGGGGGATTAATGGGTGAGAGATAGAGTAGACGAATGGATGGATGGCTGGGTGGGTGGGTAGGTGGCTGGCTGGGTGGGTGGGTAGGTGGCTAGCTGGATGGAAGGGTGGATGGATGGGTGGATAATTGTGTGTAAAGGTGGATGGAGGGATTAGTGAAAGGGTGGATGGAGGGATTAGTGAAAGGGTGGATGGATATATGAGCGAAATGGAAGATGGATGGGGTAAAAGGGTGGATGGATGAGCTAAAGCATAAATGGAGGAAGTGAAAGGGTGGAAGGATATACGAGTGAAAAGGAGGATGGATGTATGAGCAAAAGGATGGATGGAGGGATGAGTGAAAGGGTGGATGAATATGAGCGAAAAGGAGGATGTGTGGGGTGAAAGGATGGATGGATGAGCAAAAGGATGGATGAGTGAAAGGAAGGCGGCATGGATGAGGTTGATAGATAGGTTTGGAGATGGAAGGATAGGTATGAACAGGGGCTTCGTGAACACCCCACTTTAGCAGCTACTGTAGAGGTGGAGCTCTTGATGGGCCTCTTCTGTCTGCAGCTCGACAGACAAAGGCTCATAATTAATGTGAAAGGGTGGGTGTGAGTGAAAGGATGGATGAATGTGTGGGTGAAAGGATGAGTGAGTGTAAGTGTTGCTGGCTAAATGCATGGATGAATGAGTGACAGGGATGGTTGAGTGACGGGGATAGTAGATGGACAAAGGATGTTATAATGAAGGAAAAGCTGAATGGATGGATGGGTTACAGGGTGTATGGATTAGGGAGCGAAAGGATGGATGAGTGTAAAGGATAAATGGATGAGTGGAAGGATGGCTTGATGGATTGGTAGAAGGTTGGGTGGATGGATGAGTGAAAGGGTGGATGGATGAGTGAAAGGATGGATAAGTGAAAGGATGGATGGATAGATGGATGGAGGGAAAGGGTGACTGTATGGATGAGCGAAAGGATGGACAGATGGCTGAAATGGTTAGGTTTGGAGATGGATGGGTGGGTTTGGATATTGATGAGCGGATGGACTGACAAATCAACAGATGGACGAACATATTGGTGAAAGGCTAATGGATGAAAGAATGAATGGATGACCATGTAAAGATGAAATACTATATATCAGTGGGTGAAAGGATGAATGGATGGATGCTTAGATGGAAGAGACAGAGCAATTCTAGAGAGGACTCCAGTGACTCTTTTCACTTGCTTGGTGGCATAAGAGCTTTGGGTCAAAGTGGGGGGGTATTTCAATTTTCTGGTTACTCACTTGGCCTGCACTATGCTCCTTTCTCTACCTGGGGATTATCAGGTAGGTGTGGTGCTGTTCGCCAGCACGTTCTTACTAGACAGCCAGTATTTGGTCTCATAAAGGCCTCATTGCCATAGAAATTCCTGGTACTGAACAAAACTACTTTGTAAAAGAGCAGAATGGTGTCACACACAATGAAGCCAGCCGATAGATAGGATGAGAAAGCATTTAAATAAAAACAAAAAGTCTTGGTTACCTCAGATTGAATTAGGGGCTCAAATGTTAAAGAAAGTCACTAAAGTGCACCCAGGATATATGTCCTTATATTAATGCAGATTTACGTTTTTCATGAATTCACATGAATTTCCTTAAGTAGGCCAGGAAACCGTAATTCTAGAAAATATTTGCGAATTGCATTTTAGCATGAGCAAAGATGAATGTACCCCAGTGGAAATCTGAGTGTTTACAAGTCAACTTTTTCTCGAACCACATTTTCCCAGCCCTGGAAGAAACTTTACTTCTGCTGTTGTCAGGGGTAGTAAATTTCCAACCTTTCTCTGTATGGGAAAAGATTAGAGAAAAGCTAGTGAAAACCCCCAAAAGTCAAATCCTTTTATAGTATTAGCCTGACATGAACCAGAGAGGCTACTATCAGAGCTCTTCTATATTGAGATGGCTGCTATTATTTTACGGCGCACTATGTGGCACCAAAGGGACAAGTGGATTTTGTTACAGGACAAGTAGATTTATGAAGCTACTTGTCCCTTGGACAAGTACATATTTCATTAAATTCCACACCCCTGCTGGATATGATCCTAAAAAAGCTGGCGGAGGTACATGATCTCGCAAAATCAACAAAATCCAATACTGATGCTATGCAGCTTGAACTTACGGCGATAAGGGCGGACATGAACTCGGTCCACAAGAGCTTAGACGAAGCGGAGCAAAGGATAAGCGATGTTGAAGACAAATCCAACCTCTCGGCCAAAAATATCTCCCAGCTTCAAAGATCGACCGACTCCCTCAGACGGCAAAATGCGGAATTAGAAGACAGAAATAGGAGGGGTAACATACGCATCTTTGGAGTTCCTGAGAATGCGGAGAAGGATGCTGAATCCTGCGTAGCATTCCTGGAGGCTTGGCTTCCCTCAGTGACGGGCATCTTATTTACCCATGAATTGGAGCTTGACCGAGCTCACAGAGTCCCAACCTTCATCCCTCATGGATACAAGGGCCCTCGTCCGCTGATCTGTAAACTGCTGCGATTCCAGCACACTGAAGCTATCCTACAATTCGCCAGGCGTAATCATTCCGTCACCTGGGGAGGCCACAAAATCACCTTCACTTAAGACTACTCGAAGGACACGATGGAAGTTAGAAAGGGCTTCCTAGCCCTAAGGGAAAAACTGAGGTCAAAAGGTATACAGTTCACCTTTGCAGGTCCGGCGAAATTTAAAATCATCACCAATGGCAAACCTCGCTTCTTCTCCAATCCTAATGAGCTAGTGCTGTTTCTGGAAAATTCACCTACGCAGGCAATGGACTCATCTGTCTTCGCATCTAACAAGAGGAAGACGGACGGACATGAATCTGATCAATCGAGCACGGGTCATGGCTGAGCTGTCCTCTGTCTCTCTGTGTCCTACATCCACTTTGTATATGCCTGTTTTCTCTATGCTACCTGCATATGCCTACATATGCCAGCTTACTTCCCGACCAATTGTAAGTCCGTGCTTCAACTAGCTGGTTTCCAGTCCCCAAGTTGACCCTCGTCAACAGGTAGGCCCTTCTTTTACCTACCTTTTGGGTCCAGCATCATGTCACTAGACTACCCGCACTGATACTTGAAGAAACTGGAAGACCCATGATCCAAAGACTTGCCTACTGACACTATGGTTATTTGTTATCTGTAATGGTTTTAGGGTACTAGTCATTCAGACTAGCTTAAGATATACACTACTACGATGTACTAGTTAGTTTTCCATGAGTCATGTTGTTACATTTTGACTCTGATGTTATCTCGGTTCTGATATGTATTGTTCACACCGGTCTACCCTGCATAGTCATCATGCTCTATTGTAGTTCCTATAGTTATATAGCCCGGTATACTATTGAAACTGGTAGCCCCGACCATTTCCTACATTTACAGCCACTTTCCCTAATGGCTTTGCATAACCTAGATTTACCCTGTTAGTAAATACTAGCTAGTTATAAGATCTCTCCTGCTATGATGACACTTTTGACTCATCCTACGTTGTGCTTGGACGGTACTGCCGTCGCTACTCCTATGTTCTAGTTCTGGGGGGGAGGGGAGGGTTGGGATATTGAGGGTGCAGGTAGAGGGTGTGGAAGGGGAAGGAGGGGGGGGAATCTTTTGGAATGTTTCAGTATTCCTTTTGTACTCTTGTTTTGCTCTTTATGTTTTCTTTCCATGCTCAACAGTACAGTTATCTAACAAACAGAAATACTACCGGTTGAGTGTTTGTCACATGCTCATCCAGCCCTTTTCTGACATATTCAAAACGTACCGCCGAGCTAGGCCAGTTCAAGATCCAGAAACCGCCCATACAGTAACTCTCACGACAGTAGCTTTATTATTCCACAGGCGATACCCTGCAGATTCATGACCCACACCAAGGCTATATCGGAAGGCCTTAACATTGTCTCCCTAAACGTCAAAGGGCTCAACCACCCGGTTAAACAGAGGAAAGTCCTAGAATATCTAGCCAAAGCCAAGGGTGACATTTTCCTACTCCAGGAAACCAAATTATCCAACGAAGACGCTGAATTTATCAATCAACACTGGATTTCACACACCCTATGCTCCTCAGCCGTACACAAAAAGAGGGGGGTCATTACACTTATTGCAAAGAAATCCAATATCTGCGTTGTGTCACATACTCAACACACTGATGGTAGGTTAATCATGGTTCACCTCCTAAAGAACGATGATCACATCCATGTCCTGAATATTTATGGCCCAAATGGTGACGATCCGATCTTTTGGGACTCCCTCTCTCCCATACTCGAAACAGTACCCCAAGATGAACTACTTGTGGTTGGGGGGGGGACTCCAATCTGCCTCTTGACCCGATATTGGACCGCCAGTCACATTGTACCTACCATCCCACACACTCACACGATAGTTTGAAGCGCCTCTGCTCAAAATTTGACCTACAAGACTCTTGGCGACTACAGCACCCAGATGGTTGTGATTACACGTTCTACTCGACTCCCCATAACTCCTACTCCAGGATCGATTATATCCTCATCAACAGTCCCTTCACTCACCTTATTGAAGAAACCAACATTGCCCCCAAACTCGTATCAGACCACTCCAGCATCCAAGCTAAGCTAGTAGGCTCCAGATCTGTTCTTCCCCCAAAGAGGTGGCGCTTCAATGACAACATTTTCACAGAGCCAGAAAACAAGAAAAAAATTGAAGCGGCCATACAGGACTACCTTGAATTAAACGATACTCCGGGCTCGGACATAGCGAATGTCTGGGACACACTTAAAGCCACTATAGGAGGGGTGATTATTGGTATTAGGGCGCAAACTAACAAGGCACTGAATCTAGAGCTTGTTACTTTAGAAAGGGACATTAAGAACCTGGAATTATCCCATGCGGCGGACCTCCATAATACTTCGATTCTGAATGACCTCACTAAAAAGAAATACGAATATAACGCGATCCTGAGCAGAAGAGCGGGGGTGTGGGTTAATAAATTTAAATCCTTGAAGCTGTGTGAAGGTAACAAAGCGGGGAAACTACTAGCATCCGATCTAAAACACAAAAATAGACAATTCAACATTACCTCAATCAAGGATCAAAACAACACAATCCAAACTAAACAAAACCACATCCTACACTCCTTCAAGTCCTTTTACGAGGACCTGTACAAGAATAAATTAGATTTTGATCCTCAAGCGTGCTCTACATACCTGAGCTCCCTAGGCCTCCCAAAACTCAACGACGCAGATAATCTGAAACTGAATTCCCCGCTTTCCTTACAAGAAGTCTCGGACTCCATTAAAACCCTCAAACGCAATAAAGCTCTAGGCCCTGACGGCTTCTCTGCCGGTTTCTATAAGGAACTTGGACCCGCATTAAGCCCAACCCTTCTAAAATTGTTCCAGTCCTTTCCCTCAAAAAAAGGAGTAACGAAATCAATGAGTGAGGCCACCATTATTATCATACCCAAAGAGGGGAAGGATCCGCTACTAACAAAAAATTATAGACCGATATCCTTGATAAACCTGGACTGCAAACTCTACGCCAAAATCCTCGCGTCCAGACTGGACGTGTTCTTGCCTAAATTAATCAGTACATCACAGGTTGGGTTCCTAAAGCATCGTATGTCTAATGACAATACAAGACTTCTCTGCCATGTTATAGAAAAGGCCAAGGCGTTTGATGCCCCCTCCGTGGCGATTACCTTGGACGCGGAGAAGGCGTTCGACAGAGTCTCTTCCCTAAACATTGTATGTCCACCTTCAATTTAGGTAACACCTTCATAGACATGGTCATGGCTTTGTATCTCTCCCCATCCGCTCGCATTGCCATAAATGGCTCATTGTCAGATCCATTTGGCTGTCCCCTCTCCCCATCACTCTTCCTCCTGGCCATGGAGCCTCTCATCGCCAACATTAAAAAGAACGACAACATCAAGGAAGTAAGCTTTGGGGATACTTGTGTTAAACTAGCCGCTCACTATGCGGATGATATCCTGATAGTGACTGAATCTCCGGAGCCTTCCATCTCTGCTTTGATGTCAACCATTGAATCATACTCCACCTATTCAGGGTATAAACTTAATCGGGAGAAATCGGAGGTCAAACCGCTAAACATCGTAGCCACTAAGGACATGTTGGGGAACTCTGGGCTCTGCTGGCAATCAGGGTTTATAAAGTATCTGGGGATAGAGTTTGGGGACTCCCTTATGGAAACCCTTCTACAAAATGAGAAGACCACCCTAAATAAAATAAAAAACCAACTAGATGGATGGTCCCCTCGCTTCATCACGTGGTGGGGTAGAATAGAAACCATCAAAATGATGATCTCCCCCTGGTAAACTACCTTATTTCAATGCTCCCTCTAACACTCACCCAAGATTTCTCCCATAAATTGGACCAATATATAGCCAACTTCCTGTGGAAAGGGAAAAAAGCGAGGATCAGCATTAAAAATTGCGATTAGACAAATCATTAGGAGGGGTCAACCTACCGGACATTAGACACTACGAGACTGCGGCCCTCTCACTCAATTTAAATGTACTAGCCCACTCGAAATCGATCTTTCGTAACACGAAAACAGCTCTTATTAAAATCGATACATTTCTAGATCATAGCATATGCCACTCGGGTTGGGAGTCTTTATGGAACAATCGATACATACAGCACAAAGGCAAATACCTGCATAATTCTCAGTGGGTTAAGAAAGGTATCTTCTTCCCGCACCAATTATTCGAGGGGTCATACTCTATCCCGTTCAGAGTATTGCAAACTACCTATGGCCTGGCACCTCTAGAGTTTTACACCTTCCTAAACATAAAAGCCGCGCTCTCTAAGGCGAAACTCTCCCTAATACCACCCTCCCTCCCATTTTACCTCAGTAGATTAAACAGACTTGGACATCAAGTGTCACATCTCTACAAACTTATTTGCCCCCAACATACCAATCTCACCGCACCACTAACTCAGTTTTGGTCTGAAATGTCATCTAGACCGATTTCGGAAGCGGACTGAGCCAATACCTGGGTATCATGCATGCGACATAAAATTAGCCCGACTTTATCCCAGACCAAATATTGGTTCCTCCACAAAACCTTCTGGACTCCTGCGCGTCTTTATGCCCATAACATTAGCCAAGACGCCTTCTGCTGGAATTGTAAACGGGTGGAGGGCGACCTCGCACACATTATTCTACATTGCGACTGTGTTACCCCATTTTGGGACAAGGTATTCGACTTCATCAGTAAAGTTTTCCCCACCTCCCCGTCCAGAGAACTTCCTTACCTAGCTTTCGGTTTCAACCTAGAACCCTCCCTCCATGCCGACGACAGGGCGCTACTTGATCTCATGCTCACTGCAGCTGTTAAAATTGTCCTCAGTAACTGGAAGGATTCTAGCAAAGCTACCTTTGCTTGCTGGCTCAACTGGATAATTAGCCTCAGGGGAGCGGATAACATAGCTCTCCAACAATCACCATGGCGCCCCCATATGAGAAAGATGTGGTCTACCCTTGACTGTTATTTTACCACCCATAAACCACCTTAGATACTTTCTCCCCCCCCCGCTCCGATGCATTTAACGCCATCACAATCCAACAGTGTGGAGCTAATATGATACTTCGGTTCACCCTGACATCCTGAGTCCCACCTACATATCTTTGGTGCTATAATTTACATGTTACTGTCCGGATACACCGCCTACGGATGTATGTATTATTATGTGACCTATTGTATATTGCTTTTTACCCCTTTTCTCTTTATTTTACTGTACTGTTCTTCTGTAATATTGTATGTTTTTAAGTCTGTACTATGTGTATTTTATTTACTACTGAAACTTCCAATAAAAACCTATGTGAATTAAAAATACAACGTGCTTTGTGCAAAGCAGGCGTCGCATGGGCTAACAGGTAAATTGACAACATACGTGCCCTGCATTGGGCAAGCCACAAGAAAGTGCGCAATATTCACCCTTAATCTTGTTAACAGAAACCTCTGATGTGTATTACTAACCTTAATTAAATGAGTTTCAATGTCGGGACTGGTACAAATTGACACATGGGCCAAAGCAGCGGACTTGCCAGTACTGTTATATATTCTTTCCTCAGTACATTTGGCCAGAAACAATTCCCTCAGTGATATAGAGAATATAGCCTAATAGGTCTCCGAATTCTCAAACAAATCAGTTAATTTCAAGCTGGTACAGATGTTAACTATGTATGAGATCGAGGGTATTTTTAGATCTAACTCAAGCTTCAGGCAGTCGGCTAGTACTCTCCGATTAAGTAAGGTTTCACCCTTGGTCTATATCTTCAACCAGAGCAGAAGCGATCTTAACTGCACAAGATCATTAATTTACCCCAGCCTGAGTTCAGTATGGCAAATGTTGTTACTGGTAGTTTTCGGAACATCCAACAATCTTTTAATAAAACCATTTTCAGCCCTCTTCAGCTCAGGGTGTTTTCTGAATCCCCATTGACCAGACCAATAAATTCCATTTGGACAGCACTTTACCTTGTAGATTGTCATGAGTTCTCTAATAAGCTTGCTACTCAACCTAGTCGCAAAGCTTAGGACCATCTCTGAACTTCTTGCCAGATACGTTTGTCATCAAAAAAAAATCCCAGATATGGATATGAAGAGACTAATATTTTTGCACTGTTCACACTAAAGGCTGTATCTTTCTTTTCCGGGAGCCAAAGACCATGATATGTGCTTTTGCTTGGTTTATCATCAGATCCAAGCCCCTCATAAAGACGCAGAACTGATTTAACAGTCGCTGCAAACCAATCGCAGTTGTAGCCAGTAAAATTGTTTCATTAGCATAGATCAATGCTGGAACAATGTGGTTGCCTACCTGTGGGCAGTCAGCATTACAGTCTAATAGAGGTTTCTCAAGACCTCTGACACACAGCGAGAAAAGAAAAGGGGTCAGGAGACAGCCCTGGCATAAGCCTACAGGAATCTTAAAGGCTTACGTTGACTCCCCACCTGGACCAGCCCTCACACTGGCGGTCACCTCTAACTGAAATTGCCTAAACAAATTGACAATATTCATCTCTCCCCAAAGTTGATTCATAATACTTCAAAGCTCTGATCTGTTGACATAATCAAATCCTGAAATCAAGTCCATAAAGGCTAAATATACCTTTCCTTCCTTGGGCTCTGGGTACTTGTTTATATAGAGATATACATTGAGACACTGCTCAGTTGTCCCAAGGCCAGTGCGAAAAACAAATTGCAGCTCTGACAGAACATTATTTTAATTTGCCCAGATTTGCAAACGCTCCAACACAATCCTGCCCAATATTTTGGCAGTAAAGTTTATAAGCGATATTGGTCAGCAACATTGTGGATTCCCCTTACAATCTCTTTTGAAAATAGGAACAATGATCACATGTGTACAATTTTTGAGAGGGCCTTCAATTAAAGCGGTCTTCTGGATATTTGTCCGGAGGGGAGCCACAATGGCATATTTACCTTGAAAAGGTCTACTGGTATCTCATCCAGCCCTGGAGCTTTTCCTAAAGGACATCTATTAATAGTTTCTATCACATCACTCAGTTCAATCCATAGTACCGGGAAAGGGTATAAAAGAAGTTGAGGGGCTGTAGATAAAATGGTCTGAGTCTCAATAGGAACAGAACCTTCTATAGAAACTGGGCCTGAGTATAATTGCGAGAAATGTCTGACCCAGACTTCTAGTGAAATCACTGTGCCCCGGTAAGGTTGCATGTGTTTTCTTGAGATAGTTACGGTTAACGGTCTGCCAAAAAAGATAGTTCTCTTTGAGCTCTCTATGAATTATTAAAGTATGAAAGGCTTCCTCTCAAATTATTATTTTTCTGGGCCATTAACACTTCTTGTACTCCTTCCTACAACTAGGCGCCTGCTCTGGATCTCTAGGAATTAATTTTAGCATTAACAACTGGTTGTGAGCCCTATTGCAATTAGAGTCAAACCATTTCACTTGATTCCTACCACGAGTACTGTTTCTGACAATAAGCATTTCACATGCTTTCCCATAGCTGCAAATTGTTGTAACCCCCTACTCATTCTTCTCATCAAGAC
Source organism: Lissotriton helveticus (assembly GCF_964261635.1). Taxonomy (NCBI): domain Eukaryota; kingdom Metazoa; phylum Chordata; class Amphibia; order Caudata; family Salamandridae; genus Lissotriton; species Lissotriton helveticus. The sequence goes on along the minus strand of NC_136060.1, from coordinate 343,711,784 downwards.
ACAACAAAAATCAGGGAAAGTTGTGCCTACTAGGGCTGATTGAAATGCATTTTTGTCAACTTTAGACCAGCTCAAGTTCATACCTTTATTGTTCGTAAAGGCCAACTGTAAGGGATTCCTCACCACCTTTTTTATAAAAAACACTTTCTGATCGATATAGATATTAGTTTATGGTCACTTAGGGGAGACTCTAGTAACACATATTCTTCAATCCATTTTCTAAGATTCTGTGACAATAAAATAAAATCAATTAAACAGAAACAACCCCACCCAATAAAAGTAGAGGTGCTAACTGGATCAGTAGTGAAGGAATTAAAAAGCAAACATCAGGTTGTATTTCATGAGTAACAGATTGAGCTCTTCTTCATAAGGACTATGAGCAAAATGTGTGACAGGATCCCCTCCAACACCCACCATACAACAATACTCTACAATGACAGGTGACAATGTTTCGTGTTGAAATCCCCCATCCATACAATCACATAGTTGCCCTTTTTAATGCTTCTCAGTTTTTGCTCAATATCCTCATGGAATGATTTCATCATAACGAAGTTACTTGCGTCAAAGACATTTTCATAGAAATAAATCAACAACGGATAATTAGTTTGGCAGCTTATCAACAAATGTTGATAAAGGAGAGAGTAGAGGTTTGCCAAGTAACCCAACCCGGGAGAGTAAGGGAAACTAGTGTCCTCAAGCCTCCCTTAGACGTACCCATGGACCTCGATATAGCAGGTGTAAAATAAGTAACAAATCCAACAAAGAAAACAGTTACTGTCAGCCAAGATTCTTGTACTTCATGATATTTATTTTAGTTTAGCCAATCTAGATTTGTCGACTTTGATGCCAGTCCAGCCAGATTCCATGAAGCTAAAAAAAAATAGTTCCTAAGAGTAGATCTCACAGTAGAGTATGCGGAGTCGGATATAGTAACTGAAGGACTGTCCATCTGATGACTTGCAGTTGACCCATTTAATGGGCTAGGAGCAACAGCCTTATTTGGAAGTCAATCCAGCTTATCTTACTGTGAGAGGGGCAAGAATCTATTAGTGAAAGTAATAGGGCGGGGCTCATGTGGGGGTATCAGGGTAAGACTTGTTGGTCTATTAAAAAAGCCCATTGTAAGTGCCTCAATTGTAGATTGTTGGACACAGCCTCGTGGCGTGGTCCGACCCCGTCCGCATGGAGGGCCCAGGACGACATCGGCCCTCCATTTACCTACTATCGACCCCCCGGACACGCACATTCACGAACCATCGGCGCGAGCAGCCCCCCCGGCCACCTACAGCTCTCCGCCTCCCTGGTACCCCGGCGGAACCTGCTCGCCAACGCTGCCAGCCTGGCACCCTGACCAGGCCACCCCTTCCGGCCCGACTCCATCTTGGGACCCTCACCCCCCGAACACGTGGCCGCAGCCATCCCGGGCCCGGCCCCAGCGAAGTCCAGACCTGGAGGCACCAGGATCCTCCTAGGTGGTAAAGTGGCCACTCGACCAGATCCCGGAGGAGGAGAGTCTCGATGGGCCTCCCACCGCCCCGGACGCCTGGTATCGATCGCTCTCCAGGCTCCCTGGGCACTGGCTCCGCCCCCCTGCTGGGTGTCTGGACACCTTCATCCCGGCCCCTCTGACCCCCAGGCGCGAGGGTCCGGACATCAAAGCCCTCCAGTCCTATATCTGGGCCAGCCCCGGATCAAGACGGCAGTTGTATCTGGAGTCGAAGCCCTGCTGACCTCGTCGCGGCTGATCCTGATCCGAACTCTTGCACCTGGAACTATCTTCGAGGCCCTGCTGACGCTGTCGCGGCCTGTCCAAGCTGAACTACCTTCGAGGCCCTGCTGACGCTGTCGCGGCCTGTCCAAGCTGAACTACCTTCGAGGCCCTGCTGACGCTGTCGCGGCCTGTCCAAGCTAAACCACCTTCGAGGCCCTGCTGACGCTGTCGCGGCCTGACCAAGCTGAACTATCTTCGAGGCCCTGCTGACGCTGTCGCGGCCTGACCAAGCTGAACTATCCTCGAGGCCCTGCTGACGCTGTCGCGGCCTGTCCAAGCTGAACTATCTTCGAGGCCCTGCTGACGCTGTCGCGGCCTGACCGAGCTGAAGTATCTCCGAGGCCCTGCTGACGCTGTCGCGGCCTGAACCCTTGAACTATCCACGCACCAGTGGGTGCCAAGACTGTCCCGCTACCCCCTAGCCCCCGAGATCACGACATTACGGATCCCTCGATCCTTGCCGCTATCCTGCCAAGAACTTGCTTTGAGTACTTATATAAAGATTCTTGTGAACATCCTTCCTGTGTAGTGTCTATCTGTAAGTAGTGTGATTACTCTGCTGTTACGATTGTAGGAGAGGAGCCTCGCCAAGGAGGCCTCCCTACGGCGCTCGGCCTATTCCATACAGAGAGGTGGGTCTCGGGGCGGACAGTCAGACACCTTCTGTCTCCCCTGGGGTCGCCTTTCCAACATTGGTGGCAAGCGACGGGATCCGAGCCCACGCAAATCGTACAGCGAGTAACACGTCACTACTGACAGAGACCCACAGCCACGATGACTACTAAGGAAGCCGGAACGACCGCAGAATTCCAGAAAGACCTGTTAGAGGAGTATACCCATAAAGAACTTAAACTATTTTGCAAAGACTTGGGTATCGCTACCACTGGACTAAGTACAAAGGACGATTTCAAAGAAGCGCTGCAAACCTGGGTGGAGACCAGAGAGACCCCACCCCAAACGGACGATGACATTGTCCAAGAAGTACCCGTGAGTACCGTCATAGCCCCCATAGAGGAAAGAACCGCCAACAGGGACCCGGGCCTCTCCCACGAAGACGCCCGGGAGCGAGAGAGGAGTCGGCTCCATGAACTAGAGCTCGCCCGACTCCGGCTGGACGGAGAACTCCAATTAGCAGACAAAAAAATGGCCCTTGAACAACTGCGATTAGAGGGAGATCTGGAAGAGAGGCGGCGGCAAAGACAATTGGAAGAAAAAAAACTCGCATACGAACACGAGCGTGGCCTCAAGGAACTCGAAATCAAAGCCAACCTCGAAGGAACTGGCGCCACGGTAGCCCGGAACCCCTCACCTCCTGCCGACCCAAAGGTCCACATCCCGAAGGATATCGTCAAGGAGTACTACAAGAATGACGATATCCAGCAATGGTTCAAGGCGTACGAAGTTGCCATGACCGCGCACCGCATTCCGCGATCAGACTGGGGTGCCGGCTTATGGGGGAGATTCGTCAGCGAAGGAAGAGACACCCTGCTGGAGCTGGCCGACGACGTAATGTCCTCCTATGACCACATGAAGGACGCCCTGCTTGTCCGGTATGGCCTCACCCCCGAGATGTACTGGCAGAGATTCAGAGACTGCAAGAAAATCCCCGGTACCACGTGGGTCGAGTACGTGAACTTTTATAGCAGGGCCCTGGAAGGATGGATAAAGGGCAGCAAAGTGTCCACCTACGAGCAGCTGTTCGACCTCATCGTTTGGGAGCACCTCTCCAACAACTGCTTTGTCGAGCTCCGACAGCATCTACTCGTCAGCAAGCTGACCGAGCCCCGAAAACTCGCCGTCGAGGCAGATCAATGGGTGAGCACCCGGGTCCCCCGAACACCGATAGGAGAAACCGGGCAGGGCGGCCGGGGGCACCCCCGCCAGCGGGGAGGCGGAGGAGGACAGAACCAGAGCCGAAGCTTCCCGCCAGCCTCGGGCCGGGGCCCCCCTCCCGGGTCCCCCCCCGAGTAGCACGTCGCCGTCCCTGAAGAGGGACCCCCCAGCACGGCCGGGGCCCCACCCGAACATTACTTGCCACAGATGCCAGCGGACCGGTCACTATGCCAGTGACCCCCTCTGCCCCATGAACCAGCGTCCCGGCACCACTGGGCCTCCGACCCGCCAGTTCGCTGCTGCAGCTCTGGGAGGAGAGGGAGAAGAAGACGTAGAGGTCTACGAGGAAGAACAAATCGAGTATGAACCGGCCGCCATGGCCCTAGCCTGCCTGGGCAATAGAGACATGGTCCCCCAGGCCCCGCTACCGAGCAACACTCGAAAATACCGACAGTGGGTCCACATCAATGGACGACGGACCGAAGCCCTCCGAGACACGGGAGCCAGTGTGACCGCCGTCCGCTGCCACTTGGTGACCCCCGAACAGATCATCCCGAACGTACGCTGCCCCGTGAGGGCCGCCGACAACTCCGAAACTCTATGCCAGATGGCCCGAATTCCCTTCGAATGGGGGGGAGTGTCGGGCACCCTCAAGGTGACCGTCCGGGACGACGCCCCCGTGGACTGCCTCCTTGGGAACGACCTCGAGAGCTCTCCCTGGGCCCAAGTCGAGCGGAGAGAGCACCTAGGAATGATGGGACTACCAGAGTGGGTCTGTGCGACGACCCGATCTATGGCGGCCCGAGCCCCGGCAGCGACCGAGGCCGCCCCGACCGAAGAGCCGGAGTGGCCCGAGCCACCACCCTCGGCCATCCAGGAAGAATGCGACTCCGAGACCAGGCCCTCGGAGCCCGGAAACCCCCACGAGCTCAGCGACATCCCCGAACTCGCCCAATGGCGCCAAGAGGGGGGTCCCACCCGAGAACAGTTTCGGCAGGAACAGAAGACCTGCCCTTCCCTCGAGGGGACCCGCCAACAAGCCGCTGCCCAAGCTACCGGGGACACCTCAGGGTCCCACTGGGTCTACTGGGACCACGATCTCCTATATAGTGAACAGAAAATTGCCGAGCTGGGGGCCAGCCGAGTGCTAGTGTTTCCCCTGCGATTCAGAGACTTCCTTTTGAACCTGGCGCACGATGTGCCCCTCGCAGGGCACCTGGGGCAGGACAAAACTTACAGCCGCCTGGTGACCCATTTCTACTGGCCCAAAATGCGCACTGATGTACATAACCACTGCCGCACCTGCCCGACATGCCAAGCCAGCGGAAAGAGCGGGGGAAGGTGAAGGCCCCGCTCCAACCTTTTCCAGTAGTGACCACCCCCTTCGAGCGAGTGGGAATAGACATTGTGGGGCCCCTGGACCCTCAAACCTCGCAAGGGCATCGCTTCATACTTGTCCTGGTGGACCACGCCACCCGCTATCCTGAGGCCATCCCCCTCAGAACCATCACCGCTCCCGTGGTGGGGCGAGCCTTGATGGGGATCTTCTCCCGAGTAGGATTCCCCCGGGAAGTTGTGAGCGATCGGGGCACGAACTTTATATCTAAATATATGCGGTCCCTGTGGAAACAGTGCGGGGTCACATACAAGTTCACCACCCCGTATCATCCCCAAGGGAATGGACTTGTGGAGCGGTTCAACCGGACACTCAAGGGAATGATACAGGGCCTAGAGGAGCCACTACGACGCAGATGGGACGTCCTGCTGCCCTGCCTCCTGTTTGCCTATCGGGAGGTACCACAGAAATCCCTGGGGTTCAGCCCCTTTGAACTCTTGTACGGACACCCTGTCCGAGGTCCGCTCAGCCTGGTCAAAGAGGGCTGGGAAACTACCGTCCAAGGCGCACCCCCGGATGTCTACCGATACCTCCTGACCCTCCGAAACCAGACTCGGAAGTTCCGGGCCCTTGCAGAGGCCAACCTGGAGGCCAGTCAGGAGGACATGAAACGCTGGTACGACCAGCACTCCTCCTCCATCGAGTTCGAGCCGGGCCAGCGGGTCTGGGTCATGTCCCCGGTCGAACCCTGTGCCCTCCAGGACAAATGGTCGGGGCCCTTCAAGGTGATCGAGCGCAAGAGCCCCGTCACTTACCTCGTGGATATGGAGTCTCCCCGGAACCCCCTCCGGGTTCTGCACGCCAACCGGCTCAAACCTCATTTTGCCCGCACAGAACTGAGCCTGCTACTCGCTACCGACGATGGGACCGAAGACGACTCCGAGCCCTTGCCCGACCTCCTAAAGTGCACTGAGAAGGACGGCTCCGTCGAAGGGATCTCTCTCTCCCCCGACCTGACCCCCGCACAGCGCCGAGACTGTCAAGAACTGTTGGGACAATTCACAGATCTGTTCTCCCTCACCCCCGGGGTTACCCAATGGTGTGTCCACGATGTCGACACCGGGGACAGTCAGCCAGTACGACACCGGGCCTACCGGGTGCCCGACCGAGTTCGGGCCTGCATCCAGAAGGAAGTCACCAAAATGCTGGCCCTGGGGGTAGTCGAACCCTCCGACAGTCCCTGGGCCAGCCCAGTGGTCCTGGTCCCCAAGGCCGCCGCACCTGGCACCCCGCCAGAACTCCGGTTTTGCGCCGACTACCGGGGGCTGAATGCTGTTACGAGAACCGATGCACATCCCATCCCCCGGGCCAATGAACTGATCGACCGCCTGGGGGCCGCCAAGTACCTCAGTACCTTCGACCTCACCGCCGGGTATTGGCAGATCGGCCTCACCCCTAGCGCCCAGGAGCGCTCAGCCTTCTCCACACCCGACGGCCACTTCCAGTTCAAGGTGATGCCCTTCGGCATGAAAAACGCCCCGGCCACCTTCCAGAGACTAGTAAACAAAGTACTGGCGGGGCAAGAAGAGTTCAGTGCCGCCTACCTAGACGACATTGCGGTCTACAGCCTTCACTGGGCTGAGCACCTGAAACACCTCTGGGAAGTCCTGACCGCCCTCCGCCGGGCCGGGCTAACTGTGAAGGCCAGCAAATGCCAGATAGGCAAAGGGTCCGTGACCTATCTGGGACACCAAGTGGGGAGCGGCCAAGTGGCTCCCCTCCAACCCAAGATCGACGCCATCCTAGCCTGGGAACCCCCGGCCAACCAGACCGCCGTCCGAGCCTTCCTGGGGCTCACGGGGTACTATCGGCGTTTTATCAAGAACTATGGGAGCATTGTGGGGCCCCTCACGGAACTGACCTCGAAGAACCGGCCACAGAAAGTGCAGTGGACACCCGCGTGTCAGGTGGCCTTCGAGACCTTGAAAGCAGCCATGTGTACCGCCCCTGTGCTCCAGGCCCCCGACTACAGCCGAGAGTTTGTGGTCCAGACCGACGCCTCGGAACACGGCATCGGGGCGGTCCTATCGCAAATGGACTCCGCGGGAACTGACCATCCTGTGGCCTTCATCAGCCGACGGCTGCTGGCCCGAGAACAGCGATGGAGCACCATCGAGAGAGAAGCCTTCGCTGTCGTGTGGGCCCTCAAGAAACTCAGGCCCTACCTCTTCGGCACCCACTTCCGGGTGCAGACTGACCACCGGCCCCTAAGGTGGCTGATGCACATGCGTGGCGAAAATCCTAAACTGCTGCGATGGTCCATCTCCCTCCAAGGCATGGATTTCACTGTGGAGCATCGCCCTGGCAGTGACCACGCCAACGCTGACGGTCTGTCCCGGTTTTTCCGCCTCGACGAAGAGAGCCCCCAGGAAGATGGGTGACTCTCCCCGCCTTCAGCTGGAGGGGACGTGTGTTGGACACGGCCTCGTGGCGTGGTCCGACCCCGTCCGCATGGAGGGCCCAGGACGACATCGGCCCTCCATTTACCTACTATCGCCTCCCCGGACACGCACATTCACGAACCATCGGCGCGAGCAGCCCCCTACAGCTCTCCGCCTCCCTGGTACCCCGGCGGAACCTGCTCGCCAACGCTGCCAGCCTGGCACCCTGACCAGGCCACCCCTTCCGGCCCGACTCCATCCTGGGACCCTCACCCCCCGAACACGTGGCCGCAGCCATCCCGGGCCCGGCCCCAGCGAAGTCCAGACCTGGAGGCACCAGGATCCTCCTAGGTGGTAAAGTGGCCACTCGACCAGATCCCGGAGGAGGAGAGTCTCGATGGGCCTCCCACCGCCCCGGACGCCTGGTATCGATCGCTCTCCAGGCTCCCTGGGCACTGGCTCCGCCCCCCTGCTGGGTGTCTGGACACCTTCATCCCGGCCCCTCTGACCCCGAGGCGCGAGGGTCCGGACATCAAAGCCCTCCAGTCCTATATCTGGGCCAGCCCCGGATCAAGACGGCAGTTGTATCTGGAGTCGAAGCCCTGCTGACCTCGTCGCGGCTGATCCTGATCCGAACTCTTGCTTTGTCGAGCTCCGACAGCATCTACTCGACAGCAAGCTGACCGAGCCCTGAAAACTCGCCGTCGAGGCAGATCAATGGGTGAGCACCCGGGTCCCCCGAACACCGATAGGAGAAACCGGGCAGGGCGGCCGGGGGCACCCCCGCCAGCGGGGAGGCGGAGGAGGACAGAACCAGAGCCGAAGCTTCCCGCCAGCCTCGGGCCGGGGCCCCCCTCCCGGGTCCCCCCCCGAGTAGCACGTCGCCGTCCCTGAAGAGGGACCCCCCAGCACGGCCGGGGCCCCACCCGAACATTACTTGCCACAGATGCCAGCGGACCGGTCACTATGCCAGTGACCCCCTCTGCCCCATGAACCAGCGTCCCGGCACCACTGGGCCTCCGACCCGCCAGTTCGCTGCTGCAGCTCTGGGAGGAGAGGGAGAAGAAGACGTAGAGGTCTACGAGGAAGAACAAATCGAGTATGAACCGGCCGCCATGGCCCTAGCCTGCCTGGGCAATAGAGACATGGTCCCCCAGGCCCCGCTACCGAGCAACACTCGAAAATACCGACAGTGGGTCCACATCAATGGACGACGGACCGAAGCCCTCCGAGACACGGGAGCCAGTGTGACCGCCGTCCGCTGCCACTTGGTGACCCCCGAACAGATCATCCCGAACGTACGCTGCCCCGTGAGGGCCGCCGACAACTCCGAAACTCTATGCCAGATGGCCCGAATTCCCTTCGAATGGGGGGGAGTGTCGGGCACCCTCAAGGTGACCGTCCGGGACGACGCCCCCGTGGACTGCCTCCTTGGGAACGACCTCGAGAGCTCTCCCTGGGCCCAAGTCGAGCGGAGAGAGCACCTAGGAATGATGGGACTACCAGAGTGGGTCTGTGCGACGACCCGATCTATGGCGGCCCGAGCCCCGGCAGCGACCGAGGCCGCCCCGACCGAAGAGCCGGAGTGGCCCGAGCCACCACCCTCGGCCATCCAGGAAGAATGCGACTCCGAGACCAGGCCCTCGGAGCCCGGAAACCCCCACGAGCTCAGCGACATCCCCGAACTCGCCCAATGGCGCCAAGAGGGTGGTCCCACCCGAGAACAGTTTCGGCAGGAACAGAAGACCTGCCCTTCCCTCGAGGGGACCCGCCAACAAGCCGCTGCCCAAGCTACCGGGGACACCTCAGGGTCCCACTGGGTCTACTGGGACCACGACCTCCTATATAGTGAACAGAAAATTGCCGAGCTGGGGGCCAGCCGAGTGCTAGTGGTTCCCCTGCGATTCAGAGACTTCCTTTTGAACCTGGCGCACGATGTGCCCCTCGCAGGGCACCTGGGGCAGGACAAAACTTACAGCCGCCTGGTGACCCATTTCTACTGGCCCAAAATGCGCACTGATGTACATAACCACTGCCGCACCTGCCCGACATGCCAAGCCAGCGGAAAGAGCGGGGGAAGGTGAAGGCCCCGCTCCAACCTTTTCCAGTAGTGACCACCCCCTTCGAGCGAGTGGGAATAGACATTGTGGGGCCCCTGGACCCTCAAACCTCGCAAGGGCATCGCTTCATACTTGTCCTGGTGGACCACGCCACCCGCTATCCTGAGGCCATCCCCCTCAGAACCATCACCGCTCCCGTGGTGGGGCGAGCCTTGATGGGGATCTTCTCCCGAGTAGGATTCCCCCGGGAAGTCGTGAGCGATCGGGGCACGAACTTTATATCTAAATATATGCGGTCCCTGTGGAAACAGTGCGGGGTCACATACAAGTTCACCACCCCGTATCATCCCCAAGGGAATGGACTTGTGGAGCGGTTCAACCGGACACTCAAGGGAATGATACAGGGCCTAGAGGAGCCACTACGACGCAGATGGGACGTCCTGCTGCCCTGCCTCCTGTTTGCCTATCGGGAGGTACCACAGAAATCCCTGGGGTTCAGCCCCTTTGAACTCTTGTACGGACACCCTGTCCGAGGTCCGCTCAGCCTGGTCAAAGAGGGCTGGGAAACTACCGTCCAAGGCGCACCCCCGGATGTCTACCGATACCTCCTGACCCTCCGAAACCAGACTCGGAAGTTCCGGGCCCTTGCAGAGGCCAACCTGGAGGCCAGTCAGGAGGACATGAAACGCTGGTACGACCAGCACTCCTCCTCCATCGAGTTCGAGCCGGGCCAGCGGGTCTGGGTCATGTCCCCGGTCGAACCCTGTGCCCTCCAGGACAAATGGTCGGGGCCCTTCAAGGTGATCGAGCGCAAGAGCCCCGTCACTTGCCTCGTGGATATGGAGTCTCCCCGGAACCCCCTCCGGGTTCTGCACGCCAACCGGCTCAAACCTCATTTTGCCCGCACAGAACTGAGCCTGCTACTCGCTACCGACGATGGGACCGAAGACGACTCCGAGCCCTTGCCCGACCTCCTAAAGTGCACTGAGAAGGACGGCTCCGTCGAAGGGATCTCTCTCTCCCCCGACCTGACCCCCGCACAGCGCCGAGACTGTCAAGAACTGTTGGGACAATTCACAGATCTGTTCTCCCTCACCCCCGGGGTTACCCAATGGTGTGTCCACGATGTCGACACCGGGGACAGTCAGCCAGTACGACACCGGGCCTACCGGGTCCCCGACCGAGTTCGGGCCTGCATCCAGAAGGAAGTCACCAAGATGCTGGCCCTGGGGGTAGTCGAACCCTCCGACAGTCCCTGGGCCAGCCCAGTGGTCCTGGTCCCCAAGGCCGCCGCACCTGGCACCCCGCCAGAACTCCGGTTTTGCGTCGACTACCGGGGGCTGAATGCTGTTACGAGAACCGATGCACATCCCATCCCCCGGGCCAATGAACTGATCGACCGCCTGGGGGCCGCCAAGTACCTCAGTACCTTCGACCTCACCGCCGGGTATTGGCAGATCGGCCTCACCCCTAGCGCCCAGGAGCGCTCAGCCTTCTCCACACCCGACGGCCACTTCCAGTTCAAGGTGATGCCCTTCGGCATGAAAAACGCCCCGGCCACCTTCCAGAGACTAGTAAACAAAGTACTGGCGGGGCTAGAAGAGTTCAGTGCCGCCTACCTAGACGACATTGCGGTCTACAGCCTCCACTGGGCTGAGCACCTGAAACACCTCTGGGAAGTCCTGACCGCCCTCCGCCGGGCCGGGCTAACTGTGAAGGCCAGCAAATGCCAGATAGGCAAAGGGTCCGTGACCTATCTGGGACACCAAGTGGGGAGCGGCCAAGTGGCTCCCCTCCAACCCAAGATCGACGCCATCCTAGCCTGGGAACCCCCGGCCAACCAGACCGCCGTCCGAGCCTTCCTGGGGCTCACGGGGTACTATCGGCGTTTTATCAAGAACTATGGGAGCATTGTGGGGCCCCTCACGGAACTGACCTCGAAGAACCGGCCACAGAAAGTGCAGTGGACACCCGCGTGTCAGGTGGCCTTCGAGACCTTGAAAGCAGCCATGTGTACCGCCCCTGTGCTCCAGGCCCCCGACTACAGCCGAGAGTTTGTGGTCCAGACCGACGCCTCGGAACACGGCATCGGGGCGGTCCTATCGCAAATGGACTCCGCGGGAACTGACCATCCTGTGGCCTTCATCAGCCGACGGCTGCTGGCCCGAGAACAGCGATGGAGCACCATCGAGAGAGAAGCCTTCGCTGTCGTGTGGGCCCTCAAGAAACTCAGGCCCTACCTCTTCGGCACCCACTTCCGGGTGCAGACTGACCATCGGCCCCTAAGGTGGCTGATGCACATGCGTGGCGAAAATCCTAAACTGCTGCGATGGTCCATCTCCCTCCAAGGCATGGATTTCACTGTGGAGCATCGCCCTGGCAGTGACCACGCCAACGCTGACGGTCTGTCCCGGTTTTTCCGCCTCGACGAAGAGAGCCCCCAGGAAGATGGGTGACTCTCCCCGCCTTCAGCTGGAGGGGACGTGTGTTGGACACGGCCTCGTGGCGTGGTCCGACCCCGTCCGCATGGAGGGCCCAGGACGACATCGGCCCTCCATTTACCTACTATCGCCTCCCCGGACACGCACATTCACGAACCATCGGCGCGAGCAGCCCCCTACAGCTCTCCGCCTCCCTGGTACCCCGGCGGAACCTGCTCGCCAACGCTGCCAGCCTGGCACCCTGACCAGGCCACCCCTTCCGGCCCGACTCCATCTTGGGACCCTCACCCCCCGAACACGTGGCCGCAGCCATCCCGGGCCCGGCCCCAGCGAAGTCCAGACCTGGAGGCACCAGGATCCTCCTAGGTGGTAAAGTGGCCACTCGACCAGATCCCGGAGGAGGAGAGTCTCGATGGGCCTCCCACCGCCCCGGACGCCTGGTATCGATCGCTCTCCAGGCTCCCTGGGCACTGGCTCCGCCCCCCTGCTGGGTGTCTGGACACCTTCATCCCGGCCCCTCTGACCCCGAGGCGCGAGGGTCCGGACATCAAAGCCCTCCAGTCCTATATCTGGGCCAGCCCCGGATCAAGACGGCAGTTGTATCTGGAGTCGAAGCCCTGCTGACCTCGTCGCGGCTGATCCTGATCCGAACTCTTGCACCTGGAACTATCTTCGAGGCCCTGCTGACGCTGTCGCGGCCTGTCCAAGCTGAACTACCTTCGAGGCCCTGCTGACGCTGTCGCGGCCTGTCCAAGCTGAACTACCTTCGAGGCCCTGCTGACGCTGTCGCGGCCTGTCCAAGCTAAACCACCTTCGAGGCCCTGCTGACGCTGTCGCGGCCTGACCAAGCTGAACTATCTTCGAGGCCCTGCTGACGCTGTCGCGGCCTGACCAAGCTGAACTATCCTCGAGGCCCTGCTGACGCTGTCGCGGCCTGTCCAAGCTGAACTATCTTCGAGGCCCTGCTGACGCTGTCGCGGCCTGACCGAGCTGAACTATCTCCGAGGCCCTGCTGACGCTGTCGCGGCCTGAACCCTTGAACTATCCACGCACCAGTGGGTGCCAAGACTGTCCCGCTACCCCCTAGCCCCCGAGATCACGACATTACGGATCCCTCGATCCTTGCCGCTATCCTGCCAAGAACTTGCTTTGAGTACTTATATAAAGATTCTTGTGAACATCCTTCCTGTGTAGTGTCTATCTGTAAGTAGTGTGATTACTCTGCTGTTACGATTGTAGGAGAGGAGCCTCGCCAAGGAGGCCTCCCTACGGCGCTCGGCCTATTCCATACAGAGAGGTGGGTCTCGGGGCGGACAGTCAGACACCTTCTGTCTCCCCTGGGGTCGCCTTTCCAACATAGATGAAACATGGAGAAAAGTTAAGCCTATCAAAATGTCCTTCACAACTGCTCTATTTTTAAAATTTACAACAAAGCAGTCAGTGTAGTCAGGTTTGGGATGATTACCTACTCAAGACACCCTCTGCACAAGATTACTCTGATTGTTGAGTTGCCTTGAGCCTCCCACCCTGCAATTAATCCAATGTACCGATTTTGGAAAAGGGGGGTGGTGATGGACAGAGTTTCTGAATGATGCAGAATACTCTTACCAAGTCAAGAGATCATGGTTTTAATTCATCACCGTTTTTTAGCTCAATGCACCATCCCAGCTCAGAACCCGGCTATATGCAAATTAGTCTGTTCCTGTCCCAGTGCATGATGGGAACAGGGCAAACCAAACTACCAAGCCAATTCTTATACTGGGAAGGAAACAAGCTTCCGGGGACCGGTTTCTGGCATCACAGCCTTCTTCGGCCCGGCTTGCTTGAATCCTGATGGTGCAATGAGCAAGGGACTCACGTCTGAGCATACCCTCCCACACATAGTGTGGATAAAACCGATATTATAATAATAATAATAATAATAATCCACATTTGTAAAGCGCACAATCACCCGTAAGGGTCTCTAGGCGCTGGGGGCCGTCGGGAAGATTAAGCAAGCTATTGCCCAGAGTCACATGGTGCTGAGCTGATCTGCCGCTGGTGCCGGGGATCGAACCATGATCCCCAGAAGCCGGAGTCAGTCGCCCTAGCCGCGGCGCCACACCTCTTCCACAATGTACCACCTTGTTTACTAGCTGGTCATGGTTCTCTGCTACACCTCACCCCAAACGGGTAACACCTTTAAGAACCAGCACAGAAGGATTTTCCTCTGAGAGCAATTGTAAAATTGAGGGATCCACGAACCCTTTGAATATGCCCCTCTCTCCCCACATGGGCATGTGCAATGGTATCCCCCGATGCCACAACAAACACCCTCGTTGACTCTGGCTAGGTGTGGATTTGATGTCCAAATCCACACACAGCCACTACATGTTCAGAATCAAATGGAAATCCACTGATCTTTAAACTTTTTTATAGTTTGCCATTGATTCCATACAATTTGCTAATCATTAATGAGTGATTAATCACTGTTTGATTCTGAACAGGAGGCATCTGGGTGTGGATTTCGTCATTTAAGACATCACTCATTAATGATCGCTTGGCAGAATGAACAAAAATGTTGGTTGCACATGTGGCAAATCACACTGTATAAGACTATACCTTGTATTAAGGCCTTACAGTGAATTGAGAACTATTACTTGCAGCTTTTTTCATTTTGAAGAAATACCCATTTGATGTTCCTTAAGCCCTGAGGAAATCTAGCAAGACGTAACGCGTGTTGGCTGTTTTCTGATCAAGCATATTTTACAAAGAAGTAAATTCGATATTTTTCTGTGTACTATGTATTGTCCGATCTTTGCACAATCTATATTGGTACTATACTGGGATTGTATCCTTTAGATTGCCTTAGTGATAAATAGACCATATTGTAATAGTTCTTCTTATATCTTTCTGTACCAAGTGTTTTTTGTAATACTAATCACATTAATTTAGCAATAAATTGAAATAATATTGCTGTTAGCAATCTCCATGTTTACACTTCTTTGCAGCAGAAGTTTTGCCTGTTGTAGAGCTTCTTTTTTCTTCTTTTTATTGACCACTTTGTGTGGGGCGGGGGCTTATGTGGGTAGTCTGTTCCAGGATTGCAAATTGTACTAGCCCCTGTAAAATAATATGTCAACAATCCACTGTTAGAGGCCTACCCGCTTTACCATAGACTTCCAGAAAAAATAAGCCAGGCCTACTCTCTTTGTAATAACATTTCAAATTAAACAGGCAAGACATATATTAGCACCAGACATAACATTTCCCTGCACTACCATCAAGCCTATAGTTGTTAATGACTGCCCTTCTCCCATCTGTGCTGCTGACAGAGAAAAAAATCAAAGCAAAATATCTAGTTATCTATAACACCTTAAAAGTATTACAATGTAATGTGTGTGCCCTGAAAGTTCAAGCTTAGACGGCTGAGTAAATAACAAAGTGATTACAGCTGCATGGAGGGCAATCAGTATTTTGTGGAAGCACACAACGTCTGCCCAATAAATACATGAATTATTGGCTCCCAGCATGTGGGTGGGGAAATAATGCCCCGGTCATAACGATTCTCACATAATTGTTGGCAACAGTTTCGCTGTCAAGCCAGATCATAAAAACCATGCAATGCTCTTCAAAATATAAGGTGCTGGTAATTCGCGGTATTCCATCTTACCTCCATTTGACCATTTCCTTGACTTGAGACACCATGAGACCTTTCTGAAAGCAGCACTACCCTTGTGTTATCATCTTCCACGTAGGCGGTTCTAACCATTGGATAATAGTTCTGAAGAAGCACAGGCAAACACACGATTAAATACATTAATATATTTTAAAGACTTAACCATTCATTTTCAAACATTTCAGAACAAAACATTGTTGAGCGCTGTTTTTTTACAGCTATTTTGCCAATTATAAATAATTTCTCCCAAAAGGAAGCAATAAGCATCCCTAAAGAATACAGAGCTGTAAAGATCCAGTGACAATCAGCGGGTGCTAAGGTGAGTCTATTCCTTTGTTATTGCTTAATGACTGATCCCCAAAGTTAGCCGTGCCACATAACCAACAAATTAAGAGGAAAAAGCAGAAATGATTAGGAAACAAGTAGGTGTGGCGGTTACAAAAAAGAGGAAGCAAAAAAACAAAAACACATATGCAGAACATGAGTGTCAAATTATGTTTCTAAACGTTTGTGATTGTATGGCAAAAATATATTCAAATTAATTCATACTGCAACCAGCGGCGGCTCCTCAGCAATGGCAGAGGAAGGTAACCTCACTGGTTCAGAGTCGACAGCTGAAAAATAAACAATATTTTATTATTGTTTTATTTTCACCTGCTGGCAGAGCCAGTGTGTGTAGGAGGGGCAGGCCCATGGTAGAAAGGGTGGAGTGATGTGCACTGCTAAGTGCGCATGTTGGTTTGGCCGGCCGTCTTAGGCTAGTCAAACAGACATGCGCAGTTAGGTTTCTCCAACCAGCTGTATTGCACATCCTGGTTGGAGAAACAGCACAGACTCCCTCTGTCTGAGCCAGTGCTAAACCAGGCCGCACAAGCCAATTCCCACGCTGCTCTCATACTTGGTAATATAGTTTGCGAGCAGCGTGGGGATTGGATGCGGAGTCTCAGATGCCTTCCTAGGGATTGCTGTGAACAGAAAGCAGAGGAGCCACGAGGTGGCCGGCAGCACCAGGTAAGTTTAATTTATTTATTTTTAACACCCCCTGCGCACTCTCCACCCGCCCCATCACTTTTTATTTGTGTCGGCCACCATGTGCTGCAGCTCAAGTACAGGTGATTTCTAGTCCTTCAATGCAGTTGACTTTCTTGGAGAGTAGATAAAGTCAGGGCAATTCTAAGAACAAACTAATGTAAAGCTCATGTGTGAGGAGGGGAGGATAAGCGGTGCAAGGAGAGGGAGTTTGGAAATGGAGAGTCCCCCAGTAACCATACCATTGGCAGCTATATTTTGTCCGAAGAACGCAATTCTTAAAAATACCGGCTAAATAGGCAGGAAGTTATTTCAGTTAGAGTCACTGAAGTTTTCAAGAAGGTTTTAGATGAATGATGTTTTATTGAGAATTTAAGATCATTTTCATTAAGGAGACGATACACTGTCAACATTGTCATGGATGCTCCCCCAAATACGTAACTGTGCGTATTGGTATGATTTTTGTTTACTGGAGTTTAGTCTGGTTGCAAATACTTTCAGTTAATTCTGTAAATACACAGGTGATAAACAAGACCACATTACATTACATTAGAATCATGCATCAAATGCCTATCCAAACACTGCTCTTGATTTTAAGGTACAGTGAGAAACCAAAATAGTTTAAGCTGAGTATACATGCATATCAGGGTAGTGAAACAATAGCATCCTCAGAGCAGTTTTATATGTACTTGTGTAGTGGTGGTGTAGCATTACTAGATCATAATGTACAGATTTATCCCTGTGGTATACAGGTCCTTAACACTTCACTTTTTGTTCAGAGACTGCATGAATGCATCAGGATGCTTTACTTATGCTCATGACTGCAAATTCTTGCTGCTTTCCTCTAATTAGCTAGTTTACTTCTCTGAATTTAAGAGGTAGGCACGAGGGAGATACAGAGCCAGGTGAGTTTATCCAGTGGAAAGAATTGTTGCGGGTGTGGCATTGATTCCAATGCAGTGGAACATTTTGGTGCAGCACAAGGGGTGTTAAGTCCTTAGTCCTTTACCCAAATGGCTGAAGCAGGACAAAGCTATTTGGCCAGAAAACACTTGAGTCGGGCTGACTGGAAATGTCTATAGCAGCAGTCGTGCAGTGTGCTCTTGCATACCTATAGTCACCAGCAAGAGGCCTGCTTGCATGCCCTGATGCCCTGCATCCTTTATACCGACCCTTTTCATTTTCTATTTCAAACAACATCAGAGGTGTGCTCCATCCCAACAGTGCACACTTTAAAGCAGCTCGACAGTCCTTAAAAGCTCTGGCCACTCTGTATAAGTAATTATCTTCTTACTGTACTCAAGTCTTGGGTGGCTGGGGTCCTGGCTGTCTCTTCAGCATGGCAGGGTGCAATGTGACACTGGCCCCTTCTTCCTCAGAGGTACAATGGACAGTGTTAACTAAACTAGATTATATTTTTCTGATTGATCCAACTACTGCAAAGGTTACTGATCAATGCGATCATATATTGTTTTTAGCAGCTTAACCTTCCAAAATGAAAATCTGTACGTAAGACCAATAACTGTACATAATTGAAGATAAAAAGATTTTGTTAGTTAACACAAAATCAAAGTAGGGATGAGATCCAGCAGCAAGCTCCAGCACCATTATGCAGCAGGTTGTAGAAAGAAGACAGACAATACACATATGTATAAAGTGACATAGTAACACTTCAATTTTCATGGACTAAAAATGAGCATGGAGACAGAAAACAAGGGGCACGTGTGGGGTATATATGACATGCAGATCAATTAAAGAGGTGTTTTTAATAGTCTTAAAGTCAAGTAGGAATTGAATGGTTATACGAGCTAGGTGGAGGGTATTCCAGTGGTTGGGTACGAATGAGCAAACATAGCAAAGAATAAGTTAGTGATCATTGGTAACGATTTTCATCATGGATACTCTATATAAATGGCAGATTGCTCATCTTCTGAATATTCCCCAGGTGTCAGACTGGATTTGGAAACTCAAAAGCAGTAGTCCTGCACGTCTGTAGGAGGCACTGTGTCATTGCAATCTGTAAGTCACGAACAGAGCCGCATATAGGCGCCACCCCTGCGCGTTGACATTTTTTTCATAGGCTTTTGTCCGCGCCTACAGACACACAACCAATCAGCAAATTAATATGGTCAGTGTGCAGATCTCTAGATTAAGAACTTTTTAGATGAGAAGGAGTTCATTCCACTAAACAGGGAGAAAGGAGGGTGGTGAGGTATATGGGGTTAAACAGAGTATCCACCAGAGAGATCATTAAGATCTTCTTAGTGATGTGCATAGGTACCAACACAGAACCTCTTAGGTAGTGGGTTTGTGGAATGGCTCAGAACAAGAAGCACTGCAGGACTAGATGGGCAAAATGCTTATCCAAATTAACCTGACCGTCAACGCAATAGTGCTTCATGAACGTGTGTACTAAAGCCCACTTAAGAGTTTGACAGATGTCCAGGACAGGATCTCTGTGTGCCATTGCAGTAGTAGGAGCCTTGCCTAAAGTGGAACGAGCCCATAAACCTTCACGTGGCTACTTCTCAGCTAATGCATAGCATGTTATAATAATGGGTATGCTCGCTTTGCCACTGGATTCAACAAGCTAGCCTGGCTGATGAGGGATGTCACCCCGAAACCAGTCTCAGGATGCTTGTTTCCGATCCAGGGAAGACCTGGCCTGACAGTTCGGCTGGATTGTTCCCATAAGGAACAAGGTCAAGACTGATCTGCATATGGTTGGGTCAAAACTGGGGTAGCGAAGTGAGCTAAAGAACGATGATGGGCTCAAACCAGATCTGTGACTGGGGGTTAGTGTCTGGAAAGTTTCAGCGCTTTATCCATCATCTCCTTGTGTTTGCTTAAATGCAGGGGACTATCCAACCGAAGATAGTTCTTTTCTGCACTGCCTTGCCTTTCTTTGCCCTCAAGAATCCCACAAAGAGCTCATCATCCACTTGACTGTCCCTGGTGTGGTTAGAGTTGAAAACTAAGAGCTCTTTTAGGATCCACATGACAAATACTCACCTCTTCGATGAGAGGCGAGGTGGGGCAAAGAATGCTGGAATTGTGATACCATGTCTGACATAAAAAAGCGCCACTAAGAAGGGCAAGCTTGCAGCTCGTGTCCTTAACAGAATTTTGTCAGTTTTTCTTTTTGTGTATGACGGCAGGACTGAGAGAGCCTGAAGCTTGCTCACACAACAAGCTGACTTATTGTGACCACTTTCAGGGTCAAAGGTCAAATGGACAAAAGCGTACAGGCTCAAAATGGGCACACATTTAGAAGATCAGAACCAAGTCTAAGTTCCCCAATGGCATCAACAAAAAATTGGTTGAAAAATGTGTTCCAAACCTTTAGGAAATCTCATCACAATCGGTGATTTGAACAAGGGGTGATAGGGCAAAGGCAAAACAGCTGAAAGAGCCAACAAAGATCCTTTAAACCTGCCCACCATAATCCCTTGCTGGGCCAAACACAATACCTCTGACAGTTTGGCCTGTAGTGGGTCTGTGAAAAACTTGTTCCGGTGCATTGCAAAGATGAACTTTATGGAAGGGCACCTAGTTGCCAAAATAACATCAACAACCTTAGGCGGTAGATCAAATGGAAACAACTGCTGCTGTCCGTCTCCCTGGATTTAGGTGCAGGTTGCAGAGTGCTGGGTCCAAGACACTGCCCTGCTGGTGCGACAATAGACCCTCCAGAAGCAATAGCTTGATCAGAGCTCAGATGCTGATGCCCAGATGTACCACATTCTCCTGGCTGAATCCAGAGCCATTAAAATGACTTGGGTCTGGTCGTTTCTGATCTTCCTAACAAGCTGAGCCGGGAGAGGTAATGGTGGGAGGGCATACAGGAGACACAAGCTACCCTCTCAGCGGAATGTATCTTCAAGAGAGCCTTATTGGGATCACCAGCTTGCAAAAGTGTTTACATTACACATTCTTAGTGGTGGCAAAGAGATCGAGTCAGGGTTCTCCCCATTGTCGGAAGTTGTCCTGCACGCCCAGGTGTAACTATCACTTGTGATCTGCTAAATGTTGACAGTTCAGTTCGTCCACCCTGGCATCTAAAGATTCCACCAAGTGGTTCAAAACCAGAAAAAAATGCAATGACAAATAAGCCATTCCAAGAGTAGACCATCCTGGCACAAGACCCAAGCCCCAATCCACCCTGCTTGCTGTAGTATCACATGGCTGTGGTATTGTATGTGAGGACCTGTACCAGCCATCCTTTGATAGTTGGTAGGAAGGCCTTCAATGCCAAGTAGATCGCCCAAAACTAGCAGACTGACATGGAGCCAGTGTACTTCTGGAGACCAGAGTACTGTTATCGGCACCTCTGAGATGGCTTTCCCAACCTAGCAGGGATACTTCTGTCAGCAGCTGCTCACTGAGTGTTGTGTTAGTTGGCGTACCGCCCATCATAAATAGTTGTTTGCGGTATCGTCATGTCCCCCCTCTCCTTCTTTCTGATCACCCTGATGAAGGTGTGGCCTTAAATTTCTGGCATTAAACCGAAACGCGCGTTGGCGTGGTATTACCTGTCTGGATAAGATATATATATTGTGCCATCTGACTTCCCACGCTGTGTCTGGGAGCACTATCCGGACAGAAGAAATGGGTTACATCTGATCGTGGAAGATTGTTGGACCTGGCTGAATGAAGAGTGTTTGATGTATGTATGTTTGATTACGGAGTGTGTATGCTAGCTGGATATTTTGATGTGCAGAACTATCTGGTGTGGGAGATATGTCTTTCGGGGGAAAAAATAAAAATGATAAAATGTGATGTGTTGATCTTAATTACTGTTGTACTGTTTTACAAACAAACAATTTACTGAATCTCAAAGAGAAAAATTAAGAAATTATGAATCTAAGAAAAATAAAATGATTGTTGATAATTCTTTGGTCTAGTCCCTGGTGTCTGTGAGCTCTCATATGCATGGTTTAAAACAAGGACTCTTATCGAGCCTACATATTAAACTAAATAGGGCAGACCTTTATTTTGTGCTTTGAAAATTAGCAGCTGCTCAGCGTACATTATCTCTGAGCTTAACCCTCTTTGCACACTGCATACACTGGTTGTAAATTAAACAAAGCTGCCTTAGCTTTAACCGTCTTGAGTGAGGTAAGTGTGTGTGTGTGTCGGTGTGTAAGCTTCACTCTAAATGCACATGTAAAATCTGCTCTATCTGTGCGAGAGAAGATTGCTCTGCTGATGCTCATCTACTACTCTTGCACACGTATGCAAATGAATCCCTGTGGCATCATGTGCAGCACTTGCTCTGTATGCTTTGCTCACTCTTTTGCATAGAGTTCCTTCCCCTTGTATAATTTCTACTCCCTCGTTGTAGCCTGTTCTGCTACACCTGCTTTCCCTCCTTATACGTTCACTGATCCACACTTGTATCCTGAGCTTCCCCTGTCACTGAGATGCCTCCCGCAGCGCACTTACTTGCACCCTATGCTGTTCCCTCCCTTTTACCGATTCCGCTTTAACCCTGCTACTTTGCAGTTCCTGCTTTGCACCCTGAATAGTCCCCACTGTATCCTTCAAAGATTGCTCTTTGCACATTGATCTCTCATTGTATCAATTAAATCAATCAATCAGCATTTGTAGAGCGCTGTACTGTCATACCTTGGGGGGTTTCTGGGCTCTCGTGTGCGAGGTCTTTCAAAAAGCCAGGTCTTGAGGAAACAGTGGAAAGAGGAAAGAAATGAGTAGAAAACGGCAAAACAGAGGGCAGAAAAAAGAGTGAGCAGAAATGGCAAAACAGAGGGCAAAAAACGAGCAGAAAAGGCAAACAGGCACAGCATGATCAGCAGCAGTGCAGGTTTTCCAAACACAAACAGGTACAGAGTAGTTGGTATCAGTTCACATATAGAATAGGTGCAAAGTTACCATTCTGAGCAAGATTTTCTGTATATGAGAAATAAGCTTCAGCTACTGCTATTCACATTCATATCTTCTATGGAATCCCCAAGGAAGAACATATTTTGAGTATAAAAATGAACAAGCTTTTGCAATGCAATAGGTCTTGCATTCACGCAAGTTTGAGCTATTGGCATTGTAAATGACAATGCCTTTTATTTATGTTTTGGGTTTTAAAACAAATAAAAAGCATTGTCATTTACATTACTAATAGCTTAAACTCTCGCAAATGCAAGATCTATTGCATTGCATTAAAGGGCCTTTCCGACTGCTTGTTATATTGTAAATATCAGAGGAAGAGACCAGCCTGCGACATCTTCAACGTAGTGATAAATACTACAGTGAAGAAGATGTGTAAGTGTTGTAAATTACACAGACACATGTGTGAAGTGAGAGTTACATATGATCAGAGCTAGAAAACACTAAGAAAGTGCTTCAACACCTTTCGCTCTGTGATTACACTGTTGCGGATCAGGAGAAAGAGCAGGGGGGGGGGGGTATTTCCTGCCCTCTCGGTGATTTGAGTGTGCAGTGTGGCATTGCATAATGTCATTGCTATCTTTGGCCTAATAAAAAACACTCCAACTGTAGTAGGGCTCCCTGGCATCACCTCCTGGTGCAGGGCGTGCTTTATAGCAGGCATGGAGGGAGGGAGGGACGGTCTCGGCTGCAGCTCCGGGATCATACAGTGTCCCTACTATTACTAGAGAGCGAGAGGCACTGAGGTAGTGGTATTGGTGGTGCTGGTATTGGTGGTGGTGCTGGTATTGGTGGTATTCATAGTATTGGCGGTGGTATTGGGTTGGTGGTGGTGGTATTGGATTGGTGGTGGTGGTGGTGGTGGTATTGGTGGTGGTGGTGGTATTGGTGGTGGTGGTATTGGTGGTGGTGGTATTGGTGGTGGTGGTACTGGTTGTGGTGGTATTGGTGGTGGTGGTGGTATTGGCGGTGGTGGTGGTGGTGGTATTGGCGGTGGTGGTGGTATTGATGGTGGTGGTGGTGTTAATAAAACAGGCTTTTGAAAACAACCCATCAGGTGGCGTTAGTACAGAGGACATGTAATACAGATGTGCTGTTGTCAGCTTCAGCTCATTAGCACAGGATTATGTGCTACCTGGAATTCACATGACTTAATTCGCTAATCATTTCTAAATCCATTTTACTTGTGGGTTTGAAACAGACAAGATAATGCTGGTTTAAAGTGATTGAAAGCAGACGCCCGTTACGGGGGCGGCGGTGCTGCTTAAAACACACACAAGTGATTTCAGCTGAAGCAACACATGTCCGGCCAGCAGTAAGAGAAAATCAATAAGGTAAATAGTGCTTGCAGACTAAATAACAGGTACCGTGTAACAACTGAAGTAAAATGGCCAGTCACCTTGGGAGGGTACAAATGAAGACAAGGCTGTACTAAGGAGGGACTAACAAGTCTATTAACGAATCCGAAGGCAGCATGTACGAAAGACAATGACAAAAGCCTATGAAAAATATGGGAGGAGAGTGGGCACAGCTTCTCTCTCATACTCTACTATAGTAGTCTTGCTGAGCAAGCAGAGCATGTGCGCTGCCACCAGGCTCGACCTAACAATGTCCCTTGAACTAAAAGGGAACAAGAGCACAGCTCATCCTGTGATTTTTGTATACACACTTGTTGTGTTCAGTCGATCTGACTTGCCAGTGCTTGGCCTGGGAAAAGCTCTTTGTGTTTACTTGTGTATTTATCAGAGCATTGGTCATTTTCCTATTAAAGTTTTTAAGATGTGTTCTTTTTCTAAAGAGTGTTTGTAGTATGTAAAACGGTGCTGAATCGGTTTTCTCTCAAATATTAATTTAAGGGGTGTTGGGCTTGCTTCCTTTCTGGTTTTGTGTACCCTATAGGCGGTGCAGAGCCCACTTTCACTTGATTATTTATTTTACTGAAAATGTAAGTGAGCATTCTCAAGGAGAGACTCAGTTAGAAAAGCTAATACCATCATGGATCCTGAGGTTCCGTGGTTTTTGGGGCCGGACTCCATTTTGTTTTGCGTTGCTCAAGACGCCATTTTGTGTTGCCCTCACGTAGGCCTAGGTGGTAAACGAACGAACGAAGTTGCATGGGCCTCGCTGCTCATGTACATATTAACATGGCCCTTTTCGACTTACGAGTGAACTGCAAGACGCTGACCCGGTCACCTGAAACTGACCTTTTGCGAAGCCAGTTTCGTTAGCTGATAGTAATCTAGGAATCCAATCATTGTTCAGGATATCGTTAACTTTTAGTTTCTTGCAGATATCCTATCCTACTCTAAATCTGAATTACTCTTTCCTTTACGATTTTTCATTACATGGGTAGTGCTTTCAATTATGGGTTTGTCCGGCTTTTTGGTAATCGAATTTGGGACAGTCCTAATAATTAACTTGTGGGTTGGTACAATGTAAAGTGAGCTTTTTTTAATGTAATAATGTACTTAAAATGTGTTTCATTAGTCAGAATTTGCCGCAGTGGGTGTGCATTTGTAATGGGTTGAAACTGTCCATAAAAGAAGATGGCTCGCTCTACAAAAATTGAGCAGGTTCCTGAGTTGTGCTCCGTGTTGTATTGCTTGGTTCATTGCTACTAGCTGCAGCTAATAAATAGATCTCTGACGCCAACCAGAAGTATTCCGTGTCTCTGTATTACCAAGACAGGTGAATCCGAAGACTTCGGGTGTGTCCCTGGCACCGCTGGGTTCTAAGAAAACCGGGTTCTTCAGTTGGCGCTCAACGTGGGGCGACATCAAGCGGTACCGGTCCAAGCCTAAGGTTCGTGAGGAGCCACGTGAAGAAATTCTGGAGGAAGGCCGCCACTTCATTGACCCCTGCATGTCGACGTGGACCGAAGGTGTTTTCTGCGAGGCTTCCCGCTTTCCGACGGCTACGAAGGACTGCTGCCCTGACAGTCGCCCTGTCTTGGACCCTCGATAGATGCTTTGTAGAGCGAGACGATAGACGGTCTTCTGGTGGCGTGACAGATACCTTGGTAAGTGGGTCGCTCCCACGAATTTGTTTTGGTTCTTGGTTTGGTTCTTGGTATTGGTTTCATTCGGTCACTGCAGTAATCGAAGCCGAGGGGCTCGTATATTTGCGAGAGTATCGATAATTGAGAACCCCTTGAAGTTGAAAGCTAGATTAGTGAGCTATAAGATGCCTGGTCTTAGCAAACTTAGAAAATGGTTTAGCTGTGGTTGCAACAAGGATTCCCGACTAGAGGACTCGTGTCCGATACCTCCGACTTATGAGCTCTATTCAAAACACGGAGTGGGTCCTATTACTTATAATGAAGTATGGATCCGCTATACTAGGAAGGATGGTGTCTTAAGATGGCCCCAATATGGTAGTTTCGAATCAAATATTTTAGACAATCTGGAAGTAGCACTATTTAAGAAGAAAGCCCGGCCGGCAATGTTTGACTCTTTCGGCCTTTGGCGAAAGGAAGCCAAACAGAGAGAAATTAAACAAGCTAAGAGAGATAGGAAAGATAAGAATATGTCAATATTACAAGCTGCTAGGCAGTTTAAAGCAGACGAGGAAGATCGAGTGAGTGAAGTTTCAGATAGACAGCGTTGCATGGCCATAGATAAATGTTATCCGGCCTTGCCGTCTCCTCCTCCGAAAACGATTGAAGATCTTGAAAAAGATCCTTTGATCTCTCATTTGTTGAGATTGCCACCTCCTTATGTGCAGGGTGCTACTGCGCCTCTACTACCCCCGGTTGTTCCACCCTTTGTTGTTCAACCTCCTGCTGTTGTTCAGCCACCCGGTACTCCAAGGATAGTTTTACCTCCTCCTGTGCAACCCGCTCTAGGGTCGCCAGCCTTGCTACCAGCTTTGCCTCAAACTCCTTTGCCTTCTACTTCTGCATCTGGGACTCCTACTGTTCTTATTCCTACACCTTCTTTGCCTCAAAATACTTATTCCCCTGTTCTTATGTCTGCTTCTTCTCCTTCTGCTCGAAAACGAATGACAGAAACTGTTTCTAATTTGTTGTCTCCATTATTTGGGTCACTGAATATGACCCCTGTTTCGGAACGTAAGCAGAGTCGTAGTCAGCTTCCTAGTTCAGAGGAACGGGTTGTGTTGGATTTGTTGGCTCGTAGATGGATTATAAATGCCTCAAGGTATAGTTTGCCAGCGGTTATGGATGTTTTCTTTCAGTGGGAACCGCCTAAGCAAAGGTATGTTTTCAATGAGATGTGTACTTTTCTGCGTCAGGAATGGGAAGATAATGAGTTGGGTCCGATTCCACAGGATGTGCTCTAAGTTCAGTCAGATTTTGCTAAAGGGATGATAGTGGAATCTGATGTTACAGATGCCGTAGAGACGATACTGGCTTTTAGATCTAGACTTCCGTCTCAGACATTGTATGAACCGGATTCCTCTGTTAGAAGAAAAGCGAGACAGTATCCTATGAGAGAAGTTCCTCCTGTATGGAAGGAAGCAGGTCAGGCTAATGTAAATCAGGGTATTGTTGCCGCTCCGGCTAATTTTCAACGAGTATGGGTACATGTCCCTTGGAAGAGAGCAGAGGTCTTGGCTCTTAAGCAGACCTTACCTGATCCTCGTAAGAATCCGGCTGGTTACTACAAAGAGTTGTCCCAGACAGTAGATGCGTGTATAATGAATTAAGCCGATATCGACATGTTGATGGGTAATGTAGTTCCGCAACCTTTGTGGGCGAAGATTCGTCATGAGAATCATGCAGCAGAGTTAGGAGATACTTGGGCGAATATTGTTGCTACAGACGGTAGACAAGAGGGAGGTGCTAAACCTGAGCCTTTAGTTACGGAATTGCCAGGTAGAATTATTAATTTGATGAAGACGATGATGCCCGCATTACGAGTGAATTGGGATAAGTTAGAAACATGCAAGCAAAAGAAAAATGAGAGTGTGTCTGATTTCTTCACTAGGTTTGAAGAGACGTTTATCGATCATAGTGGTCAGGACATGAGTACGGAAGGTGGGCAAAGATTATTTGTGGACAAATTTGTCTTTAATTTATTTCCCGAACTATCGAACAAACTGAAGGACTCTGAGAGTTAATGGGCTGTTTCTTCATCGGGCCAGATATTGGGTACTTCCCAATATTATGAAAATAGGGATAAAGATGAGAAGGATAAAGCTGAGAAGAAAACGAAAGATTTAAAGACGAAAGTTCTTTTGCAGCAAGCTTATCCGACTCGTCAGAATCAGCCCCAGTCCCAGCAACCTCTACAGTTTCAAAGATTGTTACAGAATCCTGAGCCTTATGCTCAGCGATTCTATCCTGGTCCTAATCAGTGTGCTTACTGTAGGGAGGAAGGTCATTTCAAGAATAGTTGCCCAGCTTTGTTACAACGTGTGAATGGTGTGTCTGGTCAGAGAGGTCGTGGTGGTTTCCAGCAAGCTCGTAGAGGTAGGGGACATGGTGTGTTACCTCAGAATGAGCGTTCCTCTTCCCTTCAGAATTCTGCTAATTACTTTGACAGACAGAATGTTCCGACTGGTCAGTCTGCACAGTACTATGTTGATGATTATTATGTCGAGAGTTTGAGTGCTAGTTATAATGATAGCTAGGACAGCCATGGGCAAAGAGAGGGAGTAGTGTCAGTTCCAGTAGATCAGAGTGGACCGTATGTTGAAGTGACTACATCAGGTGTGGTACAACCTTTTCTTTTGGATACTGGTGCGACAAAGAGTTCTATTATGCACTCTAAACTCCCTGGCGCACCTTTGTCTGGATTGACCAATGTTTCTGTAGGATTTTCAGGCGCCCCAGTTTGTAACCCGATTTCTGATCCTTTGCCTCTTTCTATTGGCCCTTGTAAATTGGAGACTCCTCTTATTTTAATGACTGGTTGTAATGAGAATCTGTTGGGATTGGACTTGCTGAAAAGATTGTATGCGACATTACATTGTTCTCCTTCGGGAGTACACCTTACGTTAGGTAAAAGAGTGATTTCTCCAATGTATTTGTCTAAAGATTGTTTGCCACTGGAATTGCGTTCGCTTCCTGATACACTTTAAGCTACGGGTCCAAATGATGTTGGCCTATTGCAGATTCCACCGTATGTTGTTACGCTAAAATCGAATGCTAGACTGCCTCGTATCCCACAATACAAGATCTCGAGTGATGGTGAGAGAGCTCTTTTCGCGATTATCTATGATTTGGTTGAGAAGGGTGTGCTTGAGGAAACGAGAGGAAATGTGTGCAATAGCCCAGTTTTGCCTGTCCTTAAGCGTACTGATGCTTCTCAGCCACATGTGTACAGGTTTGTGATCGACCTTCGAGAAGTAAACAAGATTGTTGTGCCACAGTTTCCTGTTGTTCCTGATATTACTACTTTGTTGACTTTGATTCCAGCTTCGGCTGCTTGGTTTTCTGTTATCGACCTGAAGAATGCTTTCTTTAGCATTCCGATTGCCGAGGAGAGTAGAGATATTTTTGGATTCTCTTTAGGAAGACGAAGCTTCCGGTTTAAGAGAGCTCCCCAAGGTTATTGTGAAAGTCCCTCGATCTATAGTCAGGCGTTGAAAACTCAGCTTGATAGTCTTGTGTTGCCTTCTGGTGCTACTCTTATCCAGTATGTTGATGATCTGTTGGTTGCTGCTGATGATGAAGAGATTTGTAAAAAGGCTTCTTTTTCTTTGTTACGACATTTGTCTGACCTTCATCATAAAGTGTCACCTTCAAAGTTGCAGTATTGCCGACAAGAGGTAACCTACTTAGGTCATCTCTTGTCGAAGGAGGGAAGAAGATTGACCCCAGAACGAATTCAAGCGATTGCGCAAATGAGTGTGCCATCCACACAGAGAGTAGTGCGTGCTTTCCTAGGTATCACTTCGTATTGTAGACAGTGGATTCCTAATTTTTCCCTGCTAGCGAAACCTCTGTTGGCACTGACTCTTAAAGATACTCCGTATCCTCTTCCTTGGTCTGATGAATGTCAGAAAAGTTTTTCTGAATTACGTGATGCATTGTGTTCGGCTCCGGTGTTGGGTACTCTGGATTACAGTAAGCTTTTTACGTTGTATGTGCACGAGAAAGAAGGTTGTGCATTGTCAGTTTTGACACAGAGTTTTGGAGACAAGCAACGTCCATGTGCGTATTTTTCATCGACGTTAGATCCAGTAGCTAAAGCGTTGCCGAGTTGTTTGAGAGCTACAGCAGCAGCAGCTGTTTCTATCCGACAGTCTGCTGGTTTGGTATTGGTTAATACGTTGATCGTGATGATCCCACACGCAGTGGATACGTTGTTGAACAGGACAAAGACACAGCACATTCCTAGTGCACGTCTTTCAGGTTACGAGTTGACTCTGTTAGCTAGTCATGTACACATCAAGAGATGTAATGTGTTGAATCCAGCTACGCTGTTGCCGATCTCTACAGAGTCGGATGTTCAAGAACAGCATGATTGTTTTCTTCGTACAGAAGAAGAAACTAAGGCTAGAGTAGATCTTAAGGATACTCCCCTTTAGAATGTTGATGGTACGCTGTGGGTAGATGGTTCGTGTTTTAAACTTCCGAATGGTGAAACAACTGCAGCGTATGCGGTTACAACTTTACATACCGTTGTTGAGACAGCATGCATACCACAGAATTCTGCGCAAGCAGCAGAGTTGATTGTACTAACACGTGTGTGTGTATTGTCAGAAGGAAAGCGAGTGAATGTGTATACCGATAGTCAGTATGCGTTTAGTGTTGCTCACAGTTTTGGGCGTTTGTGGAGAGAACGAGGGTTCCTTACTTCCCATGGCACTAAAATACAGCATGGGCAGTTAGTGAATGAACTTTTGGAATCTCTCAATCTCCCAAAGCAGATTGCAATTGTGAAGTGTAGTGCGCATAAGAAAGTTGTGGATGATGTTGGTCGAGGGAATGCGTTTGCGGATGAAGTTGCGAAGGAAACAGCGAGAGACATGATGAGCCGTATGTATGTTGCAGGCCCTGCTAATTGGGTTATGGCTGGTGGAATGTGTGAAGACACAATAGAAAGTGTGAAGATGATTCAGGCTGAAGCTACAGAGAAAGAAGTGAGTGTTTGGAGAGAGACTACGGGTATGTTGGATTCTACAGGTTGTTGGATTGAGTTGTCGGAGCACCCACGATGGTTGTTGCCTGATGCGTATGTGCTCCCAGTGGCTCCAGTATGGCAGAATGCTGGAATTCCGAAATGTGCTGAGAATGTTGTGAAGCATTGCATGATTTGTCTGAAGTATAATCCTGGTAAGGGAACTCCAACTGGTCATTTTGCTCCTCCGACGTATCCGTTTGAGGTGATACAGCTGGACTATATTCACATGGAGAGATGCAACAATCTGAAATATGTTCTTGTGGTTGTTTGCGCCTTTTCTAGATGGATAGAGGCCTACCCCCTAAAGGATAATACTGCCTTGTCTACAGCCAAGGTTTTGCTGAGAGAGTACTTCCCTAGGTATGGATTGCCGAGAATTGTATGGTCGGACAATTGGAGTGAATTTGTGGGTCAAATCATGAAGAAGGTGCGTTCTGGATTGGGCATAAATCAAAAGTTCCATGCAGCGAATCACCCCCAGTCTGCTGGACTTGTTGAATGTTACAATGGTACGCTTAAGCTGAAATTAGCTAAGGTACAAGCGAGCACTGGTCTTACATGGCCGGATGCCTTGCCGTTGGCTCTTTTGTCAACACGGACGACTGTGCATTCTCGAGTGGGACTTAGTCCGTATGAAATACTTTTTGGTCGTCCAGCGAATGTTTGGGGTGTGCCTCGTCCGAAAGAATACAACAGTATTGAGTACCCTACGTTGGTGGATTACTTACATGACTTGACTGCTAAATTACGTGTTCTCCACCAACAGGTCTATGACAGTTTGCCGACAGCTACCTCAGATCCTGGACACTCCATCGAACCTGGACGCTATGTTTTGATTAAAAACTTCCAGCGCACAAAGAATTTGGAACCGAGATGGACTGGTCCTTTTTTGGTGTTGTTTATTACTAGAACCGCTGTTAGAGTAGCAGGCAAAAAAAACTGGGTGCATGCCACGCACTGTAAAAAAGTTCCTTTGCCTTTACCGTATGATCAGTGGGGGAGGGATGGTATAGCAGATTCCGAGTGTGAGCGAGTCCCTAGATTTGTTCCGTTTAGTGATGCTCATTTGACATGGACTCGTCAGAACGCGAGGATGATGATGTTCTGCAAGCTGCTGTGCCTCCTTATCTGAAGATTGACACGACGAATCCGGAACTTTTGTTCAAAGATCCTACGGTGCCTGATAAAGAACGCTACGATTTGAGACCAAGAAAGCTTGTACATATGGACAAATAAAAAAGTGAAATTGGAATTTTTTTTAGATAGTGAATTTTACACTTTGGCAGATCAAGAAACTTTTTTTGCTTTTTCCTTTTTCGAGTCACCATCCGGACTCCGCTGCAGGGTCACGGTAGGAAGTTCTTAAGGGGTGAACCGCGCAGTTGACACAAGGTCCGTGGTCCAGGGTTGTTAGTACGATCTTGGCGCACACTTAAGTGAAGAAGGTAATGACCGTGAGCAGCACGTTAGAGGATGGAGTTTATTGATTCTGACCAGAGTGTTAGGAAAGTAGATTCTAAAGTCCGAATATGTATATTGGTTCGTAGCAAATATTTTTTATTAATGTGTTTTCTAATGTTTTTGAATATTGCGTTAGTTTGTGTGGGTTGATTTTCTATGCCACACAACAGCCACTTACATCTACCTCCCAACCTACCCTTTCTTTTTCTACTGTTTCTCCACATGAGTTTCATACGTTAGCTGAACATGAACAAACACGAAGATCAGAATTTGTGAACAATTAGTTTATACAGATGTTACATCAGCATCAGTTAGTTGTAAATACCACGAATTGTTGGGTGTGTGGTCTTATGCCACATACGATAGATAAGGGAATACCATACTTGGTTTTGCCTTTTTCGCCTAATGGTTCCGTATGGGCACTCCAGTCGATGTTTATTTATGCGAATGAAGCATCCCCTGTGCATTCTGTTAAGGATAATGTGAGTAACAATGCTTTGATACGGGGAATAGTCGATATGATTAGAGATATCGACGCGTATAATGCTATCCCGAAGATGAAGTCCGAGCATATGTTGGTTGGAACAAGACAAGTTATAGGATTAGTCTGACGGAGAAAGAGAGACAGAAAAGGTCTCCTCCTATTTAGATTGTACCCCACCGAGGTTATCTTTGTTTGCAAGGCAATGGTCAGAATCCGAGAGCTCAGCTTGGTAAGAGTGTGTGTGTTCACACATACGTTTATACGTCCCAGAAATCTCCTCCGTTCGTGCCAGCCAAAGGCACGTATTTTGTTTGTAATGACAGAGCATATACATGGTTGCCGTCTGATTTTTCAGGCACATGTTATATGGCGTTTTTGCTTCGCCCTACGTATACAGCTGCTTTCGATTATCATAAGACGAGATTTGGTAGAGGTGTTATTAATGCGGAAGACACTGCCGCACAAGAAGTTGGAGACTTCTTTAAGGGTTTTCTGCCCTTTTGGGGTCCTATGGCTAATAGTAGGACTATTCGACAGCTTACGAGAGTGGTCGAGGCAACTATTAATGACAGTGCAGGTGCACTTAGTAATATTACTGCGGAGCTTCAAGCGGATCGCCTTATGACATTAC
The DNA here is from genome assembly GCF_964261635.1 of Lissotriton helveticus. NCBI lineage: Eukaryota > Metazoa > Chordata > Amphibia > Caudata > Salamandridae > Lissotriton > Lissotriton helveticus. The sequence goes on along the minus strand of NC_136060.1, from coordinate 343,678,648 downwards.
AGAATCGCTTTGTTTTAGATATTATACTAGCAGATAGAGGTGGGGTATGTAAATTGATTGGATCTAGTTGCTGCGTTTTCATACCAGATAATGCCCCGACAGTGTACCAAGCCATCTTGAGGTTACATAAGTCTGCTGAGTCTATACATGTAGACGAAGGTAATTGGTCGTTGACGGGATGGTTTTGGGAACTGCTGTCCAAATGGGGATGGAAGATTCTGATGTTTTTTGGTATGGCTTTAGCAATCCTTTTCTCGTGTTGCTTATGCATCCAGTGTGGTCCCGCCATTTGTGGCCTTCGTGCTACGATCTGTGTGAGACCTACCTCGAGAGAAGTGAAAGAAAGTAAGATGATGTTACAGCAACACCTTGATGATCTGATGAGAATAGATATAGACCTGGATTCAGATTGACGTGAGTTTGGGTTATTGCCTACGTAATGGCAAAAGGAGGGTCTGAGGTTCCGTGGTTTTTGGGACCGGGCTCCATTTTGTTTTGCGTTGCTCAAGACACCATTTTGTGTTGCCCTCACGTAGGCCTAGGTGGTAAACGAACGAACGAAGTTGCATGGGCCTCGCTGCTCATATACATATTAACATGGCCCTTTTCGACTTACGAGTGAACTGCAAGACGCTGACCCGGTCACCTGAAACTGACCTTTTGCGAAGCCAGTTTCGTTAGCTGATAGTAATCTAGGAATCCAATCATTGTTCAGGATATTGTTAAGTTTTAGTTTCTTGCACATATCCTATCCTACTCTACATCTGAATTACTCTTTCCTTTACGATTTTTCATTACATGGGTAGTGCTTTCAATTATGGGTTTGTCCGGCTTTTTGGTAATCGAATTTGGGACAGTCCTAATAATTAACTAGTGGGTTGGTACAATGTAAAGTGAGCTTTTTTTTAATGTAATAATGTACATAAAATGTGTTTCATTGGTCAGAATTTGCCGCAGTGGGTGTGCATTTGTAATGGGTTGAAATTGTCCGTAAAAGAAGATGTCTCGCTCTACAAAAATTGAGCAGGTTCCTGAGTTGTACACCGTGTTGTATTGCTTGGTTCATTGCTACTAGCTGCAGCTAATAAATTGATCTCTGACGCCAACCAGAAGTATTCTGTGTCTCTGTATTACCAAGACAGGTGAATCCGAAGACTTCGGGTGTGTCCCTGGCACCGCTGGGTTCTAAGAAAACCCGGTTCTTCAATCGTCCTCCACAAAGTGTTGTCAGGCTTAGGATTCACCTCCTGTTTGATGTTCTGCATCTAAGGGTTTGATGAAGGATGTTCTGCTGCTACCTTAAGACTCTATTTGGCGCCTGTTGGACTTGGCCCTTTGTGGCTAAAGTTCCTTAAACTTTTTGTCTTCCTCCTAGACCTTTATCTGACATTATGTTACCAACTTGAATGCTTTGGGCACTTTGCCACTGCAGATCAGTGTCAAAGTGCAAGTGTTCCCTGTATAAAGTGTTATGGTAATTGGTTGTCCATAATTGGTATGTTTTCCTTACTAGTAAAGTCCCTAGTAAAGTGCACTATGTGTGCCAAGGCTGGTAATTCAAATGATACTCGTGGGCCTGCAGCACTAATTGTGCCACCCACACAATTAGCCCTAAAGAGAGAACTCTGGACTGCCACTGTGGTGCCTGCGCTCAGTTTGCTAACTGCCATGTTGTCCTGACAAGTGCACCTACTTGCCAGGCCTTATCCTTCCCTTTCCATGCACATCAGACACCCATATGGTAGGTCCAGGGTACCCCCCCTGGGCAGGGTGCAGTGTCTGTGAAAGGTAGGACATGGACTGAGGTGTGTACCATTTCCTGACAGTGAAATACTCTCCATTTCGTTTTTCACTGTTGCAAGGCCATCTTGCCCATAGGACAGACTGGGGAAGACTGTGTAATATGCTTCCAGACTATCTTCCCATAGGGTTAAGATGGAGAGGTGAAGTTTAGTGTGCCTGAACTCACAAGTTAATAACACATCTTTTTGTGAAGGTGGTTTTTGCATTGTTTGTTTAGAAACCACGATTTTAGAAGTGGCTGGTTTCTCTGTTCTAACAATTCTGTGTGTCTCTTCCTGGTTGTGGATTGACTGTCTGGATTTGAATATGATAGATCAGGGAAATTTCTTGACCCAGGGGAGGAGGTGAGACAGCAACAGGCTGACCTGCATCAGGAGTGTAGGGGGAGGAGTAGCCCCTAGAGGTGAAGAGGCCTGGGCTACTGCCATAAAAGAATGGCTCCACCTCCTGTTGAATGATTGAGGAACCAGACCCCCACTAATCAAAGGAAGGTGGTGTCACTGGCAGGGAGAAAGCCAGAACTGGTTTGGACAGGGTTCTGTGCCCCCCTGAACATAAAGACTTCAAAGACATCTAGGGGTATAACTATGAGAGTTGAAACCCCTCAACGTTGGACTGATCAAGACTGAAAAGGATTGAAACTACTTCGTGGTCAAGAAGAACGTTTGCCAAGGAAGAACAGCTGAAGAGACTGACCCTTGCTGTGTGTTCTGGGGCTGGGCTGCAGTTTGCTGATTTAACTAAGGAGAGGCTAAGGGACTTTGCTATGTGCTGTGTCCCCCTGCTTGAAAGGACTTTGCTGAGTGCTGTGTTCCTCGGGGCCTTGTCCCTAAGGCCCTGAGGAGAGCTGGCTCGCTGTTGTGGAAACTCAGGAATATCAAAGTTTCCAAGTATGTCTCAGCGGAGCCGTGTGCGTTTGCTTTTTGCAGCGCGAGACCTTCAGAAGCAGTGCCCCTGGATTGTGTGGCAGAAACCCGACCGAGTCTCAGCGACGTGTTGTGAGTGTGCAGCTTGAGACTGCCGTTTGGGCCATGTTGCTGGTTGGAAAGTGTCCCATGACTGCAGTGCCCCCGCAGTGTGAATCATCGTCCACGCTGCTGTGAAAAGTTGTTTGTGGCCCGAGCTGTCATCGTCACGGAGGTTGAGGATCAAGATCGATGCCGCTGGCCCGAGCAGCAACGTGCTGAAGGATTTCGTAAAGCTAAGAAAGTCGTGAAGGAACCGTGATCGTTGTTCGCAAGAGGAATCTTCCGAGGATCGTCAGCAACGGAGAAGGCAGCGCCGAAACCTGTTCGGCTACAGCGTCGCCTTGAATCGGAGCTGAGTCGTCATCGGGAGCGCCCCGCAGGACGTCCAACGAGCGGGGAGAGAGAAAGAGCGCATCCCAAGTAAGGCTAGGACTCCGGTCGAGAGCCGCAAGCGTCTGTGGCCTGGGGAGGCGCGCAGGAGGAATACAGGAGTGCTCCCGTCTCTATCCTGCTGCATCGGGCTAGACGGGCTGAGTCCTTGAGCGGCCCAGACCTGCCCGGCAGAACCGGGGCCGCCCTCAGAAGTTCAGGACTGTTGTCTGTGGTTGGGGACTAGTGGTGCTTGTGCTCATCACGTCGATTGGCCTGGTATTATTCCTGCATTACGAACTGCCTGATTACTTGCATTGAGGATTGCATTATTCTTACATTACAAACTGCATTAGTCTGACAATACGAACTGCATTACGAACTGCAAAGCATTGCATTAGGACTGCATTTGAACATCGTGAACTGCTCATTAATACCGCAAGAACCTACAAGTGTTTGCTGGCCGAATACCAGGCAAAGTGAAATATTACGAATACGCATATATTGGTTTTTTATCGTTTGGTCTTACCGTATTTTTCTTCTTGATAAAGATACCGCTATTTTCATACATCAGTGTGGTGTCCATTTGTGGTGTTATCACTGTTTCACTGGGAGTGTGGTTGCAAATACTTTACACATTGCCTTGAAGATAAGCCTGGCTGCTCGTGCCAAGCGACCAGGGGGTGAGCAGGGGTTATCAAAGAGGGTTTCCCTCCTTTCCCTGACTAGAAGCAAGGGTCCCTATTTGGACTAAGGTAACTGCCTCAGCCAACTAGAGACCCCCAGTTCTAACAGCGTCCATCAAAGCATTTAAATCTCCTTAAAAGTCATTGCCTGAAATTGAAGGTTGGATCTGCAGGTTTTTTAAAGGTGTTGACATCTTGAGACCTGAGAGTAGAATTTTGTTTCCAAATTGGGATCTTTTATTGGTTCTGGATTCTTTGAAAGTCGAACCTTTTGAATCTTTGGAGGCAGCGGCAGCCCAACTGAAGTTCCTCAACTTTAAGGTGTTTTTTAAGAGGTCATAGCGACTGCTAGGCGTCGTGATGAGTTAACATCTTTTTTATGCTGTCCTTCCTATCTTAGCTGTTTTGAAGGCTGTATAGTTTTAAGTTGGGTCCACAACTCATTCCAAAAGTAAGTTCTGCCTTACACAGATCGCAAGGGATTGTTCCTTCAGTTTTGCATTTTGACACTGATGATACACTGAATGTGGTGAAGGCAGTCAGTCTATTTGTTCAGATCTACCAATTTCAGAAAATGTGGTTGTTTGTAAAGTTTGTCAGGCAAATAAAGGTGCAAATGTTTTGTTTTTGACTTTGTCGATAGGTAAAGGAAGTGATTTCAGCAGCTTATGTTAAAGATGGTCTTTCGCATCTTGAAAATATTCAGGTACGATTAACTAGAGGTTTAGCTGCCTCTTGGGCTCAATGGGGAGGAATCTCCATGGCGGTTATCTGTACAGCACCCACCAGGGCAACTCAATCTACTTTTGTGGGACATTATAGATTAAATGTTGTTCAATGGTTAAAATTATCATTTGGTAATAGGGGTTTGAAAGCAACGAACGTTTGTTTTTGTAGGGCATTTTTCAGGTATTTTAAAGTGCTTTTGTTTAGCATGAAATCGGTCTTCTATGCTGATAATATTTCTGTCTAATTATTGCTAGGCTATGCCTGCAATTAGTAATATGGCGAGGAAAATGGATTGTAATGTTACTCTGATTCCACATTCCTTGCCCCATTACGCATGTTACCACCCTACTGGGTCGGGGTTGGAGTGCTTTTTACCACAGGATGGGTTGTGCAGTTATTCGCCTTTAGTAGCTAAAGGGGCAGTGTACTGCAAAAGAAATAAAAGAAAGACTGCTTGATACAAGTGTCTAGAGTGAGGCAGGGACTCACAAGTGCAATTAGCAATGGGAGGAGGAATATGGAATCGGAGTGATGTCGCTTTCTGGTAAATATTCTAAATATTAAAAATAATAGTGGCCAATTACATGGCACACAATGCAAACTGAGTACAGCTTATTAGCCAGCTCACAGGTACTTATTTATCTACCTTAAAAGGATAAAAAACTGGTTAAACAAGGATGGATACTTGTTTCCTGGAGGTCTCTCTGTGGTTCCAGTGTCCGTGTTTGCCGTCTCTGTAAGCACTAACAAATTAACAAAAAATACCTGCACTGGGTTCTAACAAAGACATCTGGTCACGTGCACTGATTTAAAGGAACTGCATGTGCCCGCATCATTCATTACTGCTACGTGTCAAATGTTTCACTGCACCTGACATTGTTTGCGTTCACATCTCGTCATAGAGTAAAGACAACAAGCATTGGTAATGTAATATATCTGGCAGTCTCCACAGCAGCTTTGGCAACGCTTCTTTTCTTATGATTTGTGTATACAACTTTACTTTTGGAAGAGCAGCGGAGCACTCGCCAATATATAAAACAAGCATTTGCAATAGAATAGGTCTCCAATTTACGTGAGACCTATTGCATTGCAATTGGTGGGCACCTTGGCATCATGGGCAACGGGAGGAAGGGCAGGGGGGGAGGCACGGACATTGGTAAGGAGGGAGGGAAGGAGGGAAGGAGGGAGAAGGCACGGACAACGGGAGGGCGAGCGGAGGAGGAGAAGGCACAAAGCTGAGTGACGCTAAGTTTGCAGAAAGGAAATAGTACTTGCCCCGTGTAGCAACCAAATAAAGGGGCAAGTAGCCATGGGAGGATACAAATGACGACACAGCAGTACTAAGGAGGGACCAACAGGCCTCATAATGAATCAGAAGACAGCATCTACAAAGGACAAAAACACAAGCCAATGAAAAATAAGGGCGGGGGAAGTGGGCAAAGCTTCTCTCCGTACTCAACTACCACAGCTCTTCGCAGAGCAGCACTTGCAAGCTGGCCTACGCTCGACCTAAAAAGGATGTGGCAAAATTATGGTTTGGATTGTCGTTCACCAATTTCAGTGCTGCAAACATGAAACAATATAACCTTTATAAATCATATTTACTTACCCTGGCAACTGTGTTAATCACGTAAGGCTTGTATGGCCTTTTTTGCATTTGATATCCATTATTATCGGTGTATATCACCATGTTGGTCTTTAAATCTGTGCTTGTTCGCAAAATTGCTTCTCGATTGAGCTCCAAGGGCCCTACTTTATATTCTTGCTCTATGCGGTGACAAAGCAATGTCATGTCATAGCCATCAGGCACATTGTAGATTCTGGAATATACAGCATAGAGATAGTCCTGCTCATCTGGATTACTGAAAAAAAAGGAAAAAGAACTATCAATTAATTCATTATCTACAATGGTTTTGTCATATAGATGTATAGTTATGTAATTAAGAAGAACAATTTACAAGGTAAGGGCTCTTACATCTCAGAAGAAATCAACAGTCAATGTACATGATAGTATATCACATGAGTTGTAATATTTAGGTTTGTCTAGTGACACAACGTGTGAGTAGAATATGTTTGATCAGTGGTCAACGATTTGATTCACATATTCTACGATTTCTCTAGGGGCAGCTCCACAATTCAAACATACGCTATCACTTGAAATAAGCAACATATTAGGAATCACATCACATTGATCCTAATTGTCACCACAGAAAGTCATCTTTTAGCAGGTAGTACCAAATGTTCTCACCAATTTTCCGAAAAGGCATCCAAAGAGGTCTTCAAGAAGAATTTTATTTATTCTATGTCCGACATTGTCACTCTTTATCCATGTTATCCATGTTATACTGTAAAGGCCTGCCACTCTTTACTCATACAATGGGCCTAACACCCCCCCAAAAAATTGTAAATCTCAAGATGTGTGTAATACCCCTACACAGTGATATATACCTTTCCACCCAATTCAAAAAATATTTAGGCACATGCAAGTGAAAAGCACAATTTATAAAGCGGTTTAGTACTGCACATATTTTCCGTAGTTCTTTTTGTGCAGAATCTCCAAACTGCAGAAATGTTCGATGCATAGGCTTGGCAAACTTCAATACCAGAACAAGTACCTTCCCTTTAGTAATGCTCTTTATGGTGGAGACTCTACCTAACTGAAGATTCCTCACCTTAGATTATTCCCAAGGTGCTAGACTGGATCCAGAGATTTTTGGTAAAAGTACTGCCCCTGCACGCTGCTATCTGCAGTCATGTGGTCCTGCATTAACGCCATACCGCCCTGGAAGTTATGGAGTTTACTATCCACACATTTAACAGTAAGGTAAGAAACTGTCTTGTAACTGTATTTGTAAGTACATTTTAAATGATTAAGTATACCATTGAGATGAATACCAAAGGGTGTGAGTGTATGTGAGGAACCCTCCCAGATGAAAAGGATATAATGGATGTACCTCTTAAAGACATCATTTTGTAGCCCTGAATAGTCGTGTTTTTAATGCTTTCGATTATTATATTGACCAGTCGTTTTTGTTCATTATGTCTTCCCTTTGGTACCAGTGAACAATGGAACTTTGCCTTTGAGATACCTGTTTTCCCAAAATGGTATTTTTTTGTATTTTCATTACCTGATTCTTTAATTTCCCAAAAAACATAGAGCAACTACAGATTGGGTATTATTCCAATATGTTTTCATTACGCAGTAATTACTGCCTCTTGAATCACATTAATCTGAAATGGCTCCAACGCATCCAGAACGCCTCCGCACGCCTGATCCTAGACACCCCCACGGCAGCCACATCACACCCCACCTGAGAGACCTGCACTGGCTCCGCGTCAGCAAGAGGATAACCTTCAAGCTCCTCACCCACGCACACTGAGCACTCTACAATACCGGACTAGCGTACCTCAACAGCCGACTCAGCTTCTACACCGCCACCCGCCAGCTCCGCTCTGCCGACCACGTCCTCGCCACTGTCCCCCGTATCCGAAGAGTGACCGGCGGCGGCGGCAGATCATTTTCCCACCTCGCCGCCAAGACATGGAACACCCTCCCGATCCGACTACGGCAGACCCAAGACCTACTGACCTTCAGAAGACTCCTCAAAACCTGGCTCTTCGAACAGTAGCAGCTCTCCACCAGCGCCTCGAGGCCCTCACGGGTAGGTTGTGCGCTTTACAAATGCTTGATTGATTGATTGAATCTTCTTCACAAAGTTTGCCTGACTGGAGCTGCTGGCCATGTTTTAAATAGATGATGAATGCTGCATGTGTACGAGTTTTTTTTCCCCAACTAACGCTCATGGTCTGTGCTGCAGGCATTCACTCTTTTCATCCTCCTGAGGCATCTGTTGACCGTGTGCTTGCACCACCAGAGCAGTTTCTAGCTACATGCTTAGTCTTGAGAGCACTTTCATTCTTCTTGGATGTCTGTGTGGTCCTTGATTTGCTTTACATTGTTGAATGCACTGCGAATTCCTCCATCATTTATAGTTTTGTTACACACTCTGCCTTGGAAGGATTCATTCTTGATGGATGCTGGTGAGCGCCTTCAGTTGCCTGACAGTGCTGACTGCAGTGCTAGCCTCTCCATCAATGATCCAAACACCATTAGCTGGGAATATGCTTTTGGCGATTTGAGCATTGTGCTTACCCCAGTATTGGAACTTTCATAGATTCCCATGCTTTTGTATCATTCCCCGTCGTCGGAATGGGAGTCTCGGTAACAAAAATACCATAGCTGTAGGTACAAAAGACAAAGGAAAAAGGCCTAGGCCTCATTCCCTTTTGTAGCATATCACCCTCTTTGTGTAAAAGAGACCAAACTTAGGCATCAGCCAATCAGAAGTTCCTCACCCCTTAGAACCTTCCTGAAGGAACCTCAGAGCCTCAGATTTTCTACCGCAGGTTGTGCTTAGGGAGTCTCCTTTGAGCTCTGCTCAACTTCTACTCTTCAAAGGAATTTCTTTAGGATTTTTTCTTCAGAATCTTTCAGATTCTCTTCAGGATTGTTAGCTGCCTTCCAGGATGTCTGAAATGGAGAAGAAAAAAGCCCTTTTCAAGCCATGTTCCACCTGTGGCAAGAAAAGGCTTTTTGTGGAGGATAAGCACTAAGACTGCATCTATTGCCTCTATCCTGACCACCAGGCTGCGGACTGCAAGATCTGTCGCACCTTTTCGACCAAGACCCTCCGGGACCGTGAGGGTAGACTTTTGACATGGCTCCAGAAACTGAAATCCAGGAAGGAGACTGTCTCTAGTGACAGTGAGGATGCAGCGTCGATGTCTTCCTCAAGAAGGTCAGTGAAGAGGGGTAGGGGTTCCCCTTCTCCGGAAAGATCTTCTAAGGCCTCAAAAAAGACCCCCAGTGAGTCTGAGAGCCTAGGTCCCAGCAAATCTCCTCACCAAGGTGAAAAGGAGTGGGTAGGACCTATTACGCCATCCAAAGGTGAGAAGACTGCCTCAGCCTTCAAGAAACATTCTTCCCAGTCTTCTGAGAGGAGTGCTAAGTCCTCGACGACGAAGACGTCGACGGCGGAGGTTCCGTCAACGAAGAAATCGAAATCGAAGTTGATATCGTCGACGAGGACGTCGACGGGGGTACCGTCGACGGCAGGTTCATCAGCGTCGACGGAAGACTTACCGACGACGAAGGCGTCGACGACGAAGACGGCGCCGACGACACAGCCGCCGACGAAAGTGCTGACGACTAAGGCACCGATGACGAAGGCGCCGAAAGTTACGGTGTCGCCGACGACGTCGACGGTGATGACGTCGATGAGGGCATCGACGACGACGACTTTGACGATGACGACAGCTGGAGCGTTAACAGTTTCCTCGTCGACGACTTCGACGACCCCGATCTCGTCGACCCATGTACAGCCGTCGACGACGGAAGCGTCGACTATTTTATCTTCTGAAAAAAGAATTACAATTTCTGTGACAAGAATCACGCCGGAGATGACTTCTCCGATGAGTGTGTCCCCCCTACTGCCAACCATGCTTTTTGAAGAAGGGGAGTCAGAGGAGGATGACCAGGACCCATACAGCTATGCCAATAGTCCCTCCCAACTTCTAGTCAAATGCCAGGAGACGGACTCTGAGGGCGAATACGACCACGAGGAGGTTGGTCATCATCAGACGGCCCAGTCACATCATCATTCTAGGCAGGATATGGTTAAGGTGCCATCTTCTTTTCTTCAAGATCTGCATAAGATGCTGCAGGACTACAAATCTAAGGCAAATAGGCCAGTTCAGGTCCGGACGGTGCCTGCTGCGCCTACAGTGATTTCGGCCTCCCCAGTGACGCCAACTTTACCGGCTCAGGTTTCTCCTCAGCCTCAAACATCCTTCCAACAGGATTCCTCCGGGCTGCAAGAGGCCCATGATGATTCCTCGGATGAGAATCAGCAGTCGGATCATGACTCTATTCCTAATACTGAATATGATGAATATATAATTGCTGATCCCTCATCACCAGTTCCGGATCCGGCGGATTCCCCGCCAGCGGACATTGGGGGCTTCCATCAGTTGATGGAGAGAGCAGCTGGCAGATTCAAATTGGCCATGCCTAAGGTTACTACGGATTGTTTCCTATATGATTTCAAGGGGACAAGGATTCTATTCCAGGTTCTTCCTGGTGAGGAAGACGCTAGAGAAATGGCGCCCCATTTTAGACCTCAGGGAGCTAAATACCTATCTCATCTCCCTGTCCTTCCGGATGGTCTCTCTCCAGGACATCTTGAAGCTCATCAATCCGGGGGATTTCATGGCCACGCTCGATCTCGAGGATGCGTATTTCCACGTTCCGATTCACCCAGCACACAGAAGGTTTCTGCGATTCACAGTAGCCAAGAGCCATTTTCAGTTCAGGGTTTTACCCTTTGGACTCCTCTCAGCCCCGATAATTTGTACAAAGGTGCTGGCGCCAGTAGCAGCTTTCCTGCGAAGGAACCATTTCCAAGTCTTCCCCTACCTGGACGACTGGTTGCTGAAAGCTCCGTCCAGGGAGGCAGCGCTGGAGGCTGTTCAAGCTTGTACGAATTAGTTTCAGAATCTGGGCCTCACTCTGAACAACGAGAAGTCCTCCCTGGTCCCATCCAGAAAGGCTTGCTTCCTGGGAGCCATATTGGATTCCAAGCTCACAAGAGCCTTCCCTACTCTGGAAAGGAGGGAGAAATTACAGGCCCTGGCTCGGGACTTACGAGCAAGAAGGTGTCTTTCAGTACGCCGCTACAAATCTCTACTGGGGGTGATTTCATCGTGTATTCCCCTGATTCCCCATTGCAGACTAAGAATGCGTCTTCTGCAGGAGCAACTAGACAACCAGTGGCAACAGGTCCACGGTTCATTCGAGGACAAGGTGACGGTCACTCCAATGATGAAAGAAGCAGCCTTATGGTGGACAGATCAAGAAAACTCGTCCCAAGGTCTATCCTTCGTAAGCGAGCCGTCTCCACAAGTAGTGACTACGGACGCGTCATTGGAGGGTTGGGGAGCAGACCTGCATGTCAGCGGTCATTGGTCGCCCCAGGAGAAACGTCTCCACATCAACCTTTTAGAGCTAAGGGCGATAAGACTGGCTCTGCAAGCTTTTCTTCCTCGCCTGGAAGGTTTGCAAGTGCTTATCAGGACGGACAACACCACGGCCATGCACAATGTGAACAAGGAAGGAGGAACCAGATCTCGTCCATTGTCGCAAGAAGCTCAACAGATCTGGGAATGGGCGATCGTTCAGGGGATATCGCTGAAGGCAGAACACTTGCGAGGGGTCCTAAACGAAAACGCCGACAGACTGAACAGGTCATCCTCAGTCAGCCACGAATGTGAATTGAATCAGAGAGTTTTTGAGGAGGTCTTCAGCCAGTGGGGCAGACCGGAGATCGATATTTTTGCCACTCCGAACAACAAGAAATGCCGGTCTTATGCAAGCAGGCTTCACCATCGAGGTTCTCTGGGGAGTGCGCTTTCGATAGCATGGTCGAGGACATTTGTCTACGCCTTTCCCCCCATACCTCTGATCCCACGGCTCATCAGGAAGATCAAGGTGGAGCCGTGCAGGATGATCCTGATAGCCCCGGCTTGGCCAAGGCAGTTCTGGTACACGGAACTCCATCTGTTGTCAATAGCCCCTCCTCTTACTTTGAGGGTTCTGCCAGATCTTCTCACAATGTCCGACGGACAAGTTTGGCACCCAGATCCACAGTCGTTACACCTGACTGCATGGCTCCTGAGCAGCGAGAGTTTATGAACCTTCCCTGATCAAGAGAGATTAAGGAGGTTCTTTCCCAGGCAAGGGCTCCTTCAACGAACAGGACTTACCGTCTTAAGTGGAAAAGATTTTGTTGCTGGTGTAGGAAAGAAAGCATTGATCCTTTCACTTCCAAGCCTCATCAGCTCCTACCTTATCTGCTGTCCTTGGCTAAGTCGGGACTAGCCCATTCATCGATTAAGGTCCATTTGGCTGCAATATCAAGGTTCAGAAGGACTGGGTCTGGTCCTTCCTTGTGGTCTTCCAGAATTGTCAAGCAATTTCTTAAGGGCTTGTTTAGAGTCTATCCACCAGTGAGACCGCCTCCTCCTACATGGCATCTAAATCTAGTCCTTTCGCAACTCATGAAGGGCCCATTTGAACCAATCCATCGTTCTGACTTGAAATACCTTTCATGGAAATTGGCTCTCCTCCTCGCTCTCACGTCGGCTAGGCGTGTTGGAGAATTGCAGGCCTTGACCATCCAAGAACCTTTCCTTCAATTCAAGAGAAACGCTGTAATCATGAGAACTAATCCTAGGTTTATGCCTAAGGTTCCCTCGGACTTTCACTTGAATGAGCCAGTCATTCTGAAGGCGTTCTTTCCTCAACTGGCTACGCCAACAGAAAGAGCAATGCATTCGCTAGATGTACAACGGTGCTTGAAATTCTATTTGGAACGTACTAAGGGTTTTCGAAAATCCTCACAGTTATTTGTTGCCTTCGGGGGTCCAAGCAAGGGCCTTCCGCTATCCAAACAGGGTGTTTCAAGATGGATCACGAGTGCCATTCTGCATTGTCACACTGCTGCAGGAAAACCTCTCACTGGAAAGATTCGAGCACATTCCACAAGATCTGTGGCTTCTTCAGCAGCCCTCTTCGCGGGGGTACAGATTAAAGACATTTGCAGAGCTGCTACCTGGAGCAGCGTTCACACCTTTACCAAGCATTACTGCTTGGAGTCCTTGCAACAGGATGATGTGGCAGTAGGACAAGCTGTCCTGAGGAACCTCTTCCAATGATTGGTGAACTTTCCTTTCTATCCCACCTTCCGTATTTCACATTTTGTATCTTTATGTCATGTTGCCTATTGCTATAATTTTATGATGCAAAATGTGGTTTTGTTGCTAACTGCTTACTACTTTGATACAAAAGCATGGGAATCTATGAAAGTTCCAATACTGGGGTAAGAAAACAAGTTACTTACCTGTAACTTTGGTTCCCCAGTATTGGTAACTTTCATAGATTCCCATGCGCCCACCCACCTCCCCGAGGAAAGCTCAGCCTACAACAGATATGGCGTCTAAGTACACAACGGCTACGAAAATCTGAGGCTCTGAGGTTCCTTCAGGAAGGTTCTAAGGGGTGAGGCACTTCTGATTGGCTGATGCCTAAGTTTGGTCTCTTTTACACAAAGAGGGTGATATGCTACAAAAGGGAATGAGGCCTAGGCCTTTTTCCTTTGTCTTTTGTACCTACAGCTATTGTATTTTTGTTACCGAGACTCCCATTCCGACGACGGGGAATGATACAAAAGCATGGGAATCTATGAAAGTTACCAATACTGGGGAACCAAAGTTACAGGTAAGTAACTTGTTTTCTTCATCATTCACAATACTAACTTCTATTGTTCTGTCAATAATGCTGAGGCAACACATCAACTAGAGAGGACCTGGGTAAGTGTTGTACCAAATTGTTTCCTAGAATCTTACTGACCCCAGATAATAATCCATCCTTCTATAATCTATTGTTTATTTTCTACTAATAACAAGTTCTGCCTCTTGTTCTTCTCATCCTTGGTGCAGTGAGTACTATATTTCGGTTTTCATATTCAAATTCAAATTTGCACCTCCACATTTCTCTAAGATCTCCAACACCTCTTTTTTACAGCTCGGCTTATAATCTGTGAGTAGCCTTACAATTTACATTGGGGTATGGCAACTTTGCACCATTTGGGGTTGGTTTGCATACGTTAAGGAGTGACAAACTACCCAATTTTGCAAGTGTCATCCATGTAAATCGATGGTACTAGCCTCAATACTCCTTCATTACCTAATTATTGTTCTCATCTAAGACATGTTCCAGGTGTCCCACAATTAGGTGAGTTCTGATGAAGATCTTTTATCTTGCAGACAAGGACGCAAGGCTGTTGACATCACAACAAAAAAAGCCCATTTACACTGAATAAAAGAGATTACGCGGAAATGGACTGAATATGGTGCCCAGCTCATAAACATTGTGTTTCTTGTTTTTTTGTTTTATGTTTACACACTTTTCTACTCACTTGTTATTATTTATCTTGTTTGAGCATAAGGGAAACGGAGCACTTGTTCTTTAATATATAATAATTTGTTTTACTATAACTGTGAAATTAAAACTCTTTGATAACTAAGAGGCTAACATCATTGTTTGCAGGACCGAACTGGCCTAGAAGACAACCAAACAGTGCCCCTGCTGCTGGTCTGATAGGACAGTTGTGGACTGGATTTTTGGCTGTTTTTGGGACTGTTTTATGATTTGGTGTGCCGCTTTCTCATGTTGATTTCTCTCCTATTACCAAAAAACATTGCCTGGAGCAAGTACAAATGCATACACTCTCCCATAACTTGAAAAACACCTATACAGCATTTCCTTACAAGTTCATAAATGCCCAGAAGCTGTAAATGTGGACCACCTTTTTTATCTATCTGACTCGCTAATGGGTGCTACTTTTAATTTGGGTCCCGGGCCTATTTTCTGTCCCATCCCAAA
This sequence comes from Lissotriton helveticus, assembly GCF_964261635.1. Taxonomy (NCBI): domain Eukaryota; kingdom Metazoa; phylum Chordata; class Amphibia; order Caudata; family Salamandridae; genus Lissotriton; species Lissotriton helveticus. The sequence goes on along the minus strand of NC_136060.1, from coordinate 343,663,592 downwards.
CCTGATTTTTTATGACCATAAACAGTCACTGTCTTGTCTAACTTGCTATGCTCTGTAAATAATGGTGTTTTTCAAATGAGTCCCAGAGAACAACCGGTCTTCAATAATTGGACCTGGCTGTTAAGGCAATATTGCTTCATGAACCTATGCATTGACGCCCACGTTGCGGACTGACAGACGTCAAGAACAGACCCTTCACGTGCCTTGGTCCTGGCGGAATGGGCTTGCAGACCTTCCAGAGACTGCTTCTTGGCCAGTGCTTAGCAGATCGTAATGCAGAGGACTTTCCACTTCAAAAAGGTAATCTTCTACACCACTTTCCCTCTCTTTGCTTCAGAAAAACTCACAAAACACTGATCTTCCACTTGGTGGTTCTTCGTAGATCAATGTAAAAGAAGACACCCCTTCTTGAGTCCAACCGATGGAGTCTCTCCTCCTCTTTTGGGGGCTGAGGGGACCAGAGAACACTGGAAGAGTGATCGATTACCCAGCGTGGAAGGGAGCGTGGAAGGGAGCCAAGGCTTTTTGTAGGAAGACTGCCTGAGTCCTCAGCATCATGTTGTCGAGGAAGAAGTTAGTGTATAGCAGTTGCAGTGAAAGTGCCTGAAGTTCACTCATGTGACACACTGATGGAACTGCAATGAGGAAGACAGTCTTCAAGGTCAGGAGATGCAGCGAGCAGCTATGCACTGATTTTAAGGGAGGAAACCTAAGACATACCAAGACCAAGTTAAGGTCTCACCATGGAATCACAAATAGCTTGGAAAGAACTGTGAGTGTCAAAGTCAACACCTTTATAAATCTCATCACAAAAGGTGATTTGAACAAGGACAGTTGGTCCAGCAACATAGATAGCCCGAAAAGGACAGACAAATAACTTTTTATAGTGCCCACTGCAATGTCATGCTGGGCTAAAGGCAAAACAAATGAAAAGGACATTCAACAGCTTCATCTGTATAGGGTCAGTGTTGTGAACACCTCACCAGGCTACAAATTACTCCCAGAGCCTAGGATAAATGGATTGTGTTGAAGGGAGCCTGCCAGTAAGCATGACATTCAGCACTGCAGGTGGCACATCAAACCCAGCAAATCGCCACCACTCAATGTCCACGTATGACTGGGTAAATTATGTAGAATCTGGCCTGTTGCTGAGACTGGAGGTCCTGACGAAGTGATAGTCTGATAGGAGGACAGATGGTCATGGCCAGAAGCTCTGTGTACAACACTTTACCGGTCAAAACTGGAGTCATTAGGGGTTCTGATCTTCTTTAGAATTTGGGGCAGGGGAGGCTGTGTTGGGAAGGCATACAAGAATCCTGTTTTGCATTCCAGCTGGAATGCATCTCCTAATGAGTTTTCTTGCAGAAACCCCAAAGCGCAAAATTGTTGAGATTGTGTGTTCTCAACGGTGGTAGACAGATCTATCCAAAGTGCTCCCTACTGTTGGAAGACGTGCTGTGCCACCTCGTGATGCACATTTCACTGACCATCGATTCAGTGTAAATGGGTTTTGTTCAGCATTCTTCCTGGCTTGTCCGTATCCATAGCTAATATGTAAATCAATTTGCCGATATGTAAGACATTCCAGTGGCCTGCCCGAATTAAACTTTTAATGTGTACATTCAGTTTTTCTTCTTATTTGTCCTATTCGTATTTTTTTGCCATTGGATGGAAGCAGCGATGGGCGTGCCGTCTGTTTAAAGGAAACACACTGCATTTGTGTCGGAGGGTGGTGGGAGGGCGGAAGCAACTACGTGGAAGACCAAGGTTGGCCGGTGCTCCTTAGCCCTGAACAGAAGGGCGGTATCGGCTGCAGGAGCGTCTTAGGATGCAGCAAAGAAGAACGACAGTGGAGGGAACCAATGGCAAGTAGCAGGTGGAAATAAAGTGGGTTTGTTGACTACAAATGGTCTTGCAGACAGCGCAAGCGCACGGATGCTCGACCAAATAAAGACACTAAACGGAAGAAAATGCAAAAAGTATGTTCATGTAGTCGGCAAGGAAAGACTAGACAAAATAGCCAATCAAAGGCAAGTGTAAAACAACAAAACTACCAATAAAAAAGCTGGGAACTTAGGCCGTTAAGAATGCCATCTAATCATGAGCAAGGGTTAACCCGGTGGACTAACATATACAGTACTGACTGAAACAGATAGCTGGTGCGGTCTGTAGGGAGACGAAAAAATATGCCAGCATAGCAAAAATTCCACAGGGTTACTTGAACTTACATGCACTTCAATTTGCACCATGATAAAAGCTTGCAGAGCTAATGAACGTACATTTTAAAGATTTCTTTTCTGTGCTGTGCAACCCCCCATGGTAATTTGCTATTCAGATATATTCACACATTTAGGGCTGGTTTCACAAAGGTAAACTTGCACTTTTGTGCCAGCTTATGATAGTTTGCTATTCACAAAGGTATTTTACTATTAGTATCTTTACGACTGTGATGTCTGCATATAAAAAATATAAGACAGTCCTATCTTTTTATTAGACCTGGGTAGAGCTTGTGGAGGAATTCTGCAGAGTTACCAAAAAACAACGAAATTCCGCGTGCATGCGCAGTTCCAACTCTTTCGGCATGTCATCAGTTTCCCACTTTTCCAGCTTTCCACCACAAGGCTGCGTGCACGATGCCACCTCACCAATGTCCCAATAAAATACCTCTGCAAGTTTGCTCCCGTACAATGATGCACCCAAAAGATGTCTCTGCACAATGCCCATCACAAACCTGCGCATTGCCTCCATTTGTTATGCACATAGCAAAATAGGCTTGCACAATGCTTAATACAAAATTGCCCTCATCAGCCCACCTGTGCAGTGCCCCAGCACATTAATATCTACTGGTTACACAAGCTCAATTCTCCATCGCAAGTTAGGCACATTTCACCCCTCCATCATGTTACACATCGAATACCAATACCCCTGCAAAATACTCCAGCATCATGGTCCATCGCAAGAAACCAGCACCCTTCTCGTCGCCCCTTCACTAAGGCCAATGCACAAAACTCCTGTACAATACAATATAAAAAGTCCTATATGTTACTCCTGATATATACCTATGCACCATACCGATGCATAACAGCCATATGCACAACAGCTCTGAAATTACCCTTGGACATTGAACTCATACAGTGTGCCTTACCTTGAAGTGGCATGGGGCGATTCCCTCCACCTCCTGTCCCAGCAGGGTTTTGCAGCGCCCCTGGAAGAATCCCTGTGTTGGTGGGGGTCTGGCAACAGTGTGGAGGCCAAGAGGCTGCCAACCGGGTAAGTGTGCACTTAGTCAGGAGTGCAGACACTCTTAAGGGCACCAGCCCAACTCCGGCTATGTCGACAAAGGAGCCCTTGACCTTGGCCGTGGAGATCTCCCCACTGCAGCTCGGCGCAGTCGCTCATTTCTGTGTGTTAGGGGAGGCGGGACGTTTTTATTTAATAGGAAGTTACGCTATTTGAAAGTTGATGCTGTGCCTGGGGTCATCTTCAAACCAGGAAGCTGCTTAAACAACACTGTGCCTTCCCCTCAGCCCTCCTCCTGGAAACCGTGGGCTGCTGCAATAACTGATTCACTTCCGTGTTATAGGATGGTACAATGCCGATGATCGACCTTCATTTTACCCATGTTACAGTGAAGGCATGCTGTCTGATGACAGTCCTGCCAAGTAAGTGTCACTCATCAGAGATTAGTCTCAAGCAATTAAGGTGATTTTCCAGCATCTCAACTCCTAACCTAATTGCTCTCTGGCTCAGTTTTTTCATTTAGGACTAAGGGGGGCGTGGAAGGAGAAGGAGTGAGCGCACTGGTGAGCTCCACTCCACCGGCTGTGGGCGGAGTTTTTCATAACTCTGCGCTCTACACGGAGCTTGGAGTGTGCACCGCCCGCCCCGCCTTCTTTTTATGTGCGGAGACGCCACAGTCGTAAAGAAACTACTAGTAAAATACCTTTGTGAATAGCAAACCATCATAAGCTGACACAAAAGTGTACGTTTACTTTTGTGAATCAGGCCCTTAGTTTTTTGACATGTCAGTCTGAAAATCAGGATCATGCCCTTACCTGTAAAAATATTGCCTTATTTCAGTCACGAGTTTTCCAGCGACAATTTCCATTCCCACCGCTTGATAGGCCTGCACAGCTGATCCATTGGCAGTGAACATATAATTATCAGATATAGGCCCTTTACTTGTGTCGCCATTTACATGATACTCAAAAAACTCCTGAGTCAATCCGATGGTTCGGTTACTCGCTCTGGAAACAAACGTAAAGGAGAAAGATCACAAAATAATACAAGAAAATGCATCTTTAACACTTCATATCGCAAGACTCAAAACCTCTGAAACGCTTGATGGATAGAATGCAGAACAATGTCATACATTCACCCCAGTACAGAGATCTGGGCCTAAATCCATATTTTTTTTTGCTCACCATGCCATTCCAGTTTGAACCCAGCCATATGCAAATCAGTGTTGACCCTATACCCCATGAGAACAGTCCAGCTTGAACTTCCTGTCCAGGTCCTTCCTGGACTGGAAACAAGCATCCTAGAACTGGTTTCAGGGTTTCACACCTCATCAGCCAGGATAGCTTGACTCCAGTGGCATGGAGAGCACGGGACCCACGTCTGGGCACACCCGTCCCACTCAGGGTGACATATGCAAAAAGAACAATTGAAGGACAGAATGCAGAACAATGTCATACATTCACCCCAGTACAGAGATCTGGGCCTAAATCCATATTTTTTTTTGCTCACCATGCCATTCCAGTTTGAACCCAGCCATATGCAAATCAGTGTTGACCCTATACCCCATGAGAACAGTCCAGCTTGAACTTCCTGTCCAGGTCCTTCCTGGACTGGAAACAAGCATCCTAGAACTGGTTTCAGGGTTTCACACCTCATCAGCCAGGATAGCTTGACTCCAGTGGCATGGAGAGCCCGGGACCCACGTCTGGGCACACCCGTCCCACTCAGGGTGACATATGCAAAAAGAACAATTGATGGACAGAATGCAGAACAATGTCATACATTCACCCCAGTACAGAGATCTGGGCCTAAATTGCTTTGGAGGTGAGTTTCTGAAAAGTTTCTGCGCTCTGTCCATCATCTCCTTGTGTTTGCCTTGTTCGCCCTAAATTGGCAGGGTATGCCCAGACGTGGGTCCCTTGCTCACTTTGCCACTGGATGCAAGCTAGCCTGGCTGATGAGGGCTATTAGCCCGAAACCGGTTCCAGGATGCTTATTTTCGGTCCAGGGAAGACATGGCTTGGCAGTTCGGTCTGGACTGTTCCCACGAGGCACAGGGTCAAGACTGATTTGCATATAGCTGTGTCTGAACTGGGGTGGCGAAGTGAGCTAAAGAAAGATGATGGATTCAACCCAGATCTGTGACTGGAGGTGAGTGTCTGAAAAGTTTCAGCGCTCCGTCCATCATCTCCTTGTGTTTCCTAAATCTTGCACTTAAAGAAAAACTCCTGACCACTTTAATTACTGCTTTATATATTCCAGGATATTGAGGATTATATATGTATAGCAAAGAGTGATTATTAAAAATCAAGCATGAGGTGATTAAACACACGGGTCCTTATGAAAAAACTGTTTTTGCGCAATCACTAAACAAGCACTCCTACAATGCAAAAAAAATAAATAATATTTTTGGAAGTGGCTATTTACGCAGCTGCCCGCCAAATCATACTTAATCTCTGCAATGGTGCATAATCTCGGTTTAGAAGAGATGATGTATGATTTGATGGGAGGCCAGATAAATACTGTGAAGGAGCTCTTTATTTAGCCGGCCACGAAGAAAAACGAGGCTTTAGGCAATGGTAGCCATCCTGTAATGAGGATGCAGCATGTGTGAAGCATTTCAAAGTCAGGCGTGCCAATAGATATGATTCTGACGAGAGAACCTGACTTTTAAAGTCAAAATGTATTTATTTTGGCTGTCTCCTGCCTGAAATTGCCTCTGCTTCAACAGAAGCCAATGAGAGAAATACATTCTGATTATTTTTGTAAAATCTTTCACTTTCCTCTTCTAAAATGTTGGCATGTATGGAAAGTGCATGTAAAAATGTACAATAGTTTGTATAACGGCAAGTGCATGAATTGAACGAAGCTGTTTAAAGGTGAAAAATAGTAAAATCAATTTTGTATTAGACATTTATGATATATTAGTATTCACAAACAAATTATGAATGATACTTGTTTCAGAAGCGTCAGGATATAGCACACAGATATTTTGTACCGAAGTCAAGAAGCCTTGTCTGTAAAGAACAAGGAGTATAGTTTTAAAGCATGTTACGTAAAGGTTTTATTCACTCATAATCATGTTCCTATTGCTCCTTGTGATGATTACTGATGGCTGGGCTCTTTTTGGGCTTCTTATGGAAGGTCTTGTGCTAGTTTTAGGCTTCGTTTTAGAGGATTGTGCTTGCTTAGTATTTCAGACCTTGCAACACAGGAGCAGACGACAAACAGCATGAACAGGCTATCAGACAGATAGGTGGTATCTGGATCCCAGAGTGAGGGACAGATGGAGTCGGGAAAGGGTTCTTGGGGGCACAGTGCTTTAGGACACTTGCAGTAGGTAAACTGTATGAGACACAGTAATGGGGCTTCTGTGGAATGGGGAAGTGAAAGCAGGAGATAGGCAAGCAGTGCATATGGGTTATTCAGCCGCTCATGAATAAACACACTTGTTCATACTATTCACTCAGCAGAACGGTTCAAGCATCTATGCATATTGCTCCTATGTCATGAGTAGTGTTGCCACTTGGCCGGATCTCTGTCAGCCTCACAGGTTTTTTTAATGTCCTGGCCGGTACAGAGAAAAAAATCACGTAAAAGACGGTATTTTTAGCCCTTATCTGTACATTGTTCACACAACAAATATAAATAGCAAGCACTTTTAGACTGTTCTAGAGCTACATTAACAAACCCTGACTAATATTTTAAAATAAAGGCAGAAAAGTCATGCTACAAATGAATACATTTGATTTTGCTTAAAGCCCTATTTAGCATCATGTCCAGGCCTTTGTAGACTCTTAACACATCAAAAACAAATGGCCGGTATTTTTCCCTTGGAAAGGTGGCAACCCTAGTTATGAGTACTCGTTCAGCCACACTGACATTTTAGTCACCTGCACAATTTATCTTGGGAATGGTGGTTTCAGTTTTTAACATGCTAGGAAGTGTTTTAACTGGAGAAGATCCTGTTCTACAGAAATGAACTGACATGAAATGAGAATTTATAGAGCACCAAAATGCTCCGAAGAGAGTTTCTAGGCGGTAATTACTTGATTAAAAATCCCTTCAAATGTATAACCAAGAAAAAGAAAGAGAAAGGGAAGGCAAGCAATTAATTGAAAACCAGCTTGAAGGGTCAGGTTTTAAGTCCTTTACGAAGGAGAACCCGGTCTGTGATCGAATGGAGGGCTTCCATAATCTAGCTCCCAGGAAGGAAGCAGAACTGACACCTCATTTAACAGAGTGGAATCTGAGAAGTTGCAAGATAAATGCATTCATCGACCTCAAAGGTCTGGATGGAATATAAAAAGAGAACATGTTTGTAGACCTAATTGGCTAACCCTGCACACCTTATCTGAATATGCAACAATATTTTAAAGTGGATGGGTTTAGAGATTAGTAACCAGTGAAGGTCCTTAAGTTTCCAGAAAACTAAAAAAATGCCTAAATATGTTGAGTAGTAACCTGACTGAGGAGTTTTGAATCATTTGCAATCTATTAGTATGTTTTTAGAGATACCTAGAGATAGGGTATTGGAGTAGTTTGGCCTAGAGGTAACCAGTGCCTGAACCCACTGATTTCCTGACAGAGAAAGGTAGAAATGGGAGCACATTTTGGAGAGTTTTTAATACAACGAAATATGTATTAGTGACTGCCTAAACAGGAGTGTCAAATTTTCAAAACCATGAGGGCAAGGAGCAGGAGGACTAGGGTCAGGAGAATCGGGACTAGACTGAACAGGACTACGAAGTTCAGGACCTGGAGGGAAATTGCCAAAAGTACCAGGAGACTAGAAGAAGCAGGACAGGGACTGGAAAGACCAGGGGGTGCAGTACCAAGGGCCCCCAGAAAACCAGAGCAAGTAAGACCAGGTGAACTGAAAGGATCATGACTATGAGGACGATAAACAGGGCCAAAAAGGGCCAGAAGGTTTGGGATTACCAAGTGGGGTACAGCAATCATCTTGTGTAGCAGGACCAGGGTGAGGACGATCAGATCTAAGCAGGTTAACTAGGATCTAGAAGACCAAGAGGAATGGACAGTGGTGGCCAGGAAGACCAGGACCAAAATGACCAGGCTTAGGAGGACCCGAACAAGGAGAACCTGGATCAAGAAGGCCAGGATCAATGGCTGCAGTGCCAGCAATAATGAGAGGATAAGGAATAGATTTATTTATTTATTTATTTATAAAACTTCTATAGCGCACAAATACCTTTCGGTGTCTCGGCGCTGGAATAAACAGATCACAGATTGCAGAGGGTTTCCATAGGAAAAAAGTTTACTGATTAAAAAGCCAAGTTTTAAGGCGCTTTCGAAAGCTAACAATGAAGGATTAAGTTTGATGAAGGGAGGAAGCAGGTTCCACAGTTTTGAAGCAGCAACTACAAAGCGTTTATCTCCCCATGTTGCTTTTTTTGTGCGTGGAATTTGGAGCTGATGGGCTGCAGAAGAACGTAATGTTCGACTAGGGTTATATACAGTAATTGCCTTTTTGAGGAATTCTGGTCCAGTGTTGTTCAATGCCTTGTATATAATACACAAGGCCTTAAACTTTGTACGGCTTCTGACCGGCAGCCAGTGCAGTTGACGAATAATGGGAGAGATGGATGAGTGCTTAGGTGTGCCGGTTAGGATCCTTGCAGTAGCATTTTGAACAAGCTGTAATTTGTTCAAAACTTGCTCCTGCGCATTCAACAGTAAGCCATTCCAGAAGTCCACCTTGGATAATACCAAAGTGGACATTAAGGTCTTTCCTGCATTTGGGGGAAGAAATGGAAGCAGTTTCTTTACCATTCTCAGGGTAAAGAAAGAAGCTGAGACCACTGCGTTAGCATGGTTGACAAAAGCTAGCTTATTGTCAAATAGAACTCCCAAATTTCTGACTTTAGATACTGGTGATGGCGGGATTCCCAGCTCCGAGGGCCACCAGGCTGGGGACCAAGACGGGGTCAGTTCACCAAATACCATTACCTCCGTCTTGTCAGAATTTAGCTTTAAACAATTCTGGTCCATCCAGGTACTGATGGCTCTCATGCCCTCCTGGAAGTTCACGGCTACTGCTCCTCCATTTTTGTGGATCGCCAGGACCAGTTGGGTGTCATCGGCATATGATGTTAGTCTAATACTGAATGACTTGATCACCCTTGCCAAGTCCGACACATAGATGTTAAAAAGTGTCGGACTTAGCGAGGAGCCCTGGGGAACTCCACAAGGCAAGGTAAAATTTGGAGAGCAGTAGCAACCCATCTTTACAGACTGCTCTCTCTCAGCCAGGAAGGACACCAGGAGTGCTCTGGCTTTGCCCTGAATGCCAATTGCAGCGACACGGTCGATCAAGATGGTATGATCGACCGTGTCGAAGGCTGCAGGCAGATCCAGAAGTATTAAGACCGCTGCACCACCCTGGTCCATGACTATCCTGACCTCCTCTGCTGCCTTTATCAGAGCAGTCTCAGTCCCGTGACCCTTCCTGAACCCGAACTGGGTATCATCCAGCAGCTCGTTCTGGTCGATGTAATTTGACAATTGTAGATTGCCTTTTCAAAACATTTTGATGGATAAGGGAGCGAAGCAATAGGGCGATAGCTTTTAGGCTCTAATGGGTTTAGGGATGGTTTTTTTAAAAGAGGTTTAACAATGGCCTTTTTCCATATTGAGGGGTAATCACCTGTCGGAAACATAGTGTTGCAAATGTTGGTGAGCACCGGGGCTATCAATTTGGCTAGTGGTTTAAGAATGAGTAAAGGACAAGGATCCAACGGTGAGCCTGACTTAACAGTGTTCATAAGCTCTTCCATAGACAACTGAGATAAAGGGGAGAACCCCTCGAAGATTGGGTTTGATGACATGAGCGGAATCTCTGGACATGCAGATTCGGCGATAGTTATTCTCGTGAAGTTGTTAAAGATGTCCTTAACCTTTGCCTTAAAGAATTCTGCTAGCTTATTGCAAAAAATTTGAGATGGTTCTGTAATGGAAAGAGCCGGTGGATTGGCTAATTTTTTGACCACCTGAAATAGCTGTTTGCTCGAATTTTGAGCTAATTCTATTTGTGTGCTATAAAAATTACATTTTTCTGCAATCATGAGTTTTTTGTAGCTTGAACAGGGCTTTCTTATAAGTATCTGTCATTGTTGTCGTAATTCCTACGCCAGCGCCTCTCCAGATTTCGGCATCGTTGTCTCTCGAGCCTTAATGGTTCTGAGAACCAGGCCGCAGAGGGTTTTGTGCGGTTTGGCTGCATTTTTTTGATAGGTGCTAATTGGTCAAAGGCATTGAGCAGCCAGTGTCCATAATTGTTAGATGCTTCCTGAGGATTAGGTATGTCTTCTGGCATTGTAGATTCTAAAGCATTATATAGGATCGTGGGATCAATATTTTTCCAATTACGACATTTGATCTGAGGGCATGTGCTAGGAGGAAAGTTTTTATGGATCCTGACTGAAATAGTAAATTTAACTGCCGAGTGATCCGTCCATGTAAGTGGGAGCACTGAAAGACAAGTGATATAAGAATTATTTGTGAATAGACCATCCAAGGTATGACCTGCTTGATGAGTGGCTAGGGAGACCCGCTGTTCTAAACCAGTGGCTGAAAAGTCAGCAATCAGAGTGCACGAATCTTTATCTTCATGATTTTCTAAATGAAAATTAAAATCTCCCAATATTGTTTAGTCCGAGTTGGCTGTTACTGGTTCTAGTAAAAAATTAAGAGATTTCAAAAAAGGTGTTCGTAAAATCGGTGGTCGATACAACAAGGTGCCCTTAAAGGTTTGTATAGGGGAGAGGGTGATAGTAAAGGCTAGAGCTTCCGCGAAGTCGTAGTCTAGTGATTCCGATTTTACAGCTAGCTTGGCTCGGTGTATGATAGCTAGACCGCCCCCCCTTTTACCAGAGGATCTGTCTAGTCTAATCACGTGATAGCCATCCGGTGTAGCGATACTGAAATCTGGGCCAGATGCTAGATCTGCCCAGGTCTCAGTTATAAACATAACGTCTATATTTTGGTTGGCTATAAGTTCAGCCACGTCGTCCCTATGTTTTATGAGAGAACGTGCATTTATAAGTGCGCAGTTTATATATTTGTCATCGTTTCTGGAGATCCAGGAGGACCAGGACAAGACAAACCTGAAGGATAAAGACTACGAGGGCAGGACATAAACGACTAGACCTGCGGAACAAGGGCTAAGAGGTTCAGGATCAGGAGAACCAGGACAAGGTGATCAGGGTCGAGCAGAGTAGAAAGAAATATAGCCAGATGGGTGAAGACTGGGGCAACCATGAAGGGTCAGGATGGCAAAAAGGAAAGGTATATGGTAACAACAGGACATGAAGGATCAGAATGATTAGTACCAAGGAGACCAAGACTAGATGGCTGATGAACCAGGTCTATGATAACTAGCCCCAGGAGAAGCCAAACTGTAAGGACTAGGGCCATGGGGATCTAGGCTAATGGGCACATAATCTCAAGAAGGACAAGGACTGTGCAGACACAGGCAAACAAAGCCAGAAGGAACAGTTCCAAGACAACCAGGAAACAAAGGACTAGGGGAACAAGGAAGATCAGGGAAAAGAGGATCGGGACCCCAGATTCTAGAATCAGGAGAACCAGTATGATGAGGAAAAGGAGAATCAGGACCAGGCACATTATGACTGGGATGACCACACCTTGAAAGTCACAGGCCTAGGAGCAAGTTGGATAGGAGGAAGAGAAACAAGATTGCCAGGACGACCATAGCAAGGAGGACCAGCATCAGTTGATTAAGAAGTACAAGTACAAGTAGCAGAAGAATCATGACAAGCTAACGGTTGACTAGGAAGATTAAGAAGATTATGGCCAATAAGACTGGGGGTACATCAAGCATACAAAAGTTGAAGGGAGGAATGCTTACAATTTATCCAACCACTGGCAATAGCTCGGGGTAACATCCCAACCCATCGTTCTTTTGCCCAACACGCCACCTCAGTTTAGATCCAGCCATATTCAAATCAGCCTGCAACCTGCTCAACATGGAGACAATCCAGCCTGAACTGCTAAGCCAGGTCCTCACTGAGCTGGGACACCAGCAACCTAGGACTGATTTCACCCTGATAATGGCTCATAAGCCAGGTGTAGCTTGGTTCTTCAGGTACAGTGAGTTCAAGAGCCACATCTGGGCACAGATTTGCCACTTAGGGCAGTACATCAAACACATTCAAGTTGACCGGGGACAAGAATTAGCAAGGAAGATGACGGGGCTAGTACCTAAGATACCAGGAGGACCAGATCCAGAAGAACCAGGTCCAGAGCAAGGAGGTTTTGAAAGATAAACACCAAGAGGACCAAGAAATGGCCTAGGAGTGCTAGGAGAACCATGACCACAGGGCCCAAAGTACCATGTGTAGCAGAAACACCAAGACCGAGCAGGACCAGGTTGAGGAAAATCAGGAGAACAACAGCTAGAGCCAGTAAGAATAAGGGCACAGGACCTGGAAGTCCAGGAGGACAAGGCCCAAATGGGCAAGGCTCAGAAGGACCCAGACAAAGAGAAACAGAACCAAGAGGGCCCAGACAATTGGATGCAGTGCTTGTAGGTTCATAAGGATAAGGCCAGGAGGATCAGGATAATCAAAACCAGGAAGACAAGGGCTATGAGGGCAATGCCTAACAGGACCAGGATACAAGAGGCCAGGTGGATTGGGGGGGGGCATCAGGACCAGGAACTGATGTACTTGGATTCAGATGAGCAGGGTGAGAAGGATCAGAATGACCAGGTCAAGGGGGAAAGGGTCAAGAGGATCAGGAAGGAATAGCTAGGTGAGAGCCTGGAAGGACCAGGATGGGCAGGAACACCAGAACCAAGAGGATTATGGATACAAAGACCCAAACAAGGAGAAACAGAAACAAAAGGATCATATGTAGTGTGTACACAACCAGGAAGAGAACACAGATTGTGAGGACTAATTTGGGTCAGGGGAAGAAAATGTCCAGGGGCCTGTGAACAAGGAGACCCCCAGGATCCAAAAGACTGGGTGCAGGAATACATGAGAATGATGAACATACAGACCAGGAAATACAGGACCAAGACGTTCTTATAATGGTATGAACCAGGGCTAGGTAAACCAGACTGAGAATGACGAACACTAGGAAAACAGGACCTGGAGAATCAGAAGGAAGTGACCAAGAAACCAGAGTCAGCAGGACACGAGAAAAGAGGGCTTGGGCAATAAGGACTAGTGGAACCATAACCAAGGGAACAAGCATTTGCAATGCAATAGGTCTTGCATTTGCGAGAGTTTGAGCTATTGGCATTGCAAATGACAATGCCTTTTATTTATGCGTTGAAAACCTGCAAGCTGTGCCTAAACAAGCACTTTGTACTTATAGTCCTTGCTTATGAGAAGCAAGGCTGGCAGTCTCCTTTACTGGAAGCCTTGCTTTTCGTAAGCAAGTGTGGTAAATAAATAAATTACCGGTACTATTTTTCTATGCATTAAATGAAAAGGATAGCTCAATAAATAAGAGGCAGAGTCCGTGGTATCTGAGTCATACGGGCTTTAATTAAGTGGCTCGAGCCAATGGATATCGGGTTCCGTCACCTACTAAGGTTCAGGAAGGGACATTCAACATTTCATTAACATCATACAATATATATAGTAAAACCATACAGTTGCATTGAATACAGTAGGCGTAACAAGTGACAAACGAAAGATAAGAACATATGGGCGTAAAAAGAAGGCGTGCACAGGGCGTGCACGGAGGTGTGTGATGTAGACGTCACAGAAGTGTCATAAGTGGGTGGACACATGGAGGGGGCTACATGGGCAGCTGGAACCTTTAACCTACTGGTGCGCGCAAAACGAGTCATGACGTGTAACTGGGGAGAGCTGGGGGCCGCTGACTTCTAGCACTAGTAGAGGAGACTAAAGTCTGGGATGTCAGAACGACCTGTACCTATAGCGTATCTGATATCTTGTGTTTGGAGTACATGTTGCTTGATTCTAAAAGTCATCAGGGCAAAGGCTACTTGTCACTAAAGGCTAGTGTATGCATATATTTCATCATGTATTGCGTGAACTATGGATCTTCTATGGATACTAATTCAGTAAATCACTTGCATGGAGACAGGAAGACTAGACTGTAGATGGATATGTTTATGCTGTTCGTTAGCTAGGAATGTGAAGCCGGGGAGCTGAACAGATAACTGTAGGCATAACATATTCTTGGCAGGCAGGCCAGGCCGAGCCGGGCACCGCGTTGCTTGGCAGGAAGTAAGTGAAGGGTCAGGGATGCGGGCGGGGCTGCATCTCTCGGAGTGTTTCAGGAAACTTGAGGCCTGGATCTCGTGTCCGGGCCCTGTGGGGCCTTAGAAACGGGTGCATCTCGATGATTTAACGTGCACCATGTAAATACGTTGGCAACATAGGCCTAAAAGCCTAATTCAGGTTGCTTTCACGGAGGACTGGATAACTGACATACTAACGTTGGACGCAACTGTAAATGCGTCTTTATATTCGGTCATGGAGGGAAAATGCATAGCGATCATGCACATATAACATATGATGGGGAACACGTAGGGACACATAACAGGGCAAAATTCAATTTTCCTCATTCCCTCCTTGTTCCCTACGTTCCCTTCAGGAAACATCAATATTCATGAGACCATCTATCTGTTCATACAGCATCATTTGCTCGTCTTTTTTCATTTGGGAATGGGCTCGTGGACGTGGAATACAAGATGTAGCGCACAAGCCGCAAATCGCTGGGCCACATTGTAAACAGAGACAACAACTGAATATGATCATTACTACTACTCCCAGAAATGACAGTACTTTCCATCCCCAGGCAGATATTACACTCCAGAGCCAGCCGGACCAAGTCCAGGTGCCTGGATTCTGGTGTAGCTGATGAGCTATTTTATGAAGTCTAGTTATTGCTGAATACACAGACGGTGCGTTATTAGGAATGAAAACGCAACAACTAGATCCGATGACTCTACAAGCTCCGCCCCTATCGGCCAGGATGACGTCAAGAACAAGGCAGTTCTGAAGAACAACAAATCTCATAGCAGACTGTTCTTCTGTTAAGTTACCTAGGGCGGAAGTAGTCTCATTCACTACTGCTTCAAGGGTTCTGGTTAACCTACGTATTAATTTACTATTCTGGACAGGACCTATGAAGAAAAAGAAACCTTTATTGAAATCCGTATACTGTTCCAATGCAGTTTCAGTCTGATCGACAAGTGGGGACTCGATCTCCCTTCTATGTCTGACGTGTACTAGATGGGTATTTCGGTGATAATCGGATGGGGCTAGGAAAACTGGTGGCAGTAGGAATGCAATGTAACAGGTTCCATCCCAATCTCGGGGCAAACGTACATAAGCGGTCTGACCACATATAAAATAGGAATGACGTGAAGCTTTGAAAGTAGACTTCCCACTGTGACTGTACTCGACCACTGTAGTACAATCACTGTGTCCTAGGTGTACTGAACCATTCTTTCTAACACATAATTCGCCTTTCACTGGTAGAACTGTTATAGAAGGCAAGTCTGAATTGGTCTCGGACTGAACATTCAATACCATGAGGTTAGAGGAGAAATTACCTAGATCATATACTTCATTTTCTAGATCTATCCCAGTCCTATGGGAAAGACCTTCCTTGTCTGGGAAACAGGTTTCATTCATAACTGTATTCAGAAGGGACTTATCATCTAAAGATGACGTCAATGTAAACCATGCTCCACACGAACCATTGTGTGAAAACGGATAGGGAAAGAGTGGCAGAACTCCCTTCACTGTCTGGTAAGGGGGGAGTCGACCACATACCCAACAATTAGTGGCATTGCTGGTCTGGTGCGAATAGTGTAACATACGAATAAAAGTATTGTTGCGCATTGCAAGTCGATAGGACAACTCGTGAGGGGGTAGTTCACTAAATGTGTGCTCTACAGTATCATTAGAGGAAAGATGTGAATGCGAACCAAGAGGAGGAAAAAATACATGTAGCATATAACTTATACATGTGATCGTAAGACTCAGAATAAACATAAATAATAAAGTAACAATACATCTGCTTCGTAGACTTTTACAATATTTCGTTTTCTTGAAGTTTCGTCTATCTCTCTCACTATGTGGGTCTATCTCATACATGTCAGAAACCTGTCTAACCGCTTCACCCGAGGGGAACTTAAACAATTAAACGCGGTCTGACTTACTAGACCTCAATTTGAGTTTATACTCCTGCTGCGGAGTTTTCTCTAACAGGGGAAGTTTAGAGTCAGTATCGGGGCAGTCCTTGAAAAAAGTCTTTGGACACAGTCCATGGAAACGCTTGATGTGACTGGAATGAAGCCAGCCTTTTCTTCCTTCTAGCTTTACGGCGGTCCTTGTGGTCATCAGAACGAGTTTTGGCTCCTTCCAGCGGGGCTCCAGAGGGCTTGAGCGATCAAAATTTCGAACCAATACAAGATCACCTGGAACGATCTCGTGCGGTTTCACCTGGGTGTTGTCCGGAAAGGCAGCCGCGACCTGTGAACGACAAGAGAGTAGTGCAGACATCAAGGAAGCTAGGTAATCTGTCAGCATGTTACTGTCAACATCGGTGATTTTACGAGGCATAGGTGTACCCCACATGTTCGGGGGACGACCAAATACTACTTCATAGGGTGACAAACCAGATCTGGAGTGAGCGACCATTCGCATATAGAAGAGGGCAACCGGCAGGGCTACCATCCAATCTACACCTTTTTCTGCACAGACCTTCGCTAATCGTATTTTCAGAGTTTGATTGTGGCGCTCGACGAGGCCAGCTGCCTCGGGGTGTCGTACGCAGTGGAATTTCCACTGGTACCCTAACAGAAGTGATACCTGTTTCATGAGTTCGGACGAGAATGGCTGTCCATTATCTGAATACACGACACGGGGTAAACCGTATCGAGGGAAAAACTCACGTACCAGCTGCTTGGCAGTGGTCGCGGCAGTATAATCTGGGACTGGATATGCTTCGGTCCATCTGGACAAAGCGCATACAACTACGAGGACATACTTGAATCCTCGACATCGATCCATCTGGATATAATCCATCTGGAGGACTTCAAAAGGGTGGTCAGGAGGATGAAATCCATCTTGTTCCACGGGAACACCTTTACCTAGATTGAACTGACAACAGATCATGCAGGTACGCACTTTCTGCTTCGCTGCTGCTCGTAAATGCTTGTTAAACCAGAGGTTCTGGATGCTGTCTAACATGGCTTTTTCTCCTAAGTGTGCTGGACTATGTGCTGTATTAATAATGACTTGAACCATAGAGTCGGGGAGAAACCATGTGGCTTTTCCCTTCGTCAACCATCCCTGATATGTCTGGACCCCTCCTTGTTCAGACCATTGCTTGATTTCGTCTGGAGTAGCATGTGTCTGTATGTCTAGTACATCTTGTGTAGGATCCTTGACTGTCATGCAAGTCGTCAGGACTGAAACGTCTGTCTTTGTCGTGTCGGCTGGAATGTCTGGAGTCTGAGCTGTAAGCTTGGCTGTTCGATCTGCCAGGTCGTTACCCTGGGAAATGGTGTCAGTAACTCTTGTATGTGCTTTGCACTTCATAATCGCTATAGCTGTAGGTAAATGTATTGCTTCTAACAGAGCTTGAATGAGGGGGCCATGCTGAATCTTGGCTCCATGAGAGGTCATAAAACCTCTTTCTTGCCAGAGGACTCCAAAGTCGTGAACGACTCCGAATGCATAACGTGAATCTGTATATATGTTTACTTTCAGGTTCTTGGCTCGTATGCAGGCTTGTGTCAGAGCGATGAGTTCTGCTGCTTGAGCAGACAGGGTGTCAATACGATGTGTTTCTATAACTTCAGTTTCAGTAGTCACTGCATATGCTGCCACTAACTCTCCTGTACTTGATCTCATACATGAACCGTCCACATATAGTGTCAGGTCTGGGTCTGGTAATGCAATGTCCGTCAAGTCTTGTCTTGGCTTTGTCATGGTGTTAATAACTTCCACACAGTCATGGGTTGCAGGGTTTGGGGTAATCGAGGGTAACAGTGTAGCAGGATTTAATATGTTGCAGCGTCTGATCTGTATGTGTGGCTGAAACAGTGTCAGTTCATATCCCGTCAATCGTGCTATAGTCAAGTGCTGAGTCTGTGTTCGGTTTAAAAGAACTTCCACGGAGTGTGGAACCTGTACTGTCAGGGAGTGTCCTAACACTATGGAATCACTTTGTCTGATAGCTAAAGTTGTGGCGGCAACTGATTTGAGGCACGCAGGCAAAGCCTGGGCTACTGGATCCAATGTGCTAGAAAAATAAGCACAAGGCTTGTGCTGTCCTGCTTGATCTTGTGTAAGAACAGATAATGCTGTACCATCACGTTCAGTGACAAAAAGTGTAAAAGGTTTGCTGTAGTTTGGTGTCGCTAAGACAGGAGCTTGACATAAAGCTTTCTTTAATTCTTCGAAAACAAGTGTGTGTTCCTGGGTCCAAGGGAGGACAGTCGATGTCGCTGCCTCCTGTGTTGTCAATTGTATCAGTGGTTTGGCTAGATATGCGTACTGAGGGATCCATTGTCTGCAGTAAGAAGTGAGGCCGATAAAAGCTCGTACCTCCTTCTGTGTCTTGGGCTGTGGAAGATGTGCAATTAACTGGATACGGTCAGGTGTCAACTGTCTACCCCTCTTGGACAGCAAGTGTCCAAGGTATACCACTTGCTGGACACAGAATTGCAGTTTCGAAGGGGACACTTTGTGCCCCATTTCTGCCAGAAAATACAAGACTGTCAGTGACGCACGTTCGCAGTCACGTTCTGTACGGGCTGTGATCAATAGGTCATCCACGTACTGGAGCAGGGCAGTGTCAGTTGGCATGTGAATACTGTCTAGTTGTCGTTTCAGTGCATGACTGTAAATACAAGGACTTTCTGTGAACCCTTGAGGTGCACGTGTGAATTTATAGCTTCTTCCATTTAAACAGAATCCGAAAAGGAACTGGCTGTCTGGATGGATGGGGACACTAAAGAAGGCGTTCTTGAGATCGATAACAGTAAAGAACGCTGCTTCGGAATCAATTGCAGTCAATAGGGAAGATATATCTGGAACCACAGGGTACTGGGGAATGATACATTTATTAAGTTCTCGAAGGTCAATCACTAGTCGATAAACTGGAGGTGCATTTGGGTCAGTACGTTTAAGGATCGGAATAATCGGAGAATTACATACATTGGAGTCAGTTTCTACAACCACTCCTTGAGCAATGAGCTCGTCAATAATTTTCGATAAGGCTGTTACAGCCTCAGGTGGCAACTTGTATTGTCGGATTCGTGGTAGTACAACTCCTTGTTTCAGAGTGACACGATATGGTGTAATGTGCATACAACCTACATCAGTTGGACCTTGCGCCCATAAATGCTGTGGTACATTCAGTAATCTTGGATCAAAATCTCTCAACACATAATGTCCTTTAAAATCACGTAAAAACAATCTCACTCCTTCCGGAGAACAACAAATCACTGCACCTAATTCCTTCAATGTTTTAATACCAAGTAAGTTTTCTGGACATGATTTCGTAAGTAACAAGTCTGTAGTTCGGGACAATGGACCAACTTCTAGGGAAACTGGTTTCGATATTTCATTAACAATAGGCTTTCCTGAAAATCCCAGGGAAACATTTCTTGAGCCTGAGAGAGGAGCCCCTGGAACCTCGTCATGACTGATGGTAGTCCTACTTGCCCCTGTATCAATCAGAAATTTTCTGTCTTTCCCTAATACTTGACTGTGTACATAGGGACCCTCTTGATCTACAGGAACCTCGATGAGAGGCAAGCCAACCTCCCTCTCTAGGCTGTTTCATGAATACTGCTGATATTCTGGGTAATCTGACTGTGCGTACTGGTACATCTGCTGTGTAACGTGTTGTGTGGCAGCTATAGGCTGCGGTACTGTTACTGTCTGTTGTGCGTTCTGCGGCGGTTGCGTGTTTTGTGGAACATGTTCCTGTCTAGGAGGACGCGGTCTCTCTTTTGTCTTACCAGTAGCTATGTTGTGTTTCAGAACTGCACATTTGTTTATATAGTGACCTGGCTGTTTACAGTAATTGCATGTCCCTTTAACGGGAGCTGCAGAATGACTGGTCTGAGTCGTACCCCTCTTCTGACTATCAACTGGAACAGATTGTGCCACTAGTACTTTCATTTTAGTGTCTTTCATACGTCTCTTTTCGTGTTCTTGCTCTTCTCTGATTCGGTTCTGGTGGTACTGTAACATTTGTAACATTTGGGACGGGGTATTAGCTTGCCAGGTACTCTCGACTTTCAGTACTCGATTTTTAACTTGCGGTAAAGAATTTTCTACTAATTTGGTAACAAAAAGATGTGGATACGACTCACTACTTGTTTTCAAGCCGCTATTAATAATGAAACATTTCTCAAATCTAGAATAAAAATCACTAGTGTCTTCGTCTTGTTTCTGTTTACAGGCTGAGATGGCATCCCAGTCTTCCTTTTTTGTGGCTAGTAATCTTGGCAAAACCTGTATTAACAACTCGGGCAATGCTTTGGCTTTTCCCCCGAGACCAGTACCAGGAACTCGTGTGTTATCTTCGTTCTCTAATTCTGCCCAGTCAATCTTTTTCTCTCCCACCTCCCATTCTTTTTCTTTAAGTTTTTCGTATATGCCCGCAGGCAACAGGACCTTTAACATTTTAATGATATCGGGATACGTGTATTCTCCCATGCGGAGCATGTCTTTTAATTCACGATGGAACCCTGCTGGATCTTTATCGTGACAGGGCACTAACTTTTTCATTTCCAGTAGTTCTATTTTCGTTAAAGGGGTGTAAACAAATACTCGTTCGAGCGTACCTCCCGTTCCCTTAACAGGATGCACTTCTCGCAAGGGATTCTGTCTGTCTATGTAAACTGTCTTCCTTACTGGGGGTGGAACAGGAACGAAATGTGGAGTCAGGAACGTTCTGTATTTGTGGCGTTGTTCTAAAATAACATTAATCAAATCGGTGCCTAGGCCTTTCCATCCGTTTAGGAGTAATTCGTCCAATACATTATATAGGGGACCTGGATCAGAATGCTGATTTTCGTACAGTGTAATGAGGTGTTGGATCATGTACATACCCACCAGTCGCTGTTCGTCTGGGGATAGTTTCAGAAATGTTTGGGCCACTACTTCGTCTGAAAATGTGCTAGAATCACTAGTCCATTGAACTGCTGATCGGGCTAGTTCCTGTTCATGCATGGTACTAAGCTCACTGTAACCTCTTCGTAGTTTCAGAACTCTATCGGTAGCTTGGAATAAATGCTCAAGAGAACACTGTTCTGGTACGGGAGGAAGGAAAGTTTTCTTACATTCTAGGCGTGTGTGTCTGTCAAAAGGTCTCGTCCTACCTACATACGCTATTCTGTCTGGGTTCTCTGTGTCTACATCTTCGTCGGAAGTGTCATTCTCTTTCTCAGTTACTCTTGTTGTTTTCTCCCTTTCGTGTATGCCTAGAATTTCTTTACGAATCTTTCTATACATGGTTTCTATACTACCTTGTTTACTGTATTTTCCGTCTGCTATATTGTCACTCCATTTTATCAGGGCCTTCATCTCGTCTTTATTTTTACCAGGCTGGTCTTGTTCTCTTATTAAACAGTTTATCAAAAACTGCAAGATCATATTTTGAGTCTCGACTTTCCTGTGTGCCATAGCCTCGTGAATACTTTCTGGTCCTTCTCCTGTTCGGATGAAATGATATATTCTGTCTAAGTGTTCCCCCATTTCTGGTATGATAGTCAAATAGCTTGCAACTCGTCGTAGACGTACGGAATATAATATCATGTGATCTTTGCCTGGTACTGGATCATATCTACAATCTGTAAGGTACTTTTTGAGGGCTGCGTAAGTAGCCACTTTTGGCGTGCGCTGTAATGCTATGTCTCTTAGCTTCATTCGTTTTGCTTGAGGCGGGGTGATAGGGATACCTCCCCCTGCTCCTCCTGAACTAGAATCGTCAACTAATACTGGATGCGACGTTGCTGGTAATGTGACTGGTAAAGTAGGCATACGTAATGTGGGTTGGTCCTGTGTTACTGGCGGATTAAAAGGATTCCCGGGACCAGTGACTGGTGGAACAGTAATTGCGTTATTAACAGGGTTGAGAGGTTGAACAGGCGGGGTAGGATTCGGATTTGCATATTCTGGGACAGTGTCATCTAAATAGGAAGAAAGGAAAATTTCAGCTGCGGTCGGTTTATGACGTAGCTTAGTCGGGACCAATGGTGGCGGTAAATTACAGGGTGCTTCCGGGGTCGCCTTAGGCAGGCCCTCGGCGAGAAGGGGATACATGCCTTTAATAAGGGCATTTCTTTGTCTGTCTGACTGTTCTGCTCTAACTCGTTCACCTTCTTCTAGTAATTCCCTTTCTTGGGCTTTTTCTGATGATTCCCTACTTAGTTCTGCTTTTCTGATTTCCTTTTCTGTTCTTTTATGCGATTCTTTACGCCACAATTCTATGGCATCTTTCTGGGATTGTCTGGCTTTCTTTTTCCATAATGCTTCCTCTACTCTCATGATGCACTCAGCATCCCAGGTTCCTGAAACAGGCCATCTATATTTCTCTTCCAGATGTTTGGTATAGTCTACCCATAAGTCTAAGTACAGTATGGCATCTAAGCCATGTTTATGATACATGAAATGTCCAGGACTGTCCCTAGGTGGGACAGGAACTGATTCTTCGAGTATCCCTTTTCTGTTTTTTATCTGACGTAACTTTGAAAACAGAGGCATATTTGAACGTACTTGAACTTGAACACAATACACAGTAAACACAGTAATGAAATAGCAAACAAATCATTCATACCACGACATCAAAACACATTAAAAACAGTTCGAACAGATACTACCTAATACATTGAAAACATGATACATCGAAAACATAATACTGGAGATCTCGAGAGACTATACTAGAAAACAGAATTACTGGATGCACTGCTAAAACAGTACAGAACATACCGGTCTCATAAAGAGACACGTCATACCGTATCCACCCAGGTGAACACGTCGGACCGGATCTGTGTACCCAAACCCGTCTGGACCGGGCACAAATTAATGAACCCGTCTAGATGCGTTCCCAGCAATGGTACTCACCGGGAAGCAATACTGAAGGCCTCGGACTGGACTGGACTAGACTGCTACGACGTCTGGTTACTGCTACGCATTACGCATGCGCTTCGGAAACAGGTGGGCCTCAGGATACCTCGGACCTTGCTCTCTCGGCTTGGGCTCTGGTCGGGACTCGCCGCATTCCTCACCGCCTCGTCTGGATGCCGGACCGCAGTCTCCGTCTCCTCCGTGGGCCTGAGGGAGATTTAAGCAGGAAAACCTGCAGGTGCGCAGAAGGGGTCCGTCACGGCTGTAGAAGGGGTCAGGGGGCCTGCGTTACATCGCCGGCGCGTGGGGAAGGGGCTCGTCCCTATTCGGGCGCCATTATGTGGTAAATAAATAAATTACCGGTACTATTTTTCTATGCATTAAATGAAAAGGATAGCTCAATAAATAAGAGGCAGAGTCCGTGGTATCTGAGTCATACGGGCTTTAATTAAGTGGCTCGAGCCAATGGATATCGGGTTCCGTCACCTACTAAGGTTCAGGAAGGGACATTCAACATTTCATTAACATCATACAATATATATAGTAAAACCATACAGTTGCATTGAATACAGTAGGCGTAACAAGTGACAAACGAAAGATAAGAACATATGGGCGTAAAAAGAAGGCGTGCACAGGGCGTGCACGGAGGTGTGTGATGTAGACGTCACAGAAGTGTCATAAGTGGGTGGACACATGGAGGGGGCTACATGGGCAGCTGGAACCTTTAACCTACTGGTGCGCGCAAAACGAGTCATGACGTGTAACTGGGGAGAGCTGGGGGCCGCTGACTTCTAGCACTAGTAGAGGAGACTAAAGTCTGGGATGTCAGAACGACCTGTACCTATAGCGTATCTGATATCTTGTGTTTGGAGTACATGTTGCTTGATTCTAAAAGTCATCAGGGCAAAGGCTACTTGTCACTAAAGGCTAGTGTATGCATATATTTCATCATGTCTTGCGTGAACTATGGATCTTCTATGGATACTAATTCAGTAAATCACTTGCATGGAGACAGGAAGACTAGACTGTAGATGGATATGTTTATGCTGTTCGTTAGCTAGGAATGTGAAGCCGGGGAGCTGAACAGATAACTGTAGGCATAACATATTCTTGGCAGGCAGGCCAGGCCGAGCCGGGCACCGCGTTGCTTGGCAGGAAGTAAGTGAAGGGTCAGGGATGCGGGCGGGGCTGCATCTCTCGGAGTGTTTCAGGAAACTTGAGGCCTGGATCTCGTGTCCGGGCCCTGTGGGGCCTTAGAAACGGGTGCATCTCGATGATTTAACATGCACCATGTAAATACGTTGGCAACATAGGCCTAAAAGCCTAATTCAGGTTGCTTTCACGGAGGACTGGATAACTGACATACTAACGTTGGACGCAACTGTAAATGCGTCTTTATATTCGGTCATGGAGGGAAAATGCATAGCGATCATGCACATATAACATATGATGGGGAACACGTAGGGACACATAACAGGGCAAAATTCAATTTTCGTAAGCAAGGACTATACATACAAAGTGCGTGTTTATGCGCCGCTTGCAGGTTTTCAAAACACATGACTAAAAGGCATTGTCATTTACAATGCCAATAGCTCCAACTCTCGCAAATGCGAGCGCTATTGCATTGCAAATGTTTGAGCATGTTTACCCCGCTTTATTTAGACAGGGTGATTTGCTCCTGATGTCCCCGCCCCTGATCTGAGGATCTGTTTGTTCTCAATACAATGCCATTTATAACACACTGCTGCCTCCTAAGAGGCATCCTGGTGCTAGCGGCAAGGGTCAAATAAGTCATACACCAGACAACCCAACCAGATTCAGGTTCCCAGCTAGTGAGAATTAGGAAAGTTTTCAGATTCCGTCAAAAAGCGGTTTCTGACGGACTGAGGTGCAGACTGTGAGGAAGAGAAAGAAGCCCAAAGCTTGGAGGTGAGGAATGCCTGGTCCCTCCATTGCCTCTGTGGTCTTCTCCTCTTTACCCATGGTGGTTCTCGATGCCCCTGCTCCACTGCTCATGTGATCTACATAAGGTCTGGTCCCAGCTCTTGCACCCACGCCTAGAAGCTTCTCTGTCATGTCTATTGGGATACACCTACATGACAGTACCTTTTGAGGGAGGTGGGCATGATTTTCACTATTTCTCCTGCAAGTGTCTAGTTGCATATATTGAGGAGCACTGACTAGAATCTAGAAAGCTCTTCATGGACCTGCGAACCACTCTCCGGATCAGAGATAGCCGCCACATATATATGTGTGTGTGTGAGGTAGCGGCTTAAGTGGGGAGCATCGTAGCACTTGTGATGGCGGCGGTACTCTGAAAGGGCTACTGAGCACTGCCGCAGAGCCCACACTGCACAGCAACACCTACCTAGAACGGCGTCCACAATTTGATCTACTTTTATATAATTTTAAAGTGAGTGAAAAAGGCTGTTATTTTTATCACACAGGCGAGGGAGCCGCTGACACATACGGGTGTTATATAGACATCCATTACTTGTTAGTGCTGCTTAGAGATTTCACTTTTTTATTTTATTTCTACATCAATTTCCATATTGTAAGGCTTAATCACAAAATAAAATATTTTAAGTTGAGAGGGAGCCTACCCCTTATTGCCGCATGGTGTTTTATTGATGAGGCGGGAGCTCACTCTGCGTTTCGCCGCTGCAGCCCGAGTTGTTCTAGAAGCCTTCTCCGGGCCGCTCTCAGCACGAGCCGGAAGTCAGGCAACCTTGCCTGGGACATGAGTGGGGCATGGAGTGCGCGGCTGGAAGTGTCTGAGTCTCCCGTGAGCTGATCGAGCCCCGCGTGTTGCAGCCCGCGTTTAGGAGAAGCGAGGCGGGAGCCCACCCCGCCTTTGTGAATGCCACATGGTGCGGACGGAGCAGGATTTCAGGCGGAGCTCATGTGAGCAAGACGGAGCCCCGCGTGTTGCTGCGCCAGTGACCGGGTGAAGAGGCGAGTCCCGCCTATCATTGAGGAGACCAGCTGGGGAGCAGCGCAGAGTCCCCACAAGAGCCGGTGAGTGGGGTTGAGTGGGAGGCATGATGTACGTGCCCACCAGCCAGCTGATATACATGCAGCAGACAAAGTGCGCCGCACCTGAACAGGACATGTGCACGCGTATGGTGCGAGCAGCCGTTGTGATAAAGTAGTGAGCCGTACGCGTGCACATCTCCTGTCCGTTAAGCTTCGGCACAGACAGTCGATGTGCACGCGTACGGCTTGCGGCGTTATTACAACTCCTGCTCGCACCATACACGTGCACATCTCCTGTCCAGGACTTGCCATACGCGTGCACATGTCCTGTACCCTTTCGCAAAGCAAGTCGGCAACAATAGATCTCGTCTAGGCGAGCAGCGCATGGTGCTGCATCGCTAGGCGAGACCTAAAAAGGAAGATCAAGTCACAGAGGCCCAGGAGTATCAGGACCTGATATACCATGACAAGGAGGGCTAGGATTAGAGGAGCCAGGACGATCACGCCAGATGTCTACCAACAGGATGGCCTGCCCAAGGAGGCTCACGACTAAGTGGACAAAGTAATATAGAATTTTTACGACAAAAGGCAGAAGGACCATGGCCAAGAGTATCATGACAAATTGGAGGAAGACCAGTAGAACTTGTCTGTCCAGGAACAGGTAGACTAGGGACATTAAGACAATGTGGCCTTATGGGGAGGATTAGGTGGACTGGAAAGATCAGAATAGGCAGGAATTAGACAGGAGTAGGAGACCAGTACCTGAAGTAAGAAGTAGTGCAGGACGGCCTTGAACTGGGGTAGCAGGACCAGACTGGTAAAGATCAGGGGGCAACCAGAGCCAATTAAGCCAGACCAGATGCAAAACAATCAGGTCCAGCCCAAGAGGACCTAATAAGGAGGACCAGGACCCGTAGACTGAGTAACAAGTGGGCCACAAAGACGGGGAGCAGGGCAAGAAAAATCAGGATTACCCATAACAGGAAGAGTAATTGTGCCAGATTTAGGAGAACCAAGACAACAGGGATAGGTGGAGAAGGACCCAGCAGGATCAAGGTGAAGATCAATAGTACCAGGATCAGGAGGCCTAGTGTGGGCTAATACAGAGCAGGGCCAAGACTACGTGGGTAAGGAAGTACTAAAACCAGGAGTACCAGATTCAGAAAACCAGTACCAGAACTAGGGAGGACCAAAAATAACCCAGAAAACGAGAACATGAAACAGGACCAGTAGGAGGACAAACAACATAAAGCATAGAAGGACCTGGAGGAGAAGGAAGTAGACAGGGAGCAGGAGGACACCTATGTGATTTTACGCGACGTGTTAGGATATCAGTTTTGTAAGCTGTCCTTATTCACACTTCTTATACTGTCAACTGTCAGAACCCCCCACCTATTTTTCCCACACATAGAACTAGTATTTGCTGAAAAGTCTTGAAGATGCAGTAAAAAGCCAGGATTGTTACACTCTGAGCGATTGCAGATACTGGCTGAAGCTGTCAAGGTAGTCCGCTGGTGGACCTCAGGTCAGAGGGACTGAAACTAGGCAGAGGGGCCTAAAGTTGGATGGGTGCAAAGGAGTGTTGTCTGTAAAGAATGGCAGAAAGGGTTTGAGAAACTCAAATGGCTAAAGTCAGCAAAAATGGATAATGGCTACCAAAGTGGGTCAAAGAACTATGGAAATCAGCAAAGGGGAGCTCAGGATCATACGAAGCCTCAGATAAGCAGAAGAGAGGGTGAGAGAAGCTCCAGATAGATTGTCTCATATGGTCCATATAGAGATTCGTAATAACAAAGGGCTTTTTGCCAGCGTTGATAGCACCAGGAACCAAGGCCAGCAGTGACAGCTTCAGCATTAGACAAGAGGTCTGCGTGAGTCCTAGTCATTTGAGTTGATATTCCACTTGCGGTGGATATGTAGCAAGTGTGTAGCAAAAAGACTCCATGTGTGGAGAAAGTCTAAGTGCATGGACCAGGGGGATGCATTTTGCAAGATGTGATGGAAAGTAGATATAGCTGCCATAGACAGTGGAAGTGGAAGTGTACTGACTGCATTAGTGTGGCGGAAGATGAAGACCCAGACATTGCAGTGAGGGAAGATGGATAAAAGGCTACCAACAGAAAAACTCTGAGGTTCTTATCAGCTAATGGCTTCTGATTAGTTCTTCATGAATGACAAAATAGGGTAGTAGGTAAGGAGTGAGGGGTCGGTCTGAAGTGTCTCTTTTTAAATGTGATATAGTTGCTAAGCAATGCTTTTTCCCACAATCTTTCTGTCTGTGTCCGATGACTGCTCAGGAAGGCTGATGACAGCCAGGTACTGCGATCTTACCTTTTATTGTGTTCTTTGGATACTCCAGCTTGGAGCCAGCCCTGCTACTGCTGTGAGAGCCATCACTAAGCACAAAGGCTGTGTCTGAGCTACAGGCAGGAAAAGACTTTAGAAAAAGAACCACCCCAAATCAAGAGTTCGAAACATCAACAGTAGATTCGCACTGTGAAATCATTGATCCGTAGGTCATCAGAATGGAGGAAGCAATGTCTTATTTCTTACAATATTAGTAATAAAGTAAATTAATAAAATATCTCTCCGACTTTTTCTTCTGTGTCTTTGATACCCGTATGTCCTTCTCTGATCTTATGTCCTTCTCTGATTTAATGGGAATTCAATCATATTACAATGATATTCAGTTCAATTAAATATAGTCCCCTTCATTTGCTTGTGGATCCCCAGCAGAATATGTGCTCTAGTGGCCCGACAGAGTTGGGGTTGTCAGAGTATGACCCATACACTGTCCACCCTATTTAGGGTAAAACCTGACTGTAAGGGACAGGAAAAACAATAATGATCTTGACACCCTGGGAGAAAACTTCCAGCGTGTAGGGGCCATTCGTTTTTTGTTTTTCAAAACCAAACTTACACTTAGAGCAAAGTATGCCAGACAGCCATCATGTCTGACGCCATTGTCCGTCAAAAATTCCTGTACAGAGAAAAACTGTCATGACAGAAGTTCCTGTCTGTAAGAAATTGGGTTATTGATTGAGGAGGGTGAATCCTTACTCAAGGAACAACCACAATCGTTGTCAGGGTGAACCACAAGAGTCACAAAATTAACCTTTGTTTAACCCTTTGGTAGTCTGGCACAAACAGCAGTTGGGTTTAGAGGCACAGTGTAAAGTATTTATGCAGTACACCAACGGTAATAAAGTGAAAACGCAACACAAGAAAAACCCCAAACCAATTTAGACATTAGGATATATTTAAATAGATAAAATGATACCAAAATGAATGAAACCAAATCAGTAGGACCAGAGTTACAAACATTTAACGTTTTTAGCGAAAAATAGCACCGAAAACATCAAAGCTTCAACAGTCTTGTCGCACAATACGAGGTCAATGTTGGAGTGTGAGTTAGATGCATGAGGTAGATTGGCCCAGTATCAGCTTACCTTTAGACTTAGAAGACATTTCGAAGAAAAGTCCATAAGGAGGTAGAGTTCAGAGGGGCAAGGAAGGAGGCTGTGTCTGAGGAGAAGTAGTTGTTGGGGAGCTCTGGACGAAATTTCTCAGTGAAGCTGTTGACGATGGTGGGAAAAAGCATTGTGCAGAAGATGGATTTCCAGGCCGAGGAGGTAATTCTTCTTGATGGGGAGCCTGTCGTCATGGAGCCTGCTGAAGATTTTTACCGGCAGGACAAGGCTGCCAGCGGTAGCAAAAGAGGGTTCTATGAGGCCCGATACCATCACAGAGAAGTCCAGCTGAACAGCATTTGCTGTGGTGGAGAAGAACGTAGTGAGACCTACCACGAAGTCAGGCTGACCGGCGATGAACCTTGGGCTGGTTGGCTGGCAGGCAGGTCCCAGTCTTATGTCAGTTCCCTTGGCACTTTTTAGTGAAGATGTATTAATGCCCCAAGTTTTAAGGTTAGGCAAGACTGGCACCTCTAATGTCACTTCCAAGGGTCCAATCGCTGTGGGTCACCACTTTGGGGGGTAGGGCTCACTCCAGAAGAGGCCAGGTGCACAGGTCATGGTCTTTTGAGTTTGTGATGTCCGTCTGGGGAACTAACCTTTAGAGCCAATCTGGTAGTCCTGGGTTCAGGACGTTGGTCCAGTTCTCCTTCAGTGGCAAGGGAGGCCTCAAGCAGCAGGACGGTCTTCTAGTAGCAGCAGGGCAGTCCTCTGAGGTACAAAGTAGGCCGCAGGGCAATTCCTTGGGATACAAGGCAGTCCTTCTGATGCCTGCCACTGGTCCAGGAATGTGCTGAAGAGTTGTTCAGAGGGTCAACTATTTCACCAGGTGCCAGCCTTTGTGTCTTACCCCCAAGTCTGGTCTAGAAAGGTAGTCCCTTCACCCCTGTCAAGTCTTTCAGAAGTCGAGGATGATAAAAGTCTGGTGTCAAATTCCTTGGTTGCTTCATTTCAAAGCCCTTTGAATTGTAAGCGGGGAAGGTAACCGTTCCGCAGCCAGATATCCTGACAGGATCACCCAGGCTGCCCACACCTACTCCCTTTTGTTGTTACTGTTTGGCAGGTATACAGAAGAGCCATTCATAGTTATGTGACCCAGGAGACTGGCAGTAGGCACCAAATTGTTAGGACAAGAAAATGCCAACTTTCTGAAAGTGGTATTTTCAGAATTGTGCATAAAATCCAACTTTAATTAAATAATGTTTTTATTACAATTCATTTGAGGCCAAACATGATATCCCTACCTACGCTCAATCAAAGGGTAGCACCTATTAAATGTAATGAGTTAGCCCAATGTTATCCAATGGGGGCGAAAGGTCTTACAGTAGTACAAAACTAGTTACAAGTTTTTTACTACCAGGATAAGCAAAACTTAAACACACATATTTCACTTTTGGTATTGCATTCTGCCCTACGAGCCTTTATGGCCTACCTTAAGGTTGACGTGTACACATTAAAAAAATAAAACGTTTGGGCCGGGCAAAAGGTTTATTTTGTCAAGTCAAAATGACAGCTTAAAAGAGCATGACAGGCTGCATTGGCAGGCCTCAAACATGCTCTAAAATTTCTGCTTTCATAGGTGGCACAAGGAGGTAGCATTTATTTTACAATCCCTGTCTACATGTAGTACCATTTACTAGGGACTTACAAGTAAATTAAATGTGCCAATCTGTTGTAGGCCAATTTTTACCATGTTTTAAGGAGAGAATGGAAGCACTTTAGCACTGCTTAACAGTCTTAGTGCCAATAAAAACAAATTCAGAAAACAGTAGGGGTCAAGGCAAAAATTGTCCACCACCCCG
The DNA here is from genome assembly GCF_964261635.1 of Lissotriton helveticus. Taxonomy (NCBI): domain Eukaryota; kingdom Metazoa; phylum Chordata; class Amphibia; order Caudata; family Salamandridae; genus Lissotriton; species Lissotriton helveticus. The sequence goes on along the minus strand of NC_136060.1, from coordinate 343,631,978 downwards.
ACCCCATCCCTCAAACTCTAAATGCGGTCCATAGTTTTCCTTCCTTCCGTCATGAGAAGGAAATGAAGTCTCTCAACTGTACTGTGTTGGTGACTTCATAAGGGGCCAACGCAATTGTTTCTAATTTGATAAGATCACTCTGAACATCAAATATCAGATGGCATTAGGTCACTAGGATAAAACATTTCCAGTTGGTCATTGCTTTCACAAGCCATGGTTTTCAGGGGTTTTGCTCTGATTTATTAACTGAATAATTCCAGAATACACTTATTTTCTGCAGAAATTGATGTATACTGATAACATGGAGTCCATGGGACACAGCATTTACAAAGCTGGTAATACCACACGAGTAGATAACGTGGACGTTACATCATACGCGTTGTTACCACGCATGGCATTACATCGCAAGTCGTTTCAATGACTTGCGCAAGATGGTGTAATGCCTCGATTCTCGAGCCATTCCCCTCTCCTATATAAACAGCAATATTGCCTGTGCACGTTGCTTAGCGTTCTAGATCCTAGCCCCGGTTCCGTCCTATTGTGTCTTTGCCTGACTTCCGCTTTCGTCATTTCCTGTGTTTTGGGCGTTCTCGTGTGTGGACGTTGTCCTCCGTACGCTCGGTATTGTGCTGAAGTGTGCCGGTGTCTGGTACTCGTCTCAAGTTCCCTTCCCTGGTGCTCCGCTGTTGGGTTGGAGCTTCTCTCGACCCTGCAGCCGGGCGCTGCCTTGCTCACATCCATTTCCCTTCCCTGGTGCTCCGCTGTCGGGTTAGAGCTTCTCTCGACCCCGCAGCCGGGCGCTGCCTTGCACACATCCATTTCCCTTCCCTGGTGCTCCGCTGTCCGGTTGGAGTTCTCCCGATACGCAGCCGGGCACTGCTGTCATATTGCCCTGTTCTCTGCCTGGTGCTTTGTTGGGTGGCCGGATTTTGTCCCGTTGCCCAGCGGGTGTTGCCTACCATTTGTATAACTTTTGAGTTTCGGTCCCACTGTTCCGTGGGGTAACCGGAATCGTTCCTGCTGCTCGGCTTGGCATTACAAGGTATTCACTTTGGCGGCTGAAGTCGCTCCTCGGCTACTCTCTGATTCCTGAGAATATTGTACCTGGGAGTATTTGCGTGGACCACACCCCGGTGCAGTGTGTATTTACCACTCATATCTTCTGAATCACGGTAACAGCGTGTTTACGCTATCTTTTGATTACTTTTCAATTGTGTTGGTTTATTTCCGATAAATTACAGACTGACAATATTCCTAACACGAGTGCTACATACACCTCAGGAACAAACAGATATTTATGAAGAAAAGATCCTATAGCCTGTAGCCTACTTGCCTTTCCTGGTGGCTCCCACAGAACCTAATTGGTGAGCCTGTTAATTCCTCATTCAGAATTGTGAGTAAATAGGTTGGAATATATATATGCTTTGTTTGTCTGTGTACAGGTGTTAAAAGAAACCTTCCTATTATACTGACATATAGAAGCCAAGTAGGACTACTCTGCATGCATCCCTCTACGTTAGCCACTAGCCGAATATATCAAAGTGGTAGGTTAAATGTTGGTATTGCCATCATATGTCTTATAGTGTTAAGTCGCTAGTGCAGAAATAATCCTGTTCTTTCTTTACAGCCTGTTCAACTCACAAAGATCCATTACTGTGGTGCCATCGTCAGAGAGCTGTTTTATCTTACCCCCACCTTTCCTTGTTTTGTTTCCCTGTTTTCCCCTGGCGTACCACTCGATGCTCTAGAGTCTGATAGAGTCGAGAGGCCGTAGGGGAAGGCTGAGGACTATTCATCTGATTCCTGACGCTCCTGTGGAACGATCCATCAAACCATTACAGATGGCACGCAATGCCAGGGAATGTGTTGGATTTTAAATCCAACACATTTCCTACTGTTGCGCTAACTGGAGTAGGAATAGTAATTTATACTATTCCTAAATCCAGCGCGCCATCTCTACGACTTGCGATGTATAGCAATGCGTGGTAACAACATGGACGATGTAACGTCCGCCTTGTAACCTACTGCGGGGTAATAGATGGCGCAGTAACATCATACATTCGGAGCCTATATCTGACCCTGGTACATTCCCATGGCTTTTTGAGCAACAGTAAGTACAAGAGCAAACAGCTTCAACTAGTCTTGCAAAGATTCTAATCAACTTTAAAATTAACCACCTCTGCAGGTAAATATAAAGGAGTAGGAGCATCTGTGGCGCACCAGACAGCTCTTTAAAGGGCCTCCCACGTCACTGTGTCTTGGCCTGTGCTGGAGTGGCATTCTCGGACATGTCTGTCAAAACAACTGGAAAACATCCAAAGATTTGGGACCTTTAGACATAAAGTAGAGGTGGGTATAACTTGCGAAGTTTGCTATAGCGTAATTATGCAAAATTACAGCAAAATTAAGTGAGGAGCATAACCCAGACTATAGTGCTATTTTATTAGCAACAAATACACCTCTGATTTCCAAAATGGTCCTTAGGATGCATTTTGCTTCAAGAAATTTGTGCTATCAATCAATCCATTTATAGAGCGTGCTACTCACCCGTAGGGGTCTCAGGGCGCTGGGAGGGGGGGGGGAGGGGGTGATGCCGCTACTGCTCGAAGAGCCAGGTCTTGAGATGTTTCCTGAATGTGAGGTGGTCCTGGGTCAGTCGTAGGTGGGCGGGGAGGGAGTTCCACGTCTTGGCCGCCAGGTAGGAGAATGATCTTCCTCCGGTGGTGGTTCTGCGGATCTGTGGGATGGTGGCGAGGGCGAGGCTGGCGGAGTGGAGTTTGCGTGTTGGAGTGTAGAACGTGAGGCGGTTGTTAAGGTATTCGGGGCCTATGTCGTGGAGCGCTTTGTGTGCGTGGGTGAGGAGCCTGAACGTGATCCTCTTGCTGACGGGGAGCCAGTGCAGGTCCTCAGGTGGGCTGATATGTGGCTGTGGCGAGGAATGTCGAGAATGAGTCGTGTGGATGCGTTCTGTATGCGTTGGAGTCTTTTCTGAAGTTTGACTTCTAAAAGCAACCGAATAGGAAGAGTAGCATCCGCTCCCAAAATGTGTTATTCCTGTGCTCCTACGGTAGGATTTTTGTCTCAAATTTCTCCTATTTCTACGCGAGTGGAATAGCATAATTTCTAGTAATTTTGAATCACAGGAGTAATGAAGTACTAATATTACCCTAATTACTTCGGTGTAATTAAAATTTGGACCAGGTTTGCTTATAAGCTAGTGCATGCATCTAAGCCAGTTGTAGCCCTAAGAGCCTCATGTCACAAAATCACAGAGTTTGGGACCACAACACAAAGTGCTTATCATTAACTACTGCTTTTATGAGTTGGAAAATTATTTCCACTAGTAAAAGGACGTTTGCAATTGTTTCTACATTGAACATAGGAGGGTTCATGAAAGGGGTTTCACTATTCACCTTTCCAATTCGGAAAGCAATTTACTGATAGGCTAAGACTGCAATTATTGTCACAAATCACTGATGAGCTAATGACCACAGAGTGGGGGTTGGTAATTAATTTGCAAAGGAAATGGGTCCTGTTAGGAGCCATTTTCCTTTGGTAATCTTGTTGGAAAACTCAGGAGGGAGACATTTTCTGTTTTTTAATGTAGTCATGGTGTGCTGTCCATGGCAGGCCACCATTTCTGTGATTACAGTCAATCACAGAGGATTGCAAACTGGCACCGGACTAATGGATATTAATTAGGCTGGTTACTGTGCAACCCCTTGTGATTCAGTGTTTTGTGAATCAACCTAATAGTACATAGGTTGATTTAAAAAATACTATTCCGTTTGCAAAAAATAGTGTGCAATTTGCAAATGAAATAAGAACGCATGAGAACTCAAACTTTCTTAAGGAGATGGATTTCAATTATATTCACACATTTTTTGCAGTTGTGCCTTTGGTAAGTACCTGTTATAATCTGCATAAGGCACACAATTAAAGCTGTTCAGACAGCATTTGGGTAAATAGTGAAGTTCTTCTGCTATTTTCATGGCTACGGGCAAAGTTGTGCAAACTATTTAGTGAGGCATCAGATGAATAATGATGTTTCTTCTATTTGCGAGGCCACCGGCCAAACACTACATACATTTCTACTATTAAGCCAGCAGCCAGATGAATATTAACATTTGTGTTTTACTCTTTGCCAGGCTACTCGGGTAGGTTATTTGCATGGCTGCTGGCCAAATTGTAAATAATGTCTGCTGTTTTGCCAGCAGCCGTGTAACAAGTGATGTCTCTATGCTGTTTGCCTGACTGCTGGCATGATTGTACATATCCTCTGGCATTTAACCAGTGGCCAAACAATTTTGAAGTGCCCTTGGTATCTGCACAGCTGCTGGAGAAGCAATGCACATTCACTAGTATTTTGCCAGTGGTCAAGTTGTTAGCGAAGTTTTTCTCCTATTTACATGGCCACCAGCCAAACAGTGCAGAATCTTTAATATGTAGACAGTGGCTGGCTAGGTAAATAGCAACATTTCTCTGCTATTATCAAGGCTGTCGGCCAAATAGTTAATACTTTCTGCTATTTAGTCACTACCAAGTAAATAGCAGAGAAAATTCACAATTTACCCTGTGGCTAGCTAAGTAGCCGCTACCAATAATTCTACTTATTGCATGTCCAGGCAGCAGTTTGCCAGGTCTTAGGAGAGGAATAATAGTGAAACAGCCTAGCAGGATGGGAGTCTGCTGAGAGACTTTCCAAGTCACAGCTTTCAGCTTTCTAGGTTAACTGTGTTTATACTGCTTCCTAACTAAATCAAATAGCACCATCAAAATAGGTAATTACACACACATTTACAAACGCATTTGTGGTCTGCTTTATCATGCTTTCTATGGAGTACAGAAAGGATACCCCTGTACATCCTCTCTCATTAAATGTTCTCCTCAAGATACTAAAATACAATTTTTTTCTCCCCCTCACATATTGAGTGGCCGCATGTTTTTGTCCTTGACACATTTTTTGCTGGTTCGAACACTAGGTGCCATGCTTATTGGCATCATCGTAGATGTGTGTATTCATTATTACCACAGAAGCTGGATCTGATGTTTCTTTCCACCAAAAGATGACACACCTTTTGCTGCCCTACTTTTATATGCCTACTACCCAGGCTGTCCATTCTGCAGTCTCATCCACATGTAAATCACACAACGCATTGATTTTAAGGAACAATCATATTGCTTGCAAAGCTGGGCCCCTGAGACATCCTGTGAACTGCACGTGTTACCTTAGAAAAGAATATTAAACAAGTTATCGCTTTATCTGGGAGGGACTATCAGGCTGCAGGCTCCTTACCATAGAATATTCCCCAGGTATCAGACTGGATCCAGACTTTTCCAAGCAGTACCCCTGTGTACGTCATCCATGCCGGAAATTACACTTGTGGTGCATATAAAGGCACTACCCCGTTGTGCTGATGTCAGTTACTTTCGTGACTTCCCACGCCATGGCGCCAGGACTGCGGAGCCACAATGAACGCGGACAGTGGTGTGAAAATCTAAGGCCCTTAGAAGGGTGATTGTTACTCTGTAATCAGTTTGCAGACTGGGGAGGATTGTGGAGCTGATAAGGAATCTGCAGCTTTTTTACCAGATAAGACGTTACTGAAGGTAAGTACCTTGCTTATCTAATAGAGACTTCTAGCCGCAGATTCATTACCGTAGAATAAATACCAGAGCATTGCCTCCCTGGAGGTGGGTGGGCAAAGCCAATTTAAACCAGAAAGACCTGCTGAACTGAACAGGCAAAATATCCATCAAGACAGACCTGACTGTCCAGGCCGTAGAGCTTAGTAAACATGTGCAGAGAAGCCCATGTTGCTGCCTGGAAGATGTCCAGGACAGGGACTCCACGGGCTGATGCAGTGGTTACAGCCTTAGCTCTGGTGTAATGAGCACACTGCTTCTTGGCCAATGCATAGCAGATGTTTATGCAGTGCACTATCCATCTTGAGATGGTTCGTTTTCTGCACAGCCTTCCCTTTCTTGGATCCTACATGCTCTACAAAGAGTTGATCGTCCACTCGCAACTCTTTTGTGCGATCAAGGTAGAACACCAACTTTTTTTCTGGGTCCAGGTGGACGAGTCTCTCCTACTCTTTGGAAGGTTGAGGCGGAGCAAAGAAGGGCGATGTTCTGGCCTACATGAAAAGGAGTTACAACCTTTGGACGGAAGGAGGCATGTATCCAGAGTACCAGCCTATTCGGAAAGAACCTAAGCGAGAGGTGCAGAAAGAGGACTGATGTTCCTACATGCACACCATGCCAAAAATGTATCCCAGCTGCAGGCTGACTGGGTGGAGGGAAGCCTGGCTGCCAGAATAACATCACATACTTCGGGAGGAAAGTCGAAAGCTGTCAACTGGCGCCGCTCAATCTCCGTGCATAAATATGGTCAGGTGCAGGACCATCCACTGTTGCTGCAGCAGAGGATCCACGCTAAGAGGCAGCCTGATCGGGAGACTGATGATCATGCTCAAAAGCTCGGGACACCGGACTCTCCGGCCCTAATTCATGGCCACAAGAATAACTTGGGCCCAGTCATTCCTGATTTTCTTGAGAACTCTGGGCAGGAGAGGTATTGGCAGAAAGGCGTACAGGAGGTAGGAGCTCCAATGGAGATAAAAAGTGTCTCTGAGCGATAACCACTTTGGAAACTCCAGTGCACAGCACTGCTGACATTGCGCATCTCAGCAGTAGTGAAAAGATCTAACCAAGGCTCTACCCACACTTGGAAGAGACCTTGCAGCACCTTCAGATGGAGACGCTATTTGACATCTGCTGGGCATCGTCTGCTGACTTTGTCTGCCCTGGCGTTCAACGAGCCTGCCAGATATTGAACAGCCAGGAAAATGCCCTGGTTTTCCAGGCATGTCCAGAGATGCAGAGCTTCTTGACAAAGACTCCAGGATCCCACCCGCCCTGTTTGTTGCAGTACCACATGGCAGAGGTGTTGTCCGTGAAAACCTGCACCAGCCTTCCCTTGATTAAAGGAAAAAAGCCTTTCAATGCCAAGCGGATCACCTGAAGTCCAGCAAGTTGATGTGAAACCCATTATCCGCTAGAGACCAGAGTTCTCTGATCTTCACCTCTCCCAGATGGCCACCACATCCTAGAAGTGACGCTGTTGTCACTACAGTTAGCTCTGGTAGGGAAAGAGAGAGAGGTCTGCCACTGACCCAATTGCTGTTCATCAGCCACAACTGCAGATCTTTCAGAGTTCCCTCCGAGATTGGGACCATGTGGGAGAGATTCCTGTGATGCTGTGTCCACTGGGACTTCGGGCCCCACTGCACAGCCCGCATATGCCAACAGGCATGTGTTTGCAAACAGGATGCAGGAGGTCATGAGGCCCAACAACATCAGGGCATTGTCACTGAAAACAAGGATAGAGGCTGAAATATTGGTACCAATACCTGAACATCCTGGACTCGCCGCTCGGTTGGCTAGGCCTGAAAATGCATTGTGTCCAAACCAGCTGCAATGAAAGGGAGGGTCTGAGTGGAAGAAAGGTGTGACTTTGTCATGTTGAGAGTAAATGTAGGAGGCTGGCTCAGTATATGGTGTACACCTATTGGTGAGGCACCCTGCACGGAGTCCAGGCAACCATTAGTGATAGCTGTAGTGGTCCCTGATAACTAAAGCTCTGAAGGGGTATCTGTGCAACCAAGGCTTATTCAGGAGGGTGTAAAGTGGGTACATTACCACTCAGTCAGTCAGCAAAGCTTACACACAAGAAAGAACCATGCCAGTGTTGGAAAAATACCTTGTAATTATTACACACTAACATTAAAACTACTTTGGTATATCTCCGACCCAGAGATATCAATACACAATCAAATATACTTTTTTTTAAAAAGTAAGTAAAGCACATAAAACACATTGGCCAGGATGGGGGGCCAAAACATATACTAAGAAAATGGAATGTGAGGTGAGTACCCAAACGAGACAACCACCCACAGATCTGTGGACCAGGAGAAGCGAGAAATCACCAAAGGTAAGTAGCTAAGATTCCCAAGGAGACCGGGTGCAGAGGTGGTACGCCGGGTCAACTTCCACAGAAATATATGGGGAAGTTGCGGTTGGAGTTTTACAGATTCAGGACCCTTCCCAGAGGACCCTGAGGAAACAAGTTGGAACCAGGGAGGTTGGAGGACACTCCCAAACGAAGATACCCAGAGAATCACGATGTCTAGGCCCGGATGCATAGGTGCGCAGTGGTGTCGCAACCGCCCGCTGGAGTCAATAGACAGTCTTGTTTGTCCAGCTGCTATAGAGTCTCGTGGACCAGGTCGGTGGAACCTAGACGTGGATTCCAGATGAGGAGTAACTGTAAAGAAAGGGGACAGAGTTCAAACCACTGGGAGGTGTACAGGAGGAGCAGAATCAGAATGCCGGTCTTGAAGATGCAGCTGTGGAGCCCAGGCGACGATGCAGGAGCACAGGCGCCATCCACAAGCTGTTCCATGCCAAATGAAGAATGCAGAAGGGTCAGTGGCTGGCAGGACCACCAACAAACCTTGGGAAACAGACATATTGCAGGAAGCAATGTTTAGCTGCAGACTTACGGTCTGTGGGACTCACCCAGGAAAGTTAAGTCAGAGCCGGCCCTCAGCAAGCAGGCCAACCAGCAGGAATCCTCTGGCAGCAGGCACAGGGAAGTCTTGGCAGCACGTAGAAGATGGATGCCCACGTTGCTGGAGAAGCAGGGAGGATATCCCTCTTGAAGTGGTGAGATGCTGGAGGCTTGGGCTTCCGGGAGCGTGAAGATCTTGGTGAGGACAGCCAACAAGCCTTGGTAACGGCAAACTAGTGTGGTGCACAAGGATGCAGTTTCAGTCGGCTGGAGAGGGATTACAGTCTCCCAAGTTGCAGGGAAGACTAGTCAGGGCTCGGGGGAGCCAACAAACTACCACTTGTGTTGTAGAGCCAGAAGGTGTCCGTGGGACAGCAGGATCCACAAGCTGGTCGTGGTCGTGCCTGCGGATGCAGGGGAGTGACTCCTTCACTCCAAGGGAGATTCCTTCTTGCTATCTTGATGCAGGCAGAGTCGTGGGCGACTCAGGAGGATGCAAAGCCATGGAAGTTGAAGAACTGGTAAGAGAACAGAGACGAAGTTGCAGTAGGAATCTTCCTGCCAGAAGCAGTCTTTGTCTTGGTTCCTGACTCGGTCCAGCAGCAGAGTTCAGTGGCCAACAACAGACGAGTCTTGATACAGATTTTCAGAGGCAGTCAGTCAGTGGGAGCCCTTAAGGAACCTAGAAAGGAGTTAGGACTACTTCTGCGGAGACCCACCTCTCGGGGGAGTGTAGGGGTCAGGGACGCTACTAAGGTGGACTGACCAGTCAGATGCTCCCAGGGCCCTCTGCTCATCTAAGATTCAAGATGGCAAAAACAAGTGGCCACCTGGAGGAGCTCTGGGCACTTCCCATGGGAGGAGTCTGACAAGGGGGTGGTCACTCCCCTATCCTTTGTGTAGTTTTGTGTCTCCTGCACTGGTGGAAACTGGTTTATGCAAGGAAGGCACTAAATGTGCCCTTTACATCAGTATGGAGGTGCTTGAGAGAACCCCAACCCTAGCCTAAGACACCTATTTTTAAAGGAGAGGTGGTTACACCTCTCCTCTACAGGAAATCCCTGGTTCTACTTTCCCGTGCCCGAGTTAAGCTCAGCAGCAAGGGGGCAGATCAGTGTCTGGGGTCGGCAGCAGCAAGGGCTTGCACACAAAACCTGCAAGGCTACACAGGTTGGCATTGGTGGCTCTTCTAAGAAGCTTCCTGGTACATGGTATCATGCAACTAGCACTGGCATTGGTGTAGTGGCATGTTTCCAACATGTTGCATACCAAACATGACCGGGTTCGGTGAAGCCATTATGTAGCTGGACATCTGTACTTGGCCAATGTCCACTAGATACCTTAAAATGGCTTCCCTCACTTACAAAGCCTGAGAATGGACTCTGGGTTTTCTAGGGGTGTCTCTGCTCATGCAGGGGCACCCTCACGCTTACAAGCATGCACCCTGCCTGTGGGCTGTAAGGCCTACCTTAGAGGTGACTTATAGGTTTAAAGTGCAGTGACTGGGATAAAAGGAAAACCTTGTATCTTAAGTGAAAAGTGCATGCACTATTTCACGCAGGTTACAACAGCAGACCTGCAGACACAGGACACCGTTTGCATGGGCTCCGATGGGTGGCTTACACATGCTGTATCTCATGGGAGACTCCTGCTGTACCAATGCTCTAGGTACCTTAGTACCATATACTAAAGACTTACAGGTGTACACAAGTAAACCGATTATGGGGTGTACAAAGAACTTACTAATGAATTGAAGAGAAACAGCACAGACACTGGGGTCCTGATTATCAGGATCCCAGTGTACTACAGTCAAAACACAAAATGTGTGGGTCAGTATGCCAGAAAAATCCTACTTTCCTACAGTGAACCCCAGTGAGTGCAGGAGGTTCGCCGTAGTCTGGAGGTGGGAGACGATTGCCTGGAGCGGACCTGCCTTCAACTGCCAATTGTCGAGGTAGGGGGAGACTGGGAACCCTTGGCCACAGCAGATGAGCTTCAACCACTGCCGTCAGCTTGGTGAGCACTTGAAGGCGCTGGTAAGGACGAAGTGAAGCACGTCAAACAAAGTGCTCTTTGCCCGCCTTGAACCACAGGTAATGTCTGTGGGCAGGCAGGATGGGGTTGTCGAAATATGCAACCTGCAAGTCCAACACTACCATCCAGTCTCCCGATTCCAGGGAAGACAGGACTTGGGTGAGAGTGAGCATTTTGAATTTCTCCATTTGCAGCAAGAACTTGAAAAGGTGTAGGTCTAGGATAGGACAAATAACTTTACCTTTTGGGCACCAGAACTTAGTGGAAATATCAACCACAACCTACTACTGATTCAGGCACCCTCTCAATGGCTCCGTTTGCCAAGGAGCCAGCACTTCCTCACAGAGCTAGGAGAGGTGGCCTCCGTCAGCTGGCCATAAGTAGGTGGTATGGATGGAGGGTTGGCCACAAAAGTGATGGAGTAGCCCATTTTGACAACCTGTAAAACTCAATAGTCTGATATTACTGACCTCCAGTGGTGCAGCTGATGGCATATCTTGCTGCCCCACTAGATGCCCATAATAGTTGAAGGTCAAACTAAAGGGGTTAGGAGGCTGTGGCTGCTGGGGTGGAGGGGGAGAGGTGGGCTGGCCCAACCTCGGTTACCTGTCCCACATGGTCTATGGGACCTGTGTTGTCAACCATCGAAAGACTGGGAAGCTTGTTGGCAGTGGTGGCTGGGAGGGTGTGATGGACCTTTTTGTTTGAAAGGCAGACTGAGGTTGAAGAGAGGCAATGGAGCAGCCCAACGCCCCGGCCGTAGCTCTACTATCCTTAAAGCGATCCAGTCCCGAGTCCGCCTTCTCTCTGAAAAGACTGGAGCCATCAACGGACATATCCATAAATGAGGGTCGGACATTCCTTGAAAATCCGTGGTCCACAACCTGGTGTTGTGCCGAAGATGAAATCGCTCTATCCAGCGAGCTGGTCATGTCCAGTCCCCATCGCATAGTGAACTTTGCTGCATCTCACCTGTCAGTAATAGCTTGGGAGAGTATGGCTCTGGCCTTCTGCAAGACCATAGGCACAACTTGCGCACCCGAATACCAGATCATGTGGGAATACCAGTCCAAAAGGCACATGGTGTTCACCGACTGCAGTGCAAGCCTCGCAAAATCCTCTTTTCAAAGGTTTCCAGCCTCTTGGATTTACTATCCGAATGGAGTGGTAGGGAAGGGGCTCAGGTTGACCATAGAGGTGGAGGCTTGAACCACCAAACTGTGGCGGGGTGCTGGGTAATGAAACTGGGGACTATGGCAACAGTCAATTGTCCTTTGCACAGGAGCCCCACGGCTTGGACCAGGCTCGAGTAGGACATTGGTAAGGGTTCGGATGGGGCGACTCCCAGCTAAAGCACTGCCACTGAGGGTAACTGAAGGTCCAACACCTCAGCCACTCTATGTAACACCAAAGCGAATGAGGCACCCTCCTACGTAGCCACCGTAGGGGGAGAGACGAAGCCAGTGTCCGGTGAGGAGTCTAGCACAGTAGCCTCCGCCTGGTCCTCATACCAGGTGTCCTCTGTATCATCTAGGGGATGCCGGTATCCATAAGTGTCCCCTGACCCTTCTCATTCGTCTCCCCAGGCCTGTTGAATGAAAATGGCACTGGCTTCGCTCCAACGGCATGATCCTGGTCGGTGTTTGAACAAGCGTCGGACGCCACCCATCCGGCTTAGTGTTGGATTCGGGAATGGCGCTGGGCATAGATCCACTGAACCATCTCTAGTATAGGCACTGGAGCAGGTGCAGAGGAAGGTCTAAGTCTCGCAGGCAGCTCCGCTCCAGAGCCAATACCGGATCTAAGTGGTCCGAATGGCGCAGAGGGCGGACCCACCAACGAGACTCCAGTGAGGAACCCTCCTGAACCCATGGGCTGAGGGGTCTCCACAGGGGCCTGTCCACACAAATATGAGGTGCATGGCCTCATGAAATTCTTTCAGCTGGGCTGGGGTCACTCTGGATCCGGGAAAGTCAGCGAAGCATGAAGCAGACCCTGACTCAGGCTCTGCTGTAGCACGAAGCGTAGAATGCCGACTCTCCTGCCGTCTCATCAGAAGACTTCGATGGGTGCCGCAAAGTCGGAGCCCTCTTTGACTTCTTGGATTTCTTTTTGCAGTGAGCCTTACCTGAAGACTTTAAAGGGGACGATGACCACTGGGTGAGGCTCCACCAGCTGTCCCGGGACCTACAGTGTGACTGGTACCTTGAGCTTTGCAGGGTCGTCTGACGTCAGGCAGCAAGGAGCTTGAGGAAAGCTGTTCAGCACCTTCGGATGCATGGTGCAGGCCTTGGAGTCATGGTCCCTCTCCGGGCACCACAGGCAAACCAAGTGTAAGTTTGTCACAGACATCTGCCTGTAACAGGCACTACATGGTTTGAAAATAACAGGTTTCTTTGGGGACATTCTGTCACACCAGGAGAGAAAATCTGTCGAAAAAAGGTGACAAAAAGTTGAGGGAAAAAAAAAACACTTGAGGTTTAACTGACATAAGCGCGCTGGGGTGGCACCTATATTTGCACCGTGTATGGCATTTCTGTTTCAGACGTCGATGATGCAGAGTCAAATACCACCACCTACTGACATGCAAGGGTACTGCTAGAAAACTACCGGATCCCATCTGAAGCCTGGGGTATACTCTAAGGCAGTGTTTCCCAAACTGGGGTCCGCGGACCCCTAGGGGTCCGTGACACATTCCCAGGGGGTCCGTAGGAAATAGTTTTGAAAAGACAGAAACGTTTCTTGTATAATTAGCAGCTTTCGAGCAACAATAAAAGTGTCAAGATAATGCCAGTGATTTATGTAACTGCTGGAGAGAGATGAGAGTTTTTTTCAGTGGCAACTCTGACTTAACTAATGTAGCACAGAGGGTTAATGTGCCTACTGCAAAGAAAGTGTAACCTGCATTTTAAAAATCAGTATTATATGTGCATAAGTCTATGGTTACTGCTTTTGTCACAGAGATTATTTTGCTACTGTGCACTTCACAAGTGACAATCGTAATCTAGCAGAGGGACATATAAACTGTCATCAAAGAGCTGCTTGCAAACTGCATGGTACTAGTTAGTAACCTATGTTTCTTCCCAGTCATTCATTATCCTGATGCTGCTAAAAAGATTTATTTGGGTGGAAATACATTGTTAATGCTAAAGTCAGTGCTAGCCACTGTGTTATGTTCTGAATCCTGAGTTTGTGCTTTTCCAGACCAAGCACTATTTAAAAATGCCTACCAGTATGAATGACATGTGAATACTACACCCTGTAGTCCCCTTTACCTTATGTAACATTTTCTTTACACTGATTTACATGTATGATTCATTGTCTCTATATATGTGCGATGTAAAGTGCTCTGAAATCCTACAATGGTATGAGAGATGCTAAAAAACAAATGAAATACATGTGACAGAGGGGCTATTCCTTCAATATAAAATACTAAAGGCCAGATGTACGACCCGTTTTTATATGCGCAAACGGATTCGCAAACTCGCTTGAGCATGCAAAAACCTATTGGGCCATGTACATAGCCTATTTCGCGAGTCGCAATTTTTTGGCGACTCGCTAAATAGGTTTTGCAACTTGATATTTGGAAGGGGCATTCCCTTCCAAATAGCGAGTCTCAAAACCATGTACACATTTTTTGAGACTGCAATTGCGGACGCAAAACACTTGCAATTACCACCTACTTCAAGTAGATGGTAATGCATTCGCGAATGGGAAGGTGTCCCCAGGGACCCCCTTCCCCTTTGCAAATGCATGCAAAATTATTTTTTAAGGGCAGGCAGTGGTCCCAGGGACCACTGCCTACCCTTAAAAAATGAAACAAAAACTTTAATTTTCTTTTCTTTTAAATGCATGGAAAACGAGCTTCATTTTAAATAAGAAAACTGCTTTATTTGAAAGCAGTCCCAGACATGGTGGTCTGCTGAGCCTAGCAGGCCACCATCCCTGGGAGGGCTGGCATTCCCAATGCGCTCGCAAATTGCAACCCTATTGGGAATCTCAAAGTATTAAACACACTGTTGTAAATTTCATTTAGCGACTCACAATTAGCGAGTCGCAATGTGTCGCCAATTGTGAGGCCCTAAATGAAATGGTCGTACATTTGGCCCCAAAATCCTTAGTACTTTGAGTATTTGTTTTGTGTGCTCACGTGTTTTTTTTAATTACTGTTTTAATATTTGAAATTTAACTCATACAAATTGCTTGGGGGTCCCCGACTTCCAGTGGTGACTCAATGGGGGTCCTCAGGAGTCAAAAGTTTGGTAACCACTGCTCTAAGGTAAGGAATCTTGGCTAGAAGACTTTATCAGAATCACAAAATGCATAGCAATGTCTGTCTATCATTTCAGATCCATGGTCAGAACACGGTTGCGATGGGCCTAGTAGCACTCCAAAAATATTTTTTTATCTATTCCATCTGTTATTTTTAAAGTATGTTTGTGTATTACAATTGTATAAAACAATGGCATGTGTTGTATCAATCGATAGAGAACAATGCAGGAAAACTAGTTTGAGTCCTGTTACCACAGCATATAGTTAATTTAGAAAACAATGTCTTTGCCATGTCACTGTAACATTACGTTAACTTTGCAAATGATTATGCACACAGTATGAATGACATGTGAATACTACACCTTGTAGTCCCCTTTACCGTATGTAACATTTTCTTTACACTGATTTACATGTATGATTCATTGTCTCTATATATGTGTGATATAAAGTGCTCTGACATCCTACAATGGTATGAGAGATGCTAAAAAACAAATGAAATACATGTGACAGAAGGGCTATTCCTTCAATATAAAATACTAAAGGCCATATGTACGACCCGTTTTTATATGCGCAAACGGATTCGCAAACCCGCTTGAGCATGCAAAAACCTATTGGGCCATGTACATAGCCTATTTCGCGAGTCGCAATTTTTTGGCAACTCGCTAAATAGGTTGATGATATTTGGAAGGGGCATTCCCTTCCAAATAGCGAGTCTCAAAACCATGTACACATTTTTTGAGACTGCAATTGCGGACGCAAAACACTTGCAATTACCACCTACTTCAAGTAGATGGTAATGCATTCGCAAATGGGAAGGGGTCCCCAGGGACCCCCTTCCCCTTTGCAAATGCATGCAAAATTATTTTTTAAGGGCAGGCAGTGGTCCCAGGGACCACTGCCTACCCTTAAAAAATGAAACAAAAACTTTAATTTTCTTTTCTTTTAAATGCAGGGAAAACGAGCTCAGAACACGGGTATCTATTCCATCTGTTATTTTTAAAGTATGTTTGTGTATTACAATTGTATAAAACAATGGCATGTGTTGTATCAATGGATAGAGAACAATGCAGGAAAACTGTAGTTTGAGTCCTGTTACCACAGCATATAGTTAATTTAGAAAACAATGTCTTTGCCATGTCACTGTAACATTACGTTAACTTTGCAAATGATTATGCACACATATTTAATAAGATTTAAGGCCAAACAGTTCATACCCATGAATGCCTCTGTTGGTCTTTCATACAGAAGTAATTAAACTAATAATGATCATACCCATGATTCTTTACAAGAAATCCCTAACTCGCACATACCACAGCAAGTAGAGGTGGAAGAGACATGGAGCTTGATTCCAGAGTTTGAGAGGTTCTGTTTGTGGAACAAGCTCCATCCAAAATTGAGACACCAGATGAACTACCTCAAGTTCAAGAAAGACATTAAGATATATAACTTTATGGGTGTGTGTACTGCTTTAAAGCCTCTGTGAATCTCTACCCCCTCCACACCTCAGAAATTGAGTCCCAAAAGTTGTGTCTTGTGTACGTTTTTGAACAAGATGCAAAAAATTGTAGACTCTGACATGGGCAGATGCCTTGGATGGCCGCCGTAAAGCATCCTTTCAGGACCAAAAAACAGCACAGAAGATGCAGGCCACTTATTTTTCTTTTGAATGGGTTCCCAGAGTCCTCGCCGCAATGACTTCATTCTGATTGGTTGTGATGGAGCGAGCTTCAGAAAAACATTTTGTTTTTGACTCGCAAAGTTAAACTTCCATAATATAATAATCATATTAATCAGCATGAAGTGAAATGTATTAACCAACTTAGTTTAAAATGCATACACGACACAAGGGTTTAACATATGGGAATTATGTTGCAAATGCAAGTACGTGAAAAATAATAAACTAACCTTGTCTATTGTCTTTGTCAATATTAAATGTGGCTGTTTAATTAATGGCATGTGCTTATTTGTGTGTGCTTATGTTATGTCTTTTTCATCTTTATGTGGCACAAGTTCGAGGAGGATTTCGTGGCCTATAAGAAGAAAGTAAATACATTGCTGCTAAATGTGCTTTGGCTAGGTAACATTTATTAACGGGTTAATAATTAGCAAAGGGGGTGGGTAACAGAATGAATTCTAATTCTTTCAATAATTGATGTCTTGTGTTTGTTTAAACATTAGTTTCCAAATGGGCCTAAGAAAATGGCTGGCAGTGCTACAGAATATGAAACTTGACCAGAGTGAAGCCTTCACTCATGCGCAGACGAAAGACCTTTTTGCTGAACAATCAACGTTTATTGCAGAAGCAGTTTTGGTTGAGTTGAATGTGTTCTTGGTGACAAATCCAAGGACAGGATGCGGCAAGGTCTTCCAAGATTAGGAAGTAAAGTTTTGTGCTCGGGCGAATGTAACATTCTTGAGGAAGCAAAAGGATGGAGAATCTAAGAACAATAAGGGCTTATGATGAGGCCCCGGACTTGATCAGGAGTGAATGACCTAATGGTGGACTGACAGCGCTCAGCCAATCGAAAGTTCGGATTTTCAGAAAAGTATGCACGAATTAGTTACTTTAGCTAGTCAGAAAGGTATAAAAATTGCCCCCTTGGGTAGGAGGACGCTTCTCGCATTCCGATTCCTGAAGGGCGTGTCGTGCTGAAGGACTTCTTGGAGCACGTAAGGATAATAGGCTTAAATGACTTTTTTCCTTTAGGTGAAGTGAGATTTAAACAGGGAAAATAGGGTTTAGGTGATGGAAACTGTTTATTCTTCTTAAATCATGCTAATTGATTTTGCTTGAACTTGCCAGTCTAATTTGCTTTTCCTCAATAAAATGCTACTAAATTAATGCTAATAAAGAGAATTTAATAAAATGCACTTTCCTTGAATAAATAGTTAATAAATAAGATTTTTGAAACAACAAGCTGGTCTTGTTTATTCATGGTCTTGTTACCATCAGTTGATCCATTTACCTTAGTGACTTAATTAAAAGATAAGTGTTAAAATAAAACATGATAAAAACGTTATACTGCAGTGGTATATAAATGTGTACATAGTTTGTGAATAGGATATGATTAATTAGGTCACATGATTCAGCCGCTCAGAAATTGTCTCGTTGGTTTATGGGCCTTGTGAGTGATTTATGCTTAATGGTGAGAATTGTGGAGTTGGGTAGCGTTGCTGAGACATATTTCCTATAGGGGCGCTGGATCAATTCTTTGGTAGCAGAGTTACGGTTACTAAGGTAACGGACATTCTAAATGGTAGTTACATAGGATCTATGACTAAAACATGTTAAGTTTGTCATGTTGCTATATGTTGTCGAAAGGTTTTTTCGAGCAGTGTGAAAATTCCTAGTTGTACCGGTACAATACAAGAGTAGTGTGACAAGTGAAGTTGCACAGTGCATTTGTTATGTTTCAAAATAGTGGTATTGTCATATATCACTAGTGTTGTGGACGTACAGCACAAGTTTAGGGATTTTTAGGGGAGCTAAGTAAAATGTATAGTGAGGATTGTCTATGAAATTGTAGCTTTCGAGTATAGGGACTTGGAGCCTGTTTTTTAAAACTCACTGCGAAAAGAGTAATAGAATTTATATAAGCTTGAAGGGTAAGGAAGCGTCATCTATTCTTGCTGCCAAGTGAGGATTTCTATGGTTGGTTAAAGTCCTACCAGGATTTCATGTATGTATGGTTAGGGATACTTTCTGTTTGAATGTGCGTAAATGATTTTGTAATTACGTTCGAGTTAAACTTTGAATTGTTACTTTATGTGCATTCAGAGGGAAACAAGTTCGTTTTTACCTGTTAGAAGGGTAGAGTAGCATTACTTTATCAACAAATGAATATTCTGTGAGAATAGCGTTGTCTATTCCACGCAAAAGAATACTTGAGTGATTGTACAAGCTATTACTTATTTTAGCGAAACAGACAAATGGTTTGTTTTTCTGTTATTATTTGAATTTCAATTAAAAGTTTTGTTTAAAATGGCGCTGTGAAAATATTTTATAAAGGAGGGGTGAGCTCTAAGAGCGAGAGACGAGAAGCTGCAGCGGCAGTGTACGTCACAGGGTCCGCGCTGTGATTGGCTAACATACGTCACAGCTAGCGCGCTGATTGGTTCACGTGACTTAGTCAAGCTGTCAGCTGATTGGCATATCCTGAAAACAGCAATTCTATTGGTTGAGCAAGGTGGTGACGTAGCTTAACCCGATTGGCTTGTTGGTGAGTTTCGCGCACGGATTGGCCTGGTTTTGCCGAACAACCAGGAAAACATTTACGATCATTTAGAATTAAGCGGATTTGTTTTAAAACATGAGTTATTACTACAAGAAAGAGGAAAAGAAGCTTTCATGGTTTCAGAAATTGAAAAATATATTTAAACCTGATAAGAAAATTAAAACGCGAGGTGGAAAATTACTTCATAAGTACAAAACACCTGCAGCCTATATGGAAGGTGAATATGATTATCATACTTGCCTTTGGTTTGATAATTGGATGGAATATACCAAACATGATGGTCTATTAGCATGGCCAGAAGATGGATCGTTTAATATAAGGATTTTGAAAAACTTGAGAGAAAAAATTATGGCTCTTGAGCCCAAGCCTAGACCTACTCAATTTGAAGCTTTGGTTGAATGGGAGGATGAGATGTTTGAACTTGAACGGGAAACTAGAGGTGTAACAAGAGGTCCAAAATTAGACATTAATAGAGAAACTCATGAAGATAGAATGCGTCGGTGGAGACGTGCAGACATGTGTGATGGATTATACCCAGTAAGAGTGATGATTACTGAAATACCAGGTCAAAAGAATACTCAAAAGAAAAATAATTCTGAAGAAAGTGAATTAGAAGATTCAGTTTTAGAAGAAATTTATATTACAAATCAGAAAGAGACTCCTTATAAACCAGCTTGTACATGGTCTACCCCGATGGTTTCTTCAGGAGCCACTCCAAGTGCACCACCACTTAATGAGGCATCACCCAGATTATATCCGAACAATGCAAAAACTCCCGAAAGAGTAGAAACAAGAACTAATTCTAGCATATCAGGTGAAAATAGAAATTATCCTGAAACCCCAGTTTTGAGAAATGAGATCTCAAGAAATGTAATGAGAACAGGAAGATGTGAGGAAACTCCAAATACTTCAGTATATTTACGATCAAAGGATGAATTAATACGACAGTTAACTAAAAGCATGGAAGCAGTAACGGTACCAGTAACAATTGGTCCTGTTCAACCAGTATTTGCTCTAAGAGAAGTTAGACATTCGGCTTTAACTATTCCATTAAATGCAGAAATTCAGAAAGTGGCAGAAAAATTTTAATCAGATTTATCTGAAATTCATCGAGAGAAAACAATGATGCCTGATTTAACTTTTAATCAAAGTCCAGCATGTGGAACTCCAGCTGAAGCAGAATCTGATGCTGATACTCCAGAAAAAAGCATTGATAAAATAGATTTAACAACCCCAAAACTAGATGTCGCAAGATTAAAAGCAGATTTGGAGGAATTAATTATTGGCACAATTGGACCTGACAATTTAAAGCATTATCAAGATGATGAATTATTATTTATTTGTAAAAGCATTCAATGGAAAACGAAAAATAAATATGAACAGTTAGAAGAATTAGCTACTGAATTAGAGGTTGATTTGAGCAAACAGAAAAATTTGGGAAAACATTACAGAATAGAATTTTCTGAAAGGGACATTGAAAACTTGAATTCAATGGGAAGAATATTGCATATAAAAGATTTGATTGTATATTTAAAAAGATTAGGAGATTTAAGTAAATGGAGAGTAAAATGGACAAAGAAAAGAGAGGAAGAAAGGAGAGAAAGAGGTATGGTAGCTAATCAGTTTCCAATGAGAGAAATAGCAGGAGGTGGGTATGTGCATGTTCCTTGGACAAGACAGGACATCATATTGTTTACAAATGATTTTCCTCGGCTGAGAGAAAAGCCTGTGGAATGGTATCGACAGGTGGATACATTCATTAAAGTCTCAAAAGTTCTGTGGATTGATCTTGATGGATTTTTTGACATTGTTGTCCCGTCAGATCTTTCAACAGAATGTAAAGTTTCTGTAAGTTGGCCAAAAGTAGAACCTGATCGAGATAGAGTAACAGGCGCTTCTTCTTCAGAAGTTATGGATCTGTATGATAAAGTAATTTACTGGTTGAAAAACAAGATTCCCCCGAAAGAAGTTGACTGGGTTAAAATAGACAGAACAAATAAAGAGCCAAAAGAATCAGTACATTCATTTTATGAAAGATTACTGCTGGTATTTAAACAATACAGTTGCTATGAAAAATTAAGTGAAAAGGACATGAGCCACTTCATATACAGGTTTGTTTATGGCTTAAGACCTGAAATTGGTGAAATGATTAGAAACGGAATAGTGGGTTGGCAATCACTCTCAGTTGATGACATTTTGAGAAAAGCAAAATACTGCAGTGATGAGATAGATGCAAAGCAAAAGAAGCTAAAAGAAAAGGCAATGTGGGCACAGGTGAAGGTAGCTGAACAGCAAATAGCAACTTTAGAAAATAAAAATGTTAATCAGAATCAGAATCAAGGTAAATTTAAGGTTAATTATAATAAGCTAAAATTTAATGTTAACATTGAGGAGTTAAAACAAAAGCTCCCTTGTTTTAATTGCGGCGTAATTGGACACTGGAAGCGTGAATGTAAAAATCCGCCCAGAAATGTAAAAAATGCATCATTAAATCCACAGATGCAGAATGAGGTAAATCTGCAGCAACAGCTACAGCGACAGTTAAATGAAATAAATCTGCAGCAACAGCTACAGCGACAGGTAGTGAATCAGCAGAGTCAGATTCCACAACCGCCACTTCCAAATTGTGTGAATGTACAGAGGTACAATACAGAAACGGGATTCTGCGGAGGTGATCAGGTAAACAGATCGCAAAGATTGAATGTGCCAAATGTTTCTCAACAATTTTTGATGACAGAGAGTAGAGGTAGTGATTCTGAGGATTACTTATGACGGTGCCTGAGAGAGGAGGAAGAGTGTGTGCTTTGAGCCACTCTTGAGGTAGATCAGTGCGGTCCATTTATAAATGGTAAAGTGAATGATGTAGAAATCACTTTTCTTGTGGACACTGGTGCTACCCGTTCTACTGTTAGATCAGTGGAAATAGAAAACCTGCCTCTCTCTGGGGACTCCATCCAAGTAGTAGGTGTAGCTAATCAACAAATTAAAACAGATTTAACAGAGCCAGTCAAAGTTGCAATTGGTAAATTCAAAGATAAGCATAGTAGTTTGTAAAAGCAGTCCTGAAAATTTGTTAGGGAGAGACATACTCTGCAAGATGAACTGCTAAATATATTGCTCACCAGACGGTATAGAGCTTCAGACTCTAGAGGAAGATGGGCTATACAAATTAACCATGTTAATGGTTGAAGCAGAGGAAAGTAAATTATTTCCTGCATTTGATAAAGATAATCTTCCTGAAGAACTAAAAAAGACAGTTAATGCTGAAATTTGGGATTTGAGTGGAAGTGAAATGGGCTTCTTGCAAAATGTAGACCCAGTTAAAATTACAGTGAAACAAGGAGTAGATTTTCCAAACATTCCTCAGTATAAAATGAAAGCAGAGACTATTGAAGGTGTCATACCTGTTATTGACAAATTCATAAAACAAGGTGCTCTAAAAGAAATTGAAAGTAGTCCTTGTAATTCACCGATTATGGGAATTAAAAAGCCAAACGGAACTTACAGAATTGTTCAAGACCTGAGAAAGGTTAATAAGATAGTTGTTCCATGTTGCCCAGTTGTTCCAAACCCAGCGGTAATTCTTTATCAGATTCCGCATGATGCAGAATGGTATACAGTCATAGACCTTTGCAATGCATTCTTTACTGTTCCATTGCATCCAGATAGCCAGCAAATGTTTGCGTTCAGGTTCCAGGATTGCATATTAGCATGGTGTTGTATCCCTCAAGGGTATACAGAGAGTCCATCAATCTTTAATCAGTTGTTAAAGAAATCCTTGGAAAATCTAGATTTACCTGGAAAATCAACATTAGTCTAATACATAGATGACCGCCTTGTTGCTGCAATAACACAAGATAATTGTGTCACAGATACTATTACTCTTTTGAATCGTCTGGCAGATGAAGGACAAAGTGTCTCCTGCAAAATTACAGTTTTGCAAAGAAGAAGTCAAATATCTTGGTCACAGAATTGCAAAAGGAATCAGACAAGTAACAATTGAGAGAATAAAAATGATTCAGGGAATGCAACCTCCAAAGACACAGAGAAAAGTCAGAATGTTTCTAGGAATGGTTGGTTATTGTTGCCAATGGATTAGTGGATTTTCAGTAATTGCGAAACCACTACAAAGACTGACAAAAGCAGACATAAAAGACCCGATTATCCTAACAGAAACTGAATTAGAGGCTTTTGAAAAGCTAAAAAGAAGTTTGTGTGAAGCACCTACTTTAGGTATGCCAGACTACGAAAAGGAATTTGAGCTGTACTGCAGTGAAAGAGAGGGATGTGCATTATCAGTCTTAATCCAGAGACATGGAAAACTGAGAAAGCCAATTGCATATTTCTCAGCAGTTCTTGATCCTGTTGCAAAAGCACTACCAGGCTGCTTAAAAGCAGTAGCTGCAACAAGTGTAAGTCTTGAGCAGAGTGAGGGAATTATAATGGGATTTCCTGTAAAAGTCTATGTACCCCATTCTGTTGAAATTCTTCCTACTAGAAGTAAAACACAGCATTTGACAAGTAACAGGCTTACCAAATACGAAAAGGTTATTCTGGGATCAGATAATGTCTCAATAAAGAGGTGTGTGAATTTAAATCCTTCCACATTATTGCCTGATGGTACTGTAACAGAAATCAGAAACGAAAATGACATTGATCATGAGTGTTTGGAGGTTTTGGATTACTGCACAAAGCCTAGGCAGGACATTAAAGATGTTCCTTTGCCTGAGTCAGATTTTGTTTATTTTGTTGATGGTTCATGTTTGAGAACAGATGAAGGTTTTCTGAGAGCAGCATAATCTGTCTGTACAGTTGCAAATGTGGTTGAAGCTTCATGTCTCGAAGGAATTCGTTCAGCTCAAGTAGCAGAATTGATTGCTTTGATTCGTGCTTGTGAAAGAGCAAAAGAGTTAAAAATTACCATAGTGACCGACAGCCAGTATGGATACAGCGTAGTCCATGACTATGGTCAGCTCTGGTCTCAAAGAGGTTTTTTAACTTCTGCGGGAACACCAATCAGAAATGCAAAATTGATCAAGAGATTGATCGAAGGCATTCAGTTACCAGATAAAATTGCTGTCCTGAAATGTGCAGCACATAAAAAGGGCAATGATTATATTACAAAAGGAAATGCCTATGCAGACGAAATAGCCAAACATTGTGCAAAGAACAATGTTTCAATCAATCGGGAAAAAGACAATGAACATGTTTTGAATTCACTTATGTTAACATCTGTAGTTGAGACATGGCAAGGAGTAAAAGATTTACAAGATGAGGCAGATGATGAGGAAAAAGATACATGGTTAAAAGCAGGTTGCAGACAGCGAGAAGAAGATGAGATTTGGGTTTACAAAGATGACAGACCAGTTTTGCCAAATAGCATGATTGCTGATATGGCTAGAATGTACCATGGTCCAGGACATATTGGAAGGGATTCTATGATAAGGCTATTCAGACAGACTTGGTATAATCCAAAGTTCAGAATAATTGCAGAATCTTTTTGTCAGAGGTGCTTAATACGTCAGCAAATGAACCCAAACAGAAAAACAGCTGTGAGCATGGGAACCATAGGACAGGAGGGTGGTCCTTTCACCAGGTTGCAAATGGATTTCATTGACATGCCACCCCATAACAAGTTGAGATATGTCCTTGTGATAATCTGTTTGTTTTCAAGGTGGGTTGAAGCGTTCCCAACACGTCACAATGATTCAGTTACTGTTGCAAAATTACTTTTAAGGGAGATCATACCAAGGTACGGTTTTCCGGTGACTGTTGAAACTGATCGTGGAACACATTTTGAAAACAGACTGTTACAAATGATTTGTGAAGCATTGAACATAAAACAAAAGCTGCATTGTGCCTACAGACCAGAGGCATCAGGTGTTGTAGAGCAAGTAAATGGTACGATCAAAAATAGAATTGGTAAAATGTGTCTAGCTACAGGAATGAAGTGGACAGATGCACTTCCACTTGTTTTGATGTCATTAAGAAGTACTCCTGATAAAAAGACAGGTTTAAGTCCACATGATATTGTCATGGGCAGAGTCATGAGACAAGCATTTGTACCAGTAGGGAAATTGATGAGTATAAATGATAGCGTCATTCTGGAATATTGCAGGAACCTTTCTGACGTCGCGACTTCTGTGTTCCATCAGGTAGGAACTGAAGTAATTGCAAGAGACAAGGAGCAAGCTCATGATCTGTTACCCGGAGACTGAGTAAGAACAAAAGTTCACCGAAGAAGAAACTGTCTAGTACCCAGGTGGCAGAAAGCAAGACAGGTGATTCTTGTCACGACAAATGCAGTAAAGTGCAGGGGTTTGAAGAGGTGGATCCATGCAAGTCACACCATTCGTGTACCACCACCTGAAAATCCTGACGAAGGTGACACTACAACTGATTTAGATTCTGAAGAAGAACCTGAAAGAAATCCAGATCCTGAAGATCGACAAGAAAGTCGACATCAGGAAAGTTCAAATGCGAATGAGGCATTGAATGAAAATACTGAAGAAATCGTGATAATAGACTCTGAAAATGACGAAGATCTGCTAGAAAAAGAAGCAGAAAAAGGGTCTGATCAAGTTATGATCCAAGATCAGGAGAGCATTGAAAAGCAGAATAGAAGCTCTGAAAGCAGGAACCGGAATTCTGAAACTGGGAAGTTGGAGGTAATTGAAGAAGAAGAGGACGAGTTACCGAGTACCAGCTATAAGGATGATGTTCCTAATGGAGTGAAACTGCCGAGTAAAGAAGGTCCTAAGTACAAATTTGAAGTCTCAGATACTGAATCTGAAGAAAGTGATGAAGATTCTCAAATAAGAAAATTCAGAAAAAGAGCTTGGAGAGCAGAGTGTAACGTGACTGAACCAAAGAAGAAATTGCCAAGAAAAGGTGATAACTGGCCAAGTGAAAATGAAGGCCTAAAATTCAAGTTGAACAGATCAAAGGAGCAGGTGAATGAGGTGTCAAGTCAAAAAGGTGACTCTGAAAAGAAAAGTGAAGCAGGAAAGAAAATAGAAGTGATTAGTAGTAGGGCAAAAAGAGTTGTAAAACCTAATCAGAAGTACAAGTCCCCTGAGTGGACATATATAATCATCCCACCAGTGGTGGAGGTGAACAGCAGGAGTCAAGAAGAGATAGATGACAATAGTGAGAATGATTGAAGTGTTCTCTGTAAAAATTTGAGGTTTTGTTTTTGGCATAAGGCTGAAGAAATTGTGTTAGGTGACACAAGGTCGAAGAAACTGTGTTAGCTGGAAAAACACATTGATGTAAGACGCAAGGTCGAAGAAAAGCTGTTAGAAAGTAGGGTTTTCTTTAAAAAAAAATCAAAAATAGGGGGGTGTTATTTAGAATAATTTAGAAATTTTTAAAAATTGAATTTTTGATTTTTGTTTTCTTTGTAAGGCTTTTGTTAACAGAGTAAAGATGCCTTATACTAATACCAATTCCAGATGTTCCATCTTAAGGAGATGCTGTAAAATGTATTTTATTTGTGTGATTCTAATAATCTTGCTTTGGTTAATTTTAGCTGTCATCTTCCCTTTTGGAGTTGACAAGGAAATGTACAAGGCTAATATGACAAGTAAAGCTACAGTTAAACAAGTTAAACATGGCGCAACAGGCAAAACTAACAGAGTTATTGATCACAAACCAGAGATCCACCAAGATAGATCTGTTGGTGATTTTTCTAGTAATACTTTTTCAAGGCTTCTAGCGGAGTATGTTAAAGTGATGGAAATTAAAGACTGCTATATCTGTGTGAAATTTCCCGCTTCTGTTTCGGTGGGAGTGACTTATAATATGCTTCCTCTTACTTATGGCATAACCTGCAGTGTGATAGCTAGTTTATTTTATCAGACTGGTCGTTTAGAATACTACTATTCGAACCATGATGAAATCTTTGCAAACTTGAAAATTGACAAAAGCTTGAATAAGCATAAACATGTTAAACAGATGAGGGAATTTTTCATTGTAACTAATGAACTTACCTACGAGTACGCTTTTAAAACTTGTAAATTGAGTACTGAAGAAAAATCTTTCTTGAATTTAGTTGAAGAGAGTAGAGCAATTTATAAGAGAAATGAAATGCTCAAGCAAACCAAATTTAAGTTTTGGCAAATTGAAGATGAAAAGCTTAATGGTAGATCTTTTGAAAATGTTGCTATTCATATAGATAAACCTGTTAGTGGTAAATGTTGCATTAGGAGAGATAATACGCTTTTTGACAATTACTTTGTGGGTGCCAGTCAATGTGAGGATACATATCAAATCATGGGTGGATGGGGATTCAAAGGTGGCAAGGATCCAATTTTCCCTGGAATTTATTTTGTGTGTGGGGAAAAAGCCTATTACAAGCTCCCAGATCACTGATATGGGACTTGCTTTGTTGGATTAGTTTTTCCAAAAAATGTTCATGTTGACAGAAATGCAGAGGTTTCATTTGAAATCAGCAATCATCTGAATAGATTTAAAAGAGAAAGTTTTTCAGAAATTTTGGGAGATATTTTTGAAGCAGTAATACCTTTAGTGGGTATAACCCTGAATGCAGTTAAAATCAGAAATGTGTCCACAGTTGTTGACAGATTGTCAACTGATACAGCTAGTGGTTTCCAATTAGTGGATTCTGAACTTATTGCTATAAGGTCCATGGTAATGCAGAACCGTCTTGCTCTAGACATTCTGCTAGCTAAAGAGGGAGGAGTTTGCGGTATTTTACATGTCCAACATTGCTGTACTTATTTTCCTGATAAGAGCCAGAATATTGAAATGTACATCAAAAATATCACTGAGTTGCAATCAGAAATTGTACCTTTAGAAGAGGATGATTTTTCAGAACGTTTGAGCAAAAGATTTGCAGCAATCAAAACCTGGTTTCAAGAGATTGGTAGTTCAATCCTAGGCAAAATACTGACACCTTTATTAGTTATAGTCTTTGTGATACTTTTGTTGAAAATCAGTTGCATGTTACACAAGAGAAAGAAGTATCTAAGGGAAAAGAAAAGGATTTATAAGCTCAGAAAGGAACAAGAAAAGGAAATAGAACTAGAAGAGTTTCGTAGATCTCAATATGAGAGTTGCAGACAAACAGCTGAGTCAAGAGTTTAGAAATACTAATACAGTGAAAATCAAAACATGTTCATGGGATAACATTTTGCTGAATTTTTGGGTGTAGTTTGGTGATTTTGAAATCACCAGATGAGGGAGTTGATGGAGCGAGCTTCAGAAAAACATTTTGTTTTTGACTCCCAAAGTTAAACTTCCATAATATAATAATCATATTAATTAGCATGAAGTGAAATGTATTAACCAACTTAGTCTAAAATGCATACACGACACAAGGGTTTAACATATGTGCATTATGTTGCAAATGCAAGTACATGAAAAATAATAAACTAACATTGTCTATTGTCTTTGTCAATATTAAATGCGGCTGTTTAATTAATGGCATGTGCTTATTTGTGTGTGCTTATGTTATGTCTTTTTCGTTTTTATGTGGCACAAGTTCAAGGAGGATTTCGTGGCCTATAAGAAGAAAGTAAATACATTGCTGCTAAATGTGCTTTGGCTAGGTAACATTTATTAACGGGTTAATAATTAGCAAAGGGGGTGGGTAACAGAATGAATTCTAATTCTTTCATTAATTGATGTCTTGTGTTTGTTTAAACATTAGTTTCCAAATGGGCCTAAGAAAATGGCTGGCAGTGCTACAGAATATGAAACTTGACCAGAGTGAAGCCTTCACTCATGCGCAGACGAAAGACCTTTTTGCAGAACAATCAACGTTTAATGCAGAAGCAGTTTTGGTCGAGTTGAATGTGTTCTTGGAGACAAATCCAAGGACAGGATGCGGCAAGGCCTGCCAAGATTAGGAAGTAAAGTTTTGTGCTCGGGCGAATGTAACATTCTTGACGAAGCAAAAGGATGGAGAATCTAAGAACAATAAGGACTTATGATGAGGCCCCGCACTTGGTCAGGAGTGAATAACCTAATGGTGGACTGACAGGGCTCAGCCAATCGAAAGTTCGGATTTTCAGAAAAGTATGCAAGAATTAGTTACTTTAGCAAGTCAGAAAGGTATAAAAATTGCCCCCTTGGGTAGGAGGACGCTTCTCGTTTTCCGATTCCTGAAGGGCATGTCGTGCTGAAGGACTTGTTGGAGCACGTAAGGATAATAGGCTTAAAAGACTTTTTTCCTTTAGGTGAAGTGAGATTTAGACAGGGAAAATAGGGTATAGGTGATGGAAACTGTTTATTCTTCTTAAATCATGCTAATTGATTTTGCTTAAACTTGCCAGTCTAATTTGCTTTTCCTCAATAAAATGCTGCTAAATTAATGCTAATAAAGAGAATTTAATAAAATGCACTTTCCTTGAATAAATAGTTAATAAATAAGATTTTTGAAACAACAAGCTGGTCTTGTTTATTCATGGTCTTGTTACCATCAGTTGATCCATTTACCTTAGTGACTCAATTAAAAGATAAGTGTTACAATAAAACATGATACAAACCTTATACTGCAGTTGTATATAAATGTGTAAATAGTTTGTGAATAGGATCTGATTAATTAGGTCACATGATTCAGCCGCTCAGAAATTGTCTCGTTGGTTTATGGGCCTTGTGAGAGATTTATGATTAATGGTGAGTATTGTGGAGTTGGGTAGCGTTGCTGAGACATATTTTCTATAGGGGCGCTGGATCAGTTGAGGATAATCAATTAGAATTGATAAAACTTCTAGTTGCTGAGCACTTGATTGGCTGTGCTTGTTATTGTAGTGCATGGTAAGTGCAGTGGATCCTGCAATCATTAAAAACTATTTGCCTAGCTTAACCCAGCACCCTTCTCGCCCCAAATACAGCCTCATATGACCTTACTAGAGCCATAGCTTGAAATCCCAAAAATCTGAAAAAGGGCCTGTGTTGCCATTGCCAAAAAGTATGACACTGACCAGGTATAGTCCTAGAGAGGCAAATAACCTCGTAGCACCACCTGGTTGTCTGAAGGGACCATGAGTTTACATACTTAGGAGCTATAGAAACCATAACTAAAGTAAATATATAAATAACATATAGCAATATAATGCACAACTAAACACCTGCAGTTAAAACAATACATAAACTGACAAAATTAAACGGTATAAACAAAGAAGAGGAGTTCAGAAAATACTGATTTTTCAACGACGCACACTAGTTAATTTGACATTAAACTTGTAAAGAACAACTCTAACGTGGTAGACTTACCTATCTTTAATACTGTGCATTAGATTTGTGTCCTGGTCAATCATCACTATATAGCAGTCATTCAGTATGGGAAGAAGTCGCTTCCTATTCCTCCTGGTGCCTTCTGTAACCCGTCTCTTAAATCTCACCATTCTTCCAATGAAAGCAGACTCCTCATTGGGTGGGTAATTTCCAGCTTTTACAAGGTATCTTCTGTAACTGAGGCCATTTATTGTGACAAGCAGGTATAAATCCAGTTTAGTGTGGTATTCTGTTGACTCTTGAATCTGCAAATCACAGAAAACTTGCATTGAAATGTGCAAAATAAACTTCTATGCAGAAGCAAAATGTATGCAATCCTCAGTCACCTATAGCGTTCTCAACGTAGGTCGTACAATTTCGTAAAGAATGTCAAGATTGTTCCAATTTTACCTGCATGCTCTTCTTTCGCGGTCATACTTATCAAGCTCATCTAATGACACAAAACACAATGTTTGCAAGCAAAAGCATGTTCTATGACCAGGGTAAATGCAATTGGTCTACAGTTGGACAAGCAAGTGGGATAACAATTCGTGCTCCAATCTTTAATACCAGCCTGTTTCACATTCACAAAATTAGGTTTCAGAGCATCCACTGATTCAACACACTCTGTTATCACAAGACTTGGGCAGGGTTACTGAAAAGATGACTACACTAAGGCGAGGTAATACACTTGTTTAAGGAAGCTTCTAACATCCAAAAGGTTTTGAAGGGGAAAAATCATCTGCTGCTTATTTGAAGATTCCTCTTAAGCAGACCCAATAGTCATATAATAAGACTACCTTGTAAATCCCACATATCTTAGTGAAAAAAAACATATGGCGGAATTATTTACAGGTAAATAATTATTGCCAGTTCCTACATCTTTCTAAATCTAAAGAAAAAACATGAACCAATATGAACACTATGTACATATAAAAACCCATGGTAAAATTAAAATTGTATTCATATAACGCTTACTACCCCTGCTACTGATGAGGTGTTGAAGCGCTTTGCTTCGATTAGCACGCTACATCGAAGCCCAAGATTAGGGGATAATAGTTAGTAGATTAGTATTTTTTTTCTTTCATGTTTGCATTAGTTACGTTAGGATTTGAAAGGGAAAGTAGTACGTTGTTTTTTGTAGGTAGTGATTGTTTTTTGTAAGCAGTAGTTGTGTGCGCGTATTAATTGGGTGAGATAGGCAAAAAAGGTGAAGAAAGTTTGAGAAAGATGCTTGGGGTTCATAGTGGTCAAACTTTGGGATGAGTCAGAGAGATGAAGGATGGGACAAACATTGAAAGGAGGATTTTGTTTTTAAATATCAAAAAGCTTATTCATACACATATGCACATGACACTTGGTAAGGTTGTATTGGCTCGATTCTATATACATACCCATATGTACACAGAAGCAGTGGTATTTAACATGGTCTGATGTGTACAGTTATCCTGTGGTCAAATATGTAAATTTTTTCATGACATTTCTTAGAGTTTTAGTTGCAGGCATAAACTTGTTTATATATATGCACCTATTTGTACATAGAAGCAGCAATTATGACTTTGCCAGATATGCACGTCTCATGCTGTAATATACATTTTTCTCCTTATACGAATGTATGTGTTTATAACAGGAAGCATAGTACAATGTACAATGGCACATGTATAATAACAACTTCAGCTCTATACGGTGAGAAGCAGAGTTGGCATGACAAAGTAGATTGCGAAAAAATTCAATTTCATATTCAAATTTCCTAGACAAGAAATACAACTCCCAAGAAGAAATCACAGCAGCATTTACATCGTTACATCGCTGAAAGAGATCTTTAAACAAAGCATGCACAGAAAAGAGGTGAAAAACATGCTTGAACTCCATTGTGGAAGAGCACGGGCAGCAAAAACTGAAAATCGCCAGAAAGAGTAAATCGGGGAAGACCTTTCTCAAGTTTTAACAAAAGGTAGAAAGGGCAGGGATTAGTTAGGCATGTACTAGAAAGACGGGGTGCTGTGTGCACGTGCATTATTGGAACACGTTGCAGAAATGTACTGCAGCATCTTTTTAGGTTTAAGCCATTTTTATTGACAACCACCTACAACCACTGGCAGGTGGTGTGACATTTGAATGCTTGTACAATAGTGGTGGGTATGAAAAAAAGGAAAATAACATAGAATAACAATGAAGAAGTGGGGGAAGGGAAGCGGGTAGGTAAAGGTGGGTGTGGAGGTGGATCGCGTAAGGAAGCCATGTCAGTTTAATATGTCTGGGCTTTTACTGGTATTTGCGGACATGGTGCGCAGGGGTGTCTTAGTGGGTGTCATGTGTAGAATCCGGAGATATTGGGGGCATGTCAACTCGCGGAATTCATCCACCAAATATGTGATACATGGTTGCCACATCTTGTCGTACCGTGGTAGCTGTTGAGTGACCACAGCCGTCAGCTTTTCCATCCCTAAGACTTCCCATACTTTATGCAGCTAATCTTGATGCATGGGTACCTTGTCGGTCCCCCATCTGGCTAGAAGGAGCTGCTTTGCCGCCCCTAAGGTTAGGGTGATAGCTTTGCCCCTGGGTGATTTCAGTGGGTATGTAAGCGAGTTGGGGATGCCCAATAGTGTATAACTGGGGAATCTGGGTATGTCTGTGTTGAATATCGTGTTAATGGCGTTCTAAAACCTCTGTCCAAAACTCCTCTATTTTGGGGCAATGCCAAAGAAGGTGCGGAAGTGTGCCCTGCTGACGTCATTGTTGCCAACATAGCCCACTCTCTCTAGGGTCCCACTTGGCCACACTTGCCGGAGTGAGGTACTAATAATGGGCTATTTTGAGTAGCATTTCCTTGCCAGTGGTGTTAAGGGCGGATGTTTGGGCTCGATGTAAAATATCACCCCATTCCTTGTCAGAAAAGGGGCATTTGCATTCCTTTTCCCATCTAGCCCTAGCGGCTGACAGCAATGGACTCACAGGCTATATAAAAACCGAATATACATCAGAGAGCAGCTTCCTATCGGAGCTTCTCGTGATAAGCCATTTTTCAAAGGGCAGTAGGGGTCTACCCGCAAGGGGCTGGATCCATGGGCGAGTGACTAAGTGCGCTACAGCTATATATTGCCATTTCGCTGAGTTTGGGAGTGGGTAGTGTGTCTGTAGTTGGTCAAAGCTCATGAGCCCGTCTGCGTCAAATAGGTCTCCCACTCGTTTGCAGTTGGGGTCCTGTCATACCTTGAAACCTGAACCCTCCTGTGTCGGGGGAAGTTCGGATTACCTATAAACGGGCTCTGTGGGGAGATCAGAGTGAAGAGGTTGTGTCTCAACTGCACCCTGTCCCAGACGCCCATTGTCGCTCTTGTAGCCGGTGATATGTATACTCCCTCTGGTATGTGGGGTTGGGCAGCCCCAGCACCTTCCATATGTGCATTCCCGCTATAGCTTGATCTATAAAGCACCAGTTATTTTCGGTGAGTGTGCGGGACCACTCCACCATGTACATCGGCTGTGCAGCTTGATAGTATTTATTAATGTTAGGGACCCCAAAACCACCCTCTGCCACCACAAGGAAGGCCCGGGATCTGGGCATTCTCACCCGTTTGCCTTCCCAAATAAAGTCCCAAATCAAGTTCTGCCGTTTATCTCAAGCCCGCGGGGGAGGCTGGAGGGGCAGGGTGTGCATTACATAAAGCAACTTGGAGAGCAACGTCATTTTAACGGCGGAAAGCCTCCTCAGCCACGATAAGGTTAGCTGCTTCCATTTAGTGAGATCTGAATGGGCCATGGCTAATAGGTTCCCTTAATTGTGGTCTACCGTGGCTTTATTTGTGGAGAAGATTTGTAAGCCCAGGTATGCGGTTCCCACCGTCGCCCACTGGAGCTGAAATTGTGCATGAAGAAGTGCTCGCTCCGGTTCCTGCAACTGTAGGTCTAAGATCACAGACTTCTGTGGATTAAGTTTGAAGCCCAATGCACTACCAAAATCCGTGAATTCCGCCTTGACTGCTGGCAAGGATTTAACCGGATCCGTAAGAGTCAAGAGTACGTCATTTGCATATAGCATAATCTTATGCTCTCTACCTCCCATCTTAATCCCAGTCACCCTTGCATTTCCCCGTCTGCACTCCGCCTGGGGCTCCACATAGAGCACAAATAGAAGGGGGGATAGGGACATCCTGGTCTGGTTCCCCGCGCTATGGAAAAGGGGGCAGATTGAATACCATTCACGCAGATGCTGGCTTGCGGAGCTGCATAACACGCCTGTACCCCTCCTCGAAACCGGGGGCCAAGGCCCACCCAGTCAAGCACCCGACAAAGATATGGCCAATGCATGCGATCGAATGCCTTCTCTGCATCAATCATTACCAATATCGCCGGTGTCTGAGACCAATGTGTTTTATCCATGAGATGACATAGCCTCTTAGTACTGTCACCGCACCAACGTTCAGGAATATAACTGGCTTGATCGGGGTCGAGGATCCCTTGCACATATGGCGTCAGTCTACGCACCAGCACGCTAGTGAAGATTTTTTCATATACGTTCAGCAATGAGGTCGGGCGGTGAGATGCACGTTGCTTGGGGTCTTTACCTGGCTTGGGAATGATGGTGATAAAGGCCTGGTGCATCGAATCTGGCAGTGTTCCCTGTACAAACGAATTGTATAGGCAAGTGAGTATAGGCACTAGGTGGGCGGCAAAGGTTTTATAGAATTCCCCTCCGTATCCATCCGGGCCTGGCGCCTTCTGGGGTTGCAGCCTATGGATAGCAGTGAGTACTTCCTGTACTGTGATGTCCTTCTCCAAAGCCACGTACAAGGGCGCTACACCTGCGCCCGAATAGATTGTGACAAATATGACTCCATCTCCTCCTCCCGCAGTGGAACGGCTGTGTAGAGGGCCCTATAGAATGCACCAAAAGAGTCTGCGATGCCTTCGTCTGTGGCACATGAGGAACCATCCTCTCCACATATTTCAGTTATTCGTCGTTCTAGCACCTGTGCCTGTAGCCGATGTGCTAACATGCGTCCTGCCTTATTGCTACCTGCGTAGCATTTTTGGAGCAGTCTTAGAAGACATATTCCGCTCTTCCCATATCTATGGCTCATAGTTGTTTCCGCACATTCATCAACTGACGGCGCACTGTCACAGCCCCCGTTCTGGCCTTTTCTGCCTCCAATTCCTTAATTTGACTTTCTAAACAGTCCCGTTTGTATCGTCGTTCCCTATTGTAACCTGTGGCAATGCCAATAAAATGGCCCTGCAAAACCACCTTTAGGGTCTCCCATAATGTAGCAATTGGTGTGTCGGCTGTGTCATTGTGAGCCAGAAAAGTGGTCAGGTCCTCCAGGGTATCTGTACAGACTTTATCATGAGTGTGGTGTTAAGACGCCAACGTAGTGATCGGAGAGGGCAGCTACCCCTATGTCCGCGGTGGTAGTAGCTTTTGTTATCCTGGGCGTAATGAGAAAGTAATCGATTCGGGTATATGTGCGGTGAGCTGCCGAGTAGAATGTGTAGTCAACCTCTGTGGGGTGCAGTCCTTAATGCCCGTGGTAAGACTCCTGTCATGCCCTGTCCTGGAGTGAGACTTGTTCCGTTGGCCATCCATGATAATATTAAAGTCCCCCCACAACCATCTCTCAGTCCGAAGTAGTAAGTAGGCAGGCCAGGCCGTCGCTGATGATTGATTCCTGCTTATCGTTGGGGGTGTAAATAGTAGCTACAGTGTATCTGGTACCCTGTATCTGTATGGGCAATGCTAATACCCGACCAGGGATGCCCACTATGACTCCCTCGATCATCCCTGCAAAATGTGTGGCGATCAGGATGGCGACTCCAGCTTTCTTAGTGGAGCTTGATGAGAAATATTGGCATTCAAACCAACGAGATCGGATCCGTCGCCAATCTGCCTGGAGTAGGTGGGTTTCCTGCAGCATGCATATGTTGCATTTGGTATCTTTGAGGAATGAAAGTATCGCAAGCCGCTTCACCGGAGAATTTAAGCCCCAAACGTTAAGACTGAGCCCAGACACCATGTGTATTAACTGCGTAGCTTGCTGTATATTGACAAAAGCAGCCCGCTGCCCCCCACTGAAAGGGGCAAGGGTAGATAATAAGATGGAAAGAGAGGAAAAGAGTGCAACCATTAACACATTCAAATATAGCAAAAACAGGAAATCCATCAACTTCCCCCTCCCAGGAGCCATTTCCCTCAACAATTTAGAGTCCGTGTCTCAGCAGGGTGTGTCCGCGGATGTGGGGTCGAGTGAGTCAATGAGCTACGCCAGAGTGAAATGGCCCAAAAACAAAGTATTGGGAGTCCGCTCCGCTAAATCAACAAAAATCTCACATGGGGAATAAACGATAGTTGCCTTGCGGTAGCGGAAAATAATCCCTCAATCGTTCAATGACCGCCTGAAGTAGGCCTGGAAGACCCCTCGCGTTGCAATTGGAGGAGGAGTCGTGATCGTTCCTCTCGACTGTCGACTTCCGTCGGTTTGGTTAGTGTCTTCGGCCCCATCTGTTAGATTACTGTGGCGCCTGCCTCTCGTCTGAAAGATCATGGGATTGGAACCTCGGTAGAGCAGCGTGTTGCAGGTCTGGCACTTCTGCTAAGGCAGCGGCGTCTGCTAAAGTGCAAATCGACCAGGTCTCCTCCTTCCACACAAATTGTAGCTGAAAGGGGTGACCCCACCTATATCGAATCTTCTGAGCTCGGAGAAGGTCTGTTAGGGGTTTCAGGGCCCTACGCCTCTGAGAGGTTGTCAGGCCAGATCTCGGAACCATCCGACCTTGAATCCCTAAAATTCGATATATCTCATACCCCTGGTCGCCGCCATTATCGCCTCCTTCTGCCTGTTGTAGTGAAGGCACGTGAGGATGTCTTGGGGTAGGCCAGGCTCGGTCGTCGGCCCCCCGGCCCAGTGCGTACGATCAAAGACCATCTCCTTATCCTGAAAAGAGGGCATCAAGTTTGCAAAGGCGGATCACAAATCCTTCCAAGTCAGATAAGATTGCGCGGGATGGAACCCCCTTAATACGTACATTAGAACGGCTAGAATGGTTCTCTAAATCTTCTATTTGATAGCATAGTTTTGAGTTCTTGTATTGGAGTTCCTGGCGCTCCCTGCGATGGGCCTCTACCTCCTCCTCTTGGGCATATTGATTCCGCCCCAGCGAGTCCATCCTTTGGTCGATTACTGCGACTTCCTGCTGGATCCCCCAGATGTCCAAGGCAATGTCAAGCTTGAGCTCTGCAAATTCATCTCTGAGGGTACTGAACAGGCACTCCATGAATGCCTGAGTAAGCGGGGTTCCTCTCGGCTTCCCTTCTCCGAGTGTCCCCCGATCATCGTTTTCCCGTGTTGCGTCTGCTTTCTTCGTACTCAAGCGGGCGAACATGTCCTTTACTGAGGGGTCCTTCTTTGATTGACGATGTGTGGACATTTTCTCCCGAGCCAGCATCTCCCACCGCAAGGAGACCGGTGCACCCCCTCCAGAAGCCCCCCTCAGAGGATTCCGCTGAGTAGGCTGACATAAGCAGGTTGGTCTCCACCGGTAAATCCAACTCCACCCGGGGAGAAGGGGGATAAAGCGAAAGGGGCGGTAATCCCCACACCCGATGCACCACCGAAGAGAGGTTATCCAGCCCACCAACAGAGGGCCGCGCACCGGGGCCCTCGTCTCAAGTAATGGAGTTACAGTACCGCCGGGGTTAGGCAGTAGCCAGCCTGTCATGGGGCCTGTGAGGAAGATCTAAATGCGTAGAATGGGGGAGAGGTCCAACTAGCACCATGGTCCACCGTCACTCCTCCAGACAGGTAAACCTCAGATAGCCCAATCCACCTGGGCTCGCAGTCTAGGCAGTGTGGGAGAAGCCGCAGCACTCAAATCCGTATTATAAGGGACCTTGAATATTTTGATCATCCCTCCTGCGGGGTAACCAAGGCCTGTGAGGCGGGCCGGTCCTCGCCTCGCGTGGTCAGCAGGGGTCCTCCATGGACCCAAAGTGTCCCAGGAGGGGGTGTTTCCACACAGAAGGACACCTCCTACCGCCGGAGATGGCGCCGGGTGAAGCAGTAGTGAGCAGTGAGCTTCCTGCGTGTCCCAGCAAACTGTAACCGCTCCCCCTCCCCCGTGTACCGAACCAGGCGTCTTCAATCACTGCTACTGCCGGACACGGGGGTGGAGGTGCATATCCTCACTGCCGCGCTGTGCGCTGTGCGCAGACCGCTGGCCCGTTCTCAGCCCCGCTCAGAGGGGGGGTGGGCTGCACCGAGGTGACGCGCACTCTGCATGGCATCTGATGTAGTCCCTGCTCATCTCCCAGGCTGGATGTGCCCCACTGCAGGACAGCCACGTTGAAGGAGGCTCCAGATCTATAGCGGGATCCAAGGGCTTGCCGCCATTCTCCAATATGCACAGAGGGTCTTTCTAGCCGATCCGGTCGCCAGGCTCCCTCGTCTGGAACCTTTGGCCCAGAAGTCCGGCAGAGCTCCAAGAGGTGTGACTCACACCGTTGCCATCTTGTACCCGCCCCCTGCAGCATCTTTTTAAGGAGATTCTCAGGTCTTGGCTGTGGTGCAAACATTTCTAATTAGTCGGAAAAGGATGGCGAGCTAAAACAAAACAAACTGACAAAAAACTAGTAAACAGAATATAGATTGACAAAAGGGGAATGTACTAGAAAACTAGGCCAGTTCCTTCAGGAAGCTGACCTTATGGTACCATCCAGCCACAAGCCTCCCACTCCGCATAAACTAAGACACACGTAGGTGAACAGTTTTAAGGGGGACCAAACGCCCATTTACTATAACTGAAATGTGGCTTTGAATCTCTTATAAATTATAGCAATAATCACATTGTATGACTTAACGAAGTAACATACTCCTGCAACGAATTGGGATGGGCTTTTTTGGGTAGTTGAAATATTATGAGCAGGAATTTTCTTCATTCCGTATCCATAACAATCTTTTCCCTCTCTCATACACCGTTCTTAAAACAAAGGGTATAAAAGTCAACTTGCACTTATTCCACACAAGACCATCCTTCAACCTCACTTCACTGTCCATATCTTGGGACCTAACTAATATGCAGTACAATTTGCCAACTTCACGCTCTGTCAGCAGCTGCACCTTCATGATCTAGACCAGTGGATTTTGGCACATGTATTTAAACCGAGCCTCGCATCTTCACGTCATATTCACCAACCATCAAAGCATTTCCTTTAAATTACAAATTTCCATTAAAATCACCCAACACCTCTATGATTTTCTTCTGATAAGACCCACGTTGAACAATATTGAATTTCTTCTATCCTTGCACTCCAATCAAGGTGTATACCAAGCCAGAGTACGGCATAATCTTCACCCGCATTCCCATGATTTCTATGATACATTGTGGTCTGGTTAGACTCTTGACATCCAGAAGAAAAATAGCAGACTCATTCCTTTCAGCATTGTCCAGACTGTCATCAGAATCAAAAAGCAGCGGACAACCTTCCTGATCAGTCTCTGTTAGAAGCGGCTGTCTCTAGTTGGCAAAGGTATACACTTCTGACAAATAGGGACACACCTTTTCTAGTCAGGGCAAGGGGATCACACACTTAGATAACCCCTGCTCACCCCCTTGGTAGCTTGGCAAAGCAGACAGGCTTATCTCAGAGGCAGTGCGTTAAGCATTTATGACCACATACAGTAATACAGTGAATACACTACAAATGGACACGACACAGTAGTATTATAAAAATAAGGATTTTTATATAAGGCTTAGCACAAGACCAAATAACGACAAAAATATACCACAATCTTAATAAATACTCTAGGAAGGAAAAATAATAGTTCAAGCACGGTTTCTTCTTAGCACAAAGTCTTTAGTAACAAAAGCAACTCTTCTTCTTTAAAACACAGTTCTTGGCAACAATGTAACCCACACGGGAGTCACACGACGTCGAGGCAAAGTTAATCCAAAGGTTCGGCGTCGACCGCGAGGAGCGCTACGTTGAGCCCGGAGTCGCACAGACCCCCACAACACAGTACCTTGGAAAAGTGAAGCACTCGATGGTCAGCGGCGTCGAGATGTCCGGCGTCGCGTCTTCGGCGTCGATCGGGTCTCGGAGTCGGGGCGATCTGCAGCGGCGTCGACAGATGTCAGGCAGGAGCAGCGCTCACGAGATGAAGCAGGATACGGCGTCGTCGTCGATGTCGATGTTGCAAGAGTGAGCAGCGCTCACGGCGTCGAGAGGGCTCGGGGTCGATGCGATCAGCGGCGGCGTCGACACAGGGTTACTTGGAGCTGGAGCCGAACTCGCTCCTCACTGGCGTCGCTACTGGCGTCGATCGGGCCCGGCGGCCGGCGTTGAAAGTGCGGGACACTGGAGCCGTT
Organism: Lissotriton helveticus; assembly: GCF_964261635.1. Taxonomy (NCBI): domain Eukaryota; kingdom Metazoa; phylum Chordata; class Amphibia; order Caudata; family Salamandridae; genus Lissotriton; species Lissotriton helveticus. The sequence continues at coordinate 343,591,256 of NC_136060.1, read as the reverse complement.
ACTCACGATGTCGAGCTGGATTCGGCGGCGTCCGTCGGCGTCCAGATTGCTGGATTCTTCAGAGGTGCTGGATTTCAGGTTCCAGCAACAAGCACTTTTAGCAAAATAGATGAAGTCCTTTGGCCCTGTGACTTCAACAGGAGGCTGGCACTCTTCCAACCCTTGGAGATTTTCTTTAGCAAGTTTGAGAGTACACACTCAGTTCCTCTCTCCTGGTTCCTTGGCAAAAATAAAGAAGCAACTGCAGGATTCCCCCAACAAACAGCACTCTGGCAGAAGGGGTAGGCAGTCCTTGGATCAGCAGGCTTCTTGTCCTTGGTTCAGGTTTCCTTGTCAGAAGTGATCTAAATTCTTGGTTCAGGGGTCCTTCTCTTATACCCCTTTTTGGCTTTGATCCCTTTGTCCATGCAGGGGAATTTCCCCCCATCTCGGGTTTGTTGTGGGTGTTGCCAGGCCGAGGCACCTGGCCTATTCACTGTGCAGGGCAGAGTCTTCAGCCGCCCAGCAGGAGCGGAGCCAGCATTGTCACTGGCAGGGGCAGGGCCATCAGCTGCCCGGTAGGAGGTGGGGCCAGGAAAGTCCCTGGCAGGCACAGAGTCATCAGTCGCCTGGCAGGGGGGCGGAGCCAGCATTGTATCAGGCAGGGCAGGCTATCAGGAGCTACTCTTCCCCTACTCTCAATGCAAATGCCCCACTCACCCCACACTGACTCATTCAGACCTCTGGAGCCACCCGGCTCCTGTCACACGCACACCAGAACCATCAGAGACCGGTAGACAGTTAGACAAGAAAATAGCTACTTTCTAAAAGTGCTATTTTCAAACACAGAGTCCAAAAACCATCCACACAAACTGATGCGTTATTAAACCCTGAGTTCAGGGATACCAAACTCGACATTGCACCATGCTCCCCGAGCCTGCTAGGATTATAGCATTAATAATCCTGGCAGCCCATTCTAACTTATGGAGAGCAGGATACCTTACAATAGTGAAAAACGAATATGGCTGTAATTCACTATTAGGACATGCCAACCTTGTCAGGCTTGTCCTACCTTATGCTTACAATGCACCCTGCCCGTGGGCCTACCATAGGGGTGACTAACATGAAGTTAAGGGAAGGTTTAGGGACTGGCAAGTAGGTGTACTTGCGCAGTCTGCGTGACAGTACCAGACTGCACGTGGTCTAGCAATGGCAGACCTTCAGACATATTTTTACTAGGCCGCTCTTGTGGGTGGCACAACATGTGCTGCAAGCCCACTAGCAGCATTTGTATTTACAAGCCCTGGCACTCCTGGTGCACTCTACTAGGGACTGACAGTAAACCAAATAAGCCAAACATGGAAGTCAATCAATACAGCAATTTCACATAGGGAGCACTTGCACTGTGGCACTGATCAGCAGTGGCACAGTGCCCAAAGCAATATACCAGCAAAAACATCGTAAACAGAGGAGGCAAAAAGAAAAAATGGAGGAGAGACTCATGCCAATGATGTCAGGTCTAACACGTGTCCCCTCCAGCTGAAAGGTGGGGAGAACTACCCTTACCCTAGGGAGTCCTCATCACTAAGGCGGACAAATCTGGACAGACCATCAGCATTGGCGTGATCTGTGCCAGGGCAGTGTTCCACCGTGAAGTCCATCCCCTGTAGGGAAATGGACCACCTCAACAGCTTTGGATTCTCACCCCTCATCTGCATCAAACATCTGAGGGGCCTGTGGTCTGTCTGAACCCGGAAGTGAGTCCCAAACAGGTAGGGTCTTAGCTTCTTCAGCGCCCAGACCACAGCAAATGCTTCTCTCTCTATCGCACTCCACCTCTGTTCCCTGGGAAGTAACCTCCTACTGATGAAGGCTACGGGTAAGTCTCGGCCCTCTTCATTCACCTGAGCTAGAACAGCCCCCACGCCATGCTCTGAAGCGTCCGTCTGGACAACAAATTCTTTAGAAAAGTCGGGTGCCTGGAGTATGGGTGGTGTGCACATTGCAGTTTTCAAGGTGTCAAAGGCCGTCTGACAGGCGTCAGTCCAGATCACAAGTCGTGGCTGCTTCCTGGAAGTCAGCGAAGTCAAGGGGTGCACAATGTTACCATAATCCTTGACGAACCTCCTGTAGTAACCCGTGAGGCCCAAGAAGGCTCTCACCTGAGTCTGGGTTTTGGGCGGTGCCCATGCCAGGATGGTATCAATCTTGGGTTGCAGGGGGGGCCCCTTGCCACTCCCTACTTGGTGCTCCAAGTACACCACTGAACCCTGCCCAATTTGGCACTTACTGGCTTTGATTGTGAGGCCTGCTCTGCGCAGGGCCAACAACACTTCCCGGAGGTGGCGCAAGTGTTCCTCCCAGCTGGCGCTGAACACTGCGATGTCGTCCAGGTAGGCGGCACTGAAATCCTCCAGTCCAGCCAAGACCTGGTTGACCAACCTCTGGAAGGTGGCAGGGGCATTCTTCATCCCAAAGGGCATAACCCGGAACTGGTAGTGCCCATCTGGTGTGGAGAATGCTGACCTCTCTTTTGCCCCATCAGTCAAGGCGATCTGCCAGTACCCAGACGTTAGATCAAACGTACTAAGGTACCGGGCAGCCCCCAACCGATCTATGAGCTCATCAGCTCTGGGGATGGGGTGCGCGTCAGTCTTGGTGACTGAATTGAGTCCTCGGTAATCCACACAGAACCGAAGTTCCGGTGAAGCACCAGGTGCTGCAGCCTTTGGGACCAAGACCACTGGGCTGGCCCAAGGACTGCTAGAGGACTCAACCACCCCTAAGGCAAACATTTTGGAGACCTCCTCCTTGATGTATGCTCTGAACTTGTCAGTCACTCTGTAAGCCTTGTGCTTCACAGGAGTGCTGTCCCCGGTGCCCACATCATGGACACACCACTGAGTGACACCAGGAATCAAGGAGAACAGATCAGGGAATTGTCCCAACAGTTGGTGACAATCCTGCTGCTGCTCAGGGGTCAGTGTGTCAGAGAGGACAACACCATCCACTGACCTATCTTGCTCTTTTGCATACAGGAGGCCAGGAAGAGGCTCACTCTCCTCCTCCATTCCAGCATCTGTAGCTAGGAGCATCCCACTTCTGACACCATTAAAGCATCTTTCATATGAGTATAAGACATCCTATCCTCAACAGGCATGTCTAACAGGGTATCTCTCCCCTCATTCACAAAGCGACCCCACAACCCCGCTCCCCAATCCTTCTCAGGGACCCGGTGGGCCAACAATGCTAACTCATATGCTTTAAACCATTGACCAATATCCTCATTCTTCTGAAAATCTTTGATCACATCTTTGGGAAAATAAAACCTACTTTCTGCAGGCACAGATGGGATGCTGCCACCAGAGGGATTCAATTCTAAATTCTTAGCTTTGAGCTCCATGTCCCTCACCATTCTCTCACGCTCAAAAGCTAACTTTTCTCTTTCAAACTCCAACCTTTTGATCTCCATATCAGCTTCTCTCCTGCCTCTTGCATTCTCTATCTCCAACTGCCCATCTATCTTAAGTTTTGCCATTTCCATGTTGTATGCTCGCTCCTTCGCCCTTTCTTCTCTTTCTTCAGGAGAAAGACCTTTGGAGGAAACACTGCTGCCAGGAGGGGATGTGGGCCCATTCACTGGCACCTCCTCCTCCCCTTCCTCTGTCGGTACCACCACCGGATCAGAGGGATCTCTGGCCTCTAACCAGGCCTCCAAAGCTTCAAGATATTCTTCCTTAACTTTGAAGCCTGTTGTAGGGACTTTAAATTGCTTGCAAAAGGATTTCAGCTGTTGTAACTTGTAATCCTTTATCTTACTCCTATCAAACTCCTCCACAACAACAGGGGCAGTGACTCCGGCATCACTCATGGTCAAAACTGGCAGTTTCAAAAATCAAGCTTCAGGAAAGCGGAGAAAAAATAGGATATCCAACCAAAACAGATTGTGGCTGCGCTATGGTCTGCTTTCACTATATAGCGCACACTAATCACTGCACATGGGTCATAAATGCAAAGTTCAAATCCCACCGCTGCCACCAATGTTAGAAGCGGCTGTCTCTAGTTGGCAAAGGTATACACTTCTGACAAATAGGGACACACCTTTTCTAGTCAGGGCAAGGGGATCACACACTTAGATAACCCCTGCTCACCCCCTTGGTAGCTTGGCAAAGCAGACAGGCTTATCTCAGAGGCAGTGCGTTAAGCATTTATGACCACATACAGTAATACAGTGAATACACTACAAATGGACACGACACAGTAGTATTATAAAAATAAGGATTTTTATATAAGGCTTAGCACAAGACCAAATAACGACAAAAATATACCACAATCTTAATAAATACTCTTGGAAGGAAAAATAATAGTTCAAGCACGGTTTCTTCTTAGCACAAAGTCTTTAGTAACAAAAGCAACTCTTCTTCTTTAAAACACAGTTCTTGGCAACAATGTAACCCACACGGGAGTCACACGACGTCGAGGCAAAGTTAATCCAAAGGTTCGGCGTCGACCGCGAGGAGCGCTACGTCGAGCCCGGAGTCGCACAGACCCCCACAACACAGTACCTTGGAAAAGTGAAGCACTCGATGGTCAGCGGCGTCGAGATGTCCGGCGACGCGTCTTCGGCGTCGATCGGGCCTCGGAGTCGGGGCGATCTGCAGCGGCGTCGATAGATATCAGGCAGGAGCAGCGCTCACGAGATGAAGCAGGATACGGCGTCGATGTCGATGTTGCAAGAGTGAGCAGCGCTCACAGCGTCGAGAGGGCTCGGGGTCGATGCGATCAGCGGCGGCGTCGACACAGGGTCACTTGGAGCTGGAGCCGAACTCGCTACTCACTGGCGTCGCTACTGGCGTCGATCGGGCCCGGCGGCCGGCGTTGAAAGTGCGGGACACTGGAGCCGTTACTCACGATGTCGAGCTGGATTCGGCGGCGTCCGTCGGCGTCCAGATTGCTGGATTCTTCAGAGGTGCTGGATTTCAGGTTCCAGCAACAAGCACTTTTAGCAAAATAGATGAAGTCCTTTGGCCCTGTGACTTCAACAGGAGGCTGGCACTCTTCCAACCCTTGGAGATTTTCTTTAGCAAGTTTGAGAGTACACACTCAGTTCCTCTCTCCTGGTTCCTTGGCAAAAATAAAGAAGCAACTGCAGGATTCCCCCAACAAACAGCACTCTGGCAGAAGGGGTAGGCAGTCCTTGGATCAGCAGGCTTCTTGTCCTTGGTTCAGGTTTCCTTGTCAGAAGTGATCTAAATTCTTGGTTCAGGGGTCCTTCTCTTATACCCCTTTTTGGCTTTGATCCCTTTGTCCATGCAGGGGAATTTCCCCCCATCTCGGGTTTGTTGTGGGTGTTGCCAGGCCGAGGCACCTGGCCTATTCACTGTGCAGGGCAGAGTCTTCAGCCGCCCAGCAGGAGCGGAGCCAGCATTGTCACTGGCAGGGGCAGGGCCATCAGCTGCCCGGCAGGAGGTGGGGCCAGGAAAGTCCCTGGCAGGCACAGAGTCATCAGTCGCCTGGCAGGGGGGCGGAGCCAGCATTGTATCAGGCAGGGCAGGCTATCAGGAGCTACTCTTCCCCTACTCTCAATGCAAATGCCCCACTCACCCCACACTGACTCATTCAGACCTCTGGAGCCACACAGCTCCTGTCACACGCACACCAGAACCAGCAGAGACCGGTAGACAGTTAGACAAGAATATAGCTACTTTCTAAAAGTGCTATTTTCAAACACAGAGTCCAAAAACCATCCACACAAACGGATGCGTTATTAAACCCTGAGTTCAGGGATACCAAACTCGACATTGCACCATGCTCCCCGAGCCCGCTAGGATTATAGCATTAATAATCCTGGCAGCCCATTCTAACTTATGGAGAGCAGGATACCTTACAATAGTGAAAAACGAATATGGCTGTAATTCACTATTAGGACATGCCAACCTTGTCAGGCTTGTTCTACCTTATGCTTACAATGCACCCTGCCTGTGGGCCTACCATAGGGGTGACTAACATGAAGTTAAGGGAAGGTTTAGGGACTGGCAAGTAGGTGTACTTGCGCAGTCTGCGTGACAGTACCAGACTGCACGTGGTCTAGCAATGGCAGACCTTCAGACATATTTTTACTAGGCCGCTCTTGTGGGTGGCACAACATGTGCTGCAAGCCCACTAGCAGCATTTGTATTTACAAGCCCTGGCACTCCTGGTGCACTCTACTAGGGACTGACAGTAAACCAAATAAGCCAAACATGGAAGTCAATCAATACAGCAATTTCACATAGGGAGCACTTACACTGTGGCACTGATCAGCAGTGGCACAGTGCCCAAAGCAATATACCAGCAAAAACATCGTAAACAGAGGAGGCAAACAGAAAAAATGGAGGAGAGACTCATGCCAATGATGTCACCTTCAACCAAATGACCATCTTGCTTTTCAAGTGCGTTTGTATATTTCCTACTCATCAAAAATCAGTTACCACAAATGAGCATAATTACCTTTTCTTCTATTTGATGAAAAGCAATGTGGTAGCAGGACATGCGTGAGAGTGAAGTTTGCCTGATGCACCAAATGGTTCTGTGAAAGAAGGCTAACTGACTAAAAATGATTTTTTGAGGATAATTGGTCACCACCACTCTGATGTACAAAGGGACACCATGTAGGAAGTGATGCAGAAAAGTTTAGAAGATGTCTGAGAAGATGTGACCCAGCCAGAAGCAATGAAGTCCACAGGTGGTGAATGCAGGTTGTGAGCTGTTCCAACATTCGGGAGAAAATCAGTGGTGACAAGGGGCATCCCTGTCTCATACCTCTTCTCAGTGGGAATGCCAGTGAGGTATAGTTGTTTACTTTGATGTGTCTCTTGAGGTCAGTATAGGCAAGCTTGACCCATTTGAGAAATTTGGGGCCAAACTCCATTCGATGCAGGTCTTCAAATAGATAGGGCCATTCAATTGTATCGAATGCCATTTTGGCATCCAGTGATAATATTACTGCATCCTTTGCGATTGTGTTGTTCCTGGCTAGGGCGTTGTGCTGCCTACAAATATTTAATGCCGTGTTACGGCCTGGCATAAAACTATATTGGTCTGCATGCACTAGCTTGGCAATGATCCGGGCAAGCCGAGAAGCCCACAACTTAGCAAGGATTTTGGCCTTGGCATGTATTAAAGAGCTTGGCCGGTAGGAGTTGCAGTTTTTGGCTGGTTTCCCTGTTTTATGTATAACCACAATAGAGGCCAACCTTTGATCTCGGGGTAAAGCCCTCTTCTCGTTACTTTTGAGGAACATTTTCTCGTTACTTTTGAGGAGCATATCACACAAGTGTGGTGCTATCAGAGAAGCAGTGGCTTTGAGAAATTCAATTGGCTGTCCGTTGGCCCCATCGCCTTTCCCGAATGGGTATTGCCAATCGGATCTCCTCCTCGGTAGGATCACTCTCCAGCGAGTCCCTATCCTCGGGGGACAGGGTCAACAGGGGGATGTCCACAAGTAACTGCTACGAATCATCTGCGGTGGTTTCAACAGCTGGAGTGCACAGCCTTTCGTAGTGATCAGCAAATGCCCCTGCTATCTCCTGTGGGTCTCTAACAATGCAAGTGTCTTTGAGTTGTAACATGGGGACCCAGCGTGCCACTTGATCGCATTTTTCTAACCAGGCCAACAGTTTACCTGCCTTATCCCCCGGCTCATACAGTTTATGCTGGGTTGCGTATACTTGGCTATAACAGCCTCAGATACTAGGGTTTTGTATTCTAGTTGTTTAACCCCTTCGCTGCTAGGCCTTTTCTCCCTCTGTGCTAAGCCTTTTTTTGGCTGTTGCGCTTAGGCCCCTGTAACTTTTTGACCACATAAGGTATCCACGCAAAATTTGAGTCCTTTTTTCCAACATCATGGGGATTCTAAAGGTACCCAGGGTTTGTGGATTCCTCTGGAAGGGACCCAGAAATTAGCCAAAATACTGCAACATTTTATTTTTTTTAAATGGGTAAAAAGGGCTACAGAGGAAAGCATCTGTGTTTTCCCCTGCAAATGGTATAAAAAATGGGGTGTGGTGCTGAAATCACCATCTTCCCAGCTTTCAGTGACAAGCAGACCTTTGTCAGATAACCAACTTTTTTACACAGTTTTGGCCTTTTTCTGGGACATAGCCTATTGTTGCTATTTATTGTGCTTTCAAGCTCCTTCCAGTTAATGGTGGAAATGGGTATGAAAGCAATAATGGATCCTGGAAAGATATACATTTCTGAAAAGTAGACAAAATTCTGAATTCAGCAAGGGGTCATTTGTGTAGAACCTTCAAGGTTTCTTTATAGAAACTAACAGTTAAATATGGGAAAAATTGAAAATTAGTTGAAAAAACCAGCCATTTGTGTCAACGTTTTCACCTGTTACTTCTTCTAATTAGGACAGCTGTTTGAAAGCAATATACTGTTACATCCGCTGGACGTTTCTGTTTGTGGGGATATATAGGACTTGTAGGTCCACCAAGAACCCAACGAACCCAGAGCCAAAAACTAAGCAGCGGCTTCCAATGTTTTTTTTATTATGTACCGGGTATATAGCAATTATTCTGGGAAAATGTATACATGGAAAAATTGGTATGAAAGACACCTATGTATTTCTGAAATGGGAACAAAATATAGAGGGGCAGATTTATGAAGGCCTTGCACTGCCGGTGCGTCACTTTTTCCCATGTTAAAAATGACGCACCGGCCGCGCAAGGCCTTCATAAATCTGGCCCAGAGTTTAGAAACAGTAGATATTTGCACATTTCTGAAATTGGGAATACCCAAACTAGCATGAGAATTATAGGTCATTTTTCAAAATGACTTCTTTTTTACACATTGTTTTTCATTTGGAAGGCAGAAATACATCGAAAGTCAATAGGTAATACCAGTTGCTCTACAATTCTGTGTTATCTCAAGTCTCCAGATAAAAATGGCACCTCACTTGTGTGGGCAGGCCTAGTGCCCAAGGCAGGAAACGGCTCAAAACGCAATGTTGACACACCACATTTTCACAATGAATACTTATCCTTTTTTTGCGAAGTCCCTGGAATCCAGGATGGGGTGACGGGAATGGCTCTCACCAGGTTCTGTTACCCAGAATCCCTTGCAAACCTATTTTTTTCCTCACATTTCTCTGGTGGAAAGTTGTGGAATCTGCTTGGATCCACAAAATTCCACCCACCCCGCATTCCCAAAAGTCTTTCGAGACAAATGGCACCTCACATGTGTGGGTAGGCCTAGTGCCCGCGACAGTAAACAGCCCAAAACGCTAACGTGGAACATCACATTTTCACAGTGAAAAATGACCCTTTTTTTTGCAAAGTGCCTAGCTGTAGTTTTTAAACCCTAGCTCTGCTGGCACTTAAGAAAACCTAGCAAACCCATACATTGTATTAAACTAGACACCCAGGGGAATCCAGCATGGGGTGACTTGACTGGCTCGCACCAGGTTCTGTTACCCAGAATCCCCTGCAAACCTAAATAATTGTCAAAAAAACACATTTTCCTCACATTTCTGTGGTTGAAAGTTCTAGAATCTGCGTGGATCCACAAAATTCCACCCACCCTGCATTTCCCAAATGGTTTAGAGAAAAATGGTACCTCACTTGTGTGGGTGGGCCTAGTGCCACCGACAGGAAACGGCCGAAAACGCAACGTGGACACAACATTATCACAGTGAAAAATGACCCTTTTTTTGCAAAGTGCCCAGCTGTTTTTGAACCCTAGCTCTGCCAGCACCTAGGGAAACCTAGCAAACCTAGACATTTTTGAAAACTAGACACCCAAGGGAATCCAGGATGGGGTGACTTGACTGGCTCTCACCAGGTTCTGTTACCCAGAATCCCTTGCAAACCTAAAAAATTGTCAAAGAAATGCAAATTTTCCTCACATTTCTGTGGTGGAAAGTTCTGGAATCTGCGTGGATCCACAAAATTCCACCCACCCTGCGTTTCCCAAAGTGTTTAGAGAAAAATGGTACCTTACTTGCGTGGGTGGGTCAAGTACCTGCGAAAAGCAAGGGTCCAAAACGTATCGCGGCGACACCAAAAGAACAATTTACGTACCTTCGGTAATGATATATCTGTAAGAAACATTAGTTAGTGATAGATTCCTTACCTTAGAATTACCCCCAGGCGTCAGACTGGATCTGGAAAGTTTTTGTCAGCAGTACCCCTACGTGTCGGTAGGCGTCGTCGTGCGGCTCCGCGTACGTCGTTGGCGTTGTAGTCGCCAAGATGTCATCGCTGGAGCTACTTAGACGCGCCCACGAGGGCTGACGTCAGTTCTGTAGACGACTTTCTGCTCCAGGAACGCAGAGCCACGCAAGATACTGACCACTGGTGCATTGAAACTAGGGCCCTGAAAGGGATGACCTAGAAATCCTAGAAATCAGTTCGCAGAACGGGAAGGATGGGTGGGCGGTAAGGAATCTATCACTTACTAATGTTTCTTACAGATGGAAAATGCTACTTACCAGTATGCATCTGTTCTCGGCATGTAGAGCTGCAGAGTTGCACACTATGCATAGATTGCCACCTAGTGTTGGGCCCGGATGTTTGCAGTTTGTTTTGTTGTAGAAAAGTCTTTGGAAGTCACGAGATAGGTGACTCCTCCTTTGGATGATACTGCGCATGGGCATCGGCTCCATCCCCAGATTGTTTTTCGCCATTAGGGAAGTGATGGAGCTGTATAAGAGATAGTGATGTCCATGTGATATGTATTCAAGTAAGATAATACTGGAACAGATAGAGGTAGCCGGGGAGGCGGGTGGGCGTTTGCAACACTGCAGCTCTACATGCCAAGAACAGATGCATACTGGTAAGTAGCATTTTCCGTTCGAGGCATATGAGCTGCAGATTGCACACTGCATAGATTACATAGCAGTTCCCACACCTAGCGGCGACCACCAGTATCTGTTGCAGTTGTTTGAAACAGAGTTTTTAGTACAGCCTGGCCCACAGTGGCTTGTTGTTTAGATTGCACATCTACACAGTAATGCTTTGTGAATGTGTGCGGTGTAGGTCATGTAGCTGCTTTGCATATGTCATCTAGGGAAATGTTCCCTAAGAATGCCATTGAAGCACAGATTCAGGGGAAAGCAGTCTCCCTCACCTACAAAACATTAACCAACAATATGCTAGGGGACCTAGCGAAGCTTAGAAGTACTTGGGAGAGTGAGGTAGGAGCACTTGATGACGTAGATTGGGACATGGTGTTAATGCATCCCCGGGAGGTAGCGATTAAGTCCAGACTCCGCCTCATTCAATACAATGTGCTACACAGAACCTATTATGACAGGGTACGACTCTATAAGATGGGGAAAATAGAGAACGACAGATGTCTTAGATGTCACAGGGCAGACGGGGATTTTTATCATGTACTATGGTCATGTAGGGTAATTCAAACCTACTGGACCCGCATCTTTTTGGAATTACAGGAGATACTGGAGGTACCACTTACACAGGAGCCCAAGCTGGCTTTATTGGGGATGTCCAATGATGTGGATCTGCCGCGCCCTCTCATAATCTTCCTGGTTCTAGCTTTGGTGGTGGCAAAAAGGGACATAGCGAGGCGGTGGGGGTCTCCGATTCCCCCGGACTTGGAGGAGTGGAGAAATGGGCTGGACCTATACATGGCAGCTGAGAGGGTGACCTACAAATCCAGAGGGTGCCCTAGGAAGTTCCGGAAGATTTGGTCCAGGTGGAGACACTATCATGGACTCGATGGAGGGTTGGGGGACTGTTGAGCCCATTCTTAATTTACTAGTTCACGCGGGTGGCGGCGGGAGGGACTGGGGAGGGGAATTGAGAGAAGCCTATTCATCGACCAGATTTCTTTCTCAACTATGTGATGCGACACGTACCAACAGCTTGCGATTGTGGGGAGGCGGGAATGGGAATAGAGGGACGAATGTTGCTAATTATATGACTGTACTGTTGAGCTTTACACAAAATACAAATAAAAATGTTTAAAAAAAAAAAAAAAAGAATGCCATTGAAGCCCCTATTTTCCTGGTAGAATGGGCTTTTGGTCGGGTTGTTAATGTACGCTTGGCTTTTTGATAACATATTTGTATACATTTAACATTCCACCTAGCGATACCTGATTTTGATATGGGATTGCCTTTATGTGGCGGTGAGAAAGACACAAAAAGTTGTTTTGTCTTACGAAAAGCTTGTGTCCTTTCAATGTAGTACAGTAATGCTCTCTTGACATCTAAAGTGTGTAGAGCTCTTTCTGCGACTGTTTGAGGCTCCGAGAAAAATACGGGCAGCTCAACAGATTGATTTAGATGAAATGGTGAAATGACTTTTGGAAGGCATTTTGGATTAGTACGAAGAACCACTTTGTTATGATGCATTTGTAGAAAGGGTTCTTGAATGGTAAATGCTTGTAGTTCACTAACCCTCCAGAGGGAAGTAATGGCTACTAGGAAAGCTACTTTACAGGTTAGAAATTGCAATTCACATTTATTTAATGGTTCAAAGGGAGGTCCCATTAACCTTGTGAGAACCACATTTAAATTCCACACTGGTGCAGGTGGTGTTCTGGGAGGGATTATTCTTTTGAGTCCTTCCATGAAAGCTTTAATAGCTGGTACTCTAAAGAGAGATAGATGTTGTCTATTTTGCAAGTATGCCGCAATGGCTGCAAGGTGTAACCTAATAGACGTGTAGGCTAAGTTACACTTTTGAAGGTGTAATAAATATCCGATGATATGGTGAATAGACACGTCTAAAGGATTAATTTGGTTGTTTTGGCAGTATATGACAAACCTTTTCCACTTAGCAGCATAACATGCTCTAGTAGTGGGGCGTCTAGCTTCCTTGATAATGTTCATACATTCTGGGGGAAGGTTGAGGTAACCAAACTCTATGACCTCAGGAGCCAGATCGCTAGGTTGAGCTGAGCTGGGTCCGGGTGTCTGATCTCTCCATGGTTCTGCGTTAATAGGCGTGGAGATAGGTTTAGTTTTTTGTGTGGTACTACAGACATTTGTAACAGCGTGGTGTACCACGGTTGTCTGGCCCAAGTTGGAGCGATCAGGATGAGCGTTAGGGAATGCTGCTGTAGCTTGCGTACCACTAATGGAAGTAGTGGGAGAGGAGAAAAAGCGTATGCAAATAGTTTTGACCAGTTCATCCATATCGCATTGCCTTTGGACAATGGGTGTGGGTATCTGGCGGCAAAGTTTGGGCATTTTGTGTTTTCGTGGGTGGCAAAGAGGTCTATTTGGGGTTGTCCCCACAATTGAAAGAACGGATGAAGAACTTGTGGATGAAGTTCCCACTCGTGGATTTGCTGCGTTTGTCGACTTAGCAGATCTGCCATAGTGTTTTGGACTCCTGGGACATGTTGGGCTAATAGGAAGATCTTTAGTGGTATAGCCCATCTCCATATCTGCTGTGCTAACTGAGAGAGCTGCAGAGAGGGTGTACCTCCTTGTTTGTTTATGTAGTACATAGCTGTCATATTGTCTGTGCGGACTAAGACAGCTTTGCCTGACACTTGAGTTTGAAAAGCTTTTAGGGCTAGAAACACAGCTAGCAACTCTAAGTGCTTGATGTGGAGTAGCTTTTGTTGCGGTGTCCACCTGCCTTGCATGGTGTGATGCAGTAGGTGAGCTCCCCAGCCGGAGAGCGATACGTCCGCTGTCATGACTATTTGAGGAACTGGCTCTAGAAACGGTCGCCCTTTGGTTTTTTTGGTGTTCCACCATTGCAGAGAACAAGGAGTCCGACCGTCTACCAACACTAGATCTGTCAGTTGACGTTGAGCCTGGTTCCATTGTCGTGCTAGGCAGTCTTGCAGTGGACGCAGTTGCAATCTTGCATGAGGTACTATACATATGCAAGATGCCATCATTCTTTTGAGCTGCATGAACACCCGAGCTGGTAGCGAGTGTTGCAGTTTGAATTTTGTCAGGAGAGTTTGTATACTTGTTATCCTGGCTGGAGAGGGATAAGCTAGTGTTAGTTGGGTGTTTATTGTAGCGCCGAGATACTGTTGTATGTGTGAGGGTTGTAGATGCGACTTGTGATTTACTGTGAATCCTAGGTCGTGAAGCAGTTGAATGGTAGCGTGAGTGTGTTGTACACATTGGCTGTATGAGGTGGCTTTTATGAGCCAGTCTTCCAGATACGTGAAGACATGAATATGTTGTCTTCTTAAGTGTGCTGCTACTACTGCTAGGCATTTGGTAAACACCCTTGGCGCTGTTGTGACTCCGAATGGGAGCACTTTGAACTGGTAGTGTTGCCCGTCCAGCACAAATCGGAGATATTTTCTGTGCGCTTCGTGAATGGGAATATGAAAGTAGGCGTCCTTGAGATCTAGAGTGACAAGGAAGTCGTTTAGTACCAGTAGTGGAAGGACCTGTTGGAGTGTGACCATATGGAAATGGTCCGACTGTATGTAAATGTTTAGAGGTCTGAGGTCTAGGATGGGTCTTAGAGATCCGTCCTTTTTTGGTATTAGGAAATATAGCGAGTATACTCCTTTGTTTTCCTGATGCTGTGGAACTATTTCTATTGCATTTTTCTGCAGGCGGGATATTACCTCTTGTCTGAGCAATGTTTTTTTTTTTTTTTTACATTTTTAAGAACCTTTATTGTTACTTCAAGTAAGTACAAGCATGGGCCTACAACCATTCCGGGCGGCCGCTAGTCAAGTCAGAAATACAACAAATCAGTATAGAAAGATACAGCGGCCAGAAAATCGGGGTCTGATAAGTGTCCAGGATTTAGCTTATATTCAGGCGCACTGTGTAAGATTCAGGATTCAAGAAGGTTCATTTTACAATAAAGAAAGAAAAAAGAAAAAAGGAAAAAACCAGAAAAGTTAGAATCGATGCCATACGGTCATTCACGGTCCTACAATAGCAAGCATGAAGCAGGAAATCCGCAAGTAGCGCGAATACAGTTGGGTCAATGGGGAGAAGGCATATGAGTCAGGATAAATGTAAAAAACACATACATTTCGTGGCGAGCTGTACCCCACCCCACAAAACGAAACATACTGTAGGAAACATGAAAAAACGACAACACCAAAAAAGGAGAGGAAAGACAAAGGGCCATAGAGACAAAGAAAGGACAAGTAAACAAACCCCATCCCCCTACCCCCCACCCTGCACCCCTGCAGAAGACTACGGCCTACCCTCCCCCAGCAGCGTGCCCATCGCCCTAAATAAGAGACCCGAAATATAGAAAAAGAGAAAAAGGAAAAAGAAGAAAAAGAAGGAAAATGTGGAGGAGGGCCATCGATCCGGCCGCCCGTCCCCCCCCCACCACCGCGCACAGTAACGATCCTAACAACAAGGTCAGAATAGCCAAGGAAAACAGTAATAATCAATAGCACAATCAATTACAGCCCCGCTGAGTGTCCCCTAAAGCACCGTCAGCCAACAATGAGTTCCACTATGTCCTAGAAGATCTCACCCCTGGCCTCTTCTATCAATAGTTCCAACATTCGTCCACTTATCAATCGGCATACAGAGCAGCATGGGGGGTCCAATCGATCCGGGCGGACCGGGCAGTGTCGTTTCTCCATGGGACTGTAGCCACCAAAACCCAGCCGAAGATGTATGGCGGAGATCCGTCTGCGGCAGTATCGACACCGAAAACACCCTCCAGTCCGAACACAGTCTCGCCAGCCAGGGAAAGAGAATCACACAATTCAATAAGCGCCGAAACGCCGCCGGGGCAGCCCAATCCATAGTTCGATGTTGTTTCTTCAGCCGCCGAACAGACAAGGGCCCCGACGAGTCACTCACATGTACATCAGATTTATCCAAAGCGATCTCATGTACCGGGTCTACCAGCGTCTCCACGAACGGAGGCGTAGCTGAGGCACTCATCACTGACGCAGAGGCGGGCACATCGGCACTTCCTTGAGATCGACCCATGTCCATGTGGAACGGTGGGACAACTATGGCGGCCATCCTTCTTCCCAGTTCCCGGGCGTCCCGGATCAGGGTCATTTGCAGGGTTGTTATCGCAGCCATTATATCTCTGGGTGTGGGCTCTTTCTCGTGTCGCCAGACCCCAGGACTCTCCTGCATAGCGGCTTCTCTGCCTGGATGAGGTTTGCGTAAGAGGGTGCCATCCGCCATCTTAGCTGTTCCGGCCTTTTCCTTCTTCACCTCACCGCGGGACCGGGCCCCACACCAGGGATCAACAGGATTCTCCACGAGGACCCCGAAAGTCAAGGCAGGCATCTCATCGGAGGGTCACCAAAAGGCTAAACAAAATCTCAGCCGCTCCCTGGGAGCCGCCCGCCAAGTCCGGGAAAAGCCTTTAGTATGCCCGGACACCACACCGGAGAGGGGGGCCAAGGATCGTGAACCCCCCCAACCCTGCTTTACCGCACTTCCCACAAGGCACTCCGCTAATTGGACTGGGTCGGTACTGTCGCCATCGGCCATCAAATCTCCGGTTCCCTCCGGCCGACTCCTCACCACCACCAGAAGCCGCTGTTGTCGCAGTCACGGTCGGATATTCTCCTCACTCGAGACCCCGGTCCCAGCACCGTGAAGGCCGCAAAACAATCGGGGACATTTCCACGGGACTGCCGCACGGAGAAGCTTCAGGAGCAGACGGTAAGTGAAAGTCTTCCTTTGCCTACTTAAATTTGTCGTTACAGTTCAGGATATTTGCCAGGATGCTGTCTGAGCAATGTTAAATATTCCTGTGACATTGGACGCTGCCTGGGTGGTATGTTGGGGGGGTGGACTTTAATTCTAGACAGTAACCCGATTGAATTATTTGTAACACCCACCTGTCTGATGTGATGTTTTTCCATGCTGGTAGGTATTGTTGGAGTCTTTCCCCGACAGGAGTGGAATGGGACGGGGGAAGGGGAAGGGAGTCATTGGGCAGGGGTAGAGCGGAAGTTGTTATTTTTACCTCTGCCTTTGGTATTGTTACCCCTGTGACCACCCCTTTGGTAGCCCTTGCTGTAGGTGGACTGTGTAGGGGCTTTGTATGGAGTAGAAGCTGTGTCTGAGGAATATCCCCTAGTGCCACCTCTATAGGATGAGCGACAAAATGAACGTCTGGGAGCCTGCAGGGCTCCCATAGATTTGGCGGTGTCAGTATCTTTCTTCATTTTTTCAAGAGACACATCGACATTGGGTCCGAATAGGTGTTGCTCATCAAAATGTTGATTAAGAATGGCACTTTGTACCTCAGGTTTGAAACCTGATATGCGTAGCAAGGCGTGTCTGCGTAGTAAAACGCTGGTGTTAACAGCCCTAGACACAGTATCTGCTGCATCCAGGGCACACCTAATGGAGGTGTTTGTATTGTTTTTACCCTCTTGGATGAGTTCGTTAGCTCTATCCTTGTACCTGTCAGGGAGGTGTCTCATTAGTGACTCTAACTCGTCATAATGTGCCCTATCATATCTGGCTAGCAATGCCTGTGTATTGGCGATACACCACATGTTTGCTGCTTGAGACACAGTTCTTTTCCCTGATGCGTCAAGTAATTTAGACTCTTTATCTGGTGGTGCGGCATCACCTGATGTTTGCGAGTTTGCTCTCTTGCGTGCGTTGGAAACTACAAGTGAGTCTAGTGGTATCGGCCCTTTAATGTATGCTGGGTCTGAAGGGGCAGCTTTATATTTTTTCTCTATACGAGGGTTAATGACCAGAGTTCTGACTGGGTCTTTGAAGACTTCAGAAGCGTGCTTAATCACTCCCTTGAGCATTGGTAAAATGAATGTGGACCTTTGTGCATTATCAAAGGTATCCATTAGGAAGTCTTCCTCTACAGGGTCTGTATGTATGTCTACACCATGATATTGTGCAGCCCTGTGTATTAATTCGTTAAACCCTATAGTGTCTTCTGGTGGGGAAGGCCTTGAGGGGTACAAGTCATCCTGAGGGACATTTGGGACATCTGGAGTGGGATAATCAGCCCATGGGTCATATGATCCTGTAGGCGTGGCTGGATCAGGTATGTTACCCCCCATATCATTAGAGCTATCATCTCCGTTGTCCGTCCTGTACTATAGAGGATGCTGGGGAATGCTGTGGTATAGGAGCATGTGGAGATGGCATAGTGGAGGAGAGGGGGAAGGCAGTCTTTAAGGCGAGGTAGCCATGTCCTTCTTCTTTGCATGCGGAGCTTGAGCTGGTTTGTCCAGTGGTCGCTTTTTTGAGGCCAAAATCAACTGTCCAGTGATTGGGTCTCTAGCCAGAGTCTTTTGAGCAGGGTCTGGATAAGATAAGTCTTCTGCAGGAGTCCTATCTTTTGGTGCGGGTGAAGGTTTCGGCACCGAAGCGGGTTGTTTTGGTTTTTTGACAATGTCCTTTGTCAGGGAAGCAGGAGTCTTTTTCGGCTCCGAAGCTTTTTTCGGCTCCGATGCTTTTTTCGGTTCCGATTGTTTTTTCGGTTCCGGTATTGTTTTTGGATCGATCCGACGGTTTCTTTGGATCCGGTTGTTTTTTCGGTTCCGTTTTTTTTAAATTCGAAGCGGCTTTGCTTGGTTCCAACCTGGGTTTCGGTGCCGTAGTAGTAGTGGGTTTCGGCGCCGATGGTGTGGACGTCGGCGTTGCCGGTGTCATTGTCTTTTTCGGTGCCGGTAAATTGGCGCCGGCATCATGCGAAGTCTGACTCGAGCCCGAGTCGCCTGAAGGCTTAATTGGCTTCTTTGCCAGGACCGAAGGTGGGGCAGTAGAAGCTGAGTGTCGGTGTGCACCCAAACCCTACGGCGAAGGTGTGACCGGGGCCTTCTTTGGGTGTGTCGAGGAAGGGTTGGGGTCGACGGTCTTACTTACGACCCGCTGCGCTGGAGTGATGTCCTCGACTTCCGAATCTACTTCTTCTTCGGAATCGCTGTCGACGTTGTGTTGTTCAGGGACGTTGACGCCTTCCTCAAAGATGTCGTCCGGAATGAAAGTTGAAGATCGAGCCATCGTTCTTCTCACTCTTCGGTCCCGGATAGTCTTTTTGGAGCGGAAAGAGGCACAAGCGGAACAGTCTTTGGCCTCGTGCTCCGGGGAGAGGCACAGGTTACACACTTCATGAAGGTCGGTGTGGGGAAACTTCGACCCACATTGAGGACACTTTTTAAATGGCGTCCTTTCCATGAGCTGGAGTTAAGGCCTAGCTACGCCCAAAGGCAGTCGACGACGACCGGAATCGAAGTATTCGATGTTGAAGAATAGCATTGAGTGGAAAAGCGTTCAAAACTTATTTCCTGCAAATTGGTGAGGATTGCGCGCCGAAGGAAATTGGTTCCAACACGGAGCGCTGGAAACACATCCGAGCCCGGTGGTGGAAAAAAACTATCTGGGGATGGAGCCGATGCCCATGCGCAGTATCATCCAAAGGAGGAGTCACCTATCTCATGCTTCCAAAGACTTTTCTACAACAAAACAAACTGCAAACATCCGGGCCCAACACTACGTGGCAATCTATGCATAGTGTGCAATCTGCAGCTCATATGCCTCGAACATATCATTACCGAAGGTAAGTAACTTGTTCATCTGAAAGCAACACGTTCATGATAGATTCCTTACCTTATAATAGATACCCCAGCGATACCAACCCCAGCGGTGGGTCTGTGCACAAAGATCACACCAGAAAGTCACGGAGAACAGAACGGCCTAGGAAGCCATCTCTCCAGACTTGGCTGTCAAGGCAATAATGCTTAGTAAAAGTGTGCAGCGAGGCCCACATGGCCAGGGCCGTACTGGCCGTAGCGGGCACCGGGCGTTTCAACTGGTGGGCCACTAGGGTAGCGGCCGTTTTTGGGCCCCTGAGGGCCATTTTTGTTGCAGGGCCGTTTTTGCAGCCCCTGTAACAAAATTGGCCGAAACCGGCCCTGGCAAACAGCTTGGCCGCTCTCAGGGGGGCCAGCCGAGCTCTTTGCCAGGGCCAGTTTTGGTTCCCAGTCCGGCCCTGCACGTGGATTCCTGACAGATGTCTTGCAGGGGGACACCACATCCCAATGCAGTAGTAGCCGCTGTCGCTCTGGTAGAATGGGCATGCAACCCCACCGGAGGTTCCTTTTTAGCCAGAGAATAACAGGCTTTGATACACAAGACGACTCAGCGGGAGATAGTCCTCTTGTGTACAGTCCGACCTTCAAAGTCAATGAACGAAGATGAGAGTTGTGAAGCGGCTCAAAGCGAGAGCACATCAAATAGGCAAGAACCAGATTCAGGTCCCACTGCTGCATCACAAACGGAATAGGAGGGAAAAGGTGAATAATGCCTCTGAGAAATCTATTTACAACAGGGGACTTGAAAAGAGAGGGCCTGAGAAATGCCGAAATTGCAGAAAGATAGCCCTTAATAGTGCCCAGAGCAGAGCCCTGCTGGGCCAGAGAAAGAAGGAGCAAAAGGACTTCTGAAAGAGGGGCAGAGAGGGGACCCACAGCCTTTGCTGTGCACCAGGCCACAAATTTGTTGCACCTGCAGGTGTATACCGATTTAGTGGAGGGACGCTTGGCTGCCAGAATGATATCACAGACTTCAGGAGGCAAGTCAAATGGAATCAACTGTCGCCGCTCAATCTCCATGCATGTAGGTGGAGGCTGGACAGATTCGGGTGGAGGACCGTCCCCTGCTGCTGCAATAGAAGAGGCAGTCGGATCGGGGTATCCATGCTCATACTGAGTAGCTCGGGATACCAAACTCTTTGAGCCCAGTCCGGGGCCACAAAAATTGACTTAGGCCCGGTCGCGCCTGATTTTCTTCAGCAGTCTGGGTAGAAGTGGTATAGGAGATTCTCCCCTTTCCAATGATACCTCTCCCGTCTTTCTACGTGCTCAGGGGGCTGAGATAGCCCCCTGAGCCCATAGAAAGTGGAACTGAAATGAACCAAAAGGCTCATTTCAGTTTCGAATTCTGTGAAATGACGTCAGCACGACGTGCGCGCTGATCGTCATTTCACAGAAACGGGGGGGGGCCCTCAGGAGCTGGGGAAGCTGTTCCCCAGCTCCCGAGGTTTTCAGGGAGTAAATGAAATCCCTGTGGTGCCTGCACCAGAGGGATCAGAGACAATGGCGTTGGACGCGCCGGAGCTGTCTGATGAATAGAAGGGGTTAATATGTAATTTGTGTCTGTTACCTTAATTTGGGGTCTCCGTGTATTCCGTCACTCTGTCTTAAGATTTGCATATTTGATTTACTGGTAAGTTCCTAGTAAAGTGCACAGAGTGTGCCAGGGCCTGTAAATCAAATACTACTAGTGGTCCTGCAGCACTGATTGTACCATCCACATGAATATCCCTGAAAAGGTATCCTAGACCTGCCACTGCAGTGTCTGCGCACAGTTTTAAAATACAATGTCGATCTGGCAAGTGCACACACTTGCCAGGCCCTACCTTTCCCTTTTCTTACATGTAAGGCACCTATCTGGTAGGTTCAAATTACAGCTATGGACAGGGTGCAGTGTATGTGAAAGGAAGGACATGTATTATTGTGTGACATGTCCTGATAGTGAAATACTGCAAATTTCGTTTTTCACTATTGTAAGGCTATCTGTCCCATAGGATAACATGGGAGGCACTTTGTAACATCTTACAAGTATAACTTCCCATTGGTACAAGATAAAGAAATAAAGTTTAGACTCTCTGAGATGGTTTTTAAATTATGTGTTTGAAAATGCCACTTTTAGAAAGTAGAAAACCATGATTAGAGGATGCACTCCTTCCCTTATTCAATCATGAAACCTTAGTTATGTCATCACAGTAATGCGTGTATTCAAATTGCTATGATCAGTCCCACTTCACAGCTCAAGCTTAAATATACCTTAGGCCACTAAATGTGTGTCCCCTCTGACGCACTGCGTAGTAGGTGAAAATTCCCCTCTTTTTTATTATCACCTTATAAATTAGTTCATCCATTTTCATACTTGGAATCCTATGCTGATATATATTTTGCTGTATTTATCAAGGTTAGCAGTGAACAGTTTGTTGAGTGTCTTTTCATTTATTGTTGAGACCCCTGAGGAAGAACCACTAAAGGTTCGAAATGCATTGGGTATACAACGATGAGTTGACTCTGCTTTACGTTTCACTTTTGTATACATGTGTTGCTGTGAAAAGCCTGGATGGGCATGCAGTAGTCATAGGAAAAGGTTAAAAATAAAAATAAAAGTTGAAATGGCGCTGTGTCCGGAGTGATTTTACAAGATAGGATGAATAAAAAAAAAAAATTAAAAAAAAAAAAAAAAATCGGTATTATTATTGGATTCCGAGTATGAAAATGGATGAACTAAGTTCTAAGGTGATAAAAAAGAGGGGAATTTTCACCCACTACGCAGTGTGTCAGATGGGACAAGAAATGAATGGCCTAAGGTATATTTAAGTATGAGATGTGAAGTGGGACGGATCACAGCAATCTGACTGAACGCATTACTGTGATGACGTAACTGAGGTTTTATGATCGAATAAGGGAAGGAGTGCATCCTCATATCATGGCTTTCTGCTTTGGATTTTTCGTCTCAACAGAGTTTGCACCCAACGGACAAAACATCAGTAAGTTACGATTATGAGAGTTACATCACCATGGAGACAGTGTGTGTTTGGAGAGGATTCTAACAAGTTACAGCAGCATGCAGGACTTTTAAGCAACAGTAACTGGATCACGAACAGTTAACCTTGAGAGTGTGTTATTTATTATTGTTTGTTTTTTGTTACAGGGTATGTACTTGTGGAGGGATGGATTTTGTGTTGACACAGCTCAGATTACGTAATGAGTTTCATATGTATATTTTTTCATGTAGCATTTGTATCATTCATTATTTTCACATTAAAAATTATTTTGTGTAAATCACAGTTAGGATGTACGGGTGGAGGTAGGAGTGAGCATGGAGTTGTCGGTTTCATGTTTTTTTTAAAATGATAGCATAATTGAGGGAAGTGCATTCTGAGATTTCAAGTTGCAGTTTACATTGTTTGAATTGTTTGTATTATGTGGCACAGCTGAGCGGTAGATGGTCACGGGGTTAGCAGCATTGAGCTTGATTGGTAACACGTAGGTGAGACTCTGCCTTAAAATAACGGATGAAAAGGTAGCAAGAACGATCGATTTTTAAGCACATGGGGAGAGGAGGATGAAGAGGTCGGGTTGCCAGTTAAGACTCTGACATGGTACATAATCTTGCTGTTTTTGTAAGCATGTAAAATAGGGAAGTGGCTCAAGGATTGGAAAAAGGTGAGAGATTTACGGGGAGAAGTAAGTGAGGAAAAACTGGGTTGAATTCGGTAAGTTGGGTGTTTTCACTTTTTTTCCAATTATTATGATGGAAGGAGAAGGGGTTATGTCATGGGTGGAGGGTTGAATACCAGGAGGTGGGCTTCGTATTTACTACAAGGGAGAGAGTAGTTGGGTGCTTAGACTGATGGTTTGAAGTAATATGGGTATTAGTGAGAAAGAGGGGTTGCTCATATATATTTTGCTATGTTTATCAAGGTTAAACACACAAGATGATGGACGGAATGTTACACAATGGCAAAACATTCACCCCCAGTCACAGATCTGGGTTTAATCCATCGTTATTTTGATGACCAAGCCACCCCAGTTCAGACATGACCATATGAAAATCAGTCTTGACCCTGTGCCTCATGGGAACAGTCCAGCCCGAAATGCCAAGCCATGTCTTCCCTGGACCGGAATCAAGCATCCTAGGGCCGGTTTCTGGCTATCAGCCATCTTCAGCCAGGATAGCTTGACTCCAGTGGCTTAGTGAGCATGGGACCCACGTCTGGGCATACCCTTCCCACATAGGGTGAACAGCAAAACACACAAGATGATGGACAGAATGTTGCACAATGGCAAAACATTCAACCGATTCAAATGATGGATTTAGGCCCAGATCTCTGTACTGGGGTGAATGTATGACATTGTTCTGCATTCTGTCCATCAACTGTTGTTTTTGCATTTGTCACCCCGAGTGGGATGGGTATGCTCGACGCGAGTCCCATGCTCTCCACACCACTGGAGTCAAGCTATCCTGGCTGATGACGGCTGATAGCCAGAAACCGGTCATAGGATGCTTGATTCCGGTCCAGGAAAGACATGGCTTGGCAGTTCGGGTTGGACTGTTCCCATGAGGCACAGGGTCAAGGCTGATTTGCATATGGCCATGTCTGAACTGGGGTGGTGTGGTGTGGAGTGCAAAAAAACTATGGCTTCAGGCCCAGATCTCTGTACTGGGGTGAATGTATGACATTGTTCTGCATTCTGTCCATCAACTGTTGTTTTTGCATTGGTCACCCGAGTGGGATGGGTATGCTCAGACGTGAGTCCCATGCTCTCCACACCACTGGAGTCAAGCTATCCTGGCTGAAGATGGCTGATAGCCAGAAACCAGTCCTAGGATGCTTGATTCCGGTCCAGGAAAGACATGGCTTGGCAGTCCGGGCTGGACTGTTCCCATGAGGCACAGGGTCAAGGCTGATTTGCATATGGCCATGTCTGAACTGGGGTGGTGTGGAGTGCAAAAAAACTATGGATTTAGACCCAGATCTCTGTACTGGGGTGAATGTATGACATTGTTCTGCATCCTGTCCATCAACTGTTGTTATTGTGTTTATCAAGGTTAGCAGTGAACAGTTTGTTGAGTGTCTTTTCATTTATTGTAGAGACCCCTGAGGAAGAACCACTTAAGGTTCGAAATGCATTGGGTATACAACGATGAGTTAACTCTGCTTTACGTTTCACTTTTGTATACACGTCTTGCTGTGAAAAGCCTGGATGGGCATGCAGTAGTCATTGGAAAAGGTTAAAAATAAAGACAAAAGTTGAAATGGCACTTTTAGAAAGTAGGCATTTTCTAGTCTAACCATTCTATGTGCCTCTGCCTGTTTGTGGATTGCCTGTCTAGGTTTGGAGTCACAGGGGCCGGGGATGTGCATTCACTGTAGACAGCCACCTGGAGGGACGGGGGCTTGAGGTGTGCCTGACTCTTCCTGGATGACTCAGAGTAGAGCTGAAAGAGGCTTGGCTACATTTAGAGTAGTGGGAGGAGTTTACCTTGCACCTGAATAAGGCCTGTCTCCCTTGCACAATGCTGTGTTCAGTCCTCTGGGGGCATACTGCACCAGTAAGGACAGAACTGGGTTGGACTGGGCTCAGAAACCCTTGCACAAAGAGGAACAAAGACAAAATGGGGTATATGTAGTGAACCTTAAACCCCAGAACGTTAGTTCAGTTCTGGCCTCAAGAGGAACCTTTGCCAAGGAGAAGATCTGTGAGGAGGAGTACTGCCCTTTTGCTGTATGCTGTGTGGGTTTGGCCTGCAGTTGCTGTTTCTATCAAAGAAAGGACACCGACTGTAACTTTGCTGTGACCCTGCTTGAAGAAGAATCTCCAAGGGCCTGAGTGTGCTGGCCTCCTGTTCTGAAGTCTCAGGAACACATGACATCACCCCCAGCTCCCCTCAACTCTATTGCTGAGAGTTCTGACCTGACAGGAGGTGCCTATTCCAGTGTTTGTCCTCTGAAGGTTGTTCCTGTTGCTGGAAGAAACCTAAGAGAAGTAAGAAAACATGTCTCCGAAACCATCAGAGACGACGATGTGACACCACGACCTGCACCGAGGCCAGGGGCACCGCTCGTGAAGTGAATGATGCACAGCCTGGTCTGCACCGCAGCTCCAACTCCCTTCAACACCTGCAGTTATCAGCATATCCTGATGCCAGCGCTCGGACCAACTCTGTCATTGCCAGAGCCTGAATCCTGTTATCACAGCACCAACTGCAGAGGGTGACTCCACGAACTTGCGACTCCGCATTGTCACTGGAACCAACGCCACACCGCTGACTCAACTGTCTTCCCCTGTCCTGTACTTGACACTTCGCCTTCTGGAGCACACGACTTGCCTCCTCCATGGCAGCTAGGGAGCCGGCCTCGATCTCCGTACCGACGCCTCACCTCCTCAACACCATGCATCATCAGACTAGGTTTCCAGGGTACTGTTTGGGGGTCCGAGAGACTCTGTGCCCAACGCCTCGTTCCTTGCGGTCGGCACAGTACTTCGGATTTATTGCTGTCACAAGGTTGCAATAGCCCCAGGAGGAGCTATTTGTTTTATACAAGCTTTATTTTTTAAATAACTGTTTTAAAGTCACATTGTTGTGTTGGTCTTGTTGAATTTAGATAATGATACTTTCTTTTTCTAAACTGGTGTTGTGTCCATTTGTGTTATCACTGTATTATTGCTTGGGGTGAGCAGGGGTTAGCTAAAGTGTGTATCCCCCCTACGCCGACTAGAAGCAAGGGACTCTATTTGGACAAATGTACCTACTTCTGCCAACTAGAGACCCCCTTTTCTAACCTTTATTTATTTTTCAATAAACATCTAACATTCTATATTAATCCACAATGATTCAGGCTATTAGCTTGTTATTTACAAATGGGTTTAGAGTATCACTTTTAGGAATGAGTGTGATCATTTCTTGACAGGGAACTATTCTTTGTATTCTTTAATATTGATATGGGCTTACATTATGATAACAGCTTGGGAGGCACGTATATGCTAGAAGTGTACAAGCAGCTGTGGTTTTAAAAATGTTTTTATAAAGAACTTTTGTGTGCTAACAACTTCAGTTGCTAGAAAGGGTTACGTTGAAGCTCTGGATTGTTTGTGTGGAGCTTAATATGGAACTTTGTAAATATTTAAATGATTCCTCTCCTGGTGAAAATGTAGTCAATTGTTGCATGGAATAAGTGTGAGTGAGAGTAGAAAGTATAAGGTAGAGAGTCAAAATGAATAAGCTGCTGGAAATAGTCTGTTTTCTTTGATAAGAATTTGGAAGGCCTTGCGGGCCTTGAAATTTATGTAGCGAACATGTCTTCCTTTTTTGTTACATGTACTCCCACTATAAGGATCTAGACGAATCCTTAAAAGCAGGGCAACTAGTTTTTCTGGGGGTTGCAACTATTGAGGGAGAAAACTGGGTGAGTTGCAATCATTCATTTATTAAAGTCGACAGTTTAAAAACAGACCAAAACCGTGTCCACTGATTTCCGATAAACAGAGAGTGTGCTAGATTTTGCTTTGTTCCCAGTGTCATAGGATATATTTTAAAGGCCCTAGGGAGACGAACATGTATTTAAAGCAGTTGTGTCATGGCTTGAGTAAACATACAGGTGACACTCCACTAAGGTATTTATGAGTGCGTGAAGCAAAAGTAGTACTTCAAAAACTCAAATACTTTTGCGAATTGACCGCACAAAATGTGAAGGTTTTGGTATCTACAGCTGGGTGTTCAAAATGTTGAAACTGAGTAAATTGTCTGTGTGTATTAGGTTGAGAAAATATTACAACGAATGACTAGGTGTGGAATAAACAAATATGTTGATGTCAGAAAATATGTTCACAGTACAAATTAAGTGAGAGAATACTGTAAGAAAGGCAATATTATAAAGCTCTGATTACCTGAGCTGGCACTGGATGTCCGAATTCATCATACACATTGACCGTTGTGTAGTTTAAAGCTATAGTAACAAAGGTAGTAATGTTCCACGCAAGTGGGTTATATACCACAATATATTGTTCGTTGCTGTCAGCACCTTTAAAAAAAAATGTTTTACATTTAGTTGTACAAAAACAGGAAAATGCACAATGCACTTTGCTAAGCATCGGTATGCATGCTCTGAAGGGTAATGAAGGTACATTTTTTCTATTAGGCTATTTTAGTTGGATTAAGGTCATATTCAAAGATTTAAATGGATACCAGCAACATTACAAAGGGGTCATCTCACCTACTTTGTGAATTATTTCTTAAAATCTCTTCAATGTCTACAAGACTCACAAACTTTGCTAAGTAAGAAACAGCAGTGGCAAAAATCAATCACTCGATAAAAATGTTCAGAGAGAATACTACAAAAAAACAATATTTTCAGCATGAGAATTTACTTGCAAAACTTGTTTTGCGAGAAAATGCTTTTGCAAAATCTTGTTATGCAAGAAACCTTCTGCAAGTGAGGTGGGAAAAAGTCGGTAACGTTCATAATCTAAATTATAAGGGTGACATTTGAAACTTCAATCACCTCTATTTTAGCAATTCCAATCTTCCCTCAAATGTCATCTGAGTTTCTAACAGTGCTTTACTGAATGTTCCCCTTCTCCTTAAATTCTGAGGTCATCGCAGACCTCCCTTCACATTCCACAAATTTGCTTCCAGTAAAGGCACATTCGACTCAACAGCCAATATGCGTCCATCCACTTTTCCAGCTAGGATTTTAATGCCGATTTCTCTACCCACTGAAGGTTTTTCATTAGTATGCCTAGCGCTCCCAAAATATATTTTTGCTTGTTAAAGAGTTCCCTAAAAGACATTTCCCTTCATCCCCTGGATGCTATTTCCATTGCTACAATTGTGGTGCTAAAAAGTTCAGTTTCTCTGCCATTTGGCCCGTCTTCCAAATGCAACAGCTTAGTTTTGGTATGGGCAGCATGACAACCGCTAAAACCAAGGCCCATCTCCTACTTCACAGTCAGTGCTCCTGGCTTCCTCTACATGAGCTGGTCTTGGGTAAACCTGCAATCTCCTTGAGTGTTCCAAGACCCCTCAGAGGCTTCACACAGATTAGGTGCTGGCATATCCGCCCTAGTAAACCATAGCACGTTGTGTTACCAGCTTCACTACTGCTCCAGAGGCCTTCTATGTATAGCACCTGTCATCATACATTTTCACCACAGTGCGACCAATGGTACACATAGATTTATCTAAAATTAAGGATGTGCCATACTTCTAGATGGATACTGTAAGTCCCCTCCATTCACCACTGCATCTGACAAAGCCCAAAATCTGCTGAGACCTGACACGGCTCCATCCCAGGGAAAAAGAAAGCCAGATTGTGAATGAAGAGTACAGCTGTCTAAATGTGCCATTCATCTGCGTCCCATCGGATTTTTTTGTTTTAGAATTTGTTATTAACCGCCTGTGTTGTGTTATTGCAGTATACTGATCTGTACCTCAGAGTTGTACCATATTTTTTAAGTCAATGATACAAAATCTTTTGGTGTGATGATCAGATCTTAAATAAGAAAAAGTTATTTTATCTCACTTTACACACAAACAACATTATGAGTCAGATTTTCCTACGTCACATAATCCTTTATTTTTATTATGTATATATACTAATACCTTAAAATATAACATTTTAAAAGTATTTTATTATATAGTAATCATAGGCTACATTTAGTACACACATAAACCTCTTAATGGAAGCTCGCCCCCAAAAAACCATGCCCTACTCCACGCACTTAGAGATTAAGTAGGTTTTTTTGTGTAAATCGATGTGGCGCTGCCACATCCTATATTACCTTTTGCCAAAATAAACCATAGACGTAGTTATCTTACATGAAACTATTTAACAAATATATTTACTGAATTAGCAATGTATGGTACTGTTATTCAAGCATACATGCATGTATCTTGATTATTTCTTTCCAACAGCTCACAAGCAAACCTGAATGCAAAAGCCTCTCAAGCCATTTGTTAGTTGATCCCTGTATAGCAACGAATTTGTATTTTCAGACTATCTGACCCAACTAATCAGAGAAGCTGCAGTCCGATGATCCCTCCTCTAACTTAGACAAAATGGACTGCCTGATCCTGTTACCTTAGATCAGACTTAGGACACATTGATTGTACTAAATAAGGTTCATCTTCAAGAACTGGTATACCTTTTGGAATGTTGCTTATCTGAGATCAAAAACTGAGGATCAGTCATAAGTTGATTTCATTACAAATCGTCCATTTACAAGTTCCATCACTGGTTCTCACGAAGGGCTATAATAATTACGGCATTGAGTCCACACCTAGCAGTAGCTCACAGCTCTGGTGCAATAGCTAAATGGATAAGCATGGAACATAAATTTTAAATTAAATTCCCTGCCTCAAAGATCCTGTTTTAACAATTGTTTAAAATTGCTGTGTCTTGCCTTCCACTGTGGTAATACCATACTCTTTTGTAATGAGTACAATCAAGATGTGGGTTCCAGAAGCATTTCCCTGGCCTCTGCTCTGCTGGAACAAATTACTTACAGTAGAAGAATGGTTATGCTATCATAAATGTTAAAGAATATAATACTGGTTTCAAACGATGTAATGATAATAAAAATCTTCCTATGGAAGACTCCAAGATACAGATCCCACCACCCTTTATAGCTACCATATGTGTAAACATTCCATTTTCCAGGCTGATTTCAGGAAAATGAGTAGCACTGTGGACCAGGTCTTCTGTTACAACTAACGGAAGTTCCTTGGTTTTTGAAATCACTCTACAAATTGCCACTGCACTCCATCTACTCAATCAATCAGTCAATAATTTGTAAAGGGCACTACATACCTGCGAGGGTCTCAAGACGCTGGGGGAGAAGGGGGGTCGCTACTGATCGAGCAGCCAGGTCTTGAGTATCCTCCTGAAGGTCAGCAGGTCTTGGGTCTGTCGTAGGCTCAGTGGGAGGGTGTACCATGTCTTGGCGGCGAGGTGGGAGAAGGATCTCCCACCAGTGGTTGTTCTTCGGATGCGCGGGACGGTGGCGAGTTAGAGGTCAGCGTAGCGTAGCTGGCGGTTGGGGTTGGAGAAGGAGACCCGTCTGTTGAGGTAGGCTGGGCCGGTCTTGTGAAGTGCCTTGGGTGCGTGGATGAGGAGCTTGAAGGATATCCTCTTGTTGACGGGGAGCCAGTGCAGGTTTCTCAAGTAGGGGGTGATGTGGCTGTGTCGTGGTACGTCGAGGATCAGTCATGCTGAGGTGTTTTGGATGCGTTGTAGTCATTTGATGAGCTGGGTTGGGGCTCCCGCGTAGAGGGCGTTTCCGTGGGGCAGTCTGCTGCTGACGAGGGCCTGGGTGACTGTCTTTCTTGTATCTGTCGGGATACATCTGTAGATCTTGCGAAGCATGCAGAGGGTGTTGAAGCAGGAGGAGGAGACGGCGTTGACTTGCTTGGTCATTGAGAGCGTTGAGTTGGGGATGATTCCCAGGTTGTGTGCGTGGTCGGTGGGTGTCGGGGCTGCCCCAGTGCCGTCGGCCACCAGGAGTCGTCCCAGGCTGAAGGGTTGGAGCCGAGGATGAGGACCTCCGTCTTGACCGAGTTGAGCTTCAGACGGCTGTTCTTCATCCAGTCGGTGACTGCCTTCATTCCTTCGTGGAGGTTGGCTTTGGCGGTTATGGGGTCCTTGGTAAGGGAGAGGATCAGCTGAGTGTCGTCGGCGTAGGAGATTATGTTGAGGTCGTGCTGTCGGGCTACGTGTGTGAGCGGGGCCATGTAAATGTTGAACAGCGTCGGGTTGAGGGAGGATCCCTGGGGTACGCCGCAGATGATCTCAGAGGCTTTGGGACAGAATGGGGGAGGCGGAGGCTCTGGGTTCGGCCGGAGAGGAAGGAGGTGGTCCAATCCAGAGCCTTGTCTCGGATCCCTGCGGCGTGGAGGCGTTTGCGTAGTGTGCTGTGGCAGGCGGTGTCGAATGCGGCAGAGAGGTCTAGGAGAATGAGTGCTGCGGTCTCGCCGTTGTCCAGCAGGGTCCTGCTGTTATCCGTGGCGGCGATGAGGGCAGTCTCGGTGCTGTGGTTGCTGCGGTTGCTGCGGAACCCTGACTGGGAAGGGTCCAGGATTCTGTTTTCTTCGGGGTATCCGGGTATCGGGTCTGTTGACGGTTTTCTCTATGACCTTGGCCAGAAAGGGGAGCAGAGAGA
The DNA here is from genome assembly GCF_964261635.1 of Lissotriton helveticus. Lineage (NCBI taxonomy): Eukaryota > Metazoa > Chordata > Amphibia > Caudata > Salamandridae > Lissotriton > Lissotriton helveticus. Next base: position 343,559,609 of record NC_136060.1, on the reverse strand, counting down.
TGGGTCAGAAGTTCTTGAGTTCTCTTTAGGTTTTTTGAGTAGGGCGTTGATCTCGACGTGGTTCCAGATCTCTGGGAAGGTCGCGGTCTCGAGGGAGATGGAGCTGCTTGCTCTGTTGAAGACATGGTGCAGGAATGGGTCTGATGGAGAGCCGCAGTGGATTGTGCGCATGGCTTGATGGTGTCATCGATGCTCACGCTGGCCCAGGCTATCAGGGGGTCGTGGCCGATGGTGTGCGGAGGGTCTGTTGTTTTGCTGTCTGTTGGGGCTGTCTTGGTGTTGCAGCTGTTGTGGATGTTTGCTATCTTGCAGTGGAAGAAGGTGGCGAGGGAGTCGCACAGGGCTTGCGACGGCGGGATGTCGTTGGTGTTGGAGAGTTCCTTCATGTTGAAGAGCTCCTTGCTATTGTGTGCGTTGTTGTTAAGGCGGTCTTTGAAGGAGGTCCTCTTGGCCGCCCTGATGAGGTGGTGGTGGTTGCAGATGGCGTCTTTGTGTGCTGCGTGGCTGTCCGGAGTTTGTTCACTGTGCCATTTCTTCTTTAGTTTCCAGCAGGCTTGCTTGGAGGCTAGGAGCTCTGGGGTGAACCAGCTGGCCCTCTTGCTGGTGTCTCAGCAGGGCGAGGGTGTTGGCGCAGTCCTCGATCCAGCGTCTGAGGCTGTGGGCAGCGTTGTCGGTGTTGGAGGGTTCGGTGGGTGGGCTGAGAGCAAGGTTTGCGTGTAGTTGTTCTTCCGTGATTTTGCTCCAGCAGCGGCGGGGGATCTGTTGGGTGCGGTGGTGTGTGGTGGGTATCTGGAAGGCGAAGTGGATGCAGCGGTGGTCGGTCCAGAGGAGATCAGTGGTGTGCTGACGGAGATGTGCGGGCTTGAGGAGAAGACGGGGCCGAGCGTGTGGCCGGCGATCAGGGTTGTGGAGTTGTTGTTGTTGTTGTTCTCAAGGTGAAAGTTCAGGTCTCCGAGGAAGATGTAGTCAGTGGAGGTCAGGGCGTGCGTGCTGATCAAGTCGATGTCGGAGTCGCTGAACTTGGGGCGGGGTTCGGGGGGTTGGTAGACCAGGGTGCCTCGGAGGGTGGAGTTAGGGTTTATGTGGATCTGGAAATGCATGTGTTCGGGTGCTGAGCGCGTCAACAATGAGCAGTAGACTAGCACTGACAAGTAGTAGTCAAGAATGTGCAACATTCAATGTATTTTACACCATTGGTTTGTTTGGCAGTATTTTGGGCAACTGATGCCTTTGAGTCATTTTGAGAAGCAACGAGGGAAGTACTTTCCATGGCAAACGCTTCCAACTTGCTTTGGTTTAACCATATTTACTCATCTTTTGCAGTATTAGGATTAATACATTTCTGATATTGTCCCTCTGTCATGAGGAGAAGCTCCATTGATCAGATGAAGGACATAGAACGCAAATTGACAGATGTATATCTAACTATGAAATTGCTTTTGAAATTTACTTGGATTGGGTTACACCATAGTTTCCTAATACATTGTACATCAGATTTAGATCTGACACACTACCTCTAGACACCTTTATATACAAATAGGGCTTTTCAATAGGTTTTCAATTAACTGAGATTTTTGTGACGTACAGGATGAACCTGGGGCCTTTTTTTATTTTTACTTTTTTTTTTAACTTTTACTTTTTTGGACTCCTGTGTGTGTCACAAAGGACGAGATGGTTGACCCACTTTTAACAGGTATTGCTATTTTAGACTTTGGATGGTCAAGAATAACTTCTCTCTTCTAATTATTTATTCCTTATCCATATCATTAATATCGCTTTGCTAAATTCACATCACAACACCTAATGTAGCAGTATGATGTTGCTATCTCATATTGTCCTGTGTCCTGCTCAAATAGGTGTCTATTGTCAACATATGATTTGAAATGTCAACTTTTCTTTTCATCTGCACGAACATAATGTACATTGACTACTTTGAAAAAGTCAACAATTCATATTGTGTGTTTGTAAGTGAATTATGGTGCAAAGTATTGATAAATTATAGTACAAGAATATGAGACATAGACCAAAGAAATGTAGAGTGTAAAGAACTGAAAGACCTTTTAAATCCTGTTGCTATGACAAGCCGCTACCTGCTGTACCACAACGAATGTTGGTGTCACTAGCCTCTAGTTGCACTTTCTCTTTCACCAAAATTATGTAATTGCAGGAACTGATAGTATATATTAATAAACAAAGATGTCTTACAATAATACACCATGCAAACAATATGCAACCACTAACTCACAGCTAACTCACAGTTGTATTGATAACACTTGACATTGTGAGGTACCACTTGTTCTCAAATTCAATGCTTGTGTTTCTAAGAGACAGAATGATGCTATGATTGATAATACTGAGGTTCACAAAGAAAAGAAATAATACCTTGCTCTCTTTCCACTTCATTATACCTGTAGGAATGGCGTTTGGCATTGTTGTCAGCAGAGAACATATCTAAAATGATGGATACCATCAGTTTCTTCACTGAGAACATTCCTTGCAGTAGATGATTGAAATACATAGCTGCCACTTTCGGAGATTCTGTACCAGTTATGCCATCATGATGTTGAACCTTCACAAACACAAATAATACAGGCATGGAACTAGTAAGCAAATGCTGATGGTCTAATAAACAAGTCTTACAAACGAATTATAATGGTTGCATTACATACCTATAAATGTAAGGTCACAGCATATATTGTTATATCAACGGGTTCCCCAGAGGAAAGATGCAGTGAATAATAAAAAAAAAAAACACTAGTGTGCAAAGCTGATATACCCAATAAACAACACGAAACAAACAAATTAGCTTAGCGACCAGGCATGAAGGAAATGGCTTCATGAATCCTTAGAGCAGGACTTATTTCATGAAGGAGAAGCTCAAAAAGACACTGGCAGTGATGCAACTCACTTTCAATAAACTGGCCGTCAAACACAGCATATTTATTAAGGAATATGTGACAGTTAATCTGAGTCACAGCTCTATACATATCCACGGGAGATGCACGTCTCATTTCCATTCGGAATCATGCATAATGGGAATAAAAAAGGAAATGGGGATTTTGGAATTGAGCTCATAGATAAAGTTAAATAGTTCAGAGTAAGGTTAGTCTATCAGTGGTTGTTTAAGGGAATATTTAACCGTGCAGAGCTAGGGATGGAAGGAGAGCAGTTAAGGCAAATTAACAAGCTTTGAATATAGTCAACAAATGGAAATCATAACCTTCCTCCCATTCATTTGTGACAACAGTAGGTACCCCAAGTGAGCAAAAAGAGGGAACAAACCTGAAGAAAAGTTGAGAATTTAGGAGGAACGAAAGGGGCAAGAAAGAGCAAACAGCATGAGAGGTAACAACCAGGGCACTTCAACCAACAAACTGTTTTTATCACAATAGGATAATCATGTAAAGCGAAATAGTGTGAGTAGGTATAATTAAAATATTTTTTATTATGAATTATATAAGCAAGGAAGAATCAATCAAACGGAATATATAATTCAAATCTTAAAATCAAACACAAAATATTTTATAACAAATTAGTACAAACATACAAAAATACAGTCAGTGCTATACAAATTATCAACAGAAAAAATCTATCATATCAATTATATCATACAAATCATGAAACTGGACAAGTTATTAATCAGCAAATTAATCAAAATATATAAGAAAACAATCAATACATAAAAGAAACAAGGAATCAAAATTTAAAAAGTGGCATAAAGGAATAATTCTCAAAGAATGATTCCTTTATGCCACTTTTTAAATTTTGATTCCTTGTTTCTTTTATGTATTGATTGTTAGCAGTGGTGAAGTGCACAGGAGTCCCAAAGCCAATAAAAACGAATTTCTGCAAGCAGAAAGAGAGAAGGCAAAACATTTGGGGGAAGACCACACCAAAGGCTGTCAGGTCTAGGATCCATTACCTACTAATTTAAGTCTAAATTATGTAAACAGCGCTGAATTATATGTTAAACCTTTATAAACCAGGGCACACAAAAGCAGCTGAAATATATCTTGTCCTGGGACCAAAAAATCCTTAAGATTACAATCAGTAGAGAGATAAAGAGCCAATAGTAAAGGTAGGGGGAAAGAGCGATTTACATACAGAAATAAAACAGACATGGTCAAACAGAGAGAAAGTTCACCCTCGAAGTCTGCTCCTTGGAAGATAAGAGCCCTGGGCTACTGCCGACCTTGCTCATGACTTTAACCCCTTGGGTGCTCATGACGAGGTCAGCTCGTCATGAGCCACGGCGCTCCGGTGCTCATGACGAGCTGAGCTCGTCATGACCGTGCCCGTTCCGTGGACGCTCGCATGCTGGGCTGATTCCCTTGCTGTGCTGAGCGTTCCATGATAACGGGTGTGGCCATGACGAGCTCAGATCGTCATGAGCACCGGAGCGCATTGGCTCATGACGAGCTGACCTCGTCATGAGCACCGGGGCGCTGTACGCGCGGGGGGAAACAGCCCCGCATGGAAGGGGTTAAACAACTCTGACCCAGGACCCAATGGACTGCCAGCAGAAATGGTTAACAGTATTGCCAGCATTGTAACTGAACACATAATACCATCGATGCGCGGGGCATCAGCTGAAATTTGGCCTAGGGTTGAGTCTATTTGATTAATAAACAATGAAAATAATAAAGGAGCCAAAACACAACCCTGGCGTATGCCTCTGGTATATCTTTGGGTAATTCCTAAAAGAGTTCCAACACATGTTCAGTGATGTAACACTTGAGACAGATGGCAGTGGTAGCAAGAGAACAGTCAGCACCTCTGTTATGTTTGCAATTATTAGGTAACAGTAGTGAGAGCGTGCTCTATGCAAAACAGTGTGCCATCGATACAGTGTTGCTCTGTATAGGAAAATACATTTTCCTATACAGAGCAACACATTTTCAGTAATCAAAATTTATAAAGCAGAGCACAACACAAAAATAGTTTCAAACTGACTCTGTTGTCAGTTGAATTTAATAATACATCGATGGTAAGGTGGTACCAATTCTATTATATGCGGATGACGCTGTTTTAATATCTCGTACAAAAATCGGACTACAGCGCCTCATAGATAACTTTGTCGTTTTTATCAAGGGCAGGAAACTAAAGATTAATAAAAGCAAGACTGTTGCCATGTCCTGTGGCAAAAAAAACAACTCAACAAGCACTTTTTTTATTGACAAGGAGAAGCTGCTAACAGTAAAGAAATTTTGTTATCTCGGAATAACATTTTCTGATGATGGGAAATGGACACAAGAATTTAATAACATAGGTCTAAAGATGACTAGTAATACAAACAGCATCTTTAGTTTTTCCACTAAATTGGGTGGCCCCAGAAGAATTAAGGACCTGGTAACCCTTTACAATGCTAGATGTGTTACATCAGCACTGTACGGGGCAGGAATCTGGGGTTACCGTGACGGGAAAACTATGCAATGTGATGAAAATAAATTCTTAAAGAGAGTACTATGTGTCCCCCAATCTGCTTCAACTTTACTAGTGCACGAAGAAGTAGGGATTACCTACATTACAGACCTAGCAGCTTTGCGCCCTTTAACATTATGGCGATCTATCTGGGCAAAATCAGAAACTTTGTTTACACAACAAATAATACGAGATTGTTTAAAACCTAATCACTTTCTCCTTATACCATGGTTGAAATATATCCACCATTGGTATCGTATTTTATTTAACAATGATATTCTATTACACCCAGATTTTGCCGCCTCTATCTCTAAGAAGGAGCTGAAGGAGAAATTTTTATCTTATAAGAAAGAGAACAGAGTGAGGCAATCGAGGACGCTACCAACGGTTGTTTTTTATCAAGAGCTTGATCTAAATAAAGGCTTCCAGTCTTATCTATCTGAGGTCCCACTGAACTCACACCGATTTGTTTTAACGCGTCTTAGATTGGGTACCGTACACCACTTGGTGGCATTTTCTGTTATGAGAACTGGTTCAAACTCTGTATGCCCCTGTGATGGAACCTCAAGACAAAGCTGCCGTCATTTTTTATTGTTCTGTAAATATTATCATTTTTTAAGGCTTTTTTACCTCAAACCAATTTTTTTTAAATTTAACGCTCGATCCATAAACATTGCAATGAAATTAATTATGCGCCTGGAAAATTCAGATATCTGCTTTGCTGTAGCTATGTATATAATGAAATGTATCGATGCCAGGAAATCTATTATTCTTTAAATTGGTAATCAGTACATAGTCAAAATACATGAACTATGCACCCATCAGCTGGAATATCGTTCATTTTAAAAAAAAAAGAGTTTTAATATTTATATTTGTATATAGTTGATTGTTTTTAACATTTCTACTAAAACGTATTTAGGCCTTACATCCCTGAATTATATGTAGCACTTTTGCACTTTATGTACACATTTATTGCACACGGAACTTAAGCAACCTTCGGGGGGGGCTTGGTTTGTACATATGTATTATACGTAAGTGAAATGTATTGGCTACCCTGTGTATAATTTTTATCTTTTTTTGTCAGCCATAATGTGTTGTTGTGATTAATAATGATTGTAATTTGCTGTTTTGTTTTTTGTTTGTGCTTACATGGATTGTTATGACAACCCGAATAAAAGCTTTAAATGACAATAATGACATTAATGGAACTGGCAAACCACTAAAAGAATATGGGTCATAGCGACTAATAGCATATCTAAAAATATAAATCAAGATATTGGCCAAGGTATAGGTTAATAGATTGTATAAATGTACATACACTGGGTTAGAGGAGGACAACTGTCTCAAGAAGGCCATTGAGGTGCACTCAAGAGCATTTGAAAGTTGTCCCTCTTGAGACAACGATGCCCTAAGTTAAACATCTCCTTACCCTCTGGCAGGATGCACAGTCCCATCATTTATTATTATTTTTTTTTTTTAAAGATCTTTATTGTTGGAAACATACAGTACACAGCGTTCTGCTGACATCCCATCCGCATATCAGCAAAATCGTAGCACATGCATGGAAAAAAACACAGCCACTTGGCCGACAACCCGGAGGTCCGGCGGCGTTGAAATGATCGATTCTGAAATTCGTAAGCATGTGTGCATTCAGCAATGAAAGGATACAACGTGAAAATAACGACTGTAAGTCTGTAGGTCTTCATTTTCTTTTTATGCTCATAATCAAACTTAGAGAAGAACTCAGTGCTTTGGGAGTACTCCTCAGTGACCGTTTGTAAGCCATGGCCCTCCAGAACACTTGTGAGGCACATAAAGGATAATAAGATATCTTGTTCCCTAGAAGGGCGCGGGATTGCATGAAGGAGGGATGACGTTGCACAGTGCCGCAAGTGTGGCAGTCATTGGGGAGTAGATAACATGGTCAACTCGTTAGGGATGTCTGGCATCCATAGTCGTAGCCGGGTAGACGTACTTCAGCCCTGACAGGCGACCTCGAAGACCCCAAGGCGCAGCGTGTATGATAAGCAGCAGGGAAGAATGTGGTCTAGGGGTGCGGGGGACCAAAAGGCCAAAAAACAGTTATAACAGCAACTAGGGAAACGCACATGGAAGGAAGAGGGGGAGTGGGATGGAGGTAGCCATGTGGTGGGGGGGGGGGAGGTATCATCCATATGTAGGTAGCAAATCGGCGGGCGGGGTAGCGCGGGGTGAGCAGGAGGGGGGTTCGCTTGCGCGTCAGATCCATGAGGGGGGGCTCCCAGTGCGGGAGTATGGCAGCTATATTAGGATAGTATTGTTCCGCACGTAGGCAGCAGGAAGACCCCCATCTATGGTAGTGTGTGTGGGGGCATGGGTGTGGAAAAGGCTGCATAACCGTCAACACTAAACAGTCTGGTACGTAGCATGCAGTGACCAAGACCCGGGGGCCCAAGGGGGCAGCAAGTAGTGTAGCAGCAGTCATGCCTCAATATCACAGCAGGGCCAGGGAGGGGGGGGGGGAAAGGTACATGGACGAAGACTCGCCAGAAGCGAACACAGTGCATGGCGTTCATCGCTGCGTGGGGGTGCAGGGATGGTCTACATTCCGTCATGTGATCGCTTGCTCTATACATTTCTGTTGAAAGGACTGGAGGATAGTGTCCCAGTGTTGTGCAATCGGGAATTTTCTTAGGCCAGCCGTTTCCTCACGCCGTAAAGCTGTGCTCTCCGCCCGGGCCCAGTTTGCCAGCGATAGGCTCCAGTGTCGGATGTGTGGAGGCGTGTCGGCTTTCCACCGCTTGGTGAGCAGTCGCTTGGCCGTGATGAGCCCAAGATCCCAATACCGGGCCTGAACTTTATTGAGGCGTGTACGTTTGTACAATCCCAGTAAGCAGGCCTCCCACGTTCTCGGCACTCGTTCGTCAGTACATTGCGTCAGTAGCATGGCCACCCCATCCCAATACTGTTGAAGGGTAGGACAGTGCCAGAGCATGTGTAAAAGGTCCGCTCCGGTCTGGGAACAGCGATTGCAGGCCGTATCCCCGACTGAGAAGTACCTGTTGATCTTGTCCGGAGTGAGGTAGGTGCAGTATGTATAGTTGTATAATTTTGAAGCGGGGGTTACGGGGGACATTAACTGGGCCAGCCAAAATCATTGCCCATTCCTTATCCGTCCAGTCATGCACAGTCCCATCATAACAGAAGAAGGATGCACTATACCCAGGAAGGAACACAACACTGACTATGGCTTGTTATCGGATGGTAGAAACTTGCAAGTTATCACGAAAGTCAGGAGCATGGAGTAAGAACTATAACAGGCAGAGAAGGCATAACAAAAGCATGGAGAACTGGCCTGCAGGTTACTGGCAGTGCACAATCCCAGTCACACAAGGCCAGTCTCCGCCAGCTGACTCGGGCAGAGGAATTAGGTTTTTGCATGCAGGAATCGGGAGGCGGGTGATTAGCCTTAAAATCAGTAGTCTCCCGTCCGAATCGGGAGGGTTTGCATGTATGAGAGGAAGAGAACCAATCACACAATGGAAATGCTAATCAAAGAACAGGCAGAGCCAAGGTAACGTGTGGACTAATTCCAACTGGAGAACATATAAAACGAGCATTGGCATAGCAAATAGGTCTCGTCTTTGGGACTTTATAAGTGTTTAGTTATCGAGCACAATATCCTTAGTGCAACAACATCAACTGTTGTTCTCCTCCACCACACCTAGCCAAACATGTGAAACTGTTCCAGTGCGATTTTAAAGTACTTTCCAAAATTGCTCCCAGGGAAATGATTTTCTATGGGAGCTCCACATGACCCAATAGTTACAGCAGAAGAGCAGCAACACCAATGTAGTCCTCACAATTAAGATCAGATCTGACAAACAAGTCGGTAATGATCTATCTGTAAGAAACATTATTTAGTGTTAGATTCCTTACCTTAGAATATCCCCAGGCGTCAGACTGGATCCGGAAAGTTTTTGCTAGCAGTACCTCTGCATGTCAGTAGGTGGCGTTGTGCGGTACCGCGTCCGTCGTGGGTATCGTATGCGCCGAGATGACGTCACTTAGGCACCACCCATGCACAGTGAAGTCAGTTCTGTACACGGATTTCCGCGCCAGGAACGCAGAGCCATGCAAGACACTGACCACTGGTGCATAAGACTAGGGCACTAGAAGGGATGACCGTAACCCTAGAAATCAGTTCGCAGAAGGGGGAGGATGGGTGGGGCGGTAAGAAATCTAACACTAACTAATATCTCTTACAGATATATCATTACCGAAGGTAAATAACCTGTTCATCTGAAACAAACACGTTATCGTTAGATTCCTTACCTTAGAATAGATACCCCAGCAATACCAACCCCGGTGGTGGGTCTGCGAACAAGATTACACCAGAAAGTCACGGAGAACAGAACGGCCAAATGAGCCGTCTCTCCTGACTTGACTGTCAAGGCAATAATGCTTGGTAAAGGTATGCAGCGAGGACCACATAGCTGCCTGACAAATATCCTGCAAAGGGACTCTCCGTCCCATCACAGTAGTGGCTGCAGTCGCCCGAGTAAAATGGGCACGCAGCCCCACAGGAGGCTCCTTTTTAGCCAAGGAGTAACTGGCTTTAATACACAGAACGACCCAACGAGAAATGGTTCATTTGTGTACAGCCCGACCTTTCTTGGCGCCCATGTAGCCAACAAAGAGTTGATCATCCACCCGGAACTGTTGTGTGAGCTGCAGATAGAACGAGAGCGCACGTTTTGGGTCCAGACGGTGAAGCCTCTCTTCCTCCTTTTGAAGGATGCGGAGGCAGAAAGAAGGTGGGCAAAGTGATGGTCTGCCCGATGTGGAAGGGCGTGACAACCTTTGGCAAGAAAGAAGGACGGATTCTTAAAACCACCTTGTCTGGATGAACAGAAAGGAAAGGAGTTTTGGAAGAAAGAGCCTGGAGCTCACTCACTCTTCTGGCAGAGGTGATAGCTACCAGGAAAGTCGCTTTTGAGGATGAGAAGACGCAAGGGACAGTTATGTAGGGGCTCAAAGGGAGCGCTCATCAGATATGTCAAGATAAGTTTTAAGTCTCATTGAGGCATTATGAACGGCACGGGAGAAAATGTGTGCGTAATGCCTTTCAGGAAACGGTTAACAACCGGGGACTTAAAAAGAGAAGGCTGATCTGGAAGACGCAGAAAGGCAGAGATGGACGAAAAATAACCTTTGATAGTGCCTAGAGCAGAGCCCTGCTGAGCCAAAGAAAGAAGGAACAGAAGGACCTCAGAAAACGGGGCAGAGAGGGGATTCACAGCCTTTGCTGTGCACCATGCCACAAATTTGTTCCACCTGCAGGCGTATACCATCTTAGTGGAGGGACACCTGGCTGCCACAATGACATCAAAGACTTTGGGAGGAAGATCGAAAGCTGTCAACTGTCGCCACTCAGTCTCCATGCATGGAGGTGGAGGCTGGACAGGGTCGGGTGGAGGACCATCCCCTGCTGCTGCGACAGAAGATCCTCCCGAAGAGGCAGTCGGATCAGGGGATCGATCGCTCGGGATACCAGTATCTTCGTGCCCAATCGGAGCCACAAGGATGACTTGGGCCCGGTCACGCCGAATCTTCTTCAGCACTCTGGGCAGAAGTGGTATAGGCGGAAAGGCGTACAACAGACCTCAACTCCACTTGCGATGAAAAGCGTCACCATGCGAGTGCCGCCTTGGAAATTCCAACGCGCAGAACTGATGACATTGCGCGTTCTCTTCGGTGGCGAATAGATCTAACCAAGGCTCTCCCCACTGCTGAAAGAGACCTTGAGCCACGTCCGAGTTCAGCCGCCATTCATGATCCATCAAGCACCGGCGGCTGAGTTTGTCCGCTCTGGCGTTCAGAGAGCCTGCCAGGTGTTGAACTACCAAGGTAATGCCTTAATGTTCCAGCCATGTCCAGAGGCACAGAGCCTCCTGACACAGGGTCCAGGACCCCACCATGCCTTATTTGTTGCAATAGCACATGGCAGTGGTGTTGTCCGTGAACACCTGCACTACACTTCCCCGGACAGAGGGAAGGAATGCCTTCAGTGCAAGTCGGATCGCCCGAAGCTCCAAAAGGTTGATATGGAGCCGGGACTCCACCGGAGACCAGAGGCCTCTGATCTCTCGCCTCTCCCAAGTTGCCTCCCCATCCTAGGAGAGATGCATCCGCCACCACTGTGTGCTCCGGTTGGGGAAGGGAGAGGCATCTGCCATTGACACAATCGCGATTTGTGAGCTACCAGAGCAATTGTCGTGCAGTGCCCTCTGAGATATGGTTATGATCGGACAGGTTGCCCAGATGCTGCGCCCTTTGGAACTTCAGGTCCCACTGCAGAGCCCGCATATGCCATCTGGCATGTTGCACTAGCAGGATGCAAGAGGCCCTCAGGCCCAGGAGCCGGAGGGCCATCCTGACTGAAACCGGGGCCAGAAGATTGGAAGCATAGCCTGAATATCCCGCACTCGCTGCTCGTGATGATAAACCCGAAACCGCGTCGAATCCAGAACTGCTCCGATGAAGGGGAGCTTCTGAGAGGGACTCAGATGAGACTTCAGTACATTGATAGAGAACCCCAGCAAATGCAGGAGGTCGGCCGTAGTCTGAAGGTGGGAGACGACTGCTTGAGGCAAGCCCGCCTTCAACAACCAGTCGTCGAGGTAGGAGAAGACTGACACCCCTGACCTGCGCAGATGAGATGGGACCACCGCCATCACTTTCGTGAACACCCGAGGGGCGCTAGTAAGGCCAAAGGGGAGCACGGTAAACTGAAACTGAAACTGGTGGACCGGCAGGACGGAGATTTGAAAATATGCGTTCTGCAAGTCCAACGCTACCATCCAGTCTCCAGGGTCGAGGGCAGCCAAGACCCGAGCTAGAGTCAACATCTTGAACTTCTCCTTTCGGAGGAAGCGATTGATGTTCCTGAAGTCCAAGCCCCCTTTGTCCTTCTTGGGGCCCAGAAAGTAGTGGGAATAACAACCACATCCTACCTCTGGGCCTGGAACGCGCTCGATGGCCCCCTTGGCCCTTGGCCAAGAGGGCCATGATTTCCTGTTGGAGAAGTGCCAAGTGCTCCCCCGACATACGGTGGTACTGAGGTGGCATGACTGGATGGGTGGACTGAAAGGGAAGGGAGTAACCCTTTGGGATGATCTGCAACACCCACATGTCCGATGTGATAGCAGATCCTGCCACCCACTGGCGTGGGGTGCCCCCCAAAGCTTGGATTAGGAAGGTTTGGAGGTTGAAGCAGCAGGCGGAGGTGGACTGACCCCCACGCTGAATTCCCAGACCCGCCCCTGAGGAATCCGCGGCCGCGGCAAGGCTGGTTCTGCACAGGCTTGCTAAAGGAACGTGCCTGGGTGCCCCTTCCGTTGCCACGAAAGGAACGAAAACTAGGAGTGGCTGGGCTTTTCATGGAAAGACCTAAGGACTTGGCCGTGGCCCGCGATTCCTTAAAGCGCTACAGCGCACTGTCGGCTTTATCGCTAAACAGGCGAGTGCCATCAAAGGGCATGTCCAAGAGTGAGCTTTGGAAATCTGGCAATAACCCGGTAGATCTTAACCAGGGGTGGCGACGAAGTGCCACAGTCGTAGAAATTGCTCTTCGTAGTGAGTCTGCGGTTTCCAAGCCACACCGAATGGTGAACTTATCCGCATCTTTACCCTCGCCAACAGCTTGGGACAGCATAGCTTGGGTCTCTTCAGGACACTGAGGCAACACCTGTGCAACTGTATCCCACACCGCGTGGGAATAGTGGCCCAATAGGCATGAGGTGTTCAACGACCGCAGCCCTAAGCTGTCCGAAGAGAGCAAGCGCTTGCCGAACTGCTCCAGCTTCTTAAGAGTCCTTATCCGGCGGAGCCATAGGAAAAGGCACTCTGGGACGTCGAAGCTTGGATGACCAGGATCTCGAGCGTAGGATGAGTGGTCAGAACGGCAGGGTCACCCGGCGCCGGGCGATGGCGCCTGGCGACGTTTTTATCCGCAGGGGCCCCTGTGGCTGGCCGCGACCAAGTGCCCAGTAAGACGTCAGTGAGGTCGTCATTAAATGGCAGCAGGGGCTCCGACAAAGTGGACGCCGTCTGGAGCACCTCAGTGAGGAAATTAGTTTTTAGGCCTATCAAGGTTGAGGACCTCAGCTGCCCGACTGAGCACCACCATGTAAGAAGCGCCCTCCTCTATGGTAGGCAGAGGAGAGGCAAACCCTGGGTCAGAGGAGGCATCAAGGCCGCCGGCCTCCTCTAACTCGTCTGCCTAGTCCTGCTCAGAATCACACTGACGAGGAAGAGTGTTCTCTGACCCCTCCCAGTCATCCTCCACCTCTGCCGTATGTGGTACAGACCGCAGCGGCAGGGCAGGGACCGCGGAAGGAACCAACGGTGCCGGGAACGGTGCTGGACAGGGCCGAACCGGCGCTGTGTCCCAATGCGGATCCCAGGTAGGGACAGAATTGTCCTGGAACCTGGGCAGGGGTGGAACAAATGGCATCCACTGCGGCGCCGGAGGCGGAGATGAGGGTGGTACTGGGGCCGGAGCCGGCAGCGTGGGACCTTGTGGCACCGTGGTCGGAGCCAGCGGCGCAGGATCCTGCGGCGCTGGCGTCAACGGCCCGGCGGGATCCTGACAAGGGACCGCAGGCCCGAGGGTGCGCCGGCGGGAGCCCAAGGCCTAAACAGGCAGTCCATGGTAGCAAGAAATTCTTGCAGCTGTGTTTGGAGTCGCCGACGGACCCGGATAAGGTGGGTTGGCCGCGGGACTCCCGGGCTCCGAAGGAGCCGCAGTCCCGTTCGTCCACATCCCGGGACCGACGGGGGGACGCCGGAGAGCGAAAATGCTTGTACGACTTCTCTTTGTGTCGTCTCTTACCCGAATCATAGGATGAAGACTTGGAGCCCGAGGAGCGATAATGGTGGCCTTGCGAGTGTTCTCTGGAGCAGCCCCTGGACCGTTAACGGTGCTGGGACGAGTGCCGGACCTCAAGCAGCTTCTGGCGCCGCTCCCTCAAGGGCTTTGGGCTATGGCCAGACAGTCCATACAGGACCGGGAGTCGTGATTGCTCTCCAGGAGGTAGAGACAGACGTCGTGGGGGTCCGCCAACGGCATATTGCGACGGCAGGCCCCACAAGACTTAAAACCAGGCATCCCTATGTGCACCAGAGTAGAACTTACAAGAGACAAAAAGTCTCAAAAAGATAGCCAAAAAGTGACTAAGGTACTTGCTTTAACCGGATCTGCGCTAACTGGCGCGGAAAAAGTAAGAACTGAAGTCAGCGCGCATAGGTGGCGCCTAAGTAGTCTCCGTGATGTCATCTAGGCGCATACCACGCCAGCGACGGACACGGAGCCACACAACGCCACCTACTAAGGCGCAGAGGTACTGCTAGCGAAAACTTTCTAGATCCAGTCTGACGCTGGGGGATATTCTAAGGTAAGGAATCTAACACTAACTTTCTTTCAGATAGCACGTCAGAAAAAATGCAGTTCATCGAAGAGCATTTTGTCACAGAATTTAGGATCGAGTTTATGGAGGTAGGCTTTTGAGTCACAAGAATGCGGGTTCTACTGCGCACCTCTATTTTCAATGAATTGAGGCAAGCTTAATTCATATTCGCCAGCTTTGGAGGAGTCTTGGACATACTGTAGGTTCTGCTGTCTCCTAGGCCTTTATGGACCTTAAGATGTACTTCCATATCACCCCTGTTCCAACTATTTTGACATGGCCAACTACGGTGGTGTTAGCTGAAAAAGAAAAGCTCCTGGAGTACACAAGGGTGAGAGACACCAGATGCACCACCGAGTCTGTGATGTTGAAGGGATGGAGAAACATCATACTACTGTGTTAGCTTTCCCACGCGTTAAATGTGAAGCAAGTTCGAATTAATGTGTTTGTGTTTATATAAATACATTCAAGATAGTTTCGTAAGGAGCTAAATGAATAAAAATGTTCAGAATAAAACAGACTCAACAGTGTAAAGCTACATCGTTACAGGGATTGCAAGCTACCCTGGGGTGCAAGACAGAGATCTTTAGGAAACATAAAGCTATAATTCATGCGTTTTTAAAGCTTATGATTAACTTGAAATTACGTGGTAGTGACACTCTCTATGGGAATGAAGTGTTATTGAAAGTGATACAAATGCGAGATGTAATTAGCATACATGGGAGATGGGGCGATACGGCCAGAGCTGCCGACTTTGGAGCTGCGAGCCAGGTTAGAATCTCCCTAAATGTAAACAAAATGAGAAGATTCACCTCAACAAACACTGTCCCAAAATGACTCTAATATAAGACTCAACTGACTTCCTCGGTGGGCTGCCGGTACACTCTTATATCACCCTATAGGGGTTTTTCTTCGGAGGATGTATTGCAGTGACGGAGCGGTGCACACCGGGAATGAATAACTGAAGACCCGGAGAGACAATAGCGCCTCCTCCTAGTAAATAAACACTTGCATGTGCTGTCCAACTATTCCAGTGAGCGTGCCCAGAACGTGAGATACTTTCAGCAGGGTGCAGGCTGCAACCCGCGCTACACACAGTGCCCCGCGCTGCTCGCTCCTGTGCGCAGTCACAGTGACAACGGCGAGCACGAGCCGCCGAGCCAGGATGTGCGTCTCCAGTCCCTCTCTCACAAGTCCCTGTGTGAGGCGCGCCCTACAAATTATGATGGCATATTAAGGGGTGATAAAGAACCCAATTTACCCACCATTGTGTGTCATGGAGTCAGGCAGCGCTGCTTGCTGCTGCTATTCCCCCTCAAAGAATGGGTGCAACGGAGGCCACACATATGCCTCGAAGGGGGGAGTCAGGAGGCACCGATAGCAGAACAAACACGGCTGGGTCAGCCTTTAATCCTGGCAATGAGCTGGGGTCAGCAGTTCTCTGGCGCGCGGTCATGCGCTGAGAGTGCGCTGCGTGCCCCCCTCTCTTCTCACATGCAGAGAAGCACAACAGTGAGGAAAGCGTGGAGTCTAGTTACAATTCGGCACCCATGTGGGGACAGTACCGCTGCCTTCTATCTTCTGCAATAGATGGTAGCCTATCAGCGTGTTAGAAGACCGTGCGAATCTGTGACGTCGGTGGCTAAGGGTGAAGAGAGACTGCGTAAGAGACCAGCGCGGCCACGCTAATTAAAAACAGATGGCCCCTGCGCCGTTGCTGGCTCCTGAGAGCAAAATGCTCTGGGGGTAAACTTTTCCCAAGAAGCTGGAACATTCATACGCCTTTGGCCAATTGGGTACTAAAGCCAGACGCAAAGGCCAATAGCGTGTGAGCACCAAACGGACGAGCTTCTACAAAAGCTGAAGTGATTCAAAGAGGTTGACTCCAAGAGCAGCGCATGCGTGCTGCACTAGGCTCGACCTAAAAAGGAGGAAAACAGCAGGGACAAACATAAAACACAAGGGGCAATCATCCTGCAGACAAAAAGGAACCGGAGTCTTCTGTGACGCAAGGCTCCTGGCTCTAACAAAAGTACTGAACATAGGTAGCAGTAGAGGGCAGGAACCAATTATGGAACAAGGCAGTATTGATCACCGATCAACCTTTTTCTATACCAGAATGGGTCAGTAACGGTTGGTTTCTCCATTCCTTATCAACTCTACTCTACTCTCTTTAATTGCACCGTGCTGCATTATGACATTAGCCACCCAATAATTTTATGCACTTTTTTATCTTCACACATTTCTCTGGTGGTGTTTAGATATTGCAGCTCACTCAAGTCGAACTAACCACAAATCCAGACCCCAATTAAAGCATTTTTAGGTTTGGCGTTAGCCAAGACCTTTCAATTATACTAAAATATGTATAATATACTTACATATAGGAACTTTCAGCCACCTCTTCATCCATTGGTCTTTTCCTGTGTCATTTGTTGTGTAATTCACATTTTACTTTTGCCCACCACAGCTTATACCATGGGGCAGTAGTGGGTCAGCCCACTTAAGCCACTGGTTAACTTCACATACTGAATGAGTGCGTTTTGTTCTCTCACAAGGAGCACATCCACACACAAACTAGTTTCCTTCAGTGCCAGTGTTTTTACTTTATAATTACCTTTGTGTTTAGAGCTTGAAGTGATAGTAGCACGCTTCTGATGCACATTCCATCTTTATCAAATACCCTTTCCTGCCAATGCTGTTGTAAATTCCTTTTGGAGTGTTTTGCTTTCCTGACTGTTTCTATTTCACTTATCAATCAAATTGGGGAGGAGGAAATTCTGATCCCTTCAGTTTCCTTTTCTTGAGCTCAACTAATCATGGGGTAAAGGATCACTTGTCCTGCATAACCAGGGTATGCAGAAGAAATCCGGGGTGTCTCCGGTAAAAAACCCTCATGCACGTGTTTGTAAAGTCGTGGTAGCGTTATATGTTGGTTCTCCGCTCTTCATACACGTGTGTGCATAATCATAAGGTTAGTTTTGTTATGCAACCTCCACCAGGAGGTTCTTACCCATGGTTAAAAACAGAAGTGATCTAGTGATGTGGGTAGTGCTTGTCTAAAATACCCGGACAGCCAGATATTTTTCTTTATTGTGTCTGGATTCGGGTAGCCCAAGAAGGGATGTTGATGAGCGTGCGTTCTATGAATATGTTAGGAATTCTAACGCACTAATAGTCAGTAACTAAAAATGGCCGACATGTTTCAGCCCGATCTGCCAGGTTAGGATTTATGGGCTTTCTTCAGGACCAACTGTGATTAGTGAAAAAACAAAAGTTTACAACAATCAATTGTCCTTCGGGTTTGTAGGGGGGTCGAGGGGGCTAAACTTTAGCTCCTGTCCTCGAGCGTCGCATGTGCTGACTCTGGGGGCAGAGTCAGCACATGCACTCTGCCCCCGTAACCCGGGTTACGGGGGCAGAGTCAGCACATGCGACGCTCGAGGACAGGAGCTAAAGTTTAGCTCCCTGGACCCCCCTACAAACCCACATTGAAAAGAAACAGGTTGAAAATGTCCCTTTTTCTCACACTGTTTGCAATAAGACAACTGATTGTTGTAAACTTTTGTTTTTTCACTAATCACAGTTGGTCCTGAAGAAAGCGCATAAGTCCTAACCTGGCAGATCGGGCTGAAACATGTCGGCCATTTTTCTTTACTGACTATTAGTGCGTTAGAATTCCTAACATATTCATAGAACGCACGCTCATCAACATCCCTTCTTGGGCTACCCGAATCCAGACCCAATAAAGAAAAATATCTGGCTGTCCGGGTATTTTAGACAAGCACTACCCACATCACTAGATCACTACTGTTTTTAACCATGGGTAAGAACCTCCTGGTGGAGGTTGCATAACAAAACTAACCCTATGATTATGCACAAGTGTATGAAGAGCGGAGAACCAACATATACCGCTACCACAACTTTACAAACACGTGCATGAGAGTTTTTTACCGGAGACACCCCGGATTTCTTTTGCATACCCTGGTTATGCAGGACAAGTGATCCTTTCCCCCATGATTAGTTGTGTTTCTATTTCACAGCATACCAGATTGTATCTTTGAAGTACTTCCCTACAGTGTCAGGGATAACTATAGTATTTAGTGTTTTTTGCCTACAGCAATATTGTTTTTTAAGATTGGTGAGGTCCCAGCATATTCCCAAAAAACTAAGTTTTGCAAAACCCATGACAAAACAAAACAAGAATTGCCAGAACGCTGGCGGCCAATGCCAGTCCTTTTAGATTAATCTCTGTCTTTTTAACTCAGCTAGCCTAGCATTAGATAGTTTATTGCTCAGTTACTCCTGATCCTCTTCTATTTTTATTCCACACTTCTAAACAAGGCGCCCTTTTGATGCAGCCATTCTATAAAGAAGCATCCTCATGGACTTTTTGGTACGAATTGCCATGGCTGATAATGTTTATCTACAAATATTCTATGTGTACTCTGTTTTTACTCCGGTCCATATCAGTAATAGGAATGACCCCTTTACCCCATTGGCATGTTTTCAGTTGACATGCTACCTTGACTTGCTCTTTTTCAGCTTACCTAAGACCAAACAAATGTGAATACATCCTAAACCTTTATATTTGCTTACTTGAGCCATGATGTAATTTGGTTAGTAATTGCCAATTGAATTGGACTTACCCACTACACTTCACTTCTTTAGTTTTACACCTTGTTCTCTATCTATCTCATATCTGTAGACTTTTAGCTCTTTCTAACAGGTCAGTACATTCTCAACTGATCAACGTATTACTACCATACAACATATAGCTCAATTCACCCATTTTCAAGACTGAACAGTATCTGATATCTTTCCCTTAACTAACTAGGTGCTCATACTGTACTTGCCGCATACTATAACGTTTTGTTAATAAAACATTTTTTTCTGGTTACTCCATCATCAAACAACATATCCATACTTGGATTTTTCTCTCAGAGGTCCAGCACAAATTCCTACCCATTGCTTTTTTTTTTCCAGCATATAGTAGTCACTACATGGTCAGTAATTAAATATTTCTTGACGGCTATCTCTACAGCTCCTTGGTCACCGTGCAAATTTGTCTAAGGCATTGATTTATCGTTTCTCCCCCTTTACTTTTATCTTCCATCATCAAACCTGGTGTAACCTTTAACTGATATAATCTCTAATGTCATAAACAAACATGCCCAGGACATTTGCAAACCCATGAAAAGATCTAAAAGATCTATTGTACATAGTCTGTCACATTGGATTCTGTAGGTATCAGTATACAAGGGAACCCGTAAAATTGGCCAAGGACCACGGGTGGAACTACTTATTTTTATTTAACAAAGGTCCTAGGTTTTTAAGTGATACTTAGAGAAATAATTTACACAGGCTCGAGATAAAGGCTGTGTTTTTCTTCTTCAATGTCCAGCCGGACCTAGAAGTGTTTATTTGGAAAGCAATTTATAGTATAGGCAGAGTAGGGCGAGACAAGTCGCACATTGGTAACTGGGCACAAGCCTGTACCTAGTCAGAAGAAAACAATACAAGGGAAAAAGAAAAAGAGTTTACAGGCAAACAAGGAGAGCAGGGTGGCTTGTAATACAATGCAAACAATTTTTGAATAAGCACAAACCCACAGTAACTGCAGTGAAAATTATAAATCATGAAACAAGCAGTACTGCAAAACAGTCGACGAACGTTTCGATCCCTATCTCCTACAATATATTGGGATCATCTTCAGGACTATGAATTGACTTTGCCTGATTGGTCGAGTGAGCCTGTAGGGTTTAAACAGGAAGGAAAAAAAGGGGAAAGAAGATTCTTCATCAGTTCGTTACATAGTGAGGACTAAAAAAAGCTAGTCAGTGACCACTCTTGACATGCAGAATGCAACACGTGCACATGCAGTTGCTTGTTCCAAAGGGCACGGGTGCTTTTGTGCTCGTATTTGGAGTAAAGAAGACCGAGTGATAGTAGGGCATACCGCATTTGCTTAATAAAAGGTGGTGCTCGGTGGCGAGATGCATGGTGTTGTGTGAAAAGTTGTCATGGTGAGGGAGTGTTGGCCAGAAGGTCGCAAGGATGTGAGTCGGACCTTAATATAAAAATCTGATTACCACAAGCGAGGCAAGGTTGGCCGGGCGTGGCTGAAGACACTTCAAATGAGCAATAGGCTTCCGATATAGCTGATGCCTATAAGAAGATATCTTTATCATAAGAGGCGAATAACAGGTTAAGGAAGAACAATTAAGGGGACTAGAATTACCGGGTTTACCGTTTCCGCTTCGTAGGTGGGCGGCGTCAGAGAATATGTGGATATCAACCCAGTTGGGTCGGTTCAATTCAGACCTAAAAGAAAGGGGTTTTTTTTCAAAAAAATTTAGGACCTACTGGGTGAAGCCGAGGTGGCGAATTAAGTGCAGTGAAAGAACATAATATTACCCTTGAAGCCTAGCATCTAGCGTGGGCTCGACGGGGAACTTCAATGGAAGTTTAACCTGTGAAAAAAACATGAGCAATTGAAGGTTGGAAGTGAATAAAAGTGAAGGTGAAGACGGCGAGCGCAGGCAGGTAATTACCGTAATATGCGGTTTGTGGTCTCCGCATGGCGCTCAATAGCGTGGGCCTTATCCGTGCGAGCCTGTAAGGAAAGAATACGGAGGGCGCACATAAGGCATACTGGACTGAGATGGGCCCTCAAGGGAGCCGGGGTAATGCATCAGTTCAAGGCTTACCGTAATACGCTCGTAGTGGGGCCGCAATGGGTTCCCGTCTGGAGGCTCGATGGCCTGGTGCTCAGCGTCTGCATGCAGCGGCGCCTAATGTGGTCCGGGTTAGTGGTGATGGAAAGTGAGGACGGACTAGTCGGAGGTGACAGTGATCCCGATATTGGGCGCCATCTTGGAATAGGCAACCCAGCGAGTGAGTGAAATAAGTGCATACAGGACGAGGTTTCAACCATAAAGGATCATAAAAACAGAGGGGAGCACATACAGTTATATGGGCTCACGCCAGAATGCGGTTCTCTGAAAAACACGGTCTCGAGCTGATTAAAAACAACTGACATTTGGAAATGTTACAAATGAACATAGACAATTATGTAGGCTCATGCAGAAAAAAGTTAACCATTCATAGCCAGCTTATATTAGGCTAGTCCAATCCTCTGTTCTGTTGAGACCCTCCTGGATAGAGTTGAACTGTATGATGGACTTCAGCTCTTCTTTATTGAGTAACTGTCCCATGTTGCCACCCCTCGGTGGGAGTCTCAGTACTTTCAGGACAGTCCATTTCAAATCACTGTCAGAATGTTTTTGGGCTGCAAAATGTTCCACCATAGGTGCATTTAGAGTGCCGCACCGGATGCGACTCCTGTGTTGCCCTATGCAAATTTTTACCTTCTGGCTGTGATAAATTGTTAGATCCAAAAAGGAAATAGAATCATTGTTGGTGGTAATGGTGAAAGTGAGACCCAGACAGTTATTGTTCAGCCAGTGTAAGAATTGGCGCAGGCAATCGTCGCTTCCATTCCAAATGATGAAAACTTTATCCCTGCGCATCTCAGGGATAAAGTTTTGGCGCAGGTATATCGATGACATTTTCACAGCGAAGGCTCCTTACTGACACGTCTCTATCGTAAGCCCACTGAAAAAAACACTCTTTTGGCCTACAATAGCAACCATCCGAGAGCACTACGCGACTCACTCCCGTATTCGCAATTTTTGCGAATCAGGCGTAATTGCTCTTGTAAGGATGACTATTTTCGAGAAGCTACCACCCTAGCATCCAAACTTAAGGATAGGGGGTATCCAAAGAAGTTAGTTAAAAACGCTACCAAGCGTGCATGGTATTGTCCTAGGGAAGCCTTACTTACACCGAAAGAAAAGTCTGACTCTAAGCGCATACCTTGTGTATCGACGTTCTCACCAATTTCCAATCAACTGAAAAAGACTATTCTCAAGCACTGGCCAATATTAAACACAGGTGTACTCTCTATTGAAAAACCAGTTTTTGCCTTTAAAAAGAGTAAGAACCTTAGAGATCAATTTGTGAGGGCTGCTTTACCCAATTCTCTACCTCTGGCTACACTTGATAATGTATGGGGTCTGTCCCCCATTGTTGGGCATGCTAAATGTGGTGGATGTAATAACTGTGACAGTACTATAGAAGGAAAAAGCTTTACTTTTAACAATGTCACCATACAATGTCGTTCCTTCTCCAACTGCAACACCTGCAATGTCATTTATCTAATCCTATGCCCATGCCAAAAAGTGTACATTGGACAAACCAGCCAGAAGGTAAAAATTCGCATTGGGCAACACAGGAGTCGCATCCGGTGCGGCACTCTAAATGCACCTCTGGTGGAACATTTTGCAGCCCAAAAACATTCTGACAGTGATTTGAAATGGACTGTCCTGAAAGTACTGAGACTCCCACCGAGGGGTGGCAACATGGGACAGTTACTCAATAAAGAAGAGCTGAAGTCCATCATACAGTTCAACTCTATCCAGGAGGGTCTCAACAGAACAGAGGATTGGACTAGCCTAATATAAGCTGGCTATGAATGGTTAACTTTTTTCTGCATGAGCCTACATAATTGTCTATGTTCATTTGTAACATTTCCAAATGTCAGTTGTTTTTAATCAGCTTGAGACCGTGTTTTTCAGAGAACCGCATTCTGGCGTGAGCCCATATAACTGTATGTGCTCCCCTCTGTTTTTATGATCCTTTATGGTTGAAACCTCGTCCTGTATGCACTTATTTCACTCACTCGCTGGGTTGCCTATTCCAAGATGGCGCCCAATATCGGGATCACTGTCACCTCCGACTAGTCCGTCCTCACTTTCCATCACCACTAACCCGGACCACATTAGGCGCCGCTGCATGCAGACGCTGAGCACCAGGCCATCGAGCCTCCAGACGGGAACCCATTGCGGCCCCACTACGAGCGTATTACGGTAAGCCTTGAACTGATGCATTACCCCGGCTCCCTTGAGGGCCCATCTCAGTCCAGTATGCCTTATGTGCGCCCTCCGTATTCTTTCCTTACAGGCTCGCACGGATAAGGCCCACGCTATTGAGCGCCATGCGGAGACCACAAACCGCATATTACGGTAATTACCTGCCTGCACTCGCCGTCTTCACCTTCACTTTTATTCACTTCCAACCTTCAATTGCTCATGTTTTTTTCACAGGTTAAACTTCCATTGAAGTTCCCCGTCGAGCCCACGCTAGATGCTAGGCTTCAAGGGTAATATTATGTTCTTTCACTGCACTTAATTCGCCACCTCGGCTTCACCCAGTAGGTCCTAAATTTTTTGGGAAAAAAAACCCTTTCTTTTAGGTCTGAATTGAACCGACCCAACTGGGTTGATATCCACATATTCTCTGACGCCGCCCACCTACGAAGCGGAAACGGTAAACCCGGTAATTCTAGTCCCCTTAATTGTTCTTCCTTAACCTGTTATTCGCCTCTTATGATAAAGATATCTTCTTATAGGCATCAGCTATATCGGAAGCCTATTGCTCATTTGAAGTGTCTTCAGCCACGCCCGGCCAACCTTGCCTCGCTTGTGGTAATCAGATTTTTATATTAAGGTCCGACTCACATCCTTGCGACCTTCTGGCTAACACTCCCTCACCATGACAACTTTTCACACAACACCATGCATCTCGCCACCGAGCACCACCTTTTATTAAGCAAATGCGGTATGCCCTACTATCACTCGGTCTTCTTCACTCCAAATACGAGCACAAAAGCACCCGTGCCCTTTGGAACAAGCAACTGCATGTGCACGTGTTGCATTCTGCATGTCAAGAGTGGTCACTGACTAGCTTTTTTTAGTCCTCACTATGTAACGAACTGATGAAGAATCTTCTTTCCCCTTTTTTTCCTTCCTGTTTAAACCCTACAGGCTCACTCGACCAATCAGGCAAAGTCAATTCATAGTCCTGAAGATGATCCCACTATATTGTAGGAGATAGGGATCGAAACGTTCGTCGACTGTTTTGCAGTACTGCTTGTTTCATGATTTATAATTTTCACGGCAGTTACTGTGGGTTTGTGCTTATTCAAAAATTGTTTGCATTGTATTATAAGCCACCCTGCTCTCCTTGTTTGCCTGTAAACTCTTTTTCTTTTTCCCTTGTATTGTTTTCTTCTGACTAGGTACAGGCTTGTGCCCAGTTACCAATGTGCGACTTGTCTCGCCATACTCTGCCTATACTATAAATTGCTTTCCAAATAAACACTTCTAGGTCCGGCTGGACATTGAAGAAGAAAAACACAGCCTTTATCTCGAGCCTGTGTAAATTATTTCTCTAAGTATCACTTAAAAACCTAGGACCTTTGTTAAATATAAATACATTGGATTCTGTAGCACGAAAATTTGGATATACTTGCACACCCCGCTTTGCTTTTTTCTTCTTGGTGTTCGTTTTCCTCTCTATGTGAATTAATTTCTCCTCTAAAAAATTCTTGTCTCATGCTAATAATATGGAACATAATTGGTGCTCTCAATATTAATTTGCAGTCTTGAGAAAGTCTTCTAAGAAGAAACCCTTGTTGACTGTATGAGAAGTACCTGACGTAGAACCTAACGCTGGCCTACTGGAGTCATCAACAAATAAATCCAGTATACAACCTAATAGGTGTTTCATGTAGATTGATAATGGAATTATATCCCCATGTTCCTGTACTGGTGTGCTACAATCGGTTGACGTATGCTTGTGAAGGACTGTTCTGTCCAGTGACTCGTGCTACCCCTAAGTGAAGATCAAAGAAGACATGCTGTATGCAACAGCACCGGTCAGTATTGATATGAGATCACTGAGCCCAAAAGAGGCACTCAAACTCGTACAGAAATTATATGATTGCGCAGTCTGCGTGACAATTGAACCGCGCAGCTTCTGACGGATGTACGGCAGCACATAAAATACATTTGGGAATGAAGACCATGGAGTGTGTGTCTGCATATAGCTTGTTCACAAAAGGCCTGGTGAAGCAAGTCCTGATTTCTCCAATGACTGAGGCAAACACAAAATTCATTGGAAGATCAAATGTACTGCAGGATTCATCCTCCTCCAGTGTCTAGCAGGCTAGAAACGTTTCTTTGTGGACCCCAAGAACAATCTCAACAGGTTCATATGCAAATAAAATTCAATAGGGATTGCTTCTTTCATACAGCTTTAATCTGCTGCTTTGAGCAACCCATGGCTTGTCAATTCGTATTTAAAAAGGGCACCATGATTGTGCATAGCACCCTATCCCCTAAGAAAACTGGACATCATGTTTCATATGTCTGAGCCTCCCACGTCACAATCCTTCTGATAAACACTGAATTATAAATTCCCAACATTCTTGCATTTACATTGGTCTGAACCTCGACTCAGAACACGCTACATTCCATACATTAAGTGATGAAACAGTTAGAAGTGACATATTCTCTCTTCATATTCAGTAGGATACCCACAGCATGTGAAGGGTCTGTGCCTTCTTCTGTTCTTTGCTTCTAGGGGTGTTTTGAGTGTTTCATTGTGAAGTCAGTTGCTACATTTCATGCAAATCATTTGTAAATAGGGATTGAAATACAGGCCATGTCAGGAGGCTTTTGGCAAAGGAGCCAAAAGAACATCGCTTTGACATTCACTAATATGGGTCTGGATTGCTCCATTACACTGTAAACAGGTTTGCTGCGCAGACCGACCTAAGTTGGTATTTTGTGCTGTACAAGTGCTAGAGCAGTCTGAGGCTGGGCACCTTTGGGACATGTTTAGGGGGATCCTTGGAGCTTCTGGGGAGGGTACAGGCTGAACTTTAAATGATGCTGCAGTAGAAAGAAGCAGCACAGTTCCAGCAGGAGGCTTCCGGTCTGAGTACCTACTCGAGGATTGCCACTGGCTGTGCAGTTCTAGAGGAAATGTGGCCTAGAAGGAAAACTGTCCCCTTTAGAGCCCGAGGACCTGTGGTCCACTCCGGCCCTCCTCACTGGACAGCTGGATAACACTGGCTCTTGCTTGATAAGACTGTCTGCTGGACATCTGCTTTTTCTGTATTTACAAGAAACTAACTGGGCAGAGGAGACATAAAAACACATTAATCATAAACTTCCCCAGCCCACCCCTCTGAAGGCTTTTTAGGATTTGTGTGTTACAGAGAACGATAAATAATGATATTTTAATATTGTGTTCTGTTCAAAGCATAATGCATTCGATGCCAAAGGACAAGGTATGACCGGTCTGTGCTGCCGCCCTAGCACAAAGGTGCACAGTGGCTCTGTAATGTCCAGGGCATGACTATGAATACCTGTTGAGGACAGGTCATAATCTTAATCTACACAACATTGACATTTTGTAGGTAGCGCACCACTATGATTGGCATGGTCTTGTTGTGCTGTGGGTGGACCCGAAAGCATAAGATTGCATAACAAAGTACTAGCCTTTATCTAGTGTTCCATTGGGCTTTGAGGACAGAAGCAGTGCTGCTTAACTTAAGATGGTTGCTTCCGAGAGTCGCCATGATATATAAGGTTTTACCTTTACTAACAATTAGCCCTTAATGCCCCCTCAAACTGGATCACGTAAGCACGGAAATATTTCATAAATGCATTTTCAGATTGAGATTTCAAGGCTCATGGTTTTTTTTAGCAAATGTAAGTGAACAGCGGGTGGTGAAATGCACGGATTGTCTTTATATTTTCAAACTTTATCGGAGGGTAAAACCACAGAATACTCTTTGAAAAATGCAGGCTCATCACCTTCCTTTGCTAGTTTTAATCTGTTCTTTGAACAGTGTCCATACAGGCAGCGGGCAGGGCCCGTGGTGGACATGGGTGGCACCGGTGGGCATTTCCAGAGGGGAAAGTGGGCAGCAGCCAAATAAGCAAAATTTCGAGCAGCTGCACTTATTTATGTATTCACTTACAAATTAAATACTCGGGTATCAGCCATTTTATCTCGCAATAGACTTCATTATCAAGCAAGAACAACTGTTCATTCTTAACCAGCTCAATGGTATTCACATAAACAACAACGTAAGAAACAGAGTGGAACAGGAGACACTGAAATCAGACACAGATCCCTGCAGGGGATGCATGACTCCACTATTTCACCAGGGCCAGTCATCACTGTTGTCACATCCACTATTAAAGCCACAACTATGCAGAACCATAAACTTTAACCTTCTCTTCTTCAGACAACTATGTTCAAGAAACACAATACATCACCTCTGATACTTGCCAGCGAAGGTTGCGGAGCTGCTCTAGTGCCCACATTTTACACAAAGACCCAGATGGGTACTTCAGATGGTGCTGGGCAAAGGCCGACTCTCCTGCATACAGAAGTGAGCTTGCTCGTCGCGCGACTCCCTTCAGCACGTTACGTGATGCGTAGAATCCAGTCCATGCCTGGAAAGGATCTTTAAGAGAAATAAGATGCTAAGCTTTGTAACACGGCAGATCAATCAACTGAAGCTGCAAGTGTTGCTAAATATAGTGTAACACATTTTTATTTAATTTTAATAATAAATAAAGTTTGATTTACGTTCAAATACTAACGTAATACTGCAAGGCCTGCTATTTCACGAGGGGCTTACCTTGATCTTCTTCCCCTTCAAAGGTTTTTGTCATAAATTAGTCTTGAAGTAGCACTGTTTTCTAAACTATTCGATTATGTAAGTCAATCATTCCAGATACTGGACTGTGGCTCGAGTTACCTCCTTGAATGTTGCAGCATTCGTGGGGCACTCACAAGCATAACCTGCTACATCTGCCTAATTGTATATGTTGTCAAATTAAGCGTATGTATTAACATTTGCAATTGTTTTTTTCCTGTAGAAATCATTTTCCCCCATGGAAAAACCCGAATTTTGGTGATATCCCTTCCAATTAGGCATTACTCATGCCTTTCAGTAGTGTTTACCTTCAACTCTTTCCATAGCGTAAATGGGACAAAGAAAGGTATGTGAATACCCAGGACCTAACACATCTGTAGGTACACACATACAAAGAATAGCCTTTCTGGCTTTACAGGTTTAAGTGTGGCAACTTTTATAGCACGACTACCAAAACCTATGTGGCACCATACTCGGATAAACCTAAAATAATTCGTAAATAACACGCAATTCAGATAATGTCGTTTATGTTCATGTTTGTCCATGCTTTAAGCAATATATATCAAGAATGCATCCCATCAGGTCAAAAAGATGTGCTGGGACAAATGCGCACCATCAGTCAGAACAACGCCCACTACAGACTTGCTTGTCACTGTAATGACATGGATGACAGTAAAAGAGAATTTCAAAGGTTTTTGTCACTGGCAGTATCTGATCAATTATG
Organism: Lissotriton helveticus; assembly: GCF_964261635.1. Lineage (NCBI taxonomy): Eukaryota > Metazoa > Chordata > Amphibia > Caudata > Salamandridae > Lissotriton > Lissotriton helveticus. Next base: position 343,530,436 of record NC_136060.1, on the reverse strand, counting down.
AGAGGACAACTAGGAGTTGTTACTAGGATGACTGGAGTTCAAGTATAGTATTGCGTCAGAGACTAGGATTCCTGGAAGAGGAGCTGCGTGTACAGCCGAGTTAAATATTCGAGTACCTGCAACCAAATTCATTATATGCTTTGCATATTGAGGATTGCTTCACTTTTTCTTGTTTTTTATGCATGCTATTTGACATATACAACATATTGTAATTGTTCTGTTCTGCACAGGTGCTTGAAAAGAAACACTGCACAGACAGTATGATCAATTTCACCTTCGATTAATGTAATCTTCAGATAAGATTTCAAGTTATATGTGCCCACAGGGGCTTAATTAGCGGTGTCTTGTACTGTTGTTTTGATGTATTTGGTACTATTGCGAGTACACATGGGTTTTATTGTTTTTTTACATTTAGCAAAACAAATGTATGGTGACAAAGTGATGGACTTGTCGAAATATTCACTTTGACAGTACGGTACGACTTGAATGAGTAGCTATGTTCTCTCTCGTTAGTAGAATGTACGTGGAAACTTTGTCTTCGAAGATGGCACCCATCCATCCATCTGCTATAAGGTGGTTTTGAATTCGGTAAACCAATGGAATCACACGTCTTTACAGAACGACCCACTCATTGGGGTTTTATTGCAAGTCATGTTTGAAACTTGCTAATTCAGCTTTGCGGTCTCTGCACATATTAAATGCAGTACTGATTATGATGAGTGGCGGGGCCTCATCTGAAAACTGATTTAAACTTGGCAACTGCTCTATTTATCTGCCCTCTGTAATGTCACCTTTGACCAAGTCTGTGTGCGCAGACTAGTTAGGTGTGTGCATATTTTACTGCCATCATGCGGATTTCACGATAAATTAATTTCATCTGCAGTTTCAGTGTGCACGTGGCTTCTTAATAAACATCTCACGCTAGGGCAGGATTTTTGGTATCTATTTTTATTTCAGTAGTAGAGGGATAGCACATGCCCTGGTGTATGCAAACTACTTAGAGACAGCTGGACAGCTACCAGTTGCTAAGGAGCTACTCGTTGGAGAAGCCTGTTTTTAGCGCTAATCTAATTCCAGCATAAATCAGACTTGGTCCTGATCCAAATGGAAAAGTGCAGCTTGTACAGGAAGGCCATCTCCTCCCTGAACCAGAACACCAGCACCCCAAGATCGGTTTCACCCTGATTGGGGCTCGTCAGTCTGGTGTAGCTTGGTCAGTAAACCCAGAAGTGCTCGATGAAACCAACTTAACTCTGTGGGAGCTAACACCTTGCTCTGCCGCCACCCCAAGTAAATAATTCAGATTCTCACAGTGTTGTAGAAGGCTCCTAGTTGTGCATGTATTTTATTTGAAAGAAAATTCAACAAGATTTCCAAGCGGAGCTTCCAATACTAGCTGCAAAAACTAATGACAATGTTAAACAATAAGATATCTAGGATGTCCAACATACTGTCCTTTTTACCAGACAAATAAATGAGCAGTGCCTAATGGAACAGGAATATGGTATCAGCATCTCCTGCGATAGCTGTCAAACTGCACAGCTGAATCAGATACATTAACACAGACCAGTATTGTGGTAGAATCTGTCTTTGTAAAACGGTCTCCAACTGGGCAACGTTTAATATATGTAAATATATGCAGGTATAGTCACTAGCTGCTCTCTCCAAACTAGAGAATGCATTTAATTTGATATGTCACAGGAATGGATGAGGAGCAGAACTTTCATACATATTAGTGGATCAGATACGACACTAAAACAAGTATCAAAAGCAGGCCTGGGTGTAGTTTGGGGAGTTTCGCAGCGCGGAACTCCGCGAAGTGGCCCAAAAACTCTGCGAAGTTCCACAAGTGGCAAAGTGCAGTGCGAAATGCCGTTCGCGCTAATCTTCCTGCCGCTCGGTTAGAAATTCTATCCAAGCGGCAGCTCTCGTTCATGAATTTAGCGTTCGCGAGCAAGATAAAACTCTGCTGCACTATGCGGAGCAGAGTTTTCTGCACTCCACGAGCTCCACAGAGCGCGAAGTGCAGAAAACTCTGCGAACGGAACGGAGTTCAACACCCAGGCCTAATCATAAGGCACAGACAAGCGTTGCTGCAGAATACACGATGTCAGAAAAGTTCCAGGACATTAAGCAGCCATCCTACATACCTGTGGAATATGGAAGAAAGTCTTGATCATTCCGTACATCCCAAGTGAGGTTTTCACTATAAAGGGCCCGGAAGTAGTCGCTGAGGGTGGCATACTGTACTTTCACACCATACTCCTCAGCATGCTTATTTATGTAGTCAAGCAGTGGATCCATGTTTTCAAACTGAACTGATGAGTTGAAAAATTGTTTGTCACAGCCCTACAAATTAAAATGAATGAGAAATTAAAGCAAGAAACAGGGGAAGCAACCTGAAATGTAGCTTACACAAATTTAACTTGTAAACAATTCTGCCTTAGAAACACACATGTTCAGTACACGTTGCATGAAATCTGCACATTTCCGCATTTATGCATGTTGTAAGAGCCATGGCAAACCGGCAGCCACTGCAATAGCAAATCTCTTAAAGTCTGAAGGATGTAGCTCCCAAAATGAAAAGATTCTTGATCATTGAAAATTCCCAGTTAACCTTTTAGTGAAATGATGTACTTCTGTAACTTGTGGGTCACAGGGGACCTATTAACTACATTAGTCTCATATGCAAAAGTTGAATGCCCACAAAAATTTATGAAAAAAATGTTATCTCGTAAGCTCATTCCAAGTTGCGCAGTAACAAGTTTCAGCCCCAAGCCACTCACACTGTCACCATCAGGCAGTCCTTACAGAAGCAAGTGTAGGTAGAGGACGTGGTATTTGTTACATTTTATAGATGCTCAGAATTTTTTTTTCCAGACCCTCAGCACCAAGGACTTAGTCAATGTGCCAAACCGAATAAGGAAAGTATTTGTACTGCAACCATTCTTCAACCTACTCAGTATTATTTGAGCAAGATGTGTTGCAGGAACAATCATTCCTCCCCATTCAAATAAGGAATAACTCCCCATTCATTCCTATGGGCCTTGGCCTTGGCCCATAGGAATGAATGGGGAATTATTCCTTATTTGCGATTAGCAATTTGCTAATCGCAAATAAGGATGCGATTTCAAGGGTGCCAGGGTGTCCAAAGGACACCCTGTAGCACCTCTGAAATGTGAATTTACACCGATGTTGTGCACACACATGTCCAAAGGACGTGTGTGTGTAACATGCAACTTAGAAAAAGGCATTAAAATGCATTTTTCTAAGTTTTTCGCTATTTACCACGAGGTTTGACTTCGTGGTAAATAGCGGTCCTAAATTGCGAATTCGCAAATTTTTAAATGTTTCATGAATGGCATTTAAGGAATCTCTAATAGAGATTCCTTAAATGCTAATCCTCGCAAATTTGCGAATTCTTTATTAGCGATTTTTGCATTTGGGATGATGAATCCCAAATGCAAAAATTGCACTCGCAAAGGGCCGGATTCTCAGAATCTGGCCCTTTGCGAGCGCAATTTCCTTTCATGAATCTAGCTGTAAATGCTTCCGGTCCCAGTAGTCTTCAACCAGGACGGGAAATAGGATTCTATGAGATCTGTACTAATGTCGCATGGCGTGAACATTCTCCTCTATCATTCACGCTCCATGTTTACATTTTATATCAATCTTTTTATTGTTAGAAACTCTTAGAAAATAAAATTAACATTATTTTTATTCTACGAGATAGCGTTTAAAAAATAAATAAATGAGAAACAAGACATGTAGATATCAACCTTCTAGAAAACTCTTAGAAATGAATAACCAGTTAATGTAAAATGAAGCAGCAGGCATTACAAAGTAAATACTGCAAATATATTCACATAAGGATGATTATCACATTGCAGAACATAATAATATAAAGTAAATGTGTGTCATATTAATCACATACATTCAGCATTTTACTAAACCTACATTTTCACTTTTGATTGATTGATTGACTGTCACATGTGGCTCATAAAGGGGGAACATCCAGAATAGAAAATACATAATACTCAGAACTGGCTGACACAATGATGGGCTTCTACAGCTTAGAAGCATGCCCTCACATTTTAAGCGAGGGAGACAACAACATTTTAAAGGAATCCAGTTTTCTGTCAAGTTCTATAAAGATGATATTGATCTGTAAAGATTGAAATCATTGCCCCAGGGCCACAGTACTCTTCCAGCCTAACCCTTGCAACACGATCATCACTGAACATTTTACTAAGCTAAGTCTGGTTCTATCTGGCTAAAATAGAACAAGAATTCCTGAGCAATTTGTAAGTCAGATTTCTCAAAAACCTTTATGTTCAGTTGTATTTTTTTACATAATCTTTTACACATCCACACAGAATCTCAACATCAGACAGTTAAATGTGCACTTAGTGCATTCGCTGCCGAAGTTTGATTACCTGTAATTACATTGTTAAAGCAGGGGAAATAGGTTAAGGAACCTGATCTATTGGAAGGATGCACCGTCCTAGGGCTTCGGCGCAGCTCTCGCTTTTAAAGCTCCATTCAGAAGTTGCAGTGGGAAAATTATTACTAAGGAAATGGAATGCAGTAGTGTCCACGTGGGCTTCTGCAGGAAACATGAACAGGTAAAGGTGGCTGCAGAAAGCGTGAGGAGCACAACTCTCATGAGTCTGAAGATCGAAGATGGCAGGGGTTTTGCATGCACTTGATGGCGGTAGTAAGAGCTCCATCCCGAACTGGGAAGAAATTAAAAGGAATACTGGATTTGGGTCCATGAAGGCTTGTGGGTAGGGATTAAGCTAACTCCTGCCTGCGTGCACAGGAGAGATTCAGAGGTCCCGTAGGACATCTTCCTTCTGCTGAGTGACTTTGTGGCACAGAAGAAGGTATGAGTTTGGATCTGGGAGAACTGTCTGGCTGTGGGCCCCTGTTGGAAATGACAACTTGGGGGTGTGGGGACAAGTCTGGCCGCTGACTGTCATAGCTGCCTCCACGTGAAGCTCCTCCGGCCAGGGGCGAAAAGATTGCCTGACCACCTCCCTCAGCATGCTCCGCCATCCTGACTGCCAAACCTCGCTACCAGAAGAGGGGGAGAGCAACACCAGAGTTTCAGATGCCTTAAGGACCGAACCAGGGGTCCTGTTTTTGCCCGCTCCCTGCCGCGGCCTGCACAGCTACTTGAGACTGGCTGCTTGAGGGTGAAAGGTTGACATTAGTGCCTCGCGGTCCAGCATGGACCCACCTACTTCTCTTGCGGCCTCAGCTGCTATTGGGCGGTGGTATCCTGCACAATGTAGATACTAGCGCTATAAGAGGAGGATGATCCCCTCAGAAGGTGGTGTTCGAGCCGGAGCCGCTCCTGCCCACTACCGCTTTCCCACGCGAACCTGCAACATCCTGCTGCTGCCTACACGGCTGATCCACATCGAAGGGTGAAACTGGAACAGCACTCTTCTTGGCAGTACCCCCACTCGCTGAATTCTGCCCTTCCCAGACCGCCCCCTAGCAGGACTGTGACTCCCCCAAGGTGAGAGAGGGGAAGTATTAGGGTCACGAGACCCCATCTGGGCCACTTAGGTTGAGCAGCAACATCCTGTACAGAGGACCTTGATGTTTTGCCCGCCTCCCTTCCTCCGTTCTTGGGCCACTGGCTACAGTGAGACACACCATCCTGTTCACAATCCACTAACCTGTCTGCCTAACAAACTGGGACCTCTGCTTACGGAGTCTCCTGACATACTGCTTTCCGCGGCCTAGCTTAATGAGGGTTAGGGCTCACCATTTGCCGCCCTGACTCTCCCTTGCTCCTGGGCATTTGTACCATGTCTGACACTGCCTCTGCCTATTGGGAGGGAGGGGCCACATTTGTTTCATCGTCTCCTTGCCTACTATTTCACCTCTAGCTGTCTGCGGATACTCGCTGCCTTGGTTCTGTGGCAGGTTGGCAGGTCCTGGCCTGCCTTTATTGTGTGGGCACTCCAGGCAAGCCTCTTCACTCTGTTCTATATTGCACCAGTCTTGCATTTCTGCTTTAGTTGGACTAGGACCTGGGCACCTTCTTCAAAAACCGTGTTTCGAATGCATCTGCAGTTCTCTGCGTAGGCCTTCACCTTGCTTTTTCGAGAAGTGTCTGTGACAAGAATCTCATCGTCCTTGAGGGATCGAATGACAACCACGGCTAGTGGTAAAGCTACCCAATAGCAGCTGTTTACAGAGGTTGTGGGGTGATCGAGGTCATCCTCAGGCTGCACCACATCTCAGCCCTCAGAAGCGTCCATAGAACTTATCCTGTAGGAAATTTCGGCAGTGGGGGCACAGCTTGGGTTCATGGATTCAAAGATCTCAGACCTTACCCTGAATATGATAACCCTGCAGGCAGACATGAGCAAATTTTATTCTAAAGCAGATGACCTGGACAAGTGGACAGCCCTTCTTGAGGAGCGGCTGGACAATGCAGACTCGTGGTGCCTAGACATTCGGTATCTCAAACCGAAAGTGGTAGACTTGAAGGAGAGGGCAGGATGGAACGAAATCAGGGTTTATGGCATCCCTGAAAAACTGGAGATGGAAAATGGTGTGGGCCCCTTGTATCTTCCCCCCTTCTTGGCCATTATCTGCCTTCCTCACCCCTCAACCCTTCACTCTCAGGTCCACAACTCCAACTCTCGACTGGACTACTTCCTGGTGATGCAAGTGGTAGTTGCCCATTCTCAGTACAGTGCTATATTTTGACCCAGCACTTTGACCACTCTCCCATAGGTTCCTCAGTAGACTGGAAATTTACTGCCCCCACAGAAAGTCATGGGCCTTAATGTCTCCAGTTATAAAATGCGGCGGACCGTGCATGCTTGAAATCTCACCTTTCTATTTATATGACTGACAACTTGGGTTCAGTCGTGTCCCCTCAGATACTCTGTGCCGCATCTGAGGCCAGTAATGATTGACTTGGCCCTCGCAAAGAAAGATAGATCGGATCGTCAGACAGTCATGGAAAAGAAAATTGCATCTATACTGAAGACCAATTTCTAAAGTCCTACGACACCCTCCCAGCGTAACCTGGAACAGGCAAAAATGGAGCTGAACTATTTGTTGATTTCTAAAGCGGAATACATGCTTTACCGCTTGTCACGTCCTTCCCAGCATGCTACTATGCAAATTACCATGCCACACACAGGGCACTGTAATATAAGTCTTTATTCTTTGGAATGCAACAGTTAACTGAACGCACTCTGTTATAAACTTTAGTGACCACACCCAGATACCTGCCAACTGATTTAATAACTTTGTAAGGAGTCCGGCAAGGACTAGAATGTTCCTACTGCACACAAATACGCAACACTACATCTCCCCCTTTCTTAAATAAAAAGTACAGACAACATATATACATTAGAGTTCCTCACGGAGTCGTTGAGGTGCTCATACCAATCTTACGGATCGAGTCACAAGAGGTGAAGGTGTTGCACTGTCATCTGGCACCGTAGATGTAGACTCAGCACTCAGGTGGACTTGCCTCACTCGTGATGTCTGGGACCGACAAACATCGAGGCAGATGCTTGAAATGTGACAAGTCACTCGTAATGGACTTTCTGGGACATTGAGCGGTCACCGCATGTCCTTTACTTGTCACAACTTTCAATGGATCAACTTTCGAGAAGTGTCCGTGACAAGAATCTCATCGGTGTCCATTACTCGGCTTGTGTTCTATTGTGTTAGTTCTGGCCCACTGTAAGTGGCAGGGCTTTAATCTATTGTGTGGTGGGGAGTTGACCGTTAGGCACAATGGGCTGGACATAAGGTGGACCCGAGACCGATTCCTTCAAGCGCAGCACGTTGAGCCACTTTCTTCCGGGTGCCCATAAATAGTTCCACAACACCATTTGCCTGGTGTCAGAGAGGTGTGCTTTTTTGATGCTTGACGTCCAAGCGACTAAGTCCTTAAACTCTCTGCTACTGCTGCTACTGAAGGGTGGACAGTTGTCAGATTTGAGAATGGAGGGAACATCCCACGTTGCAAAAATATCATCAAGCCTCTAAATGACTGTCATTGGTGGTTGATGACAAGTCTTCCACTAAGGGGAAACGTGAGCACTCATCAATAACTACCACAACATGATGTTCATTGTTAAAGGGTCCAAAGAAATCAGCTGCAATTTTCTCCCACACTTGTTTAGGAAAGTCAGACATATTTAGCGGATGCTGTGTTGTCTTGGGAGATAAGCAATTACGCAGGTGACAAGCTTTCAGTTCCTTTTTGACTCATTCATCAAGGCGAGGAAACACTCGTCTCTGAGGGCTCTCTTGGTGGTCACAATGCCACAATGTCCTTCGTGGGCCAGTTCAATGATGTGTTGCCTCAAGCTCTCTGGTATCACATTTCTTGAACCTCTTAGAATACCTTCTTGAGTGGCAAAGTTCTTCTTGAACATTTTAGAATTTTTGATATTCAAAGTCATCTTTGAGCGGTCAAGTGTGCCTTCTCCATGACTGCCTTGTAATGATATCCTGAAGTGTAAGCATGACTCTTTCTGTGTTGGTAGCAGCAATGATCTGCCTAATGCAGTGGTTCCCAAACTTTTTTGACCCGTGGCTCCCTTGATCTAATTGGCAGTTGGCCGTGGCTCCCCCCATTTTTTTACCGGTGGACGGGTGGGTGGGGATGTAAGCCCGACCTCGGGAGTACTTCCTGTTGTTTTCCCATATATTAATTGGGATGCAATGAAGGTATTTTATCATATTTGTAACAAAATAAAAAGATAACAGTTGTAAAAGGGGAAAAACAAACTTTTGCTTTATGTGCTGATACGTTTTCTCTCATCGAGAATGTAAATGTGTTGTGAACTCAGGCGTGGGAGGATGTATTGAAGCCAGTGACCATACTGATGTTTCAGTAATATTTGAATGCCTTCCCCTTTCAAGGACCATCCGAGAGTTGTACTGGGTTTGGTCTAGAATAGTTTAGAAAAATGACAATGGCCCTGTCTGTAAACGCATATTTGAAGATGTTTTTTAAACAAAATACACTTTCTTTTTATGTAATTGTAAATGCATATTCCCTATTGAATATATGGAATATGCATTTACAATGAAATAAAAAAAAGTGTATTTTGTTTACAAAAACATCTTCAAATGTGCGTTTACAGACAGGGCCATCGTCATTTTTCTAATCTATTCTAGACCAAACCCAGTGGAACTCTCGGTTAATCTGGAGTTAAATTCCACCAAGTTAAGACGGAGCCACTCGGTGATATCATTGCATACTGGAGGAAAAATGCACCCAACAGGCAAACACGCACGCCGAAATTCATTTAATACACCCCTCCCCCTGTCTGCCAGAACCCTGCCAACCCTCTCCCCCCTGCCAACCCCCTCCCCCAGTCCCCGGATGTCTCCCCCTTCTCTGTTTTATGCCTTGTGGCTGGCCCTGCACTAGGAGTGCCCGTTCTGCCCATGCTTGCTCCCTTTGTGACCTCTCCTGCCCCCTCTACCCATGTCTGTCCCCTTCGTGTCTTGAGACTGTCACTTCTTTCCATGCCTGCTCCCTTCGTGTCCTCTGAAAGTGTCTTCTATCCATGCTGCTCCCTTTGTGTCCTCAGACTACCCTTCTCTCCATGCCTGCTCCCTTCGCACATTTAGTCTGCTTCTAGTGTCCATGCCTGCTTCCGTCGTGCCCTCAGACTACCCTGCTGTCCGTGCCTGCCCCATACCCCTGACTGCCCCCTCTGTCCATGCCTGCCACTGCACCCTCAGACTGCCCCTTCTGTGCATGCCTCCTTTCTTCGTGCACTCAGTCTGCTCCTTGTGACCATGACTGCTCCATTTGTGCCCCCTGATTGACCCATCTGGCAATGCCTGCTCCCACTGTGCTTTCAGACTTCCCCTTCTGTCCATCCCAGCCCCCTTCGTGCTCTCAGACTACCTCGTCTGCCCATGCCTTTCCTCCATGCCTTCTCCCTTCGTGCCCTGAGACTACCCCTTTCCTCCATGCCTGCTCCCTTCGTGCCCTGAGACTGCCCCTTTCCTCCATGCCTGCTCCCTTTGTGCCCGAAGACTGCCTCTTTCCTTCATGCCTGCTCCCTTCGTGCCCTGAGACTGCCCCTTTCCTCCATCCTTTCTCCCTTCGTGCCCTGAGACTGCCCCTTTCCTCCATTCTCCCTACGTGCCCTGAGACTGCCCCTTTCCTCCATGCCTGCTCCCTTCGTGCCCTGAGACTGCCCCTTTCCTCCATGCTTTCTCCCTTCGTGCCCTGAGACTGCCCCTTTCCTCCATTCTCCCTACGTGCCCTGAGACTGCCCCTTTCCTCCATGCCTGCTCCCTTCGTGCCCTGAGACTGCCCCTTTCCTCCATTCTCCCTTGCCCTGAGAATGCCCATAGAGGATTAGTGTTGAATTAGTATAGTGAAACATGCAAGTACATTGTTAGTGGTGGATAGGTTAGTCAGTTATTTGGATTTGGAATGATAGCAGAAGGATAGAGGAGGAAAAAGTTTGTATTTATATAGGGCTTGTTACCCCTGATGGGGTGTTGACACACGCTATTCAGGGAGCCCATAAAGGATTAGTGGTGAATTAATATGGTGAAATATGAAGTAATTTCAGTGGTGGATATTAGTCAGTTATTTAGAGTGAGAAGGATAGCGGAGGGATAAAAGGGAAGAAAGGTTTACATTTACATAGCACTTGTTACCCCTGATGTATGCTAAAGTAATTGCTTCACCAGAGACTCGGGCCTGCCCTCACATCTACTGTGGAACTCTGGCATCATCAATAAGTATTTATTTCACATGACTAGCAATACTACTCACCCCAAACGTAACATGTGTAAATTAACCCATCCGATCTCTGTACTGGGTCAAACAATACTCCCTCTCTAATCTTACCAATTGGTATAAACAGCTACCTGCATTAAAATAGCACTTTAGCTCGGAGTAGGGTTTAAGAGTTTATCATCCAGTCAACGATTAAAATACCCTTAAATAGCAGCGGTAGGATTATGACGTCACGACGGAAGGCTGCAGTTGATTAAATGCTACAAATTGCTTTCTTATTCCTGCTAAAGCAGGGGGTCAGTTTGCAGCAGAAGCCGGTGACTCGAGAGTCCGCAGAAAATTGTTGCTTGCTACAGGATGGAGCTAGCAATAAACGATATAAGGAAGGCCAGGAGCCCACAGAGCTTGTTCGGACTCCAGGACTAGGCTCACAATCCTACGGCCCGATTAGCAAAAACATTTTCCATGCTTAAATCGTGGAAAAGTGGAGTTCCTCACAAGGAAAATACATTCCATACTCGCAAAGTTAGGATGTGCATATTGTTGAGCAGGGCTGTCACATGCCAGAGCAGACGTTCCGGTACATTTTTCCACAAGGATAAGTGACAAGTGAGAGTTCCAAGGGCTATGGTCCTTGTAAATAAAGATGCAGAAAGTATGGGATAAGGCATTAAAGATTATAATTTCTACAAATGTTGCAGGGGACAACTTCACGCAGAAAATAAAGCATTCCATGTCTTCTCTTTGTGCCCTCAAACTCGGACGCGCAACGCCCATTGGACTCAAAGGGCTTCAGCTCCTTGCCTCCCCCCCCCTCCGCCTCCCCATCGTGTGTGGCAGCCCAGGATGAGACAGCATCCCGGGTGCACACATAGCCGCACCCAAGCACTTCACAGGTCTTTAAAAGACCATTTGCATGTTAATGAGGCCTTGCTGTTATTTCACCCCTTCTAAGAGCCCCTTCTGCTCCACTCTGCATGTTGCCCACATCGTGCCGCGGCGCCCCTGGCAACTCATAACGGCACACCAGGGAGCCGCAGCGCACAGTTTGTGAACCACGGCCCTAATGGATAGAGATGTAGGGGTACTAAACTTTACTATGAGATTGATATACTCTTCAGCTGCTTTAGACGTTGCACTGTGACTCTGTAATGGCACCAATGAGAAGTAATCTACAGGGTTATGATTCTTCCCCGGTTCATGCACAATAGCGTCATCATACTCTTGCAATTGCAATCCCCACTTCTCGATGCGAGGGGGCATCTTGGCTTTCAGTTTACAAAAATGGTGAGCAAAGCCTGGTGGTCAGTGAAAAGGGTGAAATGCTTTCTATACAGAAACACATGAAAACGTTCACAAGCCCACGCTACAGCAAGGCTCTCTTTTTATGGCTGAGAATAGGCAGGTCAGTCTAAAATAGACCTCTGCTAGCATAGGCCACGTGTCTGAGCATTTGGATGCCCATTGTGTTGAGCAAGGATCTCGCCCAACCCCACTAGGTTTATGTCTTCTATGATTTCAGTAATTGTAGCATGCCACTCTGGAACCCAAACAGGATCAGTGAAGAATTAATATACAAAAATATGAAAGTACTTTGAGAGGTGGACATGTTAGTCAGTTAGCTGGTTTGAAAAGGATAGTGGAGTGCTAGAAGAAGGAAGCGTCTAGTAAAAAAAAAAAAATTGGGGGGAGCTCATAGCAGTAGGAGGAAGTTTGGAATGAGTAAGAAAAGGTGGGGGGGTCAGAGGAAAGGGTTTTGAAAGGCTTGTTTATGAGATCTGTATAGTAAAAGAGGTAGGAAATGATGCAAGGAGGGGTAGAGGAGGGAGAGTCTAGAAAGGGTTATTTTGCAGATCATAGTAGTAAAATGGGTTTGGGATGAGTCAGAGAGTGGAGGTAGAACAAAAACTGAGACAGGTATACAGTGAGATATATTGCAGTGCATTGGAGATGCTGAATTAGAAGTAAAGTGATAAATATAAAGCTACCCAAGTACATTGAAGGTATGTATGTATAAGCAAGGTAATATAAGTAGATTTAGGTTGCATTTAATAAACTCAGACTTTCAAGTGTTGCTGTACTCTAAGTTATTTATTGTTGTAATTCAATAGTGAAGCAATTGTAGATAAAAAGTTATGATAAAGATGTACCTATTTATGCAGTCACCTGTATACACGTTAGATATAGAATATAACCATAAGTAATTAGTACCCTTGTTAAGCAGAACTAAATATCCATTAATTTATGAAACATAATTATTATACACGTTTATACAAGGCAATAAACATATGTAGGTACACATATATATTCCAAATTAAAGCTTATATACACAGCGAGATGCTGTATATTTATGTTTGAGTATGGTGGTTATGTGGGGACGACCCAACTCTTGAGTAGTCTTCTGAAGATAAGATAGTTATCCGTGGATCTTATGTTTTGGGGTAAAGAGTTCCATAGTTTGGCTGCTTGAACAGAGGAGGATGTCACAACTATCGTTTTTTTCTTGTATGGTGGGATTTTGAGGTGAGGTGCCAATCTAGAGCAGAGGTTCCTTTGCTGAATGTATTTGGTAATTTTATTCCTGATGGAGAGCAGTCCTGTTCCATGTATCGCTTTGTGGGTGATACAAAACAGCTTGAATGTGTATCTTCTAGCAACAGGTAACCAATGTAGGGCTTTCAAGGCAGGGGAGATGTGGGAATTAGATTTTATATGCAAGAGCAGTCTGGCAGCAGAGTTCTGAATCCGCTGTTGTTTTTTCATAGTTGTTAAAGATGATCTGTGGTAGAAGCTATTGGCATAATCGAGTTTAGACCGAACAAGAGAGATAGTAGCCTAGACCTTGTGTGAAAATCCCAGGTGGGGGAAGATGCTTCACAGAATTTTTAAAGTGATGAAGCTTGTACTTGCTTGTTTGTCCACTTGGGCATTAATTGATAGACCGGAGTCCATGGTAATTACAAGGTTTCTTACTTCTTTTGAAACTTTAGGCAGTGTTCTCAGATTGCCAGGCCAGGCAACAAGTGGGTCATAATTAGCATGTGAAGTGTAATTGATTGATCAGTGCTGGGAATTACTTCATGCAGATGTTGAAAAGCATGGGTGGGATGATAGAGCCTTGAGGGACCCCAGCTTTTGTGAATTAGGGTTTGAACAAGAAAGGGGGGTATGGATGACATTAGCTCTGTTTGATGTGATTCAGTAAACTGTCTTTGTGTTAGGGTGTCATGGTCAAGCATGCCAAAGGCAGCTGAGAGGTCCAAGAGAAGTAGTGCAGCAACCCCACTCCTAGCAACTGTATTCTTAAACGCTTCGCCGCAGCGGACATTCCGCTGTGGTGCGGAAAAAAATGACTTGTGCGCAGTTCGGATGGCCTCCGGCCGCTCTCTGCACATGCCCACCATGACGTCAGACGGGCGCGTCCCTCTCCCCTTCCCTATTTAAATGGCGGCCGCTGCGTGGGTGTGCGAGCAAGACCTCTAACCTCATGGCCCGAGACCGGCTCTCTCCCTCTGCAGCTTCGCTGCCCTGTGCAGTGCTCGGTGAAGGTAGGTGTTCGAGCCACTGTCTGGATTTTGTTTTTAAACAAACTTTATTGAGACTTCAGGTTGAGTACAATACATCAATTCAAATAGTTATGGCATTTTCATTTTCGTTGGTCATTATCTCTTCTTGTCTATAATTAACTTTTCGAGCTTCAAATCTGTGTATTTAGTATTACATGACACAAAATATAAACCGTAAATAAAAGAGAACATGTGGAATCATCCCTAAGAAGAGTTCGTATCTCAAAGGAAAATTGTCTCATATCTGAACCTTGAAGCTCTAAACTAAGTTAACTGCCCCCCTTCCCCTTCCTGGTCCTCCTGTGTTCTATTATCATTCTGTCTCATGCTCGTAAATTACGATTAATCTTCAACCTATACTACTGGTGTACAATGGGCCATTCCATGTAGTGCGCTCTAACCGTTGCTAGCTATATATCGCATGTTTAAGGTAATCATGGGTTAGCATTAGCGAATGCAGGAGGGATTTCCAATTGTGTGACTTCCTCTAACATAATATTCCATTCCATGGAGATGGGACATTTCCTCAGCCCACGCGCCTCCTCCCGCCTGAGCGCGGCACTGCCCCATCTAATTACCTCTTAGCTGGACTGTTCCCACGAGGAACAGGGTCAGACTGATTTGCATATGGCCATGTCTGAACTGGGGTGGCGGAGTGAGCTGAAGAATGATGATGGATTAAACCCAGATCAGTTGACTGGGGGTGAGTGCTTGTATTGTCAACGCTCCGTCCATCATCCCCTTTGGTTTTGCCATGTTCGCCCTAAGTTGGCAGGGTATGCCCAGACGTGGGTCCCTTCCTCACTTTGCCACTGGATTCAAGATAGCCTGGCTGATGATGGCTGATTAGCCAGAAACCGGTCCCAGGATGCTTGTTTCCGGTCCAGGGAAGACATGGCTTGGCAGTTCGGGCTGGACTGTTCCCATGAGGCACAGGGTCAGACTGATTTGCATATGGCCATGTCTGAACTGGGGTGGCAGAGTGAGCTAAAGAATGATGATGGATTAAACCCAGATCAGTTGACTGGGGGTGAGTGCTTGCAATGTTCAACACTCCGTGCATCATCCCCTTTGGCTTTGCTTTGAAACATACAAAGACCATAGAACAGTGCGTGCGCTATGTGGGGGGCAAGCGCCGCCAACCATACTGTTGCTTATATGGGTGTAGAGCTCCGGTGGCTCCAATGGGCCTGGGGGGGAGGGGGAGTCTTCTCATGATATATTTATCTGTGCACATTTCAAGGAGGCTTTCCGTATGTGAGACCGGGTGGGGTTCACATAATTAACCTGGCCAAGAGTGCCCAGCACTTTGAAAGACCTTGTTCAGGTCCTATTAGTTTGGGTTACTGAAATTTTTACAGTCTGATTAAAAACATAGCATTTCGAATCACATTGCATACAGTATATACATTTTGTGTGCACAATCGAATCATCTCGGGGAAAAAAGGATACTGTTCAGCGTAGTACATCGTGCCTGTGACTCAATCAATCCGTCCCATAGGAGCCTAATGTGCAAAGATTTAATCACTATCCTTCAGTTGTCCAGCAGGCCATGCCCCGTTTGGGGCGTCGCCGAGGGAAAGAGCGTAATGCTGTGGTCAGAGTCTGAATGGATACTACTGTCCTCAGAGTCCGTCGCAATCTTCAGGTTGTCCTCGCAGAAGTATCCAACGACTGCTAATGCCTCTGCCCTCTCCGCCCTCTTCTGAGTTGGAGTCAGCCCACGTCGCTCAGAGTTCCTCGGGCCTCTACCACGTCCTCGGTGTTGTAGATGTCGGGACGGTGTGGGGCTATGCCTCGCCGAGACCGAAGTGCTCTCCTGACTGTCTTCAATGTCCATCACTTCCAACCATTCTTCCACGTCGTTGGGGCTGTCAAAGAAATAAGATTTCCTGCCATGTATAACTTTGAGTCTGGCCAGGAACAATAGGGCATATTTAAGCTGATCGCCCGTAGCTTCTTCACTGCTTGGAAGGAGGTTCGCTGATGTTGGACCATGATAGTATTGCCTGGGTACAGTGAGATCTGCTGGTTTTCAAAGTGGATGTCTGCTTTCTCCCTCGCCTTTTGCAATAGCACGTCTCTGTAGTTCAAGATTTTACCTATCAGAGTACGTGGGGGTGCACCAACCTTCAGAGCGCCAGTTGGAATCCGATGGGCCCTGTCCACACAAATATACGGGGATAGGCCCTCAGGGGCGACATGCTCCCGGAACCATGCTTCCATGAAGTCCGGAAGGTGACTACCTTCACTTCGTTCCAGAAGCCCAATGATTCGGGCGTTGTTTCGACGATTGCGGCCTCCCGCGTCCTCAAGCCGGTCCTGGAGGCCATTAACCTGCTGCTGCAGTTGTTTAATTTGCGTAGCATGCTCTTTGAGTTGTGGGTCTATGCTGGTCAATGCCTTCTCGTGGCCGCACACTGTGTCAGCGAGTTTCCCATGGTCTGCTCTTAGGAGGGTAAGGCCGGTTGTGAGGACCCCAATCTGCTGCCCCATTATTTTCTTGGAGTCCCGGATTTCCTTCAGTATCAGATCCAGTTTTTCTGATTGGGCCTCAGCGGACCCAGTGGCGGAAGTGCCCGGTGAAGTGTCTCTATTGTTAGTGTCAGGGGGCCCCCCCTGCTGCCAGGCCAGTGTCTAGCATTTTGCCTTTCAGCCTGCCCATTCCTCAAACCAGTCAATAACAACCTCAGGCACGGATGTTACCGTCACTTCCAGCGCATAAGGTCCCCACCTCTGAAAGAACTAGTTTGGGAGCCTCACCCCTCAGTGTATACAAATTTGCAGTCCCTCTGAGCCTTCTGGTGCCGCTGTTCACCCTGCCACTCCACCACTCATATAATATGCCACAGTTTCTTTTGCTTCACGGAGGGGCCAACCGCAAGGCGGGCTGCCGCCCATGCTGCTATACCCAATGCTGCCGTTGTAGCCTCCGATCCAGTGGACTCCAGCTGTGACTCCTTCAGCGTCAACCCAGTCCGATGGGAAATGGGCGGGTTTTGTTCTGTGCTCCCTGATTAGGGGGGTGCCTCACCATCCAGCCAAGCGATACTGCTGGTAAGTCGGTAGCATACCTTGCCTGCGGACCAGACACTCCCCCACCCGTACATAGTCTGCTGCACCGCGGAGTCCCGCAGGAAAGCTGCAGAAACAGAAGTAGAGATAAAGGAGGGAGTGGGGGAGGCCTCCTCTCCCGGCCCGGCTCCCCGTAACTCGAGTCCTCACCACCTTCGATAGTGCGTCGCTCCGCGGTCTGATACGGCCTCCCAGCGATTCTCAAGTTCTGCTCCGGCAGCCGCCCAGCCCCAGTCAATTAGGAGAGACCACCGTCTCCAGCTCCAGGCGCCGGAGCTCAGGTAGTCGTTGACGGCGAGGATCTCAGCTTGTCCTTTCCGTTCCGGCAGGGCTCCGTAATCAGGCCACACACTTCGCGCCCGCAGCCAAGCGCTGTCCTCCGCCCCCCTGTTGCTGTTTCTCCGGAGCGAAGCCGTATTCGCTTCCAGGGCAGTAATGTACGAGCGTCGGGACCCTCCAGGCAGCAGTTACACTCTGTAGCACCGTGAGTTCTCAGGATAATTCCCCCATGGTCCCGAGCCTCACCAGTTCGCGTCCGCCATCTTAGGTGGTTGGCTACGCCCCCGCCACCACTGTCTGGATTGTGTTGTGCCCGGATTGTGTTGCGCCCGTTTTTTTGCTCTTTATTTTTATTTATTGTTGCCTTTATTGTGTCATTCTCTGTATTGTTGTCCATTATCTGCCCGTTTCCCTTACCCGTCGGTGCTACCTCCGCGGCCCCTGCACGTTTCTCCCCCTTCCCTATTTAAATGGCGGCCGCTGCGAGGGTGTGCGAGCGGGATCTCTGACCTCTGGGCCAGAGACTTGCTCTCTCCCTGTGCAGCTCCGCTGCTGTGCCGCTGTCCTGTGCAGTGCTCGTTGTAGGTAGGTGTTCGAGCCTCTGTCTGGATTATGTTGTACCCAGATTGTGTTGTGCCTGTTTTTCTGCCATGTATTTTTAGTTGTTGTTGCCTTTATTGTGCCATTCTCTTTATTGTTGTCCGTTTTCTGCCTGTTTCCCTTACCCACCGCTGCTGCCATCGCGGTCCCTCCCCCATGCCGTTTCCCGCTCCCGCTTCCCAGCTACACCTCCCTTCCCATCCCTAATTAAACGGAGGCCACGCCGCTGCTGCGCCAAAGGCAAGCCTGTCTGCACCCATCCGTGACCCGACCGTGACCAGCGCCAGAGACCCTGGATCTCCAATCACCCACCGGTACGACTCAGCCGCCGTCCTCGCACTCAACCCAGGAAGAAACAACAACTGCCAGCGGTCCATGCTGAGCACAACCCATGGCCAGTTCTCCTGCCATTACTGTCACCAGACCTTCACTATCGTCTGCACCGCCCACACACCAAACGCCAACACCTCTGAAGCCTTGATATGTATCCTCCTCAACGTACACTCCCTGCACAAACACTCTGTAGATATCTGGGCCTCCTCGACACCCTCTCGCCAGACGTCACCTTCTTCACAGAAACCTGGACCAACTCCAACCTCCTCCCCGGACATCGGCACCGCCATCCCGGACGGATTTAAGATCCAGAAGAAGGACTACCCCAAATGCACAGGAGGAGAACATGCCATCACACCAAGAGCTCCCTCCGACTCATGACTTCCAGCTTGAGCGACAGCCCGCCCACACCGAACACCTTCATTTCCAGATCCAGACCACCCTCTGAACGACCCTAAGGGACACCCTTGCCTACAGACCTCCCGGACCTCGAAATGCACTCATCACCAGCATCGCAGACCTCATCGCACCCCACGCCATTGCCTCCATGGACTACATACTCATCGGAAACCTCAACTTCCACTTCGACAACCTCAGCTACCCAAACTCCACCACCCTCCTGGACAACCTTGGTCTGAAACAGCTCGTCGCCACTCCCACCCACAAGGCACACCCTCTACCCTATCTTCGCAGGAGGAAACAACATCCACTTCAGCCACACCACACAACCCCCATCTATGGATCACCACTGCATACACTTCCACGTTGCCAAACACAGAGCACCCAAACCTGCACCTCGCCCCCCACAAAGAAACTGGAGCAAAATCACTGAGGAGCAGCTCAACTTCACTCTCACACCCAACACCCCCGCCACCTCTACTGATGCTAACCTCACAGCCAAAGAACTGCACTGATGGATCTCAAACTGTGCAGACGAGCTCGCACCCCTACGTAACCCCGACAGACAGCGCATTCGGAAGGCCGTCTGGTTTACCGCCGACCTCCAAGAATCCAGAAGCACCTGCAGACGTCTCGAAAAGAATTGGAGAAACAGCAAACCCTCAGATTAGAGGGCACCTTCTGGCACACACCCTGGAGCTGCCCGCATTCAAACATATAGGGAGGCAATAGCAATATCCCTGGAGGAAGCAGCAGGGGTTCTTTTTTTTTTTTATTTCAAATCGTTTTTATTTGAAAAAGAAATAAAAGGGAAGACAAGACAATAAAATACAATAAGATGCAATGTATACAATAAGAAATACAATAATAAATACATTAATAATAATAAGACAAAAAGAATAAAAGCATGTGATTACATTGAGTCATAACATAAATTGCGATGAGTTGTATACATATTCAAACAAAATTACATCTATACTTAAATCTAAATTCCAGACATACTTAATTCTAAATTCTAACGAAATCATACGTAACACGAATCTACAAAAACTGCACAGCTAATGCATAAACAGTTGCATATACAATGTACTTGTCTGTCTAGGGACCGGTGTCCATAGCTTCTATAGACGACTCACAATTCAGATTATCTGTGGGAGAAATGACTAGAGATTGGAGATTGTTTGTGGTAGTCCTGATGTGTGATCTAAACTCTGCACAGCCACACATCGATAGGAGGCATATAGGCTTACTTACAATACCTACGGCGGGTCATATGAAAAGGAAGAAACATCAAGTGATTTCCATACCTTCTTATGAGATGCTCGCCCTGGAGAGAAGTGCAGGGCCGGATTATCAGCCCCTCTTAAAAAGGACAACCATTCTTGTCATATTTTGAATGACACTTCAGAGGCTTTCTTCCACTTACATAGTACAACTTTGCATGCTAGGTTAAGGAGTAAATCCAGGAGCTGGCGGTCAATAGCATTTGTCAGTTTCGGATCTAGTACTCCCAGTAGGACATAAACAAATTCACTCGTAGGCTTGATACTGAATACATGCTCAATGCAATCAAAGATTTTTTTCCCAATATTTCCCCAGAGAGCGGCAATTAAATAGCATATGGGCCAGGTCTCCTATTCCTGAGTCGCAATTCCAGCACTTAGGGCTGTCACGTAGGCGAAGCCTAAAAAGCTTCTCTGGCGTCTAGTATGTTCTGTTAATTATCATGTATTTAGTTTGTGACCGTATAGGGGAGAACTTGTTCCTGAACGCAGTGGTGTGAATTATATCCCACTCAAAAGTCAGACCCGTTGCATTGGGCTCTGTTTCCCATCTTAACTCATTCCATCTGTGTGTCTTCTGTGGAAGGGGGAGGAGAAGTTTATAAACCTTTGAGACAAAGTGCCCCGCCATACTGATACGGGTGACATTGTTCCAGAGCCATGGTGTAGAGGGTCTCAAGGAACGAGCAGACAGGTGTGCTTTTAATTTCAGAAAGTCATAGAAATCTATTGGTGTGAGACCGTGTGTGGCTTGAACTGAAGAGAACGGTAGTGGGTTGCATCCCTCATAGAGATCACTCACTAGGTTAATGCCTTTTTTTGACCAGTGATTCCATTGGAGAGGTTCTCCATTAATTTGTAGCTTAGGGTTATGCCACAGGGCAATGGAGGTGGATTGTTTGAGTTTTAAGCCTGTGTGAAGTGATTGGTCCAATTTCAGAAGGGCCCGTCTTGTGTTCAGCAAGATGTACTTCGAGTGGGGCAGATGAGTAAGATCCATGGTGAGTAGGGCCGAGAGTGGAATATTGCCAATGATGGCTCTTTCGATATCCAGCCACAGTGGGGTGTAGGCTGAGTCATCGTTCAGCCATTGGGCACCCTGTTTACATAAGAACGCCCTTTGGTAATGGCTGAAGTTTGGGAGGCCTAGGCCGCCTTTTTCCTTAGCTAGTTGTAGCTTTTTCATTGATATCCTAGACTTCTTCCCTTGCCACAAAAATGTACCAAATAGCTATTCCACCTTATGTAGGAAATCATCTGAGAAGACCATCGGTAACATACTTGCTAAGTAGTTTACCAGGGAGGTTACCATCATCTTCAGGGTTTCTGCCCTACCCCACCAGGATAAATATTATGGGGACCAGCCGTCGAGCAGTTTGGAGATTTTTTTCAAGAGTATATTTTCGTTAACTCTTAATGTAGATATTAGGTCTTTATCATAGTCTAAGCCTAAGTATTTGAAGCAGCCTGGCTGCCAAGTCAGGCCAGAGTCACCTAGAATCTCTTTATTCCCTAGATTGTTGAGTAGTTTGACTTCTGTCTTGTCTTTGTTTAGTCTATAGCTGGAGACCGTCGAAAACTCCTCGATAGTAGTGAGGAGGGCCGGTATGGCCTCCTCTGCCTTCTCTGAGACGACTAAGACGTCATCAGCATAGGCCGTTATTTTTATAGTGCAGTCGTTAAAGGGAAAGCCTGATATATCCTTATTGTATCTAATATGGTGTAGGAATGGTTCAATAGACAATTGAAACAGTGATGGGGAGAGGGGGCATCCCTGCCTGGTTCCCTGATGTAAACTGAACGATGATGAGAGTGACCCCCCTGCTCTAACCCTCGCCGATGGACAGAAATAGAGGGACATGGTCAATTTTATAAATGATGGTCCCAGATTAAATTTATTTAGGACAGTTTCCAGATACGACCAATCCACTTTATCAAATGCCTTCTCGGCATCGAGTGGGATTGCTGCTGTAGGAGTGGATAGAAGCTTTGCTTTCTCCAACACATGTGCCAGTGTTCTGGTGTTATCAATGGACAGCCTGTACTTCATAAATCCTGCTTGAGATGGGTGTATGAGTTTGGGTAAGACTCTCTGGAGGCGGTCAGCTAAAATCGAGGCTAAAAGCTTACAATCTAGATTGATAAGAGAGATGGGCCGATAATTCTTGGGTAGTGTCGGATCCTTCCCATCTTTTGGTAGGACCGCGATAATGGCTTCTGATAGTGTACCTTTTGTCTCTCCTGTCTCATTGATCTCCAGGAACATGTAGAGGAGTGGTTGTGATACTATGGAGGAAAAGCATTTATAGAATCTGGCAGAAAACCCATCCGGGCCGGGGGCCTTCCCACATTTTAGCGATTTTATGGCCTTCTCAACTTCCAGACTGGTAAATGGGCTATTAAGGTCTGCTTGTTCTTCCGGGGAGAGAGACGGTAGCATACATTCTCCTAATTAGTCATTGATCTTGTTGACTTTTACTTCCGTGTTTTTGGCGTAAAGACGCTCATAAAAGTCTTTAAATATCTCTGCAATTTTAGTAGGATCTGAGTGAGCCACACCAAGTTGATCCATGATAGAGTTTATTGTGTTTTTCTGGATTTAGAATTTAAGATAAGCTGCTAAGCTTTTCCCGGCCTTATTTGACTCACATAATCTAAACCGTTTTCTCCTGTTCAGCCACACACCCGCTCTCTCGCTCACTATTTTATTGTACTCGTATTTTTTGTTGGCCAACTTATTAAGTGTTTCGCCCTTCCTGTCTATTAGGTGCATCGCTTCCAGGGTAGATATATCTTTCTCTAGGTTCTCGAGTTTCTTAGTGTGGTTTTTGTTCATGGCAGATTTAATCTTAATATTAACCCCTCTTATTGTGCTTTTTAATGCCTCCCACCTAGTCAAGTCAGTGGTTTCTCCCCTATTGTTGTGTTCCAGATACTCCTTAATGGCAATTTCAATGGTGGCCCTATTTTGATCATGCTGAAGGACTTCATCGTTAAGGCGCCAGAGAGATTGGCGAGCAGATGGATTTATATCGGAGATGGTTAGTGTGATGCAGGAGTGGTCAGATAGAACTCTCGGTTCTATCGACGTTTCTTCTATTCTGGGAATAGCGTTCTTTGTAATAAATAAGTAATCAATTCGAGAGAATGAGTCATGAGGCGAGGAATAGAAGGTGTATTCCCTACCATCAGGATTCTGTAATCGCCATGGGTCTACTAGATGGAATTGTTCGCAAAGGTTGAGGAAGGCCTTGTGTGATCTATTACTGCGAAAAGGACATTGAGAGTCTCTATCCAGAATCGGGTCAAATGGGAAGTTGAATTCACCTGCAAGAATATGGACTGCCGAGTCTGGGATACTGTTGATTTGTTTCGCTAGATCTGACCAGAATTTCAAGTCACATGTGTTTGGGGCATAAACGTTTGTAACAAAAAATTCCATATTGTCTTTTAGTAATTTGGTTGTGACCCACCTTCCTTTGGTGTCGGCCGTGGAAGCAAGTAAATCAGTGTTTGATTTTTTGGCAATCAGTGTTACTACCCCGTTTTTTTTCCCAACGGCTTCTGAGCCAGCCACCTCGGTGAAGAATTTATTCCTAAGTGTGTGAAACTGTTTAGTGTCCAGTTTGGACTCCTGCAATAAGGCAATATCTCCCTTTTGTATGCGTAGGTAATCTAGTATTTTCTGGCGCTTAACTGGCTTATTGAGCGCTTTGACATTTAGGGAAAGTACTTTCAGGTTTCCTACTTTTAGTACCCCAAGGGGTGTGTTAATTGTGGACGTAGACATGAGCATGTATTAAACGATGCAATACAACCAAATAAGTCATGATGACCAGATCTCTTATGTACTGCCACCCTTTGTTTCCAGAGTGTAAGAATGCATGTGGAGAGTCACCCTAAGAGTCACCCCGAGACCACTCAGTTTGGGTGTGGCGATATGGATAACATTCGTAGTGGACGTAGCATTCGTAGTGGATGCAACAAGCCTTACAGAGTAAGAAAAAGTGACTCCAAACCACTTGTGGTGTGAGCATCTTGACCTTGTTATGCAACAAACCCTAAATGCATTAGCAAAGACAAAGAACAAAAGAAAAACCAGCACCCTCCAACAAAACCCTTCTCCCCCCCCCCACCTTCCCTGACTTCCCAACCCAACCCACCCCAAACGTTGTCAATAGGCATGGTGACTAGGAGAACAACAGCGTTGATCCTCCCATGGGCTTGTAAACCAAATATCCTATGAATCCTAAGAATCTCAAGAATTGGGAACTCATTCAACGGTGAAACAATATCTAACATATGCATGCATTCCATAGCTGTACTATACTGACCCTTGAATAATTGTGTCTTTATTAGGCACACTACCAGGTACATTTCAAGAGCTTTTAGTGCAATTGAGGTATTGCAAGGCGCTTTAAGGCATTTTAAGGCAAACTTTCTGTATCACAGTAATAGCGACAATATGAGCCTCATTGACGTTAACTTAGGAATTAGAACAATCTTATTTTATAACTGAAGAAATGTATTCCAGGGCCAACATTATAATGATAACTGAACCGCGAAAAGAACATCAGTGTGAGCATCAGAATGTATAACTTCTGTAGTAAGTGCAGACAAGAATTAATAACGCCCATTTTAAAATGACATGAGTGGAATAAATGGCTGTAATAGCCTGTATAGTGACTTCAACAAAGGTGACGTGCGAGTAACGAGTCATTTGGACCCCATTAAAGCACCCTACAGGCAACAACTCGGTGTACAACCCATTTTCAACAGCGAAAACATTTTTAGAGCTTACAAACTCTGCGTGAGGGATCTGATACCATATATAGATACCAGCTATATTGCTAAACCATTCAGAAAAAGGATATTCATTTGTAACCCGAAGCTGAAGCAGCCTCAGATTTCGCCGTTGCTGTGTCCATGTTCAGCTCTTCTTGACCATCTAGAAGTTTTTTGAGCCTTTGTGGATCCGTGAAGATTTGAAGAGCCCCTTGGATGAAGACTCGAAATTTTGCCGGACCTATGAACCCAAATTGGTGGCTCAATGACTTTAGCTGTGGGCGGAGGGCAAGAAAAGCCTTACGTATGTCAACCGTCTCTTTGCTGAAGTCCTGTGATATATAGATCTTGTTCAACTTCCATAGTATGTGGTTGTTTTTCCTGACAAAGGATAATATCTATTCTACATGCTGGTACCGCAAGGGTTTGCAGACGATTGGTCTGGGGCCTTTCTGCGTCTTTGTGATCCTGCCCTGGACTCTGTGTGCTCTGACGAATTCAAGCAGTTGGTTAAAGGTGAGGTTGGTCACTTGAGAGAACCACGACTCTAGAAAGGAGACGCATGAACCTTGGGCTTCTTCTGATCCTTCCAGAATGCCGAAGATGCGAAGATTGCCTCTTCGATTCCTGTCCTCCAACTCGGCTATTTTGGAAAAAGGGGGTGGTGATGGACAGAGTTTCTGAATGATGCAGAATACTCTTACCAAGTCAAGAGATCATGGTTTTAATCCATCACCGCTTTTTAGCTCAATGCACCATCCCAGCTCAGAACCTGGCTATATGCAAATTAGTCTGTTCCTGTCCCAGTGCATGATGGGAACAGGGCAAACCAAACTACCAAGCCAATTCTTATACTGGGAAGGAAACAAGCTTCCGGGGACCGGTTTCTGGCATCACAGCCTTCGTCGGCCCGGCTTGCCTGAATCCTGATGGTGCAATGAGCAAGGGACTCACGTCTGAGCATACCCTCCCACACATAGTGTGGATAAAAGCGATTTTGGAAAAAGGGGGTGGTGATGGACAGAGTTTCTGAATGATGCAGAATACTCTTACCAAGTCAAGAGATCATGGTTTTAATCCATCACCGTTTTTTAGCTCAATGCACCATCCCAGCTCAGAACCTGGCTATATGCAAATTAGTCTGTTCCTGTCCCAGTGCATGATGGGAACAGGGCAAACCAAACTACCAAGCCAATTCTTATACTGGGAAGGAAACAAGCTTCCGGGGACCGGTTTCTGGCATCACAGCCTTCGTCGGCCCGGCTTGCCTGAATCCTGATGGTGCAATGAGCAAGGGACTCACGTCTGAGCATACCCTCCCACACATAGTGTGGATAAAAGCGATTTTGGAAAAAGGGGGTGGTGATGGACAGAGTTTCTGAATGATGCAGAATACTCTTACCAAGTCAAGAGATCATGGTTTTAATCCATCACCGTTTTTTAGCTCAATGCACCATCCCAGCTCAGAACCTGGCTATATGCAAATTAGTCTGTTCCTGTCCCAGTGCATGATGGGAACAGGGCAAACCAAACTACCAAGCCAATTCTTATACTGGGAAGGAAACAAGCTTCCGGGGACCGGTTTCTAGCATCACAGCCTTCGTCGGCCCGGCTTGCCTGAATCCTGATGGTGCAATGAGCAAGGGACTCACGTCTGAGCATACCCTCCCACACATAGTGTGGATAAAAGCGATTTTGGAAAAAGGGGGTGGTGATGGACAGAGTTTCTGAATGATGCAGAATACTCTTACCAAGTCAAGAGATCATGGTTTTAATCCATCACCGTTTTTTAGCTCAATGCACCACCCCAGCTCAGAACCTGGCTATATGCAAATTAGTCTGTTCCTGTCCCAGTGCATGATGGGAACAGGGCAAACCAAACTACCAAGCCAATTCTTATACTGGGAAGGAAACAAGCTTCCGGGGACCGGTTTCTGGCATCACAGCCTTCGTCGGCCCGGCTTGCCTGAATCCTGATGGTGCAATGAGCAAGGGACTCACGTCTGAGCATACCCTCCCACACATAGTGTGGATAAAAGCGATTTTGGAAAAAGGGGGTGGTGATGGACAGAGTTTCTGAATGATGCAGAATACTCTTACCAAGTCAAGAGATCATGGTTTTAATCCATCACCGTTTTTTAGCTCAATGCACCATCCCAGCTCAGAACCTGGCTATATGCAAATTAGTCTGTTCCTGTCCCAGTGCATGATGGGAACAGGGCAAACCAAACTACCAAGCCAATTCTTATACTGGGAAGGAAACAAGCTTCCGGGGACCGGTTTCTGGCATCACAGCCTTCGTCGGCCCGGCTTGCCTAAATCCTGATGGTGCAATGAGCAAGGGACTCACGTCTGAGCATACCCTCCCACACATAGTGTGGATAAAAGCGATTTTGGAAAAAGGGGGTGGTGATGGACAGAGTTTCTGAATGATGCAGAATACTCTTACCAAGTCAAGAGATCATGGTTTTAATCCATCACCATTTTTTAGCTCAATGCACCACCCCAGCTCAGAACCTGGCTATATGCAAATTAGTCTGTTCCTGTCCCAGTGCATGATGGGAACAGGGCAAACCAAACTACCAAGCCAATTCTTATACTGGGAAGGAAACAAGCTTCCGGGGACCGGTTTCTGGCATCACAGCCTTCGTCGGCCCGGCTTGCCTGAATCCTGATGGTGCAATGAGCAAGGGACTCACGTCTGAGCATACCCTCCCACACATAGTGTGGATAAAAGCGATTTTGGAAAAAGGGGGTGGTGATGGACAGAGTTTCTGAATGATGCAGAATACTCTTACCAAGTCAAGAGATCATGGTTTTAATCCATCACCGTTTTTTAGCTCAATGCACCATCCCAGCTCAGAACCTGGCTATATGCAAATTAGTCTGTTCCTGTCCCAGTGCATGATGGGAACAGGGCAAACCAAACTACCAAGCCAATTCTTATACTGGGAAGGAAACATGCTTCCGGGGACCGGTTTCTGGCATCACAGCCTTCGTCGGCCCGGCTTGCCTGAATCCTGATGGTGCAATGAGCAAGGGACTCACGTCTGAGCATACCCTCCCACACATAGTGTGGATAAAAGCGATTTTGGAAAAAGGGGGTGGTGATGGACAGAGTTTCTGAATGATGCAGAATACTCTTACCAAGTCAAGAGATCATGGTTTTAATCCATCACCGTTTTTTAGCTCAATGCACCATCCCAGCTCAGAACCTGGCTATATGCAAATTAGTCTGTTCCTGTCCCAGAGCATGATGGGAACAGGGCAAACCAAACTACCAAGCCAATTCTTATACTGGGAAGGAAACAAGCTTCCGGGGACCGGTTTCTGGCATCACAGCCTTCGTCGGCCCGGCTTGCCTAAATCCTGATGGTGCAATGAGCAAGGGACTCACGTCTGAGCATACCCTCCCACACATAGTGTGGATAAAAGCGATTTTGGAAAAAGGGGGTGGTGATGGACAGAGTTTCTGAATGATGCAGAATACTCTTACCAAGTCAAGAGATCATGGTTTTAATCCATCACCATTTTTTAGCTCAATGCACCACCCCAGCTCAGAACCTGGCTATATGCAAATTAGTCTGTTCCTGTCCCAGTGCATGATGGGAACAGGGCAAACCAAACTACCAAGCCAATTCTTATACTGGGAAGGAAACAAGCTTCCGGGGACCGGTTTCTGGCATCACAGCCTTCGTCGGCCCGGCTTGCCTGAATCCTGATGGTGCAATGAGCAAGGGACTCACGTCTGAGCATACCCTCCCACACATAGTGTGGATAAAAGCGATTTTGGAAAAAGGGGGTGGTGATGGACAGAGTTTCTGAATGATGCAGAATACTCTTACCAAGTCAAGAGATCATGGTTTTAATCCATCACCGTTTTTTAGCTCAATGCACCATCCCAGCTCAGAACCTGGCTATATGCAAATTAGTCTGTTCCTGTCCCAGTGCATGATGGGAACAGGGCAAACCAAACTACCAAGCCAATTCTTATACTGGGAAGGAAACATGCTTCCGGGGACCGGTTTCTGGCATCACAGCCTTCGTCGGCCCGGCTTGCCTGAATCCTGATGGTGCAATGAGCAAGGGACTCACGTCTGAGCATACCCTCCCACACATAGTGTGGATAAAAGCGATTTTGGAAAAAGGGGGTGGTGATGGACAGAGTTTCTGAATGATGCAGAATACTCTTACCAAGTCAAGAGATCATGGTTTTAATCCATCACCGTTTTTTAGCTCAATGCACCATCCCAGCTCAGAACCTGGCTATATGCAAATTAGTCTGTTCCTGTCCCAGAGCATGATGGGAACAGGGCAAACCAAACTACCAAGCCAATTCTTATACTGGGAAGGAAACAAGCTTCCGGGGACCGGTTTCTGGCATCACAGCCTTCGTCGGCCCGGCTTGCCTGAATCCTGATGGTGCAATGAGCAAGGGACTCACGTCTGAGCATACCCTCCCACACATAGTGTGGATAAAAGCGATTTTCGAAAAAAGGGGGTGGTGATGGACAGAGTTTCTGAATGATGCAGAATACTCTTACCAAGTCAAGAGATCATGGTTTTAATCCATCACCGTTTTTTAGCTCAATGCACCATCCCAGCTCAGAACCTGGCTATATGCAAATTAGTCTGTTCCTGTCCCAGTGCATGATGGGAACAGGGCAAACCAAACTACCAAGCCAATTCTTATACTGGGAAGGAAACAAGCTTCCGGGGACCGGTTTCTGGCATCACAGCCTTTGTCGGCCCGGCTTGCCTGAATCCTGATGGTGCAATGAGCAAGGGACTCACGTCTGAGCATACCCTCCCACACATAGTGTGGATAAAAGCTATTTTGGAAAAAGGGGGTGGTGATGGACAGAGTTTCTGAATGATGCCTTCTTGTTGTTTGTTCCGAGTTTATGGTGAGACGTTTGAGGGCCCCGCAGGTCTTGACTTCAGTGTCCTCCAGATGGCTGATTCTTGCTTCCGTTTCAGTGAGTCTGGAGTTAGTGTCTCGTATATCCTGTCTGATGGCCGCGACTTCTTCTTTCGTGGATCCCGCCAGATCGCACACTTCCTCTAGTTTGTTCA
This sequence comes from Lissotriton helveticus, assembly GCF_964261635.1. Lineage (NCBI taxonomy): Eukaryota > Metazoa > Chordata > Amphibia > Caudata > Salamandridae > Lissotriton > Lissotriton helveticus. The sequence goes on along the minus strand of NC_136060.1, from coordinate 343,500,275 downwards.
GTATAATGTCCATGGTGTCGTTGACATCCTTTCTACCTTTGTTTGGTGACACTGGATTCGGCGGTTCAGCCTTGAGACTCTTGAGATTTTTTGTCATCTCCTTGTCCCCCATGATGAGACTTACTGCGATTATTAGTTATGTTGCGATCTTGAGTGGCGCTCCCTCCTTTTAACTAGTGTCGTGGTAGTTGATGGCGGTTCCAAGTGTTGCCAATGGTCAGTACACAGGGCACAGACGATGTCGGTGGTACTATCCAGCTATGAGGCGGTCCAGAGAACAGCTCACGTGCGGGAGTGGCACTTCTGAAGGATAGTTGTGTTCAGATTAACCTCTTATGTCGTGGTTCTTGGCTGAGCGAGTATCTGAGCTACAAGTTGTTGTTCCCTTTATTCGACTGGTTCTCTAGTGACACTAAGGCTTGCCGCTTATCAGTACACAGGAGTTAACATCAGTGGCAATTGGTGGACTGCTTGCAAATATTGTTATCGGTGATCCTATATGTCACTTGTTCACCTGGAACTCGGTCGAGGTTACGTGAGCTCCTATGCCCCCATTAGATTAATCATCATGCTCATTAGTCTTCTATCAGTGTAGGAACTTGCAACTAGGCACTTACGTTTTGTCCGCTTTCACGTTATGCAGCACAACAATACCCGCCCGCTTGCTGTACTTTGTTTGACTTGTTTTGCTTTGTTCTGCTGTGCTTGCCATGCTATGCTGTGCTGTATTGTGCTTTGCTGCTAGTCTTCATGAGCATGATCAGTTGTGCTCATTTGTGATCAGTTTGTGTCCAATACTGCCTCACATATGTGTCGCAGAAATGTGGTGTGCACCTTCATTGTAGGCAGCCACTCTCATGGACGCTCCTCTGAAAATTGCCTCTTGCAGGCCTTCTCTTGAGCACTGCCTTCTGTGATGTCTCTTACACACTTCAGTTACTGGCGAGTAACCTCAGTCATGCAATCTGCTTCCCTCCGGTCATTTTCAGTCATTTTCGGCATTTCCGGACTTTTGCGTTCATTTCCTGTCAAACGTCGCGTATGTGAGTTAGAAAATTGCCCATATATGTCCCCTTCAGGCTCCACACTCATCCGCCATTACTTCGTTGATATTCAGCCAGCCAGCGCGCCCGCCATTTTCTTCATTCACAAGGTCCTCTGTTCGTTTGGCAGTGAGTCAGCATCGGAGGCACAGGGGAAGCCTCAGCATGGAGCCAGACGGCAGCACAGGTAAACGATCGATAGGTCAGACAAAGCGATCAATTATAGGCAGATAGCGCAGCAACAAATAATCGCAGACAGTGTGGGGAAGCGTTGCTTTACTTTTAACTGCTGGGTGCACCCGCCGTTTTAAGTGGAAGCGCTGGCAGTGAGCGCAGGTATAGCCGGGTTCCCATGGAAGACGGCGGGCGGTGGAGAGCGCGCTCTTCGGATCCCCACTTACTAGCTTCGCTGGTTAAGAGCTCCGGTAGGTGGCAGGTGCCTGTAGACACAAGGAGGCGTTCAGCTTCCGTCGGACTCAGCTGCCGCGGGAGCTCCGCAGCCTTCTCATTGCCGGCAGTGCTCTTCCAGGCTCCGGTGTTCTACATAGTTCTCCGCACAGGACCCCAGTATCGCCGTCAGTATCAGCCACGAGTGAGACTTTAGCTTCCGATTACGAAGTCCGTTGACAATGATAACTTTCCCCCGGTTTTAGCGTTCCCAATGCATAAGGAACTGGTCGCCACGGGAGGAGGAGAAGTCCTAAGCCACCATTTCCTCCGGCGTCCAAACCACGCCCCCAGCAGGGGTTCTTTTAGAACGGACACCAAATCTGGCAATTTTTCGGGGTCTGGGACCTAACTGACCACACAAAATACCAAAAACTACTGATAAATATGGGATGCATGGTGGCAAAACGAGATATTGTGCAGAGGTGGGGAAACAGGAATGGGCTTTTGTAAAGTGATGGAAAAGGAAATCTATAAACCAAGAGGATGTATGGAAAAAATGTGAGAAAATATGGAGAGAGATATTGTGCAGAGGTGGGGAAACAGGAATGGGCTTTTGTAAAGTGATGGAAAAGGAAATCTATAAACCAAGAGGATGTATGGAAAAAATTTGAGAAAATATGGAGAGACTGGTTGACGACTGTACAGGAACAGATAGTAGGGGCTTGAGGGTAGGTGCTCAACCAAATAGTGTATCCTGAGTAGAGGGAGATCCAGCGTGAACTGAACCTAATACGATAGAACATGTGCTTAGCAGCTGTTATATTATGTATGTTTATTGTTTGTTGTCATAGAATTTGAAAAAAAAAATTAAAATATATTTAAAAAAATGTTACGTGGACTTTTACTACCTTAACTGTTCAGCTAAAAATGGCATTCAGCATGGACAAAAAGCCTGGGGTTTCACCTACACCTAAGAGCTGGTGTCGGAAGGCCATTGTCCCTCAACACATCAGCTTTATTCCAAGATGAGAAGGATGCCTTCAAACATAAAAATACTCCAGTAGAGGTGTTGTGGCTAGAAGCTAATGGAGTGAGAAGCACTGCCAGCTAGCTGGCTGAAGGGACAGAAGTCACCCCAGATGCACTAAATGGCAAAGGCTCTTTTGCCCCAACACATACTGAGGGAGAAAGAATTGTGGGCCTCTGCGGAGCTCAAACTGTACTGAGGCCGAGAAGCCAAATAGCAAACACAAGCTCCTCTGCTCATTTAAAAGGTGCTGAGACAGGCAGAGGTACTTGGACTGTAAAGGGTGTGGGTGCTAACAAGATGCCAAACTGGACTGCTGCCATCCCTGCAGTGCAGTAATCAACCTGGAAGACCACTGGAGATACTTAGAGCTCAGGATTTTTTTTTTAATATCTTTATTGGGTTTTCTCCAAATCAGCAGCTCGCATATAAAACAACAAGTATACATTCCATTCACTTCAGCCGAGGTGATGTACATTACAATAAGAATACATGTCAAAGATTACACCTGAGTTTACAACCGTGGAGATTCCTCAATCTTCAACTTATCTTCGGTTTTGTCTTTTTATGTGCTTAATCAAACTCAACTGTGTTAAACTCCCCCTCCCTCCCGCCTCCCGTCCCCCCCTCCCAACCTCCCTCCCCGATACTCTCCCCCTCTGACGAGTCTGTGTAACTCAAGGTCCATGCATCGTAGTATTCATGTGGGGCCATCCTGTGTCTCCCTCCCCTGTCTTGGCCCGACCCCTCTACGGAAGACGACTCACCTGTGCTGTCTAGTGTAACTTGGGAGGCCTGGCCTGCCATCTCCTGCATAATCGCTCCCCATGAATTAGCACCTCGGGCAATTTGGCATCTCTCCTGGTGTTCCGTATGTGCCCCTCCTATGCTAGGGCCCACTCGTAAATATGTCCTCCTCGTAAGTGATGAATTTACCATCCAGGTAGAGGTCAGACGACATCAGGCAGCCCCCAGCCTTCCAAGCCTCTATTGACATCACCTGGTCTATTTGAGCAAAGGGTGGCATCAGCCAGTACTCAGAGCTCAGGTGGAGGTAATAAGAAGCCTCTGCTGAGGGAAAAGGATGACGGCCATCGGAGGGTCAATTGGAAGGGAGTTCCCACCATTCACCCACACTAAAGTATCATGAGCAATACACACAGACCAGGAGCTGTAAACAATCTCCCTTTGCCCGAATCTGGGAGCATAGGAGGATGGAGGAACGAGGTCATTAGAGGAACCACGCAATATAAAGCTGCAGGCCAGAAACTGAATTAAGGCTCCTGAGACGGAGGCATAAATAACTGGAGAAGCACAAGAGAGCGAGAAACTAAAAATATTAGGAGAAAGCCATATGGGCTAATTACTCCCAAAGAAGCTAGGGGATAAGTAGAAGACCTGAGTTAGACAATGTAAATGAAACAGGAGTGCAAACAATGCAATACACTCCAAAGCGATGGGAGATAAAAAAATAAAAAAATACACTGAGAAACTACCCATTCAAGAAGCACCACATTAGAACAAATTAAAAGATGAAGATAGAGGCCATCAAGATCAAAGTGAATACAGGAAGGGTGCACCAAAATAAGGAGCATATAAACACAAAGAGGCAGCACACAAAAACCATAACCGCAGATAGGGGGCAAAGTGAGCCCTCATATGAACAACCTGAAGTAGAAACTAACCTATCCCTCTCCCACAAGTTAACTAGATAAAATGATATTAATTCCACCAAGACAGCGCCAGAGGCAAAAAATCTGTACCGTGGCGATAGGCCTGGGTCTATTAAGCAACAATCAGTGCAAACCTACTGAAAGAGTAAAAAAGAAAAAGAAAAAAAAAAGACAAAGTCCATTGGAGAAATGCATTCAGTTACAGATAACCTGCAAAAGCAACCTTATTGAAAGGGTTAGGACTCTGGAGCACAGAGTGAAGGAATCAGAGGGGCAGAGCTGAAGGAATAATATATGCATGGTGGGTCTTTAAAAAGGGTTGGAGGGTAACAATATAGTGCAGATTTGAAGACCTAGATAAATATAGAAGTGCCCCCATACCAGTGGTTAACCAATTTTTACTGTACCACATAGAGTGAGTTAACGATTCAAACACATTGCATGTCCTCCAAAACCACAAAAACATAACCCAAGACCACAAAAAGATGCAAAATGATCAGGATTATTTTTTTTACTGTCCTATAACTACTTCTTCATATAGACAATGCACTTTGTATTGGATGAGTGAGTCTCACCCACACTTATGTGCCATGCTTCATCATAGGTGACCTCACCTTGCCCTAAAAAGATGGTACTATCAGAGTGGATCCAACATCTGAACAATGGAGTTCTGAAAAAGAAAAAACGAAATACTGGATAATCAATGGATCCACATCTTTCAGCAGTGGTAGAAGTGCTTGCTGCCCTCAGATGAACACAAGAAAGTTGGGGCTTAGAATCTGAACTGTCCATGAATGGTGAGGCAAAACGAAGACTAGCTCAAAGGAGATGACCTGGGGGTGGCAGGATAATGGGGAGTGGGTTATGAGATTATACTTATTGTGAACTAAATTGTGCTTCTTCCGTGGTGCATTTTTGATAGTAATTGGCCTTGAGGTCACTTGGTCTTTTTGGGATTATTGACCCCAGCTCTTTGAGCTACTGGTAACCCCTATCTTTACGTAGCAGTAGATGTAGGCAATACATCACCATCCAGGAAGCTATAACATGTGAAATCAAGGGTAAAAAACAGAGCCAGTCAGAAAGCAACACTAATACGGTAAAAGAAAAGTACATTCAAATAAAGTTTCTAAAGGTTTATTAGTAGAATAGCACAGTACCTGACTACAGTCAAGGCAGTCAATTCCCAACTCGATATACCATTCTAGAGCTAGAACCTAACTGGGGCAACTGGCAGTAGGACACTGAAATGAAAACAGTGCCCTTAAAACAACAAACCCCAGCTACAAACATGGAGCCTTCAAGCAATAGCACATACCATACATAAACAGGTATATATAAACATGGAATTATTTAACACACCTATCCCCTGACAAACAGACCCAGAGGGACCATACAAAACATACAAAAAAAACTGCCCACATACAACCAGAGACACACCTACACTATACATAATCTAAAAATCTATAAGGAGGCTTCATGTCATGTTCATCTTGCTTTAGCATTGAAGCCACACTCTTCAATTGATCCCTTCCACCTGGAATCTCAAACGGAGCTTCTTTCTCGTTGCATTCACATCTTGCCCCCTTCGGAAATTCCAGACCTTTCTATCTTGAGTGACCACACTGTTCCTGTTGACCATGACCACTTTCATAGCGTTACAAAATCTGGACTCACTTCTGGTCAAAACTGCTGGCTTGCGAATCCTGACCCAAACGCCCACCATAAAATCAGTTTACTGAACTTTCCATTTGGCGTCATACGCACGCTTAACCTTCCGCAGTTTCTCTTCGACCCTTGAGGCCACTTCTTCCTCTTCTCCAACTGCCTCCTCTTGAACCACAAGGCACATAACGTTGAGACAGGATCTCTATCTTTAAGCAGTTTAAAATGACTAACCTCCATTTTGGTATGAACTGTAATCTGGTATGACCACAACTTGTCCTTCCATTCCCCACCAAAATTATGTGCCCAAAAAATGCTCTCCTTCAACACACGGTTGAACCTTTCCACCTGTCCATTTTACAGAGGTTCATAGAACACAGAGGTTACATTGTGAATGTTGCAATACCTGAGAAAACTCTCCATCTCATGCGTCTGTGTGTTTTTATACTACAACTGCACACCATTGTCAGTGATGAGAACCTCTGTGTAGCCTTACCGAGCAAACAGCTCTTGAGAGCTCAATTACAGCCACTGTAGTAAGTTGGACACACATTTTACTTCCAGCTAATTTTTACTTCCAGCCATCTAGCTTGATAGTCCCCCAGAACCATGGCATATTTACATTGATGTGGTAAAAAACATAAAAGGACAAGATATATCAAAATCTACATTCTGCCATGGAAATTCCAGCCATTCAACACATTCTCGCACAAACCTATCCATGAGTCCATCAAGACCCGGCCACCTAAGTGTTGTCCTCACCAACCTCTTCATGGACAACATTCCTAAATATCCTTCATGGGCTAAAGACAGACTGAACTCACGGACCCCATGGGGGTATGCATTTTCTATCCTCAAACAACATTCCTCTTTCTACTTCCGATTCCCCAGACACTTTCCAGAATAGGAACAACTCAGCCGAAACCGTCTTCCTTCTCGGCCACCCTTTTCTTATGCATTAAAACACACTTTTTTTTTTTTTTTTTCTTTTTTTTGGTTAAAAACTTTTATTGAGCAATCAGATAAAAAGTACAGAGATGGGCCTACAACCACACGGGCTGGCCGCTAATTCGCAAAGCACAACACATGAAGTAAACAATCATTTCCGTGGCGAGGCCGAAATCATAGAGTAAATATTGCTCCAAACATAGGACAGGATACCACATTTTTCTGTATTAAACATTAAAATAACGAACACCAAACAAGGCGAATGCAGCAATTAAGTCAGCCCGGATGGCAGAGGGGAAAGCCACTAATCAGGAAAACAAAGGTAAATCAATGCGACTCGGCAAGGCTGGGGGGGGGGGGGGGGGGGGGGGGGGAAGCAGGGAGGACAGGAAAATCCTAAAACAGAATGAAAAATTTCGGGAACGTCAGCCTAGGGAGACAGGGTAACATCGGAGGTGTCAACCAAGGGAGGGGTACAAATTTCTCCACGATATGCATTCCATTGACCCCAAATTTTCGTCCATGCCCTGGGTCTGCCCCTAGCCACATAGACGGTCTTCTCTCGGAACATGGACCAGTCCATGTTATCCTCCCACACCGAAACGTCTGGAGGTCGGGATGCGCCCCAGAGTTGCGCAATGTCACGCTTCGCGACCATGTAACCCAAGGTCGCCCATCTAGTCTGGGCCACAGAGTAATTGGAGGGTTCCCACACGTTCAGCAGGCATCGTCGGGCCTCAGGCCGCAGGGTAACACCAGTCACAACAGTCATTACCGCAAGTACATCCACCCAGTAGGCTGCTACCACAGGGCACTCCCAAAGTATATGCATAAAGGTAGCGCTCATCCCACAGCCACGCTTACATAAGCCATCCGGGGAAAAACCCATTATAACCAGACGCGGACCAGTCACATACACCCGGTGGAGGATCTTAAGTTGCACCAAACGAAGACGGGCAGGAATGGCGACCTCTTTCGGAGAGGAGAGTGCCGACTGCCAATCCTCGTCATCTAATTCCAATCCGTCACCGACCCACATCTCCCTAAGTCGGACCAACAAAGCGCGATTATGAATCAATTTTTTGTAAATAAGGGAGATAGTGCTGTCGGGCAGGTGCCCATCTAGTACACGATCTTCAAGGGGGGAGGACTCGGGCAGGGCCACATCAGGAGTCAGAACGGAGGCCAGGGCATGCCGGACCTGCAGATACCGGAAAAACTCTCTATCACTCAAGTCGTATTCTGCCTTAAGGGCCTGGAATGACTTCACGCTACCTTTCACACAAACATCACCCACCTTACTAATCCCAATCATATCCCAGCGTTCAAAGCCCTTAGTAGACCAGAGACACCTCAAACGTTCAGAAGCATAAAGCGGAGTCGCCAGTGTCAGTCGATTCTCCCATCCCAAACTCACATTCGCGGCGCGCCACACGTTGACTGCGGTCCTGGACGGGCCCGTAAGATGGCGCCCGGCCGATTTAGAATAAAGCGCTCTATTAAAGTCCCCTCCCGGCAGCTGGAACCTATCCATCTCAAAGGCCGGCTCGCGACCCGGCGAATACATCGCGTGGTTAACGGCAGACAGCTGGGCAGCCCAGTAATATCTCTTGATGTCGGGGAGCGCCATGCCCCCGTCATACCAAGGGATGGTAAGTTTCGCAAGAGCTATACGTGGACGCCCGTCCCAAATCAATTGTCTTTGCAGACTCTCGATCTCTCGGAAATAGGTAGCGGGAATGTCGTCATAAGAATTTTGAAGTGCGTAGAGGAACCGCGGCAAGGACATCATTTTAAAAAGAGCTGCCCTACCCAGAGGAGATAGGGGCAGCTTACGCCAACGGGCCACATCCAGTCGCAGTCTAAGAAGCGGGGGGAGGAGATTACGTTCAAACCGAAGTGAGGGGTCCAGGGTAATAAAAATCCCCAAATACTTGAAGCCAGACTGGACTACCTGGATAGGAAATCTGTCCGGCAAAGGGGGGCAAAACACCTGAAAGAACATACACGCAGGACTTAGCCCAATTAATAACAAGGCCCGAGTTAGCACCGAACGAAGTAAGAACGTCAAATAAAACATTTAGAGATTTACGCGGGGAGGTGAGATATAGAAGAATGTCATCCGCGTAAAGTGAGACGCGGTCCTCAAAGTCCGGTGACCAACGGATCCCTTTGAGTGAAGGCTCCCATCGCAGCCACGCAGCTAATGGTTCCAAGGCAAGCGCGAAAAGCAATGGAGACAAGGGGCAACCCTGACGGGTCCCTCTACCAAGGCAGAAGGGGGCAGAAACTCTACCGTTCACCACCACTTGCGCTAAGGGTTCAACGTACAACAACTTCACCCAACCAATAAACTCAGGTCCAAAACCAAATTTTTCGAGAGCTGCCCAAAGATAGGGCCACTCTACAGTGTCAAAGGCCATCGAGGCGTCTAACGAGGCCAAAATGGCCGGCTCCGTCAGAAGCCCCGCCCTCGCAACAGCACCGTGGAGACGACGTAGGTTAAGAGCCGTGTTGCGATGTGGGATAAATCCGGATTGATCCGGATGAACCAAGCCACTAATGACCGTCAGTAGGCGGGTCGCCAGAAGCTTAGCCAGGACCTTAGGCTCAACATTTAACAGGGAAATGGGCCTATAAGACGAACAAAGGTCCCGCGGTTTCCCGTCTTTGGGAATTACGACTATCGTAGCCAGATGCTGGTCATACGGGAGAATACCCCGTTGCCGGGACTCCAAAAACATGGCACGAAGATAGGGCGCTACCCTGTCAGGGCGTAGCTTGTACAGCTCAATTGGCAACCCATTCGGGCCCAAGGCCTTGCCCGAACGGAGCGAGCGAATGGCAGTCGCTATCTCATCCGTAGTAAAAGGGGACTCCAACGAGACACAGTCTAAATCGGAAACACTGGGTAAAGCTATATCGCGCAACAAAAGGCGAGAGTCTGCCACATCACGTCCAGACACAGGGGTATAAACCACACGAAAATACTCCGCAAAACATTCAACTATTCCAACCGGGTCCGTCACTTCGACACCATTCGACAACTGAATCACAGGCACCACACGATTCGCCCTCTCTTTCTTATCCAACCACGCCAACAATTTACCCGCTTTGTCCCCCACATCATACAGACGACCCTGCTGTTCCCGAAACATCAGTTTAGCCGCATCCGTGACCAAAGACCTATAAGCAAATTGTTTCAGACCCAGGGCGTGGAGTTTATCAGAGGTGACATCCGACTCTAAGTCGGCCTCCCTCTCCGCAATCTCTCTCTCAAGGTCCACCACCTCCCGATTCCTAGCCCTCTTGGATTCAGCAATAAGGGAAAGGGCCTGCCCACGAATCACTGCCTTAAAGGCCTCCCACAGGGATACTGCAGAGGAAACGGACCCCTCATTGTCTAAAAAATAGGCAACCAAAGACTTAGTCAAAAGGTTGCGGGTCTCAGGGGAGGTAAGGTACCAGGGGTTAATAGGAGCCACTCGGCCCGCCGCTTCCACCCCAATCTCAAAACAAAGCCAGAGCGGAGAATGATCGGAGATGCCCCGGGGGAGGTGTCTGATCTCACGCACCGCCGGCGTCTGCGCCGCGGGCATCAGGAAATAATCCAGTCTAGACAGACTCCCATGGGCCCCCGAATGGAAAGTGTATTGAAGGTGGGTAGGATGTAGAAGCCTCCAGCAATCAACCAAGCCAAATGTGTCCAAAAACCCACCCAGCCACTGTTGGGCCGAAGGAGTATCCCTAGGGGGGTAACGATCGTGTAGACCGGAGATCACAGAGTTAAAGTCACCTGCAATAAAGAGAGTACTATCAGGGAGGTTTAACAACACACGGCCCAAATCGGAAAAGGTAGAAGTCTGTAGGCCAGGGGGCACATAAACAGTAAACAAGGAGAGGGTGCGACCCTCATAACGACCCACGAACACAGCATAACGCCCCCGATCATCAAGGATCACATCATCAATAGCTAGGGGGAGGGAAGCCCGAACAAGGATACCCACCCCCCTGGAACCCGTGGTAAACCCCGAATGTGCGGCAAGGCGATATCCCCACCTATTCATCGCCCGACAAGTATTGCCCACCAAATGAGTCTCCTGTAGAAAAACAATATCTGGAGATAAACGGCGTAGACATTTTAACACCACACTCCGCTTAATGCGATCACCCAGACCATTAACATTCCACGAAACAAACCTCAACCCGCTACCCCCCATCCCACACAGCAACGCCGAAACCCCTCTGCAATGAGCATAACATAAAAAACATCAGAAGCAAGATTGAGTCGCCTTGAGAACATAACACAAAAACATCGAACGTTCCAACCACCCACCTCCCAACAATCAAGAAAACACCCCCCACCCTGCACCCCTGCAAAATGCTAAAAAGCCACCCCAACATGCAGTGTGCCTGTCGCCCAAGAACCCCCATTCTACAAAAAGACCCCGGAGGAGGAAAGGCTCTGGCCCACCCGCCACCCCGAGCAAGACAGATAATGAGGAAAACACACAAACAGTAGAGGCACTGAGGCATAGAATCCCTGAAGAGTTTACTCTATACGAGGGCCCAGGCGTGGACGAATTGTTCAGCTCTCCACACCACCCTCAGCACCACCCGGGTGGGCGGCGGACTCAGTCGCAGGAGGTCGGTCAGGCAGAGAGTCCAGCCAGTCATTCACAGAATCAGGCCGATCAAAGAAGAAGGTTCGGTAATTGTACTCAACGCGCAGCCTGGTCGGAAAAAGCATAGCGTAGCGTAACCCCATGTCTCGGAGACGTTTCTTGACACCACGGAAGCCCATACGCTGTTTCTGGACCTGTTGAGAAAAGTCTGGATAAAAGTTCACCGTGGCGTTCTCAAAGGCCACCGGGCCCTTCACACGTGATGCTTGCAGGATAGCGTCCCGATCCCTATAATGGAAGAGTTTCGCAACAATAGGCCTCGGCGGGGCACCTGGCTTACCCTGGCCCCCCGGAACACGATGGGCACGCTCCACTGCGAAAAATTTACTCAGACCAGACGGAGAGAGGTAGTTCTGGATCAAGTCCTCAGCAAGGAGATCAACAGAGTGAGGTTCTGGATTCTCCGGAACTCCGACCACGCACACATTACAGCGACGTGCCCTGTTCTCAAAGTCCTCCAAGCGCCGGGTCATGAAATCGTTCACCCTACAGAGGTTGCCGATCTCCGTCTGTATTTCCGAGACGTCTGCCGTGAGGCTGGATGACCTGAGATCCAATGACTTCACCTTCTCATTGGTTTTCGACAGGTCAGCTCGAATCAAGTTCACATCAATGGCCACGGTGTCGATTTTGTGGGCCAAAGCTTCATATTGTTGGCCTATCGTCTCCTTCATGCCAGAGATGGCGCCCATGATGTCCTGCAAGGACGGCTCCGTTGACGCGTCCACAATGTGGTCAGCAGTACTTGATCCGGGCAGGCCAGCTCCGGGGGACCCCTTCGAATGGGTGTAACGGTCCATAACGTTAGACTGGACCGGGCCCCCACGCAGGGGCGTCTTGGTCTTCCGAGTCTCTCGGTCCCCCCTGCCTGCCATGCTGGAACTGCGTCACCAGGAGATTTACCAGGCTCGATGGAATGGCCACAGGAAAGTAGGGCTTCGGGACCAAAGAGCCGCTGCTAGGGTACCACTAGTATAGGGCCAGTCAGATAGGAGAATAAGCCAGCCAAAGGCCCGACAGCCGTCTCGTGCCCCGGACCCAGTCCAGGCCAGGCTCCCCTGCCAGATGTCTCAGTCTGAGGCAGAAACGAAACCGAAACTTAAGAGGGGGACCCACAAGTCGAATCCCCCTGCCGCTGTTGTTCAACTCCAAGACGGCCACAGAGCCTCACCCAGTCCCGGGCGTACCTCGAGGGCGGAGCCCGAAAGTTCGAACCACCGTAACTCCGGCACCCCGGGTCCAAATCAAATTTCAAAAGTTCCAGGGCAATCAGCTCAGCGTCCTCTACACCAATCCTTGTAAAGAATCAGGATATGTTCAGGATATCATGCCGGGAGTGGCGGGGGTCCGGGGAGCGCTGTGCTCACGCGGCCATCTCGGATGCCCGCCAAGCTCCTCCTCCAAACACACTTTTTAACAACACATTCCCTTATTCAGAAATCCTCCACATCTCATATATACCTTAAAATTATTTGGACATCACATCTGCTATGTTAGCTCTTACTCTTCAATCTCCTGCCCCGTCCACTGTTTTCTTATTGTCACAATACAGCTTTGACAAACATAAGTAGTTACACTGCTTTGTTCAAGCACATGTTCCAACTTGAAATTTTACTCCTAGAGTCTAGACATCAACCTCGCAGTACGCACAGTGGCATGGCAACCCCGCCAACGAGACAAAAAACTCCAATCAGGTGTTTGTGATCTGTTTCCAGGATGAAATGAGAGCCTCATAAGTAAATGCAAAAATGCTCCACTGCCCATAAACTTTCTAGCAACTTGTTCTCAATTGCAGCATACCTTCTTTCTGCATCATTCAGGGTGTGAGAAGCAAATGTTGCATTCCATTCCTCCCTACCACACCTCTGTGACAACACACTTACCACACCATGAAGGCGAGCATTAACTGTTATTATGCATTCCTTGTTTACACAAAAGGGTTTAAATGTAGGTGTCCGGGCAATCTCCGATTTAAACAATTCAAAAGCTTTCTGTTGTCTCTCTGACCACAAGAACTCCACATTCCTCCCATTCAGCTCTCTTAACGGTTCCATTTTAGGTGCAAAGTATCTGATGAATTTACTATGGTACTCGCAGAGGTCTGTAATCGAGAGCAAATACTTCTTATTGACCGGTGCAGGTACATTCAAAATGGCATCTACCAACAAATTTTTAGGCACAACCCCATCCTTTGGCAAGGTATGTCTCAGATATTCCACACAGACTCAAAATAACTTACTCTTGCTGTTATACCTGGCCCTTTTGACATGTTTATGCACAAACCTTTTGCCTTCTATTTTTCTTGCCATTTTCGTTGGCCATAGGATTCTGGGCATATATCTCTGTAACAATTGTGATATAATTGGTTATCCATGATTGGCAGATTTGATTTACTAGTAAGTCCCTAGTATAGTGCACAGTGTGTGCCAGGGCTTGTAAATCAAATGTTACTAGAGGCCTTGCAGCACAGGTTGTGCCACCCACATGAGTAGCCCTGTAAATGTATCTCAGACCTGCCCCTGCAGTGTCTGCACGCGCAGTTATAAACTGACATGTTGTCCTAGCAAGTGCACCCACCTGCCAGGCCCAAACATTCCCTTTCCTTGCATGTAAGACACCACTATGGTAGGCCCAAGGTACCACCCATGGGCAGGGTGCAGTGTATGTGAAGGTGTTTTTTTAATTCTGTGTTTGAAAATGCCACTTTTAGAAAGTGAGCCTTTTCTTACTTTACAATCCTGTGTGTCTCTGGCTGTTTGTGTATTCAGCGTCTGGTGTTTGAGATGTGCATTCACTTTAGACAGTTACTGGGGGAACTGAGGTAGGCCCTGCCTTGCCTAGGTGACTTATCGGTTGCCTGATTAGACCTGGTCTGCATTTAGAGTGGTGGGAGGAGTTTCCCTATAGGCTGTGACTCCTTTTTCACAAAGCCGTCTCTGCCCCATGTGGTCATGCTGCACCAGGAAGAACAGGACTGGGTTCAGAGGCCCTTACGGCAAAGAGAACAATACAATTTGGGTATAAGTATAGGATCTAAAACCCCAGTACTTTATATTACTTCAAGGAACAAGAGGACCCTGTAAAGAAGAAGAGCAGAAGGACTGTGTGAGGAGCGCTGCCTTTTCTGTGTGAGGGGTGGGTTGGCCTGTAGTTGCTGCTTCTGTCTGTGGTGGAGGAAAAGGACTGACTCGTTTTGCCTGCTGTGGCATCCAGCTTGAGGAGAATCTCCAAGGGTTTCTGTGTGCTGGCCTCCTGTTTTTGGAAGACTCACGGACATCAAAGTCTTCCTTCTGCAGGCTTTCCCTTTGCTATGGGAAAGTTCTGGAACTTGTGCTCCATTTTGCAAAAGCTCTGGTGCTTCCACTTTGTTTTATAAAGAGTGTGTGCTTTCACTTTACTTTGCACAGTCCTGGCGCTTAGTTCTGGAAAAGCTTCTATCGGCGTGCATTTACTTTCATTTCAGAGTTTTCTGGTGCTTGCAGTCTGATTGCACCATCCTGGGGCTTTCAGGCTGTGCTTGGCAAAATAGCTGTGCTTCCTCTCGCCTGTTTATGAAAACCTGTGCTTGGCTCCCTGTGAGGAAGAACCTGTGGTGCTTCCCTCCATCGGCAGCAGGGTACAACTGAGAGCCCTGTGAGGGCTCGGGGCTAGCGACACCCCCGGAACCGGATGAGGGCCCTGCCCCCTCCCCTTTGCCAGAGCTGTGGCACTGCCCGAAAGTGGAGAGCGACTCTTTCACTCGTGAGGCATTGTTTTCTTGGACATCACGGGGAAGACCTCGACGGAGGTCTCCCGTCTTGAAGTGAGGTGAGGCAGGGAAATTACTGCATAACCTCTAAATGAAGCGCAAGTGCACTGCGGTTTCCTAGGGTGAAAAGTGGTGATTTAGGTACAATGTGAATTACTGTATGTTATATCCTGAGGTGAACAATTATGTCGTGTTTATGCCCTACAATGCGAGTCTAACGAATACGTTTCAGGAGCTACCTAAAATGTACAGGGATGGTGTAGGGTGTTGTGTTTCAGGATGGTCAATGGCGTGGGCAGCCTATATGTATTTACTTGATGCACTAAATTGAGATATTATGACCAGTGCCTAGTGGCACATGGATTCATTTAATTGTGGTCTGTGTGTTTTTCTAATACAAAAGATATTTTTATATACCCTTGTGTGGAGTCTCTTTTTGTGGTGTGCCTAGGGAATCACTGGTGTTTGTGTTGCACAAACGCTTTACACAATGCTTTGGGATAAGCCTGACTGTTCTGACAAGCTACCAAGGGGGTGAGCAGGCGTTATCTTGGGTGTGTAACTCCCTTATCCTGACTAGAATGGTGGGTTCTGCCTGGCTTAGGTGTATACCCTAGCTAACACTTACCCTTTTAATGTCAACCCTTGCTTTCCCAACACACTTTTTTCCAAGTGCTCTAAATGTTCTTGTTAGTTTTGTTAAAAGATCAGAATGTCATCTTGGAAGCACTTAACATTGGCTTCTATGTCTATGAAGATGTGAAACATTTCCCTCTGAGACACAGATGCCGCTGGCGCAAGGCCAAACAACCTCCTCTTAAACCGGAACTTACCTTGTGGAGTAATAAAAGAGGTTGGAATCCTAACTCAACACGATGTGGTTGTAGGCTGAGCACAAGTCCAGAGTAGAAAACACAGCTGCACCTTCCAACATACTCACTACCTCGTTAATGTTTGGCAATGGGTTCGTTTTGGTGGCATCCCCACAAATTTACAATTACATTCCACTCCCCCAAACATTAAATGATCCCCTTGATGTGTGAAGATCCCCTCAAGTGGGATGTAAAAAACTATCAGATAAAAACATCAGATCATACACTGCATGAGCATCAAGTATTTATGTTCTGGTCTGGACAATTTTACCCCCCTGCCCAGTGCAAAAGAAAATTTAGTACCAGTAGTCAGGTGCAATTATTTGTTCAATTCTGCAAAAAAAATAAGGCTAAGAACTAGTAAGAAGGGCTCAATTAGAAAGCTAAGAATTATTAACTGTGAACTATTAACTAAAATCTGATGAGAAGGGTGTATGCTTTCTCGCAATCAATCAATCAATCAATCAGTAGATTTGTAGAGCGCTGCTGGTCACCCATGAAGATATACAGGCGCTGTAATATTCTGATTAAATAAAAAACGAAGTAATATGTTGCAAGTTTGTGGAGGAGGATGCTAAGTAAAAGGCACTCCTTGATGATCAATGAGGTCAAGTAACGCGGATCTGTTAGGATCTCTGTGATCAATTTCATGACATCACTTTACATCCCATGGATCTCAAAGGTGATCCTTTGTTTATTGACTGTATAGGATACTTAAGGTGATGCAGCCTTCAAATGCCACCAATGAGAATCCATTTCAAACTTCCCTGGTTTATAAAAGTATGTCCATCTAAAACCATTGTGACATGAAGCTAACATATCTGCCGTCGTAGGCCACACAGCCACAACTTTCTCAGGGGCTGTTTGTCGAAAAGCAATTTCTAGAAATAGTGAAAATAAAATGAACACAAGGTACTGTGAGTAGAAACAGAGAGATACTTACCCACGGCCACAGGACCTCAGTACTGCGAAACCAGGCTGCTCTTTGTTTAATATTGGCTACCATTGTTTCTGCATAAGAGCGGATTGCGTCATCAGTAACTGGAAGACTCATATTTGGATAAATGCCATCTGTTGGAGGGTCAGGAAAAAGAGCAATACCATTCCAATAAAATCCCGACCTACACAGACAGAAATATTGAAGAAAAATAATTATACAAACAGTTCACTAAACATACATTTCTAAAACAATAATTCTTTTTCGGGTTTTCAAAGGAATACATTTCTATTCCTAGTTCAGCATGAAACACAGTATGCGAGTCTTATGCCAAATATAGAATGGGAAACAATTATAGCAAACATAAATAAACACATTGGTTGTCCTTGTGGCCAGGTGAGCGTGGTCTCACAGCTGCTCTTCGCTTTGGAATGATACTTCAGAGTGCTGGTAAGCCCTGTTTTCCCTTCTATCAAATCTTGTATGTATCTTGCTCAAATGCATATCATTGTGTTTTGCTTTGAAGGCACTTTTCAAAATGGCTCTGAACGCTCCTTGTCTAATGCATTGAGTGACACCCAGTTCATATTTGATAATAGTGGTATCTTTCTTATTTTTGGAAGTAAAACCCCAGTCTCATTTGATTAATATATTTAATTACCACATTCACGTACATGTCCCCACCTTTATACACCCTTTTTCTTAACCTTAAGGCGCTCTTTCCTCTGAACAGGGGTAAGCTGTGGGTTTGAGGGGAAAAGATGTGTGCTTGGAAAATGCAGAGAAGGAGAGGAGAAGAACAATAGTTACTTACCTGTAATCTGTGGTTCTCCAGTATTGGTGTCTTTCATAGATTCACATGCCTGAATCATTCCCCGTCGTCGAGTAGGAGTCCCACGGTATATAAAAAAGCAGTAATAAGCCATTTGTACATAGCAAATAACAGTTACAATAAACCAGGAAGTGAAGTAGCCTCAGCTACCAATGAAAAAACGTCCACATTAGTGACCATCCAAGTCATTATGTTAGACCAAACTGCAGCCAATCAGGCCACAGCTCCCACCTAGGTATTCTCCCCAGAGACCCAGGCTGTCAGATTTTTGTAGCACTGGAGTGTACCAGAGTATATACAGCTATATCATAACAGTCTGGGTGAGACTCTGAGGGGAGGTGGGTGGGTGCATGTGAATCTATGAAAGACACCAATACTGGAGAACCACAGATTACAGGTAAGTAACTATTGTTCTTCTCCAGTATTTGGGGTGTCTTTCATAGATTCACATGCCTGAATCCGAGTAGTTAGCAGTAATACAATATCTCGCTCTTATACGCCAAAACATAGTTATCATGCATAAAAGAAAGCAATGCAACATCATAAGAAAGCGTAAAGAGTGTAAAGGAGGTGGGAGAGAACACCAGAGGCTCACCTTACTGAAACAGATTTCGTAGGACTGCTCTCCCCACCGAGGCATCGGTGTCGCTTGAAGAATCCAGACAGTAATGCCTCGTGAATGTGTGTCTGCTGGACCATGTTGCTGCTCTGCAAATATGCGGGAGAGGCACACCAGCAAACAACGCAGTTGAAGAGGAGACTGCTCTTGTAGAATGGGCTCTAGGTAAGGTCTGTAAGGGTTTACCTGCTTGTTGATGGCAGAGCCCTATCGTGGATGAGACCCACCTGGCGATAGTCTGTTTAGTAACAGCACAGCCTTGTCTTGGCCTGCCATATGCCACAAATAGCTGATCCGTCTTCCTGATGGCAGCTGTTCTTGAAAGATAAAATTTAAGGCATCTCTTAATGTCTAATGTGTGTAAAGTCCGCTCAGCTGGTGACTGCGGATTGGGAAAAAATGTCTTAAGTATCACAGGCTCATTGAGATGAAAATCCGATGGTACTTTGGGCATGTACTTCGGGTTGGTGCGTAGTATCACAGAGTCAGGTGTGAATTGCAAGAATGGTGGCTTAATGGTGAATGCTTGCATGTCACTCACTCGTCTGGCTGATGTTAGTGCCAGCAGTAATGCAACCTTCCAAGTGATGAACTTGAGATCGACCTTATGAATAGGCTCAAAGGGATGGCGAAGAAGCTGTGCTAGGACAATATTCAAATGCCAAGATGGAGGTGGCCGGCGTACAGGTGGAAACATACGAAATAAACCTTTAAAGAATTGTTGTATTATCCTTGAGGAGTATAGAGAAGTCTTACCGTCCTGACGGTATCGTGATATGGCGGCTAAGAACACTTTAAGTGTTGAGTGCGCCAAACCTGATTTAGCGAGCTGCAAAAAGAAGGGCAATATCGCTTCTGGCTCCGCAGTCATTGGATGCAAATTCATAGTGTGGCACCAAACACAGAAACGTTTCCACTTTAGTTTGTAAGTTTTGTTTGTGGAAGGCGCCCTAGCATTGGCCAGGACTTCCTGACAGTCTTGTGGAATGTTCAAGTGCGCAAACTCGTGGTGTTGAGGAGCCAAGCCGATAATTTCAGAGATTGAGGGTCTGGATGAAACACCTTGCCTTCTTGGATTGTTAGAAGGTGTGGAATTCGGGGCAGTTGAATTGGCTCGCACTCTGATAGAAGGAGAAGCTGCGTGAACCAATATTGTCGTGGCCACCGTGGAGCAATCAGGATAATTCGACACGGTTGCTTTCTCATTTTCTTGATGACTTTGGGTATTAGCGGAATTGGCGGGAAGGCGTAGGCAAAGATCCGTTCCCAATTGAGTGATAGAGCGTCCCCGCAAGAGTCCCTGTGGGGAATCCAGCTCGCAAAGTGAGTACATTTCTTGTTCTGATAAGTTGCAAACAGGTCCAGATCGGGGAGACCCCACCTCTGGAAGATCCGATCCAGCGCTGGCTGATGCAGTTCCCATTCGTGAGTGCTGTTCTTGGATCTGCTCAGCGAATCTGCCAGTACATTGGCTACTCCCGGAACATGCACCGCTGACAAGTTGATGTCGTGATCCAGAGCCCAAGTCCAGATCTCTTGAGCCTGTTGAGACAACCGGGCTGATCTTGTGCCCCCCTGCTTGTTCAGGTAATGCATGCTCGTTGTGTTGTCTGTTCGAATCAACACTGTGGAGCCTTGTAGGATTGCCAGAAAGGATTTTAGGGCGAGGAAAATGGCTCGTAACTCCAGCAGATTGATGTGCCATTTCTTCTGTTGAGCGTCCCATTTGCCGCTGATCGTCATCCCTTGAAGGTGAGCGCCCCAACCTTCTAGGGAGGCATCCGTGGTCAATATGAATCTTAGGACTTCTGCGAGGAAGGCACAGCCGATTTGTAGGTTGCGTGCCTGACTCCACCACAGGATTGTGTCCTTCATTCGAGGCGTCAGTGTAATGAGATCCTCGAAGGACCCCGATATCTGCATCCATTGGTGACTGAGTTCCTCTTGTAATGGTCTCATCCTCAGACGACAGTTTGGAGTGAGAGGGATGCACGAAGAGATCATCCCTAGGAAAGATTTGAATCTCCGAACAGAAACGTACTCTTTTCTGAGGAGTGTGGTTGCCATCGTTCTGATCTTTGTCTGCCTTTCGTTTGAAATGAAGACCTGGGCGAGCTTGGAATCCAGCGTTGCTCCTAAGAAGGACTTTCTTTGAGATGGAATTAGATCTGATTTCTCGAAGTTCACTGAAAACCCCAGGCTTTGAAACAGGCAAAGGCATTTTTGGACATGGTCGTTTGCTGTGGCGTAGGAATTGGCCTTGATAAGGCAATCGTCCAGATAAGGGTATATTTGAATTCCCTGCAATCGTAGGTGCGCCGCTACGGGTGCTAGCACTTTCGTGAATACCCTCGGGGCTGAACGTAGTCCAAAGGGAAGCACCTTGAATTGGAAATCCCTGCCAGCCACTCTGAACCTTAGGAACTTCCTGTGTCTGGGGAAGATAGGAACGTGGAAGTAGGCATCCTGAAGGTCGAGTGTTGCCAAGTGGTCCCCTTCTGCCAAAAACTGTAGGATCTCCTGGAGTGTTAACATTCTGAACGTCAATTTTTTGATGAATTTGTTCAGGGCACGCAAATCGAGGATTGGGCGCCATTCCCCTGATTTTTTGCGTATCAAGAAAAAACGAGAGTAAAAACCTGTCCCTCTCTGGTGTCGAGGTACTCTCTCGATTGCCCCTTTTCGAATCATGGAATTGATTTGGATGAAGAGCTCCTTGAGATGTGCTGGGGGCGGCCCTTTTGGAGGAGAATTTGGAGGGGTTTTTACAAATTCTAAAATGTGTCCCTTGGATACCACATCCAGCACCCATTTGTCTGTAGTAATCTTGGACCATTTTGAGTAATGTTGGGATATTCTTCCTCCAATTCGTTTTTGGCGGGGACACTTTGGCGGCAGGAAGTGAACCTCACTTCTTGTTGGTGTTATCTCTTCCGCGATATGTCGCTTTTCCTCGGGGCTGTGTGTAAGAGTTACGTCTTTGGCCATAAGGCTGTTGCTTATATGGCTGGTACCTCTGTGTGTTTTGAGAAGTGGTGTAGTTGCGCTGTTGGTAATATCCTCCCCTATTGGAGAAATTTCCCCTTCCTCTTGCGCCACGAAAGGAAGATTTTCGAAACTGCAGAGTGCCCAAAGATCGTGCAGTTTCAGTATCCTTTTTGATGGCCTGCAAAGCCTCATCCACGTGCGAGCCGAATAGGAACTCGCCATCATAAGGCATATTTAAGACCTTGGACTGTACTTCATGTCTAAAGGATGTAGATTTCAACCATCCCTCTCTCCGAAGGACTGCGGCTCCTGCCAATTGTCTGAAGCCTGTAGCTGCTACATCCACTGCAGCGTCAATGATCTCTGACGACGCACACTCCCCTTCTTGTAAAATTTTAATAGCCTCAGACCGGTCCGGTTCAGGCAGTTTCTTAATATAAGGCGAAATGTCAGACCACATTTGCCTATCGTATCGGCCAAGAATCGCCATAGAATTAGCAACCCTTACTGTGGTTGCTGCAATTGTGGAAACTTTTTTGCCAATGGTATCGAGTCGTCTTCCGTCTCTGTCTGTAGGCGTGGAGATTTGAGATGATGGGTTTTTCGCCCTTTTTTGAGCTGCTTGTGCAATGACTGAGTCTGTCTTGGCCTGTCCAATCAGGCAAGCCGGTGAGGAAGCAGGCGCTCTGTATTTTTTATCCACTCGTGGCAAAACTGGAGGTAAAGAGTTTGGAGTGGCCATGATCTTTAGACCTTCTTTCCAAATAAACTCTATGATCGGTATCGACCAGCTTTGTCTTTGGGACAGATTTTTGAAATCATACAGGAAACAATCATCCTGTTTTGTCTCCATGGTAATGAGAAATCGTTTGGTAGCGTTATCCATAATCCTATGGAAATTTGCAATATCCACCGGTGGTGATTCAGCCTTCGGCTGTTCATCTGGAGCAGGGGAGTCAGCCTGATAATCCTCATACTCCGACGAATCCGAGTCATCCAATTCTCCTTCTTCCTGAGCCTCCTCTTCAGAATTGTCATCCACCGATTGAGTAGATAGTACCGGCATGGATGGGGCATGTACCGATTCTTCCATGTTAGGAGGGACTGAATGCGGAGTTCCTCTAGGCGGGGGGGAAGTGATGTGTGATTCGCCCAATTCCGAGGGCGGAAAACGTTGATAGTAATCATCCAACATGGACATTAAATTTCTAAATAATTCCATGGGCATTTGTGTCCCTGATGGGGGTGCAGGATCCAACCCTGTGTGTTGCGTCACCTGCTCCTCTTCCTCCTGTTCCTTAACGTGTATGAGCAAGTCAGATGGACTCGTAGCTGCCGGAAATAAGTCTCCACCAGAGTCCTCGTCAGAATCCAAAAGCCTGTCTGGCATCGTGAGTGGTGACATACATGCAGCCTGAGATGGGCGTTGTAGAATCGCCGCAGTGGTGGCTGGAGAAGGCAACGATATGGGGTTGCTCTTTGCAGACCATACTTGAAGATCTGTGCAAGTTGACAGTTTTGGCGTCATTGGATTCCCTTGGGCCACCGAGAAGTCCTGTGGCATTGACTTTGCTGTGAGGGACGAACTCGCCGTCGTCGACGACTGTGGCTGGAGAGGTCTCGTCGACGATCCATTTTTCGATGTCGACGACGTCGTCGTCGACGGAACACCTTTCGTCGTCGACGGAACATTTTTCTTCGTCGACGGGGTCGTCGACGGGGCCGTCGACGGCGTTATCTTCTTCGTCGACGAGGCCGTCGTCGACGACTTCGTCGACGGGGCCGTCGACGGTGTTTTCTTCGTCGACGGTTGGATCGTCGACGGAGTCTTCCTCGTTGACGATGAGTCCGTCGACGGGTGCTTCGTCGACGGTGAAGCCGTCGACGGCAAGGCTTTCTTCGTCGACGGTAGTGTCGTCGTCGACGGGAAGGGATTTTTCGACGCTGAGGAGGGCTTCGTCGACGGAGGCTCGTCGACGGTAGGTGAAACTTTCTTCGTCGACGAGATGGGACGAATTTGAACATGCACATAAGTAGGTGAGGACACTGAGGACACCACCAAAGAGGGTTTTGGTGAGGAATAGGTCGCAGTAGAAGTCACTGTAGTGGCAGTCTGACAGGAAACCGGCAGAGAAGCTGCTGCCTTGGTTGTAGGCCTCTGAGGTGACAATAAAGGGACAGTCTTTTTAATGACAGGCTCTTTGACCGATTTTTGACAGGCTTTCTTCACTTTAGAAGTCGAAGGTTCCTCAGCAGCGAGCGCGTGCTGGGCCTGTTTCGCCACCTTAGCCTTAGGGGTAGTTACTGTACCCTCAGCTATTCTCTTCCTAGATCCCATAGAAGACATAGAGGCCAAACTTCCTACCTCAGAGAGTGGCAAGTCCTTGTCCTTATTCCGTTGTATCCATAGTAGGAGGCGACCCTCTCTGTCCCTGAGGGTTTTTGTTGGAAAAGTGCGACAAATCTTGCATTCCTTAGCCTGATGGTCTGGATACAAGCAGTATATGCAGAGAGAATGAGGGTCTTCCTTGAAGAGCCTTGCCTTGCCACAAGAGTCACAAGCCCTGAAAAGGGACTTAGATGTGGACATGTTAGAAAGAAGAAAACTTTCAAACTTTCAAAGTAGAAGAATAAACTGAGCAGAGCTCAGAGAGACTCCCTATCACACTACGTGCGGTAAAAAATCTGACAGCCTGGGTCTCTGGGGAGAATACCTAGGTGGGAGCTGTGGCCTGATTGGCTGCAGTTTGGTCTAACATAATGACTTGGATGGTCACTAATGTGGAAGTTTTTTCATTGGTAGCTGAGGCTACTTCACTTCCTGGTTTATTGTAACTGTTATTTGCTATGTACAAATGGCTTATTACTGCTTTTTTATATACCGTGGGACTCCTACTCCGACGACGGGGAATGATTCAGGCATGTGAATCTATGAAAGACACCCCAAATACTGGAGAACAGTAGTTATGGTATATTGGACATGCTTGCTGGTATATTATCCAACGCTGGACTACATGGCAAGCACCTTAGACAGACTTACCTGTGGAGAACATGTAGGTTTTTGCTGCATCCAATGTTTTACACACGATTTTCTGGTAAAAACATCAATGACTGGTACTCTGGCAGACCCTTAACTATTTGTATATTTGATGAGCTCCCTTTACGAACTGCCTGCATTTGCCAATTCATTACTTTTTAAAATTTTGATGTAAATTGCACCATTTTGTTTTGTATTCCAAACACTTTCATAGGGAGAGAAATCCGATCTCCGTTTGCTCCATATCAAACACCATGAAAAGAGTCAGGCTTTTTCATCAATAATTTTTTTGTTTATATTTATACTTTTTAAGATCAGTAGGCTGAGGAATAGGTCTTGGTGCTACATAGAGTAAGAGAGGACCTATGCGTATGTTTAAGCTTATAGGTAACTTGGGATCCTGACCTTTCACTTGAATTTCTGTCCTGCTGCTCAGAGCACCTTGATAACATGAGGCTATCCAGAGTTTCTGTTCATAAGTTAGCGTCTCTACATACTCTTGTCCCACTCTGTCAGCTTCAGCTGGAAAGAGCGCATCTCCAAATGAAGACAAGGTCCCATTGACCTGAAGGGAGCACCAAGTGTCCTTAATGGAGGGAGAACCTGGAAGCACAGAGTTGTGAAAGCTAGCAGCTCGCTTCATGGTGGTGCTCCAGTGTGAGTGAGGCACTGTTCTGGAGGTAGTCCTAGATTCTTGGCCTCGGTAGCTATGGAAAGCCCGAAATGCGATGGGTAAATGTGATCAACTACCAAGGATGTTTTATGTAGCGTCATGCTTAGGAAAAAGGCCTGGATTGGCATAACTGGGGCAGTAGAAACTTGGGCAATACATAATGCGCCTCACATGTGACAGGATAACAAGTTAAAAGCAATATGACATTTGGAATACCTGGAATAAAAATTGTTGAAAATATGAACAAGTTTGGAGTATTTCGTTCACAAATTGTGGATTGCTTTGCGTCTGGCGTGGGAGTGATACTTCGCGTCTGTTTTTGATGAGTTTCCATGCATGTGGTATTCAGGCAGACCACGTTTCAAGGCTGCACGTGAAATTTTCAAAAATGATGAAAAAACGATTTAATTATCCAGTGAAGCTATTTGGAGACAAGGTTTGCACTTGGATACCCCCTCAAATGAATTGAAGTTAACCCACTTGCCAGGCCCAAACCTTCCTTTTTTATACGTATAAGTCACCCCGAAAGTAGGCCTTGGCAGCCCTAAGGGCAGGGTGCAGTGTAATTAAAATGTTGGACATGTACTTTTCAAGTCTTACATGTCCAGGTAGAGAGGAACTCTTAAATTTGTTTTCCACTACTTCACTACCTATCTTGCCCATAGGTTAATATTGGGGACGCCTTAATGCATCCTAAAAGTGTAATTTCCAATTAGGTAAAGATGGACATTTTGAGTTTGGTGTCTCTGGACTCACAATTTAAAATCACAACTTATGGTGAGGTTGGATTTTAAATAGTAAGTCTGACAATGCCACTTTCAGAAAGTTGGCATTTGCTTGCTTTAACCCTCTATCTCTGAATACAAGTCTGGTGTAGGTGACAGCTTGGCTTTGTGCATTCCCTCTAGACAGTCACATACAAAGGGAGCTGAGATGTGTCCTTCACATCCTGATGGACCATCACCAGGCTAACAGGCCTTTCTGAGCTGGATGGGAAGGAGGAGCTGACACTTGCACCTAAATAAGGATGTGCCACACAAACAGCTGCATATCCCCCTGAAGTGAATCTGGAACCAGTGCAAGAAGCGCAGGGACCTTGTGGACTTCAAAGGCCTCTCTTTGAAGTCCTCCCTCTTCAAAGGTACAACTGGTTATAAGAACTGAAACCCTGATACCACCAGTTCAGCACACTCTAGAGTTGAGGACACTGCCAAGAAGCAGAACTAGTGAGCTGCTGAAAGGACTGACACACTGCTGGACTCATATGGATTTGCCTGACTCCTGCTGTGCTGTGCTTGCTTTTTTTCCTGCCACCCCCCACCCCATAGTTGCTTCTTCCCTTCTCATCCCCATTCAGTTCAAGTCCCTCCCGATTGTTCAAAAACTGTTTACACTTCGATTTGTGCCTTTCTTTCATCTCTCTTTCATAAACATATTCCCAGTTGGGCACTTTGCTCCTCCTCCAAAGTTTCTCCTGTTTGTCTATTCATCAAATACTGCAGACTGGATATTCAGAATTTAGGACAATTATTGGTTCCCCAGGTTTATTTTTTCTACTCATTCTGGCTGTTGCCTCAGTGTAATTATCGGTCTGTAGGATGCCTCAATGAGGTGATTGTTCGTACTCTATAAATTATCATTAATTTGCGCCAACAGCAAAATACTCAGACCAAGCATAACACACATTGTTGCCTTTAGTACTCTGAACCCTCATTCTAAACATTTTCCTCACACTCTAAAACACACATACTAATGGCACAGAATGAATGGAACGGACAATACCTTGTCTCATCTTGCCCGTCCCTCAATCACAAAAACTTTTCTATGTAACATTTTCATTTCCTGTGTTTCTCCTCTGATCCTGAACACCCTGTGCTCACTACACTGGATAACTCACCTCCTACCTTTCTAGACATTAACCACCTGTGACCTCGCATGGACCAATACATTTTTTATGTTTGTCAGTGTTGCTTCTTGTCCGCTCACTGTTATGTACGCCAACCTAGGCCTAGGTAGCTAAACGACCTTTCACCTACGTTTGTCCTACCTTGCTCTGCATACCGGTTCTAGCACTGAACTTTTACCCAGTTATGTGCTGAATAAATGTAATTCGGTTTCTTTGAAACTAGCCTCATTTATTATGCATGAGGATTCTTAGTAAAGTCCCCTGCACATGATGTGCACAACAAGATTAACA
Organism: Lissotriton helveticus; assembly: GCF_964261635.1. Lineage (NCBI taxonomy): Eukaryota > Metazoa > Chordata > Amphibia > Caudata > Salamandridae > Lissotriton > Lissotriton helveticus. The sequence continues at coordinate 343,472,941 of NC_136060.1, read as the reverse complement.
TACTCTGTTTAAAAGTCATAGTCATCTTCATCTTAGTGCCACAGAACTACTTTGCATAATTGCAGGTATTGATTTAGACTCATTTAAATAATTGTACTCACAACATATCGATTGTGGTAGGAACCATAAGGCTATCTTTATGGTATAAAAGAACCATAACTTCGCTAGATAGTCAGTGGAGATGCTTCCATGTTGACACAGACGCTGGGGTCCCGGCCTATAGAAGCTCCAGCATGCAGTGGTATGACATCCCTCGCGGGGTATCCAACTCGAAACCAAGACAGGTTCCTTCATTTTCTCCCATCAGGTAATGGGGTTGGCTGTTTCCTAGGGGATTCTTGGCTTTACATCCACATACATACTAGGTACACTTAGGTAGGGTCAGCATCGTATGAGTACACTGGATTACTGTCATGATTATATGTCTGCATATATTCACTGTCTTAGCACCATGGTAGAATGTTACCTTCTATTTACTCTGTTGGTGCTTGTAATCTTATACATTTGTTTCTGTCTAATGACTGTCGCAGCAAACAAGTTTTATACAAGAATGACGCTGGTTCAATAAATGCTTATTGAAAACGTCCCCAACGTTTATTCTGTTTATCTCTCTGAGACCAAGTGAGCACGAGTGACTGAGCGAAAAGTACTGTAGCCACGATCCATGAAGGATCAAGGGTTGTCATGTACGATAGTAGCCAGAAACTATTTGCTCCATGGTAATGCTCAGAATCAGTCTGAACACCAATCCCTTAGTTTATGTTGCCTACAAACGTGCAGGTCCTATGCATTTTTAGGAACTACACGACACCACCACCCATTCTTATTCGTATTGCTTTCTACCCTCCCATCCAACCCTTGTCCATATAGTTTCTTTCCTCCAACCCTCCTGTTATCTGTTGCCCTCCACCCACCATATGAAAGAAAACACTATGACGCAGCCAGTGCTGGCCAAGTCATTGTGCCTTTTTAAAAAAATATTTTTTTATTTAATACAATTTTATATAGCGCAAACATTACCCGAAGGTGTCAGAGCACTTTACAAAAGAACTGGTTGCGTTACGTAAAGAGTTTGGATTACATGAGTTACATAAGAGATACAAACAGAAAAATAAATTGCAAATGTACAAGTGGATTGAAAGGAGGGGAAAATTGCAAATGTACATGTTGTAAAGTAACTCAAGGAAGAGATACAAACAGATAAACTCTAAAATCACATAGGAGCGGTAGTAAGTACAAAGGTCTACTACATATACTTGTGGTTAGAGTTATATAAATATACAAATAGCAAATTCACTCAGGATTACATTTTAACAGCGATTAGGCTTAGACAATTATATATTACTTATTAACAGAGCAGGAACTTCTTGCCATTGTTCAGCCAGTTTAGCAGCTCCACTGGGAATCGGACATTTGGTTCGGGTTTAGACTGAAGATCTTGAAGGGACCGAAAAGTCTTGAGTCCAGAAGCAGGGGGTGGAGATGATGAGGATGGTATGGTAGGAAAGGGTATGCAGCTTGATTGCCATCTTACAGTAGCTTTACTCCTGCATGTTGCTTATCTTCTGTACTGAGGGCGCCAAGTCCGGGTCAGGCATGTCTTGTTTTGGGCCTCATGTTGAAGTCAGGCAGGGCTTATCTAGATGTCAGCGCTGTCATCTAAGCCCCCCAAGCCCCTATGAGTCGATTCAACAAGACAGTCTGAGGTCCATACAAGCCATGGTCACAAGGACAGACAAATTGAGGTCAGTCCACCTCCCACTGTTCATGCTGCCCACCCACCATAATAAAAAAAGCAATATGGTATTGCCAGAGCTAGCCAGAATATTGGCATTGCCATTCAAACAAAACTGCTGTTTCAAGCTCGCTTTTGTAATAATTCTTAAAAATTCTTAAATATGTAAATACCTGTTTGAGAATGGAAGGTAAGATGGTGTGCAGTAGCTGTACTGGTCCATGACATGAGTAAAGATTTCCTGACCTTCAGATAATGAGGGTGAACCTCTCCAAACAAACTCAAGATTCTAAAAAAGATCAAGAACGAAACATTAAACTGTGAGTACAGTAGCTGCCATCTACAATAGCACAGATCAGGTTTTTGTAACCAAATAAAAAAAGCGGCTCTCATCCCCACACACAAAATGCTAGGTCAAGAGCAAATCTTGGCCCAGGGTGGTGTAATAAGTCAATAGGGGGAACAGATAGGTGTGTCCCACTCTTCTCTATGACGAGTTAGTCTCACCAGATTCAGAGTATTAAAGTGACATTATAGTTACTAAGGTAATAACATTGTAGATTGCGTTAAAATAAGCCAAAAGATTAACTAAAAAAAACTAAATGTTGAAATGACGTTATAGTTAGGTGTTAAAATAATACAAACACAAATGTTTTAAAACCCAAACCCTCAAAGTCACAAGTTATAGTTTACTGAGCTAATTATACATTGTGGTCCCACCATGCACTGGTTATTACTTCACTCATAGGATGCTAAATTACATCATTGGTGATCTCTGTAGTGTTTAGGTGGTGGTGGTTTTGACCCTCACCTTGGGAGGGAGTTTAATGAGAGTTAATTGTTCAGGACAACATGGTTCATTGCTAATATTACTGAACAGAACCACACAGGCTAGAATTGTCAGAGTGCAGCTGAATAGGAACAGTATTCAGTCTCTTAATCCGGGGGCAGCTTGGCTCCACTTATCCCATGGCACAAATATGTCAGTCAACTACTTACATAGCTTCCTAACCTGAATGTGAGGCCTAAGAAGTCCAATAAAAATGTTTAAGGCATTTGTCTATGTCTGCAAAAGGGAAATTGACATAGCATGTCTCAAGGTAAACATTTGACCACAGCTGAGTGGCTGAGGCTGCAGGGGGAATTCTTTATAGATTCCCCTTCTTGTGCTAGGGGCATATTGGTATGGGCAAGAAACAGCATACCGTCAATGGCTGAAACAGCAGTAACAGACATCTAGGGTCGTAATATGCTTGTGAAGGGGTTGCTGGATGGTTAGCTGCTAGCTATAGTTGGTGTATTAGGGACCAACAAGCCACAAATGGAATTCAGGGAAATGCTGCAAACCTCACATTTCTACATACGCAGCATTTTTGGGAAGTGATCTCAACAGCATGCTAGATGTTAATACAGCCAAGTAATTTTCTCGTATACCGAATGCAGCGGCCAATAAAGCTTCCAAGGACTTGAATAAACTGACTTACAACCGGCAGGTCTAACAAGCATTACACCGCCACAGGGACTGAGTTTCACACTACTTCCTAAGCATGCACTAAACTTCCGATAAGACATGGCTATGGAGTCTACTCTTCTAAGGTGCATGGCCAAGTATGCAGGATATTGAGTCGTACTACCGCCGATCACTGCTGAGACATGTAGAGTGTGGAGAAAGACCCAGTGTGGAAGTTACAGGAAGCACTTCTGGTAGACTGTTTATAAAAGCATTGTCAGCGACTAAACAGTTAATTGTTTTAGCATCAATGAATGCTCAATAGAAAAGCACCCTGAGAACGGGATGCCTTACAGCATACAGAATGCACACAGAGTTAAACTAACACTCAATAGCAAGTTACTATTTTTGGGAACATAAACGAGGCTGTTAGAAATAGGGGCAGTGAGAAAAGCACAAGTGAGAGAGGAAAACACAAAAATGAAACCAAGGAACACTGCCCTGAGTCTGTTTGACAACAGAAATTGTGTGGAGAGACAGCACAGTGAAGGACATAAACGTAGGTGATTTTTGGCTTGGTTGTTCCAAGCGGATGAGACACTCCAACCTATAAGGACACAGAGGCCTTACAGGGATGGATCGCACACTCCCAACTAGAGATAAATGAAGAGATTTATTTGAAACGTTTTTATAGAGCATGAACAAGACCCTATAGGGTATCATAGCACGGTAAATATAGGCAAAACCATAAAGGAATTTAAAGAAACATAGGGTGATCAAACTAGGTATAAAGAGTCAAGGAATTACAAAGTTGAGAGGTAGATCCAAGCTGTATAGAAGAAGTAAAAGTTATTTAGGTGACTTCAGGTTATAGTTGCAGGAAGTTCTTCAAGAATAGACCTTGCACTTGTTTTTTCTGAATGTGGAGGTGAAAGGGTTAGCTCTGATTTCTGGTGGAAGAGCGTTCCAAATTCTTTGAGCAAGACCGGAGAAGGCGCGGTTGTAAGTTTTCTTCTTCTTGAATTTTTGTGGTTTCAATAATAGAGTGTCAGAGCTTCTTAGGGTCTGGTCACAACCAGATAGTTCGGGTTTTTTTGGCAGGTTAGTTGGAGTGTTGTAATGAAGCACTTTGTGCGTCAAGCAGGCTATCTTGAACCGGAACCTAGCTTCGAGAGAGAGACTATTTAGTAGAGTTAGATCTGGTGTGATGTGATTGCATTTTTTTGACTCTGTTATGAGTCTGGTGGCTGAGTTCAGCATAGCTCCTGGGAGGGGCGGGGGGGGGCTAAATTGATTTTAGATAGCCCAGCCAGGGTCAACATTCAATAGCCAAGGCAGGAAATGACAAGGGATTAGACCACTAGCTGCATGTCATCAGGCGGCAGGAAAGGTTTGAGTTTCCTTAATGTGTTGAGTTGGTGATTGGCTCCTCTGGTGGTTGCACTAATTTGGTCTAGCATATTTAGGTGTTTGTGCAAAGTCAGGCCTAAAGAGTTAGTGGAGTCCACAATGCGAGGAACGCAGTGGAGCATAGTTAGCTTTTTGAGCCAGTCTTGAATAGGGGCAGAGTGATTTTGGGGAGCAATCAGGAGGAATTCAGTCTTGAGCGTATTTAGCATCAGGTGATTGTGAGTAAGAAAATGTTAAGTTTTTAAAAGAGCAGAGTTAAGAGTTTTGATATAATCGGGTGAAGAGATTTTCAAGTATAGTTGAGTATCATCGGGGTACATGTGATATTGTATGTTAGAGCAGTTCAGAATTTCAGTCAGGGGTTCCATGAATAAGCTGAAAAGTGTGGGCGAGAGAGTGGATCCTTGTGGCACTCCAATTGATACTGGTGTACTGTTAGACAGGGAAAGGTTGACTTTGATTCTTTGCATTCTAGGAATGAGGCAAACCAAGCTAAAATTGGGCGGGATAACCCCATCTTTTTTCACGGAGATAGATTAACTTGTCATGTTTGACTGTGTTGAATGCCGAGGAGAGGTCAAGAAGTTTTAGTTAGCAGGGTTCGTTCTGGTCAAGCAATCTCAAAGCGTCATCGACAAAATGTGTTAAGGCGGTCTCAGTACTATGACCAGATCTAAAACCCGATTGGAATTGCTCCCGGAGTTGAAACTGTTCTACATGGTTATCGAGTTGTGTGTGAACTCATTTTTCTAGCAGTTTGGTTAAAGTCATGCTATCAAATAAGATTGCATTAGGTTTCCAAGGGATGGGGGTAACTTGACCTATTTTGAGGCAGTCAAGAATCAAGCCCTGCGTGAGTGATCGTAGACCAGATAGGGAGCAAGGAAAATCTAAGTTCTTTGAAGCACTTGGCAGGGAGAGGATCATTGAAATAATTTGAAGGTTTAAGTGAATTTGTCATTTTGAATAGTTTAGTATCATCTGGTAGTGAAAAGGAGTTCCATGACGCACTGAATTTTGGAGTACATTGCATATAGCCAAGGAGAGGGGAGCTTATCATGGGTACCAATGGAGAGCTAGTGGGCTGGGTCTGAAGATGTGTAGTTGTGAAGGTGAGTTGCGGTTCTAGTTCAATTTTTCTTGTCTTTTCTCTAAGGTGTGTAGAGAACTACTCATCGCTAGAGAATGAGTCTTCAAGTGTAGAGTACAGGTTTAGTTAAGTGGTTTGCTTGCTGTCTGACAATTTCAAAGAGCTTTTTCGGTCTGTTTTTAGCATTGTCTAGCTGTGATTTAAAGTGATTGGTTTTGGTACAACGGATGTGTTTGTTGTACGCACTTTTTGTCATCCTCAACTGCGTGAGGTTAGTTGTGGAAGGAGAGTGTCTCCATGATCTCCCTGCCACCCTTAGTTTGCGTCTTTCCTTGTTAAGGGGGCAGTTGAACCTGGGATTGGATTCTTGTTGGGAATCATTTTGAACTGTTTTGGAGCCATTTCGTCAAGAAAATTAATCACGGAGAAGATGTAAAGATCATTGAGGTCATCCAGATTTGACATACTAGGGTGCCGAGGAAGAATGCAATGTAGGCAAGATCCTTAGCATTGATATTCCTCAGATTTCTTGCCCATTGTTTGGCCTTACAAGGTTGTCCCCGTCTGATCATCACCTTTTCCATGATGAGAAAAGAGATAAGGTAGTGAGCTGACTGGTCACAAGGTGATATGTCATCCAGTTGTACAACGTTGTCTTTGGCAATACTACAATCATGGGGGAGTCTTTTTTGTGGGTAGGTCCGTCGCAGGATTGGGTGAAGTTTAGGTCTGAGAGGAAAGCCTTGAAAGAGCACAGTTGGGGATCATTTAGGTCGTTCCAGTGTAAATTGAAATCCCCAAGGAAGCTGTGGTTATGGTGTTGCTCAAAGTTAGAGGAAATGGTCTCCACTAATTGTTCAACAAAAAGCAGTTAGTATGTGTCTCAGGTTAAGAGTAGAGCGAAAGATGCCTGCTATGCCACCCCCAACTTTAACCGGTCCATCCTGTCTGATGATGTCATTAACAGGTGGAACTAATATGTCCAGGATTGGTGAGGAGGAGTCGTTGAGCCAGGTTTCAGTTAGGATCCATAGGTCCAGTTTATGTGTAAGTATGAGGTCAGCAATATCGACAGTATGATTAAGTGCTGACCTGCAGTTCAAAGCATCGATTTTATGTGAGATCTAGTTACTAACGTTTCAAGGTGGAGACAGGTAATAAATTATCTTTGTTCATAGTTCTGAGATTGATGCTGGGTTCTCTAAGCGGATTGGAGGGAATAGTTAGGATCTTGAATAACACATGTGATTAATTATTACGGGAGGAGTTGTAAGATAGTAGAAGGGAGTGAATGTTAGCCTCTGTAAAATGGTCAGTAATCCTATGGGGCCTGGGTAGGTGGTTGGGATGTGCCCGTGATTTCCAGTGTAGGCTCCAGTTTACCATAGGCGAAGAGCTATTTCATGTTTGGTCATTGTGGGATGACAAGATTGGTTGGGTTTAGGGGTGGTATTTAGGCTCCAGAGTTTCTCCAACTTCATAGAGAAGAATATCAGGTTCTGAAGCCCCTCCTTCACTGATTGAAGATCTTATTTTAAATCTACACGCTGATCATCAATGGACGGCGAGTTTAGAGGGAGGGTGGGTGGTCTTGGGGATGACAGTGCATGAGCGTATTTTAGAAGAGAGAGTAAGCAATATTCATTTCTCAGACGTCAGGTGGCAAGTAATAGGCGACGGTAAGTGAGGGGTGGCCAGTAGGCGGTGCATTGGAGGAAGAGAGAGGCAGAGGGGTTGGTTTCTTATGCAAAAGAGCGGAACAAGCCCGAGGGTTGGGGTGTGAGGTGGGTGAGTGAGGGGTCAATTGGGGAGAAGGAAGATGTAGGGGATGCAGCATGGGGATTTAACACAGAGGAGAGGCTACGGTTAGATGAGGTAGATGGTGCAGAACTGTCTAAAGATGATCCCATTGTTGTATATGGATATTGCGAGATCGGCCTTGAAGTCTTGTGAGGGCATTATAGTTATTTGGAAACCATGAGGAGTTTTCCTTAAAGGGTTGGATCAGAGTAAGGAGGTTAGGATTCTTCTCTATTTAGCTCTTCTCTTACTGAACAAGATTAGTTTGTTAACCACCACACCTTTTGAAGTGCAAAAGTATGCAGAGATAATTGTTTCGGGGTGCTGTTTGAGTAAATTATGTTTGAAGTTCTCAGCAGCGTTTTTTGATAGGTTAGGGGGATAAACTATCTCAAATGCATTCTGTCCTACCTGTGACAGCAGGTTACTGTACTGGCAGGTATTATATGGAGCCATGTTGGAGTATGAGGCAGGTGGTGTGAGATGGGTATAGTTGTACCTTTTTTTTTGGGATGAAATTAACAGAGGATTGTTATGGGCAGGTCTAAACAGTTTGTTTCACAAAGAGTTGTAGCTCAATTAATTAGATGCAACTTACATAGGGTCTAGTCATAGATAGTAGGAGTGCTAGCATGGGGCTTCAAGGTAATAAAAATAAAGTAGGGAGGCGTCGGCCTATTGGGAGAAGTTCTATGCTCAAAACAGAAAGAGCGCAAGGGAATGACTTGGTATCACTGACAATCTAGAGGAGATGGACTGTGGAGTTCTATGGAACTTACGGTGCTCTGATTGATCCTGGCTTATGAAAAAGAAATATTGCCCCAGTCCACGGAATAAGTCTTACTTGCAAATTTGTCCATACTAAGAAGAGACCCACTCTATATGCCACTGTACCGCGCTGTGTAACTGCTCAGTACTGACTGTTAACCTTTATGCAAAATATTAGTGAACAGAAAATACCTGTGCCTGACAAACATAATCCAACCAGACCAGCCAGGCCTTATACCGACGAGAATCACCGTTGCCAACAATAGACCCCTGATTCATGTCCTTGGCTAATGCCGATTGGATTTAAAATACTAGTTGCGGCATCTATTGACATGGAGGAAGAGTTTGGCATGTTGATATGGGAATACTTATTCATAGCACTAGATGAACTGGGCTCTGGCACTAGCAAAAGGAAATATACTCCTGTACACAAAGCTTGAGAACTGGTAAAGTAATCTCGAAATTATGATTGATTTACTTCGGCACCAGAAGGAGCTTCTCTCTTTATCCCCCTTATTCACTCTAGCCATGGAGTCGATGGCACCATGTTGGAATTTGAAAATTGAGCCTTGGCACTGTGGTAAGGAAATAGATACAACTACTGTACACGAACAATGAGAACTGGTAGACTAATCCCGAAACCATGGTTGATCTACAGGGTCATCAGGCAGGAATACCCTCTTTACCTCTTTTATTTGCCCTGGCTAAGGAGCTGATGGTCGGTATGTTCCACAGCTACACCAAACAGTGGGGCTTGAATGTAGGAAAATTTGCACACACAATCTCCCTCTTTGATGAAAACCTCCTTTACTAGTTTAATGCTGCTGAGTGGGAGTTGGAGTTAGGGCTAGGCTCAATGCCCTAAAGACTATAAAATCAGCCTGCCATGGTGTGTATGAACCTGCAGAATATTGTCAAAACTAGGTCGGAAAACACTGGCTCCATGTGAATTACAGGATTGAATAAAACATGCTTTTTATTATCCTTAAGCCTTACTGGGTGAAAGTCATATAATAGCCAAGCCCTCTGACATCCCCCCACAAGGAACCTTGGATCAGCATCCATGCAGCTGAGCCTTCATTTCCTCTCCAATAGACAGAAACGTGGCAGGCTTTATCCATCAGTGCAGAGCCCTGTCCTTAGAATGGCCTGGATCAAGAAGAACCAAATGCTCTTCAACCCAGGAAACTCTTCAACCCAGTACTACTCAAAAGATCATTTAACTGATTCATTTTCCTGGGCCAATTATCAATTAGCGCCTTTTATTATCTCTCTCATCTTAGTGCACCTAACTGCCTTTGTTTACCTTATTTCTTGTTTTACGTTCATGCAATTTGCAGCCCACTTTAGCAAGCTATTGGAAGGTGACCAAAAAATACAAAACACCCAATTTAATATGTAAAAAATAAAAGAGTTAAAAAAACACTTCATTATGTAGAAAAAGGGAGATAACATCTTAACTATATTTGACAAATGTAAAGAGAATTGCTTATAGTTTGACTGTAATTCGCTGAGAACGTATTACTTATTATGAGGACTCCCTAAAACATTAAGATGTGTCACTTCTGTTAGCCTTGCATGGATCATACCTTTTTGTTCTGCATGTCGCTTTTAAGGTTGTAGTCAATACGGGATATCACATGGGCATTAAACCCAGCCAATGCGAACACGGTAGGCGTAGCTGAGGATGCACCAAAGGGATCAACATGCCAAGAGAACTGTGGTCTCACTCCAAAAGTCTCGTACAAAAAGCCATGGCCTTCTGCAAAAAGTAAGTTTTGCCAATAAAAGTGGTAAGTTATTGACCTTTATATTTTTCAATTTTCACAAGGTATTTAGGAAATATGCACTCCACAAATAAGCACATTTATCTTAAAAATGATCTGTCTTCAGATGATTCACTCACGGATTTGTTCATTCACAATATATTATTCAAAACTTGAGGGTAGGTTTTGTTTGCCTTTTATATGAATACTGGACTCTCGCTTGTGTGTGAAGAGGATCTCCTGTGATGCCATCTTCAACAGATATGCCTCTGCACAAGGAGGAGAGCCTACAGGTGATTGTACTTGCTAATGATGTTCTCAGAGAAACCGAACATCCAGATGGTTTGGTGGGTAAATCTTCATACTGGGTGTAATTAATAAAAGAACAATCTAAAATAATGCAAGATATTTCAAATCTTCTTCACTGAAATTCCAACAATGGCTGACTAATCACAAAACTGTTGACTCGCTCTTATCAGTCAGTTAAGATAGTCTTCTTATTAAGGAATAAACAAAATTCAGAAAAAACAAAGTAACATTTTCTGAGGTGCATCAGTACAACATATAGATCACTGCTTAGAAAGAAATCTAAGGGGGCAGGCCGATGCCAAGATAGTGACTAAAAACCATTCATTGCAATGCGGTGTCCCTAAGAACCGGGTTATATAGAACAGTAAACAATAACAATGAGTTCTGCTGCACAGGAATTATTTTTTCAACGCTTTATACTCTTTCTTTTAATTTTAACTACTCAATAACAGTCAAAAAACTTTTTTTTCTAGAACATCGATATATGAATAACAATATACAAAGGAATTCTGACCAATGTGTATTGTAATTATTTATTGATATGTTAAATTGGAAAGAAAAAGTATAAACTAAAGACAGTGATTGCAAGCCACACTTATGCACTGTCCGGATCACCACCAGCGCACAGACCCTCAGTACGCTCTTTCAGACATTTAGTATTTATCCCCTTCCTAGGGGAATAGAAATAATTGTGGCTGTGCCGGCCTAGAGCGTCAGTGCTGTGGGAGCTGATTAAGCCTGCTGCCTTGCATGACGCAGTCATGAGCAGATGGGGCTAGACGGGGCCTCCGAGGACCCGCAGCAGTCTTTTGAACTTTACCCCACCCCCAAGTCAGACGTGGGCATCAGCAGAGCTGACTGGTCTGCTCTGTTGGAGCGGGCCGCAATCAGGTGAGTAGCTGTGGATGGGAGCACCGTTTTCTCTGAGAGAGGAGTTAGGCATAAGTTGGGACCAATAATAAATGGGCCTCAATGTGGCAAGGGCTACTAATTTTACTTACCCCAAGACGGACAACAGGGTAGACTTCGGGAGGCGTTCCTGGTCCAGGATCATCATGGAAGACGTGCAGACAAGCGTGAAAGGTGTGATACACCGTTTTACCGTACCTCGAAGTGTGTGGGATCCAGGATTGGGAACTGCACACAGGCAGAGTAGCAAGAAGTTAACTGTATGTGGTGGATAACAGAGGAGCATGAGACCTGCAACATAATGCAATCTTACTACTCAGTAGGGTACTGGCTGTGGGTGGAGGATCTAGTGACATGTACATGTTCCTGCGTAGGGGTTGCATACATTGTAAGACTGTAGAGTACTCTGAGGAAATACATCCAGGGCAAAAATACAAAGTAGAAGATGATGAAACTAAAAAGCGTGAAGGTGCCACTGCCAAAAGGACAACCCACTTGGGGAGGCGAGCACATTGCAACAAGTAGGCTTGACATTTGAGGAGCATTCAGGAAGGTTCAACGAGATAATGCAGGTCTTATTAGATGCAAAAAGCATACTTGAAACAAAAATAAACGCTCTGGCAATAGAAGTGGGCCTCTTGCGAGTGGATCATAGGTAACTTGTTGACCGGGTAGAGAACAACAAATCTGCATTAACCTTTTTGAGATCCACTTTGGAAGAAATGCAAAGGCAGTAGGCACTGTTGAACGATGAGGTGAAGGACTTAAAGACTAGAACAGAGGATGCGGAAGGGTGCTCCTGGAGCAATAATGTTAGAATAAATGAACTGCCGGAATGTGCTGGAGTTATTCTTAGAGGAGAGGAGTGGCTGATGTCAACAGTACTAGCAGGTAAAACCACCAATTTGTTCTCTGTTGAGAAGGCACACAGAGTGCTGGGGCGCCACCTATGCGAGAGTTGGTGAGAACGTTCAACTATAGAGACAGAATCCTTGTTTTGCTAGTAGCAAGAAGGAAGTGCCCATGGACCATCAACAGGAGCTGAATTAATATATTCCTAGATTACTCAAACAGAGTCCAGGATTTAGGGGGCGCCTCTGTGTGAGTCAAGAAACAACTGCATTAAGTGGCCAGTATTTCCCACTGATGTACCCTGTCATGCTCAGGATTATAGCAGATGAAGGGAACACTTCATTAAGAGTGAGGCCTGGCATTGGCTCCAATTGAAAGGCATAGAGGCTCGACCGGACAATCAAGGGCCAAGGGAGGGATGGAGCACATACTGGTCCAAATGACTGCACAACAGGTGATTGAGAAAAAAATCTACTGATGCACAGGCAGCCAAGGAACGTGTCCGAGTACTAACAGATGTGTCGTCTCAAAGCCAATGGGGGAAGGATGCGGAGTTCTCAAAACATGAAACAAAAACTGGCTGTGAAGATACAGATTCTGGGGACTCAGGAATAGATGCACAAGAGGGGCTGGAACTTGTATCTAGATTGTCTGATACCCCAATTTGAAGGGATGACCGCACAAATCAAGTGAACGGTAGCTCTGCATGGTATGTCTGTCTGCTGTGGGCAGGTGGGCATGGGTAAAGAGAATGAACAAAGCTCCAGCAGCAAAGGACAACGGGGAGCCAAATGTGACTATGGATGACATCCCCATTGTTCCAATGGGGATGAATCAGAAGAGGGCTCCTATACTGTGTGTTGTATTGTTTTGGCTAGGTGCCTGTAGGGGAGGTTCGGCCCGGTCACTAGCCGGATGGAGGTAAGAGCGAGTCGCTGGGTAGGTTTTACAGGCTTTATTAGCTCTTCTCTGTTTTAAATGCTCGGGTTTGTGCATGAACTGCGCAACATATACAGGTAGAGACCGGATTTGTCCAGTTATAGAGTCACTGGTTATAATACAAAAAAAGGGAGTAAACAAATAGCCTTAGGGTGATTGGAGAGTCACGTTTCTTAAGGAATGTTCGGAGTAAGTTGTAACAATCGTGGCTCCGGTTCCCTTCTTCCTTCGGGCTTGTTCTAGACCCAGGTTGCTTCGCGTTGGTGAAGACTTGAAAACGGCCTCCAGAGGGGGGGGAGCAGGGAAAAGAAAACACACAAGACAAGCGTCAGGGTCTCTGTGGCAAATATATACAGTAGGGTAGGGGGAAGCGTGCACATCCCACACCGGTCCCGAGCAGTGAGGTGCCTAAGTGAGGGATAAAAAAGTGCTATTGGCGCAGTGAAGAGAACCCAGTCGCCCCCGTCACTCGCCTGTTGCCACGGTCCTCCGTGACCGTGGTTTGGTGAGATCCTGCCTCCTCTAGTTCCCTCAGGGGGCTGGTCTCGCTCGCGTGGTCGGGTGTCTTTTCGGCGTCTTCTTCTCCTTGGAAGCTCGCAGGGGTTGCAACGTCCTCTTCTCCTCAATCGTTCTCCTCCTCGGTGTCCTCATCGGTCCTCTCGCATGAACGGGGTCCGGCTCCTGCTCACACACACCCTTGCCTGCATAGCCGGCCATTTGTATCCATGGGCCGGATGGAGTTGCAACCGGCGTTTCCTGGAAGCCTGCAACGCCAACCTCATTTCCGGTTTGGTCCAGTCCGGCGGCCATCTTGGGTTGGGTCATGGTGACGGATCCCTCCCACTGCCTTTCCCCCGCGAATGGACGGTTGGGCCATTCGGACGAAGTTCAGTCTGTGGTACCTAAGGTAAGTACCAACTCCTTGAGCACAACCTTAAAATGAAAAATTCACTCTTTCAGCCAGAGTTGTATAGAAGCGCTGTCCATGTTTAATTCACATGTACTGAATTACATCGATTGTCCAATCTTATTCAAATGAATTATGTATCCAATCCAATTGTAGCATTTAAACATTTTCACAATTTCCCTCCCGATGCATTTCGGACCTCAGTCCTTCGTCAGGGGAATCCTACAAAGACAATGACATCGTCTAAGAATTGTACCCCGAGGTACATTCAACCAATTTACATAAAAATTATAACAATAAACTAAGGTGCTCAACCCATGATGAAGAGTTGCATAATTATCATTGTGCTGAATCATTCTATTAAAATAATCAACGTGCTTATTTGAATGAAGTCAAAAATTAATAATCATGAAGTTCGTGATAAATCAACCAGTTCCAAAACGCCCAGTGCTCAGTGAACGGTACTAATGTCCAATTGCGTACCATGCAATCGCGTGCTCTGTGCCTGATATATTCATTATAGTGCCCTTAATCGAGAAGTTACAAAGCGCCCAGTGCTCGGTGATCAGTGCTCATGTTCAATTGCGCAGGGATGGGAAATTCCTATAGCCCGACGCCCTGGACATATTGTTTGGGGTCAAGGGCAACAAGTTTTAATCTGTATTTTGTCCTTGGGACAAGTAGGCCCAACCCCCTGCAGCACAAACCCTTTGGCTGCCAGTTTGCAGTAGCCCATTAAGGGCCAGGGAAGGGCACTGCCTGAAGTTAAGTTATTACTTGTGTGCCTATGTTAATGCTGTTCAAACTTGTATTTATGGTTCATTAATTGAAAGCCTTTTCTATTAGGGTGATCGCTCTAAGTAAATGTAAGTTCTGATCGCACAACTGACAGTGGTTACAGTATAAAAATGTGTACTCACGGTTTCAAAGTTTAGCAATATGAGGCTATGCATAATGCTCCCAGAATGCTCTCTGATTAGATGCAAATATTTTCAGAAGCTTGAGAGCAAGATTAATGATTTTGCTTTCAATATAAAATGTTCCTAAAAAAATTAAAGTAGGAAAAAAAAACATTTTGCTAAACTGAAATTTCAGGTACCGTTTCTTTGCAGCATCATTTAGTAAAATGTGTTGCATGCTAGTATTTCGCAAAAATATTCATATTGGAAAATCAGTGTAACCAGTTTCAATAAGATTATGAGAAACAAAAATAAACAAGCATTGGCAAAGCCAGTCAATTTGAAATTAGTGATCAGCTTTTTCGTTTTGCCAATACGTGACTTGTTTTGGCATTGTTTTTGTAAAGCCTACTTGATGTGAGAGCTGCCAGGCCCTCACCATTATAACAAACATTGGTAAAAGCAAAAACAAATTGGTAGAAAAAAAGCACACACTGCCACATTAATTACTGCCACTGAACAAAACTACTTTGTGTGCCAATATGCTCCTTGTGAAAGAGCTTAATGCCGTCACTCACAGTGAAGCCAGCCGATGCAGAGAGAGGGAGAGAGAATTCTAACAAACACAAAAGGTTGCGGTTAACGCCAGACCAAATTAGGGGCCCTATTATTAAAGAAAGTCTCAAAAGTGCACCCTTGGTATATTTCCTTGCATTAAGTGCAGCTGTATGGCTTTCGTGAATTTACAAGAATTTTTAGAAGTAGGGCTAGAAATGTACTCCTGGAAAATATTTGTGAACTGCAGTTTATCATGAGCAAATGTGCATGTGTAGATTTGTTCATGCGAAAACCCAAGTGTTTGCAAGGTCATATTCCCATCAACCACTTTTTTCCCAACTCTGGAAGAAGGTTTACGCCTGTCATTGTCAGGAGTAAATTTCAAACATTTCTCAGTATGGGAAAAGATTAGAGAAGAGTTGTTGGAAACCCTTAAAACATGCAAGTTAGTAGATTTGCACAGACTTAAAGGGCATTCCAACCCTGGAATTATTGCTTACCACTACCTTCAGTCCCAGTATGTAGATTAGCAGAAATGTGGCAACATAAAGGGATTGCGAGTATTCAAAAACTACTGTGGTATGAGCCCTGGCTTAATCAGAGAGGCTATATAAGAGCTCTTATATAATGAGATTGCTGCCATAATTTGTCGCCGAACCACATGGAACCAAAGTAACACGTGGATTTTGTTACAGGACAAGTAGATTTATGAAGCAACTTGCCCCATGGACAAGTAGATATTTTAATAAATTCCACACCCCTGATTGCGTAACGTGCCATCGCGTGCTCTGTGCCTAATATATTCGTTATAGTGCCCTTAATCGAGAATACAAACAAACAGTAAAATACCGATTTACAACTTACAGAAAGAGGTGCAGTGAGAGCCCGCGTCCCACTCGTGTGCTCGCCGGCAACTACAAGCCGAATTCAAACGTGAACGCCGACATAAATAAGGGATAACCCAATGCATGCAAACCCGAGGGTCTGTGGCGGCCATCTTGTAGTGGTGTAAAAAGCTCTCCAAAAGTGTTAAAAAGTCAATTCAGAAACAAATTGTGTGGTACAAGTGAGTTACAAAGTAAACCTCATTACTTAACCAAATAAAATTAATCAAAGCTAAAACGGCAATTTATAATTAAACTGAGATATATCCATAACATCACAGTAACATTGAAAGTAAAGTAAATTGATGCATTAGCATGAACATGAAGGCAAGTATCAGTGTCTATGGTGATGTTCTACAAGTAACATATAAATTCCATCCGATCATTGAGACCGGATGGTTTCATTGATTGAAGAAACTTAATCCAGTGATTCTCACGCTGTAATAGAAAATCATTATTATCTCTGCCATCCCGTTTATTCACCACTTCCACAGCAGCAAATCGCAGTTGACTAATGTTGTGCCGGTTGTCTTTAAAGTGTAAGGCAAGATTAGATTTCAGATTCATTGTCCTTATGTTGCTCTTGTGCTCGTTTATTCTCAGTTTCAATTTTGTCATCAATATTGAAAGCGAATGTATCCGCTTTTAAATCGGTTAGTGCCGCAATGTCATCATATACCATGGAGGCCATAGTTAAGCTGTTTGATTTGGGGTGCAGTGGCCCTGGTCAGGGTCAGAATACGAATGTGGTATGGGTCACGCACTCCTCTTTGTATCAACCTGTTGGGTTGTGGTGTGCTTCGAGGATATCACCCCCTGACAAGAAGGTGTAGTAATCAAGTTCAGTCTGTGGTACCTAAGGTAAGTACCAACTCCTTGAGCACAACCTTAAAATGAAAAATTCACTCTTTCAGCCAGAGTTGTATAGAAGCGCTGTCCATGTTTAAATCACATGTACTGAATTACATCGATTGTCCAATCTTATTCAAATGAATTATGTATCCAATCCAATTGTTGCATTTAAACATTTTCACAATTTCCCTCCCGATGCATTTCGGACCTCAGTCCTTCGTCAGGGGAATCCTACAAAGACAATGACATCGTCTAAGAATTGTACCCCGAGGTACATTCAACCAATTTACATAAAAATTATAACAATAAACTAAGGTGCTCAACCCATGATGAAGAGTTGCATAATTATCATTGTGCTGAATCATTCTATTAAAATAATCAACGTGCTTATTTGAATGAAGTCAAAAATTAATAATCATGAAGTTCGTGATAAATCAACCAGTTCCAAAACGCCCAGTGCTCAGTGAACGGTACTAATGTCCAATTGCGTACCATGCAATCGCGTGCTCTGTGCCTGATATATTAATTATAGCGCCCTTAATCGAGAAGTTACAAAGCGCCCAGTGCTCGGTGATCAGTGCTCATGTTCAATTGCGTAACGTGCCATCGCGTGCTCTGTGCCTAATATATTCGTTTTAGTGCCCTTAATCGAGAATACAAACAAACGGTTTACACTGGTAAAACTTCAAGAAAATTGAAACTGAGAATAAACGAGCACAAGAGCAACATAAGGACAATGAATCTGAAATCTAATCTTGCCTTACACTTTAAAGACAACCGGCACAACATTAGTCAACTGCGATTTGCTGCTGTGGAAGTGGTGAATAAACGGGATGGCAGAGATAATAATGATTTTCTATTACAGCGTGAGAATCACTGGATTAAGTTTCTTCAATCAATGAAACCATCCGGTCTCAATGATCGGATGGAATTTATATGTTACTTGTAGAACATCACCATAGACACTGATACTTGCCTTCATGTTAATGCATCAATTTACTTTACTTTCAATGTTACTGTGATGTTATGGATATATCTCAGTTTAATTATAAATTGCCGTTTTAGCTTTGATTAATTTTATTTGGTTAAGTAATGAGGTTTACTTTGTAACTCACTTGTACCACACAATTTGTTTCTGAATTGACTTTTTAACACTTTTGGAGACCTTTTTACACCACTACAAGATGGCCGCCACAGACCCTCGGGTTTGCATGCATTGGGTTATCCCTTATTTATGTTGGCGTTCACGTTTGAATTCGGCTTGTAGTTGCCGGCGAGCACACGAGTGGGACGCGGGCTCTCACTGCACCTCTTTCTGTAAGTTGTAAATCGGTATTTTACTGTTTGTTTGTATTCTCGATTAAGGGCACTATAACAAATATATTAGGCACAGAGCACGCGATGGCACGTTACGCAATTGAACATGAGCACTGATCACCGAGCACTGGGCGCTTTGTAACTTCTCGATTAAGGGCACTATAATGAATATATCAGGCACAGAGCACGCGATTGCATGGTACGCAATTGGACATTAGTACCGTTCACTGAGCACTGGGCGTTTTGGAACTGGTTGATTTATCACGAACTTCATGATTATTAATTTTTGACTTCATTCAAATAAGCCCGTTGATTATTTTAATAGAATGATTCAGCACAATGATAATTATGCAACTCTTCATCATGGGTTGAGCACCTTAGTTTATTGTTATAATTTTTATGTAAATTGGTTGAATGTACCTCGGGGTACAATTCTTAGACGATGTCATTGTCTTTGTAGGATTCCCCTGACGAAGGACTGAGGTCCGAAATGCATCGGGAGGGAAATTGTGAAAATGTTTAAATGCAACAATTGGATTGGATACATAATTCATTTGAATAAGATTGGACAATCGATGTAATTCAGTACATGTGAATTAAACATGGACAGCGCTTCTATACAACTCTGGCTGAAAGAGTGAATTTTTCATTTTAAGGTTGTGCTCAAGGAGTTGGTACTTACCTTAGGTACCACAGACTGAACTTGATTACTACACCTTCTTGTCAGGGGGTGATATCCTCGAAGCACACCACAACCCAACAGGTTGATACAAAGAGGAGTGCGTGACCCATACCACATTCGTATTCTGACCCTGACCAGGGCCACTGCACCCCAAATCAAACAGCTTAACTATGGCCTCCATGGTATATGATGACATTGCGGCACTAACCGATTTAAAAGCGGATACATTTGCTTTCAATATTGATGACATTGACAAAATCTACGCTTTAATCCCCGAGGTGGCAAGTCCTCAAGGTCCTACAAGGAATAAAGAAAATTGTTTGAAACAACTTTTATATTTCACAAAGAAGGAAATTAGTCAAAGGCTTCACGCCAGTACTTTAATACGTTATCACCGCGCTCAGCGGATACCCAGGGGGCTCCGCATCCCGCTAAAGCCACTCCTGTGCAGGAACAGCTCTAAATTTGTGGAAAGATGGTACGCCATCTTAAATAAATGCTCTTTAGACTTAATTCTGTTAATTGTTGATGAATTATCACGAGCGTTGGAAGAATTGAACAAGGAGATACAACAATGTAAACAGGAACTAAGTGACATGTTATCCGCTGAGGAATGGTCAAAGATATTGGATGACATCACCATTCAAATGGACAAGCATACCCGAGAAATAAACGAGCGAAAGATACGGAAGTATAGAAGAGATACTATTGATTATAAATTAGGGGAGGTGTACTCCTGGGCAGAGGTCTATGCCAGGAGAAGACAAAATAGACCACAAAGAGATCAGACTAACACAACGGAGACTTCATCTTCAGAGGAAGAACCACGGGGAGACCGAAGACGACCGGACATGAACAAACCGACAACCAGCACGGAATCATCTACCCCCTCTGCGGTCCCTTTTTTAGGCGAGGGATCAGAAGAAAGAGACGACCCAGGAGGAGCCAGGCCAAAAGAAAAGGAAAGAGAGACGGGGAGAGACATGAGGAGTTCAACTCTGAACAAGAGAGTGGAGAAAACAAAGAAAACAACCTCGTGATTAACATTTCCTCTTATACGCTATCTGATCATGAAATCAATGTACTACAAAAAGGCACCTCATTTATCCCTACAAGCCACACCAACGAATTAGAATTGGAAATCAGCTTGTTCAAATTTATGCGTAATTTGCGATTGAGACACTTTTTTGAAAATGTGGTGCCACCACCAGATGGTGAACGTACTGACCAACTAAAAGGACTAAGAGCAAGGAGCACCTTCATGGCACCTGTGAGTCATAAGTCCTTTGACACTTTTGAAAAACTGGTTAAAAATGACATCAGCAGCATCACCTTTACTAGGAAGAAGAAACATCTGAACCTAACTAGTAAGGAATACTCAACATTGAACAATTTGGCAAAGAAAAAAGACATTACTTATCAAACCGCGGATAAGGGAGGGGCACTAGTCCTAATGGACACCACGTTTTATAATGAACGAGTTCAAGAGCATCTTTCAGACACCAACACCTATGGTCTCTTGCTGTCTAACCCTACTACCCAGTACAATGAGGTATTAATGAACATACTGTCAATGGCTGAAGAAAATGGAACGATTAATTCCAAAACCAGGAAGTACCTGACCAGCACCAATCCACGTATTCCTAGCATGTATATGCTTCCGAAAGTTCATAAGAGCTTAACATCACCACCATTCAGGCCAATTGTCTCGACTCGTGGGAGTATACATGAGAACACCGGCAAGCTCATTGACCGATATTTACAACCTCTAATACAGCAGTCCTGTACATATGTCAAAGACACTACAGATTTTTTGTTAAAGATCAAGGAGATTACATTTGAGGAAGGTGACAACATCTGGCTCTGCTCGATAGACGTTAAATCCCTCTATACAAGCATTCCCCATGATTTGGGGATGGAAGCGGTGGAAAACATTTTGCTTCACTCAGACTTGGCCAATGATTTTCAAATTTTCATCATGCAGCTGATGCATTTTACTTTATATCAAAGCTACTTTTCTTGGAGTGACCAGCTGTACGCACAGCTGTCCGGGACATCTATGGGCAACTGTGCGGCACCTGTGTACGCTAACGCATTCATGCAATACTTTGAAAATAACCACATCTTGAACCAGACACAGTGGATGGTACATGCCAAAATGTTTCTGAGGTACATAGACGATATTTTCGTCATATGGCATGGAGATCTGGAATCATTATCATCAGCATTAACAAACTTGAACAACATCAACAATCGTATTCAGTTCACGCATGAAGTGAACCAGCTAACTATCACATTCCTGGATGTCAGAGTGATGCGGGTTGGGGACCATCTGGAAACCAATTTGTATAGAAAACAAACGGACAAAAATAACATCTTGCACTACAATTCTTATCACCAGAAACCATTAAAGAATCACCTCCCTTTCTCACAGCTTCTTCGGGTTAAAAGGATTGTATCCAATGAACTTGAATATGAATTGCAAGCACAACAAATGTTGGAACGTTTTGAGCAAAGAGGATACCCTGAGAACATTTTGATTAAAGCTAAAGAACGATGTGACAATCTTACACGTCAAGACACACTAGTGACAAAAGATAAGGGTGACACCAAAAGACCAGTGGTAGTATCCAAATTTTCAGAAGCATCCAAGGCATACAAGGCTTCAATTTTGAAACATTGGCCGATCATATGTGGAGAACAAGACTTTAATGGTATTTTTAATCAACAGCCATTATTTGCCTACAAGAGAGGTAGAAACTTGAAAGAAATTATCAAAAATCCTAGGCAACATGAGCAAACCATTTTCAAAGGAAATCAGCCTTGCTTGAATTGTAAGAACTGCAACAACATGATAAAAGGTCCGATATTAAAACATCCTCTGAAGGGCACGAACATCAGACTCAAATTGAACGCAACATGTGACACTGAGAATGTGATATACATTATCAAATGCCCTTGTGGATTGGTTTACACTGGTAAAACTTCAAGAAAATTGAAACTGAGAATAAACGAGCACAAGAGCAACATAAGGACAATGAATCTGAAATCTAATCTTGCCTTACACTTTAAAGACAACCGGCACAACATTAGTCAACTGCGATTTGCTGCTGTGGAAGTGGTGAATAAACGGGATGGCAGAGATAATAATGATTTTCTATTACAGCGTGAGAATCACTGGATTAAGTTTCTTCAATCAATGAAACCATCCGGTCTCAATGATCGGATGGAATTTATATGTTACTTGTAGAACATCACCATAGACACTGATACTTGCCTTCATGTTCATGCTAATGCATCAATTTACTTTACTTTCAATGTTACTGTGATGTTATGGATATATCTCAGTTTAATTATAAATTGCCGTTTTAGCTTTGATTAATTTTATTTGGTTAAGTAATGAGGTTTACTTTGTAACTCACTTGTACCACACAATTTGTTTCTGAATTGACTTTTTAACACTTTTGGAGACCTTTTTACACCACTACAAGATGGCCGCCACAGACCCTCGGGTTTGCATGCATTGGGTTATCCCTTATTTATGTCGGCGTTCACGTTTGAATTCGGCTTGTAGTTGCCGGCGAGCACACGAGTGGGACGCGGGCTCTCACTGCACCTCTTTCTGTAAGTTGTAAATCGGTATTTTACTGTTTGTTTGTATTCTCGATTAAGGGCACTATAACGAATATATTAGGCACAGAGCACGCGATGGCACGTTACGCAATTGAACATGAGCACTGATCACCGAGCACTGGGCGCTTTGTAACTTCTCGATTAAGGGCACTATAATGAATATATCAGGCACAGAGCACGCGATTGCATGGTACGCAATTGGACATTAGTACCGTTCACTGAGCACTGGGCGTTTTGGAACTGGTTGATTTATCACGAACTTCATGATTATTAATTTTTGACTTCATTCAAATAAGCACGTTGATTATTTTAATAGAATGATTCAGCACAATGATAATTATGCAACTCTTCATCATGGGTTGAGCACCTTAGTTTATTGTTATAATTTTTATGTAAATTGGTTGAATGTACCTCGGGGTACAATTCTTAGACGATGTCATTGTCTTTGTAGGATTCCCCTGACGAAGGACTGAGGTCCGAAATGCATCGGGAGGGAAATTGTGAAAATGTTTAAATGCAACAATTGGATTGGATACATAATTCATTTGAATAAGATTGGACAATCGATGTAATTCAGTACATGTGAATTAAACATGGACAGCGCTTCTATACAACTCTGGCTGAAAGAGTGAATTTTTCATTTTAAGGTTGTGCTCAAGGAGTTGGTACTTACCTTAGGTACCACAGACTGAACTTGATTACTACACCTTCTTATCAGGGGGTGATATCCTCGAAGCACACCACAACCCAACAGGTTGATACAAAGAGGAGTGCGTGACCCATACCACATTCCCATTCGGACGAAGGACATCTTGACAGGAAATCCACATTGTTCTGTAAGCTCCCTGGCAAGTGGAACGTGCTGGAGGAAAAGGGTTGTAGAGCAAGAAACCACCGTAGAACTTTGGGGTTAGTATCTTTATGCAGGGCCAACCAGGCCAATGGTGCATGATCAGTTAATAGTATGAAATGACAGTCCAAAAGGTAATATTGCAGTGCTTCTACTACCCACTTAATTGCCAAGCATTCTTTTTCTATTGTCGCATAGGCTGCCTCTCTAGGGAAGAGTTTACGACTTATGTACAAGACCGGGTGGAGCATCCCTTTCCTATCGGGCTGTGACAGTATGGCTCCTAAACCCCTGTCTGATGCGTCGGTCTGCAGTACAAAGGTTTTGTGGAAATCGGGGCAGGTCAGGACGGGGTCTGTACAAAGGGCTGTTTTCAGGGCAGTAAAACTTCGTTCCTGGGAGGAGGTCCAGGGCATTTTGTCTCGTGCAAGCGGCTTGGTGAGTAGTTCCATTAAAGGACTGGCCAAAGAAGAAAAATGGGGAACAAACCGCCGATAATAGCCCACTTAGCCTAAAAAGGACCGAACCTCCTTTCGGGTTGTGGGGCGCGGAATGTGGGAGATGGCCGCTACCTTGTTCACCAGGGGACGGATTTGTCCATCCCGGATATCATAGCCCAAGTATTCTATGTGGTCAGCCCCTAAGGTGGTTTTCCGGGGATTGATGGTTAATCCTGCTTCCTGAAGGGCTCTAAAGACCTGACGTAGATGTAGCATGTGAGTTCCCCAATCTGCGCCATACACCACTATGTCGTCCAGATATGCCCTTGCATACTCTCTACGGGGCCCCAGGACTATATCCATGAGACGCTGAAACGTCGCTGGGGCTCCATGGAGACCGAAGGGTATCACTTTGAACTGGAAGAGACATAAGGGCGTCGTGAAGGCAGTCTTGTCTCTACTCCCGGGGTGTAACGGGATCTGCCAATATCCTTTAGTTAAATGTATACAGGACATGACTTTTGCTTGACCTAGTGTTTCGACCAGTTCATCTACCCTAGACATAGGGTAGGCGTCAAAGTGGGACACTGCGTTCAGTTTACGGAAGTCGATGCAGAAGCGGATGCTTCCATCCGGCTTCGGCACCAACACTATGGGAGAAGACCACGGGCTTTTTGAGGGTTCAATAATCCCTGCCTCCAACATCGTTTTGGCTTCCTCTTCCATTGCTGTTCGCCTGGCTGCTGGGATGCGGTAGGGTGCTTGTTTAATGGGTTGGGAATGGTTTGTGACGATAGAGTGTTCTACTAGCGTCGTTTTTCCAGGTTTTACTGATACAACCGTGGGGAATGAAGCACAGAGGGCTTCTAACTGGCTCTTTTGTTCCTCAGTGGTTTGGGAGCCCCAGGAGGGGTTTTCTGTGTCCTCTTGGGTGTAATGGGATACCTCTAGGGGTTTGGTTGTAACAACCAACATTGTGTTTTATCTGGAACACGAAGGGACTGGTATAGGTTCTTCCCAGGCTTTTAGGAGATTTATATGGTATATCTGGGACGCCTTATTGTTGTGGGGTACTGCCACCCGATAAGTGACGGGTGTAACTTTGGCCAATACAGGAAAAGGTTCTTGCCAAGTAGCCAGTAGTTTTTTTTCAGAGGAAGGCAAAAGGATTAGGACCTTGTCCCCTAAAGCCAACTCTCTTAGCCGGGTTTGTCGATCATATAAACGTTTTTGCTGTGTTTGGGTGTGCTCTAAATGTGTGTGTGCTTCTTCCCAAACAGATGCTAGGGTGTCTCTGAGGTTTTCACTGTACTGGAGTAGGGGTTTTCCTTCCTCTTCGGCTTCCACCCACTGTTCTGCCGCCATGTCCAGAAGAGTACGGGGTCTCCGCCCAAACACAAGTTCGAAGGGAGAGAACCCCGTGGACCTCTGTTCATGGGTGCGAATTGCGTAAAGGACCAGGGGCAGTTGGCGGTCCCAATCCCTTCCGGTGATATCTATGTGTTTCCTCAACAGGGTTTTTATGGTCTTATTGTATCGTTCCTCCAGACCATCGGTCTGGGGATGATATACGGACGTCCTTATCTGTTTGATCTGGAGGATGTCGCAGACTTGCTTCATGGGGCGTGACATGAAGGGAGTCCCCTGGTCGTTTAGGATTTCCTTGGGGAAGCCCACCCTCGAAAACAGGGTCACCGTGGCCTGAGCTACTGCTTTAGAGTTTGCGGTGGCTAGGGGAAAGGCTTCGGGATAGCGAGTGGCATAATCAACGATAACCAAGATAAAGCGGTGTCCACGGGCAGAGGGGATTAGGGGTCCCACCAGGTCCATACCCACCCGACTAAAGGGGACATCTATAATGGGCAAGGGCTGAAGGGGGGCCCTAGGTAGGGTGGGGTTGTTGATGAGCTGACAACGTACACAAGCAGCACAAAACCTGGCAACCTCGTGATAAACCCCCGGCCAATAGAACCATTCCAACAAATAATCAAGGGTTTTTTCTTTTCCTCAATGACCACCGCCAGCTTGACTATGGGCCAACAGCAAGACCTGGGGGCGGAACGGGCCGGGCACTAGGAGTTGTTCCCTTTTCCCTCTCCCCGTGTGAGTAAGGCGATATAACAAACCCCTTTTTATCACAAAATAGGGACCTACCTCCCCCTCTTGTTCTTCCTCGGCCTGTGTCCATGCGTTCTGTAGGGAGCTATCTTCCCATTCGTCTGCCCTGGAGCTGCGACTGGTACTTGGAGTCTGCTCTGGGGAGGAAAGAACAGTCACTGCAGGGGAATACCTCTGTTGGGAAAAGCGAACCCATTCCTCTCTTTTTTTCCTTCTGATTTTTATCTTTCGCTCTGGTGGTTGATATATGGAGGTTTTTGCAATGGGGGCGTCAGTCAACCACTCGGTTGATGAGGCGGACCCTGTCAAAGACTTTAAGTAATCGTGGAAACGTGGCAGGTCTGTCCCTAGGAGGACCCGCTCGGGCAGTCCTGGAATTACCCCTACTTTCCGTAGCTGGACTTCTTTTAGGATTTCTAGTGCTACTTCAGCAAGAGGGTAGAGTTTTTGTTCCCCATGTACACAGGTAACTTGTACCTGGGTGTCTGGAATCATAAGGGACTTGGGCACTAAGTCAGCAGCCACCACGGTTTGTTGGCAGCCTGTGTCGAGTACTGCTACTATAGATTTCCCATTCACATGTATTTTCAGGTTATATGGATTAGTGGCGTTTCCTGTACTATAGATCTTCCCCCTGGTATACCCCACATCCATAGGTTCAGGGCAGGGGATCTAGCTGGGCAATTACGTGCAATGTGGCCCCACTCTGCGCAGTGAAAGCACTGGGGATCCTGATTTGGTGATATGGTAGGCTGAAACCTTTGGGGTGGTTTAACCGAGGAAGGGGCGCTTCTGGGATCTAGTGGAAGGGGTGCTGGTCGTAAAGGAGGACGGATCGGGGTGGAGTTGGTGCGGAGTGCCAAGGGACGGAAATCTGGGGAACGATGGAAGGCACAGGCTAGATCAACCGCTAAAGTCGCTGACACATTAGGATGTTGTTGTTTCCAGGCCCGGGTGTTGCCTGGCAGAGCCTCAAGATATTGTTCCAGGACTATTTTCTCTGTCATGTCCTCTACTGATGTGGTGGTGGGCTGAAGCCAACGACACCCAAGATCACGAACGCGATAGTACAGAGTTCTAGGGTTGTCGCCCGCCGACCACCTTTCTTTCCGGAAGCGTGTTCAGTAGTATTCGGTGTCGTATCCTAGTCTTTCTAGGATGGTTCTTTTTATGTCCGAATAGGGTGTGTTTCCATCTGGATTAGCGGCCTGGTAGGCCGCCTGCAGTTCCCCCGACAATAAGGGAGCGACATACTGACCCCAGCGCTCGGGAGGCCATGAGGCAGTGGTGGCCACCCTTTCAAATTTTACAAAGAAAAAATCCGGGTCATAGCCTGCTTGATATTTTTGTAATACTGCACTGGGTACGTTGGGATGAACCCTAGTATTGGCTACGACATCAGATAATCGTAATATGGCCATATCTTGCACTTGTTGGTTGTTGACCAGAAGAGCAGCCTGATCCCTGAGAGCCGTGTGTACCTCCTCTCGGTCCTTTTGGGCTTGTTTTCCTTGTTCCTCTACCATCAACTGTAGGTGGTGTTGTCCCTCCGCCAATTGGGTAACAATATTTTCCGTGTTGGTGGGGTCCGACTGCAGGATCGCGGTCGAAATTCCTCTTCTGACACCACTGTAGGAGAGGTTCGTCCCGGTCACTAGCCGGATGGAGGTAAGAGCGAGTCGCTGGGTAGGGTTTACAGGCTTTATTAGCTCTTCTCGGTTTTAAATGCTCGGGTTTGTGCATGAACTGCGCAGCATGTCCAGGTAGAGACCGGATTTGTCCAGTTATAGAGTCACTGGTTATAATACAAAAAAAAGTGAGTAAACAAATAGTCTTAGGGTGATTGGAGAGTCACGTTTCTTAAGGAATGTTCAGTGTAAGTTGTAACAATCGTGGCTCCAGTTCCCTTCTTCCTTCGGGCTTGTACTAGACCCAGGTTGCTTCGCGTTGGTGAAGACTTGAAAGTGGCCTCCAGAGGGGGGGAGAAGGGAAAAGAAAACACACAAGACAAGCGTCAGGGTCTCTGTGGCAAATATATACAGTAGGGTAGGGGAAGCGTGCACATCCCACACCGGTCCCTAGCAGTGAGGTGCTTACGTAAGGGATAAAAAAGTGCTATTGGCGCAGTGAAGTGCTCAGGTGGCCCGCCCACCACCTCTTAAAAGAGAACCCAGTTGCCCCCGTCACTCGCCTGTTGCCACGGTCCTCCGTGACCGTGGTTTGGTGAGATCCTGCCTCCTCTGGTTCCCTCAGGGGGCCGGTCTCGCTCGCGTTGTCGGGTGTCTTTTCAGCGTCTTCTTCTCCTTGGAAGCTCGCAGGGGCTGCAACGTCCTCTTCTCCTCGATCGTTCTCCTCCTCGGTGTCCTCGTCGTTCCTCTCGCATGAACGGGGGTCCGGCTCCTGCTCACACACACCCTTCCCTGCATAGCCGGCCATTTGTATCCGTGTGCCGGATGGAGTTTGCGACCGGCGTTTCCTGGAAGCCTGCAACGCCAACCTCATTTCCGGTTTGGTCCAGTCCGGCGGCCATCTTGGGTTAGGTCACGGTGACGGATCCCTCACAGTGCCTTACTTCCTTGGCTGGGATGTAGTTGTGGGGGGTGCAGAATTTCAAGGAATAAGTTCATATGGTGCTGCTTTGCTGACTAAGTTACTGAAGTGGTGGGTAAGAAACGGTCTGCATAGAACTAACACAGCAAACCATGCAAGCACAATAATTTAAACATATATATGGGTGATGCAAAATCAAAAAATATAACATTCTGACATTGAATGTTAGGGGCATGGACACGTTGATAAAGAGACACAAGGTGCATGCTTACTACCGGCATTGACAAACGCACATCACATATCCAGGAAGCAAGCACACATGAATGCTGAAGAGCTCTGCAAATTAGCTAAGGCGTGAGACAAAATACACTGCAGGTGCCATAGGGATGGTGGAATGGATTTCTCCCTGGACCACATCTGTGATACTAGGCAAATGTCAAATGTTCTTATATAGAGCGCAACTCACCATGAGGTCTCATGGCGCTAGCAGCAAAAGGGCGATAGAACAGTCAACAATCCGAGGCTAGTCAGCGATTGGAGGGAAGAGCCAGGTTTTACGTTTTTTACGGAAACGTTTGTGATCGGTTGTAGATGAGTTATGTATAGGCAATTCATTCCATAACATGGGGGCAAGGTATGAAAAGGAACGGCCTCCATTGCGCAAAGTTTGAATATGAGGCTGAGCAAGGTATAATTTTAAGCTTGACCTTAATGATCTTCCTGGTACATACCATTTAGTTTGTTTTTTAAATAGTAAGGGCTGGCATCATACATTGTCTTATGGGCTAGACTTAAGATCTTAAAGTGGCATCTCTGTCGGAACAAGAGCCAGTGAAGGGTTCGTAAATTGGAAGTGGATGGAGATCTGCGGGGAAGATTGAGGACAAGCCTAGCTGCTGTATTCTGCAAAATCTGGAGCTTGGAGAGCAGATCTTCATTCAAGGCGGTAAACAGGGCGTTTCCATAGTCCAAGCGACTGATAATAATAAGGCCCTGCACCAACGGTTCCCTTGCCTCGATGGGTAAGGTGGATGGATTTAGAGGGCTGATACACAATCTTAGAGAGATTGCTAGATCAGGACACTGTGGTTCTTCTGGCATTGTTGGCCCCACAATAAAACAATAATCACCTTGCCTTCTTAGATGAGCTTCCACAATCATTTCGAAATTGCAAGCACGTGGAGTATGGGGAGGTAACTTTACTTGTGTGCATGACATTGACCTGGACAGATTGACACCAACATTGAGTGGGACTCAGAGTGCTGGAGTGACCCTCTACTTTCAGAAGTGGATGAATTGTAGGGAATTTAGAGATGTTTGGTGACAAACGCATACAATTATTAGGAAGTATTCTGTTTGCTCAGCGGTCTATCGGTTGCATACCAGAATGGACAAGAGGAGCTGCATTTGTGTGATAAACAGGTAAGTGCCAAGATGCACTTCATGAAGTTTTTGCAACGCACATTAACTTACCACAACCCCCTAGGAATGGTAATATACTGGGGAAGAGTGAGGGTCCAAATACCTACAAGGGGACTATGCACTTAAGCACTCCAAAATGCAACATACAAGGAGACAACAGGGAAAGTCCTTTTCTCTGAAAATGAGGGGACGCCCAGTGATGCGATGGCAGTGTCTGGCTTATTTAAAGTTGTGATAGGGGGGATTTGTAAAAAACCCATGTATGGAGTCAGGGCAGTGCTAAATTGTGACTTGATGGAGACATAGGAGAAATTATGTCATGCTGAGAACAGAGCTCAATCAGGACTGGAAGACATACATTGTCTCAGGGAGTTAGGAAAGAAACAATGATTTAATGGGAAGATTAGGTAGGGTAGTTTATAAAGACTATGTGGCACGTCAATATGTGGAGGGGGATGGATTAGGTCAACTCCTTCCCTGGCTACTAAAGCTGGGTGCCACTGGAGCTCTGACTGATGCAATCAAGCAATCATGGGATGCAATACTTCTCACCCAAGCACTTTCACAGATTATTATGACTACTGCCTACTCTAAAAAAAATGATACTCACAAGTTTCCTTTTTTAAATGCATTCCGTTTTTTCAATAAATAAACCAGTTTTTTTATTTCTGTATTTAAAAGCAATTACAGATATGGTGGCCTGCTGACCTCAGCAGGCCACCATCCCTGTGATGGCTGTGATTACTAGTGGATCACAATTTGCAACATACCTCATTAATATCTATGAGGTAGATCGAATTGCAACCCAGCAGAAATCGGTTAATTGCAAACCAACCTATTAGTTCCTAGGTCAGTTTGCAAATTACCACACTAGTAGCAAAAATACTGACTACATAACAAGACCGAAGCGGCCGTGATGGTGGGAAGCGGGATGTTTTTTTTAGTCTAAGGGGGGGCGCTAGAGGGCGCACTGCGGGATGGCTGGCTGAACTGTCGGCTCCGCCGGATGGACGCCACCATACTGACCATTTCGCCCTTCTAAACCACCGACCCAGCTGAACTGCGACCAGCTCCGCGTGTCGGAAACTAAAGCCGTCAAGATGATCTGATTCTGACGGAGTTTGGTGAGCTGCACGGCGAGAAAACAGCGGAAACCCAAGACGCCGCCGGGGCACTGACAAGATGGCCGCGCCTGACGGCTGCTGCTTTGAAGCGACCAACTGACCAGTGGAGCGCTGAGGGTTGCGGCGGCGTGATCTCAGGCCGAGCCGCAGCGGCTGTGGGAGCAGCAAGGCGACAAGACAGCGGAGGCCGGTAGATGCGAAAAAAAACGGAGAAGTCCGGTGTGCGTTCCACTGCGCCTAAGATGGCGGCGGCGCTGGAACGCACGAGACCGGCGGTATCGGCGGCCCCTGGGACAGGCGGCATGGAGCCCCATCGGGAGCGGGAATAGCGACTGACGAGGTGAGCCAACCCAGCGCTAAGCGCCGCCTGACCAGACCAGCTGACCCCACAGACCGGCGAGCTCCCTGCACAGTGCGCTCAACGGAGGTGCGTGGAGCTTCCCTTGAAGAAGTAGACGCCACCTCCCACACCCACAGCGAGAGAGTTCTGGGCCGGAGTGCGCCATTGGGTACTCACCACGTCTAAACTCTGACACCGGACCGGTATCGAGCAGCAAACCAATCAACGTCCCCTTACTGCCACACCCGGGGGTAAATGAGCAGACGCACCCAGAGGGGGGGGGCCCAGGCACCAGCGGGAAAGAGCACGCTAACGGCCGGCAGCCCAAACGCGGCCGCACAAACCTCGCCACTACCACTGCGGACTATGGGGAAGCCGGACAAACAACAGTCCAAGCTCCCCTTTGAAACAAGGAAGCAGCCCAAAACAATGTCGGCCACCCTTGAAACCGAAGGTGACGTTGAAATGGCGGAAGGGTCTGCCATGGAAGCGGTGCTTCGTGCAATCCAGCAGAGTCTGCAGGAGATGAATGGGAAATTGGACAGCGTGGTGCAGCGAGTGGACAGTATGGCGGCTAAAATAGAGAAGCACGACGAGCGCCTGGAGGAAGCAGAACAACGGATATCCAGGGTGGAAGACGACCATGCAACCACGTCGAAGGTATGCGGAGGACTGGAGAAAACGGTGGAGATCCTTCGAGCGAAGGTGGAGGACCAAGAAGCGAGGTCCAGGAGGAACAACATCCGAATTTCCGGCCTGCCGGAATCCACCAACACAGGGAGGATGGAAACGTACATAGAGTCCCTCCTAACAGAAATCTTTGGCGCCGACAAACTGTCCTCAGTGTTCCTGATCGAGAGAGCGCACCGCTCCCTGGCGCCAGTCCCGAAACCGGGGGCCGCTCCACGAATGATCATAGCGCGTACGCTCAACTATAGGGACAGAGACACAGTCCTCCGACTCGCCAGAGAAATGGGAAAAATCACACACCAGGGTAACACGCTGGAATTCTACCCTGATCACACCATGGCGGTACAGCAAGCACGAAAGGAATTTGCGCCGGTGAAGAAGAAACTGCGTGACCTTGGTCTGGATTATGCCATGCTGTACCCGGCCAAACTTAAAATCACGAACCTGAGTAAACCGGTCATCTTGCAAACAGTACAGGCGGCGCACGAATTCATCAAACAGCAGGGGAAGCGAAGGAAGGAGCAGAACAGAGCGGAACCGACCAGCGATGTGGAATGAACGATAGGGTGGCATGGAAACCTTGATGAACACGGAAGCGGCCCAGGGACCAAGCAGAGGCGTATAGGTGGCGCACACTGACTCACCCCGGAACACTTGGCCTGGAGGTGTACTGCCACAGACCTTTCTTTTTGAACACTGAAGCAGCGGACCTGAGATGTCTGTCCTCGCAGTGAGTAATGGGGGACCATGGGACCACAGATGGCTGCACGACAAGGCATCATAAACAGGGGGACAAGTGGCTCCAATGGTAGTAGCGTGTAGTAAGGGGGGTGCAGACGCTAGCCCTAGGACCAACCCTCGTTGCTAGCACTGGAACGGACCGCAGCTACCGAATGTCCCTGAGGTATGTCGAATCTTGATGGGGGGAATTGTTCGATGGCGCCCGCCTACTTTTTGTTGGAATTTGATGGGTGGAGGGTGAAAAAACTACACACACGACATAAAAAAAGTCGACATGGGCGTCCGTCCACGTCCACTACGTGGATGGAGATGTGTGAACCTGGCGATACCCCCGAGCGGGGGCGCCCCAAAATGTATTTTCAAGTTCAGATTAAGTTAGTTAAGGGATGGCTTTGGCACAGTTCGGGCGCTAAAGTGGGTGGGGGGGAAAAGGGGGAACTGGGTATGTTTGAATCGTCGACTCTGTGTCTGAGAAGCATGGCAAACTCCAAGACCATACATGAGCGCACACTATGTAGTAGCGGCCTCACCGACCTGGCGGGGATCACGCATCGAACACTTCACTGTTTACTGCCTGTTTGGAGCCGTACACGGCTGCCACACTTTGAAATAGAAGCCAAGATGAACACAAATGACTATGGCGAGAGTTAACACATTAACCCTGATCACGTGGAATGTGAGGGGACTGGGGAACCCGAGAAAGACAAGGCAGATGTTTGCTTATTTTGACAGATTACATGCGGATATAGTGTATCTACAGGAGACACACCAAGATGCTGCACACACATCTACACTAGGGACACGGTGGGCTGAATCAGTCACAAGCTCTAACTACTCAACGTACTCCAGAGGGGTTAGCATCCTCATACGTAAGGGAACACACTTTGACATTACGAATGTGACCAGGGACTCAGAGGGCAGGAGTGTGATGGTGGAGGGGAAGGTCAGGGGACAGAGACTCCTGTTACTAAACACGTATGGCCCTAATGTGGATGACCCGGGGTTTTACAGGAAAATCTGGCAGACACTCGCAGATACACATATAGACCACATACTATGGGGAGGTGATTTCAATGTCGCGCTACAGGATCAATTAGACCGGGCTGCACACACCACGGAACACCACAAAAATGCCAGACATATGCTGCGGGACGCAATAGAGGACCTCCAGCTGACAGACATTTGGAGGAAGAGTAACGCAGGGATCACCGCTGCTACACACGTTAATGCTGCAAACAACAGCTGGGCGCGACTAGATTATTGGCTTGGTACCAGAGAGATACTAACATGGGTTCGACACATCTCACATCCGCCCAGGACACTGTCAGATCACAATCCAGTTTTGCTAAAGATAGAGGTCCCTCATTATGAACCGCCGCCCTTCACTTGGCGTTTCAACGCGACAGCTCTGAAAGACCCACTGTATGCCACCACAATACATGAGGCAATAATAGATTACTTCGCTATAAACGGCCCGTCCACGGATGACCCCTGCCTCCTGTGGGAAGCGTTTAAGGCCACAATCAGGGGGGCATGCATTAGCACGTCATCAGGCATACTGAAGGACATCAGGCGGCAGCTGCGCATGCGCGAAACAGCGATACAGGAGCTGGAAGACAAATACACGCACACTGGAGACACTAAGGTGCTAGGAGACATACACACCCTTCTGACAGAACACAAACAGTTTGCATCGGATGAACTCAAATACGTCACTAAACGGGCGACGGCCAGACGCTACGGGGAAGGAGGTAGACCGGGTAGGGCACTGGCAGACAAGATATGCTCAGGGAGGGCCCCACAGAATATAACAGCCATCTGTAAGGACACGGGGGAAACGGTGAGCGACATCAAGGGGATTATAACAGAATTTATGACACATTATGGTACACTTTACCAAGCGCGCCCTACGCCCACGCAGGGAGAATTGCTAGCATACATGGAGGATGTGGAGTTAGCCTGGCTGTCAGACGGGCACAGAGAGTACCTAGCACGTCCTGTCACGATCGAGGAGGTTACGGACACAATCAAGCGGCTGCCGAACAACAAAGCACCGGGGCCGGACGGGTACGTGGCAGAATTTTACAAAGAATATGTGGATCTGCTTGCACCACACTTGGTGAAGCTATACGGGGCGTCACACGCAGCCCAGACCCTACCGGGCTCCATGAGGGAAGCCTTACTCATTGCGCTCCTAAAGCCGGGTAAGGCGGAGGACAAATGTGACTCATACCGCCCATTGTCCCTTTTGAACGTGGACACAAAAATAATAGCCAGTCTACTGGCGGACAGACTGAAACCGCTCATGCCACTACTAATCAGGCCAGACCAATCTGGGTTCATACCTGACAGGGCCACCACACACAACACCCGCACACTCTTTGCGTTGGCCCATTACCTATCCCCAGACACGAAAGCAGTGGCAGTGCTACTTGATGCTGCCAAGGCATTTGACACAATAGGATGGGCCTTCATACAGGCGGTCCTGGTGCGCATGGGTTTCCCCCCGTTGTTCCTGGGCTGGATTTCAATGCTGTATAACAATCTGTCGGCACGCATACGAATAAACAAACATGTCTCAGCACCCATCCCGATATGCAGAGGGACGAGGCAGGGCTGCCCGCTCTCGCCGATGCTCTTTGCATTGATCCTGGAGCCATTGGCATGTAAAATACGACAGCACCATCACTACTCAGCCATACAGATGCCGTCACGCCCCATCCACATATCGTTATACGCAGATGACATGGTGCTTTATGTCAAAAACCCGGCACAAAACCTGAATCCACTAATGAGGGAGTACATTAAGTTTGGGAGCCACTCCGGTTTACAAATTAATTGGGATAAATCGCTCATTCTAGCCCTGACGGATAGCACACACCCTATACCCCTGGACTACCCACTTGAATGGCAGGAGGAACCCACGAAATACTTAGGTGTGTGGTTCCACAGGGACCCAGAACTTGTTATACGCACCAATTATGGGCGGGCGATAGAGGACCTAGGGGAAAAAATAAAAAGGTGGAATAAACTCCCGTTATCCCTGGCGGACAGGACTGCAATCGTGAAGATGGTGATACTGCCCAAATTTTTATATTTATTTAATAATATCCCAATAAAGCCGCCGGCGGTAGTGTTTCGCAATATCAACTCCTTAGTTCTTAATCTGCTGTGGGCCGGAAAACAAGCGCGACTGGAACTACGCACCATGACACTTCCGTATGCCCAGGGAGGTTTCAAGGTACCGGACCTCTATCTCTATTATCTGTGCGCCCAAGCGCAGTTCGCACATTATTGGCATCACGAGGTACCCTTCCTGACGCATGTGGCGGTAGAGGCGGGAGATGCAGACCCGATACCACTGGTGAACATACTGTTACATAAACGCCCCAAGCTACATGACAGAGACATAAACACGGTGGATACCACCACGGAAGCATGGCGATTGATGGGCAAGGCAGCTAAGGCACTGCCACTGTATGCCCCTGCTCTGCCTTTGGCACACAACCCACATATCTCAGTGACACAGGAACAGGTGGGCATGGATTTGCTGCGGAGGGCGGGCATAGATACAATGGGTGATTTGTATCCCAATGGGGTCTTCCAAACGATAAATGAAATGCAATACATCAGCAACCCGTCCCTACTATTCACCTTTAACTATTATAGGCTCCAAAGAGCACTTAGGGAACACTATCCGACGCATCCGGAGGAGCCGACCCCGCTAGCACCCCTACAACTCCTTCTCACGACGCCTGCGGCATCGCACCTGGTATCTAAATTATACACTAGCTTACAGGGAGCGATAGGGGGCAACACAGACAAAGCTAGAGTTAGGTGGAGCGAGGGACTGGTGACGCCCATCGAGGAGGAGGAATGGGCAGCAGCATGCAAGTTAACAGACGTGCTGACACCAAACGGTAACCTGAGAATCATACACTACAAATACCTCCACCAAGTGTATTATACACCGCAGAGACTGCAGAGATATGGGTTACAAGAGGATTCGAAGTGTAAAAGGTGTAAGCAGGAGGGGGCGGATTTCATGCACCTGGCATGGCATTGTAGCAAGGTGGCGGGATACTGGGTACGAGTGGTGCAAATGCTGAATGCCATGTTAGAATCTGCTTTACTATGTGATGCCAAGATGTGTCTATTGGGTATTGAACCAACATTGAGAGCGACGAGGCGAAAGTTTTGTGCGGTAGCGTTGTTGCTGGCGAAAAGAAGGGTTTCAATGCACTGGAACAGTACAAAAGGGCCAGAGGTTAAGAATTGGTTAGAAGATATGGTGTATTGTCGCGACACTCTGAACACCTATGAGGAGGAACTGCCAGCCAGATCGAGACCCAAAGACTATTGGGAATACCTCAGAACCTACTTGCTGGAACGGGGCAGTGTAGAGGGAATGAATGCGAATGATTAGAAATACTACATGAAGTGTGATTAACGGGTGTACGAGAATACTGAGGTATGGGAAGGGAGGGAGGATGCTGTGACACAGAGTATACGTTTTGTTTGATGGACACTCCGGGTTAATTTAGGGGTGACACCATCCAGTTTACAGTTGGGAGAATAAGTAACCAAAAAATGTGTGAACACTGGCAAGAATATACATAGCTGGAGCACTGAATTGGATAGTGAATATGAAGTCGATGTTAAACGCCGCCGGTCCTATGGATGTCGGCTGATGGGCTGTGTACATAACAGAGAGAGCCCGACTGGGCAAGAACAACTGTAGCCGGCCACCATTGGTTGTAGGCGACTCACTTGTAATGTATTTTCATATATGCTAAGTGCGAATAAACTTCTTACACCAAAAAAAAAAAAAAAAAAAAAAAAAAAAAATACTGACTACAAATTGCAACCAGTATTTTGCAACCAGTTCTTAGTACATCTGGCTCTAGATGTTTTGGCCCCATAGCCTAGAGGCACCATACTTTTGCTGAGAATAAACAGGTACGTTACTAAACATCCGCCTGTAGTAGATTCACCCCCACTTCCCCATTTATTTTTATTTATTTATTTATTTTAATTTCTTATATAGCGCAGGAATAGACTCCATACGGAGTATCTCCGCGCTATGCTCGTAGAATGTATATAGAGAGGAGGTGTAATAGCTGAGCTGTAGTCTGGTAAGCAGAAACGATCCAATTATTCCTCTTGGAATAGTAAGGTTTTTAATTTTTTCCTGAAGGGAATAGTCCCATTCCACGGTGCAAAACTGTTCCATAATCGATGCCTAGCTTGAGTAATCCAAAAGTTCCCAACTAGATGGGGATAAAATCACAACAAAGCGCTGAGAACATTGAGGCAGCATCCAAGCAATCTTGCATACCAAGTCAACTTGAGAAGCACCAGAAAGGTGTACAGGCGGTTTTTATGTGAGGAAAGACGGTTGCCGGAACATGCTTTTTGGGCGAAGTCTTTGTATCTTAGCAGGAAGACAGACTAAAGAGATTTCTCGAAACTCGTGAATGGTCTAAATAGAGCCCCAAACGTAAAACAACTGAAACATCTACGAATCCAGATGAGCCCACTATCGGAGCTGTGCATTTCAGCTTAACAATAGCAGGCCATTAACAGATCTATAACCCTGGGGCAGGAATAGTCCCGAGGCAGTTCCCCAACACAATCAGTCCCTTACAAAATAGCAATAGGAAAACAAGATCAAGTGTAACCAAGTACGGCTAACAAAGGGCACATCTGTAAAATCACTGAACCAAAAACACCTCAAAACAATTCTTGTCCTATGGAACATTACTTCACCGCCTCTGAGATGCAACTTTGTAAAGAGTGGCATAATACGAACTATGCTGCCACTTTTGCTGCTGAACCACCACCAAGAAAATGCAAACCTTGAGGTCGAACTAGTGAATATCACTTCATCAACTAACAAGAGGCTACCCAAAAGGGAGGATACGCTCATCTTCACCCAAAGAGCGAATACTCAAGTTGATTCAGGAGGGTCGACATGATGGAGCTCCATGGCCTAATGGCATCCCGCTGGCACTGTACAAGATCAATCCTTTATTCTGAGCTAGTATTATGACCAAGGTATTTGACAGTGCCCTGCAGCTTTAAACTATAATTAAATCTTGGAAGGGGTCTATAATTAACCTGAGTTTTGAAGGAGCGGACCAGCCACAACCCGAACATTATCGTCTTTTTGCCCTCCCTGACAACGGGGCCAAATATTTTGCAGGCATATTATTAAAGAAGTTAATGAATAAGGCAGCGGACACAAATATACCTCTAAACCAATCTGTTTTCACAGAAGGTACGGGTACGTCCACAAATATCCTGGTATTCTCAATTATAATTGATAAAATGATTACAAATAATCCTCAATTTATCTCTGCTTTGTGGATTTTAAGGCTGCATTTATATGTATTCAATGTAACCTTCTCTGGAACAAATTGAAAGCAATGCAGATGCCTAATACCGAAACCTGGGTAAGAATAAAAATAGGCAATAGCACTTCCCA
This sequence comes from Lissotriton helveticus, assembly GCF_964261635.1. Lineage (NCBI taxonomy): Eukaryota > Metazoa > Chordata > Amphibia > Caudata > Salamandridae > Lissotriton > Lissotriton helveticus. The sequence continues at coordinate 343,433,419 of NC_136060.1, read as the reverse complement.
TATATGTCCCAAGCTCTGGACGATGTAAATTCTCATACCCCTAAGTTAGGAGGTCTTTACATTCTTCTCAGACAAACGGACGTTGGCCTGTAGTGTCTTATCGAAAGACTATCTAGCTACTCAACCAACAACTGCATGACATTAAACCGAAAAAAATGAAGCATTGGCGGTAAGAAGCAGAGTACAGAAAACGTTAATTGGGTTTTCACAAGGCCAACAGTTGGAATGTGTAAAGGAGTAGAAGTACTTTAGTGCCCTGTTTGATGATAAAGGCTCTTTTCGGCCACACAAGCAGGAGCTTCAAGGTAAGGTCAGTGCTCTTATTTTGGCCTTTCAAACTCTAATGAGATCTCAGGGAGGGTCTAGCTTAGCCCCGGTGTTAAAGGTCATCGCAGCAGAATTACTCCACACTCTAACATATGGAAGTGAAGCTGTTTGTGGCAGGGATGCAGTGGTCCTGGAGTTAATGGTCCCAAAAACTTAGACTGCTATTCCATCTCCCTCACAATGCTTCCCCTGCTCAGATCTGGGTAGAGTTTGGACTGATAAACCAATTGATTGCCAGGAAGAGGGCATACATTAAAACTTGGCAGAAACTGCAGACTTCGATAGCCAATTCTTGGAATAAGGCTCTTTGGACTGAAATGTCAAAAAGCCAACATGGCCCCGCACAGCTATTACTAGACTCTACCATTAATGCTCTGGGTGTAAGAAGACTTTGGGACCTTACAGCCTCCTATAAGGCCTTTTAAAAGATAAATCAACTGTGTATTAAAGAAACTTTCGGCAGCTGTCAACAAAGGGGCTTTAGCAATTGGATCACATGGCTGGATGATTCTGAATGGGTACAAATCTCTTGAACGACAGGCATATCTGGAGGCTGGATGGTCACTGCACCTAAAAAAAAAGTATTAGGTTTCGCTTTGGTCAACTTCCTGCACTTGTACACGGGAAACGTCCTTAAGGACAAAGCTCCAATCATGCTGTATTGTCACAGGGCTGGCAGCAGAACGAATGCGTCTTTAGCATGCAATTTAGGAGGACGCAATGATAGAGTGGGGTTGGAATTAAAGTCCAACACCTTCCCTACTGTTGCACAGACTGGAGTTGGAATAGTAAATTAAACTATTCCAATATTCAGCGCCCCCCTTAAGGAATGCCGTTAAAACAACTTGTGTGCAGAAAAAATGCATGCTAAAGACACATTCTTTCAAATGACGGGGTTCCTAAGGCATGCATGAAAAACGCATGCAGAATTCCATCATGCATTCTTGTACACGCCTTGCCTTCGAAATTAAGATATACACACCTGTCAGCTATGCAGAAGGGCTGAGGAGGGCATTGTTAATTTAGCCTATAACTGCCCTAATCGACAAAATGAAAGGAAAGTTCTTTTAAGAGTGCTTTTTTATCAACGTGGCATTCGATCTTGTAGACGGGTGGTGATTGACTGTTTTAATCCTAGAGACACAATTTTGAACTGTTGTTGGGCCAAATTTTTAAAAAGAGCGGATCAAAACCGTAAATACTGTCAAATCACATTAATTACCGTAAATTCTTTCTAATTTTGTATTTCTCTCCTTTAACCTTCATTTTTGACCACTGCCTTTACAAGTGCAAACGGATCAAATAGTTGTTGTATATTTTATTTAAAATGTTATTGTATGCAAAGATTTTAATTAACTGTGCATAATACATATACCTTTACTTCCTGGTCATAGGTGCTTTATGCATGAGATTAAGCAGCACAAGTATTTAATACCAAAAAAAGAAGGAGGAGATATCTGGAATTGTCGTTGTGTTGGTATTGCTCTCAGCTTCCCTCAGTTCACACCCAGTTACTGCATTCTCCACCGTTTTTGTTGCTGCTCTTTTCGGCTCGCTTGTGCTCAGGCCTTTCCATATTTGTCCCTTCTCTTTGCAGTTTGTTTTGTTGACTTACCTTTTGCCTTCTTTGCTATAGTCTAGTTGATCTACTTGTCATTACCAACATGCCCATCCAATCTACCTGGACTGGTATCCATGTTGGATGCTTAGGATAACGACTTCCGCAGATAAGACGGACAAGCCTAATTTGATCCCTACTAATACTGTTCTCACTCTGGCAAGTACTTGGTATTTAGTGGATGTAAACTACTTTTTATAGATGGTCCCGCGGTTCTTAAAGTTTGTTACATATCCAGGCTTGAGTGGAATCCATGGCCCCCAAAGTACTGGTCTTTACCGGTACTTGCGAGAAATCCGATGAAGGGAAATTCCAGTCTAGTATTACTCTCTTACCATTTCCATGATTCGTACTACATGTGTACAGAGTCGGGGACGTAAGGGCATTCAGCAGGTCCCTCTACTCAACAAAACCTGATAGGCTGGCAAGTGCCTTCTGTGAGCGTAGCACTCCCAAAATGCAAACGTGTATGCAACATACAATTTTTAAGCGCGTAAAGGCCTAACCACAGAGCAAATGCACATTATTTTCTTTTTGTTTTCTTTTTACATACAGTGAAAACATTTCAAAAGGGAGCGGCGCTTACCCCAGCACCCCCAAGATGTTTGGAGTTGCTGTGTTCCCTTCACAACTTGGAACGGGAAGTAATACAGCTCTCGACTGATGTGAATCTCGGACCATTTTCAGCGTGAGAAAGGCTTGAAAATAAGGTACTGAATGTTCACAAACTGATGTGCTTTTAGCTTTTGGGCATTCATAAACTTTCGCAGGAAGGCAACTTGCAACACCATCTTGCTTAGAATTTAATCCCGCAAAATACTGCAATAATATAATGTACGGTAATATTAAAAAGTAAATTGATTTTAACTGGCAGGTCATCTTTTTTCAATCGTAAAAAGATATCCTTGTTAATTGGGCGCGTTTGGAAAATCTAGAGAATAAAACATGTTTTGTAATGTGTACACTGAATCATGGTCAGGTTTTGCTAATGCACCAGTCTATTTTGCTTTGTTTTACATGTAAGAAAATGAACACTACAATTACTAGGTACTGTTAGTATTAAAAAGAAGACCATTATATATGTACCAGTTAACTGTAGAATTTGGTCATCAATTTCGGTCACTGCTTCATCATGCATCACCTGTCCCCCAATTATAAACTCCAGCTGTCCATCTTGAATAAGCTGATGAACCTGTAAAAGAGGAAGATATTGTGAAATGAAAGTATGAAAGACATGTTGTTATATATATGCAGGGTTTCACAGAATCTTATTGTGTAAGTACAATCAGATTGACCGGTAAACATTAAGGTGTACCCAGGGACAACTAAGATGGCTTCTGGTGCTCTACAAAATTTTGTTTTCTACTCTGGTGGTAATATCGATCTAAGAGGATCTAAGGTAAAAAAAAAAGGAAGTAGCAGTAACAAGCACTGGTAAAGTAAAGGGAGTTGCATTTGCATACTTACATATGCAAAGACTGGCATTGACTAAAGCTGTTTGCCCATCTGCAAGAATATAATAACACAAAAAGAAAACACAACACAAACAACATAAAATGCGCACAAAGACAACTCAATACACCATAACGTACTGCATTATCACTCCAATAGAAAAGAACAGCAAAATATCATGTCAACATAACCGCAGCACATACCGTTTAACACCACTTCAAATTACAATAGCACAACACAACAGCAAAATAGGAAGCCAACACCAAAAACACAACATAACCAGCCAGCAGAAAAATCAGCAGACCAGATCAGCAAGAATTCAAGAAAATATTTGAATGTAAATATGGGTTCCAGAACATTAAAAAAAAAAACACACCACATTCGTACCACCACCTAGCATACCCATACCACATCACTCATCCATGGTGGAGTGATCTATCCATCAATGCCCTCACCCAGCATATATTCATACACATCCACCCACTGCTCTTTGCACACAAACTCCAAATGATAAACAACTAAAAAGCACTGTCATTACTGGCCAGACTGAAGGGCTTTGACAATCAGTATACCCTTCAAGAGAGGCTCATGAATCTAAAATCTTACAGTATATTTGAAGTAGAATTTGTAATGCATGGCTCGCCCTCAAGAGACTGAGGTGATGTAACTGTGGCCGATGTATTTTATTTGATCTGGTGGCCTTTCAGGTAATTGGAGGCTATGTTCCACACATCTCCTTGTGGGTAACTGCAGTTCTTAATTTTTACATTAACAAGCCGCTCTTCAGACCTTATACCTTGGCCTTTACAAACACTGTATTTTAAACATCATATATAATTGTAAAGATTTGGTTATATACAGAGTGTGATATTTTTACATAGATTTCCAAATTACTATTTTTGAAGAGCCTCTAGGAGTTTAACCAATTCAGCTACAGAGGATACAGTGTATATGGTTCTCTTTCAAAGCAGCTGAAAGTAAATCTCAGGTGCTCAGTGATTTATCAGATAGTGTGGGTTTCAGTACGCTATGCACTGATATGTTGAAGGTGATGTGGTCATTAAATAATACTGCAGGACAACGTTTTCCAAAGAAAAACATCCACTTAGAGGGTCACACCAGACTAGTGGTGTGCCGAGTAGATGATCGCTGCGCGCACTGAATGCCGACAGTAATAAGTATACCTGCTCACAAAATCGCCGAGAATTGAAGGAATTCTTTTAAAACTCACTTTTTAAAATTATTTGACAAATTGTACCTGTGCCACTGATCTCCCCGCATTGCACTCCCCGTTCCCTCACTTACGGTCCGCATCCCGGGCTAATCCCAGTCTAGTTGTTTTTTCAGACAGCCGCTGCACAGCAGGGCTGAGTGGTGGATGGGAGGAGCTACGTGCTGAAAAGGCGAGGCTGGTGCGAGTGCGCTGTGTTAGAGGGTCACACCAGACTAGTGGTCTGCCGAGTAGATGATCGCTGCGCGCACTGAATGCCGACAGTAATAAGTATATCTGCTCACAAAATCGCCGAGAATTGAAGGAATTCTTTTAAAACTCACTTTTTAAAATTATTTGACAAATTGTACCTGTGCCACTGATTTCCCCGCATTGCACTCCCCGTTCCCTCACTTCCGGTCCGCATCCCCGGGCTAATCCCGGTCTTGTTGTTTTTTCAGACAGCAGGGCTGAGTGGTGGGTGGGAGGAGCTACGGGCTGAAAAGGCAAGGCTGGAGCACGCACGCCGCGGGCGGCGCACCTAAGGCAAGCCCGTCTGCGCCCGTCCGCGTCCGGCCGGGTCCAGGGGCAAAGACCCATGGCCCACACACCCAATACTCCAGGCAAACAGTAGTGTCACTAAATCGGGATACCCAGCAGTGAAATTCTTTAACTGCGGTGGCACTACAACGTGAGGGACTGTTAAAACCCCCGGGGAACATAACTAAAGGGAAGGGCACTTCAAGGGAAATAAAGAAAGCGCGGTTATTACAAAGCTGCAATCTTGCACTCCTCAATACCTGTTCGCTGCAAAAACATAACCTTGAAGTCTTTTCATTACTTCAGGAGGGTAGCATGGAAATCCTGGGGATTACGGAAACTTGGTTAGAAGAGTCGTCCATTCCTGACCTAGTCGCATCACTCCCACCAAATTTCATGGCCATTCACAAAAATAGAAGGGGAGACGTGAAGGGAGGAGGGGTAGCCTTCCTTTACAATAGCTCTTTCAAAACTGAAATCATCTGCTCAGAAAGCCTGGAGAGCGCAGATGCGCTTGTGGTTAAGTTCTGTTCCACTACCGACTGTGTGGTCATACTCCTAGTTTATCACCCCCCATGCACTCCTCTGGGTTTCATTGAAGCTCTACTGGAACTAGTCCACGATCTCCGATCACACTATGAAGGATTGGTGATAATGGGAGATTTTAACTTCCACTGGGAGAAAACTCCCAAGGACTGCCAGGCAAAGCAGTTAGAAGAGGCCATGATGGCGCTAGAACTCAATCAAAAGGTGGTGGGCGCGACACATCAGAAAGGCATACACTGGACCTGATTTGGTCCACGTTTCCAATGCCTAGCCCAGTCACGATTTCCCCCTGCTCATGGTCGGACCGCCACCTATTGCAGGGGCAGCTGGTACTCCCAGGGCGACTGGCCAATCCACCACCTGATTGGAAATCACTAAGAAGCTGGGACAAAGTTAGAGTAGAATATCTAGTATCCTCGCTAAAAGCTTCTCACCCACGTACTCGACATACAGATGACTTAGAGTCTGTGAGTCTAGACCTAAAGAGCCTTTGATGTAGGCGCACCGGTACGTAGGATGAAAATAGTGGATAGGGGAACAGGGGCCCCATGGTTTAACGAGGCCATGAGGTCACTAAAACGGTCTCTGCGCCAGAGCGAGAGAGCCTGGCGCAAGGAGTATGACTCCAGCACACGGGTCGCATACGTAAGGGCATTTGCCGCTTATAAACAAGCTATTGTACTCAGGAGGGCCGAATTCTATGAGGACCATATTGCCATGGCCCATAAGACCCAGAAAGAAATTTTAAGGTCCTGACCGAGCGGAGGAAAACTAAAGAACAGATCCCTTCCTTTACTCAAGTAGATTGCAACAAATTCCAATCCTTCTTCACAAACAAAATATCGGATCTCCTGATGGAAATCGATCACACTCCCAGTCTCAGTGGTCCCAGTAACCCTCTTCCACCCCCACCACGGGTTGCTCATCCACTAACAACATTAGTACCGCTCACCAGGGAGTCTCTGACAGTATTGATGGGCCGAGTGAATCTCTGACAGAATTGATGGGCCGAGTGAAGTCTGGATCGCCAGCGGACCCCTGTCCACCTAGGATCTTTAAGTTCGCTCTGCCAGGGATAGAGGATGATGTACTCTTCCTTCTCAATAGGTCCCTAGAAACAGGACAGGTCCCGAACGACTTTAAGGAGGCTCGCCTGATCCCGCTGCTAAAGAAACCTGGGGCCGACGCCAAGGTCTTGAAAAATTTCAGGCCTATTTCACAACTGCCATTTTTGGCTAAGGTAATCGAACAACATGTCCTGCCCCCACTCTCGAGCCACTTCGAAAAAAATCATCTCCGAGAACACAACCAGGCCGGCTTCAGGGCTCATCACAGCACGGAACTGGTCATGCTTTCCGTGCTGGATGACCTGAGGCTTAGGGGAGACAAAAAAGATCCATGTGCCCTGGTGCTGCTGGACCTCTCTCCGGCATTTGATACGGTCAATCATGACTGACTATTGTTGCGGTTGGGGGGCTTCGACATCCAAGGCACAGACCAAGCCTGGCTGGCTTCGTTCCTTAATAATCGTTCGCAGAGAGTCCAACTGACAGACTTGGTGTCCAAACCAGCATGTCTTACTTGTGGACTACCCCAGGGCTCAGCACTCTCACCCCTCTTGTTTAACGCATACCTGCAGCCCTTGGTCGCGGCGCTTAACTCGTTGGAGTGCCGGCTCTACAACTACACTGACGATACTCAGATTATCATACAAATCGACAATTCACCCACAGCTCATTTGAGACTTCAAAATATATTAAAATTCACAGTAAACTGGATGACAGCAAATTCGCTTAAGATAAACCCTGATAAAACAGAGGTGCTGGCAATTACCACAGCAGCCAGCCCCTGGAATGATCTCCTGCGGCCAATAGAACTGGGTCCTGCTCTGAAACCAGCGGTGGCTGTGAAAAGTTTGGGCATCGATATAGATGCCAAACTCTCTATGTCAAAACAAGTCTCGTCAGTTGTTGGCACCTGTACGGGCCTATTAAGGCAACTGCGGAAAATATCTCCATTGCTGACCTCGGCCACGCTCAGACGGGCGGTATCTGCTAAGATTCTGGCACGTCTGGACTATGGCAACTCGTTATATGCCGGCCTCCCCCAACAACAGCTAGCCAGACTTCAAACAGTCATGAATGATGCAGCCACACTAATCCTAAAACGACCGAGAAGGACGCATGCCACGCCATTGTTACGGGAGCTTCACTGGCTCCCAATTAGGCAGAGAGTTAAGTTCAAGGGCTCCTGCATTACACATAAAGCTCTACATGGGCAAGCCCCAAAGTACACCAGGGAGCGGCTGATCCCTTATGTCCCGAGCAGGACATTGCGATCAGCAGAGGCCACCCTCTTGGTGTGTCCGCGCTTTAAATTATCCTCATTAGGTGGGCAAGCCTTCTCCAATGCAATTCCAACGGCTTGGAACAACTGGCCGTTAAGCCTGCGCAAGGAAACGCGCCTGCTACCCTTTAGGAAAATGCTTAAAACTGTGCTTTTCTCGAAGGCTTGGAGCACGTCCTAGTGGTCCTTTCTATCGCTCTCTCCACATAGTTAAATGTGCACCCTCTGATAAGCGCTTAGAGACCCCTGGGTGATAAGGCGCTCTATAAATCAAATAAATAAATAAATAAACTTGATAAGACATTCATTTCTTATTTCGCTCAGGTGTGAATCACTTGCAGAGATAAAATTAATTGGAAAGAAGGTGGGGAAGTTGCAAGTTGGGATAACAAAAATTAAAAGTACTTGTTTTGTACACGTAAGCTAAACATCAGCAAATGCTGTGCCAAAGACACAGTGCAAGATAAGATAACAGGACTAAGCAACATAGATGACCCAGGAGACAGTACAATGATCCAATAAGAATGTGGCTTCGCCAGAGACATGATACAAACTTTGCAGGAGACATGAAACATCTGCATGCTAACCCTCAGGTTTTAGGATTGAGAACCCTTTCTGTGCTAAAATATGCATTGCTCGAATGAAAATCATTTAACAACCACATTTTTCACATTAACAACAGTGAAGGCATAGAGAGGCACAACAATGCCCACAGCCACTTTACCCAATAGACTATGAAGCCCCCCTTGCCTTTTCACCAGCTTTTTCACGGCTGGATCCCTGCCAAGAAAAGGCTGTTGGAAAGGCAACTCGTAATGTGTACAGAAGTGCTGGGTTTAGCACCTCCTCCATTATCCTCTGCTTTAAACACTGTCACCACCTTGCAGGCGGTATTGTAGCTGGCTGGTTGCAGTCCGATTGCAGCACTCTTAATACGGCCGTCAAGGTCACAGCGGTCAGACCACAACGCGGGTTCAGCGCTCTCAGGACCGCCGAACTTGTAATTAGGCCCATAGCAAATAAAAAATGTAACAAACAGTAACAAGCTCACTTACAGGTACTGGCCAGGTGAGTGTATCTAGGGTGAACTGAATTTCTAGTGTGTATGCAGACGGAATATCTGAAGGCTGGATTCATCCCACTAGGGTTGCAAGTGGGCACATGAATCACTAAGAATATGAGATCTATGTATACATATAAAATGTGATTTGACATGATTTGGTATCTTGAATACAATGTTGAAACAAGCTTTGAGGTTTGTGTTGCACTTATTAGTGAACATTAAATGCATACAGTGATTGAGCGGTCTATCCTTTTATTTTAACTAAATGATACATCTGTGAAGTGCTGTTTATGAGGATAGCAAATTATCAAGATTCTTGTGGATTTAAGTGCAGCTCAAGCTTAGTTATATAATTCACTAGCGAGCCAGCAGCATTCATTAAGCCACTCACTGAAGAAGCCATTTAAAACTGCAGCCTGAGGAGGAGTATTAAACTGCCATTTTTAACTGGCAAAACAAACCTTTTGCCAGGCCTAAAACTCGTTTTAGATACATACAACTCACCTCGAGGTAGGCCCTAAAAAACCCATAGGGAAGAGTACATTGTATTAAAAAGTAGGACATGTGTTTTAAGTTTGACAAGATCTGTAGTGAAAAACTCCTAAATTCGTTTTCACTACTGTAAGACCTATCTGTACAATTGGATAAAAATGTTTTACTTTATCACATTTAATAAATGCTAACATTCAAGCTAGCCTGGCTAATGACGGCGGATTAGCCAGAAACCGGTCCCAGGATGCTTGTTTCCGGTCTAGAGAAGACATGGCTTGGCAGTTCGGGTTGGACTGTTCCCATGAGGCACTGAGTCAGACTGATTTGCATATGGCCATGTCTGAACTGGGGTGGCGCTTTGATCTTTTAGGCACTACATTTCAATAACAAATAAAAAAAATGTATAACTCTGGTTCTACTAATTGGATGTAATAAATGTTTGTGTCATTTTATTCATTAAAACATTTTCTATTTTCCTTCATTGGTGTGGGATTTTACTTGTGTTGTATTTTCACTTTATTACTGCTTGAGTACTGCATAAACACTGTTTTTGTGCCAAGCTACCAGAGAGTTAAGCACAGGATGTGGAGAAGTGTGGCTCACTGGTTAGAGGAGGCAGACCTGGAAACAGAGGTCAGCCCGGGACCAGGGTTCAATTCCCGGCTCAGCGGGGTCTTGAGTCCTAAAATGTCCATGGACTCGACAATTCTCGCTCCGGTGCCTACTTGATTCACGGGTTCACACTCTGCGACTCTGGGCAATAGCTTGCTTAATCTCCACAACGGCCCCTCGCGGCGGGATGCCTGGCTTTCACCTTGCGGATACCCTGCAGGGGTTATCTCACAGGGGAATACCTGGACGGGTTCCCTAAGCAAGCGCTTAGAAACCGCTCGGTGATTTGCGCTATATAAATTCCTGTACATTTACATTTACATTTACAGGTTAATTTAGTGACTTTTGTCGTTCACCCTGACATGGATTGTGATTATTTCTGGAAAATGATTTCCACTTCCCCCACCCCCATCAATATCCCGATTTCTTACAAGAGGTAACTCGGTTGTGGCTGGGTAATGCAAAGTAATGTAGTCTTCTTTAAAGAAAGGAGTCTTTAACCCTTTCCAAACTTGGAGTTGCATTGAGTGAATAGGTGTAAAATAACTGCTGTATTTTTAAATTGTTTACACTTCTTAGTCTGAAAACTGATGATGCCCTGGCTGATGGCATCCAGAGAACAACCAAAGATGGTGAGCTTGTTTGCAAGATAAGCAGGGATGCTGTTGTGATAGTGTAAATAATACAGCTGGTTTTGAAAATGGTGTGTGGCGACAAGGGGAGCCTAATTAGCTCCATCAGAATGGGGGTGATGTGATCATATTTTTTAAGGCACTGGATAAGACTTGTTGCGTCATGCACTATCCCAGTATGGAATCTGGGAGGCCAAAGGGCAGGGTCTTTACTACCATCCAGATGCAAAAGTACGAGGGCTTGAACAGCAGTTTGGAAATCACTTTCTGTAAGGAACAGTTTGCCTTTCTAAAGAAGAGAGAGCTGGTTACAGACCATCTCTGTTGTTTTGCTACATGCTCCTTGAGGGTGAGGATGGTCATCCAGGCCTGGATAAAGTACAAGCAGTGTTTGAGACATTGGATGGCTGGAGCAGAACCGCCTTTCAAGCAGAGTTAGCCCTCATCAGCAAACTGGTGAATTTTTATGTTTTCTGTGAACAGGGCACCAGGCAGCACCAGGTAGCACCAGGATGAAAATGCCAGGAGACTGTCTCGAACCCTGGGAAACTCCACAGGTGATAATGAATTTTTATGACCTGGATATACCTAACGGAACAAACTGATGCCAGCTGGAAAGGTAGGAGGAGTACCAGTGAAGGGTATTGCCTGTGAATTCCATTCAAGACTCCACAGGGTGTATGCAGGTAGGATGTCGGAAGCAGATAAGAGGTCCAGCAATATCAAGAGACTGGGTCATCTTAATCTGTGGGCAAGAAGGAATTATCTGAAATGTGCAACATTGTGTCTCTGTGTTGCAGCATGATCTGAAACTAGACTGCAAGCCGTGAGGAGAAGGTTAGTACTGATGTGATCTTAGAGTTGAACATAGACTGCTTTTTCAATGAACTTGCTGATGAATAGTAGTTGAGTAATGGGCTAGTAGATGATCATCAGGGTTCAGTGTATGTTTCTTTAAGAGTAGGAGGATATGGCCTGTCTTGACAGTGTCTGGGAAAATGCCTTGAGTGCGGGAGGAATTGACAATGGTAAGCAGAAGTTAGAGAACATTCCCAGAGAGAGCTAGGATGAAGGTAAGATAATAAGAGGTGGATTTGAGGGAGTTGAATATATCTGGGTGATCTGGTAGTGATATGCCTTTGAACGCGGACAATTACAGGACTGGGAAGCAGTGGGCGTTGGAGATGAAGCAGGCTGATGAATGGTAGGTGAGTAATGCTGAGGTCATCAGGGTCTATTGTAGGTTTCTTTAGGGGTATGAGGATATAGCCTGTCTTAAGAGCTTCTGGAAAGATGTCTTGAGTGACGGGGAATTGGCAATGGTAAGTAGGGGTTGGAAAGCGTCCCCCGAGAGAGAGCGTTGATGAAGGACGAGGGTAAGACATCTTCCTAAGAAGTGATTTTGAGGAAGTTGAGTATGCCAGCGAGAACTGGGAAAGATAGGCCTTTGAAAGTTGACAATTTTAGAATTGGAAATGGGTGGATGTAAAAAATTAGGCCGGCTTGGTATTTTCGATGTGCTGTCAGATATTCTGTACTTTTAAATTGAAGATGTTGATGGCATTGACCTTTTCTTATGAGTGAGGAATAAGTGGCCCAGCAGCGAGCTGATGTAGTTCCCCATTGTCGTGAAAAGTGTTATTTTGTTTGTAGCACTGTGCCTCAATAGTCATCTGTATATACGAAGAGTTCAATAAAATAGCAGATGTGCACATTTTATTAAGATGATGGCACAACATACCTTCCCATGACTAAATGAGGACCATCTAGATTTAGCTATGATTGGTTAAGGAACAGTAAGAAGTACATATAAAAATGATTACCTGCTGCCTTTGAGTTTCAGTAGCTACAGTGTCCCACCAAAGTCGAAAAAACTCTTGCTCGACTGCAATAAATTTGCGCTGTTTAACTTTTATTAGTTCTTCCACAACAGAAGTGTAAACATTGGCTGCATAAGCATGCATACTTTCCTAAGGAAAGAAAAAACAATAAAATGATCAATACATTTCAAAAGCATATATAAACAAGCCGATGAATGTAATTGATTTAACAAAACAAAGCCTTCAGAACAAAGATGAATTATTCAGTGCAGAGGCACTATGCACACAAGTACCTTTAGATTTGGAAATGAGGATAGTATATTGTGATTACATTTTGATAGGCATTTCAGGTGGTCAAATTCAGGTACCTTTTCATTTGCAGATAAAGCACCCTTGCTAAATCTGAGATAAAATTACCTGTAAGCCTCAGATTTAGTTACAGGTATGAAGAAAAATGTCTTACACAACAACAGATCCCTGAGTCACAGTATTTGGAAAGTACAAAACCAAATCCAAAAATGTTGGCAAGTAGACCCTGCAAGGCTGGGGGCATACTTTGACGTATAACTATCTAGGTGTCTGGTTTTTAGACCCTGGCACAACACTGAAACACATCTCGAATTTTAAAAAAAGCACCTAGCTTAATTCTGGCTTTGAGCAAGAGAAATACAAACTCTACAGTCTAACAGCGGAAGCCTTACTAAAGGTTATGCAAGCAAAATGTAGATCTACAATCGCCCATGGACACCAGAGGCCTTTTGTCACACTTCTGACTGACTTTACATACATTTCAGTGTATGGCATACAGAATTCTTTTTCAACTGCCTCACAGATAGTCTTGAATTTGAGTTGTTCAGACACACCACAATGCCATGCTTGGCAAACCATAATCCTTAAAGATGATATTAGAAGAGATATTCAAGGCCAAGAACAACCCATGGTCAAAATACTTAACCTAAGATAACATGCTAGAAATGCTAATGGGAAGAATAGGAATCGTACAATGAACTTTTCCTATAAAGAAATAAAAACTAAAGAGGCAGATACTGAATATATCGAGAGTTACAGACTTACATAAACTCGAACTGTCAGGCCATGTCCATCAATGATCTTTTCCTACTAGCACAATGTAGTACTATCGAAGGGTGCCATCCAGTGGGACATGCCGTCAGAAAATACCCATTAAGGATTACAGACTAAGCACACAGTCACACACACTGTAGGTTCTGTAACTACGAGAATGAATCCATTTTGCATCAGCTTTGCTGCTGTACTGAATTTAACTCTGCATAATTATTTAAACAATGTTTTTTAAAATATAGGATCTTTACTTGGCGCAGAGGATCTGAAATTCTGCCTTAACACCAGTAATATAACTGATCTTGTCATTGCTGCAAAATTCTTAATCATAGCATATAAAAGAATGAATGATTCTTAATTACCCATGCTCCATCGACCAGCACAAGGCCAAAGGACAGCACTGGAAGCAGACACCAGACTCAGGTTGCTATCAGTGTCCACTCAGTCATAGTGCCTCATGACAACCACAGCAATGCTAGGATATTGTCTAACACAGAAAAATTGAATGTATTACAATTGCACTTGCTTTCAAGGTAAGACCAATCTTACTTAGGTGTATGCACTCTATCAGCACATTATCATGATCCTGTTGAGTGCTGCCAAAAATCAAAATATTGTCACTATAATTAATTCAGTTTATAAGTTGTCTAATTATAATTTTTATTGTCTCTGGAAACATTTGGCAGCTGAATATATTCCAAAATGTAATTGTTTACATAGTTCATAGTGCACAGAAAATGTTGCTATGTATCTTGACTGTTCTTCTATCTCCACCCTTTGCATAAAAATAATTTGGAGAACACCACCATCCTCGGATATCTCCCTCTCTCATTCACCACAGTGGGCAATTTCAAGCCCACGCATATTCAGGTGTAATCTGTATTCACTTTGGGCACCACAACTATAGGAGAAACACATGGTGTTGGACCAGTCGCAGATTCTATGGTATCATTGCTAGACCTGTCACCTTTGGGGTGGTCTTCCTCCTAACTTTTTACCCCTCCTCCTCTATTTAGTTGAACTTATTTTTGCTGGCCTAGGATACTGTGCACTTTAGCACTGCTAACCAGTGCTAAAGTGCTTATCCTGACTCCCTTAAAACATGGTTACATTTCTTTATACCCTATTGGTATATTTAATTTAGTTATAAGCCCCTTGTAGAGTTGTATACCATATACCCAGGACCCGTAAATTAAATGCTACCAGTGGGCCTACAGCACTTATTGTGCCACCCATTTGCAGAGCACCTCAAAACATTTCCAAGGCCTGCCACTGGGCCCTGAATGAAGTTTCATATTACCATGTCTACTTTGCAATAAAAACCCCTAGCCAAGCCTTAAACTCCCCTTCTATTACATAAATGTCACCACTAACGTAGGCCCTAAGAAACCCATAGGGCAGGGTGCCTTGTAATTTAAAGATTGGACACATATGTTTTAATCTTACATGTCCTGGTAGTGAAAAAAAAATTTCACTACTTGAGACCTACCCCAACCCGTAGGATAACATTAGAGATTCCTTATGACATTGAATAAGCTGGACTTTCCAATTGGAAGCAGAAAGCTATTTCATGTTTGGTGACCATAGAATTGTAATGAAAACCCCTATTTAATGGTAAAGTTGGATGTTTGATTCACATTTCCAAAATGCCACTTTTTGAAAGTCAGCATTTTTTTACCCTTAGTCCTTTTGTCTTTGTAACCGGTCTTCAATCACATGACTGGGTGTAATTGACAGACTTTGTGAATTCCTCCCAGAGAATCACAAAATAGAGCGATTAGGTTTGTATGAATGGACCATCTGCTGGCAGGATGGATGGTGAAGCTGAGCAGAGCCCCACCTGCAACTAAATAAGGTGCTCTGCCTACACACAAAGGACCAAACACCTCCAAATTGTTACTGCAGCCAGCTTGGAGCTAGGGAGGGGAGCCAGGAAATTCCATGCACTTCAAAGCCACTGTCTAAAAGCTTCTCCCACCTTCCAGGAGGGCACCAGGGTGTGAGCATAGGACCTCAGACACCAACTCTTCACTTCATTCCCGACACTGAAGGACTCTCAGAGGACTTCCTGCTGTTGTAGTCTGCTGTCCACTCTGCTTTGCTATACCTGGAAGGACTGTTTTTAACGCCTTAAATGAAAACAACATACCGGTCTCATGGAAAAAATCTATCATTATACCAGTCTTTAAGAAGGGAGATAGGTCGATAAAAAGAGGGGTCCTGTCTATCTCTCTAATAGATTCCAGGGTCAAAACTTTGGGGCGGGTAATCTTGCATAAAATTACAGACTGGATTAATGTCAGAGGGCTCCTGTCTAACCTACAATATGGGTTTAGATCGAAAAGGAGCACATTAGACCAATGCCTTAACTTGCAACTGTTAGTGGATAAATACACTAAGGTCAAAGAGGGGTCAATGTACTTGGGGTTCATGGACCTCTCTTCGGCTTTTGATCTCGTAAACAGGGCCAAGTTATGGCAAATTTTAATTAACATGGGTCTTGATCGGGCCTTAGTTGACCTTTTGGCAGACCTACATTCTGGCCTTTTGGCCTCTGTCAGGGTTACTTCTGAGGGGCGTTGCACTAATCATTTTAACTCTGAAAGGGGGGTCAGGCAAGGGTGTATCCTGGCCCGCTTCTTTTTACGGTATACATAAATGCCCTTGAACCTGTTTTAAAGGATGCTACCCTTGACATACCGCGCATAGGGGAACTGGGCATCCCAGTTCTCCTCTACGCGGATGACGCTGTCCTTCTTTCACGGACAGGGGTTGGTTTACAGCGGCTGCTGGATGCATTTGGGAACTTTATGGGATCTTTGGATCTTAAAATAAATGTAAACAAGTCCCAAATCATGATTATGCGGAAGTGCTCTAGGAAAAAGCAGTTTAAAACTTTTTTTTGTGGCAAAGATGAACTTTGCAGGGTGCCCACATTCCCCTATTTGGGGATTACATTTGATGAGAGAGGGAATTGGGGACCGCAGCTTAAAAATAGAAACATCTCCTTTGCAAGAACAACCTCTGCATTCCAGGGCTTTACGAAAAAACTTGGGGCTAGGCCCATAGCAGCACTAATGAAGATCTATAGGGCAAAATGCCTCTCAGTAGCCACGTATGGCAGCTCAATATGGGGATATAGTTCCCCTGATTGTTTACAGGTTACCGAAAATAAATTTATGAGACCTGTCCTTTCGGTACCACAGTCTACGCCCTCTTATACCATCCATTCTGAACTGGGGGTAGGCTTTATTTCTGACAAGATAAGTATGGCCCCGTACTATGTTGGTTGAAGACCTGGATAAATCAGGAAATCTCCCTGAACCATACTATCATGAAAGACTGCCTCCTTCTACAGAACTACAGTAGGAGTGAGTGGTTGACCTACATTAAAAACACCCTGTTCAAACTTGGGAGACCGGAGATTTTCTCCTCTCCGGAGTCAATAAGACCAGAGGATATTGCTCTAGTTAAGGGAGCAATGGAAGACTTGCTGTCCTTGGAGAGAGAGGAACGCAAATTAAAAAAACCTACTGTAAGGGCTAATCTCATTATTGTTGGTTCATGTGGTCCTGAAACGTACCTTAATGTGGTGAATCGTCCCTTCCATAGGTTTCTCCTAACCCGCTTCCGTTTTAATTTGATACACTTGAATTTAGGACTGTTTCCTACCTGGAGTACCCCAAAAAAAGCACCGCCGTGTTCTTGGGACAACTTTTCTACCCAGAACACAATGCATTTTTTGATGTTCTGTAGTCACTACACGGAATTAAGGATGACATTTTTGGTCCCAATACTCAAGGAGGGGGGCTTTTTGCAGGTCAAGCCTGCCCTCCTTTATTTGCAATTATTACAGTCTCCTAGGATCATCTTTCATGTTGCAAGCTTTTTGGTGGGCGCTGTAAGGATTAGAAATAAGAAAAACTGTCTGATCAATTGTACATAAATGAATTTGGACGTATAGATGTATGATGATGATTATACCCCAAGAATTGTCTGGGATGGCGTTCAAAAGGGTTAATGTTCTTATCTTATTTATTTTCTTAATCGTGAAACTTTCACTCTATGAACATTTTTGGATGATTTTTAATTGGATCATGATTTTGTTTTTATCTTGTATTAATGTGTGTATTTACTTGTATAGTTCCACTGCCTTTTCATGATATTAATTTATCGAAATAAAGTATTCTGACTGACTGACTGCTTTGTTGATTTGAGCCTACCTTGAACCCACAGAGGCCAGTCCTGCTGTTGAGCCCTGCATTTTCACCTGAACCCAGGACTACCAGAGTGACTTCAAGTGCTAGCTTGCTGGCCTCCTGTTCAGGGCACAGGTGCAACACAGGGACACAAAAAGCTCCCACCATCTTAAACTAGCACCTGGGCCAGCCTGAGTAAGTCCTGAACCCCCACGTCGTCTCCCACCAGTCCTGGACCACTGGTTGTGGTGCTAAAGGTGCCCAGATGGCCAAATTCCAAAACTGTGGACTTGGACATTTTGGGGCCAAAAGGTGCTCTGAGAACCAGGAGGAGACCAGGACCAACCGGCTTGCCTATCTGCCCAAGTTGCATGGCTGGCAGAATTGACTTTGCAGTTTCTCCCAACAAAGTCTTCTGCGCAGCAGCAAATCATTTTCAGCAGTCCCACGCCAAAGGTTCATTCGGCTTCGTGGAACTGTTTCTGCCAGAAGCCTTGTCCCGCTGAACTTTACCTTCTCAGAACATTTTTCTCAAAATGCCTTTAAGTATGAAGATCAGAGCTGAACGAGCCCAACCCACTTCTTGTATCTCAGCCTTTTTGACTTAGTCTCGGGTGACAAGATGTCTGGGGTTGGCGCTTTGATCTTTTAGGTGCTAGTTTTTACTTATAACTATTAAAAATTCAAAACTCCTGTTCTGATTTTTTTTTGTTGTTAGGGTGTAAAATAATTTATTAAAATGTTCTCAATTTTTTTTAAATTGGTGTGGGATTTTTCTTGTGTAGCGTTTTCACTTTATTACTGTTTGAGTACTGCATACATACTTTACAGATTGCCTCTAAGTTAAGCTTGACTGCATTTTGAGCCAAGCTACCTAGGGTTAAGCACAGGTTAATTTAGTGACTTTTTATGGTTCACCCTGCAAGAGATCATGGCTGTTGCTTGCCCAGGGCTAACACCCCTGACAACCTTTAACAACCAAATTTCTCTCAATCAAGCATCAACAGCACTTCATCTTCCACCTTGCTTTCCAGATGTATTAGCACTCTCCTTTACACCAGTACCACTTGTGTAATCGGCTTATTTATATGAAGAGTAATTGAAGTTAATTCTAATTTCCTTATGCTTTGAATTTGTTGGAACATGAAAAGTCATTGTGATTAAAACCATCAATTGTGCTGTGACATTACTTAACAAACAAGGTCCTGGAACTTCCCCTTGAAAGACATTAAATTCTTCCTCATTAAGCAATTTCCCAAGTTGATTACAGGATGTCTATCTGGCTAACTAAAAAATATTTACATTTAGCTTAATTTGGGCAATGTTAGGCATCTTTCATATTTTGAAGCACACACATTATTACAAGCTGCTCGACTGTCCAGCACAAACTGAACATTTTAATGCCCTACTAAAATGTCTACCTTAGGTGTTTTTTACATGATCCATTTTTATCACAAATATTACTTGTTCTATGTTTTTGTTTGAAATTGACTGTATGTGTTTTGCATTTGTTTCTGAACCATCTTCAGTATGGTTGTAAGCGCTTCTGTATTTCTAATATATTTTTTTCTAAATCCTGTATGTTAGAACCTGGGGTAGCCTGGCCTAGGGCAAGACATACATTTCAGAGGCACAGTGTTAAGGTTGCAGACCACCCAAAAGTAAATCCACGCAATAGCACACCAAAAACCACACTACACCAAAGTATAGGAAAATAAGCACTGCTTTATAAAAATAATATACTCTGTTCTCTTAATATATATAGCTTATAACATTTCAGGTTACTTTAGAATCAGCAATTACCTTTTAAACTGCTAAGCAATTTATCAATTAAACTCCAAGGTACATTACGTTTGCCAGGTAATCAATAATGGCACTTTCAAAAATAACAAATCACCACATTAAGCAGAATTATTTAAACTTTGGTATAATGACTTCCTATGACTTTCAAAGAGGCAGTATCAGCACTTTACATTAGATCAGATTCCAGCATTTATCATTAACCAAACTTTTAATCAGAACCCAGCATTAATCATTAACCAAACTTTTAATCAGAACCCAGCATTAACCAGATTTGACTTCAGTGGGGAAGTCCAGTTTAACCAGTAAACTCTATGAGAAGTTAATTCCTTCACTTTATCAGCAGGATCCTTTGTTCTACTCCCCAACCTAGGTGAAACAGGGTTGAAAACGATCAGGGTCTGATTTGCCTTACTGTAGGCGCTAGCGCTGCTTCCCCCTGTACTTTCACCTCCTTACTTGAGTTTATTTGGTTGCTGGGTCCTTCCTTCGCCAGTCACTTGGTGGAATTCACCACCGATATGGCCAGGGAAAACGAGGGTAGAAAAGGCTCTCTCGCCTCACAGCGCTTTCCCCCCCCCCTCCTCACTCAGGCCAGCTCCTCTTGCCTAGCGCTAGAGTGGAGGGAAGAAACGATGGCAGTAAGCCCCCTCAGTTCCCCCTCTCTGCTCGGCCAGCTTCTCCTTGTGGCGTGTGAGCAGAGGGGAGAGGCGGGACACACGCTCTGGCTGCAGCGGCAGTCGGCGCTCTTCCTTCGTGCTGACCGGCGAGGGCTGCTACTCCCGCTGACATGCGCGGGGACGCCCGTGTAGGATCCGCCTCTCACGACGGCTGATCCCTGAGGAGACGCTTCTCTCTCGGGCCTGCCCACTTCGGTGCCCCTCCTTCCGGGGACGTCCGCTTCAGCCGGGGTATGCGCGTAGGCGCGTTCACTTCCTCCTCCACCGGGTCACTGCAGGCAACGCGTCAATAACGCGGAAGGCGCCCCCGGGGTCCCGAATACGAGGGAAAGCCTCGCCAGGCTTCACCGGCTCAGTGGATCCCGGGGGGGTGCTATTACCAGACGCGAACGGTGCCCCAGGGGTCCCGGCCAAGGCGGCGCTGCCTCAGTAAGTCTGGCACCCTTCACCTCCAAAGCACCTCAGTCACAGTCCGGCGCCAATCTCTCCTGGCCACTGCTCCACAGCAGGTGAGAGGGGGCGCCCTATGGGATGATTAAATAAGGGGACAGGCGCTGAATCTAGGGCAGACTGATATTGGGGCCAAATTAAAGGATGAGAGCCACAAGGTCTAACCCTACACTGTTTGAGGAAATCACAACAGAATTCCCTTCACTGGGCAGAGGACTGCACTCCGCAGCGCTGCAGTCTCCTTCTCCTCAAGACTTCCCCTATATGAGTTCGACAAGGGGCAAGCTGGGCGCCCAGGGTCTCCAGTAACTTCCCACAGCGGGGCCAAGACAAGTAACTAAAAGGGGAGTAGTAGGTTGGACCAAATAGGCAGCTTCCCAGTCCAGGAGGTCAACCCTAAGTCTAACCTTTTCCCACCCTTAGCCACCACCTGTCCTCCAGCGGACTTCCACAGGTAGACAAAATGGCTGCCCCGCATTCCGCCTTATATAGGCTGCCCTTCAGTGGTCCAGAATGGACCAGAAGGTTCTAGAACGCCCTATGCTAGGCTATGGCCAAGTTCTGAGTGTGACAGTTAGGGCAGTTGGTGGCCACCATTTTAGGTGGTGCCAACTTTCCTGTCAGAACAGGCCTCTGGGCCTGAGGTAAAAGATTATGGGGGGAAGAAAGAACACCTATCCCCTTGGCCAACACCTATAAAAAGTAGTAGACACAAAAATATCAAGGAAGTGAGGGCAAAAAGGGGACAAAATAAAGAATAATGAGGAGGGACTGCGCAAAAAATCCAGACAGGTCTAACACGCGTCCCCCCCAGCTGAAAGTGGGGAGAACTACCCAACCCCTTGGGAGTCCTCTTCACTAAGGCGGAAATACCTGGAGAGACCGTCTGCATTGGCGTGATCCACTCCAGGCCGGTGTTCCACCCGGAAGTCCATTCCCTGTAGGGAGATAGACCATCTCAACAGCTTGGGATTTTCCCCCTTCATTTGCATCAGCCAACGAAGGGGGCGGTGGTCAGTCTGAACCAGGAAGTGCGAGCCAAAGAGGTATGGCCGCAGCTTCTTCAGAGCCCACACCACCGCAAAAGCTTCCCTCTCAATTGCACTCCACTTCTGTTCCCGGGGAAGCAGTCTCCTGGATAAGAAGACTACAGGCTGATCCAGGCCCTCTTCATTTAGTTGCGATAACACTGCCCCAATGCCATGTTCGGATGCATCTGTTTGAACAATGAACTCCTTGGAGAAATCGGGAGCCTTCAGGACCGGTGCTTCACACATTGCCTGCTTCAACTTTTCAAAGGCTTGCTGACAAGCCTTTGTCCAAACTACCCGTCGAGGTTGTTTCCTAGAGGTGAGCTCTGTGAGGGGCGCTACAATAGTGCCATACCCCTTCACAAAGCGACGGTAGTAACCTGTGAGGCCCAGGAAAGCTCGGACCTCAGTCTGTGTCTTGGGGGGTTCCCAGGCCATGATTGCCTCAATCTTCGCCTGCAGGGGCTGCACTGACCCCCTACCACCAAGTGTCCAAGGTACACAACCGACCCCTGCCCAATCTGGCATTTGCTGGCTTTGATGGTCAATCCAGCTTGTTTCAGCGCCTGGAGAACTGCTTCCAAATGTTGCAAGTGGTCCTCCCAACTGCTACTGAAGACAGCAATGTCATCCAGGTAAGCAGCCGAGAAACCCTCCATTCCAGAGAGGACCTGGTTCACCAGTCGCTGAAATGTGGCAGGGGCGTTCTTGAGCCCAAAGGGCATCACACAGAACTGGAAGTGTCCCTCAGGCGTGGAGAAGGCTGACCTTTCCCTTGCTCCATCTGTCAAGGAGATCTGCCAGTACCCTGAAGTGAGGTCAAAGGTACTTAGGTATTGGGCAGCTCCTAGCCTGTCAATTAACTCATCCGCCCTGGGGATTGGATGAGCATCAGTCTTGGTAACTGAGTTCAGTCCTCGGTAATCCACACAGAACCTCAGTTCTGGTGTGGTGCCCGGTGGGGCGGCTTTTGGGACTAGCACCACCGGACTGGACCAAGGGCTGCTGGACGGTTCTGTCACTCCTAGCTCCAACATCTTGGCAACTTCGCCATGGATGCTAGCCTTCACCTTGTCCGACAGCCTATAGGTCTTGGACTTCACTGGGGGGCTGTCTCCTGTGTCCACATCATGAGTACACAGGTGGGTTCTTCCCGGGACAAGGGAGAACAGCGAAGAGTACTGCCCCAATACCTGGCGGCAATCCTCTCGTTGCTCAGGAGTGAGAGATGGGGAGAGAATCACTCCCTCCACCGACCCATCCTTCTCTTGACATGAAAAGAGGTCTGGGAGAGGCTCGCTTTCTGCTTCCTCAGCACCATCAGTCACCAACATCAGGATGACCTCTGGCCTCTCATGGTGGGGTTTGAGGCGATTGGCATGCAGCACCCGTAGGGGCTGCCGCGGGGTCTTAAGATCCACCAAGTAAGTGGCCTTACCCTTCTTCTCCAACACCTCAAATGGGCCTGTCCAGCGATCCTGAAGGGCACTTCGCTCTCCAGGTTCCATCACCCATACTTTCTGGCCAGGCTCCAACTCCACCGGGTGAGCATTTTGGTCGTACCATTCCTTCATGACTGCCTGACTGGCCTCCAAGTTGTCAGCAGCCTGCTTCCACAACTTGGCCATCTGGCTTCTGAAGGCCAACATGTAGCTCACCACATCCTGGGGAGGCTTTCTGGGGGACTTCTCCCATCCATCCTTCACCAGGCTGAGAGGCCCACGCACAGGGTGCCCGTACAACAACTCGAAAGGGCTGAAGCCCACTCCTTTCTGCGGCACCTCTCTGTAGGAGAACAGCAAGCAAGGTAGGAGGACGTCCCACTTCCTCCGTAAGCTCTCTGGCAGACTTCTTATCATGCCCTTCAGGGTCTTATTAAACCTCTCAACCAGTCCATTGGACTGGGGGTGATAAGGAGTGGTGAACCGGTAGGTCACCCCACACTCCTTCCACATGGTCCGCATGTAAGCGGACAGGAAGTTAGTCCCCCTGTCAGACACAACCTCCTTCGGAAATCCTACCCGGGTAAAGATTCCCATCAGGGCCCTAGCCACCACAGGTGCAGTAACAGTCCTCAGAGGGATGGCCTCTGGGTACCGTGTGGCATGATCCACCAGAACCAGGATGAACCTGTGACCAGCTGTTGTTGGTGGATCCAATGGCCCTACAATGTCGATGCCCACCCTTTCAAAGGGGGTGCTACCGACAGGAAGTGGTTCCAGGGGAGCCTTTAGCTTCACCCCTGTTTTCCCACTGGCCTGGCAGGATACACATGTCCTACAGTATGTGTTGGACGCCACTTTCATCTGAGGCCAGTAAAAGTGGAGGACAAGCCGTGCAAAGGTCTTATCCTGGCCTAAGTGTCCTGCCAGTGGTTTTGCATGAGCCAATTCCAGCAGAAAGGCTCGGTATTGCTGCGGGACCACCAAGGCCCTTGATGAGCCAGGTAGAGGTACCTTAGGTTCACTGTAGAGGAGGCCATCCTCCCAGTAAATAGGGTGGTGTCCCGTAGCATCACCTGCTGCCTGGGCTTCAGCCTGACGCCTCAGTCCCTCAAGGGTAGGGCACTCCCTCTGCCCCTTACAGAATTCCTCTCTGGTAGGACCTCCCTCCACATGCCATTCAGCAGGGATGGGTAAATCCTCCAGAGAGTCTACTCCCCCCTCCACGGACTCCTGGCCTACCACCGCAGGTGGCCGATCTGTCACATGGGGCGTGGAAGCCGAAGCAGGCTGTCCCTGTCTCCGTTTCTGACCCTTTCTGGCAGCGGGTTGGGCCATTGTTCCAGGCTCCAACCCAGGCGAACTCCCTCTCCGGGCAGTCGCAGACCGTGTGCTTACACAGGCCCAGTCAGGTGTACCCAGCATCGCAGAATGCGTCCGGTATTCCACCTCTCTCCAAGTGTTGTGCTCCATGTCATTCCCCAACAGACAATCAACTGGCACGGCAGGGCTTACGGCAACTCGAAGTGAACCTGCAACCCCTTCCCACTCAAAGGGAACCTCAGCCACTGGATAGTGGCCCATTCTGCCGTCAGCCATCGCGGCGGGGTGGAGTACATTAGGAACAACCTGCTCTGGAGACACCAGTTGACTTCTCACCATAGTCATACTGGCTCCTGTATCTCTCAGAGCCTCCCCTCTTTGGCCATTGATGGTAACCCATTGCCCATACTTTGTAGTATTTGGGGGCACCTGGATCTTTGGTACCATCTCCCGCTCTCTCAGGGACACTAAGGTGACACCCGCCCACTCACCCCCCTTATCTAAGGGCAACTCCTCCCCGAGCGCTACACTAGCTACTCCCGGTGACTTTCCTCCGGTGGGAGGGGGTGGTCTCTTTGGGCATCTGACATCTCCCTTATAATGTCCAACACCACCGCATTCAAAACAGTGGAGAACCCTTGGCTGCTGGCTTTGGCCAGGATTAGGGTTTCTGGGCGGGTTTGCCCTAGGGGTGAAACCTGCTCCCTTACCTTGGAAATTATTTTGGGGACCTTTGGAGAACTCCTTCTTTTTATCTCCTCCCTCTTTCTTCTGGGGGGCGCCCTGTCCGGCTTTTTGAGAATCCCCTCCAGTCCCCTTGGAGGACACCCGGGTACTTGCCCAAGTGTCCGCCTCCTCTGCAAGCTTCCGGGGATCGGTCAGCTTGCTGTCCACCAGGTGTTGGCGCAACTCGGGAAAACATTTCTCGAGGAGGTGTTCTTTCAAAAATAGATTGTACAGCCCCTCATAATCTTTCACCTCGCTGCCTTTGACCCAACCCTCCAAAGCTTTCTTGGCGTGGTCTAAAAAGTCTACCCAATTACCCAATTCTGGGTACTCATTTTGTGACTTCCCCTGAATTTCTGTCTGTACCTTTCAGGGGTAAGTCCAAACTTTTTCACCAGTGCCACCTTCATGGCAGGGTAGTGGGTTTGCTCATCCTGCTCCAGAGCCAACAAGGTGTCTCTGCCAGCAGGTGGCATGTATTTATACAGCCCACCTCCCCAGTGAGTTTCTAGGATCCCGTGAGCCCTTAAAGAAACCTCGTAGGCGGCCAACCATTTGGCAATGTCATCACCTGGGGTGTAGCTAGCAATGACATCTTTGGGTAAATAGGGTCTGGATTCCCTGGTGTTCACTTTATTTTCGCTGCCACCATTATCAGGATTGGGAGACCTTCTTAGGACGGCTTGTAGGTCCATCTCCTTGATGGTTCGCTCATGAGCTCACCTCCTTTCCTCCCTTTCCATATCCATCCTAGCTAATTCCAGCTTCATTCTCCTCTCCTCCCTCCTATCTTCCAGCTCGGCTTCAGTTAAACCCCTGTCTGAGACGCTGCTGCTTGCCCTTGAAGGTATCCTGGGACCTGTCAGCAGATTCCCACCTCCCACTTGGTTTAACAATGCAGCCTCAGTGACAGTGTCCCCGTCACCCTCTTCAGTTTCTGGTTCCTCCCTTAAATGAGCTTCCACCCATGCCCTTATGCTTGTCAGCAACTCTCCTTTCTTGGCACCTTTATTAAAAAATACCCCTTGATGCTGACACCAATCTCTGAGTTGGGCCACAGTATTGGCTTCCAGCTCTTTAAAATTCAACTCCATCTTTGCCATGGACTAAAATCACTCACAGGAGAAAACCACGAAGTGACCTGAGGTTAACCTCCACCCACCACCAGAAATAAATTTAGAAAAAACAAAATGTAAATTAGGAGGGCCGCAAGGAGAAAACTCCTGGTGTAGGTTAGTGTATTGCGTTGAATTACTAGTGAGTAGCTGCAACCAAGTCTGTATCCCACCGCTAGGCACCAAATGTTAGAACCTGGGGTAGCCTGGCCTAGGGCAAGACATACATTTCAGAGGCACAGTGTTAAGGTTGCAGACCACCCAAAAGTAAATCCACGCAATAGCACACCAAAAACCACACTACACCAAAGTATAGGAAAATAAGCACTGCTTTATAAAAATAATATACTCTGTTCTCTTAATATATATAGCTTATAACATTTCAGGTTACTTTAGAATCAGCAATTACCTTTTAAACTGCTAAGCAATTTATCAATTAAACTCCAAGGTACATTACATTTGCCAGGTAATCAATAATGGCACTTTCAAAAATAACAAATCACCACATTAAGCAGAATTATTTAAACTTTGGTATAATGACTTCCTATGACTTTCAAAGAGGCAGTATCAGCACTTTACATTAGATCAGATTCCAGCATTTATCATTAACCAAACTTTTAATCAGAACCCAGCATTAACCAGATTTGACTTCAGTGGGGAAGTCCAGTTTAACCAGTAAACTCTATGAGAAGTTAATTCCTTCACTTTATCAGCAGGATCCTTTGTTCTACTCCCCAACCTAGGTGAAACAGGGTTGAAAACGATCAGGGTCTGATTTGCCTTACTGTAGGCGCTAGCGCTGCTTCCCCCTGTACTTTCACCTCCTTACTTGAGTTTATTTGGTTGCTGGGTCCTTCCTTCGCCAGTCACTTGGTGGAATTCACCACCGATATGGCCAGGGAAAACGAGGGTAGAAAAGGCTCTCTCGCCTCACAGCGCTTTCCCCCCCCCCCCTCCTCACTCAGGCCAGCTCCTCTTGCCTAGCGCTAGAGTGGAGGGAAGAAACGAAGGCAGTAAGCCCCCTCAGTTCCCCCTCTCTGCTCGGCCAGCTTCTCCTTGTGGCGTGTGAGCAGAGGGGAGAGGCGGGACACACGCTCTGGCTGCAGCGGCAGTCGGCGCTCTTCCTTCGTGCTGACCGGCGAGGGCTGCTACTCCCGCTGACATGCGCGGGGACGCCCGTGTAGGATCCGCCTCTCACGACGGCGGATCCCTGAGGAGACGCTTCTCTCTCGGGCCTGCCCACTTCGGTGCCCCTCCTTCCGGGGACGTCAGCTTCAGCCGGGGTATGCGCGTAGGCGCGTTCACTTCCTCCTCCACCGGGTCACTGCAGGCAACGCGTCAATAACGCGGAAGGCGCCCCCGGGGTCCCGAATACGAGGGAAAGCCTCGCCAGGCTTCACCGGCTCAGTGGATCCCGGGGGGGTGCTATTACCAGACGCGAACGGTGCCCCAGGGGTCCCGGCCAAGGCGGCGCTGCCTCAGTAAGTCTGGCACCCTTCACCTCCAAAGCACCTCAGTCACAGTCCGGCGCCAATCTCTCCTGGCCACTGCTCCACAGCAGGTGAGAGGGGGCGCCCTATGGGATGATTAAATAAGGGGACAGGCGCTGAATCTAGGGCAGACTGATATTGGGGCCAAATTAAAGGATGAGAGCCACAAGGTCTAACCCTACACTGTTTGAGGAAATCACAACAGAATTCCCTTCACTGGGCAGAGGACTGCACTCCGCAGCGCTGCAGTCTCCTTCTCCTCAAGACTTCCCCTATATGAGTTAGACAAGGGGCAAGCTGGGCGCCCAGGGTCTCCAGTAACTTCCCACAGCGGGGCCAAGACAAGTAACTAAAAGGGGAGTAGTAGGTTGGACCAAATAGGCAGCTTCCCAGTCCAGGAGGTCAACCCTAAGTCTAACCTTTTCCCACCCTTAGCCACCACCTGTCCTCCAGCTGACTTCCACAGGTAGACAAAATGGCTGCCCCGCATTCCGCCTTATATAGGCTGCCCTTCAGTGGTCCAGAATGGACCAGAAGGTTCTAGAACGCCCTATGCTAGGCTATGGCCAAGTTCTGAGTGTGACAGTTAGGGCAGTTGGTGGCCACCATTTTAGGTGGTGCCAACTTTCCTGTCAGAACAGGCCTCTGGGCTGAGGTAAAAGATTATGGGGGGAAGAAAGAACACCTATCCCCTTGGCCAACACCTATAAAAAGTAGTAGACACAAAAATATCAAGGAAGTGAGGGCAAAAAGGGGACAAAATAAAGAATAATGAGGAGGGACTGCGCAAAAAAATCCAGACAGGTCTAACACTGTAGAACTACACTCTTGGATTATAAACTCACTAAATGCTACACGTTTCCTTAATCTTGTAACATAATCATCCGGAATTTCTTCTTCAGCTTTCCCTGCAATATTAAAAGGGTATTATTTGAAATCTATGTTTCTTTATGAATCACATTTTACATTGAGGCACTTTAGGAGTACGTTACATGTGCCTATTTCTAGCTTAGTAAATGTCATAACTAGGTCTTCTACTTGATCTGGTACTAATTTGACTAGCAAGTCTCATGCTTGTACATTCCTATGTCTTTTTTGCATGGCTTTTCAAAATATTCGAACTTTATTCTCCATATTTCCCATCTTGAAGCTATGATTTGGTCTTCTGTCAAATGGCATTGGCGTATGAAATATTATATTACACATAGTTTTTCTCTTCCTCCATTAAATTGATCTCTGCTATGTCTGTTGTTGTTTCACTTCCTTCTGATATTTAGTTGGCTCCATTATTTTAATATATAGATAATAATGTTTTTATTTATTTTTCTTCTAACTTGCAAGTATTTTTATTCATTTATGTTTCTTTATTTTTCAGCTGTAAGTAGCCTGTTTTGCTGTTGTTTTGTTTTGCCTGGCCTCGTCATGGCTTCATTCATAATTTTTATGGGTTTGTCCTCAGTGCTTGGATTCAAATGGACACTAATATTTTATACTCTTATGGAAACCTGACAGTGCTTTTGTAACGTTTGGAAATTGGCTGGGCTCAATAATAACGTATTCTATGCCAGCACACATGGGATCTTTTGTATTTATTTATGTTAGCTCACCAGAGTATCTTGCTGTTTTCCAACAGCAGCTCACTGCTGTCAGAGCTCAGTTCAAGTAGATTGCTCTTCGGCAAACGATCCCTGCATTTCCTGGCTTCAACTCTCATGCTAGGTGAGCTTCCTGCTACTCCTTGCCAGATTGTAGCATAATAAGGAGAGACACATTGAGGAATATAGACCTACTTTATTGTCAAGGTTTGCTTATCGTAGCATTTCCAAAGGATAGCATCATTATTAAAGTAAATATTCTAAGTTCTATACATTATTTGCATTCTAAAAGGTTAAAAGTATAGCAATTCCTGAGCATGCCAAAATATGCTTAGGTGCGAATCATTTTGAATGAAAGATTTATGACAATTTTCCAATGTGTAACCTCAATTCTTCGCAAAAGTGTCAAGTTGTATGGTATGGGGTAATTGATGCCATCTAGAAGTGGATTCATCCCAGTCTCACATTACACACACTGTCATCCTCAAGGGAACGACTGTTCCTATGCATAATAACATCATAAACTGTGGAGTCTGGTTCAGATAAACCACCAGCTAAAAGTCCATGAGACCGAAGAATTCCATATTTCTCTAAATATTTTAATCTTCTGTCCATAAATACTAGGACAAACACTCTCATGTTGTCCCAAGTGTGACTTTAAAATCAAATAACCCTATCAGTTGTCTCCCAGAGCATAATGATGCTGAAAATAAGGAGGTCACAACAATCCTGATCTACATTAAAGCTATATTGGTGGTTTCTTTGACCCCTTTGTTAGTGTATATATTCAGCACCATCATAACAAAATCAGTTTGTCTGCATAGACACATTTATCTTTGAAGTTCTGGAACTTATGACCAGTGTGATAACCCGGTGTAAAGGGATGATGAAATAGCAATAATATAACAAGCAAGAATAATTTTATCAAGTTGAAGTTTAAGACGAAGAATATCTTGTGACATCATTACACCTATCCTTAACCAATTAGCATTTACAGTTACCTTGTGTTGCTTAATACTATTATGCAACCTCCTCGCTTTCCAAGAAAAGTGTTTAGCTTCAACATCTGCTGGCTCACAAGGTCGCCGTATTTACTTATTTGACATTTTTGTAGAACATATACAAGACCCTGGACCTTCAGTGTGCTTACCGTAGACTAAACAGTAGCCTACGTGTTACAAAATGCAATGATCACAGATATCAGTGGTCAGAACATAGCTACACCTCCAATTGGAAATAAATCAGCTTCTATACACATGGAAGCAACAAAGCATAACCTTGTAAGGGCACATTCAACAATAACGAAGAAGTATACATAGTGCCTAGTTGGAGGAAGTAAAATCACAGAATAAACCAAATAGCCTAAATAGTCAAAACTTCCATATCCACTGAGTTCAAGAGCACTAAAGAACCATATTAGCTCAGGGACACCAATAGGTAGAGGAGACATGGTGACCAAGGGGGAGCATTTAAATTCTCCTTTGAAAAATGGTAACAGTTTAATGATATGGATGGGGGCAGAACAACATTGCTGAAGAGAGGGATTTCCAGCAAGAGGGTTTCTATACTGTGCAGAAGGTGGCGACCTTTGGAGGAATTCGACTTTTGCGATAAGTAGGGAGAGTGGTAAGAATTTAGGATTTTATGTACTTAGCCTGAGGTCCTACCATCAAAATTACAGCCATCATAGGGAGAGCAGTAAAGGGGTGATGTGTTCAGAATGAATCCCAGAGAGCACACAAACAGCTGTATTAAATGAGGCAAGATGCATTTTAGAAATACCAGTAAGGAGGGCATTGCTGTAGTCAATTCAATAGAATACCAGTGCTTGGGTTACGTCTTTCACATCTTTTTCAGACATCATGGTTTTATACTACAAATCACTTGAAGTTGTAATTTGCACCGCTGCCTATTGACTTAAAACGTTTATGCAGGTCAAGACGCAAGCCCAGAATGAAGAGATTTAGCAGTATCTATGTTGAAAAATAAGGAGCCAAGAAAGTTGATAGAGACAAGTAAACTCAAAAATGTTAATAGGCTGCTTGAGAAGAGATGAGAAGGAGCTTAGTTTTAGTAACTTTTAACTTAAGATTCTGAGCAATCATCCTTTGGCGTGCACACTGCTGGAGTCTGCTGGTTGTCTACACTGCGGCCACCAATAACAAGGTTGGGGATGTGGGAAGAGAGCCAGGAGGGCGGGAGGAGATCATGAGGATGGTGGGCGGGATGGGAGCATCAGGGAGACGGGAAAGGAGCAGGCAAGTGCGCTAAGTTTCGCTTGAGGGGAAAAGGCAGCAAAGGAGGAAAAAGAAGGCAGAAAGTGGCAATAGAAGAAATAATTAGAAAAAGGAAAATAAAGGAGAAGAGAAAGCTGCACTGAGAGTCAGAGTTGGAGAGAGGCAAAAAGATGAAAAAAGCTGTAGCAGGGAGGCACATCTAATCTCCCGCTCCCTTTTTTGCAAATTGACCAAACAGACCTCCACAAATCACCTCATCTATTATTTACTGAGCACCAACAAAGCCTTTAATGCCCAGATAACCAAGGTACCAGCTTTCACTTACCTGGACAGGTCCTACGACCAGTCTAAAGTTCTTATGGACCCTCGGGCATACTTCGCTCTATTAGTGGTGCTCTTGAGCGATTGGAGGGGGAGTTCAAGGCGCTGGCTTCCTTGCAATCTTTGGACCCTAGCCCCAACACCCAGCTTAGGGGTAAACTCACTGATTTTAATGATAAGGCCAATAGAGAGCTCTCATTTCTGAGCAGGTAGGTGAGGGCGTGTCACTTCGGTGAGGGAGATCACCCAGGCAGGACTCTTGCCAATCTCCTACGGCAGCCTCATGCCGCCTTCAATATCGCCGTGCTCCAGGATGAATGCCCGGAAAGAACGACCTCTCTGAAGGAGGTGGTGGCCATATTCACTTTTTCTACTCTCAACTCTACACCGCTGGAGTTGTACCCCCGCATGACATCCTTGATCAAAACTTCGATACTCTTCAGCTTCTCTGGCTGAGTAACAGCCACTGGGAATACCTTGACGAGCCTTTCTCTAAAAGAGATACTGGCTGCTATTAATGGCCTACCAGGCGACAAAGCTCCCAGCTCCGACGGCCTGCCTGCATCCTTTTACAAAGCGGTACAAAAGAGCTTTCACGCCCCTCCTGGTTCCTCACCTTGCCGCTATGTACAATTAATCTTTTTAGTGTGGCCATTTTCCTCCTTCGTTCCGCGAGGCCCTACTAACACTACTCCTGAAACCGGACAAGTCCCCTGAACTCAGTGACTCCTATCGCCCTCTGTCTCTCATCAACACAGATAACAATATCTTTGCCAAATTGCTAGCCTCCCGCCTACTCCCTCTCATGCTCCTGATCGCATGCCCAACCAGTCCGGTTTCATCCCCGGCCGCGCCACCTCGCACAATTTCCGGACTATAGTTGCCGTCCTCCATCAAATGAACCCCGCTCTCCCGGCCGTGGCTGCCCTTTTGGATGCCACCATAGCTTTTGATACTCTTGAGTGGCCATTCCTCTTTTACCCTCTTCCTCGCTTAGGCTTTAGCCCGGTTTTTCTGCACAAAGATCAGCTTCTTTACACTCTCCCCACTGCTCGCCTTTAGATCAACGGTGAAATCACGGAGCCAATCCCCACTGCAAGGGGCACAAGGCAGGGGTGCCCACTTTCACCATGCTTTTCGCTATCGCTATGGAGCCCCTTGCTGCCAGGCTCTGGCAACACCACACCCAGAGGCGTCTTGGCTTCGCGGTTCGTGCCTTTGTCGTCTCCATGTATGTGGACGATGTCACATTCTACATCCACCCCACCCCAGGAGATTCTCGGCCCCTGGTCAGCGGGGTGGTGCGCTCTGGGGGTCTTTTCAGCATCCAGGTTAACTGGGGTAAGTCCGTTCTTTTTCCCCTCATGGACGCCACTGTCCCCTTCACTTCGGACTACCCGTTTGTTTGGGCGTCTGGTCCCACTAGATATCTGGGCATTTGGCTCAGCAGGGATGTGGATGACCTTTAAGAGGCTTAATTCGGCCGGGCAGTGGACTGGATGAAGACCAAGATTCACCTCTGGCGACGATTGCCCCTTTCCCTGGCGGGACGCATCGCCATCGCCAAGATGGTGGTGCTTCCGAGGTTTGTGTACTTCTTCTTGAACATCCCCATCCCTCTCACGGCTCACTTTTTTCGCAGACTCCGCTCACTTATAATCACCCTATAATCACCTTGTCTTGTCGCCAGCCCAGAATCGCATACAACATTCTCACACTGCCCTTATTACTTTAAATTATATGTCCTCAGCGCCCAAGCCAGCTTCTTTCACTTCTGGTTGCAACCTCACTTTGCGGTGGAGGTTGACCTCGCTGGCCCCTGGCCGCTTCAGACTGCTCTCTTTGCCCCTACAAAACCCTGTGCGGTGAAATAGTCGCGGTAGAAACCTTGCGCTGGGACGGACTCAGGAGATACTCCGGCTCTAGTATTTTCTCCACTAATGCCATGCCCATTGCACACAACCTGGCATTCCCCCCTCTGCAGACTGCCGGAATGGTTAAGCGTTCAACTCGCCTGGGGCTATCCACGGTGTCGGACCTTTATCCTGATAATACCTTCTTCACACTTGCTGCAGAGTCTGGCCCCATGGACACACTGCTGTATTATTTCGTCAGAGCGTCCTGCAGGGAGATTCACCCCACGTTTCCCCCGCACCCTCCCGTTCGATGGCTGTCCTCGACTTCGCTTGCACATCCAGCTCCCCCCGCAAGCTCGTCACCAGGATTTATGCACTAACACTGGCGGCGTCCCCGACAACTGCTGACCACGCCCGTGCCGCCATGAATGAGGATCTGAGCACCAATCTCTCTCAAGAGGTCAATCAGACTAAACGCCTGTCCCCTAATTACCGCCTGCGCCTCATCCATTTTAAATACCTACATATATTATACTGCTCCCCTGCCATGCTGCACAAAGTGGGCCTCATTTCCAGCGACAGATGTTTACGATGAGCCGCTCCCGCGGCAGACTTTTCCCACCTGGCCTGGCTCCGCCCAAAGGTCTCTGCCTATTGGCGCGATGTGTGCGTCGCCATCACTGAGATAACCTCCACGCCTGTCACGCCAGATCCACTGCTCTGCCTCTTAGGCTTTGTGAGATACTGCCCAGATGACTGCCATGCTGCTCGTTCTTGCGCGGCGTAGGGTCTCCATGCACTGGGGATGAAGGTCTGCACCCAAGGTCAGCGCTTGGCTCGAAGACGCTGCGGGTTGTGAGATACTTCTGTCCGAATTCTGGGAGCTGGTGCCGGCAACCAGTCGCCCGATTGACATTTGGGGTCCCCTCGTTTCTTACCTTCAGTGCCAGAG
Organism: Lissotriton helveticus; assembly: GCF_964261635.1. Lineage (NCBI taxonomy): Eukaryota > Metazoa > Chordata > Amphibia > Caudata > Salamandridae > Lissotriton > Lissotriton helveticus. Next base: position 343,398,464 of record NC_136060.1, on the reverse strand, counting down.
CGCCTTGCCCTCAGCGGCCTCTACCGGGCCCTCAGCTAGCACTCTGCTGTCGGCAGCCGCCGGGGATGGCTCATGATGTGCGGCCCCTCCGTGTGCACGCCCTACTGATTCCTTGATACCATTTTCATCAGCACTTGGTCTCTCCCAGGCGTTCCCCTGTCCTTCCTGCCTCGCTTGACGCAGATTTTCTCCACGTAATATACCGGCTGCTTATGCATGGTTGTTCCTACAATGTATGTAACAGATGTGGTCTTCTTTGTTGATTGCAGACTTTCTGTCTGCATATATTGTTACATGTTATGCAACTTTCTTAATAAAGAGCTTAAAAAAAATTCAACAAAACAAAGCTCTTTGGACCCGGCTTCACTGCCCTCGAGGCCCTGCATCTTTCTTGCACTCCTTCTTTCTTGCTCTCTGCTACTTGCTCTCGCGCTTCTAGCCATCCTCTCTTTGTGGCCATTTTTTAAATCTCTCTCTTCGTGCTCGTTTTTCCACTTTTGTACTCTCTCTCTTTGGGCCTCTTTTTGCCCGTTTTCCTCTGTGCTGCTTGTTGTCTGTTTTTCCACTCTCTCTATCCTTTTCGCTCTCTTTGTGTCCATTTTCAAATCTCTCTCTCTGTGCCCGTTCTTCCACTTTCCAATCCCTCTTTTTGTGCCTCTTTTTGCCATTTTTCCTTGTGCCCCCGTTACTCCTGAGCTTTCCCACCTCCCCCGCGCTTTCCGATCTCTGTTGCATGCCTTCTGCAGCCTCCTGCACCACGCCCTTAACTAGCCCTGCCAGAGGGCAGAGACCCCCTGCAATGCTCCCCCTTCCAGGACATACTTAATGGCAGCCACTGTTTGACTGCACAGGGGGCAGACACAGCGGTGCTACGCTGGCACATCAAAGGCAAGTCCGTCCCCGCCTGGACCATCCTCAGGGCCTCGGACCCTGTTCCAACCGAACACCGCCACTACGCAGCCTGCATGCACTCAACACCAGATAGCACCACATAAGCTACTTCTGCACCTCACCTTGCTCACCTGCACTCACTGCCATTTCACCTGCACTTTCAAGCACTCCCTACACGCCACACAAAACTCACCGCGTCACGCATTTATGCATGCTCCTCAATACCAATTTTCTCAGCAGACATGCCACTGAGATCTGGGACACCACTGAGACGCATTCCCCGACATCATCTTCCTGACAAAGACTTGTCCAATCCCCTTATGGGCACCCACCCTCCTCACAGCCATTCCACAAGGCTACAAGATCTCCTGCTAGGACGGACTGAAAAAAAAGGAGGACTCCATCATACACAATTACTCCATCATCTGCACCACTTCCACCGACGAAGGCACTATCTACATGGAACAAATGAACTTCTGACTTCAGGCTGGGAACCATACCTCCATCAAAGGCACCCTAGCTTACCAACCACCCGGACCATGCGCCACCTTCAGGAACCTCCTCACAGACTTCATTGCCTCCATTGCCATCTGCTTAAACTAATTCATCTCACTCAGCGACCTCAACTTACATCTCGGAGACTGAAAAGATCCAACTCCACCGTCCTACTCGAGAGCCTCAAGGCCCTAGGACTCACCCAGTTTGTACATGGCCCCACCCACAATGCAAGACACAGAGTCAACCCCATTTTCATAGCAAGCAACAAGGTCAAATTCAGTCACCTAACTCCGCTCACCTGGACAGTTCACTCCATGGATCACTTCATCAACTCACCCCAAACCTCCTCAGCCAAGACTACCTACAACCTCAGACGCAGCTGGAACAAGATAAAGGACACAGACTGGACCAACACCCTCACCCACCAACCAAACCTCGTCAGAGACCTGCATGCAAACATCAAAGCCTTCAACAAATGAGTCCCAATCAGCGCAGACACTCTAGGCTTCCCTGAATAATGTCAGATACTCACAAACCAACACACAAGCCAGCTGGACAAAGAAAGCCTTAGAAACTCCAAACAACTCTGCAAACAGCTGGCGAGAAAATAAAGAACCAGTTGGGACACCACCACAAGAAACAAGTCTGCGCTCAGGGAATACCACACCCAACTCTACTTGGAAATAAAAACTGCCTTACCCTTCAGACTGCAAAACAGCTCTAACTGCAAAGAGCTCTTCAACATCATCAAAGAATACTCCAACCCCACAGTGTCCACCAGCTTCATCACCCCTTTGAAGACCGCCAAGACAACCTCTCCAATTTCTTCCACAGCAAAATCCTCAACATCCACAGCAACTTCGACCCCCAATACAAGACACAAGAACTCATCAATCAGCTACCACCACCATCGCCAAATCGGACTACCACATTAACAACGGGAAACCCCTCACTCCAGAAGTCACAGCTGAAATCAGGAGAACCAGTCCACGCTGGGACCCCCCACCATATCTTCAACCTAGAATGAATTTTGATCAGCTCACCACCATCATTAACACCTCCCTCTAAAGTGGAACCTTACTTGACAACTGGATACACGCAAAACCCACAACAGACCCAAAAGAGCTCAGAAACTACAGAGCCATCTCACTCCTGCCCTTCCAATCGAAAATCATGGACAAAGCGGTCAATAAACAACTCTCCAATCATCTCAAACACCACCACCTACTAGACATCTCGCAGTCAGGCATTCACAACATGCAAACTGCTCTCATCGCATTAACTGACGACATGGATAAAGGAGAAACCGTTGCACAAGTTTACTCAACCTCTCCGCAGCCTTTGACACAGTCTCCCACGGCACCCTCATCACAAGATTCCACAGCTACGGAATACATGGATCCGCCCTGAGCTGTCTGGCCTCATTTCTCTCCAACAGGACCCAGGGAATCATGCTCCCGCCCTACACATTCAAAGTCAAGAACCTCATCTACAGAGTTCCTCAAGGATCACCGCGAAGCCCAACATGTTCAGCGTATACATGGGCAACTGGCCCACGCCATAAGATCCCACATAATCAACATTGTATCCTACGCAGATGGTACCCAGCTTGTCTTTTCCCTCACAAACAACAACCACACGACCAGGTCAAACTTGAACATCTGCATATCTAACTTAGCAAACTGGATGAAAAAAAACTGAACCGGAACCAATCAAACCAAGGTCAATGGCAATCCTCTCACAAAGGCTCCCATTCAATTCAATTTGGATTTACAGAGTGCGGCTAATCACCTGAGGGAGTCCCCAGGCGCTGGGTACTTGTTGGGCTATGTCAAAATGCCAATTCTTGAGTCCCTTTCTGAATTCTTCAAGGGAGAATGCTGTTCAGAGGTGAAGTGGGGAGGTCATCCCAGGACTTGGCAGCGAAGTAGGAGAAGGAACGTCCTCCACTGTAGCCTCGGCGGATGCAGGAGTGTGTGCGAGGGCAAGGGAGGCGGAAAGCAGATGTCTGGAAGGATGATGGAAGTTCAGGCGGTGGTTGATAAATGCTGGTACTTGGTCCTGGAGAGGCCTTGTAGGAGTGTGTCAGGATCTTGTAGTGGCATCTTTCCTCGTTGGGGAGCCAGTGGAGGTTCCTGAGGTGGGGGGTGATGTGGGTCCATTTGGGCAGGTTAAAAAGGAGTCTAGAAGTTGCGTTCTGAATAGTCTGGCGTCTCTTCAGATGTTGGGTGGTGATTCCTGCGTAAAGCGTGCTGCAGTAGGCTTGAAAGCTGGTGATTATGGCTTGAGTGACAGTTTTCCTTGGGTTGATGGGGAACCATTTAAAGATCTTTCAGAGCATACGAAGGGTGTGGAAGCAGGCAGAGGCAACCTTGTTGATCTAGCATTTCATGGTCAGTTTGCTGTCCAGAATGATGCCGAGGATGCATGTGCAATGACTAGTCCCTGCCACACAAGTGGCACAGAGTTTTTACTGTCACAAGTGGGGTAATGCTGAGAGGTAGGATTTTTGTGGATTCCTGCGGATTCCGAAGTTTTCATTACAGAAATGTAAGGTAAATTTCAGGAATAGTTTGCGGTTTTCAGGACATTGCGGGTAAGAAAGCCTTATGAGATACATGCAGGGCACACCACCCTGGAATACCCTGGTTGTCTAGTTTTCAAAATTGTCTGTGGTTCATAGGATTACATGGGTTGCAGCTGAGCACGGACACAAATTCCGCAGCTACACCTAAAACTGATCTCTCCATGTAACGTTTTAGGGCCTTGTGTGTCAAGGCCTATTGGCTCACCCACATAAGTGAATTACCAATGTTATCAGGAGACTTGGGGTAATGCTGGGTGGTAGGAAATTAGTGGCTTCCCGCGGATTCCAAAAGTTTTCCTCAAAGACATGTGAAGAAAATGTGTGCTTGTAGTCAAAGTTTGCTGTTTGAAGGGCATTATGGGTAAGAAATTGTTGTGTGATCCTCACGAAGCCTACTACCCTGGACTTCGCCGAATGTCTGTTTTTCAGACCTGTCTGGGTCTGGTAGATTTTCCCAGGTAGCAACCTATCCAACTCCAACAAGTGCAGCCAATCACCATTAAAAGTGGGACGATACTGGGAGTTAGCCACACTCCCCTGACCCATATGTAAAAACAACACCCAAAGGAATCAAATAATCAAATGACCTCTTGTTTGCCATTGGGATGGGATTTCTTAGTGCACAGGGTAGCAAAAAGACTATTAGAGCTTAAGGGGGAGTGTGTGGCAGATGTTAGTATGGGCCAGACCCCCCACTCATTATTTAAAAAATATTTATATATATTCCTGCATACCGTTGCTTTCTGGCATGCTTGGGAAAACTGGGGCAAACTTCCTATCTGCCCCTTAGGGGGATGAAATAAAATAAAAAAAACTCTCTGGTGCCAAGCACCAGAGGTGCCTTTGTATACCTCCCCAATATCGGCCAATGACCAACAGATGCACTGGAGAGGTAGGCCTGGCGGCGCCCACACTCAGAGTTTAAAAAAAAAGCTTTTCTTCCATTGTTACAAACAAATTAGACATTTGGTTGAAAAACATTACTGATTATATGTGTCTAGGGACCATTGTTCCTGTAATATACTGTTATCAGATGTCAACATGTCTTATTCTGTGCTATGTTGGTTTAGGTTTTCACCTACTCAACAAACACCAATAAAAAGAAATCAAAATAAATAAACTGTCATGAAACATTAACTCAACAAGATAAAAATTAAATGTAGGCCCAGAAGGGTGTGAGATGAGTTGGATCTTTCTATATACTGCCAAGAAATTAACAAAGCCACATAAATAGCTATAGACTCAGGCCCGATCTGATTTTAAATCACACAGAAATATTGAAGAGACCGTCAAGGTGAGAAACAAGACTTTATCCAATATTCCATATTAGGCCAGGCATTCAGGACATGACCGTTCTCAGAGCCTACCAATCGCCCAAAAGACATTAAAAATTAAGAAACAGTTCCCACCTGTAAGAAATTGAATTATTATTTGGGGAGGGTGACTACCCACCTCAAGGAACAATCACATTCACTAAATTAACCTGAGCTCAAGCCCCTGGTAGCTTTGGCACAGAGTAGACAGGCTTAACTTAGGGCAACGTGAAAAAATATTTATGCAATACCAAACCAGTAATAACGTCAAAATGCAAACCAATAAAAAGACCAAAGCGAATTAGTGAAATAGAGTAAAATTGAATAAATTAAATGACACCAAATGATAATAACCCAATAAGGAGAACCGGCAATATGAATTTTTTGCCTTTTAAGTAGAAAAATCGTCAAAAAAAGAAAAGTGAATATGATCCTCAATGGTCGCGTTAGTCAGGGACCTCAGCACAATTTGAGGATGTCCACGGTGGAAAGTGGGTCAGATACATCAATCAAGTTCATTCTGGTCAAAGATTTTACCTTCCAAGTAAGTCCTTTAAATCCCAATCCACCACAAGAGTAAACTTCTACAGCACCCCCAGGACCACGGGGGAAATAATTAGAGACTCACAGGGTGTCAGGCAGAGGCCTACATAGGGATCCAGTCCAGGGCCAGTTCCCACTGGTCAGCTGGGCAGTTGTAGAAAATGCCTCTTGTAGTGTAGTGCATCCCTGACCATTGTAGCCCACTTTTTTTGACCAGTGTATGAAAGGAAGCAAGCACAGTCATTCACTGCTCCTCTCAGGCAACCAACAGCTGGTGCAGTCCTCTTCTGTTCTTCATGAGGATCAACTTTGTTTAGAAGTGGGTATCTGGAGATGCTGCAATCAGTTCTGGCATGAGCTACACAGAAAATCCAGTTTCAAACGGACCCAGTATCCACCATAAGCCCAAAGACAAAATTATTACAAGACAAAGGCAGGTGTGGGTTCTTCAGCAATCAAGCAGTGGATACACAAGAACTGCGTTGGCATCCTGTTACTTCCTTTTAAAGTGTGCCCCAAGTGTTGAGTGTGTACCCCAGCAGACTTTCCAAACAGAATTTGACACTTAAGCAGGATTTGGCACTGTTATGTCAAAAAGGATGCTCTCGTTTGCTAAGCTCAAAGAAGTTATAACTGCCCATGTCAATCACAGTGACCTACAATGTAGCTCCTAAGAGAAGTTCGACACCTTTTTCTAACCTATTCAAAGCCAGAGAAAAGAGGAATTTCTAAAAGTTACTTTTTCTTAAAATCTATTTAAAAATCTGACCATCCATTGAATTGGCTTTTAAATAACTATTATCAATAGCTGTGTAATTATGTTTCTAGCTAGTCCTGGTTCTGAGATACACTAGTAGAATGTTCATATTTGCTCTAGATTGCTACATAGGGCTGCTAGGCCTACCACCGTGAAAAATAGCTTTTGGGTGCTGGTCACTGTAAGAACCTGTTAACATTACATTTGTACTTTTCCTACTCTTAAATAATATGCACCCTGCCTTGTGGGCAACAAGGCCTACTTAGGGGTGGCTCAGTGATATTTAAAAGGGAGGTTTTGACCAGTCAAAAGCGTTTGCTTTAAAAAGTCGAATTTCAGTTTTTACACTGCTACATTTAGGCTACACTGGTAGGCCTAAAGCCATGTTTGCACAACCAGTGAAGTGAATGGCACAATATGTGTCAGGCCCCCTGTACATCTTGTACCATATACCATGGACTTATAGGTAAGTGAAATATACCAAATTAGAAATATGCCAATTCAAGCATGTTTAAAGTAGGAGCTCAGGCACATTACTACTGATTAGCCGGGGTGAAGTGGACAGGATTCTAAAACCAGAAAAAACATAGGGTCCACCAAAAAATTCAAGTGCGTTTGCTTACTTGTCGTAATCCCACCTTAGCAGAAACTTTGGATGTGGCTAAGGGTATTGAAAGGTCTATGGTGACTTCGAAAGTACTGTCGAATTATGCGGGGATGTCACAACTATCTGCGGGTTCAATTGTGAATGAGGTAGTTGTGTGTGCAGTTGCGGATAAACCTGCTAACGACAGGAGTGCTCTTAGGATTGAGCAAACTCGTGGGCAGCAAATCTGTTATAGATGTGGTTACAGGAACCACATTGGTAACAATCCTTCTTATCCCACTGTTGGCAAGAGATGCCACAAGTGACGGAAATTGTGTCACTTTCAGGGTGCTTGTAGAGGAACGGCAACAGTGGGTAATTACAACAACAGAGTTAGCAGTGTGAATCTCGAGGATGTTGAGAGTGAGCTGCGTGAAAACACCTCCAAGTTCTCTAATGTTCTTTTAACAGTGGATCTCCCTACAGTTGCATCTGTAGATTCCGGGAAGCTTATGAAGGGGCCCACCATGGATGCAGGTGTTGATGGGAAGCACGTGCATGTAATGGCTGATTCTGGTGTGCCTGTTACCATTTTGGCTGATCGAACTTTCTTTAAGGCTTGGCAAACTGAAACAGTCTTATTTCCCCCTTCCATCAATCCCAAAACTTTTGGGGAGCAAGATATTGACCTTCCGATTCTCCTTTGGTCTTCTGTGGAGTGCTTGGGGAAGTCCATCACCACGAAGGTCTATGTGGAAGTAAAGGGAGGGGTGTGGCCTAACGGCTAGGGCAGTCAACCTCGAATCTGGGGAACTGGGTTCGAGTTTCGACCATGTCGCTGAACATTCTGTGATTCTGGGCAAATCACTTAATCTCCCCGTGCCTAACAAAAAAAAAATTAATGTGTTCTCATGTAATATAACCGGTGCTATGTAATGCGCTCCGATACCAGATTCTGGTCAAGATTGCGCTATATAAAGCTCTGTAAACAAAAAAAAGGGAGGAGATACTCTGGGTTGGAAGGACCTTGCCAAGCTTGGAATCAGTCTACGCCCTGAGCAGGACCCACCTATTGTTTTGGGCGAGCCACCTATAGACATGCTATCCATGGGCCCTAATGCTGATGTAGTGGCCAAGATGTTTGAGGTTAATTGTAATGTGTTCAAAGATGTGGTTGGTACAGTTTCTGGGTTTGAACACTGCATCAAGCTTAAGAAAGACGCGCTACCTGTGGTTCATAAGGTTAGGCTGTTGCCCTTAAGTATAAGGGAAGAACTCAAAATCGTATTGACTAAGCTCAAAGAGGAGAACATTATCACACCCATTGATGCCTATGAATGGTTGTCTCCCATTGTTTTGACGAAAAAGAGAACTTGGGACCTCAGGCTATGTGTGGACTTGATGTCCCTAAACCAAAACATAGTGGTGGATTGTCATCCTTTGTCACAGATTCATGAGATGTTAGCCAACATTGGTTCCTCTAAATTCTTTTCCATCATTGACTTGCACTTGGCAGATCACCAAATACAACTTTCAGAGGAATCTCAATCTCTCACTGCCTTTGTAACTCCGTTTGGTGGCTTCAAATTTTTGAGGTTACCTTTACGACTTGCATTGGTGGCAAGTATGTTTCAGAAGTTGATAGATAGTTTGTTTGTGATATGCCACATGTGCAAGCGTTTCAAGATGATATACTCATCTTTACAGAAATGAGAAGGAACATTAGTCGGTCTTGCACAAGGTGCTGGGCACCCTTCAAGACAGAGGGATAACAGTCAAGCCCACTAAGTGCAAACTCCAGGTGCAAGAAGTGAAGTATTTGGGACATCTCATTTCCGACAAAGGTATTCAACCTAAACTTTGTAAAGTGGAGGCCAGTCAGAAACCTCTAGCCACTTCTGATAAGGATGAATTGCGTTCATTTTTGGGGCTTTGTTAGTATTCTGTGCCTGGGTATGCTCTTACAGTTCAGCTCTTGAGATGACTATTGAAGAAAGGAACTGAATTTATGTGGATGGAAGCTATAAATGCTATTTATGGGGAACACAAAGTGCTTCTGGTGAATGTTCCTGCTCTACGATCTTTTGTTTCCACAAGGAAATCTTTCATCACTGTTGATGCGAGTCCCAAGGGGTTAGGAGCTGTTTTTGGTCAATGGGTGAATGGTCAAGAGAATACTATTGCTTTTGCCTTTAAAGCATTGTCAAGTGTTGAAACCAACTATAGCACCATTGAGAGAGAGGCTTTGGCTATAATGAGGGTGGTGCAAAACTGTAAAACCTACATTTGGGGAAACGTGTGTGGAATTTTCACTGACCATAAGCCCTTAGTGTTCTTATTGGCAGTTAATGGTTTGAGTTTGACATCTGCACGTGTAGTTCGTCTGTTGTCCAATCTTCAAGAGTGTGATTTGGTGGTTAAATACATCCAAGGGGGAAAAAAATTACTTCTCGGCTTCAAGTAGTGACTTGCTTGAATATTCAGACAAAGACTGTGTAGGGGGACTTGACTGTGTTTCCTTGCTATGGTTACATCTCCCAACAAGAGTGGGATGCAGCTATGAAGGAAGATGTGAACTTGGGTAAGGTTGACAGCTATACTCGATACAGGTGGCCATCTGAAAAAAAATATTTCCACTGAAATGAGGTGTTACAATCAAGTGTCTGAAGAGCTATCTTTTGAAGATGGAATTTGTACTAGGAAGCGTCTTTTTGTTCCTCCCACTAAACTCAGACCCAAGATTATTAGCTTAGCTCATGAGGGACAATTGGGGATTTCTGGCACTTACAAGAAGTTGAGGCAAGTTTACTGGTGGCAGGGTATGGATTCTCAGTTAGTCAATGTGGTAGAGTCTTGTCCTCAATGTGTAGTCTCCGACAAACATTGGAAGATGCTCAAGAAACCAATACATCCTGTTCCTTTTCCTGATAGGCCTTGGGAAAAAATTGCATTGGATTTTTCTGGGCCTTTTACCTTTTTGCCTGTTGACATGGGATATTTGTTATTAGCCATTCACTACTTCTGAAAATTGATTTACTATTCCTGTGTCGAAACGGCGAAAATCTCTTCTGTAATTTGTTTCCTTGGAAACGTTTTTAAGGTGGGGGGTCCTCCATGTTGCGTTGTCACAGATAATAGTTTGCACTTCGTTTCGAGGCTAATGGAGGCTTTTTTGCAGAAATTTGATGTCAAACATTTGCAAGTTGCCCTTTACAGTCCAACTTTAAATGGACTTGTTGAAAGGGCTAATCGATTTCTTAAAGAAGGCATCCAAACTGCTCTGGCGGCCATCATCTGGGTGGCAGATTTCTTGCAAGAAAAGGTCTGGGTTTATATTACTTCTCCCCATTCTACCTCTGGGGTTACACTTTTCAAGGCTCTCAGAGAGGGGGAAGCCAATTCTAGTCTTATGCCTGCTTAGTTCCTTAAGTTTTCTGCAGGTCAGAGCTTAGCGGAGAGTAGAAATATGGAGAGCAATGCCCAACTGGTGAGAAAGACTGGCCGCAAAACAGTTGGCGCAAAAACTACTGCACAATAGTAAGCACAAGGTCAAGGACACTCACTTTGCCATCAATGATTGGGTGCTTATAAAAAAGCGGTTTACAGTCTGCAAAGGGGAGTCCAACTTTTCACTTCCTGTACGTATTATAAGGGTCAGCAAGCCTTCCGTTCTACTTTTTTTATTTATTTTTTATTCTGTTTTTATTTTTCTCAAAAACAGCGCATGGCAATCATATATCAATTAGTTACATCCGTTCCGTACATCATATCTGTCCTGTTGCCCCCACCCTCTCTCCTAACAGTGCAACATTCCTTACATTATTGATCCCTTATTATTCGCTTCACTGCAAACTTCTCGATGTATGCACGCATAAGTTATTAGGATCAAGATGAGGACTACCCAAGTCTATGTATGATAATGCAATCCGTATAAATAACAATGATCCATCGCAATGATACCCTTCCCCCTCCCTCGTCATCCAGTGTGTCCAGGTCCCTAATTGCTCATTTCAATAGTAGTAACAGTTCCTTTGTGTCTCGTTTCAGTATAATTGGGGGACAACGTCTACTGCCTCTTGTTCTTCTCATAGGACTCCCATCTTTCACCTCTGGGCGAAACTATTAGGTCCACCTCTATTCTCAGGACGAGCAGGGGGGACCCACTAATGCCTCCCCGACAGAGCCCACTTCCGAGTCAGTGTCAGGTATCTGTAAAGCTAGTACTAGGGACTCCCACGCCCTTGCCGCTTCCATTGCCTTCTCATTATTAGCACGTAAAGCCTTCTGTTCTACTTGAAGGGAAAGGAGGGTGAAACAAGGATAATGTTATTTGCTTAAATAAACAGCAACTTAATATTTTCAAACGTGTCTATGCTAACAGAGAAGATATTGGGGATTCTACTTTGGGCTATGATCTTATCCCAGAGTCTGAGCAGGTATCCATTCTCTGGCAAAAGTGTTGGTGTCACAATGAGCAGCACCTTCAATCCCTTGGCTTCCAGATAGGGTGTGATTTGCCGCAGGTGCTCAAGGTCCCTAGCACCAATTGTGATTGGTCTCCATCTCTCCCAGGCATGCCCGCTTACAAGACCCACCACGAGATGAAATCGATACCCACAAGATAAGAACGAGAAAGAGCCATATAGTAATTGTGTGATAACAAAGGTGTGTCAGTATTTTCATTTCCAGCAGGCTTAGGAAGCACTCGTTCAGGGTAGTCATAAATTGTCTAACATATGCATTTTAAGACCACACGTGTACTCACTGCTGAAGTGATATCCATGATGACTCTCATCACATGTTCAAAGAGACTATAAGGTTCGGAAAACGTATCTGTTGTACCTTTTTTTTGTAGACCTTTTGCTGATCTGATATAATATATCACACCACGGTGGACAACTCGAGCAAGCAACTTTAATATGTAACTGGAACACGTAATCTTAGCACAAGGTTCAGGTTAGGCTCAAACCATTTCCCAGTTGTTGTTTTTTTTTAATACCCTCAGAGGTAGACACTCCTTCCTAGGTGCAAAACAAATAAGCATCGGGCATTTTCATACCTATTTTCCGAATGACAATAAAAACCCCAATGCACGGGTTAACAACATCAGAATCCATTAAGGGATTGACCTGGAGATAGGTGCTAAGGTTAATACAGGTACGGCAACGTTTTCACATAGCTATCTAGTAAAATACTGTGAACAATAACCATAGATGGGAAAATAAATATGGCTCGTTAAGGGGAAAATAAGGGATAAGTGTAGTATGTGCCTTGTTATTGTATTGTGTTATTATGTATTGTGCATTTATCTTTAAGTGATATCACATTCATTCAAATGAATGCGATATCACTTAAAGAGAATTGCACAATACATAACACAATACAATAACAAGGCACATACTACATATCTTCCCTTTTAAAAAAAAAAAAACTACAGATGTATCTGGACGTGTTCTTTAACTTGGAATACATCCTTTATTTAATTTACTTGGATTTCTTATTCATTGATTCTACATACTACAATAAGTTCAATGAATACTGAAACACAGATCTACACCAATCAATCTAAACTGCATTCATGTAGTCCCTGTTGAACACTTGTAATAATAGATCAACATTTCTCCCAGGAGCTTGATCAAGTGGTTTTGGGTTGGGCTACTGAAATCAATTAAGTATTTTTTTTGTAGGACGAGAAAGGTTTTGTGCTAATGTTTAAAGTAAAAAGAGGTTGACACACTTCAAAGGATTGTGTGTTGTGCGGTATGACAATGCAACAGTGCTATCTTTTCAGTGAACCCCATTGGAGTCTGGGACTTGTAGTTTCACTTTTATCCGTAAACTATAGAGTCCAAAAAAAAATACTCATATCATGAAGCCCACCGGCAGCATGGTGAGTGGGGGATCCATCCTGTGCAAGGGGTAGCAGAACCGGCGACCGCTTAGTCAGGTTTGAACTGTAGTAAATGTTACAGCTCCCCTATGTAGTGTTGTTTTTACCTGTATGGTGTACACCCAACCTACGTCCATGTGGCTATGCGGAAGTACGAAAACTCTGATGGGTTCTGCTTTACGGGAGCTCGTCGGACTCAGCAGACACAGGGACATTATTGCAAATAGAAACATGATCAACTCCCTTCGACCCGGCAGACACAACACCGCTGGAAAACTCTTAGCATTAATAAGAAGCAGCAATGTACAGAACACTTCCTCAGTAGCAGCAGCTGCAGACCTAGAAGACGGACTAGCGAGGAATGTGTTTGCAGGATAAATGAAAATGCGTCGTCCATCATAGAAAAGGTTTTGTCGACGTTAGCCCTGAGGAGATAATCGGTTCCAGGGGCAGCCACAGCATGAAATTCTAAATCATTACTAGAGAAATTGAGTACCTTATGTCTGGTTTAATATTGTATTGTGAGTGTATTCAAAGTTCTTTAATGTTTCTTCTGCTAAACGTATATTTTAAAATGCATTGTTGTTTCACAATGTATCCACTTTACATGCTACTATTGAAAGATGTTTTTTATCAAAGAACATGATAAAAGGTTCTAAGGTTGTTCAATGTTTATAGAGGGTAGTGGGCTGGCTGGTTTCAGGAAATGCTGCGCGACTTCTTTTAGCAAAACTAAAAGATCAAACTTAATCTGCGTTTTGTGGTGTCCCACTCCATCAGGAGTAGTAATAGAAATGTTTTCCTTACGTAAATAAATACCAGGCTTCGGAATTGTTTCTAAGATCTTACATTCTCCCAAATGATAATGACATTAGGTGACCACAACACAAGTACCAGGAAAAAGCATATCCTCAATTAAAATGAATTTCTAACCAGTCTCAGTCATTATTATGAAGATATAACTCTAAACAAGGGCGAGGAAGAAATGTACTTTCGGGCAGATTTACAAGGAACTGACGCATCTGCATAGATGCGTCAGTTTCCTTTCACCAGTGCCAAATGTCCTTGCGCCACCATGAATGTGCTGTATTTACAATACAGTGCTCCATGGCGCAAGGATTAACAGATGCGTCAGAAATACTGTAGCATCTGTTGGCACAAAAGTGACGCATCGCTGGAGTAGCTCATGAAAGTGATGCAACTCCAGCAATGTGCCACAACAGATAGGTGAGTCCCATACAAAAAGCCCTGCATCATTCCTTACGCCTGGTCTGAGCAGGCATAGGGATTTTGACGCACTGAAGGCATAGAATGATGCAGTGAAATGTTGTAAATTTCACTGCGTCAGTTCTGCATGGCTTTTTGCGTGGGAACGCCTAGCCTGCAAACATTACACCTGGCACGGGTATAAGGTGATGCAGGGCTTTACAATGTGACGCATCTCCATAGATGCATCACGTTGTAAATTGGCCGCAATGTTTGCGCCGGCCGTTGCATCATAAAAAGTGGCGCAATGACGGCGCAAGGAGGCACAAGGGGCTTGTAAATCTGTCCCTTTCTTTCACAGGACCAGGGGCTCCGATTATGCTTGACTTTTTTACCGTTTATCAGTGGCAGAAGGAAGTACATTAGAAAAAGTATGAGAAACCTGATTCTGAGTGCAATGGGACATGAGGTCAGTGAATTTGAGGGCCGGGGTCAGGCATTGACAAAGCCAATAGGTCTCGGCAATCCAAGAGCTATTGGAGTGGTCAATGTTAATGTCTTATAGCCAAAAGCAAAGTAAAAAAAGAACTAAGCCATAGCCCCGTTGATGTGTAGAATGGCTGTTGGTGTGAGCATGTGAAGTAACTGGGTGCGTAATAATGTTTTAATTGCAAAATCATTACAGCAAATAGAAAGGTCATCCCTATTTTAATTTGCATTCCAAAGTATTCAGCAAGAAACCGCTATTTTTGTAGTGAAAACTCGACCCGAAGATATTGGAGCGCTGTACATGAGCATCAGTTGCATTAATTAATTTTTAGGAATGGAGAAAGTGATTAGCCCAGAATCAAAGGATGTGGATCCAGCTCTAAGGCACAAACTCGGTTCCCCCGCTTCAAAGTTGACTGCTCAAGTTACACCACAATCTCTCCCGGTGTTAATAAAAGGAAGCATAGGGGAACAGAAAAGAGGAAAGCTTTAAACAAATTTAAACAAGCAAGTCAAGGAAGCAGTACTCTACGTCATAAAGTTGGAATGGTGTTTTGGGGTTGTGAGGGTGGGTGGGAGGAGACGGAGCGGAAAAAAGCACGAACACCGTGTAGAGTGCTGAAAAACAAAGAAAAACGTAGGCCCTAAAATGTTCCTATAAACAGGAGCAGTGGGTGTTTACAAGTACTTGTTCCATGCTCTAGGGGGAGGGCTAAACACAAGAAGAGGCATGACCATGCATGCCATGGACAAATGGTGACAAAGGATATGACACAGACGATAGAGCGAGCAAATGGGAAGCCTGTTGGCAGGCTGAAACCCACACATTAAACATAACACATCTCTTTGAGACAGCGAATGCGCTGTCTAGCCGAGACCAAAAAAGACTAAATATTCTGTAACTTTTATGTTGGTCTTAAACCTATGGGTAACTGTATATAAAACAGCATACACCTTTTAATGAAAACTATACACAATTTTACGTTTTGAAGCGTCTATTAATTAGAACATTGTAGATGACTGGGTGTTTAATCAGAGAGTCACAGAACTGAATCCTGGTTGTATTTTTACTGCTTCAAGGCCCCAGCCCGTGACAGAAGGCCCTGGGAACATGTAAGTCATTCTTTTAAGCATGCATTACACAATGTAAATAAGATAAGCTACCATAAAATGCGCAAAGCAATTTAGGTTTAAGATAAAAAAAGAATTAAAAAAATATAGATTTTAATAATACATAGACTGTCCCGAGTGCAAACATTCCAATCTTCACGGAGTAAGAGAGTCACATCCACGTGTTATCTAAGCATGCTGCTAAAACTTTACTAAGTAACACGTATATATGTATGCATGCGAAAAACAAACAAGAGAGTGAGAGCTATGAATGGGGTACATCCCTCTCCCCTGTTTAGTACTAAAAAACAACATGGACGGACCCACCGATGAATCTTTAAACGACTCTACTATAAGTATTGGAGTGCCAGGAACCACATGGGTTTTTAAGAAGAACCATCACCCACCAACCTAGTTGGTGGCATGCATCATCATTGGGTTCCTAGCTGCGCTTCAACAAATGAATTACAGCAGAGCGGGTGTTCGTTTTTGTGTGAATAGTGCTAGAAAAAGTGGTGAGGTTAGAAATGCCTCTGGGATTGTTTTATTCACAGTGGCCCAGGACATGTTAACAAGAAAACAGAGGGACGAAAGGAAGACTGGCAATTGGTCTTCGTTATCCTTCAGGGACTGGTCGACATGTTTCAGCCTCGAAAAACAATGCAGAAGGCTTTCTTCAGGACGATACAAAGTGAAAAAAGTGTGCTGTGGCAAGAATACGCTACATCGTCATGACGGAAGCCTGTTCTTGCCTGTATTGCTGTTCCGCCGCCAGTCTGTCACTGAAGGGGAAAGGAGGGGAGCCAGGACCACCGCCCCCAGCCTCCCGTGTGGCCGTCACCACCAGTATCATCATCTCGCGCTTTAAAAGTGCTTGTGGGCCCCTGCGGTGCAGGACGTGCGTGGGCTTGCCCGGGCCAAGGGCGGGCCGGTCCCGCGCTCGTCATCGACTGGAAAAGGCTAGGCTGGGCCACCACCCTTACATCACCAGACTGCGTTGCACATGGGCTTAGGCTGTGAGACTTAAGGTATTGTTTATCATCTGTGACACTTTGCTTTCACTCTGTTGTGCTATTAACGGGACAGAGTGCTACTGTATTGCACCTTCTGGTTAGGGTCTATTTGCCCTCTTGCCAGACTTTTGGGGCACCCCCTCTCCTCTATTGTGCTCCAAAATTAAAACGTCGTCCCCTTACTCACAATGAGCAAACATAGGGGACTCACGGGCACCCAGGACGCCTTCATTATCAGGACAGAATCAATGCTTACACACATGATTGAACTCACCGAGAGACGACTGTCCCTAGAACCTCTATCTTTGTAGAGGCGCTCTTCCTTAGGCCGCTTATTAGGCTCTAACACCGCGGGTGGAGCACCTATTACCTGTTTGCCCTCTACTGCGGACGATCAGGAAGCACCTTCTGCACCTTCCACTACCTCAAGTGGACCCAGTCTAGCTACAAGGTCGCAGGCTCTTTCACTTCACTCTAAGGGAACAAAGGATAAGACGAGTGAGCCATTGGGAGGCAGAGGAGGGGGAGGGCATCCGAAAATCAAAACAACTGAAGCGGCCCAGGAGACCCAATTTTGAGGAGCCTCAAGATCGCACTACTGGCACACAGACTGACGATGCTTTATTGGTACCCTTAAGCGGTGCTCTTGGGAACACCGTGCCCGTCATTGCTGGGGGAACCAACGCGGGTATGGCTTTTGCACAACTGGAAGAACTAATCGACAACAGCTTTGCTGAACTTCGGGACGCCTAGACTTTCTGGACACTAAATTCTGTAAATTGTCTAGCCTAAATGGGTCATCGCAGCTTACTGTTCCTATAGGTGAAGGCCTGTGTATAAATGCTCCTCAGACTATGGTTACAGCGCCCCTAGAAACCATGCTGGTTAGGGTAACAGCCATTGAGGATTTGCTGAGAAAGGGTCATGGAGCACATACTACTAATTCTTTACGCATGCTCCAGATTGTTTATTGGCTGATGGAGTTGTGACCTCTTCCTCCCAGACAAATTCTTTGCATACTTTTACCTGCGGGCCCTTAGGACCCATGCCTGTTATTGGCCCACTACATAATCCTGCTTTAGCCCATACCAAGTCTAGTGAAATCCAACTGCCACCCCTCTCAGACACAATCCGTCTGGGAAGGAAGGAGGCGAGACTGAACTTGTCCCCGAAGCCACCCCATATAAAAAAAAAATTGTGAATGTACCACACCCTACCACCCAGGTATTTGAATCATGGGAGACATTGAGAAACAAGGCCCTCTACAGGCTCGGGACCAAAACCGGGCTCACAGAGGCCTTGTTTGGCGAATTTAAGATGGTGAGAAGAGAAGGCTGGGTAGGCAGAAGGGAAAAACACTGCCTGGCGACTGCATTGTTCTCACCTTTAGGTCACTGAGATTGGTACATGAGATCCTGTGTAGACTTGGTGGTGACCATGTGTCACAAAATGGAATTAGTGTTCTACTATTAGGATACTTTTACCCTCCTAGGTACCACGTACATCAGCCTTCATTACAGAGGCCTATAATCCTTCTATTCGCCAGCAATTTAGTCTACCTTAACAAAATAGATTTGAAATACTTCCATCTCTGGAAGATATAGACTGACTTATTCCTACCACAAAACAAGCAGATTTTAGAGGGGCCACTGAAAACAATTCCCCTAGCCTTTTGTTCGCACCCATGGACTCAATGGAGGCCGCATACAGTGACCATAGCAATCTCGAAGTTTTAAATGACAACCCTACTTTGCAATGCCCGGGGCCAACGATCGAAGCACATCCAGATAGCAAAGTGGTTTATGAACATACTGCTTTCTGTAATAACATGCAGAGACATCATTTGACAACCACAAATACTTATTACCATTATCCCTTAACTAACATTGTCCACCATTCAAAGGTTTCTAAAGCTGTTTGTGGTCCTACCAGGTGCACTACCATAGGCGAATCACGGTCTAGCTTAACAAATATACTCTTCTGGAACGTGGCCGGTTTAACTACTAAATTGGTTAATCCCGACAGGCTTAATTTTATTTATGGTTTCGAAATGTTATGCTTTCAAGAAACCTGGGCAGTTGATATTTGTCACATCAATGGGTTTAAAACATTTTTCACCCCTGCTACCTTGTCCAGTCATGGGAGGAACAAGGGTGGCCTATGTACTTTCGTTTCACATAGGTTGAATGTAATTAGGATAACCCTTGTCGTATCCAATACCTATCATCAGGTTTTAAAAATATATATTGACAAATCCCATTGTACTGTTCTTCTAAACTTTTATAATAACATACCCGCGTTGCAAATCCGGGAAGTTTTAAGGCAGTTACAGGAGGGTTTGGACTCTATTTATGGGACCATAACTAAAGACCTTTGTGTAATCTGGGGCAGGGACTTTAATACTAGTCTTTGCACTCATATGGCAGGAGGATATTGCGGTCTATCACCTGATGATGATATAGACACCTCTCTTTTCTCTCATTCCCTCCTTGGGGATACGCTAAACCTGGTCAAATACATTTTGGATTTGGGCTTTGCCAATGACCTTTGATCACCAACCATACCGTTTAGCTGTACATTCAATGGTCGCGATCGTGCACAATTATAGACTTTCTCTTAATATCCAATAGATACGCCGATAGACTATATAATTTTAAAGCTCACTCTGTAGCCTTCAGTGACCATTTTCCAAATAGTATTACTGTAGACCTGCCGTCCAAATTGCTATCAATTGGACATATGGCATTTACAGGACCCTGTTATTAACTAATGGATACATGATTAGATGGGCAGGTGTAGATAATTCTTTTTAAATTCAATCACTTTTAACTAATTGCAAAACTGATTTTTTAGCATGTCTCGACGAGACTGCGTTAGATGTCAATATTCTTAATTCTTTCTGTAAAATTTCAAAGGCCATTCACAATAGTTTAATAATCAACCCCCCCCCCCCTCGAGGAGCTTCGCGCGATTCCAAGATGGACGCGTGAGCTAAGAGCTCCCGGGACCCCTTCCACCTCCGGCGACTATCCTGTCATCTATCCTGATTCCGACGACGGATATTTTTTATCGACGCCCTGCTGATGCCAGCGTTCTTTTTGTGACTTGTTTTGGCCGTCGTACGCTGAACTTACTGCGCCCTGAACTTTGAGGCCTACCACGTATGCCAACCGGGGGCTCAAGTCCCCGAGGTACCCAGGTGGCGATCGAACAACAACGGCTGGTGGGCCACGCCCTCTGCCCCTGGTGTACTTTCGGTTTCGTTTCTGCTCCCCGTGCCAGCCCACTTCCCGATTGGAGTTCTTACTCTGCTACAGCCCGCCTGGTGCTTGTGCTGTGCCCCTATGCACTTTGGCGCCTGCCACGGCGGAGTTTGTTTTGACTGAGTTCTGCAATTCCAGTTGGAGTTTCTCCCCGGCCATGACGGGCAGGACAGTGGTCGAGAAACGCGGCGCACGAGGTTCGTCCCGAGGGGGGGCCACCCAATCTCAGACTATTGATCGCTTTACTCGACCTAAGGGCTCCCCGGGCGGATCGAGTGGTGCCCTGGAGGAAGCTGGGGACGGTGCTCCAGATGACGTGGAGCCTACGCTGAAGGACGTGACGGGCGCCATTGCGAGTATTCAATCTAGCATGGGCCAACAGTATGAAACCCTGGCTGCCAAAATAGACACGGTGGCGGTTGATGTTTCTCTCATCAGAGCGGACCTTGGGAAAACGAACGAGCGTGTCAAATCTCTTGATCTTAAGACCGCTAGTCTGACCACGGATGTCTCGGACCTCCAGACCACTGTCCGTAATCTCCGGACCACTTGTGACCAGTTTGCCAACCGGTTGGAGGATTTTGAGGGCCGGGCCAGGCGCAACAACGTCCGCATCGTTGGTGTCCCGGAGACTTCTGCCGATATGCCTGTCGATGTCCTGGTGGAGGACCTTGTTTTGAAACATCTGGCGGCGAAGGGCCTCAGTAAATTTTTTGCGGTCGAAAGGGCCCATCGTGTTCCGGGAGGCAAGCCGAAGCTGGGTGCCGCTCCACGGCCTATTATAGCTAGACTGTTTAACTTTCGCGATAGAGACGCTATCCTGCAAGCATCGCGAACCACTGGGCCCATTAAATTTGAGAACGCTTCCATAAGTTTCTATCCAGACTTCACGCAAGCTGTCCAGAAACAGAGGATGGGCTTTACGGGCGTGAAGCAGCGCCTCAGGGACCTGGGTTTGAAATATGCCATGCTTTTCCCGGCCCGCCTGAGGATCGAACACGCTGAGCGTGCCTTTTTCTTTGACCGCCCTGAGGTGGTGAGTGACTGGTTGGACACTTTACCGGAGCGCACCGAGGACCCGGAAGATTAGAGGGGGGCCGAGGGAGGCGTGGAGGACCAGGAGCAGTGAGTCTACGTTGGCGAGCCGGACTACATCACAGGGGCTGCCGGACTGTGTTTTGAGTATTATGTGTCTGCCCGGGGGCATGGGGGGGGTCTGAGGGGTCTTCCTCCTCTGGGGATTTCTTTCTCTCTTTCTGTAGGTTAGTTTAATGGGGCGACAGGCACACTGCAAGTTGGGGTGGCTTTTGGGTCTACCGCAGGGGTGCAGGGTGGGGGGTTGTACACTGTTGGGTTCCTTGGGGGTGGGGGGGGGTCTTTTTTCTTCTTGTTTGTTTCGAGGCTGTGCTCTGTTTTTTACTTGCTTTCGCTTGCCTGTTTCGAGGTGGGGAGTGCGGTCGGTCTGCTTCAGGGATGGGGGGTAGGGGGCTTAGGGTTTTGAGCTGGAATGTTAATGGTCTTGGGGACAGGATAAAACGTGGGATTGTGCTGCAATACTTGAAGAGGTGCTCCCCGGATGTGGTTCTGCTTCAGGAGACCCATTTGGTGGGCAACACATGCCACGCTCTGCACAGGAGAGGCTACCGTTTGGTGGCGCACTCCGGCTTCACCTCGGGATCGAGGGGGGCTGGTATCCTGGTCAGGATTCCCTTCCCTTGGAGGTGGACACCACACTGTTGGATGATAGGGGCCGATATGCTGGCATTACCGGGAGGTGGGAGGGGAAATTGATCTCCATATTGTCTATTTATGTTCCGCCTGGGCTGCAGTCTACCACATTCGCTGACTTGGGCGAGGTCATTCTGGGCCTGCCCGAAGGCTTGCTTGTGCTGGGTGGCGATTTCAATTCGGTGGCAGATGGTGAGAGTGATCGTAGCCCCCCCCGGCTCCTCCCTGCATCGCAGTTATGGTTGGGGAACTTTCTTGATGCCTTTGGGCTGGCCGATTGTTGGAGGCAGCTGCACCCTGGCCAACTACAGTATACCTTTCATTCCGGGGCTCATGGGAGTCTCTCACGACTTGATTATATTGTCGTGCCTATGGTGCAGTTGACCTCGGTGCGTGAAATTAGACATTTGGCTAGGGGGATCTCGGACCATTCCCCGATATGGTTTCACTTAGATGTTTGTTTGGGGACCGGGGGCCGCGTCGCCCCGATCAATCCGTGGCATTTCCAGAACCCTAGACTCAGATCCGAAGTGGTCAAATGTGTGGGCTATTACTTTGCAGAAAATGAGGGATCTGTCTCCTCCCCGGTATCATTGTGGGAGGCTTATAAAACGGTGATCCGAGGTCAGACCTTGTCCCTTGTGGCCGATGAGAAGCGGCGCACCCAAGAGGAGGTGGTGAGTTTGGAATCTGAGATTGCGGTGCTTGAGGGGCGATTGGAGGCTGGGGTGACGCCTGAGATTCTGCATGTTTTGGCTCTTAAGCAAACTGAGTACAGGGCGCTTGTGAATGCCGCTGCTGAGGCGATGCATCGCATTCAGAAAGGGCGACTTTATGATGTGGGTGATAAGGCCGGGAAATTGCTTGCGTGGCTGGACAGGAGAGACAGATTGAATCGTGTGGTGCCGGTGATTGAGAGAGATGATGGAGTGCGAGTCGTGGACCCGGTGGAGATAGTTGAGGTGTTTGCTCAGCATTTTCGGGTCGTATATGCCCCGGTTTCGGGCCTCCCTGGAGAGGACTCGTGCTTGTTACTTCGCGACCTTGCACTGCCTAGTCTCTCAGAGTCGGACGGGGTGCTCATGGAGGCTGATTTTACCGCCGATGAGGTTGCGCTTGCCATTCGCTCCCTTCGTTCGGGGAAGGCTTCGGGCCCGAATGGTATACCGGTTGAGTTGTATAAACTGTGTCCGGACAAAATGGCGCCGTATTTGCTGTGTATGTTTGCGGCCTCGCGAGATCTTGGCTCTCTTCCCAGGGACCAGCGGCTGGCTTCCATCGTGGTCATTCATAAAGATGGTAAGCCCCGCCAGCATTGCTCATCATATCGTCCAATCTCCCTTCTGAACGCTGAACCTAAGATATTGGCGAAAATACTGGCAAATCGACTGGTCACGGTGATCAGCGGACTGGTTCACCCGGATCAGTCCGGTTTTATCCCCCAGCGCAATACTGCTCTTAATCTTCGCTGTCTACATGGTGTCGTCGCGAGGGCGGGATCCCTTCGTGAGCCGGCCATCTTGGTTTCTCTCGATGCTTCGATGGCCTTTGACACGGTTGAGTGGCCGTATTTGTGGGCCGCCCTTGCCAAGTTCGGTTTTGGCCCTAACTTCATCGCTTGGGTTAAACTCCTGTATGAACAGCCGCTTGCGCAGGTGGTGGTCAATGGCAGAGCCTCGGCGCCCTTCGCCCTCGGGCGTGGCACGAGGCAGGGTTGTCCTTTGTCGCCGTTGTTGTTTGCGCTTGCGCTTGAACCACTGGCCGCCTGGCTTCGGTGGGAACCCTCTCTGAAAGGTATACGCTGGGCTCCGGATTTTGAGGACCGAGTCTCTTTATATGCTGATGACATCCTGTTATACCTGACGTCCCCCCGCAAATCGCTGAGAGTTCTCATTGACGTACTGCGCTCTTTTGGCCGCAACTCTGGGTTAGTTATCAATTCGTCTAAATCCTGTATCTTCCCACTTACTAGCGACCCTCTTTCTCTGCCCCGAATCTGTCCGATCCCGGTTTGCACTGATGGTTTTAAATATTTGGGGATTTATATTTCACTTGACCCTGTGCTGCGTTATGATCGTAACTTGCTGCCTCCGCTCGCTCGGCTCCGGTCGGACGTTGCGGCGTGGTGCGCTTTGCCCCTCTCCCCCTTGGGCCGCGCGGCGCTGTTTAAAATGATGTCCCTCCCCCGGTTCCTGTATGCCATACAAAACACGCTAGATTTGGTGCCGGCTACCTATTTTCGTGAAATAGAGTGCCTACAGAGAAAGCTGGTGTGGGCTGGTCGGCCCCGTATAGCATTGGCTAAACTCACGCTACACTGGTACGACGGGGGTATTGCTTTACCTGACGTACGACGTTATTATTGGGCGTCCCAGTTGAGTGCCGTGAACCATGCTATGTATGGTCCTGTCCCGAACCCGGCTTTTGAAATGGACCGTTGGCTCTTACCTGGGGGGGATTACTACAGGGCATTTTATTCTAGGAGTGCTAGGAGGAATTTGACGGGCCCCACGGCAGTGGCTGTGCGGGTTTGGAGCAGCGCGACTGCGGCTACCGGGTGGACAGATAGGCTTACCAGGGCGACCCCTTTATTTGCTGCGGAGAGGCTGGGTGAACTATGGACGTCGAAGGGGTTCGACAGATGGGACCTCATTGGGATTAGTAAATTGGGCGATCTTTGGGTTAAGGATAGAGTGAAGACCTTCGCGGAACTTCAGCTGGACTATGGTCTACATGACTCGGAATTTTTTCGTTATCTTCAGGTTCGCCATGCCGTTGGGTCGGTTTTTCCGACTCGTTCTGATATTCCGGAGAGTTCCCCCCTGGAAGATAGGGTACTGGACGGTCATGTTCCAGACAGCACTATTTCTCTTATTTACAAAAAACTTATTAATGTTCGGTCTGACTTGCTTGTCCAGTTGCGTGGTGCCTGGACTGCCGATGGGCTGGAGCTCGACGATGAGGACTGACAGGCTGCGGTGTCCTCTCCTAAAGAGGTCGCGATTCCGGCGCGCTTGCGACTTGTTCAGCTGAAAGTCCTGCACCGAGTCTATGTCACTGGTCCCCGGCTGTTGCGTATGGGTTTTTCGGATGATGGACTGTGTCGGCGGGGTTGTGGTATGCTTGCTACTTTCCTCCATATTGTGTGGGAGTGCCAGGTGGTTGAGTCCTTCTGGAGGGGAGTGCATGAAGTGATGACTGAAGTCACGAGTGTTCGGCTGTTGCCTGAACCTAGGCGCTGTCTATTGAATGTATGGGAACCGACCGACTGTAATGTTGCTCAGACCCAATGGGTGACTCTGGGCTGCATGATCGCAAAGAGGGACATTGCGCAGTTATGGGGGTCTCCGAGGGCTCCCTTGGTCTCCGGCTGGGAAGATAACATGGACTGGTGCATGTTCAGAGAGAAAATTGTCTACATTTCCCGTGGCAGGCCCCGAAAATGGGGTAGGATATGGAACCAGTGGAATGCTTTCCGTGGGGACATTTGTGAACCCCCCCTCGTAGATCCCCCTGATATTCCTTCTTCCCCTTGACTGTGCGCTTCGGCTCTTACCTGTACAGATCTCTCGATACTTTTGCTGGCTCTGGCTCCCGACCTGTCCCTCCCTCGCTTTCTTTTTTCTGTCCTGATCCATCTCCTGTTTACCATGTTGTTTCCTGACCGCTTCTTCCTGCCACACACGGAACGACCATGCTGATCGGAGTGCAGCCTTGTTTCTTTTGTTGTTTAAATGTTATAAAATGAAACCGCTCGTATCCTGTCGTTTGGACCTTAACGATTTTTCTCCCATGGCTGCCGGACCCCTGGTTGTCGGCTGATGAGCTGTGTACTGTGCTATATTTTGTGATGTTTTCCTGGCCGGCCCGAAGGGTTGTAGGCGAGAATCTGTATTTCCATACTTTTGCTCAATAAAGGTTTTTCAAAAAAAATAAATAATAATCAACCCCAAAAGATCCTTGAATGGTACGCAGGGTTGGTTCGATTCCCAGTGCAGCAAGCCACATGCAGCTTTGAAAATTGCCCTATACCAGCCAAGGAGAGATCAGAAAGCAATAAAAAGGGCTAGGCATGCGTATAAAACATTGCTCAAAGCACAAAAGGAGCCTATCACATTAGAACTATGGCAGGCCCTTAAGCCAGCCTCAGCTTTAAAGGATATGAAAGGATTTTGGGGGGCCGTTCCTGGCCCTGAAAATGCGATCGGGGAGGATCTTTGGATGTCTCACTTTTCCAGGCTTTACTGTAACAATGCATCCCCCAGTACCAGAGAGAACACTGGACCAGGCACTGTAAGTCACCTCCCAATCTGAATTGATTTCAATGTGGACGAGGTGATCCTGGCTATTAATGCAAGTATAGGGGAAAAAGATCCGGGACCTGACAGTGTTCCTGTCGATTTATATAAATCCTGCCTGTTGCTTTGGGGCCCACTTTTAACCCTGGTTCTAATGGCTTGTTGCACACAAGGGTTTACCCCGACATGGACGGAATCCATTCTCGGTCCTATTTTCAAGAAAAGCAGCAGTAATGATCCGGCCTGTTACAGACCCATTTCTTTGTTAGATTCCACCGTGAAAGTGGCTGGACGCATAGTCTTGAACAAACTGCGGTCGTTGGTGGAGGATTCAGGTGTCATCTCAGAGCTACAGTACGGATTCCGTCAAGGTCTCAGTACTGTGGAACAGAGTTTAAACCTGAACCTTATAATGGGTAAATACATGTGTTTGGTCGACTCAAGTTCGGCGTTTGACTGTGTCAATCAGCAGAAGTTGTGGCGCATCCTAGAAGACATGGGAGTGGAAATGTCATTAATCAACTTCCTCAAACAGTCGTTCTTAGATGCTCGGGCTAGGGTGCGTTATGGTAAAACTGGTGAACTTAGTTGTAGTTTCCCTGTTAGGAAGGGTGTTAGGCAGGGGTGCATTTTAGCACCCCTCCTTTTTACCCTTTACATAAACAGCCTAGGGGACACTTTATCAAGGGAATGCCAAGACCTACCCAGACTAGGTAAAAGGACAATTGGTGCTTTGCTATACGCCGACGATGCAGTCTTGCTAGCCTGCACCCTAATAGGCCTGCAGCATCTTATATGTCGAGCCTGGATCTCCATGTTAATATTAGTAAAACCTTTGTAAAGAAATCCAGTAAACCCAGTGTGAAGTGCAGTAACATTTTTATTAATACAAAAAACTTGAATTCACTAATCTCTTTTCCTACCTGGGAATTGTCTTTGATAATAGGGGCCTGTGGTCAAAAGCTATTAACTGTAGAAAACTGCTTTTTGCCAAAGCCATCAGTGCCTTGATTAATTTTTCCAGGAAGTTAGGAAAGCGCCCTATCGAGGACTTGTTGATAATATATAAAGCTAAATGTATTTCAGTTGTTCTATATGGAGCTGGCATTTGGGGTTATGAAAATGTAGAGTCCCTTCAGCAAGTTGAGAATAGACTTTTGAGATTTTTATTAGCCGTCCCAAATTCTATGGCTACATATATTTGCCATCTTGAATGAGGGCTGTAATACCTGTCCAACCTTATTAGAATCCAGCCAATTTTATTATGGCATAAGGTCTGGACAGGCGTTACTACCAGCCTTAATCAGGACGTGATCAAAGATTGTCTTAACTTGCAAAGGGCCCAACGTATTCCTTGGCTTGCCTATGTTAAAAATGTTATGCATGACCTAGATTGCTCACATTATTTTGCTAACCCAATACCCTGACTCTTATCTCAAGGAAGGATCTCAAGGCTTTATGTATTAACCACCTGGAGAAAATCTCAGTCAGAGCTAATCAATTGCTCTTGACTCAGCCAGGAATCCAACCCTACTTATTAACAACCCATAGAAATTATGACAGGATACTACTGACATGCCTACGTCCACAACCTGGTAACATTCCCTCAGGTAAATGACTGGTCACACCCTCTTTGTTGATGCCCCTGTGACGAGTCATCTGCACAGCCCACAATTCACACACTATTTTTCTGTACGTTTTTTACTTTACTTAGGTAAAGATGGATCCTTCCTCACTTGATACAAAAGGGGGTGGTGATGGACAGAGCATCTGAATCAATCAAACACTCACACCCAGTCAAAAGATCTGGGTTTAATCCATCACCGTTCTTTAGCCCACTCTGCCACCCCAGTTCAGACATGGCTATATGCAAATCAGTCTGACCCTGTGCCTCATGGGAACAGTCCAGCCCGAACTGCCAAGCCATGTCTTCCCTGGACCGGAAACAAGCTTCCGAGGACCGGTTTCTGGCATTCCATCCGTCTTCAGCCCGGCTTGCTTGAATCCAGTGGCAAAGTGAGCAAGGGACTCACGTCTGAGCATACCCTGCCACACTTATGGCGGCCAAAAGCGGTACAAAAGGGGGTGGTGATGGACGGAGCATCTGAATCAATCAAACACTCACACCCAGTCAAAAGATCTGGGTTTTATCCATCACCGTTCTTTAGCCCACTCTGCCACCCCAGTTCAGACAGGGCTATATGCAAATCAGTCTGACCCTGTGCCTCAGGGGAACAGTCCAGCCCGAACTGCCAAGCCATGTCTTCCCAGGACCGGAAACAAGCTTCCGAGGACCGGTTTCTGGCATTCCAGCCGTCTTCAGCCCAGCTTGCTTGAATCCAGTGGCAAAGTGAGAAAGGGACTCACGTCTGAGCATACCCTGCCACACTTACGGCGGCCAAAAGCGGTACAAAAGGGGGTGGTGATGGACGGAGCATCTGAATCAATCAAACACTTACACCCAGTCAAAAGATCTGGGTTTAATCCATCACCGTTCTTTAGCCCCCTCTGCCACCCCAGTTCAGACATGGCTATATGCAAATCAGTCTGACCCTGTGCCTCATGGGATCAGTCCAGCCCGAACTGCCAAGCCATGTCTTTCCTGGACCGGAAACAAGCTTCCGAGGACCGGTTTCTGGCATTCCAGCCGTCTTCAGCCCGGCTTGCTTGAATCCAGTGGCAAAGTGAGCAAGGGACTCATGTCTGAGCATACCCTGCCACACTTATGGCAGCCAAAAGCGGTACAAAAGGGGGTGGTGATGTACGAAGCATCTGAATCAATCAAACACTCACACCCAGTCAAAAGATCTGGCTTTAATCCATCACCGTTCTTTAGCCCACTCTGCCACCCCAGTTCAGACATGGCTATATGCAAATCAGTCTGACCCTGTGCCTCATGGGAACAGTCCAGCCCGAACTGCCAAGCCATGTCTTCCCTGGACCGGAAACAAGCTTCCGAGGACCGGTTTCTGGCATTCCAGCCGTCTTCAGCCCGGCTTGCTTGAATCCAGTGGCAAAGTGAGCAAGGGACTCACGTCTGAGCATACCCTGCCACTCTTATGGCGGCCAAAAGCGGTACATAAGGGGGTGGTGATGGACGGAGCATCTGAATCAATCAAACACTCACACCCAGTCAAAAGATCTGGGTTTAATCCATCACCATTCTTTAGCCCAGTCTGCCACCCCAGTTCAGACTTGGCTATATGCAAATCAGTCTGACCTTGTGCCTCATGGGAACAGTCCAGCCCGAACTGCCAAGCCATGTCTTCCCTGGACCGGAAACAAGCTTCCGAGGACCGGTTTCTGGCATTCCAGCCGTCTTCAGCCCGGCTTGCTTGAATCCAGTGGCAAAGTGAGAAAGGGACTCACGTCTGAGCATACCCTGCCACACTTACGGCGGCCAAAAGCGGTACAAGAGGGGGTGGTGATGGACGGAGCATCTGAATCAATCAAACACTCACACCCAGTCACAAGATCTGGGTTTAATCCATCACCGTTCTTTAGCCCACTCTGCCACCCCAGTTCAGACATGGCTATATGCAAATCAGTCTGACCCTGTGCCTCATGGGAGCAGTCCAGCCCGAACTGCCAAGCCATGTCTTCCCTGGACCGGAAACAAGCTTCCGAGGACCAGTTTCTGGCATTCCAGCCATCTTCAGCCCGGCTTGCTCGAATCCAGTGGCAAAGTGAGCAAGGGACTCACGTCTGAGCATACCCTGCCACACTTATGGCGGCCACAAGAGGTACAAAAGGGGGTGGTGATGGATGGAGCATCTGAATCAATCAAACACTTACACCCAGTCAAAAGATCTGGGTTTAATCCATCACCGTTCTTTAGCCCACTCTGCCACCCCAGTTCAGACATCGCTATATGCAAATCAGTCTGACCCTGTGCCTCATGGGATCAGTCCAGCCCGAACTGCCAAGCCATGTCTTCCCTGGACCGGAAACAAGCTTCCGAGGACCGGTTTCTGGCATCCCAGCCGTGTTCAGCCCGGCTTGCTTGAATCCAGTGGCAAAGTGAGCAAGGGACTCATGTCTGAGCATACCCTGCCACACTTATGGCAGCCAAAAGCGGTACAAAAGGGGGTGGTGATGTACGAAGCATCTGAATCAATCAAACACTCACACCCATTTAAAAGATCTGGGTTTAATCCATCACCGTTCTTTAGCCCACTCTGCCACCCCAGTTCAGACATGGCTATATGCAAATCAGTCTGACCCTGTGCCTCATGGGAACAGTCCAGCCCGAACTGCCAAGCCATGTCTTCCCTGGACCGGAAACAAGCTTCCGAGGACCGGTTTCTGGCATTCCAGCCGTCTTCAGCCCGGCTTGCTTGAATCAAGTGGCAAAGTGAGCAAGGGACTCACGTCTGAGCATACCCTGACACTCGTATGGCGGCCAAAAGCGGTACATAAGGGGGTAGTGATGGACGGAGCATCTGAATCAATCAAACACTCGCACCCAGTCAAAAGATCTGGGTTTAATCCATCACCATTCTTTAGCCCAGTCTGCCACCCCAGTTCAGACTTGGCTATATGCAAATCAGTCTGACCTTGTGCCTCATGGGAACAGTCCAGCCCGAACTGCCAAGCCATGTGTTCCCTGGACCGGAAACAAGCTTTCGAGGACCGGTTTCTGGCATTCCAGCCGTCTTCAGCCCGGCTTGCTTGAAACCAGTGGCAAAGTGAGAAAGGGACTCACGTCTGAGCATACCCTGCCACACTTACGGCGGCCAAAGGCGGTACAAAAGGGGGTGGTGATGGACGGAGCATCTGAATCAATCAAACACTCACACCCAGTCACAAGATCTGGGTTTAATCCATCACCATTCTTTAGCCCACTCTGCCACCCCAGTTCAGACATGGCTATATGCAAATCAGTCTGACCCTGTGCCTCATGGGAGCAGTCCAGCCCGAACTGCCAACCCTTGTCTTTCCTGGACCGGAAACAAGCTTCCGAGGACCAGTTTCTGGCATTCCAGCCGTCTTCAGCCCGGCTTGCTTGAATCCAGTGGCAAAGTGAGCAAGGGACTCACGTCTGAGCATACCCTGCCACACTTATGGCGGCCAAAAGAGGTACAAAAGGGGGTGGTGATGGACGGAGCATCTGAATCAATCAAACACTCACACCCAGTCAAAAGATCTGGGTTTAATCCATCACCGTTCTTTAGCCCACTCTGCCACCCCAGTTCAGACATGGCTATATGCAAATCAGTCTGACCCTGTGCCTCATGGGAACAGTCCAGCCCGAACATGACATTGTTCTGCATTCTATCCATCAATTGTTGTTTTTGCATTTTTCACCCCGAGTGGGATGGGTATGCTCAGACGTGAGTCCCATGCTCCCCACACCACTGGAGTCAAGCTATCCAGGCTGATGAAGGCTGATAGCCAGAAACCGGTCCTTGGATGCTTGATTCCGGTCCAGGAAAGACATGGCTTGGCAGTTCGGGCTGGACTGTTCCCATGAGGCACAGGGTCAAGGCTGATTTGCATATAGCCATGTCTGACCTGGGGTGGTGTGGAGTGCAAAAAAACGATGGAGTTAGGCCCAGATCTCTGTATTGGGGTGAATGTATGTCATTGTTCTGCATTCTGTCCATCAATTGTTGTTTTTGCATTTGTCACCCCGAGTGGGATGGGTATGCTCAGACGTGAGTCCCATGCTCTCCACCCCACTGGAGTCAAGCTATCCAGGCTGATGAAGGCTGATAGCCAGAAACCGGTCCTTGGATGCTTGATTCCGGTCCAGGAAAGACATGGCTTGGCAGTTCGGGCTGCACTGTTCCCATGAGGCACAGGGTCAAGGCTGATTTGCATATAGCCATGTCTGACCTGGGGTGGTGTGGAGTGCAAAAAAACGATGGATTTAGGCCCAGATCTCTGTACTGGGGTGAATGTAAAACATTCTTCTGCATTCTGTCCATCAGTTGTTTTTGCATCCTTCCTCACTTGAAACTGCAAGGTCTGAGACAATGTCGACCCGATTTTGTTAAGCCTCAATTTCTAGATGACAAAATTTTGAATGATCATATTGTAAAATATTTGAAAGGGGTGATAAGAACAAGGAAGTCAATGCAAGGCCCATCTTCTGTTTAATTGACCTTTGTTTTTATCTAGATAAAGACCACATTGAAACCTGTTTTAGTCTTTGCCTTGAACAAACTGTAGACAGCTGTTTACTTTTTAATATATTCTTCTTAACTTCTAATGATGATATTTTATTATATGTCTATTAAATTACATGTGAGTGTATTTCGCTTTACATATATATGTTAATTTCAGTTATTTGTAAAGACAATGTATTCCCTTCAATGTGAGTGTATTTCGCTTTACATATATATGTTAATTTCAGTTATTTGTAAAAACAATGTATTCCCTTCAATGTATGTCCCCTTCCTCCTCTCTCTGACTCATTGCAAACCTTTCTGACAACTATGAACTCCCAAACATCCTTTTCAAACTTTTCCCTCCTATTAGCTAACTCACCCAACTTGCTAATGCGCCCATGTCCACTCCTCCCAGGAACAACTTACAGCTTCCCTTTTCTAACCCACTCCTTTCATTCTATCTCTACTCAAAGCACTACTAAACACATGAGGACTCAAGAGCCAGTTACTGAGATACTGGGAGATTGGTAGTCCAGTGGCAACTGTAATTCTGACAGCACTGAGAGGACTTCAAGGGACGTCAACCCTGTCACCTGGACTGCCTCACCCCTTTGTGGACCGAGGAGTAGTCGCAGCAAGACCTCCGTTGACCGCATCATTTCCACAGCATCCTTTGGGCATCTCAGTATCCTTCATCCCATGCATCAGGACCACTTCCATAAAATAAAAGTGCTGGGAACTGACTGAAGGCTGCATCACCTGCTGAGGTTACTGTCTCAGGGGATCTTACTGGTCCACTTGACTGGCTCCCCACTGGAGTTGGTCACCTAAAGGGACTCAAAGTGACCACAGTACACCTAGCTCCATCTTTTTAGTGAAAATGTTTCTAAGTGTCAAATTTGTTGAATTTGCCAATGCTTGTTCATGGTTCAGTTAAAATACCTTGATTTACTATTTCTTGTAAATTCTACGTCTCTGGAACCCTCCAGCGGATTTTTTTCATTTTAATGTCTAAAAGTACATAAAAACAGAGTCTATTTTTATTAATTGCTGTTGGAATTCTTTGGTGACTTATTGATTGCTACTTCAATTGCTTTGTTCATGTTTAAATGCTTGATACTTGCTGGTTTGCATAAGCCGTGCTGCTCAGAGTCACAGCTACCTAGGGTTGAGCTGATGATTTGCAAAACGAAACCCAAGGACCCGAAAGGGGTTGGTAAGTGTATTATATGGTGAGGTTGCACAACCACACCATATAATACACCCCATTTTCTCACATTGGTGCCTAGCGGTGGGATCCAGAACTTGTGTTGTAATTGAGACACTGTGGATATGCCTGAAGGTGACACTCAAAATATGTTTTTGTGCCTCCCGAGAAGTTCTTGAGAGGCTGCTGACTCCAAAGGGACTGCTCCAAAAAATTGCAAAAGCTTTTTCCAGGAATGAGTGTGGCAAAGTTCCTAAAAAGTTGAAAAGTTTGAAGAAGTTTTCAAAATGTTTTGACAAAGTTTAGAAGCCACTTTGCCCAGCAAGGAAACATGGAGCTTCATCTGGCCAACATGTCCTCATACAAGATAGAGAAGCTGAGAGCCTTCTGCAGGAACAGAAATATCAACATGGGTGCTAAGGCCAGGAAAAATGAGTTGATTAGGGCCCTCTAAGCTTGGGAAGAGGACTACAGAGTACCTCCACACCTGGAGAGGGAATTGCCCCAAAGTAGTGGGTGAAAAGATAATGTGGAAGATTATGCCGTCAGTATCATGGAGGGGAGTAGGTTGGAGCCTGCCCCCCTACAGCAGAACAAGGATGGCTTCTAGAGCAGGGCCCACCACTAACCAGAGGTCCCTGCAAGAGAGCCTGGCAGCACTAGACCTAGAGGAAAGAGCTATAGCCTTGGCTGAAATAAGATTGGCTCTGGAAGAGAGGAGGGACAGACTGAGATTAGACCCAAAATAGATGGTGGCAGTAGAAAGATAATTGGAGGTGCTGACAGGAGTGCCCCTGAAGTAAGGTTGCCCAGAGGGACTGTGCAGGGGCTGACAAAGATAAGTGGCTGGCCTCATATGAGAGAGCTCTCAAGATAAGGAAGGCGACTACACAACACTGGGGGAGGGGGGAAGGGGCACTACTCTTGGAGTTAGTTCCAGTGATTGGTAGGGATAGACTGCTTACACTGGAGGATGAGGTAGCGGAATCCTACCCACAGATAAAGGCAGCACTTGTTGAGTTGTTTGGTCTCATTCCTAAAGAGCATAGACAGAATCTCAGAACAACACAAAAGGGGGCAACACAAACATGGGCAGACTTTGTTGATATTTCAATAAACAAATTGTCGTTTAGAAAAGTTGTACAAGCATCTGGTGGACTCTACGCTGTCTAACCCCAGGCAACTAGGCAAGACAGCTGATGAGTGGGTTTTTACCAGTTTTCCAAGAAAGTCCCTGGGAGGGGACCAGAGGAAACATGGTCAAGCCGAGCCCTTCTTCAAGGGAAAGAGGGGTTAAAGATATAAAGGAAGATAGCCCCAAGAACACCCAAAAGATAGATGCCAGAAGGGGGTGAGGACCAAGCCACATCCCACTCAAAGAGGAGGGTATCAGGGAAATAAGTCTGACCACTTGAAGGCTGGGGTATGTATTGACTGTAGTTTGCCAGAACACACAAGCGGGGAGACGTCGTGTATACCAAAAAGGCAGCCACCGGTGACCAGTCCAAGGAATTGGTCAGTGTTGGGATGGGGTGGGTGATTGCCCTAGAGATCCAACAGGATATACAGAAGCAACCTTAGTATCCCCAAGTGGGCAAAACATTGAACCTTTGGCTTTCTGGACTCTACATATGGAGAAATACCAGCAGTGGCCAAACATCTATGGGGTGGGGGTGAAGGGACTGGGGGATACAGGTGCAAGTGTGACCATGGTTATGGCCTAGCTGGCTTCCCAGACAAGATCCTACCAAAGGTCAATGCTGACAGTGTCACAAAGTCACACCCTATGGCTGTGGTTGACTTTGAGTGGGAAGACGTTACTGGTCCAAAGAAGGTAGCTGTATCCCCTGCCATCCCAGGAGAGTGCTTGCTGGGGAATGACCTGGAAACAGCTGCTTGGGCAGAAGTAGAGAGGAGAACTCATGCAGAAATGCTGGGTCTATCTAAATGGTTGTGTGTCACTACAAGAGCACAGAAGGCCCTGAAGAAGACTCAGGGATCCTGGAGCATGAAACTATGGACCAGGTTCCTAAAGACAAGAGGAGGAGCAGGAAGGCTGACCACCCAGCTTCCAAAAGTCCACATGCCCAGAAGAAGCCCAAACCTCTGGGGGAAGGCCTAGTTCCTACAGACGAGGCTGCTCCTGGAAACTTGACAGGCAGAACTCTATGGAACACTGGTGCTCTCTAGGGAGGACCTGAGTAATGGACAAAGGAACTGCCCTTCTCTAGAAGACCTGCAACATTTAACTGTCAGACAGGAACAAGGGAATAGCAGTGGTACCCATATGGTATACTGGGAGGAGGGGCTTCTGTATGGTGAGCCAACGGACCCAAACTAGGGGCATCCAGGAGCCTAGTGGTCCCTCCGCAGCACAGAGAGTTCCTCTGCAACCTGGCCCATGATATTCCCTTAGTTGGGCAGCTGGAGCAGACCGAGACCTAGGACAGGCTGTTTGTGAGAAATTGAGTTGTTTGACTGGTGTGTGAGCCCTGGTCAAGCAGCAACCACAATCCTTGATATGGTAAGGCACATGTAAATACCAAATTAACCTATGATCAACCCCCAGTTCGCTTGGCACAGAGCAGTCACGCTTAACTTTAAGTCAATGTGTAAAGTAGTTGTGCAAGAATGCAAAAGACACACAGATCATGGACGGAATGCAGATCAAATCAAACATTAACCCCCAGTCAATAGATCTGGGTTAAATTCATCATTCATTTGCTCAACATGCCACCCCAGTTTATATCCAGCCATATGCAAATCAGTCTTGACCCATTGCCTCATGGGAACAGTCCAGCCCGAACTGCCAAGACCGGTCCCCCCTCTACCAGAAACAAGCATCTTGGGACCATTTTCCCGGGCATCACACCTCATCAGCTAGGCTACCTTGAATCCAGTGACACAGTGAGCCAGAGACCCACGTCTGGGCATACTCAGCGCACTTACGGCGAGAAAGCAAAAGACACACAAATGATGGGTGGAATGCAGAGCAAATCAAAAATTCACCCTAGGTCAATAGATCTGGGTTAAATCTATCATTCTGTTGCTCACCATGCCATCCCAGTTTAGACCCAGCCGAATGCAAATCAGTCTTGACCCTGTGCCTCATGGGAACAACCCAGCCCGAGCTGCCAAGCCAGGTCCTCCTTGGTCCAGAATCAAGCATCCTGAGACCACTTTTAGGGCATCACCCCTCATCAGCCAGGATAGCTTGAATTCAGTGTCATAGTAAGACCGGGACCCATGTCTGGGCATACCCGGCGCACTTAGGGCGAGAAAGCAAAAGACACACAGATGATAGACGGAATGCAGAGCCAATAAAACATTCACCCCCAGTCAATAGATCTGTATTTGTACAACACTTCAAACACATAAATAAACAAGACCAACATGACACCAATCCAGTAAGTAGAACTGGAGGTATTCATTTTTAAACTTTTAGTGAAAATAATGCAGAAAAGCTCAAAGTGCCAACTAGGTATATCTGGTCGCACTGGATTGGGTCAAAGTCACGCTTTCAGGCTGACCGCAATGGAGGGCTGGTTGGCTAAAGTCACCAGGTTAGGCTGCCAAAGTTTCCTTTCTCAAATTTGTGCAGAGAATCTTGATCACAATGGAGAGGGCCGCGAAGAGCAGGGAGAGTGTTGGCATAGCGCAAGTAACCGGCCAGATGTTGCAGGTGGGTGTTGCTGGGGCTTCGCATTGGTAGTCTCCTGCTAGCGGTCGATGCTGTAGCTTAAAGAGGCGGCGGCCTGATTTTTGTGTGGAATCGCAGTGAAAGCGGCAGGGTCTCGGTGAGAACGAGCCCATTTGTGATTGTCAAAAGCCTAAAAGCTTCAATTCAGTTCCCTGAGCCACACCAAGTGTCCAGGACCTGAGGAGCACCACGTGGGATTCATGAACACGCTACAGCTGGGTACATGGGCTGGTTCAGGATGGGGTGGAGCCTTTTATGTCTCTAAGGCTCAGATCAGGAGGCCAGCAAACTAGCCCTTGGAGTCATTCTGGGGTCCTGTATTCAGAGGTGAAGTTGCAGGTCCAGTTCTCTTCTTACCCAGGCAGGAAGGCAGTTTCTTCAGAGTAGCATTACAACAGAGGGGCAGTCCTTTCAGCAACACACAGTCTTTCTTCCTGGCAGAGTATCAACAGGTCCAGAAGTGTACTGAAGAGTTGGTTTCTGTGGTACAGGATTTATAGACACCTGTGCCTTTGAAGTGGGGAGAAAGTTCCAGAGGCTTGCCTTTGAAGTGCACAGGTGCCCTGCCTTCCTGGCCCTGGCCCCAGACCAACTATAGGTAGTATGCAGCCCTTTGTGTGGAGGCAGAACACAGACTATTCAAGCTTAACTGGTGCTGGACCTAGCTCCTACCTCCCATCCTGCCAGTGATGGCCCATCCAGTCACACCTAAGCTACCCGCTGTGTGTGGCTAACTAGGAGGAATACACAAAGCCTAACTGCCACCCATACCCAGTCATGTGACCCAGAGACAGGCTGCAGGCACCAAATGGCTAAGTCAAGAAAATAGCCAACAAAAAAGTATCCCAACCTATTACTGTCTGTTAGGTGGGCCACTACTCTCGTCAGGTGGTACACTATCCACTTACGGGTGGGGAAGGAAAAAATTCCTTTTTGTTATATAACCCTCACAGACTCTAGTAGTTTCATGCTTAATCATGGGGTTCACCCTGATTCCTTAAGGTCAGCGTGGGCTCAACCGTATTTCAGGGAGCGCTTAGGAGAAGTAGGCCAGGTGGTTTAAAGATTAAAAATCCTCTGTTCACTCCAGGTATCTGTTTATTAGCGAAGTCAAAGGGGATATTAAAAATAATAAGATATGCTCGGGGATACCCACGGAAGTGGGTGGCGATATGGTCTAACTGGAATGAGTATAGGGGACTTATTTGTGAACCAATTGAATAAGAATAGGGACCCCCTCCCAAATATACTTGAAGGTCAGAAAGTTGAGGGGTGAAATAACCAGAAGCAAAGAAGAGAACTCCCTCTTGACCTATAACCACTTTACTATTGGGGAAAACCTCCAATGACA
Source organism: Lissotriton helveticus (assembly GCF_964261635.1). NCBI lineage: Eukaryota > Metazoa > Chordata > Amphibia > Caudata > Salamandridae > Lissotriton > Lissotriton helveticus. The sequence continues at coordinate 343,359,921 of NC_136060.1, read as the reverse complement.
CGGGCATACATAAACCACATATTCATCTTTTTTTTAGTTACTTATTCATTTTTATTTATAGAGTCTTTTTTATCATTTATTACATAATTTTTCTTTCTTTTTTTGAAAACAGGTAGTTATTCACTGTATTTTATATAGTTTTCTTTAAATACATGTACAAAAGTTCATTTTATAATTCCATTATCTGAATAAACATACATATCTTTTTTTTTAAAAACAAGACAGTTATTATAATCCAGGTCGAGAATCACAAACACAACTCATCCACTCATTCACTCATCCTAATCAAGCATCAATCCACTGCAACCAAAAGAACACCCTGTTGTTTTGCACCAGTTTGTCCACTATGCAACCAAAGGTTGGATCTAAATAAAGGAATGGCTGACGCGTTTCGGTGGAAGAACTGCAATGGAGACCACCTTCATCAGGACAAGCCAGGGGCAATTCAACAGTGTATCTCGCAACCTGGAGTTAGTGTCTGTAAGAAATTTTGGTACAAAAAGAAGTTTTACTAGTATGCCCAAATTAATTTACAAAACCTTTTTGAGACAACAGTGACATGGACCATACGCACCAAGCTCTCATTCTATACACATAGTGCTACCTTATAGCCCTAAGGACGTGAAAATACACACTGAGTGTATTAAAACAAAAAGTAATAACAGAGAAAGGGGAAGGGGCGGTTATTAGAGGGTTTTTTTGGTCACAAAGTCTTACAAGAGGCCTAGTTGCCGCCAAGTTGCTTGGTATCTACCTCTTTATTAAAATGTACTGTTCCAACATGCCAATACGATTCTCCTTCAAGCCTCGACTAGCAGCCAAAGGTTTGAGCAACTTCAATTTGGTGACCGAGGATAGAATTTAACCACCGTCCTGCAGAAAAGTGTAAAGATTCGTACTATTTACTGTATCTAGTGACAGCAATGAGAACCTGAATATTTAAAAACAATTAGACTCCCAGTTACCTTCACACTCACAGACAGAAAAGGAACCAGTCAAGAAAATTTTCGACTCCTGTTGTATATCGGCTTGGGAAGATTTTAACAGAATGAGCTGCAAAGAGTAAAATAACAATACTGTTGTATAAACCCTAAAGATGTTCCACTCTGCAAACAGGTGTTAAAAGTCATCCGTAATATACAACTTCATATTCCATTACCTTGCTCTTTCATGCAGGATAACCTTCATACATGTTTTTAGGTAGATCCCAATTTCCTTCTTACTTCTGCTACCTGAATATGTAGTAGGACAGAAACACACTATTCAAGACCTCTCCAGGTACTTTAAGAATCAGGGACCTAGTTATTATTTATTATATAAATGTATATAGTGCTACTAAGCCCCAAGGGCATCAAGGCGCCTAACCAAAAATCTAGCTGGAGCAAATATGCGTTATTACAGGTAGGCCTTGATGAACAGCCAAGTTGTGAGCGCTTTTTTAAAAAGCGACAAGGATGGTTGGGCTTTAATCTTCGGTGGGAGAGAGTTCCACAGTCTCGGAGCCACACTAGAGAATGCTCTACTGCCCCAGCGGACCTTCCTACTCCTAGGGACCACGAGCAAATCCAGTTCCGATGATCTAAGGGTTCTACAGGGTACATGACGGGTTAGCAGGGAGCCCAGAGGCCTTGAAGAATCAGCCGAAAGAGCTCTAAAAGCCCAGCACAGGATCTTAAAAGAGATCCTTTGTTGTATCGGAAGCCAATGCAGGCTTTTTCTGGCCATCGTGGCAGAGGATGCATTAGGTAGGGCTAAAACAAAGCGCGCGGCAGCGTTCTGGACAACCTGAAGGCGCTGAGTGAGTCCCTTGTTGGCATCTGCATAAAGAGCGTTGCAGTAATCCAACCTGGAACCCACTAACGCGACCACTATCTGCTTACGTGCTTGGGGAGAAAGATAGTGCAAGATTTTTTTCAGAATCTTAATAACTCCCCAGCAAGTGGCCACTGTTCGATTGACCTGTAGAGTCATGGACAGAGATGTGTCAAACATGACGCCGAGATTTCTGGCCGATTGGGAGGGAGATGGACACGTTCCCAAAGATGGAGGCCACCACTCACTCGACCAGATATCCTGGTCCTTGCCAAAGACCAGGATCTCAGTTTTGTCGCCGTTCAACTTTAGGGAGTTCTGAATCATCCACTCCGAGACTGTCTGCATACAGGTCCTAAAGTTGACGGCGGAAGTGGTAACAGAGTGGGCCAGAGACACCATGATTTGCGTGTCATCGGCGTATGAAACAACCTCCATCCCCTGCGATTTTACTAGCCTGGCTAGGGGAGCCACGTAGATGTTGAATAGGATCGGACTCAATGCCGACCCCTGTGGCACCCCATACTGCAAGGATTTAGCAGGGGAGAGGAACTCTCCAAGCATGACTCTCTGCTATCTCAGATGTAAAAAAGAGTGCAGAAGGCTCAAGGCCAATCCCGCAATCCCCGCCTCCCTCAAACGAGATGTTAACGTAGAGGGAGACAGGGTGTCAAACGCTGCTGTGAGGTCAAGCAATACCAGCACAGTGGTTTGGCCCGAATCCACCTTCATCCTGATGTTATTCACAACCATAGTCAGTGCAGATTCCGTGCTATGGGCCTTTCTGAATCCGTGCTGGGAACTATCTAAGAACCCAGAGGAATCCATAAAGGCAGATAGATGTGCGTTCAGGTGCGACTCGAGCATTTTTGCGGGGGCAGGCTACAGGGATATGGGCCTGAAATTCTTGAGCTGTTCTGGGTCCAGGGTGGGTTTCTTCAGGAGGGGCTTCACTATTGCCCTTTTCCACACCAAGGGAAAAGTACCTTGGCCCATGGCCCCATTTATCACTTCAAGAAGAGGCGGCAAAAGCGTGTGCCTACAATCTTTCAGAGTCTTCAGGGGGCATGGGTCCAAGGGTGAGGCCGATTTTGTCCGATCCAACAAGAGATCTAGCCCCTCAAGAGAGAGTGGCGGAAACTGAGAGAAGATCCGGGTCGGATCTCTGGACCAGGCTTCTAGGTTGGCTAGGGTTTGGGCGGAAGAATCCCCCAAAATGTTTCTCTGTGCCTCCAAGGCACCATAGATATACTCGATCTTTTTGTGGAAAAACTCGGAGATATTGTTGCACAGCTCCTGCGAGCCCACAACCGGATCAGGCATTTGGAGGGAACAGAGGGAATCCACGATTTAAAAAAGTTCTCTAGACGAGGATAGGGAGGTGGTGAGGTTTGAGAAAAACTCCTGTTTTTCCTTAATTACACTAGCCTTATATTCTTTCAACAGGCGCTTATGTGTGTCTCTTTCTAAGGGGTCCCATGTCTTCCTCCATCTCCTCTCCTGTCTTCTGCACCTCTGTCTCAAGAGTCTCAACGGCTCTGAGAACCAGGGGGCAGAGGGTTTACGCCTTGCTGAATACCTAAAGGATAGAGGAGCTAGTTCGTCAACGGCTTTGGCGATGGAGTGAACAAGCTCTTGAGCGGCATCATTAATTTCACTCGAAGGAGAGTAATCGCAGGACTTTATATATGGGACAAGGGCTTCATTAGTAATATTCTTATAGCACCTTTTTGGGCCTCCAATGTGAGCCGTCCTACCCTGCAACTCAGCAGCACCAGATGCCAGTTCAAGGGGTACTGCCAGATGGTCTGACCAAACCGGAGGACCCGATGAGAGTTTTGAGTCATTAGAGAACACACCATCTAGGATGTGGCCTGCCCGATGGGTGGGACTATTGACCAATTGGATACAACTGCATGCTCCAAGTGCAACCACCAGCGTAACGGTGTCAGAATCCCCCAAGTTATCCAAATGAAAATTCATGTCCCCTAATATGGTAAGATGGGATTTACCAAAATAAGGTTCAAAAATCCTCAGCAGGTCACCAGTAAAATTGGCCCTTGGGCCCGGTGGCCGGTAGATGAGGATACCCGTAAAGGAGGCCGAGGGCGCATATAGAATAGAAAAGTACAATGCCTCGAAGGGATCCGAGGCGGCAGACAGGGCTTTGATAGTACAGGGCAGCGAATCTTTACATAAAATAGCTAACCCCCCCCCCCCCCTCTGCGTTTAAATCTATCCTGCCTCAACAATTTAAAGCCCTCAGGAATGGCAAGGAGCAGATTGTGACCTGACGACTCAGAGGCCCACGTTTCCGTCACGAACACCCAATCGGGTTGTCTGTTTGCCACGAACTCGTGGAAGGCGATGTTATTTTTAACGAGGGACCTAGCATTGATCAGGAAACCCTTCCTAGCGGGAGAGGCAACGAGTAGAGTCGACAAGTTCTGAGAGCTACTCTCACTAGTAGATGGTTGCAAAAGAGCCAATTTGCAGGTATGACAAATTGAAGAGTGTAATATTCCCTCTGGAGAGAATCTATGATGACAAGGCAAAGAAGAAGGTCTATAAGCCAATAACTCCCGGAGAGTATAACTACAAGATACCTGCAAAAGTTGACCCAGGGGTCCAGCGTCCAGCCCGTCCTCAGCACGGACGGGCGCAGACGGGCTGAACTCTGGCGTAACTCCGGCGGAAGTCCGGCGTCCCCGCTGTGCGTGACCGCTGCGCGTCAGCATGACCTCCTTTTCAAGGCGTCTAGCGTCCTTATGACGACTAGAACGTCCGACCTCGTGAATGGCGCCGGCAGGCGTGCTAAACTACACCCAATATGGCCGCCACGAAAACGATCCTGACCGGGAAGAGGGCCCGCCCAACAGCGGTGAGTATCAGCCAAGTTATGGTGCAAGTAGGGGGCAGAGATTTAAAAACAAGGAATAATGCCAAAGAAAAAGTAACACAAATACAAAACTGGAAGCTAAAATAACACGAATGGCCGCTTTTCAGTCAGGGACCACTCGTAGCTCGCATGTAACGCTCTGTGTCAGCTAGAAGGCTGACACAGTAACAAGAGAACACTTACTTTGTATTGTTCTGCATGGATCCTACAGTTATCTGATACTCCTCTTCAGACGCAGTAGCTCTGGTAGAAGTTTCTTATAATGTATTCATCAGATGGGATACCTATCAAATGAAGACATAGCCAATATTTTATCTACCATTGGACCCTTTAATCAAGTCATACTCCTCTCACTGCCTACTGAGGCCAACTGGTAGTATTTTTAACTCTATATTATCAGTGTTCCTTATCGTATGTGGCAAAGTTTCATACGCGAAATACAAGTAGCAAGAGCTGCCACAGGATAAATTGTGCATTGATAGAAAAAGGTTTTTTCCCTCTTTCGTAGGCTTGCTATTTCAAGCTTTCATACATTTGTTTGCAGGTATCATTTACACCCAACAAAGACCACTATTTATACTAACCAAGAGCAATTACATAGAAAAGCATAACAGCTCCAATGCGTCTCCACAATGTATCTTGCGCCAACAAAATACGGCATTACTGCAAGGCATTGCACCGCTAAAAACTCATGCCCCAATTCTAACAGCCAAGCGGAGGGTATCTCTTATCGGAAAAACGTTTTGTTCTAAGACTAAAAAAACAGCACGTTTCCCAATATTAACAGTGAGGCATATGAAGTGCCTATTCTGTCCAACATGTCCTAACATGGCGACGACTTGGCGAGTCCGTCGTCTTAGTTGTTGGCTGAATCCGGAAGTATTAGCACCGGAAAAACAAGAGAGGTCGGGCGGCATCTGCCGCACAGGTGTTAGGGATGAGAGCAGGAAGCCGCTAGGATTTAAAAACGGCGTTTTATCGTAGTTGTTCACTGCGGCAACAAAGCATAGCTGGCATAGCTCTGGGACGTATGCAGATCCTTGAAAATTGGTAAGCCTCGCATTGTAGCCTGTTTGTTTGTAGTTACAGTGACGGATACTTGGACAGAATAGGCACTTAATATGCCTCACTGTTAATACCGGGTATCCTCGAACCGGATCAGTCGGGCTTTGTCCCGAACCGCCAATGCAGTGATAATACTAAGCGGTTGCCGCACCTCGTGGACAAGACTCACTTTCAGGACTCGGACTCGGTGCTACTGGCTATCGACGCGGAGAAGGCGTTCGGCCGAGTCAACTGGACCTATTTGCAGAAAGTCCTACAGCATTATAGGCTGGGCGACCGATTTCAGACCTGGATCGCGAGCTGCTACCACCACCCTATGGCCCGGGTCCGGTTAGGCAGCCTTAAATCAGAACCTTTCGAGATACAACGTGGCACACGCCAGGGGTGTCCTCTCTCTCCCCTCCTGTTCGCCCTGTACGTGGAACCCCTAGCACAAAAAATCCATTACAACCCCCGCATCAGCGGCATTACCTTCGGCCGTGAACCTCACGCGGTGGGGCTTTATGCCGACGATATCATTGCTGCACTTGACCGCCCGTCCCACTCTATACCGGCCTTCCTGGAAGAGCTGGAGAACTTTGGAGCGGTATCTGGCTTCAAAATCAACCGGGGAAAGTCCTTGATCTTGCCGCTGGGTAGCAACGCCCGTCTTCACACCCCGTCACCGGACTTTGGTTGCGACTTACAATCTTCTCCGCAGCTCCCATATTTGGGGATCACTCTCACCTCCTCTACAGACTCGACGGTGACCCTTAACTATAAAACGCTCGCTTCCCAGATCCGAGCCGACCTTACGTGGTGGTCGAAACAACCGCTCTCCTTGCTAGGCCGCATAGCAGCAGTTAAAATGTCGGCATTACCTAAGATCTTGTATGTCTTCCAGACTCTCCCAGTGCTACCGCCACCTGGCGCACTTGCTGAACTGCAGACCGCTTTCCACCAGTTCATATGGGAAAAGAAACGCGCACAACTGCATAAACAGGTGGCATATAGAGGCGTTGACGAAGGGGGTCTCGGGATCCCCAATCTCCTACAATACTTTCAAGCCTCACAACTCCGCTACTTGGTGGAGTGGTACAGACCTCAGTCCGAGAAGAGGTGGCTCTTTCAGGATAGAGCGATGGCCCAGACGTCACTGTGGAAGATCCCATTCCTAGCCCGCCAGCATAGACCACGATATCTCCTCCGCTCCCCCATCACGCGCACTATTATGAACACCTGGGACACGGTGGCAGTCAAGAGAAACCTAACAACTTTCCCCTCCCCACTCACTCCACTCTTCGACAACCCGCATTCCCTCCGGGCACCGATCCCCAAGCCTTCCCACAGTGGCGTGGCACGGACTGCCGTTCTGCCGGCCACCTCTTTGACTTAAACGGCTTTCTCCTCCTCACCGATGTCACGCAGGGCTACGGTGTCACCAGGCCCCATGTTCCAATACTTTCAACTCCGCCATTGGCTCCTGGGCCCGGATTACGCCCCCCTAGTTAGTCGGCAAATGACACCATTCGAAAAATGGGTGGTGACAAAAGACTCCAATAGGCACCTCATTTCGGACCTTTATAAAAAGCTATCTCCCGTGGCCGGTCCGGATAAGACAGCGGGACAAAAGCGCTGGGAGGCAGAACTTGGCAGAGCACTATCGCCCAAGGAATGGGAATTCATATACTACAGGGCTGCATACACGACTCGCAATACTAGCGCCAGAGAAGCAGCGGTGAAATTGGCCATGTACTGGCATCTTACCCCGGCTAGACTCAATCAAGGCAATCCACTTCGAAGTGCGCTGTGTTGGAGGGGCTGTGGTGGAAGAGGCACTTTGACCCATATCCTGTGGGACTGCCCCGCACTGCAGACATATTGGAAAGCAGTTTTGGACGACATCGACTCCACCTTTGACACTGAAATTCCACGCTTCCCGGCATACACAATCCTGGGGCTGCCCAAAGCACTTACATTCCCTTTGAGATCTCCTCGCGGCAAACAGATGGGCTTTGCCATGCAAGCCGCGTCACAACATATCCTGTCACTCTGGGGATCCGCCACCCCACCCACCCACACCGGCTGGCTACATAAATTATGGTTCACTTTAGGCATGGAACGCATCCAGGCCACGCTCACACACACAGCCGACTCCTATCAGAAGGTCTGGCAACCACTTCTGTCCCTCTTGTCCAGGGAATTGAACGAGATAACATGCCCAAAATATCTCCGCATTCTACGGCTCACGGGCCCACCGGGAGAGCCCCATTGAGTTTGCACATCCCGAAACACACCACTCTGAGCGTATCACTCCAGAAGTTCCAGACAAACGGTATACTGGTCGGGGAGGGGGGAGGAGGGGGGAAGTTGGGTATAGGGAGGGGGGTTTGGTTCTTCTTCTTCTTGCTTTGTTTAATTGACTTTCGTACATGGCATTTTCACCACGACATCGGCAGTGACTCTCTGTGTTGGCATATTTTACTTGCTTCTTTGACGACTCTTAGAGAAGACGTGCCTGTCTGTCTCGCTCGCTTTATATGCCTGCTACATATATACTGTCTTGCTTGCCTATTTTTTTTTTTTGCCTTTGAAACCAATAAAAACAAATTTGAAATTAAAAAGGTTTTGTAGACGGGGGCGTGGCTAGCGGCCAACATGGCGACAGCTTAGAGTGAGAGCTCCTGCAGGCACTGCGGCCTAATTATTAATCCGACGCACTTATCCGCAACATCACCCACTCAAAGCGGCAGTGATCGGGTCTGGGATCGGAGCGGCACCACCGGGTCGAATTCTGGCTGAAACCGGGGACCGGGACCCACCGAACCACGCACTGGCGCATTGGGGCCTATAACTACGAAGAAAGCAACGGCCTCAAGTGTTCCACCAGCCCCGGCGGAAGTGAGACCGGGCCGGCCTGCAGAGGGAGGCATTTCCCGGCCCCCCGCTGGGAGCGCTCGCCCGCCCAAAACATACACCGGAGCAGCGGAGGCGCCCTCTAAGTAACAGCCGACGACGATATTCCCCACTACGCCTGCCGGTGTCTGTGTACGGCGGCGAGTGGGAAAGAAGCGGACCCGGAGACGGAGGGGAGGCGGAGTGGCCACGGAGTGCTGAGAGACGGTGAGGCTCCCCCCCCTGAGGGTACGCGATCAACCCAAGCCATCCGGGGATCAAGTCTGACAGGAGAAACACACCCCACTTGCCCCCCGGGACAGTGCGTCTGAGCGCACCAGCGAGGGGCCGACTGCGGGGAGAGCGAGTGCCCCCGGGGGACAGAGGGAAACAGCGTCAAAACACACACAAACGCGGAGGTAACCGGCAGCGCCCGACCACGTGAAACGATAGTGGCTGTCCTGACCCACTCATAGTAGCACGATCGCAGCGGCCAAAGTGAGAAACGCCCTGCCAAAACCTCGACCACACCATTAATAACAACACCATAAGGGGCACGTTGAAAGACTTGAATGTAACCGATCAGATACTCTACCTGGCAACGTGGCGGCCGACTGGACCCTCACCGAGAAACCTAACATGAGTCCATCCTGTCTACGCTGCAACCAAATGACTGACAGCAACTTAGTGCTTTGGCCACTAGAAGTAGAGGATTGAAGCACCGCAGTCATTACAGCTGCTACAGCAGCCTTCCAGACGGCGACAGCGCAAGGGTACGCAATTACTGGCCGGAGGCGTCCTGCTCTGGGGCCGGTGTGACGACAGTGAGGGGGTGAGAGGGACATCTGCCCAGGCAAGCACAATAACAGAGTGGAAACCCACCTGCGGTCCCCTGACCTACGCGCCGGGGAAAGAAATAATCATTCACCGCAATCCACGGCACAGCGAGGGACGGCCCCAGTCTCCACGAGTCGCGACGCCATGGCGGGCAAAGGTACCAGAAGTGGGTCCACACAGGCCAGGCTGGATAAATTTGCATACAGCCAACACAGACAATCACAAAACAATGGACGCAACTCCACGGGTGCTACCCCGGAAGCGGAAGGGACCGCAAAGATAACGCTTGAGGACATCATGAAAACCCTTACTGAAGTCAAAACAACAGTGGGCTCCATCTCCTCTGAAGTCACGCTACTACGTGCGGACTTCCAAAAAATGACTGAAAGAGTATCCCAAGTGGAGGTGGTCACTAAATCTCTAGTGGAGGACACGTCCGAACTACAAATAGCCATGGAACGCATGGAAAAAGTCACCAAACTCCTGCAGGATAAGCTGGACGACCAAGAAGGGCGTTCACGAAGGAATAATGTACGCATCCTTGGACTTCCGGAAACGGAAGGGAAAGGGGCTATGGACCTCTATGTCGAAGACCTCATCAAGACCAAACTACAACCCAAAGGACTATCCCACTTCTTTTCAGTGGAAAGAGCACACAGGGTTCCGGGCGGAGTGCCTAAGCAAGGAGCAGCACCGAGGCCTGTGCTGGCAAGACTCTTCAATTTTAGAGACAGGGATGCAATACTACAAGCGGCAAGAGTCTCCCCACCAGTTAAGATTCAGAACGCAACTTTATCCTTCTTCCCGGATTAGACGGCGGAGGTGGCCAGACGCCGCAAATCATTCACGGAGGTAAAGAAAACACTACGAGAAAGGGAGTTGCCATACTCCATGCTATTTCCCGCCAAGCTAAGGATAGTAGCTGATGGAAAGGCGTGGTTCTTCGACACACCGGAAGCGGCCCACGACTGGCTGGAGGGTTGGAGGCAAGTGGGGCAACGTCACCATCCACGCAAGGATCGGACTAATCACCGCAACGGCACGCAATTGGACAGCCAGACCAACCATCCATCTCATCAAGATGGCACGGCAGCAACGGAGTCCGACTCAACACAAGATCCGCTGGACTCGGGGCGAACAGCACTGATCTGAAGAATGACTATATCTGAGCAGACCTGAGGGTGCCGCAATGGACCTTGGACTTGGTGCAGCTGAGTAAGGTGGGCGCAGTTAGTGCCTGAGGGGGACTCACCAACCCCACGAGCAAGTAAGATAGTTGGGGAAGGACTAAAGCACTCTGCGAAGTTGGGGAAACGGGCGGGATTTTGTCCGTGGAGCAGGGGAGCAGGGAGGGGGGATGGGGATACAGTTTTATTGTTCACGTTTTTGTTTATGGTTATCACTCACTTCACACGTAATGTTACCACCCTAGATAGCGACATACTCCTAGGCCTCATCGCGAAAGGCACCGACACGTTGCTCACGACACTATTACAAAGACTACATGGCCGACCCACTTCAAGCTGCACCCACTGAGAGTGCCACGGTGACAGTAGGGGTGCCCCCTTTGCGCATGCTCACTTGGAACGTCAGGGGCCTGGGTGACAAAATAAAAAGGGGTCTGGTGCTGCAGGCTGTTAAACGTCAGAGCCCGGATGTGGTTCTTCTCCAAGAAACACACCTTGCAGGAACGACATGCAAAGCGCTTGATAGACGCGGATATAAAATGGCTACGCATGCAGACTTCACTTCTGGGTCCAGGGGGACAGGGATACTGCTAAAAAAGTCATTGCCCTTTATAATTACACAACATGCGACAGACGACCAGGGACGCTTCGCAGCGATACATGGCCAGTGGGAGGGCAAGCCACTTAATGTGGTATCAGTATACATTCCCCCGGCACTACACTCCGTAGCGTTACCTGCATTGGGTAAATTCCTCCTGGACCTCCCTGAGGGTGACACAATCATTGGGGGTGACCTAAATGCAATCATAGACTCTGCGTTGGACGCCTTTCCCACCAGGGCCCGCACAAGAGGAACTACACCACTCCCTGACTTTTTAGACGCATTGGGCATTGTAGATATATGGCGGCATCTGCACCCCGCAGCGACCCAATACACTTTTTACTCCGCCGTACACAACAGCCTGTCTCGCATAGATTACTTTTTGTTCCTGGGGGAGGGAATAGGTTCGGTTGACAAGATCGACATCCTACCCAGAGGCCTATCTGACCACTCACCAATCGTCCTCACCCTTACTACTAGAGAGCAGAAATGCGCTAGGATCTACCCAATTTACCCAAATTACCTAAAAGTCCCTAAAATACGAAAGAAACTAAAACTAGCGACGACACACTACTTCGCGGAAAACAATGGGACGGTGACCTCACCGTCGATTCTATGGGAGGCTTACAAGACCGTCCTACGAGGGACTGCAATAGCAGCCATCACAGGGCACAAACGAGATTCCCGGAAAGAACTTACAGAATTGGAATTGGCACTCCACGATGCAAATATGGCGCATATGGCGGACCCCTCCCCGACTACGACACACACACTGCAGCTACGGTAACAACAGTACCAGACCCACCTCAGAGCGACAGTACAGGGTTACATCGCAAACACTAAACATAGAATTTATGATGTGGGCGACAAGGCAGGGAAAATGCTGGCATGGTTGGATAGGAGAGAGGGAGGCGCAAGAGGAATTCAGAGACTGAGTACTGCTGACGGCCAGATACTTACACACCCAGAAGACATTGTGCGCACTTTAGCACATCATTTTCAAACCATATACACCCCAGATCATGTCGTCACTGCACAAATGGCGACAATCTCACTAGCAGACATTGTCATCCCCAGCATAACACCAGAGACAGCACGAGACTTGGAGGCAGATCCTTCGGAAGAAGAAATCCAACTGGCGATACAATCGCTACAGTCAGGCAAAGCACTAGGGCCTAATGGACTGCCTGTGGAATGGTATAAATCAATGGCCTCAGAACTCAGTAGACCCCTACTGGACATGTATATGGAGAGTAGGGAACGGGCAGAACTGCCAATGGACCAACGCACGGCCACGATAGTGGCTATACCTAAACCGGGTAAACCCCCGACCGAATGCACCTCGTATCGCCCGATATCATTACTAAATGTGGAAGCCAAGGTGCTGGCTAAACTTCTGGCCAACCGTCTGATGCCGCACCTGAGCACCCTGATCCACCCCGACCAATCAGGCTTTATGCCCCATAGAAGTACGGCGCTGAATCTCCGGAGGGTTCATGGGGTACTGGCACGGTCGCACCTCCTCACAGAGAAGGCGGTGATCCTCTCCCTTGATGCCAAAATGGCTTTTGACCTAGTAGAATGGGAATACCTATTTGAGGTGCTTGCGCATATGGGCTTTGGATCGAAATATATAGCCTGGATAAGACTACTCTACACCAAACCAGTGGCGCAGGTAGTGACTAATGGCCACATCTCACCGGTGTTCCCGTTGGGCAGAGGGACCAGACAGGGGTGCCCTTTGTCACCCTTACTCTTCGCGTTGGTGCTCGAACCTTTAGTAATCCTGATCAGACACACGCCTTTATTTAAAGGCATTAAATGGGAGGAGGGGTGGGAGGACAAGGTCTCCCTATATGCGGACGACATGCTCATTTACATGGTCGACACCGACAACGGAATCCCAGCCCTGCTGGAAATTTGTAATACACATGGGGAATCATCAGGCTATACCCTGAATTGGTCAAAATCGGTGATCTACACGTTAAAGGGCCCGGCGCCGAGACTACAGAAAAACTGCCCCCTGGCGGCGCCGACGGCCTCCTTCAAGTATCTGGGCATTATCACTGCACATTCTGAAGTAGATTTCTTCGCTAACAACCTAAAACCACCTATGGATCGCCTAAGCGCAGACGTAAAGCACTGGGCGACCTTGCCCCTCACCCTCCTGGGGCGGGCAGCCTTATTTAAGATGATGGCACTCCCCAGATTTCTGTACATATTAGAAAACACCCCACATCCTGTCCCTCCGCGATACTTCAAACAGATTGCGGCGTTGGTCTCCAACCTACTCTGGAACAATGGTCCAGCGCAAATAGCCTATGACAAATTGGTGAAAAGTAGGTATGAGGGGGGGATTGCACTTCCCAATATTCAGCTATATTACTGGGCAGCTCAACTCAAAATAATTAACCAATGGATCCACACCCCGAGAGACGACCCAGCGTACAGGGCAGATTGGGCGCAATTAGGAACAGACTGCATGCTCTCGGTACTGTATAATAAATCGCTACTTAAAAATCTACACGGCCCGACACGACACACAGCAACCCTCTGGCATATAGCACAGGCACGACTGGGCTGGAAAGGAAGAATCACCAAAATGGACACAAAGTCACTGGGAAACCTTAGAGCATGCAAAGGGTTTGCGCAGTGGGACTTGATAGGTATCTCCACGGTGGGGGACCTCTGGGACAAAGACACAGTAATACCATTCCCACAACTCCAGCAGCAGTATGACCTCAGATCCACTGAAACATTTCGATATGTACAAATTAGGCACGCACTGCTACAGGCGATCCCACCGGGCACTGATCTGCCGGACTCCTCGCCACTTGAGGACAGACTATTGACAGACTTCATGCAGCAGAGCGCCACTTCCCTCACTTACAAAAAACTGATCAACAACTTAGAGGATCCCACGATGAAACTTAAGGAACGATGGGAGGGGGAAATCGGTATGATGGATGAATCAGAGTGGAATGAAGCCTTGGCCTCCCCAAGAGAGGTAGGCATCTCTGCAAAATTTAGACTGGTGCAACTAAAAATATTACACCGCATCTACTACACCAGGACACTACTCCACAAAATACACAGAGCGCCCACTCCCTTTTGCTTGAGAGGTTGCGGGGAGGAGGGAACACTGCTCCACACACTATGGGACTGCCCACAAATACAGGAATTCTGGAGGCAAATAATGCGCACCGTCTCCCAGACACTTAGGGTTTCCACTTTACCAGAACCACGTAAGTGCCTTTTGAACGTCTGGGACCCCAATGACCTAGACAGGTACGGAATACTTTGGGCCACGCTGGCCATGACAGTAGCTAAACGTGATATTGCACAAAAATGGGGGGCTCCAGACGTGCCCACTGCAAACAGATGGGCTAAAAACATGGATATCCTGATGGTCACGGAAAGAACTGTGTATGCCCCGCAAATGGAACAAGGTGTGGACGGCATGGAATGTTTATAGGGGTGAGATATGTGAACCCTTACCGGAGGGAGACGAACTGGACTCCGAGGGGGAGGAGGAGTGATGGACGGGGCTGGGGAGGTATGCTTACTCGTGCTAAACGCAGCAACGTGTTGGAATAACTTACCTGGGTGAAGACACTGGGACAAGGAGACCTGCTGATGGGAGGAGAAGTGTGTAACATAAATAAGAGTGATGACCCTAGTTTGGGGGGGGGAGACTTTCTCTTGGAGTTATACGAGAGTTTCCCATGTTGGGTACCACAGAGCGGGAGAAAAATGTTAAATTCTGGTAACATGTGTAAGGATATACGGAAGAGCACATACAGAGTTTAGAGAGGGAGAACGAGATTAAACAACAGCGTAAGTGCTGCCGATTACGATTCCAGAATTGTATTATAGGAATGTGAATGTACCAGCTTGCAAGTATAATAATGACTGGATAATATGCCTTTATGTCAATAAAAGTTTATAAAAAAAAAACTGTGCTTTACTAACAACACTGCACAAACTCTCGTAAGACTAGGTCAATTCACCAACAACATTCAAGCAGCGCTGCACACCGCCAACCTTAGTGCACAGAACAAGGAAAGGAATGGTGAAAGTTCCGGCAAAGAACATCCAAGCCTGGATCAATCACCCATGAGAACCGAAACTAAACGCACAGAGGAAACAAACTGCCAAGTCAGTTGAGTGTGTGATCAGGACACACATACCACAGCTCAGTGGGCAGAAAAAGAACAGCAATAGTGACACTATAGGCAAAAGACAACAAAGCCTGACTAAGTGCACCTGAGAAAAGAAACCGTATTGGAAGAGCCACATACAAACTGTCACCAGTAACTGTGATCTAGGCTCACCCAATAACACTGCCCTAAACTGCACAACACTTACATTTGCCTCAATAGGCCAACCACGGAGTCAAGACTACAGCCTACTGGGAGGCACACTGTGAGTGACTTCTCTGTTAAGTACTACTAGTATAAACTACAGGGATAAACTATCTCGTTCTGGAACTTCTTTTCTTGTACCCTTAGCACAAAAGACACACTTTCAACATATCTGTTTGTAACATCTCATGGACTAACTTATAAATAAATAATATAGAAATGAAAAAAATAAATAAAAATAAATAAATAAAAAGGTTTTGTAAATTAATTTGGGCATACTAGTAAAACTTCTTTTTGTACCAAAATTTCTTACAGACACTAACTCCAGGTTGCGAGATACACTGTTGAATTGCCCCTGGCTGGTCCTGATGAAGGTGGTCTCCATTGCAGTTATTCCACCGAAACGCTTCGGCCATTCCTTTATTTAGATCCAACCTTTGGTTGCAAAGTGGACAAACTGGTGCAAAACAACAGGGTGTTCTTTTGGTTGCAGTGGATTTATGCATGATTAGGATGTGTGAATGAGTGGATGAGTTGTGTTTGTGATTCTCGACCTGGATTATAATAATTGTCTCGTTTCTAAAAAAAAAGATATGTATGTTTATTCAGATAATGGAATTATAAAATGAACTTTTGTACATGTATTTAAAGAAAACTATATGAAATACAGTGAATAACTACCTGTTTTCAAAAAAAGAAAGAAAAAATGACGTAATGAATGATAAAAAAGACTCTAAAAATAAAAATGAATAAGTAACTAAAAAAAAGATGAATATGTGGTTTATGTATGCCGTGTCATTGGAGGTTTTCCCCAATAGTAAAGTGGTTATAGGTCAAGAGGGACATATTTGTGAGCCTCCATGTGTTGCCCATGACGAAGAGCTGACCACTATATGAACTTGAAAATTAGAACTCATCCTGTTCTCAAGTACGAAGTGGCTGAACCGTAGTCCCTGTGATTTCAATGCACATTAATGTTATGTAAGTATGCCTCGAATGTGACCTCCCATGTTTGTTCTTCTTTCTGCAAATAAAGATTTAAAAATAATAATAATAAGATATACGGTGGTGAGGATACAATGGTCCTAGGACAGCATGACACTCCTAGAGTGTGTGAGGGTTATATAACAAAAAATATTTTTTTTCCTTCTTCATCCCTAAGTGGACGGTGTACTACCTGATGAGAGTAGTACCCCACATGACAGACAGTAATAGGGTGGAATATCTTTTTGGGTTAGTATTAAATGGGGAGGACGTATCCCTCCAGCACCTCTTCCAGTAAGTGGAAGAACCTCTCCACCCTTCTGGCTCGAATTAGGGTGTCTTCAACCCCCTTGTTTTGAAGTCAAGATTTTTCTGTAAGACAAGAAAATGCCAATTTCCTAAAAAGAGGAATTTTCAAAATTGTTATTTAAAATCTGACTACGCCATATGTTAGGATTTTAAATTCCAATTCCAGAGACACCAAACATGAACTGGGCACCTGTTCCCATTTGGAAATTACATTTACAAAATGTCATAAGGTAGCTCCAATGTTATCCTATGGGAAAGGTAGGCCTTGCAGTAGTGGAAAATGAACCTAAGGCCAACAAAAACGCATACAGCAAAAAATAGGAGGAGGTAGGCGAAACATTTGGGAATGACCCTGCAGAAAGGGCCAAGTCCAACACTGGCCCCAGATTTCTGAGAAGATCAAGGAGTTTTGTCGCTTCTGTACCACCAGCCAAGCCAGTGGCAAAGCAGGGGGAAACCAAAGGTACTCCTGATACCACAACCTGCGGTGGAGAACACAACCTGTGGTGGAGAACACTTTTGAGATGGTGGGGATTGACCTTATTGGTTCCCTAGACCCCCCCAACAGCCTCAGGGAATAGATTTATCTTGGTGGTAGTGGACCATACCAACAGAAACCCTGAAGTTATTCCCTTTAGGACGATTACTGCCCCTGCAGTGGCTAGAGCCCTCCTTGAAATCTTCACCAGGGTTGGGTTCCCTAAGGAGGTAATCTCAAATAGGGGTACGAATTTCACGTCTGCCTATATGAAAGCCCTGTGGGATGAGTGTTGTGTCACTTACAAGATCACCACCCCTAACATCCCCAATGAGATGGTCTAGTTGAAACGTTCAACAAAACCCTGAAAGTCATGATCTTGGGGTTGCCTGAAAAATTCAGAAGGATATGGGATACCTTTCTCCCTTTCTCCCATGCCCACTATTCGCCTACAGGGAGGTCCCCAAAAAATGAGTTGGCTTCAGTGCTTTTGAGCTACTCTTTAGACACCCTGTAAAGGATCCACTCCGCTTGATCGGAGAGCGTTGGGAGGGGCCCCTTAAGGGACCCAAGTAGGACATAGTGGACTATGTGCTTGGCCTTTGCTCCAGAATGGCTGAGTACATGAAGAAGGCAAATAAAAATTTGAAGGCCAGCCAGGAGCATGTGAAGCACAGGTATGACCAGAAGTCATTCATGGTTGAATACCAGCCAGGACAGTTGGTGTGGGTTTGGAGCCTGTGGCACACAGGGGATTTCCGGACAAGTGGACAGGGACCCACTCCATCATAGAGACAAGCATTTACAATGCAATAGGTCTCGGTTTAATTACGTTTGAGCTATTGGCATTGCTTAATGTTGCAACACCAATTGCACCAAAAGTCTATAAATTGTAGGCCAAAAAAATGTGTATTTATTTTTGTAGCAGTGGTGGCATGCTGCGCTTTAGATGAATATGTTTGAAAGTAAAGTGCGCCATACTGCGATTGCTACAATAGTTATTTGTGGATGCGTTAACAATTGATGTGTGCACTGATGGCTGGTGGTGTGTGTGCCTGGTGGAAGTGTGCACTGATGGCTGGTGGTGTGTGTGCCTGATGGAAGTGTGCACTGATGGCTGGTGGTGTGTGTGCCTGGTGGAAGTGTGCACTGATGGCTGGTGGTGTGTGTGCCTGGTGGAAGTGTGCACTGATGGCTGGTGGTGTGTGTGCCTGGTGGAAGTGTGCACTGCCGGCTGGTGGTGTGTGTGCCTGGTGGAAGCGTGTACTGACAGTTGGTGGTGTGTGTACCTGGTTAAAGTGTGCACTGCCGGCTGGTGGTGTGTGTGCCTGGTGGAAGCGTGTACTGACGGTTGGTGGTATGTGTACCTCGTTAAAGTGTGCACTGCCGGCTGGTGGTGTGTGTGCCTGGTGGAAACGTGTACTGACGGTTGTTGGTGTGTGTACCTGGTTAAAGTGTGCACTGACGGCTGGTGGTGTGTGTGCCTGGTGGAAGCATGTACTGACGGTTGGTGGTGTTGCTGAATGGTGAACGTTGCAGTTGAGGGCTGTTTAATGTGAGGGGGGCTTTAAGGGTGATGGGGATAGTTTATTCGATGTATTAGTGAAGTGGGATTTTTCAAATTATGTAATGTTAAAGAAGTTCGACTTCATCCCTGTCCTAATAAAGCGTCCATTTACAGTGATGGAGAGCCCAGTTATTGTTCCATATTGGCCGATAGAATGTGTACATGGAGCAATCTCAAAGGGTTAAACACATGGAGAGATCAGGAAGGTTCTAACAACACATGATGATCTGAAAAGGAGTAAACAGATAGAAAGATCTGAAAGGGGTCAATACGTTTAGCTATCTTAACAAGAATAAACGTGTGGTGATCCTGAGGAGCAAACACATGGCTTTCTCTGACACTGCTGTGTTGGTGAAGGCCCACTGCTGAAAACTGTTGCAGTAAAGAGACCATGGCATCATCACTGGAAATAAACCAGATTAAAATGAAGCATTACAAAAACCTGAAAAGATGTGTGCGTAATTACAATTCTGTCACAGTAAGCACTTCGGAATAATACTCCTGCTGCAATTTCATGAATATCTCTCTCCTTGAAGGTGTCCGCTTGCTATGGTGCAGCAGAAGTAAGAACACCTCAAATCAATTCAGTTGTGCCCAATTACGTATAGCTTCGTGAATTCAATCGGGTAAAAATCCAAACGCTAAATACAAAAGCTGAAACATTAAACGTTTACAATGATGACACTTCCATGCTAATGACTGATAGATCACAAATGTATGTAGCTCTATTCTGTTCGGCGGTCTTCGACGTTTTTCCGTAAATAATGTTTGCAAGAATAAATTTGATTTAGTTAACACTGCCAATAACAAGAATACCATACAAGATGATACGAAAAATACCAATAACTCGAGAAATGATCCAAGCAAAAATCAACTTGCTTCGAATAACACTTAAAACTAATAACAACTGTGCTCGTTATGCTCATAAAGCTCTTCCTGATAACTAAGATGTATTAGTAGAATTATGGTACGTATAATTTTGCACCAGCATGCCAGTGGCACTAAAAAGATGTCAGAGCATGGTTTATAATTCAACAGTGCTAACTTTACTCACGGAAGTTACATTACCCGCTACCACCGACCAATGTAGGTACCAGGAGCCCATAGGGGTCTGTCCCCCACTGGTCAGCCTGGGCTCTTGGGCTTTTTAGGGACCACTACAGGGCTTCTCCCTAATGCAGCACAGGGCTCCCCTCAATGTCCCAGCCCCAAAATAACCAGTCACTTCTTGCCTTAGATATGTATGCAGCTCCCACATACCCTAAGCTGTTACTAAACTACCAACCAACACTGCACTTCAGTCCTACATACCCGTGCCTCACACTCATATACCCCTCCAATGACCCGAAATAAAAACCGCATACGGCATCTTTTGTCGATTCCCTAAGTCCATACATAAATACACCGACACTTGCCCTTCCTTCAGCCACCTCCCTTCCTATTCTTTCGTCACTGCCTACCTACTCCTTATCTGGTTTCTATCTACGCCCCGGATACCCTTCGGTCCCTTCCACAGGTCCCTGCAGCCACACCCTCCGCCACTTCCCAAGACACCTTTGGCCCTGAGCCTCTCTTCTGCCGCCCACCCCGGTAGCCCAGAAGTGCCGCTTCTTTGGTCCCCCTCGACCCTGGAGTCCAGCGCGTTACCTGTGCCCTTGGTCCGCTGCCGGTCCCTCTGGCCCCGCCTACAACCCTGCCCAGCACCTGCACTCAGCCGCCTCAGCAGCACGCGCACACGTCACGCCTCAGGTCCGTTGCCAGGAGTGATAGGGCGGTCGTTGCGTAGCCTTTCCCAGAGAATGCCGCTTGCTGCTCCTAAGTAGTGACTGGCCCTATCAGTCACAGTTTCTTCCCACCTTCTTCCCCTACGATTAGGCAGCTTTTGCGGTCAGTCAGAAACCCCCAAACACAAACTTTCTGTCTCCACACCGTCCACCTCCACCTGCAGCAGAGGGGGCGGCCACAGTTCGTAGACTGGTGGTATTCGGACTCAATGGAAATGAACAAGGAAAGGATAAGCCCCGCCTTAAAACTGCTATTGGACACAATCCCGGTCCATCGCGTAATTTAACCCAATTCTCCATGGACAGGAAGGCGGACCTGTGAAGGTTGCACGCCCACACGAGGAAGTAAACAAGGGAGCGCAAAGACACGCCGAGACGAGGGGGGGGGGTGTCTCTGTGTGTGTATGCGCGGCGGGGGGGGGGATTCTGTATGTGTGAGTGTGTGTATGCGCGGCGAGGGGGGGTCTGTATGTATGTGTGCGTGCGTGTGCGTGCGTGCGAGTCTGCTTCCAAGGAGCCATGGGAGACAGGAAGCGCGCGCGACCTGATCCCAGTTCCAAGGTTGCGCGTGCACCTCACTTGTATCCTGTCTCCCTTGACTCCTTGAAAGCAGAAATGATTGCAAAAGAGACTCGGAACGACAGATCGCTTCGCGATCTGTTCGCAGTTCCGAGACCTAAAAAAGGGGGTGGGTTCCCCTATTTGATGGACTTGGGTAGCTCCATGAGCCCTCATATGGTCATCCATGTGAAAAGGCTTACGTTGCACCATGACAGGGCAGACCTCACCGTGCTGATTGTTGCTGACTTGTGTGGAAGGAATAGTATTCTTCTCCACCTTAACAACACAGCAAAAAAGGGACTACTATCCGTTAGTATGGCAGTTTGCGAGACTGTTATCTTTGACCCCAGATCTGATAACATGTTGTACCCATGATGTGGACACCGGTGACATCTTACCTGTCAAACAAAAGCAGGCTGCACAGGTTAACTGACCAGGTCAAGGCCAGCATCAAAGCTGAGGTTGCTTAGATGCTGTAGTTGGGGGTGGTTGAGCCCTCCAATGATACATGGGCCAGGGCAGTGGTGCTGGTGGCCATGCCCAACCTCAAAGGTGGGAAGCCTGAGATGAGGTTCTGTGTGAACTACAGCGGCCTCATTGCAGACTGCTGCCCACCCCATACCAAGAGCTGGTGAGCTCATTGATAAGTTGGGGGCAGCAAAATAATTGATTACTTTTGACCTGTAATCAGGTTATTGACATATACCCCACACTCTGTGAGCCAATGAGAGGTCTATTTTTTCTACACCTGAAGGCCAATTTCAATTCAAAGTGATGCCCTTTGGTTGAAAAATGCACCTGCCACCTTCCAGAGGTTGGTGAATAGAGTACTTTCAGGTCAGGAGAGTTTCAGTGCAACTTATCTAGAGAGCAAAGATGTATTTAGGTCAACCTAGGAGGATGACCTGATCCACCCTAAGGAAGTGCTTCAGAACCTGCAGCAAGCAAGCCTGACAGTCAAGGCAAGCAAGTGCCCGATAGAACAAGACTCTGCTGTGTACTTGGGCCGCCAAATTGATAAAGCCATGTGCAAACTCTGGCGTGGCGAGCGAGGCGAGTGAGGCGTTTGAGCGGTGCAGCTATGGACCACAGGGGCCCAGACCCAAACCCAGACCAGAACCTGGACCCGGCCCTGATCTGACTTGACCCCCCGCCTGGAGAAAATCTCCGGGGGTCATACTGTCATCGTTCTCATCAGCTGGAAGCTGTAATCATGGGCGTCTCGACTGAGACCCAGAGGGTCCAGTAGTGCGGGTTGGCAGGACGCCAGATGCAGGCTTTGACAAGCAAGTGCGAAGCTTTCAAGAGAGAGCGTGGCCTCCCTTAGCGGCGGCCATGGAGTGAAGTGCCCGGGAGGGTCCGCAGAGGTGGGCCAACTAGGTTGGGTGTGGCATTGCGGCACCCCAGTGAGCCCTGCTCTCGCTCCACGCTGCAATCCAGGCTTAAATCCGCCCGCACAGTGTTTGCCCTGTGCTACACTGCCTCCCCTCAGCCTCATTTCACCCCTGCCTAGGAAACAAAAACTCCCCCTTCTCTTCTATTAGTCCTTACTTCTCTGCTCCACCAAATTGCCTCCCAACAACAGACTGTAAAGACGTCTGCGACACTGCCGCCCCTCAGCCTCATTTCATCCCCGCCTGGGACACTAAAACTCCCTCCTTCTCTTCTATTAGTCCTTACTTCTCTGCTCTACCAAATTGCCTCCCAACTACAGACTGTAAAGACTCTCCATCCACAGCCAGCAGATCTTCCCCGGGTGCCCTCTTATCTGCCTCATTACCCTCCTGCCCTACCGCCCCCCCATCTGTAGGAGGGCGGTTGCCACAGCGGTGGATATGTCCACCAACAATGCCGCTAAGGGGGGGCCCCGGATCTGTCGAAGGTCCAGCCAAAGGGCCACACCAAGAGTGGGAGTACGTATTATTTGTGCAGTTGGGCAAGGGCCAAGGATCCGATCTCCGCAGCGGGCAGCCCAGAGCGGACAAACTTGGGTGCTAGACTCAGGACTGATCAGCCCTCAGAGCATCTAGATACCTTTATGGACACAACATCCTCCATATTTATACATGACGACCATGATGCTTCCAAGGGCCCAGCGCTCTTTACAGCTAAAATATCCCTTGGAGTCATAACCGCAAAAGTAAAATCCCCAAGGACAAGCACAACAACATGTGGAGGGCTAACAGATCCAGTGCTCCCTCCAACTCGGAAGGAGACATCCTCTTGCCGTCTTTCATCTACACTGCTCAGGGGGTGGACGAAAAGATCTTTGTCTTGTCACAACTTGGGAGCTTCTCAAGCTCTGTCTGATCCATATACAATATACGGGAACAGCCAGGGGGACGCTGGCCGGTACCAGCAGTCCGCATAATACTTCATAAATTTTAACGACTACCTGCCTTATACTGAAAGAGGATACGGGCAACGTCGCTCCAACCCCGGGTATTGTAGCCCATATTAGCAAAGGCGGATCATGCATTTCCATAGGTTCTTCCCTTGAGCTCGACCCGGAGACAAGGGAATCATTATATAGATCAGCATCGCTCCTGCCTTTTGAGCTCTCATGCGGCCAGAACAATTTGCTAAGATCAGTCAGCACATTCCTATCCACGGCCATTTATGTGTTATATTGGCAATCAGAGAAACTCGAACTGAAAATGGACACCCTGCAAATAATGGCATCACAAATGGCAGAGATGGCCATAAAAATAGATAAGTTGGCCGCAAACAGGGACAATCCTCTTCTTTCCTCCCCTCCCCAGACTGCCGATGCCCAGTCCTAATTGACAAACTGACCTTGCTCCCAATGGTACTCTCCTTGCTGGTGGAGGAATTAAAGCTCAGTATTAGTACACGCTCAGTCGCAGCTAGCTACACGCCAGTGGCTGGGGACAAAAAAACAGAGCCCATACAATCACAGACATGAACTATGATAGCCATGACCATGTCTTTTTACTCTACTTGTGATGAATAAATTGTTCTTTTTCTGATAAAATGATCTATCTTTGGTACACATACCCATGTTTTATATCAACAATATCATTATTGATATATGCTGAATCATGGAATTAGGCCATGCATGAATGTTTACGTATGTATGACTAGTTTGCATATATCATGCATAGGTCGAACATGCAATTATAGATGTACCCCCATTGTTAAAATTGTATGTCATGGATCTTTTCTTATAATATTTATGAAAATATGTATTTTTCCATTTACATTTTAAAAATATAAAAATAATAACAAAATATAGTTTTGGAAAATAATTTATTTTTCTTCCTTCTGGTCCTATATTGATTCTGTACTTTTTTAGGTCCACTCTTTACTCATTTCCTAAATAGTTCATTCACACTCAATCCCCTTCTTTCCTCCCCTCCCCCGACTGCCTATCCCAGTCCTAATTGAAAAACTGGCCTTGCTCCCGACGGCACTCTCCTTGCTGGTGGAGGAATTAAAGCTCAGTATTAGTACACACCCAGTCGCAGCTAGCTACACGCCAGTGGCTGGAGACAAACAAAACGGAGCCCATACAATCACATCATTGGCCAGCAACGGCTACTCAGACCTCCTCCTCATGAATTTTGGGCTGCTTGACAGGGGGGTGTGCAACACCACAGGGGACACCACCCTCATCAATTTAGGGTCCACCAGTCGCTTGGAAGGAGCAGAGGTCATCCTGCCAATAACACGGAAAGAGAAGAAACGCCTCAAAAAACAGAAGAAGCAAGCCAGGGGTCTAGCACTAAGAAATCGCCAGCACAACATTGCGGCCACAGAACAAACAAATCCAGCAGTTAACCGGTCATCTGAACCAGGGCACAATCAGCCACTTTCCCCATATTTTTCAAGAAGCCCAACAGCAAACCTCCACCCGCTTTACTTTATCGGATACGCAACTAATTATCCAGCCCCCTTGTAGCGAACGTAGTGGCAGGGGATGGTCCTAATAAGCTGAGGAGCCGTACGTTTGAAGGGCCGGACATAGTATGGCCTATGCCAACATTGGGCCAGAGCAGACAGCCAGCTCCTTCCACCTCAAATGATAACCATGATGGGCTGTCCAGCACACAAAGCGCCGATGCCCCAGAGAGGCTGTCGAATGGGATCACTGTAATCACCCAGCTTC
Organism: Lissotriton helveticus; assembly: GCF_964261635.1. Taxonomy (NCBI): domain Eukaryota; kingdom Metazoa; phylum Chordata; class Amphibia; order Caudata; family Salamandridae; genus Lissotriton; species Lissotriton helveticus. Next base: position 343,334,470 of record NC_136060.1, on the reverse strand, counting down.
CTATCAGGGCTTCAATCTACCCTACCAGTACCGTGAATGACATCGAGAATCACAACGGGAATGGAGGACATCCAACAACTCGCCTGTGTAATGTACCAGGTCAGCCAATGGTACATTTCCACCAGCCTAACAACCAGACCCCAACCTCTTCTACCAGCACCCAGAATGTTACCAGGCCCAGAGGAAATTTAACAACTCGCCCGGGCAATTCTCAAGGTCAATCAATAGATCAACTTCATCAGCTCAACGCTGCCCCCTCCAGAATTGGGTCCCCAAGATCAAAGCAAGGGACGATACTTGACCTTCCAGGCCCCCTGCAATCCTCCCAGCCCGGGACTACTCACCTGGGCACGACTCTCATCATGCAACGGCCCCCTCACAACGCTGGGTCAATCAGGCCCCCCACAGGAACTTTGGCAGGGGCCCACTCACCTAAAACGAGCATGATTCCAAGCTATACTTCAAAGGCCAATCACGATTCTCTCAACAGAACAAACATCTTGACACTTCTCCATAATACACAGACACTCTCCCACATCTCAACTGGGACCATTGTCAGGGTCCAATTTGTCTCCCCGAGGAAAGAACAAACCATCGTAACTTGGGCTAATACGGATATTGCCTTACGGAATTAGATCAATTTGCAGAATGGGGGATTGATGTGCAGAGGGTGGAACAGGAAAAATACCCATTTATCCTCCAGGGATCTATAAAGAACCCCCATCGTTAGCATACTGAAGGGGATCTGTGGTGAGGAGTGCTCCATTGCACACGCTAATTTGAACATTCAGTGCACGGTGAACGGGCCTTAGGGGGGAGACAGGTCAATTCCACATTGAATATCTCCTACCCTTTTGCCCCCCACCCTCCCCAAACTCGGCCCTTTGAGGCCGGGTCACGGCCAACCTGGCCAACAAACCTCAGGGCATTATCAAGTAAGAGGTCCGGATCACCAAAGGCTAGGCTCGCCCCAAGTAACAGCCCACCTCAGCCCAGCCTCCCTTCTGACAACATCCAATCACTAAGCATTATGACCTAGAATGTCACAGGGATGGCCAAGGGCCTGCAAAGCACTTAGGTGACCACGCTCCTTGCAGGGACCGATTTAATCTACATCCAAGAAACGTGGACAACCACATCCATCCCAATAGGAGGCATCGCGGAATACTTTAAACCTGCAATCAAAGGCACCATCTTTGGGAGACCTGCGGGGGGCATCACCATATACATCAAACATGCCTTGAAAGTCCACTTCACAGAGATAAAGAACGCCTCGGACATGTTCCTGACCGGGACTCTGAAAGGTCTTAAAACCGGCGAGGGCCCTTTATCCCTACTCTTAATCAATGGCTACCCATTCGCCAGAGAGCGAAATTTAAGATATGTTGCATCATCCATAAATGCTTGTTCGGAGTTGTCCACAGGTACCTAACGGAAATCTTTAAACCTTATGAGCCAGGCCGAACCCTGCGCTCCAAAAATCAAGCCTTGCTCCAGATACCTAGGATTAAAAGAGAGAGACAGGGAGGCCGAGCTTTATCTTACAAAGGCCCCACTCTCTGGAACTCCCTACCTGTCACCCTTAGGCTAAATTCTAATCTGCTTGCATTCAGGAAATGCCTGAAGACGCACCTATTCTCGATCTAGTTGCCTCTCACTAATGTTGCACAGATGTCTCTGTCTGGCTCAGCACACGGAAAGAACAAAAGCGCGGAGATACCTCTTCAGGGGTCGAATTCCTGCGCTATAAAAGAGCTAAAAATAAATAAAATAAATAAATAAATGTATATTACAACCCCCCACGGGCCGGCCCCTAAGGACAAGCTAATTCAACTGATTGCTCAGATTGAGTCTTTGCTCATACAGTTTGCTCCCATGGAACCCATAATCCTTGGGGATCTCAACATGCATAAAATAGGAGAGGATGTATCAGAATGTTATTCCGTTGGGAGCACTGGGAGATTCAACGCCTTCATGCGGTCATACAACCTGGCCTCCACGCACTTCTTATCTAAGCTTGCAGTCTAAGCCATGGGTATTTCACTCACCCACTTATAACAACCAGACCATTATAGATTACATCCTACTAAGTGAGAGGGTCCAAAAACACATGCTAAACCTCGAAGCGAAAGTGATCACGCCGCCTTAAACCTGTATTTAACCATCACAGCGGACATCCGCAACACTCCCCCTCCCCCGCTGCATCGCAGCGTCCCAGGGTGAAGAACAGCACAGGCTCCTCAGAAGGATCACATGGGGGGCAAAGACAATCAACGAATTTGCCTCATGGAAAACAACATTGGTCGGATGGCAGGCTGGCCTTAATAACTAGGGTCAGATAGGCGAATGGGACAAACTTGCATATGCATTGGCCACATAGTTGCCGGGGAATACGACGTACGGCATCCCCCGAAACCCAACACATGCCTTGGGTCATGCACCAGTAATACAGCAATGTGCAAAACATCTAAAAGCCAAACGAAGGGCCTATCAAAAAAACAGATCAGAGACAGAGAAAAAGGAACGTAAACTAGCCACAAAAAAACTATTCACATCAGGTTTGGAAGGCAAAACGTGAACTCAGAGAGGCAAAATGGGTGAAGATTTTTGACCTATTGCGCCGTGTAAATCCCAAGAATTCTGGCAATATCGAAACCAACTACTTCACGGGACTACCAACAGAAAGAGTCCTCTTGACGCAGCTACCTGGGTACCCATATCAAAAGACTGTATAACGATGACCCGAATGGCACTCTGCAGAACAGTGCTACAACATCCAAGGAGGGATATGAAAACACCCCTGCACAGCCTGGCGTTCCTCTAGCCACTTCAAGCCTCACAGGCAAAAGCAAAGTCTATTTCAACCTAAAAAAGATTCGACAGAACGGATCCCCCCAGCCCTAATGGTCTACTAGGCTCCCTCTTCATGGAGGATACAGACTTCTGGTCAGACACCTTGGTGCAGCTATACGCGGAATGCAGACTACTGGAGGACGTCCCAGACTCTTGGAGGGGTTAACTGTAGCAAACCAATATATAAAAAATGGCGAAAATACATACCCTAGGAATTACCGAATGATCGCCCTACTGGATATCGAGGGCAAGGCCTATGCAAGTTCACTTTTGGCGGAATTAGCGGACTGAGTCAAGATGGAAGGCCTTCTACCCTTTTATTAGACCGGGTTCAGACTAGGACCTGGGGAACTTGGTTCGAGTCTCGGTAACGACGCCAAAAACCCCCTGTGATTCTGGGCAAATCACTTAATCTCCCCGTGCCTAAAAAATGAAAGTGTGTCCTCATGTAACGTAACTGGTGCTATGTAAAGCGCTCTGATAACTGATTCGGTTCGGTTCAAGTTCGCGCTATATAAATAAAAAAAAAATAAAAAAAACATAATCGCCCTGTCCTATCTAGCACATCAAGCAGTGTCCCATCACACCCCGCCGCTGTTTGCCTGCTTCATTGACTACTCAGCAGCTTTTGACGGAGTAGACCGTTCTATCCTTTGGCAGAAATTGGCACGTTGGAACATCAGTCCACCTTCACTACAAGCCATTAAATCACTTTATTTGCACACTTGGGTAAGCATCAAACTTACCAGTCAGTCTGCTACAGAGAAAATCTTCACAGACCGGGGGTTAAAGCAGGGATGTGTCCTGGCCCGATGCTCTTCAATTTGTATACTGCGGGCATGGGCCAGGCACTGTATGGAGCCTCCTTAGAAACGCCTAGGATCTGCCTCACAAAGATACAGCTGTCGCAGTACACTGACGACCTGGTTCTTCTCGACCATACCAAAATAGGCCTCCAAAAAGTTCTTACGGGCCTTTCTGTATACAATGCTCAGAATAAGCTGGTCGCTCATTCAACCAAGTCTAAAATTGTGAATTTTGGCCGCTATCCGAAAGAAAAGGTGGGGAAGTGGCGGTTGGGCATGCTGACTCTGGACTGTGTCCAATTCTACAATTCCCTTGGGGTTTGGATCAGCGAATTGGGCCGCCTACTGCTGCATCGCCATAAACTGCAGCAGAAGAGGAAAATGGTCCCCTACACATTTTGCTAATTATACGTGACTTTGGACAGCCCATCAACAGTGGCCATGCAAAGAGTCTTGAGGGTCAAACTCTTACCGTCCCTCAACTATGCGCAACAGGCTTTCCCAAGGCAATTTGCGCAGGGCCTGGAAAAAATACAATGCACCGCCTACAAAAAGATATTTAGTTTACCAGCTTGCACCAGGAACACCCTAATTTGCTTGGAATTCGACCTCAACCAACAAAATCGAGAAGAGCTGGCAACTCTCGCGAAATATTTCTTTTTAACAATGGTGAGTCCCCACAAATTCTAAGAAGACTGTTTTAAAATCGATTTTCCTACAAAACACCAACCCATGGTGCACCAACCTTGCTCTAGCTAAAGAGCTTCTGCAGCTTGCTATAGATAACTGGGACCCTAGCATAACCAACCACTCTATTATCAAATCACCAATAAAAAAGCAATTGCATCTATGCTCTTGCATTTTGGACATGGAATCCCTGGCAGCAAGAGGCTTTCATGAGACCCAAAGTCTCCCACACACATGGACCAGTCAGAAACTTCATCTCAGGTAGGCCGTGGGGAGGCAAGCCCTACACATAATTTTAGCTGCCGGATTACATCCCCCACCCCCTTTAAAAGAACTATATCCAACTATGAACACAAGGCCTGGCCTAAGGGAGGGCCGCTTCTGCAATTATAAACGAGAACTTTGGCCCATATTCTATTTTGCTGTCCAGCCCTTCAGTCAGCTTGTGGAATTTATCTTAGACCAGTCCTCCTCCAATTGGGCACCCGTACAGCAAATGTGGCAGCCCAACAACTTTATACTTTGGATATTGTAAAGCATATGGGCAGTTTTGTGAAATTTGTTTATTTCACTCGCTCATTATTGAAGGGCACACGCCGAGTGAAGCGCACCCTTTGGAGTTCTTTAGAAGGGAGGGCCTGGGACGTGGTTGTCCAGCTAACACTGAACCTTTGATTTGCTTCTCTATAATTTTTTTTTTACAAAACACTGTCTCATTTTATAAACATTAACAATCGGAGATTTTAATAATTTCGTGAACAAATATTTATTGTTTTATATTTGTAAAAGCTGTCACCACTAACTGAACTGACTGCCAATAAACAGCCCAGCAGTGTCAGGAGCCTTTTGACATCCTAAAGAAAGCCCTGTGCTCAGCACCTGTCCTGAAGGCACCTGAATTCCATAAGGAATTCATGGTTTGCATAGATGCCTCGAACACGGGATTGGAGGAGTGTTGTTACAAGTGAATGATTTGGGCCAGGATCAGACATTAGTAGGCGACTTCACCCTAGAGAGCAGCGCTGGAGTGCCATTGAAAGGGAAGCCTTTGCTGTAGTTTGGTCGCAGAAAAAGCTGAAACCCTACCTGTTTGGGACTCACTTCAGAGTTCAAATGGACCACAGGCCTCTTAAATGGTTGATGCAGATGAGAAAAGAGCGCCCCAAGTTGTTGAAGTTCTCCATTTCCCTACAGGGTATGGACTTCACAGTGGAAAACAGACTTGGGACTGACCATGCCAATGCAGATGGCCTTTCTGGGGTCATCCGCTTAGAGGATGAGAACCCCCAGGACACAGGTTAGTTGTTCATCATCTTTTATCTGGAGGAGGTCATGGACGAAAATACCTCTTTTTGTATGGTCACCCCCTGGGTTTTGGACTGATGCTGCTGGTTTTTTCAACTCTAAGAGTGAACACAGGTCTGCTAACTACACCTCAGTGCCTGTGCACTTACCCTTAAGCTGGTATGTCGAATTGGCTCATACCCAATTGGCTAACCTATTGTACCTGTAAGTCTCTAGTAAATGGTGGTACCCAGGGTACACAGTGCACGTAAGTTAGAGCATACTGCAGTTACTGCAGCACTGGTTGTGCCACCCTGGGTGTGACATGAGTAAAATGAGATTCCCAGCCTGTCCTTTGCAGATTGAAAGAGCAGTTTAAACTGCTGGTGCGACTTTGCCTTTTAAATTAATAGCAAAGCAGGAAGCCACACACGTTTATGCCCAAAAGGCGAGCTTCAAAGTAGGAGCCACCTTTGAAAGGCAAATGGGTAACACTTCAGAGAGAGCTGCTTCTTTCTTCAGGCAAACAGGCTGACACTTGGGACAAGAGAGGGGAAACCAGTTGCCAAACTGGTTTTCCAGGGGCTTGTAGCCCCTTTGGTATCCACACCTCTGGGTTGGGCTAGGGTGCTCCACACGCCAGGAGAGAGGTCCTGCCATATTGGAAGTGGGCAGAATGGTGCACCTTGGATGCCTAGATGCCACACTTCACAGGAAGTGTTCATCAGATAAGAAGGAACTTGGTAACCCATTCGCTACCAACCTCATCATGGGATGTATGATGTTACAACGCATACCTTTACAACGCCTACCTTTACATCGCAAGTTTTACAATGCATACCATTACAATGCATAATGCTTTTGGGCACTGGATAGTGAATAGTTTAATTTACTATTCCAACTCCAGTCCCCGTGGATAGTAGGGAAGGTGTTGGATAGTACATTAAACCTATTCCCTATCCTTGAGCGACCCCCAGCGCTATGCGTTGTAATGGTTTGCGTTGTAAAAGTTGCGTTGTAATGGTAGTTCATTGTAAAAGTTGCGTTGTAATGGTAGTTCGTTGTAAAAGTTTTGTTGTAAAGGCTGTATACCTCATCATGCCCTGAGCTCATTTCCGGGGCATAAGTAGGATGCTCCTGGCACTCCGAACTCAGATCTCAACTAGACTGGAAGAAGCACCAAGGAAATACTGCCCTGCTACACCGTAGAAGTGGCAAAGAGAGGCTGTACCATCGTGGACTGCATCTGCTGTACCTGGTGGCTAAGAAAGGAGGGAGAATGTGCCTGTTGTGTCCTGATCAAGGACAAGTTGTCTCCATAGCCAATGCCAAGAGACTCCAAGGGCCAGCTGACTGCACAGGGACACAACAGCTGAAGCAACCGAGCTAGCTGGATCCATGAGTGTCGTTGGAGTGCAGCTGGGACCTCCAGAGAACTAGTTACCAAACTAGGAAGGATTGGCCTATGACCACAATACTAGACGCCTTGTAGTCCAGTGGTGTCTGGATTTCTGCCAGCACCGAGAGGACTTCAGGGGATGTCGACTTTGGGACCAGACTCACCCCAAACCCTTTGTGGACTAGGGAATAGTCGCAGCAAGACCCCTGTTGACCGCATCGTATCCACACAGGATATTGGAAGGTATGAGAGAGGAGGGAGGTGGGCAAGTTATAGGAGAGGGAGGGGAGGGGAAGAAGGAGGCGTTGTTTTTTGATGCAAAGCCTAGTCTAACAATTTTAGTAGATGAGGAGGCATCAAATACCATGGGTGATTGTGCTGGAACAGCCAACTACCACCTACGGAAACCCCCTTGATGGAAAGTAGCTCAAATCAGCCCAAAATCCTAAACGCAAAAAAAAACACACACAAAACAGGGGCAGTTTTACAGTGTAACAAAGTTTTACACTTGAACCTAAATACCTTATCAAGACTTTGCATCACTGCATGACTTTGCTGCAGTGCAAAGTCTTGATAAACCTGCCCCTCCATGTTCAGAAAACTCTGCTCTTTCAGACAAATGAGCACATTCCGATACTTTTAGGGTTGATGGAAAACCTCTTTTGTAATGGTGTCTGTACTGACAAGTGCAAAACTGTAGGGTCGCCCATGCAGTCTATCAAATCCGGCCACCGAATCTCGATAGCAATTTTGTATTTAACTTTTCCACATCTTAATATCTCTAACATAGAGGTTACAAATTACAATCTCACATTGCTACTTTTAAGTTGTATCTTTTGCCTTTTAAATGTCCGCTGACAAACCTGTTTGCGATATATAACATCCTAAAGGCGTAAATTAATCAAAATAACGTTACTTTTCATTTAGAACTGGGCAAAAACATAAGAACAGCATTGTATCTTAAATAATGTCATGTGGTGTCTAGGAAAAAAGAAATCTCCCTATAACCGGAAGAGGGAGCTCCCGTCAATGATTTAACCCATTTTTCATTCGTTTCCGATTTTATGATTTCTATGCCTGGCTTTCGGCAGCTCCAACTCATTATAACTGCTGGTCTTTAAAGCGGCGGCGACGGCGATCACTGCCTTTAACATAATCTTGCCTTTCCTCCTTGCTGTCAGAGGTGAAGCTCCGTTGTACAGTGGGGATACTGAATGTATATATAGTAAGGGAATTTAGAATGGGAGCAGGTCTAAGTTGTTGGGAGAGCAAAGTTGAAACCCCCTGACTTTAGAACTAAACAAATCTAAAAATCTCGCAAAAAGTTCTAGATCCTTATTAAGAGTGGGGCCTGGCACAACTGGCGGGAGCAATTCAACCCATTCAGAAATAATAATCTGCTGATTCAGGCCTTCGAAGTAAGAGCCAAGGGCCCCCTTGCATCAAACTAAAATTCTCAGAATCTGCCACTTTGCGATGGTATTTTTGCATTTTTGCTTTTGAGATGCATCATCCTAAATGCAAAAATTGCAAATTGCGATTGCATGTTACACACACACATGCCCTTGGGGTGTGTGTGCGCAACATGGGTGCACATTACAATTTCAGGGGTGCAATAAGGTGTCCCTTTGGCACCCTTGAAATTGCATACATAATTTGCAAGTACCTATTTGGTATTCGCAAATTGCGCATATAATTCCCATTCATTCCATGGGCCTGTAGGCCCATTGGAATAAATGGGAAGCCATTCCTTAATTGCGACTCGCAATTTGCGAGTCGTAATTAAGGAATGTTTAGGACTCGCTATTTTTTTTGCGATTCCTACATGCGTAGGCTTTTGCGATTCCTTAATTGCAATTTATTAATAATCGCAATTAAGGAATCGCAAAAGCCTACCTTGATGCATGTGCTCCCAAATGTACCAAGAACTGGTCGCAGACTACGGGTCGCAATTTTCGCTTAGTGTGATAATTTTGCAAACTGACCTGTGTACTAAAATAGACTGGTTCTCAATTATTGATTTCTACTGGAATGCAATTTAATTTACCTCATAAATATTATTGATTGCGAGCCACTAGGAATCGCAGGGACCACAGGGGTGGCTGCGACCACCACATGTGTGACAGCTTTTCAATTAAAAAAAATTTGAATTGGGATCCGTTTAAAAAAAAAAAAATGACAAGCATTTACAATGCAATGGTTTTGCCTTTGTTAAAGTTAGAGCTAATGGCATTGCTCTTGACATTATTTTTATTTATGTTTTTTTTAACATAAATAAATGGCATTGTCATTTACAATAGCAGGACAGGGCACAGGGAAGGGGGGCGAGGAGAGACGAAGAAGAGCTGCGGGCTCAGGGGAGGGGGGGGCGAGGAGAGACGAAGGAGAGCTGCGGGCTCAGGGAAGGGGGACGAGGAGAGACGAAGGAGAGCTGCGGGCTCTTGTTGTAATGCTTGCATGGATGAGTTGGTGGATGCATGGATGGGTGTATGGATGGGTGTATAGATAGATGCATGGATGGGTGGATGGATAGATGCATATATACAGCCAATCCCTCAACATTGACATTGCAGTAGGCCATGCTACGTAACCAGGCTTGAGCGCTGGGGGCGCGTTTGGCACCCCAAAGCAGTGCAACTTCCCTCTTCGCCAAGAGTAAACTAATGGCAACCAGCCTGCGAGAGGAGCGAGAAAATTCACAACATAGCCCATTAGCGCCACTTCAGGAGTGGGAGTCAACTCTAAAGCCAGGATTGTACCCAGAATCTTATGGCCAATGGGTATGTAAACGTGGGCACTCCCAAGAGAGATGGGCAAAGTCGGCCTGCGGTGCCTTGCATTTAGGACAACAATGCGACCTGCTAGCGTCTATCCTGTGCGCCAGCGCAGGGGAATGATACATGCGCCTCAGAAACTTCAAATGTATAAGCTTATGCCTGCTATTAATGGACACCTCTTTAGTGGCCGCGCAGCAGGCAGCCCATTGGTCGTCCGTGATCTGTACACAGGATCAACGACCAACTTCCCAATCCTTCGCTTTGATGATCAGACCTGCTTCTTCTAGCGCATTTGCCTTTCCAACAGGACTTCTCCAATGCATTTTTCTACATAAACAAGCATGTGCCCATGGCTGGCTGTAATTATTAATGAGTGATGCAGAAAAGCTCTGGACCAGAGATTCCAAACATCACCTTCTTATTAATTGAAATACCTTTTCGGTTCCCAACAACTCGTTTAATAGGAAATACTGTGATGTCCTCCCCCTGTGGGGATTTTGTTCAATGGAATCATAGAAGAAATGTAAAAATCATTAAGCATTGACTGTTTTTAGCCCCATATGTCTGGGCACGTCAGTTCTAGATTAACACAGTTTGTATACCATTCAGCCTGCACTCAGTAGGACACTGTAGTGTTGTTCACTGCACAGAGATAATTTTCTATGTGATGTTTAGGTTCCCATAACAGATTGAGTCAGAGCCATCCATCCGGTAATGAGGAGTTTCTTTTTTTGAGAAACGGTCCATCTCTACTGCTTTGATGGGTTGCATGGTGGCCTTGCCTTACTTAATGAGCAATGGAAGTGCTTAAGTGGTGTGGTCAGTGTTTTTCTTATTTTCACCCTTCTCTTAGGTTGGTAAAATGTCAGTGACCCAGCATTTGGGAATTTATTGGTACGTTGATACTGGCTAAACTATCAGTGTTGAATATGTGTATGGTGCTCTATCAAGGGGTTTGTATTTTTGTAATACCTCCTAATGGTTACTGTTGTCTGGTGTCCCATTGGTTTTGTGAATGGACGTAGTTAGACGATCTGTCTACCATGTTGTGTTACTCAGCTCTTAAGCACACCAGTTAAGACCGCACTATCCATTAACTGACAGGCTTATTTCCCCACCTTAGAAAGATACACACTTATAACCCTTAACCCGGCAACAGCTCTCAGAGAGTTATACCCCTCTCTAGGTCCTGCACTCGGCTCTTGGTTGTGAGCTACAGCTGGGAAATCTAAAAATTAAATAAAAACCTGAGCAGCACGCCAACCTTAGCCTCGTCAAAGGAAATGATAATATGCTGAACTCTAAAAAAAGACATGCTTCTCTCGTCGGACAAGTGTCTGCATTTTGCTCACAATTAACCTCACTCTCCTATGATCTCCAACTCGCGTTCTTTTCAGATTAAATTCTGAATACCTTTGTCATGGCCTTTCCAGTAAAAGATTTGATTCAAAACACACTATGGAAGATGATTGCGAATCAAGCACTCTTCTGCAACGGGGAGCCCCACCACTGCCTGCACGAACGCCGAAAGCATCTTATATTATTTCTGCCTCTCATTCCGAAAATCGTCTCAAATCCGAGACCATCGTGCTTACCTTAAATAACTGGGATGCCAGGGCACCATGCTAGCCGAGGACCCTTCCTCACCAGCACACATCCATCCTTCAACATCGTGTACCCGATGCAGCGCGACGGCCTGGGCTAAGTCATAGCCTTTCATTTGTACAATTTGTGCGCCTTGAAGTATCACGTATTTTACGTAGCCGAGTAAACAGTAAACACACTGCAAGAAGAAAGGGGCCCGATGACGCCCTATTTACACACCTTCCTGCTTACCAAACACATCGAGCTGCCAGCAAGACGGTCACTTCCCGAATAAAGTCGAGTGCAAAGAACGAGAATAACAAGAAACAATGATAATATGCTGAACTCTAAAAAAAGACATGCTTCTCTCGTCGGACAAGTGTCTGCATTTTGCTCACAATTAACCTCACTCTCCTATGATCTGCAACTCGCGTTCTTTTCAGATTAAATTCTGAATACCTTTGTCATGGCCTTTCCAGTAAAAGATTTGATTCAAAACACACTATGGGAGAGGATTGCGAATCAAGCACTCTTCTGCAACGGGGAGCCCCACCACTGCCTGCACGAACGCCGAAAGCATCTTATATTATTTCTGCCTCTCATTCCGAAAATCGTCTCAAATCCGAGACCATCGTGCTTACCTTAAATAACTGGGATGCCAGGGCACCATGCTAGCCGAGGACCCTTCCTCACCAGCACACATCCATCCTTCAACACCGTGTACCCGATGCAGCGCGACGGCCTGGGCTAAGTCAGAGCCTTTCATTTGTACAATTTGTGCGCCTTGAAGTATCACGTATTTTACGTAGCCGAGTAAACAGTAAACACACTGCAAGAAGAAAGGGGCCCGATGACGCCCTATTTAAACACCTTCCTGCTTACCAAACACATTGAGCTGCCAGCAAGACGGTCACTTCCCGAATAAAGTCGAGTGCAAAGAACGAGAATAACAAGAAATAAAAAAAACCAGTCTTGCAGCACCAACCATCGCCTTTAAAACAAGTCAGGTCCCAGGCCGGCAGCCAATCACAGTGCGGCCCGGGAAATGACATCACAGGAGTGTCCCGGGCCGGCAGCCAATCACAGCGCGGCCCGGGACAAAGGGGCGGGACTTAAAAAAGCCAGAGAAACGCCCCCGAAACGCGTTTTCCCGAGAAAGCGTGATTGACAGCCTCTGTCTCCCAATGGCTAGCCTCCATTTATGGAGCTAGCCAATGAGAGACAGAGGCGGGTCATCGATCCCACATACAACTCAAAAGGTTTTTTAGCGCATGCGCACTACGTGCGCACTTGCAGGCAAAACCTAAAAAGTGAAGTTTCATTTTTAAAAGTATGCTGTGGTCCATAAGACCACTGCCTGCACTTAAAAACTGTTTTTGTCAACATTCACAAAGGTTCCCGTTTGCCAATGGCTTGCCATCTTCTTTGAGGATGTAGTAAAAAAATGTATGTTTTTTTGTCTTTTTTTTTTTTTCCTCATTTGCCTCCAACCCCACTGTACAACCAAGCCGTCTGTACCAATAACCGGTATTCTGGGAAAGGTAGGCTTTGAGTTGGAGCCACGGGGAATGCCCCCCTACAGGCACTATGACATTCTAGCCTGTCAACGTACCTGTAGGCGGGTGTTCCCCGTGGCTCCAATTCAAAGCCTAACTTTCCCCAAAAATATATATTTTGTGACCGGAATGCAGGGGCAAATCATCTATGCGTATAAATCCAATATGGTATTTGGAAGGGATGCCCTAAATACCTCCTTCCAAATACAGAATCTGTACCTGCTTGCCCCAAGATGCAGTCGCTACGACAGACTCTCCTCTTCCCACGGTGCATGGGCATCAGGCGCGGTAGCGTTGTGGACCTGTTGGGGCCCCCACCACCCCTTGATTTCCGCCAAAAACTCCCTGGGAGCTGACTGTCCAGGGCAGGTGTATGGTTGGCACCAGTGTTGGGGGAGCATTGTCAGAGGTTACTGAGGCTGATGATATTGAAAGGGCAAGGAGGTTAGTGACCCATGTTGATGGCTTGGGCGGACGTCTGGGTGTTTCTAGCCAGGAAGTGGTTGCACTTGGGGCGGCAGGTTAGGAGCCTGTGGTGGCAGGGAGCCCGCAAGCCGGTAATATGCCACTAGTGGCAGCGGTGGCAGGAGGACCGTCAGCTCCACCTAAAGAAAGCACGTCAGTAGGTATGTACAACCCTTGCTGAGTGTGGGCCTGGGTGATGTGCTCTCCGGGCCCGATCAATTGGGCAAGCATGTTCATCCTGACATTAAACAAAAGATTTGGAAGGGCACCTATGTTGATATTTGTGAGTAGATTGTTGAGACGCCTAGCAGAGACGAAGCTAAACGTTTCAAGAAGTGTGCGCATCCCAGAGAGTGCGGGCATTGGACATACAAGAAAAGGGGTGATGAGACTATTATGAACTGGATCAGTGGTTTCACAATTTTTCAGGCTATAATGGCTGAAAAGTTTCCTACATTAGGTGGACAGTTGGCTTGCTACCAAAACAGGATAGCGTGTGTGCATGATGAGTTTGGGGGCACGACATGGAGGGAATATGATAAAGAGTTAAGCATAGTAAGGCCACTAGACGGACCATGGGGTGGGACCAAGTGGATGTGAATGCATGGTTGTGTTTCATGCACCCGCAGAGGGCGCTGACAGGCCCAAGCCAGCCCCTTCGGACATGATCAGGTTCAAGCAGTAGTCCGGGGGGCGGAGCAAGAAAGGAGGCCCGCTGGGATTTCAATAGGAAGACCTGACCTAGGGCACCAGCTTACAGTTACACCCGGAGTCCAAGTGTTTCAAGAAAACAAAGGTCAAGGCCCCCAAAAAGCATGATTGAGGACCCGGATATGGTTAAGACTCCCTCCCCGGTTAACTGGCAGGCAATGGTGTCATGGTTAAACACACACAGCAACAAAGTAGCGGCTCAGGCTTTGTTTGAAGGATTTAAGATCGGATTCCAGCTGAGGGCTGTGAGGGTGTGGCATACTGCAAAAATCAGCAATCCTTAATGGCCAATCCTAGCACTGCCAGGAAGAAGATCTTGAAAGAAGGGAACTTGGACAGGGTGGCAGGGCCTTTTGAATCCCCACCTTTTGCAGAGTTTGTGTCCGCCGTTGGGCATAGTACCCAAAAAAGACCCTGGCAAGTTTCGGCTTATTCCCAACCTATAAGCCCCAAAAGGACAATTGGTTAATGAAGCTATTGACGGGTCATTGTGCAATGTGAAATATGCCTCACTAGATCACGCCATTACAATGCTCCAGGAGCTGCGACCTGGGACTTGGTTGGCAAAGGCTGATGTAGAATCTGCTTTTTGTCTGTTGCTGGTTCACCCTGAAGATTTCCATCTCTTGGATTTTCCATTCAAGGGTGCATTTTATTTTGATAAATGTATGCTCATGGGTTGCTCAGTATCTTGTGCTTAGTTTGAGAAGTTTAGTACCTTTTTGGAATGGGCATTCAGGAAGAGATCAGGGCACCGTTGGGCTCTTCATTACCTAGATGACTTCCTTTTCATGGGGGCTCCGGGCAGAGATGATTGTGGGAAGCTTTGCAATCCTTACAGGACCTATTGGGTATTTTGCACAGGCTACGACTCGTGGACCAGCAACCACAATAGAATTCTTGGGCATAGAGTTGGATTCAGAGGCAGGTGTGTCCAGGCTTCCTCAGGAGAAGGTAAGAGGCTTCTCTAATGCACTTGAAATCTGCCCGAGGGCTCAGAAGTTGACGCTGAATCAGTTGCAGGTGGTGGTTGGGCAGCTGAATTTTGCATTATATCCATGGGCCGCCCATTTTCTAAACATATTGCCTGGGTAACAGCAGGCCTAAAGTTGAAGCATCACTATACGAGGCTGTCAGTGAGGTTCACCAGGTTATGAGAATATGGCAGGCATTTAATGAAGGATTTTAATGGGTCAGTAGTATGGCTGAGCCCTACTAGGACCAATGCAGTAGTGGTATTCTGGTCAGACAATATGACTGTAGACAAGTGCATGAATTGCCAAACTCCCCAGTGTAAAATGATTTTGCGGTTACTCAAAGAGATTGTCTTACTTTGCATGAAATTGAATGTTAATTTCATGTCTAAACATGTCCCTGGTGTATTCAACAATGTTGCAGATGCTTTATCTTGTTTCAAAATTCTGGCTTTCAGGTTCCACCAACCAGATGTGGCAGACCTCCCCTCACAATTCCCGGAACATCTATGGCAACTTGGTGCCCCAGTTTACCAGACCTCATTTCAGCCAGTTTAGCGCCCAGGACAAGGTGCGCTATGAGGGGGCATATGGCACATATCGCAGGTTTCAGGAAGTACATGGGGAGGGGGTGTGGTTCTCCCAGGAGTCAGTAATTGGTTTTTTAAGGCACCTGAGAAGGAAGGGAGGCCCCTATCATATGCAAAATGCCATACCGTGGCAATATAAGTTTTTACAAAACTATTGGGGTACGCAAATGGGAACAAGGCATTTCTGGTGCAAAGTGTTTTGAGGGGATGGCAACATCTGGAGGGGCGTAGGACCAACACCAGGCGTCCCTTAGACACAGGGATATTGGAAGGGATCATGACCTCCCTTGAAGAGATATGTAGTTCACCTGATGAAGTTCGCCTCTTTAAGGTAGCTTTTTCCTTAACCTTTTATGGAGCAGTGAGCGACTTGGTGGCAAAGAACAAAAATGATCTCAAGGGAGGACTGCAGCGCAAAGACATACAATGGCCCAATGGCTCACTGGTGATTACCATTTCCCAGTCCAAAACTGATCAGCTGGGTAGGAGGGATCAAATATTGCTCTACCGAGCCACAGGGAGCAGTTGTTGTCCACTGAGCAATTTGGAATCTTTTCTGGCTCACCAGGAGGGGGGTACGAGTGGCCCTCTTTTGTTGCACTGGGATAGGACACCATTAACTAGATTCTAATTCACTAAGGTGCTCAAGATGGCTTTGGGGGCTGCAGGTTTGGACCCTGCTGATTATGGTTCTCATTCATTCTGTAGTGGTGCAGCAACAACTGCTGCAAGTATGGGTTTGGCAGGACAGGTGGTGCCAAGGATAGGCCATTGGAAGTCGGATTGCTACAAACGATACGTGAGACTGAACATGTTGTAAATGTCACCATCGCGGTGTTTGGTGCCTTACCCCTTTTTCTTTCATCAGTGCAGGTGGTGGAGTCGTTAGGGGGGATCCAGCCGCTGGACGCCTCATTGCCGCTGGCTTACGCTGGAGCTGGAGTCGTTACAGAGGTGCTGGTGTTAGGGCATTCCTATGTGAGGCGTGCACAGAGTGTTTATTTCGCAGGTGACTATGTGTTACGAGCATTAAAGGATGGTTATCGGATGACTTTCTTGGGCCAAGGCGGGCTATGTATGTCGTAAGTGAGAAATGCATTGGACAGAATGTTGCCCTGTAGGCTTATGCTTCCAGGGGTGATAATCATGCATATAGGAAGCAATGACATTGACAATGACTTGGGTCGGAGAGACTTGTGTGAGCTAATTATCTCTGAAATATGTTGCTTGGCAAAGAAATTACCGGGGGCCACAATTGTGTGGTCCAATATGATTCCGAGAACGAAATGGAGAGGAGGTAAGTCGGAGAAAGCCATCCATGAGTCTGTAAAGAGATTGAACCGAAAACTTGGTAAGTTGCTCAGGACCGATCGATTGTCAGCCATATCTCATGGATGCATTAAAGGGGAGCGTTTTCTCTTGCAGGATGGAGTGCATTTATCTGATGAAGGTAACACTATGTTTCTTGCAAACCTGCTGGCCTGGCCGGGCTAGCGCAATTTGGCGGGCAGGGTGGGCAGATAGTAGGTGAACTATGCTGGCCTGTGGCGGGTGAGGTCAAGATTAGGGGGACACCTAGGCTCCTTTTTCGCCATCCTGTTTTACCAAATTTGACATTGACGTTCATGGACACTACAAGGGGGGCTGCCACTAAGTCGGAAAGAGGTGACAGGGGCACAGGGGGTTTCTGGGCGGTTGCTGACGCGGTCCTTTACCTAGCAGCGACCTGTGCATTCGTAGTTGGGCATAACCTAGCACTGGCCCTTGTGGGGTGACAAACCTGGTTTAGGGGGTGCCCCTCGCAGTGGGGCCTCCTGCACAAGTTTCTGTACTAATATTGAATCCCTCCCCATGGGGACGGAAGGGAGAGGGAAAGGGGACTTGTCCCGTAAGGAGGGCCCCAATGGGACAGAGCCTGTCTTGATCTCACTCGGAATCGTCACGAAATAATTTGCTTGCTTGCACAGGAACAGACTAGTAATGCTTAGGCGATTCATATGTACTAGATTTGATGTTAAGGCTAGGATACCAAAGATGTAACAGAAATTTAAATAACGTGGTTACTGAGTAAAAACTTATAAAAGAGTGTTTTTTTAAATGTTGTTAATAAATACAGCCTGGGAGTCTTACAGCCCAATATCCCAAAGAAATATCGAAGTTGTTTGGTTTGCATTTGTGTCTTGAGTTTGTGGGTATGGTAGTATACACTGGCTTGGGTCATCGGCAACTCCCTTGGCATATAACAAAGTCTCTACCCTCCATGGGGGAGCCGGCGTTATGGCGGGGAGCAAGGGTCAAAATGGGAAGGACGGGGCGGGGTCGATTCATCCTGCCAGGCAAGGTCGGCACAGATTGGTTGCCGGACTCACTGCCCCAGAAGCATTATAGTGCGTCCGGGGCTGGTGATCTTGAACCCACCCCTATTTAAGGGGCCGCCCTGGGGCAGACGGGTTTCTCCTTCCTGCCTGCCCCAAAACGCGGTCGCTACAATGGACTCTCCTCTGCCCATGCTGCATGGGCATCAGCGCGGCAGCGTTTGTGGAGCTGTTGGGGCCTCACTACCCTTGAATTTCTGCCAAAACCTCCCTGGGAGCCGCGCAGGTTCCTGAGCTTGCCCACCCACCATCCCAAGAATTTAGGCTTTGTCTAAAGGTTTCTATTAGGAATTGGGCGTTGTTTTTCTGGGGAGCGTGTTATTATTGCGATTTGTGTTTTTTCATGGTTTAGATATTGAATTTAAACAGTCATTTTCTCTCTGGTTGTTTGCTGTAACTGTAATGTACTATTGTTTGATTGACATTTCTTGCTTCCTTTTTGTAAATTGTCATATTTATTTTGGCGGTGAGGTCAAGATTGGGGGGACACTTAGGCTCCTTTTTCGCCATCCTGTTTTACCAAATTTGACATCAACATTCATGGACACTACAAGGGGGGCTGCCACCAGGTCGGAAGGAGATGGCAGGGGTGCAGGGGGTTTCTGGGCGGTCGCTGACGCGGTCCTTTACCTAGCAGCCACCCGTGCATGCGCAGTTCGGCATAACCTAGCACTGGCCCTTGGGGTATGACAAACCTGGGTGTAGGGGGTGCCCCGCGGTAGGTATACTAAGGGCAGCCGGGCCTTCTGTACAAGTTTCTGCGATAACATTGGAGCCCTCCCAGTGGGGACGGACGGGAGAGGGAAAGGGGACTCCTCCCATAAGAAGGGCCCCAACGGGGTCAAAGAAGGGACAGAGCCAGTCTTGATCTCACTCGGAATCGTCACAGAATAATTTGCTTGGTTGCTCAGTAACAGACTAGTTATGCTTAGGTGATTCACATGTAGTAGATTTGATGTTAAGGCTAGGATACCAAAGATGTAACAAAAATATAAATAATGTGGTTACTGTGCAAAAAGTTATAAAAGTGTTTTTTTTTTATTTTGTTAATAAATACGGCCTGGGGGTCATACAACTCCCTATCCCAAATAAATATCAAAGTTGTTTTGATTGTATTCGTGTCTTGGCCCTGCTGGCGGTCGTGGAGAATGCAAGGAGCATTCTGGATTCGGGGGGATCAGTGGCAGTGATCCTCCTGGACCTCAGTGCTGCTTTTGATACCGTGGACCATCAGGTGCTTCTCCAACGGCTGTCGGGGGTGGGGGTCACTGGTGTGGCTCTCAAATGGTTTGCTTCCTTCTTGGAAGGTCGGACATTTGAGGTGTGGGAAGGCCATGAAAAATCATCTACAATCCCTCTCCAGTGTGGGGTGCCACAGGGCTCTTCATTGAGCCCTACCTTATTCAACATCTACATGGCCCCCCTGGAGAGTGTGGTACTGCCGCTGGGTATTAAAATCATCAGCTATGCTGATGATACTCAGCTGGTGGTTGGCCTTTCCCAGTCGGCGCATCATCCCGACCGGCTGCACTCGTGTCTGCAGAAGATCTACACGTGGATGTGCAGCTCAGCGCTAAAGTTAAATGGCTCCAAGACGGAACTTATGCTGCTGGGGAACTCCTCTCCATCTTTGTCCCCCAGCAGCTGGCCTGACTGTCTGGGCCCGGTACCCACCCCCAAGCAGGAGATCAAGAGCTTGGGTGTGTGGCTGGAGCAGGGCCTCTCGTTTAAAACTCATGCTAAAAAGACTGCTGGCGTGTGTTTTGGCCTGCTCCGCTCAGCCCGGAAGATCTTACCTTTGCTACCAGCGTCCACTAGGAGGCTCCTCATCCAGGGATTGATCATCTCGCGGCTGGATTTCAGCAACGCGTTATTCCTGGGTGCACCTGAATCTACCCTGAACAAACTGCAGCAAGTGCAGAATGCGGCCGCCATGCTCTTGACGGGTCTCCCCAGGCGACAGTCTGCTCGCCCGGCGCTGAGGGCTTTGCATTGGCTCCCTGTTAGGGACAGGGTGAAATTCAAATCACTCTGTATAGCCCATAAAGTTCTGCATGGGGTAGGCCCACCTATTCTGGGGGAGATGGTTCAGCCTTACAAGGCTTCTCGCTCTCTTCGCTCCGACCATCAACATCTTCTTCAGGTCGGGAGGGTGAAGAGGGCTAGAACCGGTGGCAGAAGGTTTTCGATAAATGTGGCCACTCTGTGGAATTCACTGCCCCTACAACTTCGCTCGGAAGCTAGTCTTCTCCGGTTCCGCAAACTTTTAAAGACGTTTCTGTTTTCTGTTTAACCCTGCATTATTCTTTGGTAGCGTTATTATCTGGCGAGCGCTGGGATGCCTATTTGGTAACCAGGCGCTATACAAAACTCAGAATAATAATAATAATAATAATAATTGGTATGGTAAGTATATACTGGCATGGGCCATCGGCGACTCCCTTGCCACATCGTGCCAGGGTGTCTGCTTGCCTGAATGAAATGCAAATGTGCCTATCAGTTAATCTGCAATGTACAGGGTTCTTGGGAGCAGGTACTGGCTTTATTTGTTCAAATCACTCCAAGCTTTATGATGTCAGAGATTCGTTTTTTTGAGTGGTGGTACAAAGAATTAACAACAGGGCTGTGAAGTGCTTGCTTTTAATTTTAGCTGCATTTACACAGCCTTTAGTACCCCTAAAGAGATTGTTGAAGTGGCAGTTATGTAAAAATAAATCTACATTTTAGAAGCACTATTTTATTATTAAACATGTGCTTGTTTGCGGCACTCTATCCTACACTATGTGTAATACAAGCATAAAATAACGACTTGCATATTTACAATGCTTTCCATCATAGGCTGTGACCTTGTAGCAATAAAAATACATTTCACTATTCTCCACTGCACCAATAAAGATTTAATTCTGTGGCTCTCTGGTTACACACAGACCTCTGCAGTGCATTAACTAATGAAGGTTTCATGATGTACTACAGTGCATTTCCCACTGAGTAACAACTTTTTAACTTTATTTTTCATTTACGATTCCCATAATTTTATAAGTAGATACCTGATGGCGAAGGACCTAAAAAACATACAGAATATTTTGGGGCTTATTTATGAGAGGCTTGCATCGCCAGAGCATCACTTTGTTTGGCACTCCGGCGGCGCAAGCGCCTCAACCATACCTATGAGGCTGTGCAAAGTCACCCTGCATGGCCTTGTATGGCCTCATAGATATGAAGTAAGACATAGCAGCGCAAGACTCTGCGTTGCCTTACTCTGCATCAAGGAGGTGTTCCATGGTCTTTGCGACAAGTTCTCAAGCAACACCCACAGACTTTGATGCTGCCCTATATTTAAAAAATCAAGTAAACCTGGGGCAGCTCCAAAAGCGGACGCCTCCCCAGCGGCGGGGTAACAAGGAGAAATGTTTTCATTTCTCCTCGTTTTTTCCTCTTTCCATGTGTGCTGCATTCTGCAGCTCATATAGAAAGAGGAAAACGCCTCTCTGGATTGTTTTTGTGAAAGAATGTACCCCTTCCTGTACTAAAACAATTCTGCGTATGTTGGTGCTATGCAGCATTGTGCCCCAACGTAAGGGAAAAGGACAGGAATGCACCATATTTCATAAATAACAATGCATTCCAGCCCTTTCACATTGGCATAGTGCAGCTTAGCAAAGACTTGCAGCGCTGCCCTACATCAATTCCTCATAAATAAGGCCCTTTGTGTTTAGCTACACCTTTGACTAAACCACCACGCTCACTGACCTTTGGTTTGCTAAACACCATTTAATATTATTTCCCCACCATAAACATTATTTGTTGTGGGAATTTGGGGTGTTTAGTTTGTCGATAGTTGTCGAGGATGAGGAGTACCAGGTTCTAGGAATTTTTGTCAGAAGGGGGTCCTTACGCCTAAAAAGGTTTGACAAGTGGGACTTGGTATCAAAATGTTTGAAGACCTCTGTGCTAGTGTCAGGTGATGAGGTCGAGAGTGCCAGGTGCTTGAAGCCGAGTGTGAGAAGGATTATTTCAGGGCAAGAGAAGTTCTGAATGTATGTGTTTCCAGGCAGAGAGAGCATTTGCTTCTGTATTGTTAAGGCCTTGTAAGTGAGGCAACATGTTTTTAACTTTATCCTGGCCCCTAGTTGGAGCCAATGGAGATCTCTTGGGATTGGGAGATTTGGGTGAGGCCTTTCTCTCAGTGAAGACTCACATTGTGGCATGCAAAATGGCTTTCAATGGCTTCCAGAGTGGATAGTGTGGAAGCTGGAAGACCAGCTAGGGTTGCGTCACTGAATTGATTATGGAAATGCAGGGCATCAGCTGCAATTCTCAGTTTCTTAGGGATCAGTAGGTGCTGTATTATTCTCTGTAAGTGGTGGAAGTGAAAGTTAGCTGAGTGCACCAGTTTTTTAATATGATGAATGATAGTTTGGGACAAGTCAATAGTGAATCCTAAGGATTCAACAGTAGTGTTGGGGGATGTAACATATCTGAGGTTTGTTGCATAGTCAATGATGGTTTGTAAATTATATATTACATATCTATTCACTGAAAAAACCATAGGTTTCAGGCCTTATATAGTTAGGAATTAGCATTTAAAAAATCTTTAAAATTCACTCAAAAAACTATAAGTTTTAGGGGTGTTATAGTTAGCTGGACATTTCACTCATACAAAACCATTGAAACGCAGCCCCCGTGCATGTTTGAAGAGGGGGAACTAATTCCCCTTGCATACTGGGGGTCCCTGGGGGCCAACTAGCCCACCTAGAACCTCCAGTATGCGCCAGGGGGCTGCATTGCACAGAGGTGTAATGAGGCTATGCCCCTTTTTACACCTCTCTGCAACGCAGCCCACTGGCGCGTTTGCAGAGGGGGGACTAATTCCCCTTGCATACTGGGGGTCCCTGGGTCATATCTGCCCAAATGCGGATATTCTGAACGATTGAAAATGACTTTTCTTGAGGAACATGTCCTATACTTTGGAATTTTTGAAAGACTGACTTTGAGGATGCTATAAATTACTCAAGTCTGCCCGAATTGTGTGGGTAAAATTGATACCTAGTCACTTTGAATAAGAATGTACTTACGTCTCGTCTAACATTTGGAAGAAATATCCAGTTATATGACAACAGGATACCGACATAACTTGAAGGAAATAAGAACGCCCTGAAGAAGTTCTGTTGTACAGAATGAAACGCGTCGGCTGGCTGTGGTACATAAACTTAAGGAAAATAAAAGCATTTGAATATACACCAAGATTCAGCACTTCAATAAGGACTCTAAGTGATATGTGGTGCAAGTGGTGCTGTGCCAAACTTTGGATTATTCTGCACTACTCTCTACTACTTACTCTCTACTACTCCACTACTCTCTAATACTCACTCTCTACGACTCATTCTCTACTACTCTACTACTCTCTACTACTCTCTCTCTACTACTCACTCCCTACTACTCACTATCTACTACCCTCTACTACTCACTCTCTTCTACTCTCTACTCTCTACTACTCACTCTCTACTACTCTCTCTCTACTACTCACTCTCTACTACTCTCTACTGCTCACTCTCTACTTCTCACTCTCTACTACTCTCTACTACTCACTCTCTACTACTCTCTCTCTACTACTCTCTACTACTCACTTTCTACTACTCACTCTACTACTCACTCTCTACTACTCTCTACTACTCACTCTCTGCTACTCTCTCTCTACTACTCTCTACTACTCACTCTACTACTCACTCTCTACTACTCTCTACTATTCTCTCTCTCTGCTACTCACTCTCTACCACTCACTCTCTACTACTCTCTACTGCTCACTCTCTACTACTCAATCTCTACTACTCTCTACTACTCATTCTTTACTACTCTCTACTACTCACTCTCTACTGCTCTCTACTACTCACTCTACTACTTACTCTCTACTACTCTCTACTACTCACTCTCTACTACTCACTCTACTATTCACTCTACTACTCTCTACTACTCACTCTCTGCTACTCTCTCTACTGCTCTCTACTACTCTCTACTACTCACTCTCTACTCTCTATTACTCACTCTCTACTCTCTACCTCTCTGCCTCTCTCTACTTCTCTCTCTACTAGTCTCTACCTCTCTACCTCTACCTCTCTACCTCTCTAGTTCTCTACCTCTACACCTCTACCTGTCTACTTCTCTCTACACGCACACATATACACATATATATATATTTCAAACCAAGGATTCCTTCATCAAGGGATATCGTGGAGTCGCGACAAAATCCAAGGATAATCCACCAGGTTTACTTGAAATCCGTTTTTATTTTCAATCCATATGTGTCAAAATAAGGCAAAAACCAACGCGTTTCGACAGCCTCCGCTGTCTTGGTCACGGTTAGTTTGAAAACAGTGTTGCCACAAACTTATACACTTAGTTCACTGTGAAAGGAAACACACAGCCATCCAGTGTGACATATATATATATGCATATATATGCATATGCATTTATATATATATGTGTATATATATATATATACATCCATATATAAACATATATAATCTGCATATCTATATAAATACAACTATAAATGCATGCATACATATACATATATGCATACATATGCATGTTATTTACATGAAAGTTTTAAAAACACTAATAAAAGCAAAGCTAAAAAGCCACCTCATTACAAACAGAATGGCTTTAACATAAACGAGGGCGAGATCTATTGCATTTTCAATGCTTGTTTACTTTGGTTCCATCAAAAAGGCATTCAGATGTGTCACACATTTGCCATCAATTCTGAATGTTAGCACTCTAGTTGCTCATTACATCACTGTAGTAAAGCTACTGCTCACCAGGGAAGTCTGCTGCTGGTATTCAAAGTGCATGTTTCAGTCTGCATGTCAGATTTTTTTTTATGAAATAGAAGAGGATTTGAGAAGTCACTCAAAATGTGACAAATGGGGGTGGGGTCGCACACTACTCACACACCGGCCGTGTCGCCCCTAAGGACTCTGGTCAAGGTAGTAAAGTGTTCGCGATGCATCATCTTTCGATCTTCTGCTATCTTCGCTGTCTTCGCCATCCCTGGACACGTGTTTCGGGGTATTACCCCTCATCAGCAGGGATAGGCCGTGTACTGGGGTTGCCGATAGCTGCCAATATCTGCCAGGTATAGTACCACTCAGGCGCGTAGGTGCGGGATCCCAGGCTCGTCAGCCCGCTGCTCAAGGGAGCTTTAAAGTTACAAATGGGGGTGGGGTCGCACACTACTCACACACCGGCAGTGTCGCCCCTAAGGACTCTGGTCAATGTAGTAAAGTGTTCGCGATGCATCATCTTTCGATCTTCTGCTATCTTCGCTGTCTTCTCCATCCCTGGACACGTGTTTCGGGGTATTACCCCTCATCAGCAGGGATAGGCCGTGTACTGGGGTTGCCGATGGCTGCCAATATCTGCCAGGTATAGTACCACTCAGGCGCGTAGGTGCGGGATCCCAGGCTCGTCAGCCCGCTGCTCAAGGGAGCTTTAAAGTTACAAATGGGGGTGGGGTCGCACACTACTCACACACCGGCTGTGTCGCCCCTAAGGACTCTGGTCAATGTAGTAAAGTGTTCGCGATGCATCATCTTTCGATCTTCTGATATCTTCGCTGTCTTCGCCATCCCTGGACACGTGTTTCGGGGTATTACCCCTCATCAGCAGGGCTAGGCCGTGTACTGGGGTTGCCGATGGCTGCCAATATCTGCCAGGTATAGTACCACTCAGGCGCGTAGGTGCGGGATCCCAGGCTCGTCAGCCCGCTGCTCAAGGGAGCTTTCAAATTACAAATGGGGGTGGGGTCGCACACTACTCACACACCGGCCGTGTCGCCCCTAAGGACTCTGGTCAATGTAGTAAAGTGTTCGCGATGCATCATCTTTCGATCTTCTGCTATCTTCGCTGTCTTCGCCATCCCTGGACACGTGTTTCGGGGTATTACCCCTCATCAGCAGGGATAGGCCGTGTACTGGGGTTGCCGATGGCTGCCAATATCTGCCAGGTATAGTACCACTCAGGCGCGTAGGTGCAGGATCCCAGGCTCGTCAGCCCGCTGCTCAAGGGAGCTTTAAAGTTACAAATGGGGGTGGGGTCGCACACTACTCACACACCGGCCGTGTCGCCCCTAAGGACTCTGGTCAATGTAGTAAAGTGTTCGCGATGCATCATCTTTCGATCTTCTGCTATCTTCGCTGTCTTCGCCATCCCTGGACACGTGTTTCGGGGTATTACCCCTCATCAGCAGGGATAGGCCGTGTACTGGGGTTGCCGATGGCTGCCAATATCTGCCAGGTATAGTACCACACAGGCGCGTAGGTGCGGGATCCCAGGCTCGTCAGCCCGCTGCTCAAGGGAGCTTTAAAGTTACAAATGGGGGTGGGGTCGCACACTACTCACACACCGGCCGTGTCGCCCCTAAGGACTCTGGTCAATGTAGTAAAGTGTTCGTGATGCATCATCTTTCGATCTTCTGCTATCTTCGCTGTCTTCGCCATCCCTGGACACGTGTTTCGGGGTATTACCCCTCATCAGCAGGGATAGGCCGTGTACTGGGGTTGCCGATGGCTGCCAATATCTGCCAGGTATAGTACCACTCAGGCGCGTAGGTGCGGGATCCCAGGCTCGTCAGCCCGCTGCTCAAGGGAGCTTTAAAGTTACAAATGGGGGTGGGGTCGCACACTACTCACACACCGGCCGTGTCGCCCCTAAGGACTCTGGTCAATGTAGTAAAGTGTTCGCGATGCATCATCTTTCGATCTTCTGCTATCTTCGCTGTCTTCGCCATCCCTGGACACGTGTTTCGGGGTATTACCCCTCATCAGCAGGGATAGGCCGTGTACTGGGGTTGCCGATGGCTGCCAATATCTGCCAGGTATAGTACCACTCAGGCGCGTAGGTGCGGGATCCCAGGCTCGTCAGCCCGCTGCTCAAGGGAGCTTTAAAGTTACAAATGGGGGTGGGGTCGCACACTACTCACACACCGGCCGTGTCGCCCCTAAGGACTCTGGTCAATGTAGTAAAGTGTTCGCGATGCATCATCTTTCGATCTTCTGCTATCTTCGCTGTCTTCGCCATCCCTGAACACGTGTTTCGGGGTATTACCCCTCATCAGCAGGGATAGGCCGTGTACTGGGGTTGCCGATGGCTGCCAAATCTGCCAGGTATAGTACCACTCAGGCGCGTAGGTGCGGGATCCCAGGCTCGTCAGCCCGCTGCTCAAGGGAGCTTTAAAGTTACAAATGGGGGTGGGGTCGCACACTACTCACACACCGGCCGTGTCGCCCCTAAGGACTCTGGTCAATGTAGTAAAGTGTTCGCGATGCATCATCTTTCGATCTTCTGCTATCTTCGCTGTCTTCGCCATCCCTGGACACGTGTTTCGGGGTATTACCCCTCATCAGCAGGGATAGGCCGTGTACTGGGGTTGCCGATGGCTGCCAATATCTGCCAGGTATAGTACCACTCAGGCGCGTAGGTGCGGGATCCCAGGCTCGTCAGCCCGCTGCTCAAGGGAGCTTTAAAGTTACAAATGGGGGTGGGGTCGCACACTACTCACACACCGGCCGTGTCGCTCCTAAGGACTCTGGTCAATGTAGTAAAGTGTTCGCGATGCATCATCTTTCGATCTTCTGCTATCTTCGCTGTCTTCGCCATCCCTGGACACGTGTTTCGGGGTATTACCCCCATCAGCAGGGATAGGCCGTGTACTGGGGTTGCCGATGGCTGCCAATATCTGCCAGGTATAGTACCACTCAGGCGCGTAGGTGCGGGATCCCAGGCTCGTCAGCCCGCTGCTCAAGGGAGCTTTAAAGTTACAAATGGGGGTGGGGTCGCACACTACTCACACACCGGCCGTGTCGCCCCTAAGGACTCTGGTCAATGTAGTAAAGTGTTCGCGATGCATCATCTTTCGATCTTCCGCTATCTTCGCTGTCTTCGCCATCCCTGGACACGTGTTTCGGGGTATTACCCCTCATCAGCAGGGATAGGCCGTGTACTGGGGTTGCCGATGGCTGCCAATATCTGCCAGGTATAGTACCACTCAGGCGCGTAGGTGCGGGATCCCAGGCCGCTAGTGTGTGAGTAGTGTGCGACCCCACCCGCAATTGTAATGTTAAAGCTCCCTCGAGCAGTTGGCTGAAGAGCCTGGGACCCCGCACCTGCGCGCCTGAGTGGTACTAAACCTGGCAATATTTGGCAGCCACCGGCAACCCCAGAACACGGCCTAATCCCTGCTGATGAGGGGTAAATACCCCGAAACACGTGTCCAGGGATGGCGAAGATAGCGAAGATAGCAGAGAATTGAAGGAAGATGCATCGCGGAACACGAACTACACTTACCACAGTCCTTAGGGGTGATCCCGCTGGTGTGTGAGTAGTGTGCGACCCCACCCCCAATTGTAATGTTAAAGCTCCCTCGAGCAGTTGGCTGACGAGCCTGGGACCCCGCACCTGCGCGCCTGAGTGGTACTAAACCTGGCAATATTTGGCAGCCACCGGCAACCCCAGAACACGGCCTAATCCCTGCTGATGAGGGGTAAATACCCCGAAACACGTGTCCAGGGATGGCGAAGATAGCAGAGAATTGAAGGAAGATGCATCGCGGAACACGAACTACACTTACCACAGTCCTTAGGGGCGATCCCGCTGGTGTGTGAGTAGTGTGCGACCCCACCCCCAATTGTAATGTTAAAGCTCCCTCGAGCAGTTGGCTGACGAGCCTGGGACTCCGCACCTGCGCGCCTGAGTGGTACTAAACCTGGCAATATTTGGCAGCCACCGGCAACCCCAGAACAATGCCTAATCCCTGCTGATGAGGGGTAAATACCCCGAAACACGTGTCCAGGGATGGCGAAGATAGCGAAGATAGCAGAGAATTGAAGGAAGATGCATCGCGGAACACGAACTACACTTACCACAGTCCTTAGGGGCGATCCCGCTGGTGTGTGAGTAGTGTGCGACCCCACCCCCAATTGTAATGTTAAAGCTCCCTCGAGCAGTTGGCTGACGAGCCTGGGACCCCGCACCTGCGCGCCTGAGTGGTACTAAACCTGGCAATATTTGGCAGCCACCGGCAACCCCAGAACACGGCCTAATCCCTGCTGATGAGGGGTAAATACCCCGAAACACGTGTCCAGGGATGGCGAAGATAGCGAAGATAGCAGAGAAATGAAGGAAGATGCATCGCGGAACACGAACTACACTTACCACAGTCCTTAGGGGCGATCCCGCTGGTGTGTGAGTAGTGTGCGACCCCACCCCCAATTGTAATGTTAAAGCTCCCTCGAGCAGTTGGCTGATGAGCCTGGGACCCCGCACCTGCGCGCCTGAGTGGTACTAAACCTGGCAATATTTGGCAGCCACCGGCAACCCCAGAACACGGCCTAATCCCTGCTGATGAGGGGTAAATACCCCGAAACACGTGTCCAGGGATGGCGAAGATAGCGAAGATAGCAGAGAATTGAAGGAAGATGCATCGTGGAACACGAACTACACTTACCACAGTCCTTAGGGGCGATCCCGCTGGTGTGTGAGTAGTGTGTGACCCCACCCCCAATTGTAATGTTAAAGCTCCCTCGAGCAGTTGGCTGACGAGCCTGGGACCCCGCACCTGCGCGCCTGAGTGGTACTAAACCTGGCAATATTTGGCAGCCACCGGCAACCCCAGAACACGGCCTAATCCCTGCTGATGAGGGGTAAATACCCCGAAACACGTGTCCAGGGATGGCGAAGATAGCGAAGATAGCAGAGAATTGAAGGAAGATGCATCGCGGAACACGAACTACACTTACCACAGTCCTTAGGGGCGATCCCGCTGGTGTGTGAGTAGTGTGCGACCCCACCCCCAATTGTAATGTTAAAGCTCCCTCGAGGAGTTGGCTGACGAGCATGGGACCCCGCACCTGCGCGCCTGAGTGGTACTAAACCTGGCAATATTTGTCAGCCACCGGCAACCCCAGAACACGGCCTAATCCCTGCTGATGAGGGGTAAATACCCCGAAACACGTGTCCAGGGATGGCGAAGATAGCGAAGATAGCAGAGAATGGAAGGAAGATGCATCGCGGAACACGAACTACACTTACCACAGTCCTTAGGGGCGATCCCGCTGGTATGTGAGTAGTGTGCGACCCCACCCCCAATTGTAATGTTAAAGCTCCCTCGAGCAGTTGGCTGACGAGCCTGGGACCCCGCACCTGCGCGCCTGAGTGGTACTAAACCTGGCAATATTTGGCAGCCACCGGCAACCCCAGAACACGGCCTAATCACTGCTGATGAGGGGTAAATACCCCGAAACACGTGTCCAGGGATGGCGAAGATAGCGAAGATAGCAGAGAATTGAAGGAAGATGCGTCGCGGAACACGAACTACACTTACCACAGTCCTTAGGGGCGATCCCGCTGGTGTGTGAGTAGTGTGCGACCCCACCCCCAATTGTAATGTTAAAGCTCCCTCGAGCAGTTGGCTGACGAGCCTGGGACCCCGCACCTGCGCGCCTGAGTGGTACTAAACCTGGCTATATTTGGCAGCCACCGGCAACCCCAGAACACGGCCTAATCCCTGCTGATGAGGGGTAAATACCCCGAAACACGTGTCCAGGGTTGGCGAAGATAGCGAAGATAGCAGAGAATTGAAGGAAGATGCATCGCGGAACACGAACTACACTTACCACAGTCCTTAGGGGCGATCCCGCTTGTGTGTGAGTAGTGTGCGACCCCACCCCCAATTGTAATGTTAAAGCTCCCTCGAGCAGTTGGCGGACGAGCCTGGGACCCCGCACCTGCGCGCCTGAGTGGTACTAAACCTGGCAATATTTGGCAGCCACCGGCAACCCCAGAACACGGCCTAATCCCTGCTGATGAGGGGTAAATACCCCGAAACACGTGTCCAGGGATGGCGAAGATAGCGAAGATAGCAGAGAATTGAAGGAAGATGCATCGCGGAACACGAACTACACTTACCACAGTCCTTAGGGGCGATCCCGCTGATGTGTGAGTAGTGTGTGACCCCACCCCCAATTGTAATGTTAAAGCTCCCTCGAGCAGTTGGCTGACGAGCCTGGGACCCCGCACCTGCGCGCCTGAGTGGTACTAAACCTGGCAATATTTGGCAGCCACCGGCAACCCCAGAACACGGCCTAATCCCTGCTGATTAGGGGTAAATACCCCGAAACACGTGTCCAGGGATGGCGAAGATAGCGAAGATAGCAGAGAATTGAAGGAAGATGCATCGCGGAACACGAACTACACTTACCACAGTCCTTAGGGGCGATCTCGCTGGTGTGTGAGTAGTGTGCGACCCCACCCCCAATTGTCACTCAAAATGTGCCCTAATTTTTCTTTCTGAAGCACTAATCATACTTTCTATGGCAAAATGAACCCCCTCATTTTGTTCCTTTTTAAATTAAATGTTTTCAGACTTACCACTTCATTCCAATCAAGATGGCTTCTGGTGTGCCATACTTTTGTCATAAGTAAGAGTGTTAGCGCTCTAGTTGTTCTTTAGAACACTCTGGGATATTCTGTCATTGGGCTATACTTGGGCTACATCTGGGAGATATTTGGGCTACATTTGGGCTCTTTTGTCTCTGGTGGCCATCTTGGGAGACTGCATGTCAGAAGTTTTTTAATGAAATAGAACAGGATTTGAGAAGTCACTCAAAATGTGCCCTGATTTTTCTTTCTGCAGCACTAATCATACTTTCTATGGCAAAATATCCCCCCTCATTTTGTTCCTTTTTAAATTAAATGGTTTAAGAGTTACCACTTTATTCCAATCAAGATGGCTTCAGGTGTGCCATACCTTTGTAATAAGTAGGACTGTTAGCGCTCGAGTTGTTCTTTAGAACACTCTAGGAGGCTGCAGTAGAACACAAAGGAATCAAAAATTTGCTAGCATTCGCACCAAGAATTTTCAATTCTATTAAGGACACGGAGGCGAGGATTATGCTTCTCAATCTTTACTGCAATAAACACAGCAGCCAATGAAAATGTATATTTTCATAAAAAACAGTAAAACAAACTATATTTCCCATAATACACATGAGTATAGGCACGCCCCCATAGTCCATAAGAACCCCTTGCATGCTCCCATCACCCTCTTTCTTTGAGGCGAACCAAGTCCAACAATAACTTGAATAAGATCATAACTCCTCCAACATGGAAGAAACAAGGTTTCAGGCCAAACATCCTGTCGTCTGTCGTCGATCAGTCGGACTTCTTATCTGATCCTGAAAGAAAGGAAATAACACCACCGTAACCACTACATAATTGGGTGGGCAAGCTTATTACTGTAAACTAAGCCGGGTGGGATAATCATCGCCTCTGTGTCCTTAATAGAATTGAAAATTCTTGGCGCGAATGCTAGCAAATTTTTGATTCTATTACAGGACCGGAGGCTTCAGATTATGCTAGTTTAACGCTCATTAAAAACCACAGAAGTAATATCACCCACCGGCTTATAATAAAACGTCTTAAACGTTGATTCAGAAGACCAGTCTGCACAGCACATAATGTCTTGGATACTAGATCCCAAACCATAAGACTTTGACGCCAATGCGCCTCTCACTGAATGAGCACCAAAGATCTGCGTATCAATACCTGCTTCCTTCATTATGAAGCGAAGCCATCTGGCAATTGTGGCAGCCACCACTGAATTAAACGGCTTTTGCAAAGCAATCAACAATTGTGAACAACCTTGAGGCCTCAAGGCCTTTGTACATTCCTCATATGCTTTTAAACATTTGACTACACATACTTTTTCATTGTCAGGAAATGCATTATAATCAATATGTTGTGACATTGTTTTTGTACGACCCGTAATAGTAAAAGAAACCCCTTCCGGGGTAAATACTCTACCTGTAACGTCGAGTGCTCTCACATCCGAAGACCGTCTGCATGATGACAGGCAAAGTAACATGGCCAACTTGGCCGACAATTGTTTCCTAGGCAAGAGGGCATTATTAGGCCATTTGTTGAACAAAGAGATGACTAGAGAAACATCCCACAAACCCGTATATTTGGGTTTAGGGGGATTAGCTACCCTAATCCCCTTCAGCAATTTGCAAACCACCGGGTGCATGCCTACCGGTTTCCCGTCTATCTGGGCATGCCCCACCGAAATGGCTGAACGGAAATTATTTACCGAGCGATAAGCCAGACCGCTAGCTGCCTTATCAGACAAACTCTGCCCCCACGGGATCCACCTGTCGTCCCACGCACCAATCCACCCAGTTCTTCCAGGCCGCGGAGTAACGCTTCCTGGTGGATGGTGCCCATGCTTGCCTGATAAATTCGGATGTCTTGCTCGAAACTCCTGGCATTTGCCACTGTTCCCTGAAAGCCTCCATGCCATCAGCGACAGCCTGTCCTCCAATAGCAACGGGTGCTGCTCCTGACGAGGGCCCTGCAATAGCCACTTCGAGTCCGGCAGTAATCGGGGGCGATCGCAGCTCCACTGTAATAATTTGGGGAACCATGCTTGGGACGTCCACCATGGTGTCACCATGACTATTTCCGCCCGTTGTCTGATCACCTGCGTCATTACCCTGGGAATCAACAGACACGGGGGAAAGGCATACTGGATCCCCTGAGACCAATCCTGGAGAAAGGCATCTGTTGCTGTTGCCATCGGATCTGGTCTCCAGCTGAAGAACCTGGGAATCTGATACGTCAGCCTGGATGCGAAAAGGTCCGTATGAAACGGACCCCAAATTGTCTGCAACCACTGGAATACCTGGGGAAGCAGCTTCCAGTCGCTGTAATCCCTGAGATGCCTGGAATTCCAGTCCGCCACCTGATTGGACTGCCCCGGTATATATTCTGCTATCACCGAGATCTGATTCTCGAGGCAATAGTGCCAAAAATCCTTGGCTATTTGGACAAGAAGCGACGACCTCGTGCCGCCCAACTTGTTGATGTACCTCACTGCGGACACATTGTCCAATCGAAGGAGGATACAACAAGAGGTCTGCCTCGGGGATAACGTGCGAATCGCGAACGATCCTGCGAGCAGTTCTAAGCAATTTATGTGAAGCGAGAGTTCTTGCGTTGACCATCTGCCGCCTGTGGAGATATCTACGCAGCGTGCGCCCCAGCCCCATCTGCTGGCGTTCGATTCGATTACTACCTTTGGCTGTGATCCGAAGATTGTCTTGCCGTTCCAGGCGTCCACGTGCCCGAGCCACCACTGTAACTCGGTTCGGACCTCCTCCGACAGGGGAATGGAGTCCGTGTACGAGAGTCCCTTCTGAAGGTGTTTGATCTTCAGGCGCTGGAGAGCCCTGTAGTGATGAGGACCCGGGAATATTGCCTGAATTGACGAGGCCAATATCCCAACTACTCTGGCAATCGCCCTGAGTGCCACCATCTGACCGTCCAGTAACTTCAAAATTTCTCTTTTCAGATCCCTCAATTTCGCCTGCGGGAGACGCAGTTGTGCCGCTTGTGAATCTATTGTGAACCCTAGGAAGTCTATCACCTGCGTCGGTACCATCACTGACTTCTTCTGATTGATGACAATACCTAGACTTCGAAGCAGCGTCGTCGTCATGACCAAATGCTGCTCGAGTGTGGACCGGCTCTGCGCCAAGATCAAGATGTCGTCTAGATAAATTATGAGTCTGACGCCCATCTCTCTGAGGTGAGCTACCACTGGCTTCATCACCTTGGTGAAGCACCAGGGAGCTGAGGAGAGCCCGAAAGGAAGAGCCAAATATTCGTAACACTGGCCATTCCAGAGGAATTGTAGGAACCTGCGGTGTGGAGGAAAAATCGGTATGGACAGTATACGCGTCCTTGAGGTCCAATAGGACCAACCAGTCTCCTTCCTGTAACAAATCCGCTAACAAGTGAATACCTTCCATTTTGAAATGGTTGTAGGTAAGGTGTTGGTTGAAATCCTTGAGGTTCAGCACTAACCTGTTTCCAACCCGTTTCTTCTGAACTACGAAGAAGTTGCTGTAGAAGCTGCGAGGTCCGCCTTGGCATTGAGCAATTGCGTGCTTCTGTAGCAAGTCTGCAATTTCTTCCTCTATGAAACTGCGATCTTGTTGGGAAAAATGGAGAGTCGGTGGAGGAAAAACTTGTGTCGGGTGAGAATAAAATTCCAACTGAAACCCCTGAATGGTCTGCAAAACCCAAGCGTCCTGAGTCAGGGCCTGCCACTGTGGAAGACAATGTTGTGTGCGACCCCCCAATGGAAGAAGAGAAGTATCTGCTACACTCACCTGCATTGTGCTGGGACTTGAAATTCGCCCTGTTGTTTCCTGAGTTGTAACGACCCTTGTTGAAGCGTCTGCGGGACGGGTAAAAGGTACCTCCGCGGGTGGAGTCCCACTCTCCTTTTCCGCGACCGAAGTCGCCGCGTTAGGAGCCTTGCTGGAATCCCCGGCCTGACGAGCGGACCCCGTCTCGCCCAGCCCTGTTGAAAACACCCTGGGTAAGGGCTCTTTTGATCCCACTCTGAGCTTCATCTAGGGCTGTGAATGTCCCAACATATTTTGAAACATCCTTGACAAAGCGGTCACCGAATAAGTGACCTCCAGCCAGGGGGCCTGGCTCTGCCTCTGCCAACTCCGCCAGATTACTATTCATCCGTAGGAGCAAGGACTTGCGTCTCTCCGAGGAGATCACACAGTTCATGTTACCAATGAGGCAGATAGCGCGCTGGGTCCAGCCTGCCAAAATGTCCGGGTCGACTGGTGTGGCACCTTCTTTGGCCGCTAGAGCCATCTCCAATATTTTCGCTAGGGGACCCACAACGTCGAGCATCTTGTCTTGACAACCGCGCCAAGCACGGTCTAACCCACGTTTGGGGTCCTTAGAGAATTTTTTCAGGAAGGTCAGCATGCTGGCATCGATCTCCGGTGTTTCTGCCACATTGTCTGGCAGGTCCAGGCGTGGACATTCCGATCTTAAACGGTTGCAGACTTCTCTAGAGAAGCTTTTCCGCAGGTTTTCATGAAGATAGTCTGACACCGCCGGGGGCGGGATCCAGTCCGAGGATCGGGGATGCATAATGTCTGAAGGATCAAACTTAAAAGGAGTGCTGACCTGTTCCGTCGAGGCCTTGGGATCAACCATGGCCTTCTTTGGGGGAGGAGGCGGCTCCTCCGAGGTATCAGTGTCAGTGTCCGTGTTTGTGGTAGTGGTATCAGTATCTACTGGAGCCGGGTATTTAGCCTTCGCCTTCCCGCCTGCGTAGGCGTGCTCTGCCAACCCTGTCGCTGGCAGGACGCCAGTGTCTGAGAATGCGGCCATTGTTTCTGAGTATTCGAGCTTGCAGCAGAAGAAGAGGCTTCCTCCTTCTTTTGTTTCTTCTGTTTGTCATAACCATGACGCTTGGCAAAGCCCTCTAGTTGCTTCCTAATAGGGCGTAGGGCCACAGCCAGTGCCTGTTGCACAGTTTGAGGGACTTTCGTCTCCATGGCTCTATTTACAGAAGCCTGGACAGAAGCATCCAAAGCATCAACAAGTTTGTCCTCTAAAACAGCCTCCTGCTGTCCATCACCAACTTCCTCCTCCTCTCCATAGAACTCCTCATGGTCCTGAGCCCATTCTTCCATGATGGTAAGGAGTTAATGTAATTGTCCCACAGGGATAGCTCCCTATTGTCTATAACCAGGAGGGGTTTTGGGGGGGGTCAGCCCAGAGCACACTAATAAGTTTATGGAACGTTACCCAAACCCCCTCAGCAAAGCTGTACTCAATATGGTCAAAGACCTGGCCCAAACAGTACAAGGAGCGTGTGCACACTCTGGGGCCTCTGTTTTTACAACCTGTGAAGTGGCGATCGCACAGGGAGTCTGCCGGTGTGAAGAACGCACTAAATCAGCGTTCAAGTATGCCGAGGATATCGCGCCGAGGCGCGCAGCCCAAACGCGACCTAAAACGCCCAAAACAAGCCCAAATTGGTCGCGTTTGGGAGCGCGCGTCGGCCGTGAGCCACCTGGCCTTAGCGTAAGAGGGCGGACAAGGGGAGCCCAACGCGCGCTACAGCGCTGCCGGTGATCAGGCCCTGATGCGGAAAGTGACCGGCTACCTGCCGGTCAGAGACCGTGCAGACAATGCGCTAGAGGTCGCGCGCTTGAACAGTCAGTCAGAATGCAGCGATATGCTGCGGCGGCCCGAAATGAAGGCCCTGAAGACGGGGAAACAAGCTCTCCTAAATGCACCAGTAATTCACAATCACGCAAGGTAACAACCTTAAAAGCATCGATTTACACATGTAATCCTGTAATGTAATCAACCCTTAATAAAACGATCCATCAATATATAGTACTGCCATAATATCAATCCATTAAATATACCCCATGCAAAAGCAGAGTGAGGGGACCAGAAAATAGGTGCACTTAACTCTTGCTGTGAGCAGCAAAGAAAGAGGATGATGGGAGCACGCAAGGGGTTCTTATGGACTATGGGGGTGAGCCTATACTCATGTGTATCATGGGAAATGTAGTTTGTTTTACTGTTTTTTATGAAAATATACATTTTCATTGGCTGCTGTGTTTATTGCAGTAAAGATTGAGAAGCATAATCTGAAGCCTCCGGTCCTGTAATAAAATCAACTGACAGTCTCTGTCCTTGTTGGATGTACATGTTTTACTGAGAATGTCAGACTTCATTCTCACATGACTGAGAAAGATAATGTGAATTTACAGAAAATATGCTTTCAGTTTAGCTTATAGATCCCCTTCCAAACCACTGTGGGAAAAGCATGAGATAATAGTTTTCTTTCAAACATGATTCATGATATCCCAGCAGAAGGCTTTTTCACATGGTAAAATCACCTTAGAACACACCACAATTCCTAAAATGAGTATGGTACCATCAACAAATGATTTATAATGTAACTAAAGTTCTAAAACCTTCTATTAACTACAATCCTTTTTAATGAGGTGCTATCATGTATATTGGTCCCAAGATGGCTGCCAACACTTCTTGGATGAAGTGCTGACAGCCAATCAGATCTCACCGCGATTTAAAAAAAAAATAATAATAATTTGGGGACCCCCTGAGCAGGCCTAGGGGGTCAGTGTGCTTCTACCCTGCCCCCTTTTTGAGTTCTACACGTTTGTTTTTCTGCTTTCCTGTGCCTCAGTCTACCGAGGTACAAGATGGCTGCCAACAATTTCTGTTTTGGAGTGTTGACAGACATTGGCAGCCAATCAGAATGCAGCTCGTACTCGGGAAGGTACAGAGTACAGTAAGCTTACAGTAAGCTTATATAGATATATACATTTTTTCAAATTCTCAACAACTACTGGAGGGATTTACATCATTTAAACAAAAGGCCGTACTGCGTACCAGTCCCTATCATTTTGCCAAGTTTGGTGTAATTCCGTTCAGCGGTTCGGGCTGTAGCCGTGTCTAATCGTCCTATGGAAAATAACATGGGGAAAACACGTTTTGGGGCCCCCCTTTTTTCTCAGCCCCCACTTGACGAATCCCTCCAAAACTTTCAGGGAAGGAGCGGGCCATCTTCTTTGAGAAATTCGTGGAGATTCATCACCCGGCGCCAAAGTTATTCCCAATAGAATGTTGCGGATTTCCTATGGAAACTAGGTCCTAACTATATATATACCTACTGGCGACCGCCAGTAGGTAATATATATATATATATATATATATTATATATATATATATATATATATATATATATATATATATATATATATATATATATATATATATATATTTATATATATATATATATATATATATATACACACACAAATATGTAACTTCATGCAAAAAAGAAGCAGAGGACTCTGGGTAGTTCCCAAGTTTAGGTGGAGAGCAGCTCCTGTACAGAGCACCCTACAATACCAGCAACACTCTGAATCTGCTTCCCTAACTGTGCTAGTCCTATGTTTAAAAATGATGTTAGAAAAAAACAGACATTTGAGGTGAGCAGGTTCAGAGTGCTGTCCATCTGAACTTGGTACCTACCCAGAGTTCTCAGCTTCTTTTTTGCATAATTTATGCAGCCCTCTAAGCCTGAAAGGGTATTGTTTTAACTTATACTGTTTGCTTCCTAGTGTCTGGATAAAGTTAAACCTCTCTAAAGAGCTATAATGATAGCAAAACATGTGTCAGTGCTTGCTTGTATTAATTCCTGGTTGGCTTGTATGGTTTTTGCCAAGCCAAAGCTGTAATACTATGCCTGGAGTAGTAAAAAGCTTTTGTTATTTTACAGCTTGGTGTGGATTTCACTGTGCTAATCCTATGCTTAAAGACTTTGCTGTTGCAATGGCGAAATACTATGTCCCTTTCTAGCTCTGGGTAGATGGAACTGTGCAAATGATATGCTTACAATTTTTCCTAGAAAAGTAGACATTTGAGGTGAACAGATTCAGAGTGTCACTGTTGTTGAAGGATGTTCTTTATAGGAGTTGCTCTTCACCTAAACTTGGGAGCTGCCCAGAGTTTTCTGCTTCTTTTTTGCATAATTTATGTGGCACGCTGAGGCTGAAGGGTATTGTTTTGACATATATAATATATACATATAAAATGCAGATCATTTTCACCATTGTTGCTTTGTGCGTAGACCATGAAAATGGCCTGTATCTAGGGGTGATGCTCTTCCTACTTTGCATAATTCTAAACAATCCAAAACACTGCATCAAGAGCTCATAGACATCTGTCCATGAGATTGCATCACACCAATGCTTGAAGCGTTTCACTGACTATCTATAGGCAGATGCTCTGCCTTCAATGCATGCTGCATCATCCTTATAAAATGGTCCACTTAGATGTGGCCTGACACTATATTCAATTTGTGGGGGGTGGAGGGGTGCGGGTAGGTGGTTGTTCATAGTGCACCCAACTTTTGCTAAAATGTGCCGGGTTAGCAGTCCTGAAATTGAGACCACAGACCTAGCATGCCTAGCAATTAGGGTCCAACGTGCTCGATTGTCTGCATGCTTGTTTCAGAGTCTGCTGACTTTTGTACATTTTAAAGGGCATTCTGAGTTTTTCATTGACTGAAAGTTCAAGTAATTTTACCCCACATCAAAATGTCCCTGCTCCAGGAGGCACATCAGCAATTTTAGAAGAGGGGAGACATGAGTTGTTGGGATTTGGTGTGGCTCCTGTTTTCCAGCATTACGCAATGGTGGACAATGTACAGAAAGAAATTGTAGGACCATTCCCTGCTGAGGAAATTGTGATCTGCGCACTGGAGACAGTGGCACCTGAGAAGAAGACCAACGATTCTATTCATTGTGGTTCTTCATCCATCTCTTGGTGAGAAGAAGCTGAATGACGTTTGTGGTCACCGCAATCTTTGTGACTTGAAGCTGAGCAGGGGTTAGAGAGGGCTCGTTTCATTCTGCACTACAACTATGAGAAGACATTTTAAGTTGACCCACGAGATAGAGTATGTGAGGCGCCAGAAGGAGATAGCAACTATTGACACATAGCAGGTCAAACCTCTGCCAAGCGTTCCAGCAGAGATGCTGCAGCAAGTAAAGTCATCTGCAGCTCAAAGTCTTCACACTGTACTGTGTGAAATGTTAGACCAAAAAATGGTACAGAGAAGAAAACCCAAGAATTAGGAGAGAAAAATGGAGTAACGACATAAAAAATTCTATCAGTGAAATAAACTTTATATGTGGCTCTTCGAAAAAATAGTAATATGTTTGTATTGATTACAGCACCTCAACATATGTTTCAAAAAAATATCCAACATTAAATATAAAAACAAACACCGGTAAAGTGACACAATCTCCCCATTCCACAATTATGTCATGGGCGGGGAAGCCGGTTACCAACCAGTGGTGTCCAATCTCTCCTTCCCAAACGTACCCCTCTTCTAGTCTCCTCAGTGC
This sequence comes from Lissotriton helveticus, assembly GCF_964261635.1. NCBI lineage: Eukaryota > Metazoa > Chordata > Amphibia > Caudata > Salamandridae > Lissotriton > Lissotriton helveticus. The sequence continues at coordinate 343,293,577 of NC_136060.1, read as the reverse complement.
CATGACATGTCAAGTGCTATGGTAGTCCCTCTTTTTCTGGTACATCAGAGAGCTCAACTGTGAATCTCTTTACATTTGCAATTTACTGTAACAGCCTTATGGCAATAAGCAGGAGGCATAAGCAGATATCTGTGTGACACCACTGATGCCCCACAGTTATCTTGTAATTGCAGTATTGAAGCTGATGAGAGTGGATCCTTGTATCAGGTAATATCGTTAGCATTTCTAGTGAGAATGAACATGCAGAAAAATGTAGTTAAATGAACACAATTTAAAAACAAACTCCTCTTCCTCTGACATAATCAATTAAATCAATAAAATTAAAAAATATCAAATACTAAAATATTCTCTTCCTATGACATAATGTCTTATGAATGTGTTGAGTAATAAGACATGAAATGTATGTAAAGAAATTCTCAAAATATCATAGTTTCAATAAGCATTTCTTAGTGAAGGTGAAACGAATGCCATTTAATGCATCTACCTTTTTTTAAACAAATTAACTGTAGTGTATGTGTTACTGCAACAGATTTGTTTACACTCAAATAACATAACCATGTGTTGTTAAATGTGTTTTCTCAAAGCGGGGTGCAAAGTATTCTCACTATTTTAATTTCAGTTGCGTATAGTGGAAAATCCTTCAAAATGTATATTTACCTTATACATTATGCACTTCATTTATTGTGCGTGAACTTCCTCCTGAAAACTTCATTGCATTATCAGATAACTTTACAGACAATGGAATTTTTGTTCTCTAAACCAAAAATTATGTTTTTATCTTTTTTGTAAAAATATTATTGGACAGGCTTATCAAAGGGTATAATTTATTAAAGACATAAGGCTAAGGTAGGCTGTGACAGTGGTGCTGGAACAAATTTCAGAGTAGGGGGGCGGCCATCAGTGTTACATTACTAAAAATATAGGGATTGTAAAAAATCCAAGCATCACGCAAAGAGTTTTTTCAAATAGCCAATGAGCCACGCCCATTCAGCAAGAGAGTGGTCAGGGTGTAGTGCATAGCTAGTGATGCCTACTTTTTAGTGCCTATTGGCTACGGACCATTTTTCTTTCTAAATATTCTGTGGACTTCGATCCTGTATGCAGCCTGAAATCTAGTAGCTCATAGACGACATTACAGACAGTGAAACGCCTGTTTTAAAAATTTGAAAAGGACACCTTAGTGCCAGGGACCTGGAACTGAGCCTGTGAGGAAATTGGAAGTCAGTGAAAAGCATTTAGGAGAGGTGAAACATGATAAAACATTGTTTGGTCCAAGCGTGAAGCAGACTACCACATTCTTTATGGTCTAGAACAGGCAAAAGCATGAGTGAGAGACAAATAAAGTTTATCCACATTGTCAAGGTGGGATCCCCTCATGACTGTCGCCTCTGGCCTGCCGCCTTCATGAGTAAGACATTGCAACATGCATCAGAGAACCATGAGATGATCAAAAAGGAGGAGGATCAAAATCCAGCCACGGCCCGTGGAGGGAGTTATGGTGGGGGCGGAGAGACGGGGCGGGGGAGGGACAGGGTGGGGGGTGCTAAAAATCGGAGTATGGATAATTGGAGGTAAGTAAACAATTTAATAAATAAAATGAATTTCGTAGCGCACCCTGCATCGCATTTTGCGATGCAGGGCGCGCTACGAAATTCGTTTAATTAATTAGGGGCCAGATGTAGGTAAATCTCATTTACCGATTCTTAAATACCGAATTTTACCGATTCGGTATTCATGAATCGGTAAATGAGATGTAGATAAAAAATCGGTATTTTTTACCGATTCTGTAAAATTTGGAATCCGACTTTCGGAATTTACCGAATCTGTATTTACCGAATCGGTACTTACCGAATCGGTATTTCCCATTCATTCCTATGGGCCAAAAGGCCCATAGGAATGAATGGGAAATACCGATTCGGTAAATACCGAATCAGTAAATACCGAAACGGTAAAATCCGAATCGGAAAGCAAGCAAAAGTGAAAACAGCCAATCAGGTGCTACCACCCTCCTCCTCCCTACCAGGAAGTGGCTACACAGGCAGCTGCAACTAATTAGAAGGTTCTGGAGAGGCAGTCGGAGCTGAGCAGAGACACAGAGCAGCAGGGAGAGTTTTTTTGAAACTTTACCAACTGAAAAATGGCAAGCAGCAGTGAAAGCCAGAAGGCAGACAGAAAGAGGAAAATAAAGTTCAGCAGCATGGAGCTGCAGGTACTTGTGGAGGAGGTAGTGAGAGTGCACATCAAACTTTTTGGCAGGCACTCCCTCACTGTTCCTGAGTCTGCCAAACGAAAAATCTGGCTGGCAATTGTAGAAAAGGTGTGGGAGTCACACCCAGGAATACTGAGGATCTCAAAAAAAGATTCTATGACCTCAGGAGCCTCACCAAGAAAAAAATGGCTGAAATCCACAAGCAGGCTGGCCTAACCGGTGGAGGCAGGAACCCAGCACCCCCCCTGACTGACCTTGAGGAGTTGGTGGCCTCAACCATTGAGGCAGACAGCGTCTGTGGACTGGGAGATGTGGACAGCTCAGCCAGAGCTGCAACAAAAAAAGGTTAGACGCATGCGCTGCTTTACACCCCATACCAACCTGCTTCCCTTTACCCTTTGTGGACAAGCAAATCCCAGTCCAGTACTGCTATCACTACACAGGAGCAATGCATTATGGGAAATGTAGTCAGCAAATGTAAGACCATGTGTAACAGCATAGACATCAGCAAGTTAGTGAAAGTAATGCAGATAAATGAAAGTTAAATGTGTAAAGCATTTATTGTAGTGACTGTGACACAGTAGCACTCAGTTGATATACGCTTTTTCATACCTAGGGGCTAAATCAGGCAGTCGACCCACTAACACAGAAGGGACTGCACCAGCGAGGGAGGAGAGTGAGGAAGCAGGTCCAAGCCAAGTGCAAGCCTCGCAGGAGGAAGGTGACACGACTGGCATCTCCCATGAAGATGACAATGTTCATACCCCAGTGTTGCTGCACTCCCCACAGCTTTCCCAATCCCCTTCCTTGGTATTCTCACCAGAGACTTCACCAACACTGCTCCAGTCCACTCCTGCAACCCCACCAGCCAGGAGGCGTGTCGTTCCCCACTACCAGTAATGGAGGCAGCAGAGGGTGAGGGTGAGGGTGAGGCTCAAGTCACCGTAGATGTGAGTTCAGCAGCACTGCAGTCCACAAATGAGACAGTCACAGCTCGCAGGAGACAACGCAGACCCAGCAGTGCAGGTGGACGTGGTGATGGCACTGTGTTTTGTGGGCTGGAGGGCATTATGGTGCGCCTTCAAAGGATGCAGGGCAAATCCATCCAAGCCTGTCAACGCCAATTCAGAGCCCTGAATGTGCAAATAGGAGACATGGGGAAAGGCATGAGAGACATTGTGGAGGCAAATAAAGAGGTTGTACAAAAATCAACTGACATGGCAGCAGGGATACAGCAGATGAGCAACTCAATTACGCAGCTATGCTCAAAACTTGACAGTCTGTCACACACAAGGCGCAGGGATGCCCGTGCCCACAATACGGCCATCAATCGCTTGGCCACTGCCACATCCCTGCTATGCAGGAGGGGCATACATATGCAGGAGGCTTTGACACAGAATACAGCTGAGTTTACCAGGGGCATGGCCAGAATGACAAGTGCACTAGAGGCAACATTGATTTCACACACAGCACAGAATCCTGCCCTGGACGTGGCAGAGGCTGAAGACACTAGTAGCCAGAGCAGCCTATCAAGCACTATTGTAGAGACACAGAGGAGTACCAGGCTCCAAGCTGAGGCTGCAGGGCAGGCTGAACAAAGCGAACAACATCCTAGTGGCTCAGGGAAGCGCGGGCGCAAGTGACAGTACCGGTCATGGGTGAAGTAACCCGGGACATACAGTCCCCAAATGTATAATGTTTAGTTTGTTGCACTTAAGTGCTTGCACGTTGTGGCACCATTAAAATATGTTGGTCGCATACACAACCTGTCTGTGTCTCATTACTTACTCAGAAATAGTTGCGCGTAATCTCCTCACGTCTGTATCTGCCATCACTTGGTGTTGACACTCCAGCAGGTTGTGGTTCAGGCACAGCAATCTCGTCGTCATGATCATCAAAGTCTGACAACTCCACCTCAGTGCCCTTCTGCACAGCAAGGTTGTGCAACATAGCACAGGCAGCAATGATCTTACAGCAGGTGATGGGGGTATACTGCCGTGCACCTCCACTTTTGTGCAGGCACCGGAACCTGCTTTTCCAGATACCAAAGGTACGCTAAACCACATTCCTGGTGCTCTTGTGGGCCCTGTTATACCTCCTTTGGCTGGGTGTTGAGGGGTTGAGGTAGGGGTGAGTATGAAGGAGCGGAGGGCATATGCACTGTCTCCTAAAAGGAAATGGGAATACATTACTCACATGCATACATGTACTTCTTACTGCAATAGGTGTTAAAGGGGTCGCACACTGTGTCTTACCTAGGAGATATCCATCACCAAAGTCCCCTGCTGTCAGCCGTGAATAGATTCTGCTGTTCTGGAATATAAAGGAGTCGTGGGTACTCCCAGGAAATTTTGCAACAAGGTCAGTGATGGCGCACTTGGCATTGCAGATCACCTGCACATTGATGGTGTTAGTGGACTTCCTATTTCTGTATATATACTCCGTGGCAGCAGGGGAACAAATGGGAATGTGGGTGCCATCAATGCAGCCAATGATATGAGGGAAACGCGCCATCTGGTAAACGTCATATTTTGTTTGGACCAGTTCTGCAGGGGTTGCAGGAAAAGATATATAATGGTCCATCCTCTGTAACATGGCGTCAAGGAACTTGTGGAAGAACCGTGACAGGCTGGTCTGGGTCACCCCACCTACCGCAGCAACCACACTCTGGTAACTCCCAGACGCAAGCAGGTGTAGGCTGCACAGCACCTGCACGTGGGCTGGAATAGCGTGCGCCCTTGGGGTAGTGTGCTCCAACAGTGGTTGGAGGTCCCTGATGAGGTCCAAGATGGTGTCTGGGGCCAACCTGTACCTCTGGAGTATCTCTGTCTCTGTGAGCATGAACAGGGTGATCCTCTGCCTGTAGACCTGCTCCTGTCTCTGCCATTCCCTCTCTCCTTCCTCCTGTAGACGTAGCCGTCTTGCAATGACATAAAATGCCGCCATTGTGCAAGAAGAATTGCATTTTGGGACCATTTTTATAGGTTGCACCTGGTTACCACCTGATTTCAATCCATGGTAAATACCGACTCTTAAATACCGAATTTGAAGCAAATTCGGTATTTAAGAGCTTACCTACATCTCAATATTCAATTTTACAACTTCTTAATTACCGATTCGGTATTTTACCGATTCGGTAAATTTACCGATTCGGTAAATATTCCGATTCGGTAAATTTACCGATTCGCAAACCGTTGCGATTCGGTAAATTTACCGATTCGGTAAATTATCCGATTCGGAATAATTACCGATTCGGTAACTTTACCGATTCGGTAAATTTACCGAATCGGACGATTTTCGGTCTCCTACATCCCAAATGCTCAATAACGGTCGGTAACGCCCGAAAATCCAGATTTTCCACCGTTACCGACCGGTATTGGGCTACCTACATCTGGCCCTAGATTGTTTACTTACCTTCAATTATCCATACTCCGGTTTTTAGCACCCCCCACTCTGCCCCTCCCCTGCCCCGCCTCTCTGCTCCACCGAAACTCCCTCCACGGGCCGCAGCTGTCAAAATCGATCCTAAACCCAACTTGTTCGGAACAGAAATGGAAGTACGGTTGGCAACCAAAACTGGAACAAAACTGGTGCTCATGTTAAGCACTCTGATATTCGATCTTTTGGGTCTAGTTCATTCATCAGAAGAGTGATACCCAGGGTTCTCCCTACCACCTTTGACCATCATTTCTGTCTTCACTGTGCTCAGTTGGAACCAGCCATCCAGCTCCTCAAATCTATAATGTTTCAATTTCTCTACATTGCACCAGGATCACGCTAAAGTATCATGAGATTGTGTTTATAGTTTATGTGAAAGTAAAATTGGAGGCCATTGGACATGATGACCCTGGCCAGAATCTCAACATTAAACAGACCATGAGACATGGAAGGACCCTTTGCCACCCAGCATGAAATATAATATTGCCTGGAGGTGAAAGATAAAGGTGAAAAGGCATGAGACCGGTCGGTCTACAGGCAAAACAGTACAAAACTCTAGTTGACATAGTCAAGTAGCTCCAAGCCAAATGGTATGACCTCCATCTTTGGACTAAGGGAGGTGCTCCATCATTGTCGTTATAAGGGATCAGGTGCATTTATGAGGTTTGACCAAGATGTATTCTCAAACTTGCCAAAGCTGATAGCAAATATGTTGGATGAAAATTGCCAGTCTTCCGTGTCCAAACCAGTTTTTCCATCAAGTGGTAAAACAATTGCTCTTTTGAAAGGGTGAAGGGACATTTCTCCTTCAAGAACCTGAGTGATTGTTCAAAAAAACCTATGTCTAATTATAATTATAATAATAATTGAATTTGTAAAGCGCCTGGTTACACCATACTGGTGTGTCCCCGCTCTACTGTGCTTGACAGACTTTTCAGGACCTTAACTGGACATAGGTGACAGGGAATTTCAGATTTCAGTTGTTTAAGGATTGACTTCTGGAGAGCCTCCAGAGAGCAAGGCCAATCTTGAACCCCAGAGGCCGTAGAGGCCACTCATTCAATATTCTCTCCAACTGGAAAAACCTTGGGCTCAAAAATAAAAAGACATGATCACAGAAAGTCTGTGAATGTCTGATTTCTACTGACAACCACAAATGTAAGGGTAGCTGTTTAATGATCACAAAAGTTACTTATTGATGAATCTGCACAGACATTTCTATTGCAGTGTAGAATGCAAATCACAATGCAAAGCAAAGCGCCAATTTACTAAATGCAGAGCTGGACCTCTTGCTCCTGGGCATAAACCAATCTCAATTTTCTTTCCTGACAATTCATACTGGTCTTAAACTCCAATATGTGGGCAGCCATTCAGTTCAATTCAATTACAATATGTGGGCAGCAAAAAATGATGGTGCTGTTTCAATTTGTTGTGCTACTTGTTATCCATAATAACTCGAGCAATAAAAAACAATGCATTATATGGTTTAACTCAGTGCTATTATTAAACACTACAAGTTACTGATGAAAACTTAAAGTAACTTCAATAACCTTGACAATAAAGAAATTAAGAATCTTTCTGACAAACGTTTCTACGGGGTGAGAAACCTTCCCTACTTCATAGGGTTACTTTCTAACTCTAGATCAATTTATAAAGGATGGAGCCACTGATGCAGCTGTTCCACTCCAGCCACCTCATCAGTCCTGTCAGGGTGTAATTAATTTCAGTATATTTTCTTTTTTATGAGAGAAACTGCCCCTCTTAAGGGAACAATTAAATATTTAATTGGCGATGCATGTTTAATAGGGGTACCATACATTTATGAGGAAAAATACATGAATAGAAATGAGATATTTGCTATGTTTTTGAACAAAGTGAAAATATAAATGCACCTAATATTTAAAAACAAAATAGTAAAGTGATTGTAACCAAAATATGCTAAAAATTTAAATATTAAACGCTATGTTACCTACTTTGTGGAGGCTCAAAATGAAAATGCCGGTTTGGGTGGGTTAAATTACATTTTCGTATTTCATTTCTTGATGCCAACTAATCAATCCAATTTAAAACGATTTTTTAGTCAGGAGTTGTGATATTTTATGTCATATTATATTTTCTTATTCAAAATTACTGATTTAACCAGTCTGCCTCTTAACTAGTCTGGCTCAAATTACAGATCTCAAGTGGAAAGTAATATCGAGTTACACACGGGTTGCTTTATATAACAGGGATGTTTTACGCTGAAGGAGTTCCATGAAATATCAGGTAGAGACAAGATTGAATCTTGATTTGCCATCTGGAACCCTAAGGGCCTTACTTATTAAAACTGTTGCATCGCTGCACAAAAACAGTGATGCAACAGTTTTCACTTCGCCCTCCTTGCGACATGATTGATGTGTCATATTTACTGTATGACGCATAGTGTCACAGGGTATGACAGATACGTTAGTCCTCCTGACGTATCTGTCAGCGCAAAACTGACGCATTGCCAGAGTTGTGTTGGAAGCGTGACGCAACTCCAGCAATGCAGGGGGAGGGCTATGAATAAGCACTGCGTCAGTCTTACATATGCAATGACGTCCTAGAAGTGGTGCACTGAAATCTCATAGATTTCAATGCGCCACTTCTATGAGGCTTTTTGTGGGGGAACGCCCACCCTGCATACATTATACCTGGCGCAGGTATAATGTGGCGCAGGGGTTTACAAAGTGATGCATCTGTCTAGATACGTACATTTTTAAATAGGGCGCAACATGGCACATTTTTTACACAGTCAAGGCATCACAAAAAGTGAAGCACCAGAGGCGCAAAAGTGTTGCATGGCCTCATAAATAAGGCCCTGAGTATTTAAAGTATATGATGCCTTGCACCATCTCCCAACCATCCTTAGCTCTAACTTCTAACCTGCCCCAAATCCCAAAAATACCTGGTATCCTGCCATGCTTCACATCCACTCAGAAGTACCAACTCACCACAAAAAGAAAAATAATTCCTGGAGTCATGCCAACCTCACAGACTACATTCTGCACACTCTTTACCCTCTCCCTCACAAAAGCCTGGCTCTGCGCTCTCAATCTGAGAGTAGATAACCGATGCTGTGGGGGCAGCAGCTCAAACACTCCAGGGGGGTGAATGCTCACCATCCACCAAAGCTCCAGTTTTGAGACTGATTTCCATGCTATAACGTAAGATTGGTGAAAAGCAAAACACATTTTTTCACAGCTTTGAGGTCAGAGCAGGTATCAAAGGGGTTTCGAGTCCAGTGTTTGTGCTCAAAAGCCTAGATTTACCAATGTTTGGCGAAAGGCATAAAATCAGCCAAAGGTGCTGCCCTGCCTTGCATCAAAGAGATTGAAAAGAAATGTGCCATAGCTACTAAGAAAAGTCTCATTTGGTTTCTCCTCTCCAGAGCTGGCATTCTTACCTGCCATGCACCAATGTGTGCACCCTTGCACCACAGAACAAGCCTGTCTGCCTCCTGTAAAGCAGGTTTTGTACTGGAAGGACTCCCTTCCATTACAAAAATTATCCTTTAAGACTCTTCCCAATTTGTATGTGAGCTGTACAGTGGAGCACACATGCACAGTTAGGAAAATAGGGAGAAATTAAAACATTTCTCCTTCTAACACCTGCCTTGCAGAAGTGTACTGTTTTGGAGCAAATCCCTGTGTTCAAATGCTAGTAATTAGGGATGTACGTCAAAACCAGTGGATGGTTGCATGGTAATGCCCACATACCACCACTGGAATGCACCCTTGATGCAAAGTAGTGCAAAGTAACGCATAGCTCAGCTTCATGTTACTTTGGGGAACTTTCCTATGCACATTCTGATTTATGTTGGATATCAAACCCCACCCCAACATTTTGTGTCACTTTTCTATTAGTAAATCTGGGCCCTAGTTTCTTATGGAGACACACATCATATTGATTCTGCTACTTCATTGGTTAGTAATATATCATGTATAGCTTTGACAACACTGATGTGACTATTCGCGCCAATTGTAGGAAAGTGACCCTTCTTGTCATGGCCACCTCCACTTTTTGCCACTGGTACTGATCTTTTTTACTGATGTGCACAGGGTCCCTTCTAACCAGGCTCCAGTGCCAGTGCTCTTTTCCTAAAAACAAGGTAAAGTCTAATTGTGTTACAATTGGCACACACTTTAGCAAACCTGTAAGTCTTTAGTAAATGGTACTCCTGATACCTAGGGTATGGGTACTAAAGATGGTTCCTAAGGTCTGCAGCATGTATTATGCCTCCCTAAGGGACCCCATACCAATTGCACAGAGGCTGCCAGTGAAAACACAATATGGCACACTCACTGTGTGCCGTGCCAAAGTCTCTACATATAATAGATGTAAGTTACCTCTACAACAGGACTTATAGCCCTAAGGCAGGGTGCACTATATTACATGTGAGGACATATCTGCATGAGCAGCTAGCTCCTGTGATGTCAGGTTTATTTACTAGATAGTACAAGTATAGGGAAGCCAACTTAAATATCTGTCCTGGGCACTGGTCATTGTGAGTTCCTCAGCTACATGATAGCTTTACGGAAACCTATGGTACTTAGTATCAAACACTTTATCTAAAATACATCTGTATTGTTGCCAGTACTAGATTTATTATGACATGCACCCAGAGGGCATCTTGAAGGTGCTCTCTGAAAAATCTACCAGTATCTAATGTGCTGGCTGACTGGTATCATCCAGCCTGCCACAACAGGGCAGTTTCTGGCCCCTTGCAGGTGAGAGCCCACCTTCTCTGGGGTCAGAAACAATGCATGTTAAGGAGTAAGGTGTTCATACCTCCTCCAGCAGGATGGGTGGTGATTTAGCATATCAAGGCCAGGGCTTCGAAACATGTTGACTTAATAGGAGCATCTGCAGATTGACGCAGGATATCTCCGACCCACATCTTTTACTAGGACCAGCTCCAGAGAATATTAAAGTTTTTAGTCCACAGGGGATAGGTCCTTTTTAAACTCACTTTTTCACTCACCCATGACCCTTCCTCTCACAAACTCCTACACCGCACATAGTACTGAAGATCAGTGCTCCCATGTAGTCGTAGGTCGCAGCACGCCCCGTTCTGCAAGACCCCATGATAAACATGACACCAAGGGCCCTTTTGGTGTGTGAGGGGTATTTAAACAAACACTGTGTGCTTTCAACCATTGTTGTTCAACCAGTGGAGAAGTGTGGCTCAGTGGTTAGAGGCGGTAGACCCGGAAGCTGAGATCGACCGTGGACCAAGGTTCGATTCCCCGCCTCGGTGGGTCTCGGGCTCAAAAATTCCACGGACTTGACAATTCTCGCTCTGGTACCTACTCAACTCACGGGGTCACACTCTGCGACTCTGGGCAATAGCTCGCTTAATCTCCATTACGGCCCCTCGCGGCGGGATGCCTGGCTTTCACCTTGTGGACACCCTGCCGGGGTTTCTCACAGGGGAATACCAGGACGGGTTCCCTAAGCAAGCGCCGGGACACTCACGGGTAGCTGTGCGCTTTACAAGTCCAGCACATTTACATTTCCATTGTAAGAAACACACTCTAACCTGTGAGAACACTTCCACTGAAAGAACCCCATCTACAGGTGGATCCTTGTGTTTTGTAACAAGCACCTCCAGCCTAGTCATATCCCTAAAGTGGCCTACCTGATGTGTTCCATGAAAGAAGGGTTGCATTATCTTGTTTTTGGTGGAATTAGGAACTCTGGGACAGGGTTATTCCCACTCCCCACAGGAAGTAGTCATATAGGGTGTGTAGTGACCCCAGAGGTAAGTAGCCCATTGGTGACTACCCTTCACTCCCCTTAACACCCCTAAATTTAGTATTTAGGTGGCCCCCTGACACCTAGAATGGAGATTCATCTCTCTGAAGGAGGAAGAGGGAGAAAGAAGAGCTGAAGACGTGACAACTGTGGACCAGCAACAAACTTGGCTGAAACCCCTGCCTGGTGGCTGCTGTCCCAACAATCACAAAGACCGACTTGTCCAGAAACATAACAGCCTTCCCAAACCCTTGTCTGCCCAGCACTTCATCCACCTAGCAACATCTCCTGTGGATTAGAGGAGCCACTTCCCTGCCCTAGAAGGCACTGACTGCATCTGCCTGGTACAGCGTTCTGTCGATCCCTGGGCTCACCAAAGGAGCAGCACTCCAGAAAGAGGTCTTTGTTGCTCCTCGGGGTCAGATCCATCTTCCTGCCAAATCTGGAGATGCCAGGACCCCCAAGAGCCATTCAGCACCAATACCTGGCGCACTGGAGCCAATTGCAAGCACAAAGGCTTGTTTGTGTTCAGTCAGAACACCACAATCACCAAAACTCACCTGCACATCGAGGAACTTCAAGAGAGGTCAGCTCCACACCAAGAATGGCCCTGCTGTATTTCTTTTCTTTCTTCTGCAGGTACACCAAGAACCGTGAGAGCCTCTAACTCACTGACCCGCTAGACAAAACACATCTGCACCCGAGCTCCCCTGCCTTGGCTCAAGTAAACCAACAGTATCTCTGTGGTTCATAGATCCTCAAGAGCCAAGCCCCACCTGGGTTATGCCAGACTTGGCCCTCAGTGCCCACTTGCAGCCTTTTTCTTTTTTCTATTTAATTTAGCTTTTAGACTAGAGTTCAAGGCTACCACCATGTACAGCACGTCTGTACCTGGTTACTCCAGGGCAGGTAAACTTGAACTGTTGGTGCTTTCTTGGACCTTGACCCTACTTACCTTAAGTCCTGAAAAACAGTCCTGTAAGTCATCTGTTAGCGCACCTATGTGGTGAATGTTTCTGTTATAGTACACATTACCGTGTTCGAGGCTCATGCCTCAAATCTGACACCTGTGATTTTATACTGTTTTCATTTTGAAAATCTAAAACGTCTCAGGTACTTACCTGATTCTAATTATCTTGATGTTTAAAATTATGTAACAGTCTGTGCTATTTTTCTAAATTGGTTTTGAGTTTCTTCTTGAGTGTGTGTCTCATTTATAGACTAAGTGTGTACAACAAATGCTTAACACTACCCACTGATACGTCTAAACTGCTCACACACACTACCACAAAGAGAGCATTTGGGAATATTAATTTAAGCCCTGTAAGCCAATATGGGTCGTCTGGATTTTCTGCATAGTGTTATTAACACTTTAGTCTATTGGCATTTCCACTATCATAACAATATAGAATGTTTAAACTGAATTGGTATCCAGGATTTCATTTAACAGCCATGGTCTGTAAAGCCACTTCTGAGTACAAGTGCCATTAACAGTTCGCTGTAGGGCTCATAGTGCAATCAGGAGCAAGCAATCGCCCACAGGGTATAGTGTTATGGTCGCGCTTTCAGATCTAGTTGTCGTAAGATAATAACAATAAACATTCTGTAGTAACTTTGAACTATAACCTTGTTCATGCATGCCTAAGGGCTTGATTTAGATCTTGGCAGACCGGTTACTCCTTCACAAATGTGACGGACATCCTGTCCGCCAAAATATTAAATCTCATAGGATATAATGGGATTTATAGTGGACAGTATGTCTGTCACCATTGTGACTGATTAACCCAACCACCAAGAACTAAATCAGGTCCTACGTCTTGTTGTGGAGTGTATGAGCAATATCAGTTATAGAAAAGTGAGGTGGGTCAAGGACCTCAGGGGGAGGAGCCATGCAGGAGGCACGTCGGGTCCAGGACAGCATGCCCGGATCACCCTTCGTCCCATGGCATATCCTTTCTATGACTTCAGGGTCTGAGGACCCTTGTCCCTATCAGGACCCGTCTCATCGTCACGTGTGAGACTTGACCCCACAGTCAGCCCCTCACTCCAATCATCCACCGAGTCAACTGCAACCCCAGGGGATTCCCATTCATCAACCACTTCCGTTCAGAGGCATGTAATAGGTCTGCATCGGATGCCACTTGCTTCCTCCCTCTGAAGCTCACTTTTCTCAGCCGGTGCCCAGCATGTGACATCAGTCACCCAAGTTTCGCACACTAGGTCCCCTGGGCGATTTCTCAGCCATAGCCACTCATTGCTCCTCACCTTCTTGGGGGCTGGTGTATAAAAAAGGCCCAATAAACACACTGCAGGAGAGTGTCGAGCCTTCAAAACTAGGCCACCGGAATTCTCACTGGGTGGTTTATGAAGAAATAGATGCCTCGGAAGCATGACCATTTGTGAGAGCGCTACACTCCCCACTGTTCGTAACATGAGGGTGCGCTAAAAGGAGAGACAGAATTTCAGGGCCCGGGTGGCCATCCCCAGGTTACCCTTTTGGAGGTCCTTCAGGTCATGAAAGACATGGATGCCTAGATATTGAAAAGGTTCATGGAGCCCAAAGTATATCAGGTAGGCAAGAAGCAAGGCGGCTTGATCTAGTGACCACCAGAAGCACACGTTTTACTCCAGTTTACCAGGAGATCCGAGCACCTCCCGAATTCATCAAGGAGCCACACGGCCTGGGAAAAATCTCTTGTCCTATCTCAGAGACAAATAAGCAGATCCTCTGCATATACTGAAATTACATGGACCGAACCGCCTAGCGTAATGCCACAATCTATTCCCTCAGTTCTGAAGTTGCCAGGTCACATGGAAACCCCTTATAGAACTCCAAGGGGAATCTGTCTGCACCAGGTGTCTTACCTGTCGCCATGACCTTGGTGGCATTTTTTACTTCCACGTGTGACACTGGAGCCCCAAGCGGATCTTGTTCCCCCTGTGGGAGCGTCCAAAATGGCAGTCTGTCTAAAAAGGATTCCAATGTTGTCTGGCGACTGATCTCCGGCAGACGATTAAGGGACACATACTGACTCTTGCCTCATGAATATGGATGGTGAGAAGATGACCGTCCCCTCTGCCGACACTAGGCGAGAGGTAGGGGTACCCCTCATTTGCAAGAGAACCAGCCAGGCAAGGAGTCATCCCAATTTCCCCTCCTTCTCATGCACCCGATTTAAGTAGTTTTTATAATCATGTCATCAAAGCCGTTCCTGAGCCACATTATAGGGCTTGCATGTCTCCAGTAATCGCGGAAGCGCTCCAGGGCGCCCACCTTGCTCATTGTCCCGGACATTGAGATCAAACTACAGCTTCTGGAGGGGTCACTTTCCAGATCTCATTGAATACCCACTGATTTCCCTAGGCTGTGCCCCTGACCATGACCTTAAAAGCCTACCATTCTAGGCCATGACTCAACACTGATCCCGGGTTATTGGCAAAGTATTCTGAAATCCTGTCTGCTAAAGAGTCTCTAAAGATGGCATCCTCAATGGATGTTGAGTGTAGTCTCAGTGATGGTATGCGTGGGTGTTCATCCACTTGTTGCAGCATCAAAAGGAGAGGACTATGGATGGACAGGGTACAACCCAAATATTCTCTGTGTTATACAACTATTAAGGGACTTGGAGCATACAAAGCTGTCAATCCTCGTATGAACCTGGTATACGCCTGAGTAGAAGGTATAGTACCTGTCTTTGGGATGTTGAGTATGCCAGGGGTCCTCCATGTCCCAGTGTGCAACCCAAGAGGCCAAACCAGAAGCTGCTTTATGTGCTGCTGCCCTTAAAGGGTGGGGAAGTCGAGCGGTCCAAGAACGTGTCAAGAACACAATTAAAATTGCCTCCAATGAGGCACAGTCAAGCCAATAGTACTGAAAGGGTGTGAAAAAATTAGACCTGATCTTGATTTGGTGCATAGACACTGCCCAGCACCAGAGGTCTACCACAAAATCGCCCCTCCACCAAGACAAATTGGCCCTCCTTATCTTTGTCAGTTGTGGTGGTCTTAAATGAAACTCCCGCCCGCACCCAGAGCAGCGCCTCCCGCACAAAGGCCGAGTAGCGGGAACCTGGCTCCGCCGGCGGCGGCAGAGGCAATCAGCTTCCGCAAGCTTGAGATGCGATTCCTGAAGAAGGGCAATATGTACCCCACCCCATCTTTTAAGTTACTTAAGGATTTTTTGTAGTTTGGTCACTAAACCTAGGCCATGTATGTTCCATGTCATCAGTTTGTAGTTTTCGAGTGTGTTACTCTTAGGGACAGTTATATAGCAATCTAGTAAAGGACCTTTCCCCAATCAACTCACCCTCACACGGTAACCCCCATATGTAGCATCAACACACCAGAGACAGCATAGGACAACAATAAAAAACAAATGTACCTAAACCCCATCCCCAGAGCAGCTCAGCTACGGCTGGCCACCCAAAATAAACAGGTCAATAAGATAATAACACATAGCATCCCTGCTCCAAAAACCATAAAGCGGCAATGAGAGGGTTAGGCAAATGCAGTCAGCCAATGCTACTTCCAGAGGCTACCTTGGCCCAAGTGGTAAAGACAATTCCCACTTGACGTGACCAGCGAATCAAGGAGAAAGAGTGGCGCTAATCAAACAAATTTCATCTGCAGTTTGGAGAGCCACAGTCAGGAGCCCACTGTCTTCAATGTCAACCGACCTGCGCCTGACCCAAGACCACCTCTCCTTCAGGAAGAAGCTCAAGACCTGGCTGTTCGAGCAGCAACGGCACCCCCCCCCCCCCAACCCAGCGCCTTGAGACCCTACGGGTGAGTAGTGCGCTCTATAAATGACCTGATTGATTGATTGATTGATTGAATGTGATGCACGTCCGAGTGAGTAACATCCTCCTGGTAGTCTGAGCTACTGTTATTCTCTTTGTGGAAAGCCACAACCTCACTCAAGCAACGTTGCAGCCTGCAATGCAGCCACTTGCCTATTTCTGATTGCAACTGTGAGGGTTTCATTAATGGACCTGTTCGCAAGTGTCCCCTCGACCTGCGGTACTTTCAGTGGCGTAGGGTGCCTCTCCTTCAGGAGCTCAGTTTTGGTGTGTTTCTAACCACCTCCAAGCCTCATCTGGGTGCTGGCATAAGTGGGAGTGACCATCTAACATAATTTTCAGTTTAGCATCTCTGTCTTTATAATGCAATAGCATAGCAATTATAGGTCTGGGCGGGCATCCCGGGCCCGGGCTGGCACTCAATGTGTTATTTCAAGGGCGAAGGGTGTGAGCTGTTCGGGGCTACCACCATCCAGGGCACCAAGTAGGAGTTCTATGAAAGAACAACATAGGGAAATACTCTGCATAGGCCCATGCTGGCCAAGTTTCTGCACTTCCGGGACCGGGATGCAGTGCTTCGTGCGGCCCGGACGGCGGGCCCCCTACAGGTAGAGGACCAACACGTTATGGTGTTCCCAGACTATGCCAGGGAGGTTCAACAGCGTCGTTCCACGTTTTTAGAAGTCAAAAGGTGCCTCCACGCAAACGAACTTCAATATTCCCTGCTGTTCCCTGCCCGCCTCAAGGTGATCCACAAAGGGAAAGCCCTCTTCTTCGACACGGCGGCAGACGCACAGGACTGGACCGAATTTCATTGCCCGCTGATCCCTAAGCCCGGACCCCGGAAGGCGCGCAATACTGACTACAGAAGGCCCAGGAAACGTGGCGCTAACCATGGGCGATCTGGCCACCCCAAGAGCCAGACGTCCTCCCCAGCGGGCTCACCCGATCTCACCCAAATCATGCAGGAACGACGAGACGCCCTGCGGGCGGTCACTGAACTACATTCGTCACCCCCGGCTTCGGACCTGGAAGGTCAGCCACACCTATTCACCCCAGAGAAAGATCGGGACAGCGATGGAACTATGTCGGGATTTGGCCCGATCTCCTCCCCCCTTGTTGTGGCACACACTCTGGACGCTGCCCTGACCAGCCAACCTGTCACTTCCTCGTGAACAATTGAACTGCCACCTGACATATCCTTTTCTTGAATGCCTGTGATGATGCGCGACGTCTAGAAGCCTAGACTGCTCTACTAGATAAATGTAAGCGCCAGCGAGCGATAGATACTTCTCCTACTAGAGCCCGACCCGCGCACAGGCCCAGCAACGACACATGCTGCCACCCCCGCAAACTTCTATTGACTTTCTTCCCCTAGTGGGACACTAGTTTGGATATGCCACCCCCAGTGACGTATCCTCAGTATTGGGACAGTTACCCACCCGAAGTTCTAGTTGTTGTTCACCTCCCCAGTCCCCCCCCCACGTTTAAGGAAGCTTGGCGCGCAGGAACATACACGACACGCACACATGGGCGGCACACGGGAAATGTAGAGGTGCCCCTCCCCCCAAACACGTCACCCTAGAAATGGCGGTCCCCCACTCTGACGTTAGTATCCTTACACTAAATGTACGGGGCCTACACACGCCCAGCAAGCGCTACTCTGTATACTCCTACATACGGCGCATGGCGGCCAACATAACGTTCTTACAAGAGACGCACATTAACGCTACTGAACTCATTCGCCTACAAGCCAAATGGCGAGGGACCATCTGCGCCACGCAATATTCAGCGTTCGCACGCGGCGCATTAATTTGGGTGAGACCTGGTACTCCCTTCCGGGCACTCCGGCGAATAGTAGATAGAGAGGGCAGATACGCGCTTCTGGAGGGAATTCTTGATGGGCAGGGGGTACTTCTGGGCAGCATATACGCCCCTAATACAGATCAGGACCGGTTCTGGGATCACCTTACGGGCGTCCTGGCCCAGTTCACCACAGTCCCATGGGTGCTGGGAGGCGACTTTAACTGCACACTGGACCCCTCGCTGGACCGTTCACATCCTCCCCCCACACACTCCCCGGCCCCCCGGCAGGCGGCCCTCTTCAAGGCATGGACCACACACTGGGCGCTCACTGATGCATGGCGACACCTACACCCACTGGCTCGCATCTACTCCTTCCACTCGATTCCACACAACCTTCGGGTCCGCCTAGACCGTTTCCTCTGCTCTGCTCCGATCCTCCCTAAGGTTACATCTACAGATTACCTGGGACGGGTCCTCTCAGATCATGATGCCCACATAATACGGCTTACCTGGCGCCCCCCGCATCCACCGGTCCCCACCTGGCGCCTCCCCAGAGACTGCCTAACAGACCCAGTCTTCAGGGACGCGCACAAAACCAGCATACGCGACTACTTTATACACAATGAGAACACAACGTCATCGGTACTAGTGGAGTGGGATGCATATAAAGTGGTGGCAAGGGGAGAATGCATCAAACAGATAGTGGGGGTCCGCCGCACCTTAGAACGGTCACTCTTGACGACGGAACAAGCTCTAGCTGCTCTCACCAAACGGCCTGACGACTCGGAGGAACACGCCGTACTTACGGCAGAGGCCAAAACGGAATATCAAACTGCCTGCGCTGACCTCCGTAAGTATAACTTCAGGGCATACGCCTCTCGGGTGCATAAAGACAGAGACAAAACCGGGGCGCTTCTGGCCTGGATGGCGAAGCAGGACACCGAAATCAAGCCGATCACGGACATTCTCAACCCGGAGGGTGTACTGGTGCAATCACAAGCTGAGATTCTCCTAGCGTTCCAGCGCCATTATACACGAGTGTACGAAGCCCCGGCATGCTATACCCCGTTTACCGCGGATCAGTTCTTAGACCCTCTGACGCTGCCCACGATCTCGGATTCCGACAAGCGCACGCTCGACGCCAAGATAATTCCCTCTGACATCACCCAAGCGATACGCGCCATGTCCCGAAATAAAGCACCGGGACTGGATGGCTTCCCACTAGAATACTACGCAACATTCTCCCCCCTGGTGGTTCCCCATCTGTCACGGGTGTTCGGGGCGTCACTCCACTTGGGGAAACTGCCCCAGTCGCTACGGGAATCCGTGCTTGTCACCTTTCTTAAGCCCCACAGAGATCCGCTTCACATGGGGTCATACCGGCCTATCACACTCCTGTCGGCTGATTGTAAGATCCTGGGGAAGATCCTAGCAGATCGTTATGCGCAGGTCATACGCCCGCTGGTCCACCCCGACCAATGCGGCTTCGTCCCCGGGAGGAATACCTCCCAGAACCTCCGCCGAGTCTTCCATATCCAAGATCAGGTACGCGACAGGTTTCCCCGCGCTGCCTGCCTCATTATGGACCTGGAGAAGGCGTTTGACACCCTCGCCTGGCCCTACCTATTTTCGGTCCTGCGACGCCTTAATCTTAATCTCGGCCCGACGCTCATGGCATATACCCGCCTCCTATACACCGACCTCACTACCCGAGTACGTATCGGGAAACGTATCTCACCGGCGTTTGCAGTCCTACGAGGCACAAGACAAGGTTGCCCCTTGTCGCCCCTCTTGTTCGCGCTAGCAGTCGAGCCGCTGGCGGTTCGGCTGCGTCAGGAGGGTGTGGACTGGGGAGTACCGCTTGCAGACGGGACCCATTGTGTGTCCATGTACGCGGATGATCTCCTCATATATGTCCGAGACATTGAAATGGACCTAACCCCCATAGGGGCCACATTGGCGGACTTTGCAACTGCCTCGGGTCTACAAGTCAACTGGGACAAGTCCACGATTTACCCCCTTCACCCGGACCTACCCCCCCGAGACATCGACCTTGGACCTCATAGGCTTTCATGGTCCACGGAAGCTCCCCGATACCTCGGCGTCCGCTTATACCATTCTCCGACGGACATCTTTGAAGGCAACCACCGCAGGGTACTCGAGAGTTTGCGCCCGACGGTAGCCTTCTGGAATAAATTACCACTGGCCCCGATTGGACGGATAGCCCTTGCTAAAATGGTGATGCTCCCCCGGCTCCTCTACCATTTCACGAACCTGCCGGTGACACCACCCAGATCCTTCTTTCGCGACGTTGATTCCCTCTTAGGAACTCTCATCTGGGGAGCAGGCCGCCACAGAGTCGCCCTGAAAACTCTTCAACTCCCCACAACACAGGGGGGACTCGGAGCTCCATCCTTCGAGGCATATTTCCTCGCAGCACAGCTCCAGTGGCTGTCCTACTGGACAGCGGACCGTTACCCTCAGGAGACGGTTACCTCTACTGGTAGAATCACGACTCCGGAACTTACCCGTCTGCTCCTTCCGGGCACCAAGCCACGGCGCACTTACCCCCTCCAGGTGACGATAGCGCGCCGATGTATGCTGCGGATACACCGGCTGTCCCCCGCTAGACCCCCATACTCCCCGCTGCTGCCGCTCATAGGCGGCCCCAAGCAGGATTCCTACTTTGCGGCCCCACTACTCGCCGACTGGTCCCGCTGTGGCATCACAGATCTAGAATCACTCTTCGAGGAGGGTCAGTTGAAACCGCTGGCCCGCCTGGTCGCAGAATCCGGGCTCCCCCCAGGCCAATTCCTCAGGTATAGGCAACTGCTCGACGGATACCGACCCCATTTCAATCTCCAAAATGGCGAGCCAGACACGCATCCAGTAATACATACTATCCTACATATGGGGGTGGGTCGCCACCTGGTCACATGGCTATACAAATCCATCCGGGAACTCTCATACACCCCCCTGACGACTCTACGTACCGCTTGGGAAGAGGACATAGGCCGTGCTCTGCACGACTCGGAGTGGACTAAAGCTCTTGAGGCCCCTAAACGCGTCTCTAGGAACGCCCGCTTCAAAAAATATTCAATATTACATATTACACAGGGCATATCTCACCCCAGCGCGATTGCAGAAGTTCTACCCCTCCACGCCATTCTTGTGCCCCAGATGCTGTTCCCCAGCTGCGAACTTCCGTCACATGTTTTGGGACTGTCCCGATCTCCAATCTTTCTGGCGGGAGGTGCACGACACACTACTGGAACTCACGGGTCTCACTACACTAGCCACCTGGGAGTCCAGTGCATTAGGCATCTTCCACATCTCTAAGCGTGAACCGGTGCATAGGCGCTTCGTGTCTTTAGCGCTCCTACTAGCCAATAGATGTATAACCATGCGCTGGCAATCCCCAGAGGGTCCTCCCATAGCACAATGGAAAGGGGCGGTTAGCAAATGGGCGGCAGCGGAGGAAGACGCTTTAAGGGAAGAAGAAGCCAAGGGCGCGCGCAAACTTCCCATCTCCATGGAATGGGCCATGCTCCTTCACAGATTCCGCCAGTCCACGCAAGCTGGAGACTCGCCTGACCCTTCCCCTCCCCCCACCCGAGAAGACCGGTAGTTTTGGCCTGCAGTGAGCCACCCCGGAGTCGGACCCAGATAACCCCCCGCGTCCTAGGCACCCTCTCGCATGTCCGGCCGGCCATGGGTTTCTCCCCCCCCCTCCCCCTCAACACCCGCCGCCATTATCTCCCTACTTAGACCCTGCTAGCGCCTACATGCTTCCCTCCCACAGTTCCGTTACCCCCCTGTTCACTGGTAACACTGTTATGTGCACAGTACAGATCCAGATTCGGCGCTGTTACGGCATGAAAGTACCCATCTGATTTTATTCATCGCCCCTATGGCGATACCGTCCCATCACCTCTCAGCCTGCAGGAGCCTTTACATGATTATAATGCACTGATTCACCGAAGTCATGTTTACGTGTACCAGTTCTATATAGCAAGAAAACGTTGCACACATAGCTGTTCGTGGCTGAATGTTGAGGCCACGTCGGCAGACTGTCTATTCTGTACTGAAATACTTTACTGCAACAATAAAAACAAATTTAAATAAATAAAAAAAAAAGGGAAATACTCTGCATGCCTTTACTATGCATGTTTTACCCTTCATTTCTTTAGATAACATATGCTTTTACAACATATGCCTTAACTACGGATTGTTTAACCCCCCCATTCCCCAGAGCTTACCTTAAATGTGTGGTAAAGGCAGACATTGTAAAACCATATGTGTTCTAAAAACATGCGTGGTAAAAAATCTATGGTAAAGGTACAACGAGGTAAAAACCTAGTTGTAAAGACTGTTTTCCCCAAGTAGGCCACCATGTCTGACCCTTCGGTTCACTCTGGAAGACCTATTGTTTACACACTGTTCTGTCTACTGCACCCCTCCGCATCTTCTGCCCGATGTTCCAGCCATTGTACTCGATCCATGAGATAAGTAATTTGCGTTTTCATGGCTTGGTGTGAGGGGTGTAAGTCTGGGAGGGAGGTTTCATTGTCTTTAACCCTGGTGGTCAACTTCTGATGGCCTGCACAGAGCAGGCCGTGCTCAACTAATAGCATCTCTATTTCCTGTTGGAGAGTGGATTTCGAACCTTCAATGGCCATTAGCATCTTGTCCACAGTGCCTTACACGTTGTATGAAAATAAGTCCAGAAGGGTTCTAAGTCGGACATATCCTGCTGAGAATCTGGCAGCAATAAGCACAATCCCTGCAGTTTTGCCTTTGGTTTCCTCATGATGACTACTAGTGCCCATCACCCCCACGTCTGGCCACACCCTTCAGTGGGTCCAGCACTCAGTTGGAGATCTGGAAGGGTGATTCACCCAACTTGGTCACAACTGCAGAGGATAGATAACATTTCATGGAGGGGCAGCCACTTGCCACCAACATTAGCTACTCACTGCCGGCCAACAGTCCCATCTGTTTCTCCAGTGTGTCCAATGGGGTGGGTATGTATTTTTATAAGTTATTTGCCTCTGTTCGGTGCCCACGACTGCAGACGGCCACTTGCCACCAACATAAGCCACCACAGTGTGCCCAGGGGCCCCATTCCCGAGGATTTCCACAGACTCTCGCTACCGTTAGTCCCCCCAGAGCACCCAGGAGCCCCAAACTTGAGGTTTCTTAAGGGGGGAAGATCATCACGAGGGTCGTATTCCCAGCCTAGAGCCTCAACAACCCCACAGGGACTGCCATGCTGCTGGTGATGTTGCCTCAAAGGGCAATGTCTCTTCGCTACAGCGCAGCCCCTCGAGGGCATTCGGTTTGTGATGCAGTGCAGGGAAGGAGTCAAGGCCTGATAGTCAGGGTGCACTCTCTAGTGAGGCCTATCATCTGTGGGCGCCCCGGCCCGCAAGGAACAAGGACACCAACCCGACATCGCCATCCAGTCTGCACAATTCCCACTGTCAGCAGGCACAGGGAGTGGAAGCATGCTCCTAGGCCTCTCTTCGTGCCCCTGGCCCACTCAACTGCTCCTAGCCCACTTTACTTAATGTTAGGTGTCTCTTCATTAATACACAAACAGTATCTAGGAGTCAGAGAAAAAGAAAAGAAAGCTCAATTCAAAGAAAACCCATGACATAGCAAGTGTTAGTTTCTAGTGGGTGGAAAAACCACGAGATCCATTATGTGTAGTTTAATTAGGGTAAATACACGTGGTCATGCAAAACTGGGAAAGAAGAACCCCGAGGGTAGGTGAAATTTTCCCATCAGTTGCCGATCTGTTCCGCCATTTTTTACATCATATGGGTTCTCCTTACCCAGGAGTCAGGACTTTCACAGTCGAAGGGATATAGTGGGGACTGTGGGAACCCTATGACTCATATATCAGCAAATTGGTGGTGCAGATAAAGAATAAATGTAAATAGGCAACTGAAAAAAGCAGTGCAAAAAGTGTAAGTGGTGATAAGATAAAATTGGATCAAGCTGAGTAGAGGTATGATTTTTTATATTTTCTCTCAGCTCCTCCAAGTCTAAAATCAAGTGAAATGGAAACAGATTTAACAAAATATCTGTTCATCAATTAATGGTCGACATGTTTATGCGGATGATGTGTCACTGCATTCGTCAGGTCCTAGATGTTGCTACTGCTGTTAAGTGAGTGAAAAAAGTTTAAAAGGTATTATATCACCTGCATTTCAGGCTGAATACTCCACCACAATCCCAATGGGGAGGCCTCCCCAGATAGCGCAGAGGAACGCCGGGAGACACCGACGGATAGAGCGGTGCTCCTCATTACTTGAGCTGCAGCCAGGTGGGGTGAGGCGCCATCTCCACAAACATTGGGATTGTGGTGGAGTATTCAACCTGAAATGCAGGTGATATAATACCTTTTAAACTTTTTTCACTCACTTAACAGCAGAGGAGGTGGCATAATATCCAGAGTATGGGCCGAAATATATGTTATTTATACCCTTTTTAGGTTCCGTGGGTGATATTTGTGGGTATCTGGAAAGGTCCTGAGGAAGGTGGCCGTACTACTTCCTTAATGCCACCGAAACGCTCGTCGACCTAATGTTCAGAGATTGTTGAACATACGCATCACACTTGGTCGTGGAGACTTTGTGATCTGTAGTCTCCCCTTTTTCCAGATGTATTCTGTTATGAATGATGTATGAGTTTGTATGAGTCTGGATGATTTTGTGTATTGTTTGCTCTTGGTATGTGTAAATGTCTTTTTCTCCGGGGGTCATTTGTTCAGCAGTATAATGTATGTATCTCTGAATTTCATTATGTAAATACTGTTGACTTTTATGTATGTAAAAAAAGTTTAAATAAAATAAAAATAGAAAGAAAATGAATTCTTTGTGATACAAATATTTTGAAGTTAAATAAATAACGATGGCGAGGGTCCGTACGGGACGTTACGTGTCAGATAAATTTCACATTTCCTATAGCGAGCAGGACACGGCAGGGTTGCCCGCTCTCCCCCTTGCTGTTTGCCCTGGCAATGGAGCCGTTGGCTTGGCATCTGGCTAGGATACTTGTAGGACAGGGCATATGTGTGGGGGATTCGGAGCATATGGTGTCAATGTACGCCAATGACGCATTAATATACCTGCATTGACTGACCCAGTCATTGCCGACATTGATAACGTCGCTGGCCCAATTCGCTGATGCCTCCAGGCTTTATATTAACAGAACAAAGTCACAGCTCTACGCGATTGGTGCGGAGAGCGACTGGGGAGGGGACCAAAGCCCGGTGCTGGAGCTTCCATGGGCAGAGGACACGGTCCGCTACCTAGGGATACGGATCGGTAGGACAGAGGCAGTGTTTTACCAGCACAACATACGGAGGGTAATCCGCGGACTGCATGGTAGTATTACCTTTTGCAACACGCTTAACCTCTCCCTGATGGGAAAGAATGCACTACTAAAGATGGTGGTCCTACCCAGATGTATCTATACCATGCAAGGCTCCTTCTTTGAAATTCCACACCGGGTATTCAGGGAACTCGATACACTGCTGGTTCAACTATTATGGAACGGAAAGCGATACAGGATTAGTTTAGGAGTCATGAAACGTAGTTGGGGCAAAGGGGGTTTAGAGATCCCAGACTTGGAACTTTATTATTTTGCATCGCAATTGCAACATGCCATAGCCTGGTTGGACGCGGATCCCTCTTGAGAGAGGTCACTGCTGGCAGGTACGTATGGGGACCGACAGCTAGGGGCGTTGTTATGGTGGGCCGGGGGCTTAAGGTGCACGGTCCTCCTCTGGTGTGGCTTGGGGCTGCAATTTGGAATCGGGTGGTCTGTAGAATAATCCTGGAAAGACCTTTTGCTCCAGAGGCAGACTTCTGGCTGATGCCGCCCTTTGCTCAAATTGCCCAGGTGATGTCAGTAGAGGCTTGGAAGGCGGGGGGCTGCCTGATGTTGTCTGACCTCTACCCGGACGGTAAATTTATCGCTTACCAGGAGGCAGTGGCCACCTTTGAATTGGGGACAGGGCAGTTTTTGCAATATGCAAAAGTAGCAGCAACGGCACAGCAATTATGGCCCACATTTCCGGGGGCCCCAGGGCACACCCAAACCCTGGTCACTATGATTTCTATGGCGGGAGGGTGAAAATGTGTTACTTACCTCTATAGGGCGTCGAGGCACGATAAAAAGAATGCCTCCCTAAAAATAGAAGAAAAATGGCCACAGGTGTGTCCACAGGAGGTCACGACGCGAGACTGGGAAAAAATACACGGGAGTGTACGGAAGGTGTCGGTGAGCAATCGCTTTAAGCAAATCCAGTATAATATAATTCATATGATTTACCTCTCACCCAGGAGGCTGCAAGCCATTGATAGCTCCAGAGATCCACACTGCTCCAAATATTGCTATGATCAGGCAGATTTTCTGCATATGGTATGGACGTGCCCAACGATCCTGACGTATTGGGGAGCGGTTCTCGAGGAGCTGACCCGGATAACAGGGTGGACAATAGCCTTGGATCCACGCGCTTGTCTACTGGGCTTGATTCCTCGGGATCCGAAACGTAAGATAAGCAGACGGTCCCTGGTCCTGGGTCTAGTTATAGCCAAGAGGCGTATTGCGATCCACTGGTTAACTCAGCAAGGACGGCTCCTGACAAAATGGAGGACAGATCTACGGGAGTAGGCCCTATCAGAGGAGGGGCTCTTCGGACTACCAGGAGAGATGCCAAACTGCCCGAGGTGCTAATGGCATGGGGAGCGATGAAGTAGGAGATGGCAGGACAGGCCTCCCAAGTCAGCATAGACAGCACAGATAAGACGTCCTCCGCAGAGGGGCGGGGGGCACGACAGGGGAGGGAGACACAGGGTGGCCTCACATGAATACTTTGATACGTGGACCCTGAGTTACATAGACCCGGCAGAGGGGGGAGGGCCTTGTGGGGGAGTGTTGGGAAGGGGGGGATGGGAGGCGGGAGGCAGAGTTTAACACAGTTGGGGTTGATTATGCACATAAAAAGACAAAGCTAAAGATAATGTTGAAGATAGAGGAATCTTCACGGTTGTGAACTCAGGCATTATCGTTGACATGTATTCTTATTGTGATGTACATCACCTCGGCTGAGGTGGACGAAATGTATACTTTTTGTTTTGGATGCGAGCTGCTGATTTGGAAAAAACCTAATAAAGAAATGTATTTAAAAATAAAAATGATAAAAGAAATGTTGCTAGTCCTGTTGATATGACTATTCTGTTGTTGAGCCCATGTTGAATTCAATTACATTGTGATAAAAGAAATATAGGTCTTGAGGGAGCCCTTTATTGTATGGCGTCATAGATATGGAGTAAGACAAAGCGGTGCAAGTCCCTGCGGTGCCTTACTCTGCTCCCAGGAGGCGTTTCATGGACATTGCGGTGGGTTTTCCCACGCAACATTCATGGATTTTGATGCTGCCCCAGATTTACTTAATCACGTAATCTGGGGCAGCACCAAAACTTTTTGCCTCCCCAGAGCAGGCGTAACGAGGAGAAATATTTTTATTTTGTCCTTGTTTTTTCTTCTTTCCATAGAAAGAGGAAAACGCCTCTATGGATATTTTTTGTGTAGGAAGGTGCTCCTTCTTGCACAAAAATAATCCCGCTTGCAGCAGAGGCACCCTTGCACCCACGAGCACCCTTGCACAAGGGTGCCCTCGTTGGCGTTAGGCTGCAAATTGTGCACTGGCGCAGGGGGAAGGAGAGGAAAGCACCGTATTTTATAAATACTGTGCATTTGTGCCCTTTCACATTGGCGTAGGTCAGGGCAGCAAGAAGACTTGCGGTGCTCCCCTACGCCAATTCATCATAAATTATGCCCTTAGTGTATAGATTTTGAAGCTCTATGATAAGGTGTGTCTTATTCGTGGCTGAGCTTTAACTTACACCTGAATATATAGGAGGAGTAGGCAGGCGCGCAACGCCCATTGGGCTCAAAGGGCTTCAGCCCCCCCCCACCCGTTGTGTGTGTCTGTCTGGCTGAGACAACTTCCCAGGCACACACACAGCCACACCTGAGTACTTCACAGGTCTTCAGAAGACCATTTACTTGCTAACGAGGCTTTGTTGTGTTTTCACCCCTGCTTAGAGCCCCTGCATCTCCACTCTGCATATTGCTGAAAGTATCAGCCCCCCTCCCTCCCCCCCGAAATTTGTAGTAGCCCCCCGCAGAAATGTGGCTCTAGTTGTGCCTCTGGGAGTAAGAAATCCGAAAACAAGCTGTTTGTACTTTTTCTTGGCAAGGATCCACGTTTTTTTTTTGGTATTATTATATTTTCTTCAGGTTTCATGCACCACTGTATTTAGGAATAATAACCATTACAACGCCGAAAACAATTAGCATGCCCACGAGAATCACCATTTTATTCAGTGAATGAATATCAGTGATGTCCTGGATGCACAGCATGTAAATAAATTGGTGCCACCAATCCGTACATGGACTCTAATGCTTCGTTACTCGCCAATTTCCAATTAGGAAATTTCTAGGAAAGACCTTTTCTTTGCAGGCAAGATATTATCGCATGCTGTGTCCACGTAGCCTCGAGGCATGAACGAGTAATGTAAAGCCACCTTGTCCCATATGATATTCACACGTCTTCAGTCACTTGCACGTGTACTCAGCGTATAAGAAATGTCCAAATTAGTTTTATTCGCTCTTCATTGGGTGTATTCAATATGAAATGTACTGATACACAGACTTATATGTGAATGCGGATACCTTGAGAATTGCGTAGTTAGTATAAAAATATATATATATGATTAAAATTGTTCCAGCATAGCCTTGAGGTTACTTTTTTATGCCTTTTACACGAGTGAAAAATAACAGTGGCGAACGCAATTCTTTGGGAAAACCCCAAAAATCCTAGAAAAATGTTCTCTTGCGTAAACGGTCTCTTAAGGAACATTCAGCGTCCTGCTATAAGTATATGGCAAAATCATTGCCCACACATAATGAATCATGATGGAATTCCAAGCACATCTTTCTATTTGCGTCGCCGAGAAGGTAGTTAATATTCACAATAATTACAGGCCTGTGAAAAAGCCGTCACCTGTGACTGCCCCATCAACACGTCCCATCGTTTTGACAAGATTTCTTCAGCGCCGCGAGACAAGGTATTGTGCACGCGGTGTCATTACCTCGGCGGGAGCCATTTTGGCAGCGCGGTAAAACGATAATGAATTCAGTTTGGAGACAATTAAATTGAAATACTAAAGGAGGGCCGGTGATTGAAGTTCTATTCATTTGGAGGGCACGTGTCATTCAAAGGGGAGTGAGTGTAACTGTTTTACATAATTGCACTCAGTGTTCGTGATGATGTGGCTTTTTGTTTAGAACAGCTGGGAAAAAAGATGCAAAAATAAGTCATGCCCCGTAAAAATGCCACTCACTACCGAAATAATTAACCATAGCTTGTATTTGAACATTAAAACATATTTCACACAGTTGCCTATCAACAGTCTGGATTACATCTCGTCCATAAATTAGCAAAATTATAGCCCAAAAATTCAGGAAAAAACTAGAGCAAATCGAGTGTGAAGGAGTGACTTTTAATGGATATATATTTAGAGTAATGTTAAAAGGGAGGTACGAATTGTGTTTTAAATGTTACTATCCAGAGGCAGGATTCTTTTTTCTTCCAGCATTTGCTAGTTTGAAAAACATGCTGTCAGCATGTAAATGAGGTTATGGCAACATGTTCACAATTCTTGGGAAACAGACTCCAAATATCTGTTTGCTGCTGAATGAGTGCAGTAACAGTTGATTTCTGACGTCTTTTCTTCATAACCAGCGACTAGATGTGTTAAAAGTCGCAGATTATAAAGAAATTAAGAGACAGGCTTTTAATACACAGATGTATTATAAATACAATATAATTAGTTGTAACTGATGGGGTGGCAAGTTATAAGGTGGGTACATTATTGTAGATGACAACTCTCACCATTTCCAAGTCAAATCAAATCAAATAGAATTTATAAAGCGCACGGCTACACTGAAGAGTGCCCCGGCGCTGAAAGCTCATCGACCATTGATCCAACATCTACAGTAAAAAGCACTATTAAACACAAAAAGAGGCATGAGGAGATTTATAGACCAGCACAGACCAACTCCCCATTACAGACACAACAAAACACAAAAGGGCCTCTGGCTCTCAGTAGAGTGGAAGAGTGCTGGAGTGTCCCTTTTACAGAACAGTTTCCACGCCCCATCCGTGGGTGGCATGCTTCATCATAGGGTAACCTCCTCGCATTGTGAGCCTGATCGCAATGCGGGCTACAACCTCCTCTCTGAGATGGAGGAGCTCAGGGATGTTTTAAATGTGAGGAAGAGGTATCCTAAAACCTGTAGATGAGCATGGTGTGGCGAAGGATAAAAAAGAAAAGAGGTGTATGTGAGATAAAACAAACTCTAAGGTACGCCAATATCTTTATTAGGGAGTCCGTAGGTCAGGATTAAAAAACAAACCTACAACAGGGGGGTATTAAACCTGTCATAGAACAGTGAGGCTCAACACGTTTCAGCCTCACACCCTCCATAGAGGTGTGGCAGCTTTCTTCCGGACCGACGTGAGAAAAGGGGAGTATTGACCAAATCACAAAAATATGAAACCATAAAGAAAGTGATACTATACAGAACCAGTGGCTAGAGTGGATCGCCACTCAGCCATGGATCCACTGGTGAGTGTATTACCCGAAAAGAGACAATGTGTCAAGATATCAAGGACAATTGAACCAAAGCACTCATTCAAAAATTACAACTTGGTGTTCAAAACACGGTCGTTATGAACCCCATTTGTGATGCACAGTCGTCATCCATCACATCTTTAGTAAGTAATACCAAAATAAGTATATATACAGTTTAAGCTGACCTGTATTGTCAGGTAATCAAGATCAGCTTACCCTTGGCGCAAAACTCGATGTGGCATCTAAGTCTTTTAGACAAAAGGACAAGTGGGATTTCATTTTCAATACATTCTTAGTATAATGCAGCACAGTGTAAACAGTTGGCTCCAGTCATAGTATTAGTCTTAATGCAAGAAATACTCTAAACAGCGGCTGACCACTGGTTCAGCACATCAATCCCTATTTATGATAGTAAAAGTCGTGTGCAAAACACCTCCGGAACCCGCCGCCGTTGGGCTCCACTGGAATCCAGGTAAGAACAGTTGTTGAGGTTGTGGAAGGTGCACCAGGAAAAGAAGTCAGAGTCCTTCGAAGGAGTCCTTACATTTCTTTATTCGTCATATAAAAAGATTAGGCATCAGGCAACGCGTTTTGCTCCTTGCAAAGGAACTTCATGCGGGTAATGTATAAAAGATGGAAATATCCAAGAGTTCTTTAGTATTAACTCAAAGTGTCACAAGAATAGTACAAAAATGAGCCCCACAATAAGGGGGCGCACTTGACGTTGTCGGAAGAAGAGTTTACAGATCACCGTGATTGAAACCTTATTGTGGGGCTCCTTCCTGTACTTATTTCGAGAAATCTCATTTTTACATTAGAAAATGTTGAGATTTACCCATCTACTATACATAGATCATCGTGATCGAACACTTATTGTGGGGCTCCTTTTTGGTACTATTCTTGTGACACTTCGAGTTGATACTAAAGAACTCTTGGATAGTTCCATCTTTTATAAATAGCCCTGATGAAGTTCCTTTGCAAGGAACGAAACGCATTGGCTGATGCCTACTCTTTTTATATGAAGAATAAAGAAATTTAAGGACTCATTTGAAGGACTCTGACTTCTTTTCCTGGTGCACCTTCCACAACCTCAACAATAGTAGTATTCTTTGTGTAGGTGGTAAACATTGTAGTATTCTAGAAGGAGGTGAGTACCACCCAAAGAATAAGTATTATGGAATGCGAGATCATAGTAACCGTGAATAAAAAGCGTAAATGAACAAAGTAAATGCGTTATTCACTGTATAAGCATATTGCATGGCACTGGCATAGAACCAGAAGTATCCAAAATGTTCCACCTCATCAATTCAAATACTTACATCAGATATACTTAACCCGACAGCAACTATGGCGCATAAACAGAACTATGACCCTACCTACCTCCAATGGGTGGTAGGTAGGGTGGGTGATGTCCTGCACATACTATGGAGCAGTATGATCATTCACTCTTTCTGGGACTCTGTTCAGCCAGCTCTTCTTGCTGCCCTTTATTGCTTGATAAGCCCTACCCTAAGATCACCCTCCTTAATATAATACACAACAATGGTCTCACACATGCTGAACGGAAATTGATGAGGTTACTGATAGGCAATTGAGATGTAGCGTGCCAGTGACTGTCCCATTGGGGTCATGGAGGGCCAAAATGGATCTATGTTGCCTAAGTGAAAAACCTGTATATGAAGACCCTGGCTGCCCTAAGAAACATGCGAGGGTATGAGGACGGTGACAACAATATCGAGAGGATATGAGATAATTACATACTTATTATTGGCTGCCTCTCATTTCTATTGGGGTGATTGGCCGGGAAAGATCTATGATCATGATACTGTCTCATTGGATGCAAATGGGATGTGCACTGAGTGAACATCTATTAAGTGTTCTTTCTTTTTCGTTTTCTGGCTACTGTTGACAACAGGGAAAATTCAATAAGAAGATCTTTAAAAAGAAATTGAATTATTCCAGATTATTTTGTAGCCCTGCATTTTAAGGCACCTGAAAGTTATATAATGTATTTTAATAATTTCTAAAGCAAATTATATGTTACTGAATTGAGATTTCCATCCAAAAAGAAACTAAAGATTTCAAAGTAATTTTTCCAATTCACATTATCATCTCCGAAATAACATACTTGGAAATCTTCAAACTCGACTCTTCAAGTAAAACAGAAGATATTTCCATACTGTAAATGAGAGCATTGCAAACTCTACCAGTTAAGCAAAATGAAAGCTTGCAGATCTAAAGGAAAAACACTGTTTGAAATCTTCTCACTTGACCATTGCAAACTCTTCAAGTCAAGCATCTGAAACTAATCACCCTTAATGTATTCACACAGAATACCAGCAGAGCAGTTTTCACTGAAACAACACCTCATATAACTGGATAGTTTCTGAGCTGGTATTTGAGAATCCATCTCTTGCTGGAAAGTTTCATTAAGGAAGTTATATTAACTAAAACAACAGATGAGTCTCAGTAAACTTTTTCAAAACATAATTTCTCAAACAGCTAATGCAGAATCTTCATTTATGACAATATGTTTACACTGATGACGGCTGTTTTCCTCTCCATAGTGTTTCATCAGTTAGTATAGGTTTAAACTTAAAGCAGTATAGCTTGGTAATAATGAATACCTAGAGCGCTGACATTCTGTAATTATGCCAAAAACTTGAAGCCATCTGATGGAATCAAAGCTGTAAAACCAAAAACATTTCCTTTAGAAATGAACAACATGAGGCGGTTCTTTTTGAGAGAAATTAAGATAAGTGTCTAGAAAACTTATATGAGGACACCTTTTTATGAGTTCTCAAATATTTTCCTCATTCTTCTTATTCAAAACATTCTGACATGCAAAATGAAACATGTACTTCCACCACAAGCAGCAGTCTGTAAATTAACTCCCTAGTAAGGAACTTCAATTTCCCAAAGTGGTCTAATGAACAGCTAGAGCGCTGACATTTTGCATTTATGACAAACCTGTGGCATAACTAAAGCATCTTGATTGAAATAAAATTGTAAAACCTCAAGCATTTCCTTTAGATATCAAAAACATGAGGGGGTACTTTTATGGTTAGGGCTCTAGAAAACTAAAATTAGGACTCATTTTCTATGAGTTCGTAAATATCATTCTCATCCCTGTTAGTAAAACTTTCTGACATATAGAGTGACCATGTATTTGCAACATCAGAACTAGTCTGTAAGTTAACTTGCTAGTAATCAATTGTAGTTTCCCACAGTGTTCTAATACACAACTAGAATGCTAACATTCTATATTCATGTCAAAATTGTGGCACACCTGAACACAATTTGATGTAGTCAAAGCTGTGAAATTTAAAGCATTTTCCTACATTTGGACGGGGTTCTTTTTGTCATAGAAATTATAATTAGTGCTCAAGAAAACATAATGACAACATATTTTCTAAGAACTCTCCAATATTTTCCTCTTCCTTTTCAATAAAACTTTCTGACCTCCAGACTAAAACCTGTACTTTTAACGCCAGCGTAGGCCTAACAGTTGACTCCCTTGTGATCAACTGCAGCGTGACCACAAAGTTCTAAAGAGCAATTAGAGTGCTAACATTCTGCATTTATGATGAAATTGTGGCACACCTGAACACCATCTCAATGGAATAAAAGATGTAAAACTGAAAGCATTTCCTAAATAGGATATTGCAGTAAATGAATAATGAAGGAATTCCTTTTTGTCATAAAAATTATGCTTCATGCTCCAGAAAGCTAATATGAGGTCCCAATTTCCAACGGTTCTTAAATATCTTCTTCACTCATTTCAGTATAACATTCTCAACTGCAGAGTCAAACATGTGGCAGTAGTCTGTCAGTTAACTCCTTAGTAATTAAATAAATAAATAAAAAAATACCAGTATTTGTAAAGTGTAAACAATTACCCGAGGGTGTTAAGGCGCTGGGGGCCGCTGGGAAGATTAAGCAAGCTATTGCCCAGAGTCACATAGTGCTGGGCTAACCTGCCACTGGCGATCAAAGTGTGAGCCCCCGTGTTCCAGAGTCAGCCTCCCTGGCCGCTGCAAAACACACCTCTTCCCAATGCAGCTCCACAACAACGTTCTAATGACGAACTAGAGTGATACAAATTTTTAGTCAAGACAAAGTGAGGCACATCTGAATGCCAATTTGTTGGAATAGGAGCTGTTGAATTTAAAGCCTTTCCTGAAGAGCAGGCTGAAGTAAAAAAAGCATTACGATGTTAATGTAGGCAATAAACCAGATGGTTAAATATGTGAGAGGAGGTGTGGGTTTTTAGTAATTTGAGAAATAAAGTAGTTTTAAAGTGGCTAAAAACAGTTAATGAGACAGATGTTTGCATAAGTACAGCATCCATTTTCCTAGCTTACCCATCTTCTCATTTGCTGAGCTTCCTAATTTTGAAACAGTAACATTTGTGACGTTATAGTCAGGTATTGCAATAAGGTAACAACTAACGTTTAAAAATCCAACAAACTCTTAAATTCACCAATTATAGTTTTCTGAGCTAAGTATAGCTAACATCCCCACCATGCATTGCTTATGACCCCACATTTTAGATCACTAATGATATGTAAAATGACATCCTTGTTCACATCACTGAAGACACCTCAAATGACATCATTGATGACATCCGTGATGACATCAGTGATATTCTCATAGTCTTACACAGCACAGAGTTACTGAGTGTACATGTGTGAGTTGATAGCATGGAAATAGTATAAACCCTGGAGACAAGTGTAATTATGCATTTTAACATTATATGGTGCACCGTTTACAAATCACTAACGTTTGGGATGGGAGACAAACTACATGTTAAATAAGGTAAAGGATGAGCGGACCAGATGAGGGTTGGAGAGGTGTGTTTGAAAGTAAGTTGTGGCTTAAAGTCCAATCTGTAAAAAAAACAAAAACAAAGCTGCGGTTGAGAATACATTAACCACCAATGAATATCTAGGCATGTGCCTGTTAAATAGTTGTAATTCAGTGGTATAGACATGCTTTATGATGTGTGCATGTATATTTTCAGAACTTCACTAAAGATTTTAATGGTCTGTGGGTTATTAAATAATGTAGAATGTAGGGGTGTCCCAGGTAGAGGTGGCTTATCTCATACTCGTGTTGCTAGCATGGCTCTAAGGTTGTATGCCATTATGCCCATCTCAGGAATGTGTGTTGTGTATTTTACTAAACTACTGAGCATACAAGCCAGAGGACCTGGCAGAAGGAGTCCTTGCAGGGGAAAATGTATGCCTGTCAACCTTTTGATCTACAATTGTGGGTCATGTGAAGTCTTTAAGAGGGTAATTCCATTAAGGTGAATTAAAAATAGTCCACAGGTGTGTTGAATTACATCAAGTCCATAGTGTAGCTGCTAAAGTTACTTATTTGTTATTAAGTCTCTTCTGCTACTTCTCCAGTATGAAACATACAACACACAAACAGATCATCAATTTCAAGCTATTTTCGATTCATGGGGATTGAGGCAATAAACACTGCACTTATCTAAATGTAGGGATAGTCTGAACACATCTTTGGTGCACAGAACCGGAAGTTCAATACCCCTAAACCTCCTGAGTTTAGAAACACTTCAACATATGAATCCACTACTTTGGTCCTGCACCCATCATTATCTCATAAACATGATTTCATTTTCAGTTGAGTTCAGCAAAACAACAATTTAAATGATGTGACATGAATCAATTGTTATCATTGTACATAACACCAATCAAACATGTTTGTTTTATGATCCTTTATTCATGATTCTTCATCTTCACAATTGGTTAAAACACGTAGCCAACGCATTTCATCCTCTCGGGCTTCTTCAAAGCTACAACAACATACATAAATACATGTCATATCTACAATATTTACAAACCTAAATCAATTTTCTTCATACATTTTTAGTTCCAATATTAAATGATCTATCTACTACATTGATTTCTATCTGACTATTAGGACCTCAAAATACCCATGTGTAGAATGAAATACCAAAGTGAAGAAAAGGGAATTTAAGTACTTATATATTGTCTCTGATATCGTTTGCGCTATCCTTTGCCCTTAATATGCATAAAATATCCTATAAATTATTTTTAGGAAATTAGTACAAATGAAAACATAATGTACTTCATCCCGCCTCACATATTAAAAATATGCTTTAATAACTTATGTGAACTAGCGGTCAACCAATTACAGAGCTACCAAATGGATTAGTCATGATGTGAAATATGGGCTGAGATGCTTATATATTGCTAGAATTTTACATGTACTGATTTAATAATATACTAATATAATTGATATTGTGATTAGAGATCATCCATTTCAATAATGCTAAAGCAATGCATGAAAAATAAGCAGACATCCTACATAACATAAGTTACCATTGTTTGCTATGTTTACCACGTTAACACACTAAATCCGCCCTACAATGCAATAGTAAATCCTATTGCAGTTCACATGACACTGCCAGATAATTGGAACATCTATTCCGTTTTTCATGTCTCACAATTGAAACTTTCTCCTTCCTTACCTCTGTGGGCCACCCCTTTCCTCAATACTAATGGATGATGTTTAGGCCATTTTAACTCCCACTGGTCACAACGACAATTGCAGTACATCATTAATTGAAAGGGATTCGTATCAGCTGATAGGTCATGGGGCCTGGCCTTCTTTGTCCATGCTACCAGGCAGGTTTTTCTATTCCAGCAACAAAAAAATAGGAGCAAGAGAGGGAATATAACCAGGTCGCCCTCCACTCACGGAATCCATACCAAAATAACCTGGTTAGGCAGAACACTTGTAGTCTTTGTAACTTATATTAAGCAGGTATTGTATGGAACGGGCCGCAGGGAAGTGTAGCCCTGTTCCGTGGAAGGGAGCCGGTGTTGTTTGTTGCAGTCATCCTTCAGTACACATGAAAGTCGAATTCATACGCCAGAATAGGTACGTTGTTATTTGATGCATTGAACTTTGTGGGGGAGGCCAAATTTTAGCCCCCTCAGGGAGTTGCTGGTAGGAGTCCACCTGGCAACCACCTGATTTAAAGCATCAGTGAGGTGGAGATGTGCCCCAGTGCCCTGATGAAATTGCCAAAAATTGTGTAAGCAATAAAACATGTCAGCCGTTCAAATCAAAATGGTCTAAACACGCCATTTCTTTTAACCGAGTGTGGACACTATTAAAATAAAGAAAGTGTGGAATAGTTGTTCACAACTCATTTTTAACTAGGAGATTTATTCACTTTTCTTCACATTGCGGGGCTTAGACGGAGAGTTAAACAACACTTATTTTTCTTTCTGTCAAGAAAGTTGCCAATGATGACAGAACGTGCAAACTGGTGACCACCAACCAGTAGCTCCATGGATGGTGCTTATGTGAGGCACTTTCTGACTTCTCTCACATTTGTTCTTTGGCGGGTGTGAGATTAGTTGTGGATGGTTGATATCAATTTTTTAACGATAACACTTAGAGGTAGGCATGACTAGATCAAGTTACCATACCTAGGAGTATACAATACCCGCTTAATATAAGTTATGAAGACTAAAAGTGTTCTGCCTAACTAAGGAGGATTTTCTATTTCACCATCAATTTCTCTTTAAACCCAGGGCCCTTTTTGGGGTGGGGGTACTGTGTGGAACTGTGTTATCAGGAGCAAAAAACTGAATCAAGCACAGCATCTTTCCTGTACCAAGACAGTGGTCCTCATACGTCAACTCCAGTATACGTTCCCATACCAAAATCGTGCCAGGTCATAGTACTTCACATCTGAGTTACCGAGGGCAGAAATCAGTATTTAAGGCAATGAACACTATAGATTAGTGCCTGCAATTGCATGTTGGTATGTTCAACTACTTTAGCCTCACTTTGCACCCGGCTCTTCACTTGAGTGCATCTGACTTGTTTTCATGAGTCTGCCATCATGTCCTTCCTAGGAATCCTACCTCTCTGGAATGAGTGTCTTCCCTCTGGCTGTTATTCTTGCCTCTCAGTGTGCATCATTCAATATACTTGGATATAGACCGTCTCATGTCCTTGAAGATGCACAAATCATCATACTGATACTTTATTATACTGTATTCATGATTGATCGTGATGTCTCACTACTGTCTCTTATTTTCAAACTTCCACATTGAGCAAGGGGTTACATTAAGACTTGTTCCTTAAACACACAAGAGGAGTGATTCTCCCTTCCCTACCCTTGTTCCCTATTTGCCACAGGGCTTGAGCGAGAACACTGGTCCACATCAGTGTCCGGTTTCCATTTTTTTTTGCATTCCTTTGTTAACTGTCCCTCTAGGAAATTTTTAATATACGTTTGAAAGAACTAATAGAGTGCGTACTAAAGTACATAGACATACACCTTTTTATTTGAATGCACCGAGTATTTTATACTTTATTGATGGTTATGAATACCTTCTAGTGTTACATTAACTAAACATTTTTATAGTTTTTCAGTTTGTTTACATTGTGTAGACAATAGGCGTTTGAACCTTTACTTACATTAATGAACAATTTTTCATTGGATTTGAACTATTTTTAGCCAGATTGTGTTTACTGAAACAATATGAAAATAACTAAGCTTTGGGGCCAATTACGAGTTGCAGTGGGAGCGGGCGGGCTGCCACCACCACGCTTCCGCACTGCCAAGACTCACCGCCGACCATGGCAGTCCCGCCAAGATTATTGTGGCCTTAGGACCACTGCACCACCTCCAAGGAACGCAGGTTAATTGGCGGCGGCTGTGGTCCTCTTGTGGTCCGACTGCGCAAGTCATAATGGGGCACTCAGACCGCTGCCCCCCACGAGTCTGATGGTCCATGGACCGCCAGACTCGCAATTAGGCCCTTAATGTTTAACTGCAGCTCTTTTCTTAATTTCTTTTAATATTTACTCATCAAACAACAAAGTAAAACAACAGCCTATAGCAAAGAAGGCACGCTGAGTGCAATATATGGGTGTTATTTTGACCACTGCAAACAGCTCCATGATGTTGACACTTCTGAGTGAGACATTCTCGGTGCCTGGTAATACATTTCCCAAGTCGCCCGTGATACCTGATGGTAAGTGTAACAGGGCCCTTGCATTTTATGCAGGTACCGTGACTTGTAAAAAGCGGATACATTAAGCTTGATTCCAAACATTTTATTGTGAGTAGGTGCGACTTACCCTTGTAGTACACTTGGCTTACTCTTGAAACTCAGGAGTAAGGCAAAAGTAATACAAGAGTTAGTCGCACCTATTCACAGCCAGGTCTTTGTTTTTTGTGATTTTATAGCATAGACATGGACTAGGGGCATCGGAGTGCTTTACAAGGGTACAGGTACCAACAATCATCACGAGTATATATCAGTTGAGATACAGCGAGCGAAAAGTGAAAAACAGACATTCAGGAGTGTGTGGGAGGTCATAGTTTTAACCCAAGTGTCTTTCAAAGAAAAGAGTCCTCAGTTTCTTTTTAAATGTAGCATGGTTTGGGGTCATATGGAGGGTCAGATAAAGAGAGTTCCAGATTTTTGAGTGCTTCCCTGCACTGATTTGTTCATGTATCTTTCTCGTTTGAAAGTGGGAGGCAACGGGGGAAGGGATTATGCCTTTCTTGAACTCCATTTTGCGCTGGAGATTTTCAAATTTCTGATAATGCAGATGGGCAAAGAGGAATTCAGGGCCTTGTGTGAGGTGCAGACAGCTTTAAATTGACCTCTCACCTCAATAGTAAGCCATTGGAGGGATAGCAGGATTGGTGTGATATGGTCAAATTTCCTTGTGAATCCGGTGTCTTGTTTTCAGTAAAAGTACCCTATTATGGTGAAGCATATGCAAGTTAAATTCAGTCCCACCCCTCATCACAATCATTGTCAAAGCCAATTGTTCTTGCCTCTCAATAGTGTTACTCAAACTTTTTGCTTTGCCAATGCTTTATTGCCAATGCTAATCGGCAATGGCAAGACGTAAAAAATTTCTTTTTTCCAATACAAGACAGCATTGGCAAAAACAAAAAAAGCTGCCACAGCATGAGAATGCTCACTTGCGAATGAATCACCATGCATGCACTCATATGCTACGTAAAGTGGTGGCATTTCGTTTTCTTTTTGTAGCTTTAGAATTGAGCATTTCAAGATGGTGGATGCAAATTTTGGAGAAGTAAATTAAAGTGTATCTGTGCAAAAGCTCATTTAAGAGAAAGGAGCAGCCTAGTAGCAATTTGCAGCTGTCAGAACCCCCAAAAACTACATTAACTTCACTTTTTTTAAAAATAAAAAAGAATCACAATGGAATAGTGTGGAAGAGTAGTGGGGATGGTGGAGGTGAGAAGTCAACCAGGAGCTGAGCAGAGTGGCGAAAGCAATGGAGATGACAGGTGAGCAATGGAGGAGCTAGATGGGTGATTGAAAAATAAAAAATGCCAGATGGGTGGGAGAGGGGGACGCTACTGATGAGCTGGTGTTAGTGGAGGAGCAGGAATCTGAGAGCAAAGCAGCACATATAGCAAGAAAACACATGCACTCCTATGAAGCTGAACAAAGAAGTTTCTGCAGGAAGTCAGTATAACACTTGAAGAATCAGGCACAACCAGTAACCAGCAAGCAAGATGCCCGGAGAGAGCGCTAAAGGGAGTGATTATGCACAGGAGAAGACGACCCAGGCAGGAGAGAATGACATAGAAGGAATAGACAGAGGAGGAAGGATAGTGAGAAGCAAAGTGCCGGAAGAAGGAGCATTGAGGTGATGGCGATTGGCTAAATGCTAGATTGGACAATTGTGCACAGTGTTTAGGGAGCACTGTTACCTCAGTGGGGCTAGACTGCTTCCTAACCCAACAGCTTTCAGGGGCATAGCTCGGTTAGTAAAATTGGGGAGGTGAGAGCTTCAGATTTCCCGACGATTACACTAGCATATAATGTTAAAATACATTATATGACAAGCAGGGCTCATGAGAGGGACTTAAAGGGCAGCGGAAAGGGAGAGGATGGCCAACTGGTATGAGTACTTAGTGAGACAAAGACAATATTTTGCAAAATAAAATTTTTAGGACATTCAAAACAGGAGCGATGAGTGTGTGTGTGTTTTTGTCTGTGATTGCATGCAAAAATCCCCGGTGAAATCCTACCAACCCCTCCCCATACCCGACTAATTGCGCCTGTACCCAACTATTTATTAGAAAATTAATTTATTAGGGGGGTGTAACACCTCAAATACCCCTCCCCCCGAAGCTACGCCCCTGGTAATAGTAATATTACCAATTCTTTCAGACGCCTCCCACATTGGTATGATTTCATGTTGTACTGTATGGTAACACCAGGGTGTTTTAAGTGGCAATATTCAGTATAGTGGTACACTTTCGTGTAAACAGACTAGCAATCGATTAGCCCTTTATTTACCCCAAAAACAAGAGATTTTAGAATTACTTGGGTGTACTTTATAACATAAACTGCGTTATCCACTGATACATTGTAACTTGTGTATTTAAAAAGTTAATATTACTTTTATGAATAACTGAATAATGGTACAGAATATATGATGTTTGTGCTATCCAACTCAATTATACTCATTTTATTGACCTCAGAATAATGAAAGGCTGATAGGACAAGAGGGGATTCAAATCACTGAGATTCTATAAGTGGATACATTGAATATATTACTCCACTGATACATTAGTCGATTGAGCAATGTGACCTGGCATCCCCAGACGCAGTGCGGGAATAAGTGCAGTTGGACCTACTCCTACTTTTAAAAATCTTTCTCTAGCTTTTCACCTGGTTTGTGAAAGCTCTTTGATATTTAAAAG
The DNA here is from genome assembly GCF_964261635.1 of Lissotriton helveticus. Classification (NCBI taxonomy): domain Eukaryota; kingdom Metazoa; phylum Chordata; class Amphibia; order Caudata; family Salamandridae; genus Lissotriton; species Lissotriton helveticus. The sequence goes on along the minus strand of NC_136060.1, from coordinate 343,251,055 downwards.
CATGTTTGGATTTTCTATACCTTTTTACCAAAAAAAGGAAATACCTGTTTTAGACATATTGTGTTCTTCTGTTAAGCAATATGAGTGTAACTGGAAGATTTCAAGCTCACTTCTCCCAAAGTCAAATGCACACTGTACAGATTCCGGCATCCGGACATTTCCAATGGACACATAAAATGCGGGTGATGTAAAATTTCACTGGTAAGTTTATTTAATTGACATTTGGTATAGCACACGACTCACTCCCAGAGGACTATCTTGGCGCTGCGCTGCTCGAAATGAGGATTAAACATTGTAAAACAACCAACTCTACAAGCCTTCTTGAAAAAAGAAAAAAATCACAATATAATGAAATACAAGATAAAGTGAAGAGTATACAAAATGCTAAGTCAATTAATAAACAAGGGAGAAGGAAGAAATAAAATAAATGACTATCGCTTATATCTAGAATAACACAACCACTTATACAATAACTATCCTAAAAGCACAAAGCAGGAAATCTAATCAAAATTGAGAAAAGGAAGTGAAGTCTGAGCAGGAGCTGAGACTAAAATGAAGTTTGTTCCAATGATAAGGGGTTGTATAGGAGAAAGATCTTTCTCTATGTCTTGAGGTGCGTAAAGAAAGGATCAAGTAACACTTTATTTGCATCAGTTATATCTATTGGAAAATTACGGTTTACATTTGTAAATAATACATGAACTAATTAACTGTACTTACTAGATAGACAAATATATCATCATAACTTGGCAGCATATATTTGTATCACTTACAGCACTGTTTCCCAAACTGTGGGTTGTGATCCACTGGTGGGTCATGAGCCGATATTTGGTGGGTCGTGAAAGTCCAAGCAATAAATAAAATGCCTTTAATTTCTGTATTTATCTTGTCACATTTTCTGCGCTACAAAGGCAGAAGACACAAGTCAGGCTGTCTTCTGACAAATTGTTGGCTATTTTTTTTAACCTGGGCATTGGAGTTTACAAAATCCTCTCACTTTCTAATCAGAGAAAGAAATGTAAAGTGAATTCTGTGTTGTTAATAGGAAAACTGTAGGATGTCATTTGTTTGTAACACTCAACAAAAATGTAATACCTGTAAATAAATTGTATACATTCAGCAGTTAGGAAAGCAAATATGGAGTCATTTTGAAGCGTGATGGAAACAAAGATTTTAATAGACTCAAAATAAATCAAGACACTTTACTTGGTGACGCAAAAATGATAAATATTCACTAAAACCTGATTTTCCCACATTTTCATTTGTGCATAATATAGTTATATCCATAAAACTGTATATCTGTGTACATTTAGTGGCCTTTTTAAATTAATGTGCTGTCTGTGATGACCACGTAATACTTTAGTTGCACTTAAAAATGTCCCACCTCATTTCTACTAAAGCTAGGTGGGTCACACAAGTTTGTTAGTCTAAAAATTGGGGATGTGGTTCTTAAATGATTGAGAAGTACTGGCTTACAGTGTTAGTGATATAGTCGATGAATAAAACGAAATTAAACATTACTGTAAAGGATCCTAATAAAACCAAATTTATAAACCATAGGTCACATTTAGAAGTCCCTTACACCACCGGAGCGTCACTTTTTTTGATGTTCTGGTGGCATAGCGCCATTTTCAATATTTACATGGTGGCGCTAAGCCACTTAACTTGATGTAACTCCACCTTGTAAATATCTCCTTTTCCTCAGCAGTCCAATGTGGCAAAGGGGCGTGCAATGGGTGTTGCTGTGGGTGTTCTACCGCATCACCCATTCCTTTTTTACGCTGCCCCAGATTTACAAGAGCAGACGGTAGAATGGCGCACGAGGAGAAATGCTTTAATTTCTCCTCGTTTTTACTTTTTCCATGTGTGATCCTGCAGCACATACAGAAAGAGCAAAAAGTAATGAATGATTGTTTATGTGCAGGAAGATGTTCCTTCCTGCATATAAACAATCATTAAATAATGATGATTTGCTACTTCTATATGTGCTGCAGAATGCAGAATATATCGAAGTTACAAATAGCCATTACGGATTGTTTATGTGTAGGAAGGTAACCTTCCTGCACATAAACAATCATTCCCTATAACACAGGCACCCTTGCACCATAGTGCAAGGGTGCAGCATTGGTGCTAGGCAGCTTATTTTAGCGCAGGCACTAGGGAAAACACAGGGGCGCGCCGTATTGTAGAAAATACGGCGAATCCCAGCATTTTGAAAATGTTGGAGCGTGTCGCTGCCAAATTTGGCATTGCTCTGCGCTTGACATTTTCTAGTAAATATGCCCCCATGTTTTTTGACAAGTGCAAAGAAATCAATCTGTCCTCTTTAGGGTACAGGAAAACATCAGCCTCTACACGAGTTCTTTTTAGTAGAAGGGAACTACTTCTGTCAGTTCACTCTCTCTGTCTTAGAACAAACTGCTAAAAGATATACTTGTTGACGCATTGCATGGTGCGCTGTGCTTCGACCTCTTTTGTAGGGTGGTCATTCAAGTGAGGTTTTCCTCAAGCCATGGATCCTTATGTAACTATTTTGTTCAGATTTCCCAAAAAGAAACTGCAAAAATTACTGTGTGGGGCCATTAAAACGGGATAATGTATATGACCCTTAATGCACATTTACCACATGTTACCAGTGATGAATATACTGCTTGGGGCCACTAAGACATGTAATACCTGAGGCAACTGATGTATATAATGCCTAGGACAGGCAATAGGTCCAGGAGGGATGAAACCATACCAGACTTTTGGAATATCCACTTTGATGTTCATACAGTGAAACTAAAGATGACCAATACACTTAGGGACCCATTAGAATGTCGGCAGATCGCCACCGCCCACATAGCGGTGGTGATCCACCCGATATTCTCTCCTGACTGCATGCCAATACACCCCCCCCCCACCATATTACTATGACGGGGGGACCCCGGCGGACGGAAAGACCGTCTGCCGGTTTTCGACCCGGTTGATGAGTCAACCGGGCGGAAAACATTTCAATATGGTGGCGGTGTCTGTTAGACACCGCCATCCATATCACGATGCGAGCGGGGATTTGCCTTTCCGTGGCGGCAACGCTACCACAGAAAGGCATGCAGTATTTTACTACGGGCCTACGGGTATTTTGGGGGATGGGGGGTGCACATGGGAGGTACCTATGGTACCCCCCTGCATTTGCATGCACAACATGGCTGGCACCGTGCGGTGCCTGCCACGTTGTGCACGCAAATGCACAACATGCATTTTAGGCATTGCAGCGGGCGGTGCTGAAAGAACCGCCCGCCGCAATGTTGAAAATGCAGGATGCGCCTGCCGGTGCATCCTACTCACCCACACGGGACCGTGCACAACGTGGCAGGCACCGCGCAGTGCCTGCCATGTTGTGCATGCAAATGCAGGGGGGTACCATAGGTATCCCCCATGTGCACCCCCCACCCCCCAAAATACCTGGGGGCCTGTTACGGGCCCCCAATGTAAAAGACCGCATGCCTTTCCATGGCGGAAAGAAAAAGACCGCATGCTTTCCGTGGCCGCCACAGAAAGGCAAATCCCCACCTGCATCGTGATATGGATGGAGGTGTCTAACAGACACCACCATCATATTGAAATCTTTTCCGCCCGGTCGATGAGTAGTAATATGAGAAAGTGCTGAACGCCCAGCATGGATCTGGCCCACCTTGACCTACGCTGAACACCCTGGGCCTAGGACCAATGCTATTCTTTATGGAATGATTGATGCCTCGATGCACGTTGTTGCAATGTTGTAATTTGACAGCGATTAGATTGAGCATTAGCAAAAGACATCTTAGTTTTGGCCGTTATCTTGACATTTAGGAGACTCCATTTTGTATTCATGGCAGCCATTTTGTTTGCCGCATGCTGCCTCGTGCCGACCATGTGCTTTGTCCTATCTTCCTGTTCATGGTGCTTGAATCTGCCCGGCAACAAGCTATATTTAGCATCCCCCACTTTGCTGCTTACCGTTAGGGTTCACATCTGGTAGTGATTAGTTCCAGATAGGAATGTGTTTGTCAAGCCCCCAAGACTGTTAGCTCCTCTCACTGATCGATTGTGCCTCTCGATATTACCTTATATGTACATAACTTGTGCTCTTGTGTTTTGTACCGCCTTCTTTTGAGCCCCTGTGCGGGTATAAATAAACCATGTTTTCTTGGCTCGGGGTGCTACTTCTTGCAATACCGAAGGGTACTGTTTGAACCGTAGCACCACCTCATGAGATGTAATAAATGTTACGTTTTCATTTCCAGTTTCTGTGCCAACTTCTTTCTATTTCGTCTGAGGACTTCGTGCAGGGAAGGGCGAACCCCTTGCACTAGCGGGTCTGGCTGAGGCCTGACACGACAAATTGGCCCCCGACACGTGGGGCTCATCGGCGACTCGGATGCCCGAAGGATTGGTTGTGATGAAGGTTTGGAACCTCGCTGAGGACACGATCGCTGCCAGAAGAGACCCGAGTCTTGGCACCCAAGGCGTTTCTTCCCTTCTTTCCGATCTGACCATCCAGGTGGCGACGGTCTTCGACTGAGATCTCTTCTGTTGGTCCGCCGTACAGTGGCCGTTTGGTCGAATTTAGAACTTGGCAGTTGGAATCTGGACACCCTATGATTGGTAAGAGACGTATTGCGGCACCTACTACGGGTTTTGGATGCCCTTGAATGGTAAGGTAGTTTTAGGAACACTTACTGTGGCATATTTGTATTTGGAAAAGACTAGTCTAATTTGTATTTGGAAATTAGTAGATATATGTGTTGCAACCCAAATAGGCAGGCAATGTGAAGATTTTTTTTCAATGATTTGAATTTGAACGGCGCAACGTACTGAAGGTACTTTAAGCGCTTCTTTGTGTATAATACTGCATATTTTGTATTATTTCTGGCATGCCTGTTTTTAGCGCACTTCGAAGGTTGTGTTGCTTTTGTAATGGTACTAGCCTCCGATTGGAGGAATCGCAGCCGGCTCCCCCAGAGGGGACGCCTAATAGAGATATGTACGTCAACGTTTGGTCTTTCTGCCATAATGTACAGCACGTTGTGGCATAAATATACCAAAAAGGATCCTGAATTACGTTGGCCAATACATGGGTCATTTGATGCACAGAAGATTGAGTATGTGGAGCAATGTATGTTTGAGCGGAAGTCTAGACGTGATATGTTTGAATGCGTGCGTATGTGGGCGAAAGAAGTGCGACAACAAGCGAAGCGTGAGCAAGCGTTGATTGAGAAAGAGCAGCGAAAGAATGTGTATGAGAAAGCGTTGGAGTGGAGAAAGAAAGAAGTGAAAGAGTTGAAAGAGAGAGAAGAGAAAGAACACAGGTTGCAGGTATCTGGCCAATATCCGTTAGACAGCCTCTCTATCCTGTCCTTAATAAACCGCAAGATGATTTTTTGTTATTAGATCGACCTCCACCTCCGTATGCCGTTCCGTCCGCTCCGGTCGAAGGCGATGAGGATTCTGACGCAGATCAACGAACAGCGCGGGATACTCGATCCATGTTGCCTGCTCAGCGCTCGGCCGATATCAGACAAGTTGCTCGTAAAGCATTACGTGGCACTGATTCTGCTCCCAATCTTTTAGCTAGTATAAAGGATTGGTCGGAGAAGGAGCAGATATATTTCACTGAGATATTTGCTTCAGAAGTTGTAGAATTGTTTCGGAAATTCTCTCCGACACTAGAACCTAATGATGTAGCAGCTGATTGTAAAACCATGCGTGAAGGTCTTTTTCTTTTCCCTCAGGTGGCTGACACGATTAGACGGTTGGTTAAATTACGAACTGAGGCGGTTCACTTGAAGTAGAAGAAAAAGCTTGCAGACGAAGCTGCGCAGCCCAATCCGTCTGGAGAGTCACAGTCTTCTATCTTCGGAACAGATAAGACAAAGCCAGTTGATATGAGGCCTATGCGGGAAGCCGCACCCTTCTATGTTCCTCCTAAAAGAGTGGGTGACAGTGATGATAAAAATTCTGCTAATGCAAAAGGATATTTCATTTATAATTGGGTGTATACTCCTTGGAATAGAGCAGATGTAATGCCGCTTAAAGCAGCATTACCCGATCCGCGTCAAAATCCAGCCGCTTTCTATGAGGAAGTGGAAGGCGCTATAAATTCCTGTACCATGACCCAAGTGATATAAATGCATTTTTCGGCTTAATATTACCGCCAGATATGTGGCGGACTGTTCGTAAAATCAATGACCGTGCTTCTTTTGGTGCCGAATGGAAGGAAGTTAATATTAGATCTCCCCGCGGCAATATTAACTAAGCTTAAAACAGTTATTCCCCCTAAAAAGATAGATTGGACTGTTCTGGCATCGTGTAAACAAAAGGTAGATGAATCGGTTTCTGATTTCTTTTCATGATTTTAGCGGTCAGTCTTTGACGGATGATACAGGCAGACATCTGTTTGTCGATAAATATGTTACGAATCTGTTACCAGGGATAGCTAGCCGTTTAAAAGCCAGTGAAAGTTCTTGGACTACATCTTCTCCAGCATCTGTTTTGACGATGGCTCAATATTACGAGCGTCAAGAATTAGAAGCAAAAGGTAACGAAGAAGAGAAATCTAAAGATTTAAAAACGAAAGTCATGTTAGCCCAAGTTTATGGTCCGCCTTCTAGAGGTTACGATAGAGGCGGACGTGGATCTTTCAATCCCCCCTATACTCGTACGAATCTGTCTATTAATCAATGTGCGTATTGTAAGAAATTTGGTCATTGGATGGCTGATTGCCCAGTGTTGCGTGCCCAACAGAATTCACGAGGGCGGGGACAAATGAGAAATCGTTCAGGTTTTTGAGGGCCTAGGGGAAATACGTATGATTGTGCTCGATTTGATACTAATGTGCGAAAACTGGATGGGCTCAATACTTTTGATAGACGAAATCAATATCAAATGTCTGATTATGTTCAGCCTGACCTTTGCGATTCAGTTCACGCATAGGATTGCCTAGAATGGGGTAAGGAATCAGTTGAATTTCCAGTAGATCAGACGGGTCCCTATGTTACATCACATGTTTTGGGTTCTACTGATCAGTTTCTGGTAGATACAGGAGCTACTCGTAGCGCTTTGTCTAAACAATTGGTTCCAAGGGCTCCCCTGTCTGGCGGAACTATTACTTCGATAGGTTTCGATGGAACACCTTCCCTTAGCCCATTGTCACAACCACTTGCATTTCATGTCGATAAATGTAGTGCTCCATGTCCATTTTTGCTTTCTCCAAACACACCAGATAATATTGTGGGTCTTGATATGCTGAAGTATTTCAGTGCCACAATATGATGTTCTCCTGAAGGAGTGCGTGTCATTTTGAATGATAATCATTCCATGCCTGAAAGAACTTGTCTTGTTAAAGAGGATATTACATTGGCTTCACTTCCTAAAACTTTGTGGGCTACCTCAGACACTGATGTGGGTCAAATGGTTATCCCACCAGTACATATTAGTGTCAAGGAGGGAGCTGTGTTACCTCGCTTGCCTCAATATAGGATTTCACAGGAGGGTGAAGAAGCGCTCATACGAATTGTACATGATCTCATTCAAGTTGGGGTTGTTGAGAAAGTTCCATTTAATGTTTGCAACAGCCCGATTCTTCCAATTCTGAAAAGAGATACTGACACTCGAGTTTATAGATTCATCATAGACTTGAGGGAGGTAAATAAGATTGTTGTACCGCAGTACCCTGTGGTTTCTGACATCACAACACTTCTTACTTTGGTCCCCCTGACTGCTACCACGTTTTCTGTTATAGACTTGAAGAATGCTTTCTTTTCGATCCCTATTTATCCTGACAGCCGATACTTGTTCGGTTTCACTTTGAATAATCAATCGTATAGATTTTGTAGAATTCCTCAAGGCTATAGTGAGAGTCCGAGTATTTACAGTCAAGCATTGAAACTAGAACTGGATTCATTTGTGTTGACTGAAGGTGTGGCTCTCATACAATATGTCGATGACATCTTGCTAAGCGATACAAAAGGGGATGATGGACGGAGCGTTTGAGCAAATCAAACACTCACCCCCAGTCAACTGATCTGGGTTTAATCCATCACCATTCTTTAGCCCACTCAGCCACCCCATTTCAGACATGGCTATATGCAAATCAGTCTGACCCTTTGCCTCATGGGAAAAGTCCAGCCCGAACTGCCAAGGCATGTCTTCCATGGACCGGAAACAAGCATCCTGGGACCGGTTTCGGATTCATAATCCTCATCAGCCAGGCTATCTTGAATCCAGTGGCCAAGTGAGCAAGGGACTCACGTCTGAGCATACCCTGCCACACTTAGGGCGAACAAAGCGATACAAAAGGGGATGATGGACGGAGCTTTTGAGCAAATCAAACACTCACCCCCAGTCAACTGATCTGGGTTTAATCCATCACCATTCTTTAGCCCACTCAGCCACCCCATTTCAGACATGGCTATATGCAAATCAGTCTGACCCTTTGCCTCATGGGAAAAGTCCAGCCCGAACTGCCAAGGCATGTCTTCCATGGACCGGAAACAAGCATCCTGGGACCGGTTTCGGATTCATAATCCTCATCAGCCAGGCTATCTTGAATCCAGTGGCCAAGTGAGCAAGGGACTCACGTCTGAGCATACCCTGCCACACTTAGGGCGAACAAAGCGATACAAAAGGGGATGATGGACGGAGCGTTTGAGCAAATCAAACACTCACCCCCAGTCAACTGATCTGGGTTTAATCCATCACCATTCTTTAGCCCACTCAGCCACCCCATTTCAGACATGGCTATATGCAAATCAGTCTGACCCTTTGCCTCATGGGAAAAGTCCAGCCCGAACTGCCAAGGCATGTCTTCCATGGACCGGAAACAAGCATCCTGGGACCGGTTTCGGATTCATAATCCTCATCAGCCAGGCTATCTTGAATCCAGTGGCCAAGTGAGCAAGGGACTCACGTCTGAGCATACCCTGCCACACTTAGGGCGAACAAAGCGATACAAAAGGGGATGATGGACGGAGCGTTGGAGCAAATCAAACACTCACCCCCAGTCAACTGATCTGGGTTTAATCCATCACCATTCTTTAGCCCACTCAGCCACCCCATTTCAGACATGGCTATATGCAAATCAGTCTGACCCTTTGCCTCATGGGAAAAGTCCAGCCCGAACTGCCAAGGCATGTCTTCCATGGACCGGAAACAAGCATCCTGGGACCGGTTTCGGATTCATAATCCTCATCAGCCAGGCTATCTTGAATCCAGTGGCCAAGTGAGCAAGGGACTCACGTCTGAGCATACCCTGCCACACTTAGGGCGAACAAAGCGATACAAAAGGGGATGATGGACGGAGCTTTTGAGCAAATCAAACACTCACCCCCAGTCAACTGATCTGGGTTTAATCCATCACCATTCTTTAGCCCACTCAGCCACCCCATTTCAGACATGGCTATATGCAAATCAGTCTGACCCTTTGCCTCATGGGAAAAGTCCAGCCCGAACTGCCAAGGCATGTCTTCCATGGACCGGAAACAAGCATCCTGGGACCGGTTTCGGATTCATAATCCTCATCAGCCAGGCTATCTTGAATCCAGTGGCCAAGTGAGCAAGGGACTCACGTCTGAGCATACCCTGCCACACTTAGGGCGAACAAAGCGATACAAAATGGGATGATGGACGGAGCGTTTCAGCAAATCAAACACTCACCCCCAGTCAACTGATCTGGGTTTAATCCATCACCATTCTTTAGCCCACTCAGCCACCCCATTTCAGACATGGCTATATGCAAATCAGTCTGACCCTTTGCCTTATGGGAAAAGTCCAGCCCGAACTGCCAAGGCATGTCTTCCATGGACCGGAAACAAGCATCCTGGGACCGGTTTCGGATTCATAATCCTCATCAGCCAGGCTATCTTGAATCCAGTGGCCAAGTGAGCAAGGGACTCACGTCTGAGCATACCCTGCCACACTTAGGGCGAACAAAGCGATACAAAAGGGGATGATGGACGGAGCGTTTGAGCAAATCAAACACTCACCCCCAGTCAACTGATCTGGGTTTAATCCATCACCATTCTTTAGCCCACTCAGCCACCCCATTTCAGACATGGCTATATGCAAATCAGTCTGACCCTTTGCCTCATGGGAAAAGTCCAGCCCGAACTGCCAAGGCATGTCTTCCATGGACCGGAAACAAGCATCCTGGGACCGGTTTCGGATTCATAATCCTCATCAGCCAGGCTATCTTGAATCCAGTGGCCAAGTGAGCAAGGGACTCACGTCTGAGCATACCCTGCCACACTTAGGGCGAACAAAGCGATACAAAAGGGGATGATGGACGCAGCGTTTGAGCAAATCAAACACTCACCCCCAGTCAACTGATCTGGGTTTAATCCATCACCATTCTTTAGCCCACTCAGCCACCCCATTTCAGACATGGCTATATGCAAATCAGTCTGACCCTTTGCCTCATGGGAAAAGTCCAGCCCGAACTGCCAAGGCATGTCTTCCATGGACCGGAAACAAGCATCCTGGGACCGGTTTCGGATTCATAATCCTCATCAGCCAGGCTATCTTGAATCCAGTGGCCAAGTGAGCAAGGGACTCACGTCTGAGCATACCCTGCCACACTTAGGGCGAACAAAGCGATACAAAAGGGGATGATGGACGGAGCGTTGGAGCAAATCAAACACTCACCCCCAGTCAACTGATCTGGGTTTAATCCATCACCATTCTTTAGCCCACTCAGCCACCCCATTTCAGACATGGCTATATGCAAATCAGTCTGACCCTTTGCCTCATGGGAAAAGTCCAGCCCGAACTGCCAAGGCATGTCTTCCATGGACCGGAAACAAGCATCCTGGGACCGGTTTCGGATTCATAATCCTCATCAGCCAGGCTATCTTGAATCCAGTGGCCAAGTGAGCAAGGGACTCACGTCTGAGCATACCCTGCCACACTTAGGGCGAACAAAGCGATACAAAAGGGGATGATGGACGGAGCGTTTGAGCAAATCAAACACTCACCCCCAGTCAACTGATCTGGGTTTAATCCATCACCATTCTTTAGCCCACTCAGCCACCCCATTTCAGACATGGCTATATGCAAATCAGTCTGACCCTTTGCCTCATGGGAAAAGTCCAGCCCGAACTGCCAAGGCATGTCTTCCATGGACCGGAAACAAGCATCCTGGGACCGGTTTCGGATTCATAATCCTCATCAGCCAGGCTATCTTGAATCCAGTGGCCAAGTGAGCAAGGGACTCACGTCTGAGCATACCCTGCCACACTTAGGGCGAACAAAGCGATACAAAAGGGGATGATGGACGCAGCGTTTGAGCAAATCAAACACTCACCCCCAGTCAACTGATCTGGGTTTAATCCATCACCATTCTTTAGCCCACTCAGCCACCCCATTTCAGACATGGCTATATGCAAATCAGTCTGACCCTTTGCATCATGGGAAAAGTCCAGCCCGAACTGCCAAGGCATGTCTTCCATGGACCGGAAACAAGCATCCTGGGACCGGTTTCGGATTCATAATCCTCATCAGCCAGGCTATCTTGAATCCAGTGGCCAAGTGAGCAAGGGACTCACGTCTGAGCATACCCTGCCACACTTAGGGCGAACAAAGCGATACAAAAGGGGATGATGGACGGAGCGTTGGAGCAAATCAAACACTCACCCCCAGTCAACTGATCTGGGTTTAATCCATCACCATTCTTTAGCCCACTCAGCCACCCCATTTCAGACATGGCTATATGCAAATCAGTCTGACCCTTTGCCTCATGGGAAAAGTCCAGCCCGAACTGCCAAGGCATGTCTTCCATGGACCGGAAACAAGCATCCTGGGACCGGTTTCGGATTCATAATCCTCATCAGCCAGGCTATCTTGAATCCAGTGGCCAAGTGAGCAAGGGACTCACGTCTGAGCATACCCTGCCACACTTAGGGCGAACAAAGCGATACAAAAGGGGATGATGGACGGAGCGTTTGAGCAAATCAAACACTCACCCCCAGTCAACTGATCTGGGTTTAATCCATCACCATTCTTTAGCCCACTCAGCCACCCCATTTCAGACATGGCTATATGCAAATCAGTCTGACCCTTTGCCTCATGGGAAAAGTCCAGCCCGAACTGCCAAGGCATGTCTTCCATGGACCGGAAACAAGCATCCTGGGACCGGTTACGGATTCATAATCCTCATCAGCCAGGCTATCTTGAATCCAGTGGCCAAGTGAGCAAGGGACTCACGTCTGAGCATACCCTGCCACACTTAGGGCGAACAAAGCGATACAAAAGGGGATGATGGACGCAGCGTTTGAGCAAATCAAACACTCACCCCCAGTCAACTGATCTGGGTTTAACCCATCACCATTCTTTAGCCCACTCAGCCACCCCATTTCAGACATGGCTATATGCAAATCAGTCTGACCCTTTGCCTCATGGGAAAAGTCCAGCCCGAACTGCCAAGGCATGTCTTCCATGGACCGGAAACAAGCATCCTGGGACCGGTTTCGGATTCATAATCCTCATCAGCCAGGCTATCTTGAATCCAGTGGCCAAGTGAGCAAGGGACTCACGTCTGAGCATACCCTGCCACACTTAGGGCGAACAAAGCGATACAAAAGGTGATGATGGACGGAGCGTTGGAGCAAATCAAACACTCACCCCCAGTCAACTGATCTGGGTTTAATCCATCACCATTCTTTAGCCCACTCAGCCACCCCATTTCAGACATGGCTATATGCAAATCAGTCTGACCCTTTGCCTCATGGGAAAAGTCCAGCCCGAACTGCCAAGGCATGTCTTCCATGGACCGGAAACAAGCATCCTGGGACCGGTTTCGGATTCATAATCCTCATCAGCCAGGCTATCTTGAATCCAGTGGCCAATTGAGCAAGGGACTCACGTCTGAGCATACCCTGCCACACTTAGGGCGAACAAAGCGATACAAAAGGGGATGATGGACGGAGCGTTTGAGCAAATCAAACACTCACCCCCAGTCAACTGATCTGGGTTTAATCCATCACCATTCTTTAGCCCACTCAGCCACCCCATTTCAGACATGGCTATATGCAAATCAGTCTGACCCTTTGCCTCATGGGAAAAGTCCAGCCCGAACTGCCAAGGCATGTCTTCCATGGACCGGAAACAAGCATCCTGGGACCGGTTTCGGATTCATAATCCTCATCAGCCAGGCTATCTTGAATCCAGTGGCCAAGTGAGCAAGGGACTCACGTCTGAGCATACCCTGCCACACTTAGGGCGAACAAAGCGATACAAAAGGGGATGATGGACGGAGCGTTTGAGCAAATCAAACACTCACCCCCAGTCAACTGATCTGGGTTTAATCCATCACCATTCTTTAGCCCACTCAGCCACCCCATTTCAGACATGGCTATATGCAAATCAGTCTGACCCTTTGCCTCATGGGAAAATTCCAGCCCGAACTGCCAAGGCATGTCTTCCATGGACCGGAAACAAGCATCCTGGGACCGGTTTCGGATTCATAATCCTCATCAGCCAGGCTATCTTGAATCCAGTGGCCAAGTGAGCAAGGGACTCACGTCTGAGCATACCCTGCCACACTTAGGGCGAACAAAGCGATACAAAAGGGGATGATGGACGGAGCGTTTGAGCAAATCAAACACTCACCCCCAGTCAACTGATCTGGGTTTAATCCATCACCATTCTTTAGCCCACTCAGCCACCCCATTTCAGACATGGCTATATGCAAATCAGTCTGACCCTTTGCCTCATGGGAAAAGTCCAGCCCGAACTGCCAAGGCATGTCTTCCATGGACCGGAAACAAGCATCCTGGGACCGGTTTCGGATTCATAATCCTCATCAGCCAGGCTATCTTGAATCCAGTGGCCAAGTGAGCAAGGGACTCACGTCTGAGCATACTCTGCCACACTTAGGGCGAACAAAGCGATACAAAAGGGGATGATGGACGCAGCGTTTGAGAAAATCAAACACTCACCCCCAGTCAACTGATCTGGGTTTAATCCATCACCATTCTTTAGCCCACTCAGCCACCCCATTTCAGACATGGCTATATGCAAATCAGTCTGACCCTTTGCCTCATGGGAAAAGTCCAGCCCGAACTGCCAAGGCATGTCTTCCATGGACCGGAAACAAGCATCCTGGGACCGGTTTCGGATTCATAATCCTCATCAGCCAGGCTATCTTGAATCCAGTGGCCAAGTGAGCAAGGGACTCACGTCTGAGCATACCCTGCCACACTTAGGGCGAACAAAGCGATACAAAAGGGGATGATGGACGGAGCGTTTGAGCAAATCAAACACTCACCCCCAGTCAACTGACCTGGGTTAAATCCATCACCATTCTTTAGCCCACTCAGCCACCCCATTTCAGACATGGCTATATGCAAATCAGTCTGACCCTTTGCCTCATGGGAAAAGTCCAGCCCGAACTGCCAAGGCATGTCTTCCATGGACCGGAAACAAGCATCCTGGGACCGGTTTCGGATTCATAATCCTCATCAGCCAGGCTATCTTGAATCCAGTGGCCAAGTGAGCAAGGGACTCATGTCTGAGCATACCCTGCCACACTTAGGGCGAACAAAGCGATACAAAAGGGGATGATGGACGGAGCGTTTGAGCAAATCAAACACTCACCCCCAGTCAACTGATCTGGGTTTAATCCATCACCATTCTTTAGCCCACTCAGCCACCCCATTTCAGACATGGCTATATGCAAATCAGTCTGACCCTTTGCCTCATGGGAAAAGTCCAGCCCGAACTGCCAAGGCATGTCTTCCATGGACCGGAAACAAGCATCCTGGGACCGGTTTCGGATTCATAATCCTCATCAGCCAGGCTATCTTGAATCCAGTGGCCAAGTGAGCAAGGGACTCACGTCTGAGCATACCCTGCCACACTTAGGGCGAACAAAGCGATACAAAAGGGGATGATGGACGGAGCGTTTGAGCAAATCAAACACTCACCCCCAGTCAACTGATCTGGGTTTAATCCATCACCATTCTTTAGCCCACTCAGCCACCCCATTTCAGACATGGCTATATGCAAATCAGTCTGACCCTTTGCCTCATGGGAAAAGTCCAGCCCGAACTGCCAAGGCATGTCTTCCATGGACCGGAAACAAGCATCCTGGGACCGGTTTCGGATTCATAATCCTCATCAGCCAGGCTATCTTGAATCCAGTGGCCAAGTGAGCAAGGGACTCACGTCTGAGCATACCCTGCCACACTTAGGGCGAACAAAGCGATACAAAAGGGGATGATGGACGGAGCGTTTGAGCAAATCAAACACTCACCCCCAGTCAACTGATCTGGGTTTAATCCATCACCATTCTTTAGCCCACACAGCCACCCCATTTCAGACATGGCTATATGCAAATCAGTCTGACCCTTTGCCTCATGGGAAAAGTCCAGCCCGAACTGCCAAGGCATGTCTTCCATGGACCGGAAACAAGCATCCTGGGACCGGTTTCGGATTCATAATCCTCATCAGCCAGGCTATCTTGAATCCAGTGGCCAAGTGAGCAAGGGACTCACGTCTGAGCATACCCTGCCACACTTAGGGCGAACAAAGCGATACAAAAGGGGATGATGGACGGAGCGTTTGAGCAAATCAAACACTCACCCCCAGTCAACTGATCTGGTTTTAATCCATCACCATTCTTTAGCCCACTCAGCCACCCCATTTCAGACATGGCTATATGCAAATCAGTCTGACCCTTTGCCTCATGGGAAAAGTCCAGCCCGAACTGCCAAGGCATGTCTTCCATGGACCGGAAACAAGCATCCTGGGACCGGTTTCGGATTCATAATCCTCATCAGCCAGGCTATCTTGAATCCAGTGGCCAAGTGAGCAAGGGACTCATGTCTGAGCATACCCTGCCACACTTAGGGCGAACAAAGCGATACAAAAGGGAATGATGGACGGAGCGTTTGAGAAAATCAAACACTCACCCCCAGTCAACTGATCTGGGTTTAATCCATCACCATTCTTTAGCCCACTCAGCCACCCCATTTCAGAAATGGCTATATGCAAATCAGTCTGACCCTTTGCCTCATGGGAAAAGTCCAGCCCGAACTGCCAAGGCATGTCTTCCATGGACCGGAAACAAGCATCCTGGGACCGGTTTCGGATTCATAATCCTCATCAGCCAGGCTATCTTGAATCCAGTGGCCAAGTGAGCAAGGGACTCACGTCTGAGCATACCCTGCCACACTTAGGGCGAACAAAGCGATACAAAAGGGGATGATGGACGGAGCGTTTGAGCAAATCAAACACTCACCCCCAGTCAACTGATCTGGGTTTAATCCATCACCATTCTTTAGCCCACTCATCCACCCCATTTCAGACATGGCTATATGCAAATCAGTCTGACCCTTTGCCTCATGGGAAAAGTCCAGCCCAAACTGCCAAGGCATGTCTTCCATGGACCGGAAACAAGCATCCTGGGACCGGTTTCGGATTCATAATCCTCATCAGCCAGGCTATCTTGAATCCAGTGGCCAAGTGAGCAAGGGACTCACGTCTGAGCATACCCTGCCACACTTAGGGCGAACAAAGCGATACAAAAGGGGATGATGGACGGAGCGTTTGAGCAAATCAAACACTCACCCCCAGTCAACTGATCTGGGTTTAATCCATCACCATTCTTTAGCCCACTCAGCCACCCCATTTCAGACATGGCTATATGCAAATCAGTCTGACCCTTTGCCTCATGGGAAAAGTCCAGCCCGAACTGCCAATGCATGTCTTCCATGGACCGGAAACAAGCATCCTGGGACCGGTTTCGGATTCATAATCCTCATCAGCCAGGCTATCTTGAATCCAGTGGCCAAGTGAGCAAGGGACTCACGTCTGAGCATACCCTGCCACACTTAGGGCGAACAAAGCGATACAAAAGGGGATGATGGACGGAGCGTTTGAGCAAATCAAACACTCACCCCCAGTCAACTGATCTGGGTTAAATCCATCACCATTCTTTAGCCCACTCAGCCACCCCATTTCAGACATGGCTATATGCAAATCAGTCTGACCCTTTGCCTCATGGGAAAAGTACAGCCCGAACTGCCAAGGCATGTCTTCCATGGACCGGAAACAAGCATCCTGGGACCGGTTTCGGATTCATAATCCTCATCAGCCAGGCTATCTTGAATCCAGTGGCCAAGTGAGCAAGGGACTCACGTCTGAGCATACCCTGCCACACTTAGGGCGAACAAAGCGATACAAAAGGGGGATGATGGACGGAGCGTTTGAGCAAATCAAACACTCACCCCCAGTCAACTGATCTGGGTTTAATCCATCACCATTCTTTAGCCCACTCAGCCACCCCATTTCAGACATGGCTATATGCAAATCAGTCTGACCCTTTGCCTCATGGGAAAAGTCCAGCCCGAACTGCCAAGGCATGTCTTCCATGGACCGGAAACAAGCATCCTGGGACCGGTTTCGGATTCATAATCCTCATCAGCCAGGCTATCTTGAATCCAGTGGCTAGTGAGCAAGGGACTCACGTCTGAGCATACCCTGCCACACTTAGGGCGAACAAAGCGATACAAAAGGGGATGATGGACGGAGCGTTTGAGCAAATCAAACACTCACCCCCAGTCAACTGATCTGGGTTTAATCCATCACCATTCTTTAGCCCACTCAGCCACCCCATTTCAGACATGGCTATATGCAAATCAGTCTGACCCTTTGCCTCATGGGAAAAGTCCAGCCCGAACTGCCAAGGCATGTCTTCCATGGACCGGAAACAAGCATCCTGGGACCGGTTTCGGATTCATAATCCTCATCAGCCAGGCTATCTTGAATCCAGTGGCCAAGTGAGCAAGGGACTCACGTCTGAGCATACCCTGCCACACTTAGGGCGAACAAAGCGATACAAAAGGGGATGATGGACGGAGCGTTTGAGCAAATCAAACACTCACCCCCAGTCAACTGATCTGGGTTTAATCCATCACCATTCTTTAGCCCACTCAGCCACCCCATTTCAGACATGGCTATATGCAAATCAGTCTGACCCTTTGCCTCATGGGAAAAGTCCAGCCCGAACTGCCAAGGCATGTCTTCCTTGGACCGGAAACAAGCATCCTGGGACCGGTTTCGGATTCATAATCCTCATCAGCCAGGCTATTTTGAATCCAGTGGCCAAGTGAGCAAGGGACTCACGTCTGAGCATACCCTGCCACACTTAGGGCGAACAAAGCGATACAAAAGGGGATGATGGACGGAGCGTTTGAGCAAATCAAACACTCACCCCCAGTCAACTGATCTGGGTTTAATCCATCACCATTCTTTAGCCCACTCAGCCACCCCATTTCAGACATGGCTATATGCAAATCAGTCTGACCCTTTGCCTCATGGGAAAAGTCCAGCCCGAACTGCCAAGGCATGTCTTCCATGGACCGGAAACAAGCATCCTGGGACCGGTTTCGGATTCATAATCCTCATCAGCCAGGCTATCTTGAATCCAGTGGCCAAGTGACCAAGGGACTCGCGTCTGAGCATACCCTGCCACACTTAGGGCGAACAAAGCGATGCAAAAGGGGATGATGGACGGAGCGTTTGAGCAAATCAAACACTCACCCCCAGTCAACTGATCTGGGTTTAATCCATCACCATTCTTTAGCCCACTCAGCCACCCCATTTCAGACATGGCTATATGCAAATCAGTCTGACCCTTTGCCTCATGGGAAAAGTCCAGCCCGAACTGCCAAGGCATGTCTTCCATGGACCGGAAACAAGCATCCTGGGACCGGTTTCGGATTCATAATCCTCATCAGCCAGGCTATCTTGAATCCAGTGGCCAAGTGAGCAAGGGACTCACGTCTGAGCATACCCTGCCACACTTAGGGCGAACAAAGCGATACAAAAGGGGATGATGGACGGAGCGTTTGAGCAAATCAAACACTCACCCCCAGTCAACTGATCTGGGTTTAATCCATCACCATTCTTTAGCCCACTCAGCCACCCCATTTCAGACATGGCTATATGCAAATCAGTCTGACCCTTTGCCTCATGGGAAAAGTCCAGCCCAAACTGCCAAGGCATGTCTTCCATGGACCGGAAACAAGCATCCTGGGACCTTGTTCGCCCTAAGCGTGGCAGGGTATGCTCAGACGTGAGTCCCTTGTTCACTTGGCCACTGGATTCAAGATAGCCTGGCTGATGAGGATTATGAATCCGAAACCGGTCCCAGGATGTTTGTTTTCGGTCCAGGGAAGACATGGCTTGGCAGTTCGGGCTGGATTGTTCCCATATGGCACAGGGTCAGACTGATTTGCATATAGCCATGTCTGAACTGGGGTGGTTGAGTGAACTAAAGAATGGTGATGGATTAAACCCAGATCAGTTGACTGGGGGTGAGTGTTTGATTTACACAAATGCTCCGTCCATCATCCCCTTTTGTATCGCTTTGTTCGCCCTAAGTGTGGCAGGGTATGCTCAGACGTGAGTCCCTTGTTCACTTGGCCACTGGATTCAAGATAGCCTGGCTGATGAGGATTATGAATCCGAAACCGGTCCCAGGATGCTTGTTTTCGGTCCAGGGAAGACATGGCTTAGCAGTTCGGGCTGGATTGTTCCCATAAGGCACAGGGTCAGACTGATTTGCATATAGCCATGTCTGAACTGGGGTGGTTGAGTGAACTAAAGAATGGTGATGGATTAAACCCAGATCAGTTGACTGGGGGTGAGTGTTTGATTTATACAAATGCTCCGTCCATCATCCCCTTTTGTATCGCTTTGTTCGCCCTAAGTGTGGCAGGGCATGCTCAGACGTGAGTCCCTTGTTCACTTGGCCACTGGATTCAAGATAGCCTGGCTGATGAGGATTATGAATCCGAAACCGGTCCCAGGATGCTTGTTTTCGGTCCAGGGAAGACATGGCTTGGCAGTTCGGGCTGGATTGTTCCCATAAGGCACAGGGTCAGACTGATTTGCATATAGCCATGTCTGAACTGGGGTGGTTGAGTGAACTAAAGAATGGTGATGGATTAAACCCAGATCAGTTAACTGGGGGTGAGTGTTTGATTTATACAAATGCTCCGTCCATCATCCCCTTTTGTATCGCTTTGTTCGCCCTAAGTGTGGCAGGGTATGCTCAGACGTGAGTCCCTTGTTCACTTGGCCACTGGATTCAAGATAGCCTGGCTGATGAGGATTATGAATCCGAAACCGGTCCCAGGATGCTTGTTTTCGGTCCAGGGAAGACATGGCTTGGCAGTTCGGGCTGGATTGTTCCCATAAGGCACAGGGTCAGACTGATTTGCATATAGCCATGTCTGAACTGGGGTGGTTGAGTGAACTAAAGAATGGTGATGGATTAAACCCAGATCAGTTGACTGGGGGTGAGTGTTTGATTTATACAAATGCTCCGTCCATCATCCCCTTTTGTATCGCTTTGTTCGCCCTAAGTGTGGCAGGGTATGCTCAGACGTGAGTCCCTTGTTCACTTGGCCACTGGATTCAAGATAGTCTGGCTGATGAGGATTATGAATCCGAAACCGGTCCCAGGATGCTTGTTTTCGGTCCAGGGAAGACATGGCTTGGCAGTTCGGGCTGGATTGTTCCCATAAGGCACAGGGTCAGACTGATTTGCATATAGCCATGTCTGAACTGGGGTGGTTGAGTGAACTAAAGAATGGTGATGGATTAAACCCAGATCAGTTGACTGGGGGTGAGTGTTTGATTTATACAAATGCTCCGTCCATCATCCACTTTTGTATCGCTTTGTTCGCCCTAAGTGTGGCAGGGTATGCTCAGACGTGAGTCCCTTGTTCACTTGGCCACTGGATTCAAGATAGCCTGGCTGATGAGGATTATGAATCCGAAACCGGTCCCAGGATGCTTGTTTTCGGTCCAGGGAAGACATGGCTTGGCAGTTCGGGCTGGATTGTTCCCATAAGGCACAGGGTCAGACTGATTTGCATATAGCCATGTCTGAACTGGGGTGGTTGAGTGAACTAAAGAATGGTGATGGATTAAACCCAGATCAGTTGACTGGGGGTGAGTGTTTGATTTATACAAATGCTCCGTCCATCATCCCCTTTTGTATCGCTTTGTTCGCCCTAAGTGTGGCAGGGTATGCTCAGACGTGAGTCCCTTGTTCACTTGGCCACTGGATTCAAGATAGCCTGGCTGATGAGGATTATGAATCCGAAACCGGTCCCAGGATGCTTGTTTTCGGTCCAGGGAAGACATGGCTTGGCAGTTCGGGCTGGATTGTTCCCATAAGGCACAGGGTCAGACTGATTTGCATATAGCCATGTCTGAACTGGGGTGGTTGAGTGAACTAAAGAATGGTGATGGATTAAACCCAGATCAGTTGACTGGGGGTGAGTGTTTGATTTATACAAATGCTCCGTCCATCATCCCCTTTTGTATCGCTTTGTTCGCCCTAAGTGTGGCAGGGTATGCTCAGACGTGAGTCCCTTGTTCACTTGGCCACTGGATTCAAGATAGCCTGGCTGATGAGGATTATGAATCCGAAACCGGTCCCAGGATGCTTGTTTTCGGTCCAGGGAAGACATGGCTTGGCAGATCGGGCTGGATTGTTCCCATAAGGCACAGGGTCAGACTGATTTGCATATAGCCATGTCTGAACTGGGGTGGTTGAGTGAACTAAAGAATGGTGATGGATTAAACCCAGATCAGTTGACTGGGGGTGAGTGTTTGATTTGTACAAATGCTCCGTCCATCATCCCCTTTTGTATCGTGATGACATCTTGCTGGCAGCTGACACCCCAGAGCAGTGTGAAACGTGTACTCTGTCTTTGCTTTCTTTTCTTGCTTCCCATCATCATAAAGTGTCACGAAAGAAATTGCAATATTGTAGACCAAAGGTAACCTACTTAGGTCACCTTTTGTCTAAGGAGGGACGTGCATTGTCATCAGATCGTATACAAGCAATTTTAGATACTCCAGTACCTACTACACAGAAACAAGTGCATGCATTTCTTGGTCTTACTGGCTTTTGCAGGCAATGGATTTTGGGGTTTTCATATATTGTTAAACCTCTGTTAGCACCTTTGACAAAAGACACTCCTGTACCCCTTCCATGGACAGATGAATGCGAAACTGCTTTTCGACAGTTACGACAAGCCCTTTGTTCAGCACCAGTGTTAGGTACACCAGATTACACGAAGCCTTTTACACTTTACGTGCATGAGAAAGATGGATGTGCATTGTCAGTTTTAGTCCAGTTACATGGTGATAAGCAACGTCCCTGTGCTTATTTTTCAGCAGTTCTTGACCCTGTTGCTCGAGCATTACCTGGGTGAGGGAATAGTTTTGTCACATAAGCTGTTAGTGTTGGTACCCCATGCGGTTGATGCCCTTTTGAATCAAACAAAGACGCAGCACTTAACTAGCGCTCGTCTGACAGGATATGAACTGACATTGCTAGCTCCTCACATTACATTGAAGAGATGTGCAACTTTAAACCCAGATACTTTGTTGCCGTATCCGGCGACTCAGCCTCAGTCACAAGAAACACATGATTGTATATTCCTGACTGAGGAACAGACAAAGGGTCGCATTGATTTGCAAGATACGTCCCTTCCAGATGTAGATGGTAAATTGTGGGTTAACGGGTCTTGTTTGAAATTACCAGATGGTACGACCTCAGCCGCGTATGCAATCACCACGCTTGAGACAATAGTGGAGACAGCTCGCATACCACAAAAATCGGCTCAAGCAGCTGAATTGATAGCTTTGACACGAGCATGTGAGCTTAGTACTGATTTGCATGTGAACATTTATACAGATAGCCGCTATGCTTTTGGAGTGGCGCATGATTTTGGCCTACTCTGGAAGGAAAGAGGCTTTCTTACATCTCACGGAATGCAAATAAAGCACGGAGACTTAGTGCATATCCTTTTGATTGCATTGACATACCCAAAGAAAGTAGCCATAGTGAAGTGTAGTGCGCACAAGAAAGTGACAGATAAGATTGGACAAGGTAATGCCTTTGCAGATCACGTGGCACGTGAAACTGCGACGTAAAGAAGCACTACTCTCATGTATGTACTGAAGTCACAAGCTGAGAGATGGCACGATGCTAGGCAAGAAGTACGAGAGATACAGAAATCTGCTTCTGTAAAAGAACGTGAACAATGGTCTGAAGAAGGAGAGTTAGATGATGAAGGTTGTTGGCGGTATAAGCAAATGGATAGATGGAAGCTGCCTTGAGCTTTAGTACAACCTATGGTTCAGATGGCACATGGGCTAGCACATGTTGGAGCTTCAGCAATAACGAAAATGCTTACGCAAGTTTGGGAGCATCCAGAAATTGCTAGCTCAGCTAAGAGAGTAGTACAGTCTTTCTTGATCTGTTTACAATATAATCCTGGAAAAGGAACGCGAGTTCCAGCTGGAGGTTTTGCTACACCAACTGCACCTTTTGAAGTCTTGCAAATGGATTACATCCAACTTGAGCGTTGTAATAATTTAAAGTATGTTCTAGTGGTGGTCTGTGCCTTCAGTAAATGGATTGAGGCGTACCCCACAAAGGACAATACTGCTATTACTACTGCTAAGGTGTTATTGAAGGAATTTTTCCAGAGATTTGGTGTTTGCAGACTCCTATGGAATGATAACGGACCTCATTTTGTTGGAGAAGTTATCAAATATGCCTTGAAGGGATTAGGAATTAAACAGAAGTTCCATGCAGTGTTCCAACCACAATCAGCAGGATTGGTGGAAAGGTATAATGCTACTCTGAAGCTGAAAATAGCAAAAATTCAAGCTTCTACACACTTGACCTGGCCAGATGCGTTGACATTGGCATTGTTGTCTATCAGATCAGTACCACATTCTAGAACGGGTCTCACTCCTTATGAGGTAGTATTTGGACGACCCATGAATATCTGGGGAGTTCCAAAACCGAGTTCTGTGTATGATGTACCTTGTGTCTTTATGAATGACTATTTGGCACAGTTAACCGACAGTTTGGTTTCTATTCATCAACAGGTTCGAGAAGCACTTCCTGACAGATCTACAGGTGAAAGCCATGAACTCCGTCCTGGCAACCTCGTGATGATCAATGCGTTCGAGAGGTCAAGCAGCTTGGAGCCGAGATGGCGTGGACCAGAACAGTTGCTCCTCGCAACGAGAACAGCAGTTCGAGTCACCAACAAGAAAAACTGGGTGCATAGTACCCATTGTCGAAAGGTATCGTCGACCCTGGTGGAACCTGCTGTGCTGACTGAACATAGAGAGATCTTGACTACGGAGAAAGGCCCTGCTGTATCACCTGACGAATCTGCGGTGTTCTTCCCGGACCAGACGATTCCTGGAGCATTGCGATACAACTTGAGACCGAGGAAAGAATCTACAGTTTTTTTTGAGAGAGACAGGTTGAGCAACCGCCCTGGGTAGCGGAAACGGAATGCCGATATGACAAGGGAGGGGGATCAGCCCTGCGTAGTGTAGTGACACATGTCTTGATCTTCGGTGAAGAAAACAACGTCTACCCATGGGAGAAGAGCTCCTACGACTAATTATGTTTTGTTTTGTTTTTAGAGAAAGTTGATTTTTGTTGCTATGATGAATAATAAGAAGAAAATCTTAGGTGTTATAGGTGTTTTTGCTGTTTTGACAATTATAGCAGTAATCACCTGGTCTGTTGAAATGATGGCTCCTGCTCATAAGTTTTTTGTGGTTACTACTCCAGTCCCAGAAGAACACCAGCATTTCACTCTTCCGTATCATGAGCAGAAGCACCGACAATCTTATCTCAATAACACGTTTGTTCAGATGCTTCACCACACTCACAATGCTACGAACACTACTAATTGTTGGGTATGTGGTATGATTCCAGCGCATCAAAAGAAAGGAGGAACACCTTTTATTCCACTTCCTTTCTCGCATAATGGTTCTTGTCGAGCCTGATACACTCTTTTGTTTGCAAATAGAAAACCTGCAGTAGGTGGACTTCTTTTCCGTTTGAATAAGGAGTGTTATCAGGACAAACATGGGTATCCTCAAGCAAATGGAACTATATGGGAATGGGAGGAATACCGACCGGACAATATTTCTACGCCATATGTTTTCACCCACACAAGAGGTGCTCCTCACAACGAGAACAGCAGTTCGAGTCACCAACAAGAAAAACTGGGTGCATAGTACCCATTGTCGAAAGCTATCGTCGACCCTGGTGGAACCTGCTGTGCTGACTGAACATCGAGAGATCTTGACTACGGAGAAAGGCCTTGCTTTATCACCTGACGAATCTGCTGAGTTCTTCCCGGACCAGACGATTCCTGGAGCATTGCGATACAACTCGAGACTGAGGAAAGAATCTACAGGTTTTTTTGAGAGAGACAGGTTGAGCAACCGCCCTGGCTAGTGGAAACGGAATGCCGATATGACAAGGGAGGGGGATCAGCCCTGCCTAGTGTAGTGACACCTGTCTTGATCTTCGGTGAAGAAAACAACGTCTACCCATGGGAGAAGAGCTCCTACGACTATTTTTGTTTTGTTTTGTTTTTAGAGAAAGTTGATTTTTGTTGCTATGATGAATAATAATAAGAAAATCTTAGGTGTTATAGGTGTTTTTGCTGTTTTGACAATTATAGCAGTAATCACCTGGTCTGTTGAAATGATGGCTCCTGCTCATAAGTTTTTTGTGGTTACTACTCCAGTCCCAGAAGAACACCAGCATATCACTCTTCCGTATCATGAGCAGAAGCACCGACAATCTTATCTCAATAACACGTTTGTTCAGATGCTTCATTACACTCACAATGCTACTTCCTTTCTCGCATAATGGTTTTTGTCGAGCCTGGTACACTCTTTTGTTGGCAAATAGAAAACCTACAGTAGGTGGACTTCTTTTCCGTTTGAATAAGGAGTGTTATCAGGACAAAGATGGGTATCCTCAAGCAAATGGAACTATATGGGAATGGGAGGAATACCGACCGGACAATATTTCTACGCCATATGTTTTCACCCACACAAGAGACTTTGCCACAAACAACCAATCTGTAATTACTGTTACAAGGACTAAAACAGATTTATGTGTACAAAGTACTGGGCGAGTCCCAGTTGGAATTAGTGATTGTGTTACTGTATTAAATGTAGATGGAATAAACAACAGGTCATTCTTAGCTTCGCATAACACATATCTAGTATGTGGAAGTCATGGATATCATAGGCTACCAGTTGGGTGGTCAGGTGCATGTTATGTATCTTTTTTGTTACCTCCTGTTTTCCTAGCACCTGCATCATACCATCGAGATTTTAAACTGTTTAGGAACATTTCAATAAATCGTTACAAAAGGACAATAAGTACTGATGAAGTGGATCAAACGGATACTAGTCTACAGCAATATGTTGATTTTAATTTGGGCCTGTTTTCTTTTGTGGGCGCTGCATTAAATAGCAGGAAAGTGCGACGATTAACTAGGGTTGTGGAAGCTGTCACTAATGAAACTGCTATAGCGATGAAAATATCACTGAAGAATTGCAAGTTGCCAGAATTGTAGCGCTCCAAAATAGGATGGTGTTAGATGTGATGTTAGCCGATAGAGGTGGTGCATGTAAAATTATCGGTAGTAGATGTTGTGTTTTCATTCCTGATAATTCGCCCTCAGTATATGATGCAATTCTTAAACTGCATAAGATAGCTACAGATATTCATTCTAAGAATGGCACTTGGTCTTTTGCTGGATGGTTTTGGGCTTGTCAGGTTCGCACCCCAAGACCCCCCCCCCGTACCTGGTTCAGTTACCCGGACCCAAGACGCACCGAACAGCGGTTGTGACAGCCGCCTTCCTGAGCCTGCACCTTTCGACCAGCGGCGCGAGGAGCAGGCAGCATCACCGCCGCGCTGCAAAAACTACACTACCCAGAAGGCTGTGCACGACGCATGCGCAGGCCGTTCCCGGCATAAACGGCGGCCACCAGTCAGAAGCGGCGTCGGATATTGCCGGACCCTAGCAGTAGCTAGCTTACCCCGGGAGAAGCGCGAGGCTAGAGCTTGTCTCCCTTACTCCAGAGTGGAAACTTGAGAGCTTCTAGGACCGATTTCACCAGCAACGTTCGCGGAGCCATCCGCCCTGCCTTGTTTGGCCCCAGTGCCTGCCTGCTACCTCAGGGGGTTTGAACTAACGGCACTGGCCGTGAGCAGTCCTCCAGAGAACCGCTAAGGGGTTCATAGCGGTGACGATAACCTCTGGTCCAGTAACCCTGCAGCTTGACTCTTACCCTACCGCAGCAAGCGGAACTCGAGCGGCATTTTCGGCCGCTACTTTGCACAGTGTCCTCCGTTGGTGAGCTACCAGGACGGGTGCTCTTGCGGAGGACAGTTGGTCCCTACGGTTCACTCCGCATTGTCGGCCGAGGGGGGGTTCCGCAAGGAGTTGCTGAACGGTGAAGGGTATCGTTGACTTTTCTTTATTGTTTATTTCCTGGATGAGTGGTCTTTTCTTTGGTGATGCATTAAACCGCCTAACCATACTATACCTCGTTGTTGTCTGGGCGTTTGTATTTGCTTTCACACGTTGCTTAGGGACTGGCGAACTAATCCCTTACCTCTGTCTCACTCACACAGGGAACCCCGTAGGCAGTTGTGAACTTTGTGCGCTGTAGGTATCCCTCTGTGGCTATTCTCACTGGCGTCAGGTCGACCCTGAGGACCAAGAGGTTCACAGGGCCCTAGTCTCTACCTGAGGTTGGAAATTACTGACTGTTCTCTGTATCGCAATTGCAATGATTTTCACCTGTTGTATGTGTATCCATTGTGGCCCAATGCTATGTTCTATGTGTATAACTGCTTGTATACCATCCAAGAAGAATACCGTGGATGTAAAAGCACAACACACGTTAGATAAAGAAGTAACTGACATGATGCGTATAGATGTACAGGATGAATGTTTGGATTATCCCAGAAGAGCGTATGTCTTCAGCTAATGCTAAAAGGGTCATCTGTTGTAATTTGACAGCGATTAGATTGAGCATTAGCAAAAGACATCTTAGTTTTGGCCGTTATCTTGACATTTAGCAGACTCCATTTTGTATTCATGGCAGCCATTTTGTTTGCCAAATGCTGCCTCGTGCCGACCATGTGCTTTGTCCTATCTTCCTGTTCATGGTGCTTGAATCTGCCCGGCAACAAGCTATATTTAGCATCCCCCACTTTGCTGCTGACCGTTAGGGTTCACATCTGGTAGTGATTAGTTCCAGATAGGAATGTGTTTGTCAAGCCCCCAAGACTGTTAGCTCCTCCCACTGATCGATTGTGCCTCTCGATATTACCTTATATGTACATAACTTGTGCTCTTGTGTTTTGTACCGCCTTCTTTTGAGCCCCTGTGCGGGTATAAATAAACCATGTTTTCTTGGCTCGGGGTGCTACTTCTTGCAATACCGAAGGGTACTGTTTGAACCGTAGCACCACCTCATGAGGTGTAATAAATGTTACGTTTTCTATTTCCAGTTTCTGTGCCAACTTCTTTCTATTTGGTCTGAGGACTTCGTGTAGAGAAGGGCGAACCCCTTGCACTAGCGGGTCTGGCTGAGGCCTGACACTACAGCAAGGCCAATTGATGCATGTTTCTGGAGGCACACTCACCAGGTGCTATCTCCGTCAAAATGCCCGAGGCGAACCTCACAAACTCAGAATGAAGAGGGGCTTGTGCAATTAAATGTATTGCCTAGCAGCCTCGGATTGGTAACGCGGGCACTCGGGCAATGCCCGAGGGGCCGGTGCCTGAGTTCCTGCTGTGGGCTGCTTTTTTGAGCAGTCTGGGGGGCCATTTGGGCGGCTGTTTTCGGAATGCAGCCAGCGGCCCAGTGGGTGACTGAGTGGCCTTTCTGCAGGCAGATGGGTGCTCATTACAACCCCCTCCTCCCCTGGTTTAGCAACAAGCAGAGGTATCACTACTTTTGTCTCTCTAGCCGGCCCATTAATGTATGCACATACAGTGTAAACTAATGCGTGCATTTTTTTACGCCCCCGCCCTCTTTCTTTTTAATGCAATTACGCTGAAACAGGGATTTGAGGACAGGCATTATGCAAATGGGGGCTGATTTTTTTTGTGTGCCCGGGCCGATTTTCAATCCCAATCCGACCCTGTTGCCTAGTAATACTTTCTAAAATAAACAGAATGAAAAAGTTTTTGCAAACACCCAGGATTTGCAGGAGGGTCAGGGAAGGTCAAACCTGTGGTAGTTTAAAAAATGCTTTTTTTTTTATAAAGCACGGCACACGCTTGTCAGGGCCGGACTGGCTACCGGGCAGTTGTGTGTGCTGCCGAGCAGGGGGATGCTTTCGTTGATGGGGACCTGTGTGTGCAAAACGAAATTCGTTTTGCTTTTTTTTTTCAAAGCGCACGCAGGTCCCCATCAACGAAATACGCCCATACCACGGAGAAATCATCCCACTGCTCAGCAGCACACACAACTGCCCGGTAGCCAGTCCGGGCCTGACGCTTGTCTTAAGTTTCACAGCCTTTTAAATAATGCCGATACTCCCATTTGTGGTATTTACTGCATGTGAAATACTGCACCATTTCTAGCTTCTGGCCTTGGAAAGAAGGCAGTAGTTCTGTATGTTTTTCCATTTCCAATGTACTCAAATTCAGAATACGCACGTTTGGGAAATGCACAACAACAGGAATAAGTGCCCGAGTCGTTGCAATGAGTGTAGCTATTTTTATGTCACCAAGAAAATCTTAAAGCCCCCCACCCTTGCAAAAATTGCACCGGAATTTTTTTTCAAACAGACAGCTGCCAGAAGGTGAGCTTTTAAGAGATAAACTTTTGTGTGGATCCGATGTCTCTGGTTTATGTACTTTAAGTTGTTAATGGGTACATTACATCACAAATGGGGGTGGGGACGCACACTACTCACACACCGGCGGTATCGCCCCTAAGGACTCTGGTTAATGTAGTTACGTGTTCCGCGATGCATCTTCTTTCGATTCTCTGCTATCTTCGCCGTCTTCGCCATCCCTGGACACGTGTTTCGGGGTATCACCCCTCGTCAGCAGGGATAGGCCGTGTTCTGGGGTTGCCGGTGGCTGCCAAATATCTGCCAGGTTTAGTACCACTCAGGCACGCAGGTGCGGGGTCCCAGGCTCGTCAGCCAACTGCTCAAGGGAGCTTTAACATTACAAATGGGGGTGGGGTCGCACACTACTCACACACCGGCGGTATCGCCCCTAAGGACTCTGGTTAATGTAGTTACGTGTTCCGCAATGCATCTTCTTTCGATTCTCTGCTATCTTCGCTGTCGTCGCCATCCCTGGACACGTGTTTCGGGGTATCACCCCTCGCCAGCAGGGATAGGCCGTGTTCTGGGGTTGCCGGTGGCTGCCAAATATCTGCCAGGTTTAGTACCACTCAGGCGCGCAGGTGCGGGGTCCCAGGCTCGTCAGCCAACTGCTCAAGGGAGCTTTAACATTACAAATGGGGGTGGGGTCGCATACTACTCACACACCGGCGGTATCGCCCCTAAGGACTCTGCTTAATGTAGTTGCGTGTTCCGCGATGCATCTTCTTTCGATTCTCTGCTATCTTCGCTGTCTTCGCCATCCCTCGAAACGTGTTTCGGGGTATCACCCCTCGTCAGCAGGGATAGGCCGTGTTCTGGGGTTGCCGGTGGCTGCCAAATATCTGCCAGGTTTAGTACCACTCAGGCGCGCAGGTGCGGGGTCCCAGGCTCGTCAGCCAACTGCTCAAGGGAGCTTTAACATTACAAATGGGGGTGGGGTCGCACACTACTCACACACCGGCGGTATCGCCCCTAAAGACTCTGGTTAATGTAGTTACGTGTTCCGCGATGCATCTTCTTTCGATTCTCTGCTATCTTCGCTGTCTTCACCATCCCTGGACACGTGTTTCGGGGTATCACCCCTCATCAGCAGGGATAGGCCGTGTTCTGGGGTTGCCGGTGGCTGCCAAATATCTGCCAGGTTTAGTACCACTCAGGCGCGCAGGTGCGGGGTGCCAGGCTCGTCAGCCAACTGCTCGAGGGAGCATTAACATTACAATTGAGGGTGGGGTCGCACACTACTCACACACCAGCGGTATCGCCCCTAAGGACTGTGGTCAATGTAGTTACGTGTTCCGCGATGCATCTTCTTTCGATTCTCTGCTATCTTCGCTGTCTTCGCCATCCCTGGACATGTGTTTCGGGGTATCACCCCTCGTCAGCAGGGATAGGCCGTGTTCTGGGGTTGCCGGTGGCTGCCAAATATCTGCCAGGTTTAGTACCACTACAGAATTTTCTTTATAGAGTCTTTAATGTCAAGTTTTAGTTTCGAGTTGGTTCTTTTTTTTTTTATCTTTTGGAAGCAATATTTAAAAAAGCTTCATTGTAATTTTCTTTCAAGATCAAATCAATATTATTTTGATCCTGTTGGACTTGGGCCTTAGGGCAGGTTCACCCCTAATCTTTCTGCTTTTATTTGTGACCCAGTGTTAGTGATTTTTGGGTCTCTGCGCACTTTTACCCTGTGTCCCAGAGTAAAGTGCGTGCGTGTAGTATGGCTGGCCTGCCCTCCCATAGGAATGCATGGGGAATGTGTGTGTCCCTGGTAGTTCCTGATGCGTGGGGAGTGCAGGCTCGAGTTTGGTATGTGTGAACTCGTGAGAATGAATGCTGCGCAATGGTATGTGCGGCTTGTATGTGTCTAGAAGGGAAGTGCTACTTCTGGACATTGATGTATGTGTGCAGTGAGGGTGCTGGAGCGTGATTGGCTGGAGCTGGCTGGCTTGCCAGGCTCCAGGAAGTCTGGATGGGTCTGCCCGGTGGTGAGTGTGAGATCAGCATGAGTGATGTGTGGGAGGAGTGCACCTGTGTCCTGGATGGGCTGGGTTTTTCCCCACACAATGCTGGCTCCACCCCCCTGTGGTTTGTCTAACGACCCAAGCCTTCCCAGTGAATGAAAGGGGTGGTTGGGCCATCAAGGGTACTCCCAAGCCAGCTGCAACTGGTTTCCCCCCACCCTGCACCCTGAAACAAAGGATTTCTCTGTATAAAAATGGGGCTGTGTCCCCACAGAAACTGTTCTACTTTTGGATCCTTGCCAGAGGGGGCTGTAGCTGCTGCTGGGGCCAGGAGGACCGCCACTTGGAGTGTCTCCCTGCCTGGTGACCCAGTGTGCTGGCTCTGGCCCAGCCTTGCCCCCCTGCCTGCCTCCAGCCCCTGCTGGAGCCTTGTCCTGTCCTCCAGTGCTGGGGAGCAATGAGGACTCCTTGCCTGCAGTTCTGAGAGCGCTGCTCTCTGCCCTTCAGCGCTGGGGAGCGCTGAAATCTCCTGCCTAGCGCTTGGAAGCGCTTTATTTTGCCCCCAGCGCTGTGAGCGCTGTATTTTCGTCCTGTGGCGCTTGGGAGCGCCCTTTCCTGTGAGGCTAGCGCTGCTAGCGCTTTGTGTGCCCAGCCGGTGCCCACCCGGCATCTGATCGCCCCGTGAGGTGATCGAGCGGCGCGGGTGCCACCCCGCTGATTTGCCGCTTGCCTTTGCCCGTTTTCGTAATTTATCACGAGGGAGCCCACTCCTCGGATAATGGGACCCCGCCTGCCTATCTAAAGCGAGCCACCGCGCTGCCCGCGGCAACCCGGAAGTGTTCGTGAGCCCGGCCAATCACAGCGCGGCCCGGGAGAGGAGGACCGGAAGTCCCCGCCCCGCAGCCGAGCAGCGAGGAGAGGAGCCGGGAAGCCGAGGCGAAGTCCCCGGCGAGGCTCCCCGAGTGCAGGGAGAGCCCCGCGCTGCCCGGAGAGGTGAGCCAGAAGGGTTCCTGCCCCGCAGCACCAGCGAGGACCCGGTGAGTGCGGGGGGGCGGGTTCTTTGTTGTTCTGCGAGCGGCCCCGTTGGGAGAGGGCCGCTCCAACGAGAGGGGCCAGTTCTTTGCTCGTGCTCTTGGGGTCATTTCCTATTTGCGAGCCTTGTGAGGCTCGAGTGCCGGCACCCTTGTTTCGCGAGCCCTAAGAGGCTCGAGGCAGTTCTTGTTTCTAGAGCCCAGATAGGCTCACCGGCCCTTGGTATTTACAAGCCTGCGAAGCTCCGAGGGGCATTGTTTTGTTCCCTTGAGTCCAGGAGGGACTCCCACGACGCCCCATCTGTTCTACGAGCCCCAGGAGGCTCTGGGGGCATCTCCTTGTATTTCGGGCCAGAGAGGCTCCTGAGTGCCATATTTATGTAGAGCCCAGCGAGGCTCTTGGGGATACAGTCAGGTGGTCAGAGCCCCGAGGCTCCCACGCTGTTCCTCCCCACCATTGTTCTTGAGCCTACAAGGCTCCAACGTTGCCCAGCATTATTTACAACTGTCCAGCACTTAGTGGACAGTTGCTACGTTTAGGCTTCGTGTGCTGTGCTGCCTGCGCAGCTTCCCTGACATTGAGACTCAGGGCATTTCAGCCCTTGCGAGGCCAGTTGGCCTGAGGGACAATTCTAGTGTTGTGCTACATGCACCCTGCGCAATGTATGATTTACTGCTTATGTGATTTCTGCGCAAATGTTCTACATGCACCTCTGAATGTGTTTTAATGTTTCATGTGCAATTGTTTATGTTATTACCTTTGCTAAAAGTGACCTGCTTAGGTGATTCTTTATGTTTTTATTCCCCTTTGCTAAAAGTGACCTGCTTAGAGGAATGTTTGTTTTTACCTTTGCTAAAAGTGACCTGCTTAGGTAATTGTTTATGGTTTATTCCCCTTTTGCTAAAAGTGACCTGCTTAGAGGAATGTTGATGGTTTATTGCCTTTGCTAAATGTGACTTGCTTAGGTGATTATCTTAGGTTTCCTTCCCTTTGCTAAATGTGACTTGCTTAGGTGATGGTTTTCCTTCCATAGGTCCTGATGATAAGGTCCTAGTTCCCTGCGTGATTTCCCTACAGTGTTTAGGGTGGCGTAGGAGGTATTTTCCCTTTACCAGTAGTTACTGGTTGTATGCTACATTTACTACTTCTGTGTTACAGTCATTATATGTTTATGTGCTAAGTGTTATACCTACAAGTATTATTTCTAAAAAGTGCATACCCCTGACAGTGGTCCAGGTGGCCCTGTCCTGTACATAATCCCTTGTAAATTCTGCCCGTGCCTGTTGGCACATTGTAAAGTTGTGTGTTATCTAATGTGTTTTTACTATAATACTAAGGCTATTTTTGATATAACCTTGTGTGGAGTTTCCTTTGTGGTGGGCCTAGGGTGTTGTCGCTGGGGTGCGTGCGCGAATACTTAACTCATACCTCCTCCAAGTTTAGCCTTGCTGCTCGCGCCACGTTACCTAGAGGGTGAGCAGGGGTTGCCTTGGTGTGTGACTCCCTTGCCCTGACTTAGAAATGGTGGTCTCTGACTGACGTTGGCTCAAGCCTTGGCCAGCCAGAGATCCCGTTTCTAACAGATCCATTGTCGCGGAGCCGCTAAAAGGTGTGGGGCCCACAGGCTGGTGCCTACTGTGCCTATTTGGTAATCTGGCACTGTCTGTTCTATAGCCTGGCGGAGCGTTTGATAAATGCCTAGCATAAGTGCATCTGGCTTCCAGCACCAACGATGATAAATCCCGATATTCAACAAAATGGATACTTTTAAAAACGTTTCTGTTCCTTTACACTTACTCAGCTTTGTTCTAGATTTCACATGTCTTTCTTTTGAATATTAAAAATGCAAAAACTTTTCATGTTTCTCATTATGCATTAAAATAGGAAAGGATAACCCCTTTATTTACAGGCTCACCACGAGGAAATAAATATCAGGCACTTAAAAGGCCTGCGAATAAGTGATTATGCTGATGTAGAGATGCGCAGGGCTCCCAGAATGGCCCATTACGCATAATTGTACTTTGGTTTGACAGATGGCGAAAGCATTGTTCTAATTCTATTAATATTCAGACTGTGAGCTACCAAGTGGTTGCACATAAAACGTGATACCGAGAGTGACTTGCATGATTATCATGAATGCAAATTGCGTATTTTAATTTAATATTCTCTTTTTTCATGTTGATATAGCACAGAAATCAATTATGTGTAATTGTTAGGTCCATAAAACAGTTTTATATAAAAATTAAATACAACATCTTGTACTTGTCTAGATTACAGTTTGTTAATCTTTTTTTTAAATGACCTTGGGCTGCATACATTCAGAAAATTCTAGTGAAGCTTGTGCAAGGATGACTAACCACTAAATGCAAATGATTTCCATTCAGATTTGTAGTGTGTAAATTCATTTAATGTGGACAGCATCCAATTGTGACATGGCTCCAGTACTCGTGGACCAGAGCTGGACACCCCTGATTTAGTGTCATGATTTAGAATTACCTTGAAATTAAATGCTTGTATTGCTTAATATGTTACGTATGTACACATGGGTTAAGTGTGTAGTACTCCCTTGTACTAATGTGTTTTTTTTTGCCATTGAGTTATCTCGTTTGAGGCTTTGACGATGGGTCTGAAGTCAGGATTCATGAGTTAATCATCTTTCTATGATGTTACACAGCGCACCCAGTCCCTGTGCGGAATGGCACGTGCATACGGCCGAAGGCGACTATAGGGACAGGAAGGCTGATTGCAAGTAATGGTGGCTGTTGCTCACACCCTCTGCCCAGTACATGCGACTCTCTGGCAGAAGGAATGCTCACTGTTGCAGAGTGAATGGGAACTATGCACAAGGCATGGCTAAAGGCCCCACACAGCTTTGGCGCAGCTGCCAGTGCACATGGTACTAGCAGTAGGGGCTGCTGTAGAAAACAAGCATTTGCAATGCAATAGGTCTCGCATTTACAAGAGTTTGAGCTATTGCCATTGTAAATGACAATGCCTTTTATTTATGTTTTGGTTTTTAAAACATAAATGAAAGGTATTTTCATTTACATTGCCAAAAGCTTAAACGTGTGTAAATGCGAGACCTATTGCATTACAAATGCTTGTTTTTAACTGCAGCAGATGCAATGCACTATAGGGCCTTTCAAACCCTTTTGCCTCGGTGCCACTGCACCGGCTGCACACTGACAGCTACACTGCTGGATTCACATTCGGAAGTTAGAGAGCGCAGAAAACAGTGTGCACTATACAATACGAAAGGCCTCTTGGCGCTGCTAGCTGTGGTTTCGGAAGACACATAATTGAAAGTATTGTAAAAAAAAATTAAAAAGTAGTTTTGAGAAGGTGAAAATGTCTAGCTTCATAAATATCCATATGAACATGTCACTTCTTGATGCCTTAGCGCCTAAAAGCAATAAAGCTCGGATTATGCGCTAATATAAGTAAAATGAACTCGTTCACTGGACACTTTAAGCTGCCCGTAAGGGGTTATCATGCAAGTGAAGGAATTAAAATGAGAACGGAAAGGTCCAGGGCTGCGAGAAGCACTGAAAAAAAACTAATGCTTGTCTAGCTGTGAGTGGACCTGGGGGGGCAGAGGCATTCTTGGGGAGGCCTGCTTTGCCTATGTGTTCTAATGCCACCTTAGCCGTATCCTTCATCGTGATCTCCTAACACTTTTTTTTATAATTCTCCCACACTAGACAGCAATTTTTGGGTGATTAGTCATCAATGGAGCGCACACCGCTAGCCCCTCCTCCGGATCGCCCCTCGGGACTCTGGTACTTGCAGTTCTTTAGTGGATCACCCAGGTGGGTGCAAGTCGGTACTTGTTGGACTGATGAATCTCTAGACCCGATACATGTCCCGGGTTTTAGGATATCGCCCGAGACATGTCTCGGGTTTCGGGATAACTTCCCTCATCAGTAGAGAAAATCGTTAGGGGTGGAAGAGAAGGCCGCCACACAACAGTCAAAGGCCTCGATGCCAGAACCGGCACTCAGGTGCGTCGTCCAAGAGCCCGTCGGCCCAAAGCTCAAGGGAGCCATATTGTGTTTAGTCATCAATGGAGCGCACACCGCTAGCCCCTCCTCCGGATCGCCCCTCGGGACTCTGGTACTTGCAGTTCTTTAGTGGATCACCCAGGTGGGTGCAAGTCGGTACTTGTTGGACTGATGAATCTCTAGACCCGATACATGTCCCGGGTTTTAGGATATCGCCCGAGACATGTCTCGGGTTTCGGGATAACTTCCCTCATCAGTAGAGAAAATCGTTAGGGGTGGAAGAGAAGGCCGCCACACAACAGTCAAAGGCCTCGATGCCAGAACCGGCACGCAGGTGCGTCGTCCAAGAGCCCGTCGGCCCAAAGCTCAAGGGAGCCATATTGTGTTTAGTCATCAATGGAGCGCACACCGCTAGCCCCTCCTCCGGATCGCCCCTCGGGACTCTGGTACTTGCAGTTCTTTAGTGGATCACCCAGGTGGGTGCAAGTCGGTACTTGTTGGACTGATGAATCTCTAGACCCGATACATGTCCCGGGTTTTAGGATATCGCCCGAGACATGTCTCGGGTTTCGGGATAACTTCCCTCATCAGTAGAGAAAATCGTTAGGGGTGGAAGAGAAGGCCGCCACACAACAGTCAAAGGCCTCGATGCCAGAACCGGCACGCAGGTGCGTCGTCCAAGAGCCCGTCGGCCCAAAGCTCAAGGGAGCCATATTGTGTTTAGTCATCAATGGAGCGCACACCGCTAGCCCCTCCTCCGGATCGCCCCTCGGGACTCTGGTACTTGCAGTTCTTTAGTGGATCACCCAGGTGGGTGCAAGTCGGTACTTGTTGGACTGATGAATCTCTAGACCCGATACATGTCCCGGGTTTTAGGATATCGCCCGAGACATGTCTCGGGTTTCGGGATAACTTCCCTCATCAGTAGAGAAAATCGTTAGGGGTGGAAGAGAAGGCCGCCACACAACAGTCAAAGGCCTCGATGCCAGAACCGGCACGCAGGTGCGTCGTCCAAGAGCCCGTCGGCCCAAAGCTCAAGGGAGCCATATTGTGTTTAGTCATCAATGGAGCGCACACCGCTAGCCCCTCCTCCGGATCGCCCCTCGGGACTCTGGTACTTGCAGTTCTTTAGTGGATCACCCAGGTGGGTGCAAGTCGGTACTTGTTGGACTGATGAATCTCTAGACCCGATACATGTCCCGGGTTTTAGGATATCGCCCGAGACATGTCTCGGGTTTCGGGATAACTTCCCTCATCAGTAGAGAAAATCGTTAGGGGTGGAAGAGAAGGCCGCCACACAACAGTCAAAGGCCTCGATGCCAGAACCGGCACGCAGGTGCGTCGTCCAAGAGCCCGTCGGCCCAAAGCTCAAGGGAGCCATATTGTGTTTAGTCATCAATGGAGCGCACACCGCTAGCCCCTCCTCCGGATCGCCCCTCGGGACTCTGGTA
Organism: Lissotriton helveticus; assembly: GCF_964261635.1. NCBI lineage: Eukaryota > Metazoa > Chordata > Amphibia > Caudata > Salamandridae > Lissotriton > Lissotriton helveticus. The sequence goes on along the minus strand of NC_136060.1, from coordinate 343,212,864 downwards.
CTTTCAGTTCTTTAGTGGATCACCCAGGTGGGTGCAAGTCGGTACTTGTTGGACTGATGAATCTCTAGACCCGATACATGTCCCGGGTTTTAGGATATCGCCCGAGACATGTCTCGGGTTTCGGGATAACTTCCCTCATCAGTAGAGAAAATCGTTAGGGGTGGAAGAGAAGGCCGCCACACAACAGTCAAAGGCCTCGATGCCAGAACCGGCACGCAGGTGCGTCGTCCAAGAGCCCGTCGGCCCAAAGCTCAAGGGAGCCATATTGTGTTTAGTCATCAATGGAGCGCACACCGCTAGCCCCTCCTCCGGATCGCCCCTCGGGACTCTGGTACTTGCAGTTCTTTAGTGGATCACCCAGGTGGGTGCAAGTCGGTACTTGTTGGACTGATGAATCTCTAGACCCGATACATGTCCCGGGTTTTAGGATATCGCCCGAGACATGTCTCGGGTTTCGGGATAACTTCCCTCATCAGTAGAGAAAATCGTTAGGGGTGGAAGAGAAGGCCGCCACACAACAGTCAAAGGCCTCGATGCCAGAACCGGCACGCAGGTGCGTCGTCCAAGAGCCCGTCGGCCCAAAGCTCAAGGGAGCCATATTGTGTTTAGTCATCAATGGAGCGCACACCGCTAGGACGACGCACCTGCGTGCCGGTTCTGGCATCGAGGCCTTTGACGGTTGTTTGGCGGCCTTCTCTTCCACCCCTAACTATTTTCTCTACTGATGAGGGAAGTTATCCCGAAACCCGAGCCATGTTTCGGGCGATATCCTAAAACCCGGGACATGTATCGGGTCTAGAGATCATCAGTTCTTCAAGTACCTACTTGCACCCACTGGGGTGAACCACTCAAAAACTCCATGTACCAGATTCCCGAGGGGCGATCCGGAGGAGGGGCTAGCGGTGTGCGCTCCATTGCGATTGCTTATACAAATTGGCTCCCTTGAGCTTTGAGCCGACGGGCTCCTGGACGACGCACCTGCGTGCCGGTTCTGGCATCGAGGCCTTTGACGGTTGTTTGGCGGCCTGCTCTTCCACCCCTAACTATTTTCTCTACTGATGAGGGAAGTTATCCCGAAACCCGAGCCATGTTTCGGGCGATATCCTAAAACCCGGGACATGTATCGGGTCTAGAGATCATCAGTTCTTCAAGTACCTACTTGCACCCACTGGGGTGAACCACTCAAAAACTCCATGTACCAGATTCCCGAGGGGCGATCCGGAGGAGGGGCTAGCGGTGTGCGCTCCATTGCGATTGCTTATAATTTTTGGGTGATAACTGCCTTTTTGTTGCCAGCCTCATCGTATCGGGCTCAGATGAGTGAAGGATTGATTAACCACTTGGATGCTAAGCATATTGCTGGATTTCAATGTAATTTCCATTGAAATCAATGGAAACTCCATGACGAGCTGAGCTCGTCATGAGCGTCGAAGGGGTTAACTCAGCCAAAATTGAATCTGTCACTCGGGGTTGTAGAAAGATCTCTGCCGGCGGCGCATGACCCGCTGAGCAATCCATGCTAAGCTATGCACATGATCTGCATACAATGCTCCTGTGGGAGATTTTGTTTAGAGGCTGAATTTAAAGTACTCATCCAGTATTTAAACATTCATCCTAGCTGCATCTGGAGCTAGTAACGCATCCACATGAGTCATAGGTGCCACCAAAATCTTTGTGACGATTTTCTTCTACTCCACAAAAATTATTGCAACCTCTAACATACTGAATGTTCACTGAAGCACTGTGGGAAGCCAGAGTAGCACTACAATAGAGGTGTTTATGAATTTTCTGTTGGACCAACCTCACCTGATCCCTCGATTCTCAACATCCTCCAAGGGTGATACCTTCTAAAAACATTACTAAGCAGTCCTGGGCCACGGCCCCATCCCATTCCGTGCAACAACAAAGGGTCTTGAACTGTAGGCACTGGTTCATGGGGAGCCACACGCGCGTTTTCCTTAGGCCTATGCCCCATTGCTGGTTTAGCAAAGTGAATTTCCAAGTAGAAGAAAGTTCAAAGGAAAAAGATGAAATATTGTTCTTTCTTAATCTGTTTAACCAGCAGTTGTAATTATTCTCAAAGACCTGCCAACCAGTTGTCACCTTGCTCTGGCAGAGACACTGTGATGCTGCACCTCAACTGTACACTAGGATAGGAATGTCGTTTTCTTACTAGAGGTAAGTAGTGACGTCACAACTAGGCTTTAGAAAGGTAATGGGATACAGGTTTCTATATACTGTACGTGGAACTCACAATCGGGGTCCATATTAGCATACGTGAACTTACTGTAAATACTGTATATCTTTATTAGAGTTCACAATTTTCTTTACACTTATCAAGGGTACAGATGAGTGTCTGCGGTGACAGCCTACAACATATGTTCATGTTTGCATTGATTAAATGATATGTCCGTGCTTTTACAAATTAGACTTTAAAGTGCGTCCTTATGATATAACAACCACCTTGATAGAGGTAAAAGTGGATTGTGTTATTTCCTAGTGAGGAAGAGAACTTATAGGGACAACAACTGATTCTGGTATCCCTATAAAAAAACTGTGTATTCATTCAATGTTTTGCGGATGTATTCTCGAACATTTAGTTACTTACGGCCTCATTGCCCACTCCCTTAATAAGCCGAAGCCCTTTTGTTCTGCACTGAATCTGTATTACATCACATAAGCTTTCTCATTCCAATGATATTACAACGTGGAGAATGGACTCATCTGAGCCCAATACATCCCAGAGGCCAGGCTCACTTCAGATAAATATTATCACAAAGATCAGGCCCACCTTCTCTTTACTAGAACAAAGACAGCCGCTCACCTCATCATAGCTACAGTCACATACTACTAGAAAACTATGACAGAAATGTTGTCCTACAAAAGATTTGCGGCTAAAATGTCTACTGCCAAGATATCAAGATGGTAAGTACTTAAAGGTAACTAACTTTAGGCTTACTATATTTAACTCATTTATGTGACTTGATGATATATGTATCTTTAAGAGATGTGAAGTTAGGAATAGTAATAATAATAATAATAATAATAAAAATAATAAGGAAGCTTATAAAGCGCCTGGTTACGCCCACCGGCGTGTCCCCGTGCTATAGTGAGTGAGAAATCCCAGAGCCCCCTACTGTGCTCAGGCGCCCAGGAATTTTATTGAAGGAACAGATGTGTTTTGAGCTTTCTTCTGAACCTGATCTCCGAGGGTTCCAATCGAAGCTCAAGCGGGAGTTTGTTCCAGCTCCTAGCTGCCAGGAGCTGGAAGGATCTGCCAACCATTCGGGCCTTTTTGATTTTGGGGATAACCAACAGGCCAGTTCCAGTAGATCTAAGGGACCGGCCGGGCCTGTAGGCAGTGATGAGATTCTGCAGGGGCCTAGGCCCAATGCCTTGAATAATCCGGTGGCAGGTACATAGGGCCTTTACATTTATCTATATATACTTACCTTCATGATATTTTGGTTCTCAATATTCAGCTGTAATATTTTTGTAGGACAACTTTTTTGTCCTCGACATTCAGACATATAGTACAGAGTTGGGTTGCTAAATAATATGTTAGCACAGATATCAAAGCCACCAGCCGCCTCTACTGTCTTGTAGCCTTGAGGCCTAAGGTGTTTGAGGGGCTGTTGCAAAACAGGGAAAGTTCCTGCATTACAGTGGAGACCATGGGCTGAGCTCGGCTTTACTGCAGCATGTACCCAGCTCTGGTACATTTGTATGAGTATATTTATCTCACTATCGTCCTTTGTATTACTACACACAAATTCGACCCACCTGTGCTATCACAGCTGCATGATCTGAATCATTTCACCTATATTACACATAAAAGAAATTAATGTGTAGATGTTTATAGCGTAGCTTACCGCCGGTGAGGGCATCCACGCGCAGTCCACGGGAACGGGACTATTTAGTGATATGCTCAGAATCACATGATGCTTTGTTGACGCCAAGACATGAACCTGGATCCCCAGCTCCCGAGTCGGTAGCTTTGACTGATGAGTGGGAAACATCATTAACAACGAAGGCAGTACTACGCGTAACGTTTACAACGAGGCACTTACCACGTAAACGTCTTTCCAACGCGTATGCCTTCAACGATCGTATTTACCACGAAAAAAAAAAACGAAGGATTAAATAGGGGGGTTGGGGGGGGTCTCCCCCCCCATAAAAAAACGATCCCGCCGTGCCGAAAAAAACAGTGTCATAAGAGAGGAAGCGGAATAAACTTCCGCTTCCTCTTTATGACGTAAGAACGACGTGGCAAAGAAGATGAGGGGAAAACGAATTCCGTGGTAACGCATGCGTGGAAAAGGCATGCGTTGCAACGGAATTCGTGGTAACGACATATAACCCTGATGAGTGCCATAAACTTTATTGCAGGCCCGAAACTTTATGCACCTCATGCTCTGAGAGTGCTGCTCAAGGCAAAAAACAAACTAACGAAAACAAAAAATCAGCGAGGAATACCTAGCCCCGAGGGCTTGCACATAAATCGATCAAACAGGTCTATGTTAGCCGGAAACGATTTCTGGGGCAGTTAATATGTGTCCAGCGAGTTATTTATGTAGTTTTACCTATGGTAGTAAACTTGCGATCTGAAAATGGTTAACGCGGTACACTTTTCACCGTGAGTGAGGTATGGGAGTGCACATCATCTCGAAATGTACCCGTCCCCGGAAATGATTTACGATGGGGCACCCAGGACCTGCCTATGGTTTGATGGTGCTCATATGTGACTCAGGAAGTGGGTTAAGGTAGCACACCTGGGACATGGAAATGATTTACTGTTGAAAAACTGTTTCCTTAAAGTAATTAGGGATAGCACACCTGCAAACACCATGAGATGGGTAGACTGGTACACCTTAAAGTTAGTTCTGGTAGTATTTTTGTAATGTAAACTTAGATTAGTGTGTGGAGCTATGAACAGAAACGGACTGGAAGGGACACCTTTGACTTAGAAACGACAGTGAGTGACATAGAGAGACAGTGAAGGTTAGCAAACCTGCAAACCCTACACGTAAAAGGATTTTCCATCTGAATATGCGCCGCTTCGTCATCTGTAAATGCATACTGCCGTACACCTGTTTTCTGAAATTTGAACACAGTGCGTCTTTACTTCTAAACCGCACACTTACAGACAAAAGAGTTTGAGGGTGACGACCAGATGACTCCATGTCAGTGGACCACAATGGAGCCCGTCTTAAATGTAATTTTATGAAACACTGCTTTTTTAGTTTTTTTAGATAAACCGATTCAATTCAAGAGAATAGAAAGATCTCTGCCGGCGGCGCATCACCCGCTGAGCAATCCATCCTAAGCTATGCACACGATCTGCATATAATGCTGCTGTGGGAGATTTCGTTTAGAGGCGGTATTTAAAGTAGTCATCCAGTATTTAAACATTCATCCTACCCGCATCTGCAGGCGATAGCGCTTAGGTGCTGCCAAATGGGTCCCGGGGGGACTTGGCATGAGCCGGTGTCCCCCCGGGATTGTTCGGGAGGTGATTGGTTGTTTGGGGTGTGGGAGGGGCTTGGCCGTGCTCGGGGTGGGAGCGGGAAAAAGAGTGAGAAAGCGGTGTCGCCATTTTTTCCTGTGAGGCGCGTCAACTGGAGAATTCCTGTCAGATTTTGACGGAGATCGGCTGTAGCGGAGTTTTAAGTGTAGCGGAGGTGCGGAGGCCGGCTGCGTGAAGATTCTGTCAGCGTTTTTTCCACACTTTAACGCTTTTCGGCGAGCATAGTGTTTGGTTTGGAGCGGAGTGAAGATGTCGGCGGATGATATTGCCAAGGAGGCAATAAGAGCTTTGGTGGCGGTCGGGCGCACTGACTTACTACGCCCAGGAGCTGTCCCTGAAGGCGGCTTTCAGGTGAAGCGGCCGCGGCGGTTAGCGGCTGAAGGGGTGAGTCGTGCAGTGGCGGCATGCATGGCAGGGGTGAGCCACTCCTCAGAGGCTGCGTTTGAGGTTTCTGTGTCCTCTTTTAGACCCCGTCGAGCGCGCTCTGCAGGCAGGAGCGCTAGAGGAAAGAAGGCACCGCTGCGCTCTGCCTCAGCTCCGGTTTTTGTGAGAGAAGGTCAAACTGTTTATGAGCCGCAGGGCAGGAAGAGAGCAGGGAAGGGGGTGTAAGGGCCAGCATTGCCTTGGTGAATAGGCAGCAGCAAGTGGAACTGTTTGAGGAGCCTATGGGTGGTGATTTCTTCTCAGAGGACAGTGTTGCTGCACAGGCGTCAGGAGTTTCAATTTTCCATGAAGCTGATTTCCCTGGAAGAATGCCCACAGTCGCATATGCTGTGGGCGCTAATAGCACAAACGTGGATATTGGGCCTGAGGTTTGGGTGGGGGAGCCGGCCAATGCGTTGGTGGACTACTCCAGCGACAGCGAAGAGGAAGGTTGTCAGGAGGTCTCCGTGGGGGCTGTAGGTGCTGGGAGTGGTGAGCCAGTGTCGTCTACACACAGCCTTCAGACGCAGGAGATTTCAGGATTGCAAGGGGCGTTGCTGCCTCAATCTAGAGGGCCCCCGAAGGTAAATGTTGGCATGGAGTCCGGGCATGAGGAGGATACTGTTGACTTGCAGCCATATGATTTTCAGCATGTTGAAAGGGGCAGACGTGTTGGGGCAAGTTCTCGTTGGGGGGGGGGGGGGGAAGCAGGGTGAGGGTGTTGCTGTTCTCAAGGACAGTGATGTGGTGGTGGTGTATCCGGAGTCCAGGCCACCTCTGTGTCACCCCCAGGTGCAGTTTGATTCTGATAGGGGGCCCCAACATGGGCAGTGGGTGTGGGTCAAACACGCCGACTTGCCCAGGAAGGTTTTATCCGGAGTCAATGGTTCTCAGGTAAAGGGTAAGTTGCGGGCGGTTCCTCGCTGGAGCGGCGGGAACTTGTCAGCGGACTCTGGTCATGGGTCTGTTGGTCAGGATTCTGTTAATTTGGTGGCGAAGCAAAGAGCAGGTTTTGGGTACTGCGCAGCAGACCCATGGCGAATCTGGTGCGGATTTTGGGTCATCGGCCGGGCGCTCGCAACAGAGGCCTGTGTCCAATTGGGTAAGTTATGATGGCGGCATTGGCGATGTCGCTATGCCGAGCACAAGTGGTGACTTCACTATGATTCATGATGATTACATTGGTGAATATGATGAAATTGATAAGGAAAATGTGGATAATTCCAGGGAATGGGTGTTGAGGGCGGCGGCTCCTGGCTGGGGCGGTCAAGAATTTGGGGTTAGGGGGGGGGTCGTCTCACATCTTCTAGTGTGTTTCAGAGAACTGGAGCGGTCTTCTCTGCTGATCGGGGAAGGCGTGGCGGTCATCATCAGCGTGATGGTCTGAAGGATTTTCAGCAAAGGGCTACACAGCTTCCGTCAGGTAAGGAAGACTGGTGGGCTGCGTGGACGCGGCCTTTGGCGGGCGGCTCAGGTGTGGAGCCAGGGGAGAGTGGGCCTGAAGGGAGGGCTAAGGTACAAGGCGATTTGGGCAAAGTGACACAGGAAACACCAAAGTCCACTATGGGGTCTGGGGGTCAGTTTGAATGGGTTGGGGGGGCAAGTCCTGCTTCGTCCATAGGTAGCTCTGCGCTGAGTGAGGTTCAGGGGTGTGGTCGCACCAAGCTACCTTATATGGGGGTGGCCATGCCTCTGGGCATGCACTTGTCGCAGAGGACGAGACAAAGAATTTGGAGTCATGACTATGTGGACGTTTTTCGTCTATTACATAGGGACTTGCAGGCTAGAGAGGGATCGAAGGAGGAAGAGCTATGTAAAAACAGTTTCAATCGGGTCGGGGACAATCGATATTTGCCCGGCGGTATTGCCTCTGTGACCCTCTAGTTATTTAAAACAATGAAGAGGCAGGCGCTGGAGACTAGAAAGCAGGAAACAAGGTTTTTTATTCTCTCCGGAGGAGAACACAACGAAACGGACAGAAGGTATCGTTCTGAGGTGCTCTAACTTACGTTTGAGGCCTGGCCCCTTATATACAGTGTTTATGGTTTTTATTGCAGTTTACATACATGTGACAAAGCTTTGATATACGGAAAGACCTACCCGGAATCCCCCTTTGGGGCCCTTTCCCACACACATTTACAGTTGAAGTCCCCACCCTAATCACAACAGGTGATGAGCATCGCGCAGCTGGATAATCCGCCGATTCACGGAATGAGGGGAGTCTGATTGGATCTCATGGGGTGGGGGCTTTGATCAACCCGGGGATTTCCTTGATGGGGGAAGCTTTCTATTGTACGGGGAGGGGCGAGGGTGGTATCGGCAGAGCTGGGTGTCGGCTTGGGAACGGGGAGGACAAAACGGGCACACGGGGAAAAAGGGGGTTTGCATCTAAGGGCCGGAGATCATGAAAGGAAAGCAGGGAGGTGTCGCGCTGGGAACAGGATGAGGGCCGGGGGCAGAGCAGCGCCGAAGAGGGGTTTATGACTCCAGGCAGGTGCAAGCAGGGGGGTGGTCAGCGGGCAGGCTTAGCGAAGGAAAAGGGCTATGTCAGGGGCCAGCGGCATGCAAAAGGGTTTGTTCTGATCGGGGCATCTTAAAATGGCGGGCGCGCACGACAAAAGTGTGGCATCAGGGGAAGAGGCAAGATGGCGCAGATAATGTTCACCAAAACGCACTAATTTTCCACAGTCCCTCCTTTAACATATTCAAGACATCTTGTTGGTTCATTTTCTACTCGGGTCTATTGTGGTGAGCATGAGAGAGAGAACGGTAGGAAACCCAAGATAAAGAGTGGTAAACAATACACTTTGAGGTTTCTAGTTTTTAGGAGGTGCACCTATTTGATGAACTTTGATAAATTTGTTCAGCAGGAAAGTCATAGGAATGAAATACAAAAACGGCGAGCAGCAAGTACATATCATAACGTAAACTGGCAGGTTAATACATATTTCGGATTCGGATTGGAGCAGGATCAATACAATGGTGGCTGGGAGAGAAATGAGGCGTAGAAAAAAACGGTGGTTTGAGGATGTCAAATGTTCGAAGTTTACGAGTTCTCATTGTTCTTTGTGGTCTTTCGTTGGCGCTGTTGAGCACCGGCGGTGGAGCTACAAGTCCGGCTCTGTTCTAAGTTCTGCGTTGCAGGGCACGACCCTTTCCTCGCGTTTCTGGTCGGAAAAGGTCCTTTTCGCCCCGTGTCCTTTGAGGTGATTGTCAGAAAGTTCCGATGGAAGAAGAGCGTTCAAAACAGTCTATAGGGTAGGTCAGAGGAAAAAGAGGGGGATGGAGCAAGGCCAAATTAGGAACAAACTAGGGGAACGAGAGACTTCAAATAGGCGGGCGTGTGACGGAATTCAGAGAGCGGGGACTTGTCGACAGGCACTGGACGTCGAGCAGGGGCATCAGGTCGACCCTTTCTTTTCATGCTGTCGAAAACAGTGCCTCGTCCTGCAGCTCTTTTCAGTCGTGGTCTCGCCTTGGCCAATGTCGTAGGTGTCCCTTAGTCTGCAGTCGGGCCTCGTGCTCCCACATCCGGTCCTTCTCTCCTCCAACAGCAGTACCCTTAAACAAGTTTGAAAAGACAGTCTTTTAGAAAATTTTCGGATGAAGATAATCAAAAAAGTCTATTTCTCTCCCAGCTCCAGGCAAAGAATGAAAATGTCCGTAATTTTTAACGTTCACAACTGGCATATGAATGACCGGTGGCGGACCTGCTGGATTTACTATGACTTTCCTTCATAATCATTTATTACAGGCATGACAGTTCATCTGATGGTAACCCACCTTCGGGAGATAAATCTGGCAAAGATATGCCGTTCTCTAGAGTTTCACATTTACAAAAGGGTACAGTGAGTTGTCAACATGGTACTACACAGGTATTTCGCTGAGAGACGAACATGGCTAAACATTTCCTTTCTATCGGTGCATCCTGTTTTTCAGCTACTGCGAGGTTCATTTTGACGATTTCTTTACCTTGGTCTAGTCTGTTAACCTTGTAAAACATCATTCTGGGTCCTACGTAACCTTTTACAGCCCGGTTACTTAACTAGGAAGGACAGGGGATTTATGGGAAACAACCAGGGACATAGACAGGGGAGGCAACGGGGGTGATCGTTTTTCTGGTTTGGGTATTGCGACGATTCGGGGAGGGGAGGGTCGCGTATTCTGAGGTCCTTGTTTTATACTATAGGAGCCGTTGACATGTAGTTCCCTTATTTCGGGCCAGATTAGGGAACCTTTGTCGTCTTACCTGTCCTTTCCCTTACGGCCCAACCTGGGTTCATTGACTTCTAGCGGAAAAGGAGAGGTAATGACGCGGCCTCAGGGTGATTGCATTAAAGACAAATGTTTGTGCAAATACTGACGGTATTTGAAGCCAATTAGGTGGTGTGCTAGGGGTGGCAATCTGCCAATTTCGGGGCTAACCACTCGGAAGAGTGGTAGTGAAAAAATAGAGAGAGAGTGAGAGAGAGAGAGAGAGAGAGAGAGAGAGAGAGAGAGAGAGAGAAAGAGAGAAAGAGAGAGAGAGAGAGTGCAACGGCAGGCTAAATAGTACACGTGCAACGGAGAGGGCGGCAGTGCGTTCGAGAAAGGCTATTTAGTGCATTACACAGTAAAGGGTATTCACGAGTCCACGTTAGCTTGTAATCATGCAGTTTGAGCATTAGACAGGGTAGAGGGGACGTGCTTTGGGAAAAGGAAAGAAGAAAAAGGAGGTACCATTTTGTCGCACTTTCTCGCATTCTCGGTCCTTCGACCAGTTGGGTCAACGCCTCAGCCACACACACACACACATTCCCTCACAGTTTCGCATCATACGTAACGTGGGTTCATTCGTCCGGTCTGGTTTAAGGGTGGTCACTTTTTATCAGGTTGTGCTAATTTTTCGGGCTTGTTCGATACGTGAGTAGTTTGCAGGCGTGCTTGGGCACCACCCTGCGGCGCTAGTCCGTTTCGTGTATTTAGACATGGCAAGGTCTCAGATCTTCGCCACACTTCGGCTGTAATTTCTGACGTAACCTGCAGGGGGAGGAAAAGAGGGGGGGGGTGGGGGAGACAGCATTCGCGCGCATTCAAATACATGGATTCATAAGTCCTTTACTTACCTCTTACTCGTCTTTTCCTCCTTGGGGCAGGGTCCCCGGGGATATGGTTTTCGGAGTCGAGGGGGGGGGTAGTGTGTTCATGTAGGGCGTGTGCGGGGAAACATAAAAAGGAAACCAGAGGTGCCTAGTGCGAGGTATCTAGTCAAAGGATATATCTCACTATCGGGATCCTTAAACCTCTTTCGACGCCGTGGCGTTCTAAAGTTCTTCGGTTCTTGGGTCCCTGCTACTTCGGAACGTTGTACTTTACAATATTTACATTATTTCATTTCACCCTCCTTTTACATTCCCTCATTTACACCATTCGTTTTACCCATCCTTGGAAGTCACGGTCTTCCTCTACGCGAGGGTTCATGAGTCAGTCGCGTACTTTTAATGCGGAGCGTCGGGTTGTCGATCCGATTCGTCCTCCAAGGCCGGGCAACCATCTTCCTTTAACCTTAAAGAGAGAGCAGAGTAGGGTGCGCAGAAAAAGAACTTTCCTACCCATCCCATATTGTTTTAAAATAAAACATGCAATACCCGTCCATAGTTTCAAAGACTTTAATTTGCAAATTCATTTCAGCATATGGGTTAGGAGGGTGTGGTCGTATTTGGTCGGTCGTGGCAATGGCTAAAGTGCGTACAGTGGGGGGTGTCGTTTGCAACAGTAAAAAAACATCGGAAAGTTTTACTCATTCATTTGTAAGAGACTAAAACGTCTATTAATTGGCCGGGGGTTCGGGGGCATATATTTTCATAATTTAGAAACATAAGCATAACAGTTGTAATCAGACTCCCTATATGCATACCGTACGTACGCATCGTAAATGAGGTTTACATCAGTTATAAAAATATAATACATTGTATATTCGTAATCAACATTTGTAACGGGGATCCTTTCATACTGTTCGTCGAGTGAGCTCTCCTTGTCTTTTCTAGCCAAGTGTACAAAGGATCACAAAAATCTCAGAACATCAAGTTTATATTAGTGCGAAGGAACACCACGAGGTGTTCGTAAGTTCCGATTGATACCAGCGCCATTTTGGGCGGGGCCGGCACAGTCCGGAAGCAGCATCAGGGGGAAAATGTTTCCATTACTGGCAGTTTGGACCAGAGTCCTTTTCGGCAGTTCTAGAATTCACGCTAACAGAAGGTGTGGCAATGTCATGTTTGTTTCGTTGGCGATCGAAGCAGCCGTCCCTTACCGGAAACCTGCTAAGGCCGAAGGCTCCGCCGGGGACCTTTGCATGATCTTCAAGGCTGCGGAGATGCTGTCGGAGATGGGGGCTCGTGCTCCATGGGACAAATGTTCGAGTTGTATGGCTGGCCAAAGTTACTCTAGTGGCCGGGGCCCGCCTTCCAGCGGATCCAGACGCCATTTTGAGGCCCTACAGGGGCCACTCTCGTCGAGTTTGCAAGAATGGAAGAGACCCTTTGGAGTGAAGGGAAGAGGTCCCTGTTTTGTGAGAGCGGGACGTTCAGCTGGGGTGCAGCTGTGATGCCCCCACCTGGGGGGGGGGCGAGGGAGACTCGTTCACATCGTCTCCTTCTCCCGGTGCACTCTATGCCGCTTCCTTTTCATCGCCCTGCATGAAGACCTCTCCACATCCGGTGTTCCCCAAGCGTCACCATTGTACGTTCGGTGCTGCGCAAATACTGGGGTGCCACCATTGTGTGTTCGGTGCTGCGCAAGTACTGGGGTGCCACCATGGTGTGTCCGGTGCTGTGGAAGTATGGGCACCATCGCCTGACTGGGGGTGTTCGGCGCCGGGCTGGGGGCTGGGAAACCTCCTACCGGTGGAGGTGGGAGAGGCTCGTCCGCGTCGCCTCTCCCTCCCAGCCCAACTTGGACAAGTTGTTGTGGAGGTACGTGCAGGACATCCCGCCGTCCAGGACTGCTGCGGCTGTGACAGAAGAGAAAAGGAAGAGATGCCTCGCTCTCCTCTTGACATGTGGCGGGACTACCTTAGTCTTTCCAGGCCCGTTGCGGCCGGCCAAGGAGACATGTGGCGGGACTACCTGCAAATGCCCAGGTTGCGGGCTCCTGCCTCTCCTCCGGCTCCCCCATACGTTAAGATTTCCTGACCAAGAGTTGGCGGCGGGGCTCGCCTTATATGGGTTGCCGTTGGTTGGGCGTAGCCGTAACCCTGCCCTATTTTGGAAGGTTCCAGAATGGGGGGGGGGGCGAATGTTCTGTTTGACTTTCATTTTCTACAGTTTATCGTTATTATTCCTTGTTTGTTGTGTTAAATTAAAAGTTCAAGTTTATTAATGTTCTACGGATTTTGTTTTATCATTTCTTTCTTTCCAGGTTGCTTTTATGCTAAGTTTCTGCTAACAGGGGTCGAGTAACACGGAAACACGTGTAAAAGGGATGACGCAGATTTGTACATTACATACACACGAACTCAGACGGGGGACAGTACAAGTACGACATACAAAGACCCAAGACAAATATAGGAAACAGTTATTGGTCATAATTATCCCTTTCCGTCTGTGAATTTTAAACGAGGCTGGGTTCCCGTCTTGACATTGCCCGACCTAGGAGAACTTGATCATGCCGCTGAGATTTTCCTGGCGAAATCTGTGCCATCGGGCATAATCAAACGTGGTGGTTCTGTCTGGCCTGTCTATGTAAGTCGGGTTCTTCTCTGTCTCGCGCCTTTTCTCGTACTGTCGGTCTGTCGTTCCTGTCGGCCCTTTGCTTCTACTCACGCTCAGTAGAGTCGGGCATTGGGCTTTCCAGTGTCCGACATACCTACAAAAAGCGCATTGGTTTGACCCTAAGTCTGGTCGTCCTTTGTATAGTGTCGGGGGATAAGTTGTGGGTAGCGGTGTCCTGGGGTTGTCCTGTCGGTATATTTCCCTACTTGGTTTATCCTCGTCTTTTCTCTGTCGTTTCGTAGCCTCTCTGCGCCACATACCGAGACTGTCGAGCATAATTGGCGTCGTCTTATTATTTCGAAGGGCTATTTCTAACGTTTCTATTTTATCAAGGTCGAAGGATCCTGCCAGTGGCCACTGTTTGTCTTGGCTATCTTCGGTATACCTGTGCCATAATTTATTATAAGCTATGGTAACTAACCCATAGTTTATGAACATGTCCTTATTAGGGGTGCCTTCTAGTGGAGCCATATGGTCCACCTCTAACACCCGGTCCGGGCTAAACAGGCTATTTATCAATGGGGAGAAGACAGACATGACGGCTCGTAACGAGGGACTAAAAAGTCAGCACTGCCTATCTTATCACTAGGTGCAAAGACTAGACAGAATATTTCTATTCTACGTTGTTTGCAGGCAGTGAATACCTCATGGATCCCAAAAAAAACCAATAGACCAACAAAATAACAATGGGGAGAATGAGTAGGACCGCAAAGATCTGCGTCACCTACCCTTTTCACTATCTGCAAAAAGGATGGTCTCTTCCCTGCTTGCAGACAGAGAATCTCCAGGAAACAATAGTTTGTGAACAACAGTTCAGTTTCAAGCAATTATTGAGTGGGGGAGAAAAAGAACAAGCACGGCTGCTACCCTACTTATCCTCCACTGCTTGCAAAGGGAGAGAGAGCCTGTTGCTTCTCCGTTTGCAGACAGTGAATCTCTAAATAAAAATAAACAAGGCAATACTAGTATTTTGAACAATCAAGCAATCAAGACAAATTTCGCAACTAGTCGTGGCAACACGACCTTACCCGGACCATGTGGACAGTTTCTTGTCTTCCGAATCCAGCGCCCGATCGTCCTCTTTTTCTCGTATTTCTCACGGCACTCCTGATGGTTCCCAGTCAGGACCGTAGATCACTCGAGAGAGGTCTGTTCGGAACTAGTGAAGTTCGGATGATCGGCTGCCAGACGAGGGTCTATTGGGCAAGAGCTCTCCCGATCGTTGCAGTCGTTCACTCTGTCGTCGGGACCTCTCCCACTGGATCCACGAGTCGCTGATGGGCCCCACGCTTGGGACGCCAATTGTAAAAACAGTTTCAATCGGGTCGGGGACAATCGATATTTGCCCGGCGGTATTGCCTCTGTGACCCTCTAGTTATTTAAAACAATGAAGAGGCAGGCGCTGGAGACTAGAAAGCAGGAAACAAGGTTTTTTATTCTCTCCGGAGGAGAACACAACGAAACGGACAGAAGGTATCGTTCTGAGGTGCTCTAACTTACGTTTGAGGCCTGGCCCCTTATATACAGTGTTTATGGTTTTTATTGCAGTTTACATACATGTGACAAAGCTTTGATATACGGAAAGACCTACCCGGAATCCCCCTTTGGGGCCCTTTCCCACACACATTTACAGTTGAAGTCCCCACCCTAATCACAACAGGTGATGAGCATCGCGCAGCTGGATAATCCGCCGATTCACGGAATGAGGGGAGTCTGATTGGATCTCATGGGGTGGGGGCTTTGATCAACCCGGGGATTTCCTTGATGGGGGAAGCTTTCTATTGTACGGGGAGGGGCGAGGGTGGTATCGGCAGAGCTGGGTGTCGGCTTGGGAACGGGGAGGACAAAACGGGCACACGGGGAAAAAGGGGGTTTGCATCTAAGGGCCGGAGATCATGAAAGGAAAGCAGGGAGGTGTCGCGCTGGGAACAGGATGAGGGCCGGGGGCAGAGCAGCGCCGAAGAGGGGTTTATGACTCCAGGCAGGTGCAAGCAGGGGGGTGGTCAGCGGGCAGGCTTAGCGAAGGAAAAGGGCTATGTCAGGGGCCAGCGGCATGCAAAAGGGTTTGTTCTGATCGGGGCATCTTAAAATGGCGGGCGCGCACGACAAAAGTGTGGCATCAGGGGAAGAGGCAAGATGGCGCAGATAATGTTCACCAAAACGCACTAATTTTCCACAGCTAGAGTTGTCTCGCCGCCCCAAAGTGCTGAAGACCATCGAAAATTGGACGGCCGCTTTTATAATTTATGCAAGTGTTTATTGTGAGCGGTATCCAGAGCGGGCGGTGGCATTGTTTAAGTACATTGATATCATCAGGAGGCACATTTGCAGGCGGGAGGCTATGCCTGGTTGAACTATGACGAAGAATTCAGGGCCAGAGTGAGTTTGTTCAATGACAAACCATGGGGAGAGGTGGACCAGGAGCTGTGGCTCCAATGGATGTCGGGGCATCAGGTATCGGCTACGATCCATACAGCTAGTGGTCTTCTCATACAATATCGGCCCTTTCTCCAGCGTCCCGCTCCATTGGGGGCGGGTGGGTTGGGACGGGGACAGTTCACTGCCACGGGAGCATGTTGGGGATTTAATAGGGGTATCTGTGTCCGTCAGTATTGCTAATTCAAGCATGAGTGTGCCCAGTGTGGGGGTCGACATGCCATATTCCAGTGTTTCCCCAATCATTACCAAGGGGATCAAGGGAGAGGGCAGAGAGGCAGAGGGACCCTTCCACCTCTTATACCAAAAGGCGCTTACCCCAGTTAAGCTTCAGGCCATGCGGGACTGGTTGGAGGAATACACAGATGGGCCAGCAGCGGTTAAATTGCTCTGGGGTTTTCGTGCAGTTTTTCGGTTTGGGTACCAAGGTCCTCGGGTACAGCGTTTGGCTGATAATCTAAAATCTGCGAAAGAATTACCTCATGTGGTTAGAGCTAAGCTGGTTAAGGAGTCGGAGCTGGGTAGAATAGCGGGTCCCTTTAGTAGCTGTCCACTGCCCAATCTGATGGTCTCGCCTTTGGGAGTCGTTCCAAAGAAAGCCCAGGGTGAGTTTCGTCTCATTCACCATCTGTCCTGGCCGGAGGGCCATTCGGTAAATGATTTCATCTCCGCGGAAGACACGGCGGTGTCATATGCTTCAGTAGACAACGCTTTGCGTCTGGTACGTTTGGCTGGAGTGGGGGCGCAACTTGCCAAGTGTGACACTCAGGCGGCTTTTAGGTTGTTGCCCATCCATCCATTGGACTTTGAGCTGCTCGGAATGTATTTTAAAGAGAAGTTTTATGTTGATCGTGTATTGCCCATGGGCTGTTCCATCTCTTGTTCTCTTTTCGAGACGTTTAGCACGTTTCTGGAATGGTGTGTGAGACACAAATCTGGGCATGAAGCTGTTTGCCATTACCTGGATGACTTTTTGTTTATTGGTCAAGCTGGGAGCGAGCAATGCACCAAAGTGTTGGCATGTTTTCAGGAAATGACAGGCGATTTTGGAGTGCTTTTGGCCCCAGACAAAACGGAGGGTCCTGCGTCACAGTTGGTCTTTTTAGGCATTGAGATTGATACTGAGGCGATGGTGGCTCGTCTGCCCTTGGCTAAGGTGCAGGAGATCAGGACATTTTTGAGAGAAGTTCTGGGTGAAAAGAAGTTGCAGCTCAGACAGGTTCAGCGGCTTTTGGGGTACCTCAATTTTGCCTGTAGGGTGGTGAGAGCGGGAGGAACCTTTTGCAGACGTCTTGGTTTTGCTATGTCGGAAGCTTCCTTGCCGCATCACCATGTAAGATTGTCCAACAAGGTGAAGGAGGATTTGATCATTTGGCTGAGGTTCCTGGACAAATTCAATGGTGTGTCAATTAACTTTGTGGAAGACGACACTGTGTGGCAGGTCCAGATTTTCCCGGACGCTGCAGGGGCTCAAGGATTTGGGCTGTTTTGGGAAGGGCGCTGGTGCGCCGAGAGTTGGCCGAAGCATTGGTTGGAACAAGGCCGCAGTATCGCCTTCCTGGAATTCTTTCCGTTACTGGTGGCGTTGTAGGTGTGGGGAGAGGAATTCAGGGACAGTTGTGTGTTGTTTCAAATCGACAACATGGCAGTGGTAAGTTTGGTCAATGGGCAGAAGGCAAGAGATGTGAGAGTGCTCCAATTACTGCGAGCTTTCATGTTGCAAGTCCTCAAGCTGAACATTGTTTTTAGAGCCAGGCATATTCCTGGGGTGAACAACTCAATCGCCGATGCTCTGTCTTGTTGCAATTGGCAGAAGTTCCGGTCTTTGGCGCCAAAAGCGGACAGAAGCAAGACTGCGATTCCATCGACCATCTGGGACGTGGGGGAGTGAGGATTGTGGCACTGGTGGAGCAGTCTATTGCTAAGTCCACGCGCAGGAGTTACCAGCAAGCGTGGTCTGAATTTTTAAATTATGCTTTGGCACACGATCAGGCTGGCGCAGCAGTTGAAAATGAACAGTTTATGTTAAATTTTGTATTACATTTGCTAGATAAGGGTTTGTCGCCTACAACGATTTCCGGCAAGCTGGCGGGCATTTCCTTTTATAGTCAATTATTGTTGGGTAAGGTAGTTCAGGTTGGGTTTTTGTTGAGAAGGATGCTGAAGGGGTTTGGGCGTAACAAGGTTTCTGTTAAATCTTTGAGGGAACCTATTACTTTTGAATTGTTACGAAGGATCTTAAGTGTTTTGCCTAGTTGCTGCTATAACGAATGGGAATTAGTTAGGTTCAGGTTGTGCATGGTCTGGATGTTCTTTTGGGCGTTCCGGGTTTCGGAACTGTTGGGTTTACGAAATCAACTTGGGATTCAGACATTGGACATTCGGGTTGGGAATGGGGACGTTTTACAGATCAGGTTGAGACAGTCAAAGACAGACAAAGGGGGGCTGGAACTTGGATTCAGTTGAAAGCGAGTGGGGTTGTGGGTTGATGCCCGTTGGGGGAGTGGGAGTCCTTTTTTAAGTCAGGTGTTTTCCGTTCTGGGGTGATTTTTTGCCATGATCAAGGGGGGCAGTTGTCTGGTTTTCCGTTTTTATCAGTACTGAGGAAAGGGCTTTCATTGGTGGGGGAAAATCCTCAATGCTTTGAGACACATTCTTTCAGGATAGGTGCTACAACGGAGGCTGCCAGATTGGGTTGGGGGAGGGAGAAGATACAGCGCATTGGGAGGTGGAAGTCCAACTGTTGTCACAGATATGTTCGGCTATGAAATACAGTTATTTTCTCGTATGTTAGTTAATTGTGGGTTTTTTCATCATAGGTCGAGAGTTGGATTTCCCCCGGAAAAAACGTACATGGATTGTAGGCCATTCCTTGATTAAATGGTCATCAGTTTTTGCAGAACAGCAAATCTGTGGAAGGAGTTTGGGTTTGTATGGGAAAGATCATGAGGTTTTGTGGAAAGGTGTGGGTGGAATGAGATGGAAGGACCTTTTTCCGTTGCTGCCAAAGCTGTCTGCTGAGTGGGGAATCCTGGATCTTCTAATTATACACCTGGGAGAGAACGATTTGGTGGAATTGTCAGGCCTCACCTTGATAAAACAAATGAAGTTGGATCTGGCAGTTCTAAAACAAAATTGGGTTGGAACAAGGGTTGCGTGGACTGGTTTTGTATACAGGCACCAATGGAGAGGGGCTAGGTTACACTCAGCGGTGGAAAAAGCCCGTCGAAAATTGAACAGAGCAATGTCAGTTTTTTGCAAGTCAATGGGTATCACGGTCTTGGTGCATGAACATTTTTCAAGTGAGATGCTTCATTTGTTCAGGTGCGATGGGGTACACCTGTCGCAGATGGGGCAAGCTTATTATTTAATGGAACTGCGTGATGTGCTGGCAAAGTTGTGGGGGGTTGATTAGTGGTGTTCTCACAAAGAAGTTTCCTGGGTGGCGTGTTTTGGGGGATAGGATAGTCTAGAGTGGACATATCCTTTCTCTCTGGGGGGTGGGGGGAGGGTAGATGGATAAGAGAAAAGAAAAGTTGGAAGAAAAACTTTGGTTGGGATTAAAACAGTTTTGGAGTTTTGGCAAAATGATGAAATCATTGGGGAATGGTGATGTAAAAACAGTTGGGTAAAAAGGTTTTGGAAAAAAGGTACAAAGGTTGGTGTTTTAATAAACGTAAGGTGCGGAGTCTGTCTTTGGCTGTCCTAATAATAAAGTGACCTTTTATACTATGAGCAGAAATGTGTGGAGTGTCTTTGTTACGCGAATCTTTGTGACGATTTTCTTCGGGTCAACAAGCATTATTGCAGCCTCTAACATACTGAATGTGCCCTGGGGACACTACAACAGCACTGTGTGCTCTAGCGATCAGAAGGTTTGCAGCAGAACCAGGAAATGAAAGTACGAGTCCCAGCTTCTCCATGCGCCGACACTGTGTGATCCGGGGTAAATTACATATCTTGCTACAGCAGGCGGAACTGAACACTTATTGTGTCCAGATTGAACAGGTACAAGTTGAAGTCTGAAAAGTGAGCAAACACGTCAGCAAAGACACAAGTTCCTTGTCTGTTAGCTGGCAATGGCGGTCGCTTCTTTGTATTTGCAGCGCACCGTGGGGGCTTTCACTTTATGAAGCTAGTGGTGTGAGGGACTGCAGCTGCGAAAGTGAAAGTTCTTAAGTGAAAGCGCTTATTGCGCCCTGTGAATACAAGCAAGCAACTGCCATTGTCCGGGCAGTACCGGGAATAATGCGCTTGGTGCGTGTCTGAACGACTGAATTTCTCCGTGTCCAAATACTGAGCACACCAGGAGGTGAATACAGGAAGCCTGGGTGCGGGCTTCTCGGTCGGTGGAAGTAGTGCTGGTTTCCGTTGGGCTGAAAGAAGACACGGACACAGTATATGTCTTCTAGATGTTTTATTACGGCGGCAGAGCACCGGGGTCACTCCTGCACTGCTGTACTCCCAGCACAGACATGGCCGCCGGCGCGCCCAGCATGCACCAGCCATCACATGGTGTAGACAACTAGAACGCTACAGTCACCGGTAAACAAAGCGAGATGGTAGCGTGCGCATGTTAATGCGCACTATTTTAAATACGCTGTGTAAGCGTAAAGAGACTGTGGCTAGCCTATGCTGATTCCGGAATAACCGGAAGTTATGTATCGGGTGAAGAGCCAATAACAAGCCCCTACCAAAAAAAAACCAAAAGTTAGCTAGTGGCGATACATTCCCAAGTAATAGGCGGAGTTTCCCCTCAGATATAGATGACAAGATGTCTCGAGCGCATGAGCGCTGTCTAGCCGAGACCTAAAAAGTGGGAGGGCAGTGCGGGGGAGAGAAATACCAAAAAAACCACAAAGAAAACTTACCGCCTGCCCGCTGACTCTGTCCTTTTCAGCTCTTCTTGACTCCAGACAGGCTCCATGACTTCTTACACAAATCCAGACACTGCTCTCATGCTGGTAATACCCAGCATGAGAGCAGCACCAGGATTAGTATGGTTTCACGATCAGTCAGGCCCTGGGAGCCTGTGCCTGTCTCCAACCTGCTGTGCAACACAGTTCGGGTATAGAGATCTAAATACGCATGTCGGGTTTACCGTCCTAAGACTGCCGGCCAAACCAACATGCGCATTTGCAGCAGTGTCACCACTGCTGCTGTCAAGATGGATGGCCTGGCCCACTCCGCCCTGGACTTGCCTCAGGAAGGAAAAATCAAATGTTAATAACATGTTTTATTATTATTTTTGTTTCCTTTTTTCACTACTGAGAGCTGTAGGCCAACGCTCTTCTGCCTTAATGGAGGAGCCCTCGCTAGGTACTAGCCTGCGCATAGTGCAATAGGCGTCCAAGGGCCTGAGCAGAAACTGAGGCCAAAGACCCAGGGGCCACTTTGTGCAGACAACAGCTGTACACATTGGGATAGGGATATTAGGAATAGGGCCGTATAGTGTATTTGGACCTTTGCACTGTGCCCACTGGCCACAGTATTATTTAATATTCATTACTTATTCATTATTATATTTATGTAACACAGGTAGGGCTAGATTTGCAAACTTTCTGTTCACAGAAAGATGTAGCAATTTGTGCCCTAACTTTTCACGACTATAAACTTATTTTGAAAACTGACCTTTGTACATAAAGAACCACAGAGAGTCACAGACTGCCGTGCCTAATTAACAAAGATTAGTCAGGCCGCAGTTTGCCATTCACTTTGAACGGTCGCAATCTCAGGGATGGTGGCCTAGTATGGCCTGCGACTACCAGCAATATGATTACTATTGAAAAAAGAGAAGGTTTTTTTTCTTTAAATGAACAGGGCTGCGTTAAAAAGGAAACTTTTTCTTTTTTGAAAAGTTTTAGTGACAGTTGGCAGTGGACCGCTGCCTACTCCCCATGAAATAATTTGTACCCCAATTCGCAAAGGGAAAGGTGTCTGTTGAGGGTACAGCCGGGTAAAAACATGTTATACTTGGATTATTGGCCTAGAAATGTATTCTTCCTTACTTTTGCTGCAACAGGAACTCCCTTTTCTTATCAAGAAGTTTTACTTGGGAAGATAGTTCATAGAATGTAAGTCTCTTCTGGATGTTCCCTTCTATTCACAGGTTTCTTCGGTTCTAGATGGATGCAGCTCCCCTGTTCACCCCCGAGCCATCTTCTCAAGCAGCGTCCTTCAAAAGGGAACCGCAAAATTCAGGTAAGTAAAAGTTTTATTCCCACTTTAGGTACCCTTTCTACTTTTTCTTCATCTTCCCTGTTCCTTTTAATTTAATTTCTAGAGGCAGTAAAATTAAACTTAATGTACCCTCTTCTCTAGATTCTTCTTTTGTTCTAGGTCTGGCACGTGCCATAATACCCTTTCTTTTGTCCAGCCTCAGAGATTACGTAGCACCAACAACCGAAAAGAATACAAACCAGCACTTAAATGAATAGCACAAGTGGCAAATGGCCTGAGATTTCTTCTTCACAGGATTTAAGTATGTAAAAAAAGGGCCCCCTTTTGACTCCCCTATCTTATTGCAAGGTGTAACCTCCTCCTCCCCTAAAACACACACTCCCACTATGTGACACTCAGCTGACGGGTCTGTGATCCTATGGGTCACAGCAGGGACAGCAATCCTCTTCCATGGTGCCAGGTCACTTCCCTCCTGAGTGCGGCTCTGCCCCAGATAGCAGGCGCTCCACTACCCAGAAGTGTGGTTGGGCCGGGAGGATCCTCACCCTCTGGCTCCTCAGGCTTGCCTCCACTCTGGGTTTGATCCCAGTAGGCTACGTCGCAGTTTCTCAGTGTCCAGCGCCCTTGGAGACATCACATCCTGCTCGCTCCTCTGGCATTTGGATGGTCCTCAAATTCCAGGTGGCGCATGTAAAACAGCCCTTTCTCACTATTTAGACTCTTTCCCCTTCCTTCTACCTGTTTATCCTTTGTCTGACGCCTCTCTCCCATCAGTCTGACCTTTTGGTCACTTCCTTTTTCTCTTGCACTTAATTTGCTTTTTCTTACCCCTCTAGGATGGATGCCTCCCACATATTCAAGTAAGTACCCAGCCACTCTGCCAATGGGTCTAAATGGACCCCTTGCCTTTTACAAATAGGTTACCACCCAAGCTTGGGTGTTAGTAACCTATCAAGGGTTTGTGACCAGAATTTCGATCACTAACTATTGATACATAGGGTACGGAATTGCTTTTTGGAATTCCCCTTTCAAATAGAAATTTGCAAACCATTTCTAAACCAATTCTAGAAATTGGCCAAACTTTACTGATTCCTAAAATGGGATTATTATGAAAGGAATAATTTTATAGCAGTCACAAACCCAAACATTTAGGGCCTTATTACCAGTTTGTTGGTCTCATGGACCGCCGTATCAGTGGTGACGGTCCAAGCATGGTGAGCTTGGTGGTCCGACTGCCGTATTCCGAGTTGGGCTGATTGGCTTTGCGAGGACCACAGCTGGACTGCAGAGACCGTCAGCAGACCACCGTAGGGAAGTACAAAGGAGATACACCGCCATCCATATTACGAGTTGCCTGTTCCATGACTGGACTGCGGCGGTCTGACCGTTTGCTTCAAGGTGGCAGCGACAAAGGATTTGGGGTGCATACTCATCCCTTTGTACTTCTTCCAGGCAGATACCAACTTGGATACCTTGCTCCAGGTCCCTCCTACACAGCAGTATCTTCATGCTTAGGATTAGAACTCTGTTTGTGGCAATCTATAAGTGAGTCCTTTTCAAACTATATAATCATTGCCAGGTCTACCCAAATATGGGCTGAACCCTGGTAATGGGTTTATGGTATTTTTCAACATCTATTATGCATATGTGTGCATCCGACACATCTGCAGCCGAAATGCACACACAGGCATTGATATATATGTGAGAAATACTCACCACCACTGCAAGATCACCACCTCCATGCCACTGGCCCCCTAGCACCGAGGGCACGAGGGCTGCTGGCGAAGTTGGAAGTGGTCCTATGGCGGTCAGATTTCTAAACTCGTTTTAAGGCCTTAGTGAATTGCATGGTTTGTGACCACTAAAAATGCTTGTGCATCTGCCCCTAAGCCCTTAGGCATTCAAACGCGGATTGCAAGATTAAATCCAAGCAGTTTTATGTGAACAACTGTGTCTTCAGTGTCTTTTAAAAAACAAAAATTAGCACAGTTAGTCATAGATTTTAGTTGTTTTTTCTTCAGTCTGCTGATATATTCAGTGAAGGACCTTCCCACTTTTCTTTTTTTTGCATACCTTAGGAGTAGTAGGTCACAATATTATGTTTGAAATATCGATCCGCAGTTATATGGAGAGTGAAGTAGTTTTTTGATTTCCTATTATTAACTACACTGTAAAAACAAGTGAAATGTATATAATTGGCAAATTAGAGCTGCAGGTCAATAATTCAATTGCAATATGATGGTACAATGCTACTTTAGGGGGAGTCAAGAGTTGTTTCCTTCTAAACCACAGGTAACTGTTCGAAATATATGTTAGGGGCCATTTTGAGTCTGGGAGAGCAGGTGAACCACCGTAAATTGATGATTCACTGGTCCCACCAAACTCTAATTTGCACCATCTCATTTAGAGGTGGGGGAAATAGAGGCTTTCCACCACCGGGGCCTGAGCTGGCTCTGTAAGTAGACACCAGTGACCTCTTGGCCTGTCCATCACAGGGTTTTATGTCAGGCTGTTGATAACTAAAATATCATATTACACAAATATTCTAACATAAATATTGTTTACCACTCCATTGGATGTAAAAAGTATTAACTCTAATTGGGCTCAGAGACTTAGCTAGACTTTTGGCTGCCTGTTGCGGTCCCTGCATTTGCCACCCCCGACGGCTGAACGTAAGAGAAGGGGGTTGGCCGCCGCCCCCAAAACTCATGCCACCCGGGACGGTCTGCCCCCTTTGCTACGTCACTGATTGGGCTATATATTTTGTAAACTATATTTAAGACAAATATTTTTGTCAAACGATATTTAGGCCACGATATTCGAGTACCATAACCACCACAGCACCTCCAAATCACAGTGACGATTATTACTGCGTGGAGCTCCCATGTGCAGCCGTGGTCTGAGCAGGTAACAGAGGTAGGGCGGTGGGGCCGTTTAAGGGGGGGATTTCGAGGGACGATGCTGAGGGATAATTAATTATTTATTTAATCTTCTCTCAGCATCGTCCCTCGAAATCCCCCTTACCCAGCCTCACCGATGTTACCTGCACGGACCGCGTCTGCCCATGTGGGAAAAAGCAGTCAGCGTAGGATATCAAACAATGACGTAAAAGAAGTCAAATGTGCGTCACGGCCATTGTATGTATTTATTCCTGTATCTTTTTTCTTCTACGCCTGCAATGAAGACATTTTAATGAACGTTTGTGGACGTTTAGCTTCACCATGAAGCTCATTCTGGCTATCTAGAGATCTCCAAAACTGAGGAAACTACACCAATTGAGGCCAAGTACAATGTGCCTGCCAAGTCACTGCACTTTGATTCAGCCATTTTGCATTATTGCAGAGAGAAAATGACGTATTTGCTTTGTATGGAAACGCTACTTTTGAGAGCCCTCTATTACTTTGCCCCAGACATTCACACCTCCTTGACCTACCACCAAATTTGGCAAAGTGTAATGGATTGTACTGAATATATTGTTTCTTTTGTAAAGTTACGTGCAAATTGGTCAAGTTAGGAGGGAAAAGGTTTAGTTAATCAAGAACAATAGTTTCGATGGAAATTATTTTTCAGCCTTAACCAAATGGTGTATTCCATCAGTGATATAAAGAAACATAAGTGTGCTTTGGGTGCATTGAGAAATGGAGGAACCATCAGTATTTTAAAAGAGTATCTTGCATTGACAAAGTGAATTCTGCTAGTTAATAGCAATTGTGTCTAGATAACCCTTGCTATCAGAATTCACTCTGGCTGGTGCTGCTGTTGTTCAAATATCCAGAACATTTTTTGAATGTTTATTGTGGAAGATGCAAGGACTCGGGAGGACTGGAATTAAGACGAGTTAGAGGAATCAATAAGGCAGTAGTATGGCTCTATTGGTCTTTTTAAATAGAAGAGAATTTGCACCAGTTGCAAGTGTACCTGTTCTACGTGAGACTTCAATAGAAAACGGACTATGGAGTCTGCTGCACAGGAGGGGAGCCGAGTTCACATTCTGTCAGGTCAATACATCGACGTTTCTTGCATACATCAAATCAGAGTGACTAAGAATGAACTTGAGTTGCCAAGAAATGGACCAAGGTATAAAGTAAGCTTTGGTAAGTAAAGCTATGAAATATGATATAAATCTCGCTTTCTAGTCTAACAGTGCAAAAGCATGAGGGCTGAAAGACAGAATGCGAAGAATGTCGTTGGAATTAATGTCATGTGTGCGCGCGCCCATGTATGCAGCCAAGAAGGATGGCTGCGCGCGAGAAGCGGGCTGTAAGCTGCCAAGCTCCATTTCAGCCCCCAGAAGGGCTTTGCAAAACTGACAGGCCGTGCGCCTCTTACTTACAGGCAGATGCAGCGACATGACAGTGGAAAGCAATACAGAGGCTGCTCTTTTCAGTTCTTTATTATATTTATTTTTTATGCCACCAAGCAGACACTTCAGAGGCTCCTGTGACAGACAGAAGTGTGCAATACAGGAATTAGAAACCAGCATCCAATCCATCATGAGTATGGGAGGTTGGGACGAGTCGACTCCGCCAATCAGCATGAAAATGGTTAGTGGTATTTATGGATCTCCCACCGCAACTCAGATCGAAAACAAATTCTTATAGTCATACATTAAGGGTGATCATAGCTTCGGTCACAAAGGATTATGGCTTGATAGCAAATTGAGTACCAGGCATCACTTCAGACCTGATGGGAAGAAGAGGCTGCACAGCTAAGCATTTAAACGGGTGGTAAGCAATGGGAGTACATTTTGAAGACCCAGGCCGTATTACCGAAGTAGCCCGGGGGCATAACTGGTATTTGCACCTGCTTTGCGTGCGCATGGGGCACTTTGGTATTACAGAAGGGGCCACAGAGGCTTGTGCGTCCCCTTCTGTAATACCGATAGCTCTGGCACACATAAAGAGCCAGTGCTATCATCGAAGGGCAAACCCTCATTTGCACGGGAATCCCTTTGCCTCTGCACTCATGCTATGTTACAGATGCAGGCGCAGAGGCAAAGAAGCTGTCAGTGCGGCCCCTGATAGCAGCCCTCTGGAGGGAGGGAAGGGGATCCCATAAACCTCCCAGACAGGGCTTTAAGTGGAGGGGGGGGGCTCAGCCCCCCCCAGTTTTTTGGGTGGGGCCTCGAAAGGGGGCTCTAGCGGGCTATATTTTGGGGCCTCAAAGGTCAAAGGTAAGGTGAGCAGACGTCCCGGTTATTGTTTGGTGTTACTAGTGTGGGTAACATGTCTTGATAGTGAAATACTGCCAATTTCGTTTTTCACTATTGAAAGGCTATCTTGCCCATAGGGTAACATGGAAAATGCTGTGTGATATGTTTACCTGCATATCTTCCCATAACGGCAAGATAGATAGATGGAATCTGGTATCCCTGAACTCAGAATTTAATAACACATCCTTTAGTGAAGATGTTTTTTAAATTCTAAGTTTGGAAATAGCACGTTTAGAAAGTGGCTATTTTCCTGTTCAACCTTTCTGTGTGCCTCTGCCTGGTTGTGTATTGACTGTCTGGTTTGTGAGTGACAGGGGCTGGGGGCGGCTCCAGGATGCTGGCTGAGTCAGCACTAGGCTGAATACACCCATCTGCATGTAGAGTGGTGGGAGGAGTAGCACCTGGGTCTCAATAGGGCTGTGCCTGCCTGCCACAATGCTGGCTCCACCTCCTGCGGTGGGTCTGATGGCCTTTGGCCCACACTCAGAAGAGGTGCACTGGCAGAGTGCACCCAGAACTGGTTTAGATTGGGTCCAGGACCCCTCACACAAGAAGAACAAAGATTTTCGGGGTATAAAAGTAGGACTGGAGCCCCAGTAAAAATAGATTAGGAAACTTTGTGATCAAGAAGGAATCCGTGCTGAGTGTCTGGGAGCTGACCTACAGTTGCTGTGATTGCCGAGGAAGGGACTGTCTGCTGTGTGCTGTGTCCCCCTAACTTGAAGAGGAGCTGTGCCGCTTGCTTTGCCCCTCTGAAGCCTGCCTGTCTCCAAGGGCCTAAGAAGAGCTGGGAACTCAGGGATAAAAAAGTTCTCCAGCACCCACCCTTCCAGCTGCTGTGTGGGTCTCTGGGCTGTGCCTTTGTGAAGCTGCCCCCCCTTTGAAATCTGTCTCGGTGTGCTCATCGGCACACAGCTGGGGCGTAAGGTCGTGAGGCCTGCTCTGTCTCAAACGTGATCTGCCCCAGGATCGAGTCCCTCACGCTCTGTGTGAGGATTAACGTACTGCTGAGGAACTTTGGAGCACCTGCTTTGCCCTCGAGCGCTGTGTGCGCATTGACTCCACCGCCACCCCTCGAGCTGTGTTGTGTGCCAGAGGCCGGGTTCGCCGCTCTGAGAAGGAGCCTTGAAAACACCCTGCCAGTATTCACCACCACCAGCCCGGGATCGTCATTTCTGAGCCACGCTCGGATTGGTCACAGCAACGAGAATTTTCCCCAGGTTCGTCAGGCGGAGCTACTTTCCGCCTGGAGAGGCGCAAGGCATCTCCTAGCAAAACGAGCTTGGGGAGCCCGCATCGTGGGGGCTGGGGGGAGATCCATATTCAAGACTTCTATTGGACTTTTGCCCAATAGCTGCCCTAGCTTTCCAGTTTATAATTCAGTTCACATCTGGTTGGCAGCCTCACAGTTGCTCATTTTTGCCCTCTCTATTTCTTGGGTCACCGTTAGCACCTCTTCTGCCATGCCCCTTTGTAGTGCTGCTTCTTGCCTACGTTGTTTGGTGGGTCTTACAAGTGTGTTTGCAGCAGTGCGCTTGGTCCTTCAGTCCGATTCCAGGCACGCCCCCGGGTCACTGTTGTACCACTCACTGCTGAAACCAGTATGGCTTGTTTCATAAGGAATCTATTCCTTGTTATGTGCCCAGTGTTATCTGTACAGCACATTCCCTCAGTCCTACAGCCAGTTAGCTTTCCTTCCCTTGTAACACCAAGAAATGGGATGCTGTCTCTTGAAACAGAGCTGTGCAAAGGAGGTGGGCTCCAGTTCGCCATTGCTCTTCTGCTCTCATTCCCTGGTTCTCTAAAGACAAAGGGATTCTCTTTCTCACCTGATTTTTGGGCCTGTCAGCACTTTCCATCCTGTGCACCCGTTGGCACTTTCCATCCTGTGCATTAGTGTAGAGATTGAGGGATGGCACAGGCTTTCAGTGGATTCATGAGTCCGAAACTTGACGGCAATTCATGTTAGAATTATTCCCATCACCTTGTTGGTTGTTGCGGCTGGCTCCCTAAATGCAGCTGCTAAGCCCAGTTGTGGGTACCACGCTCAATTGTCATAGGAACCAAGCTATACCTCTCTGATGAGGCCTAAGTACGTTCTGCTGACCCCATCCCTAGTTACACATTAGTTGCTCCAACTAATCCATTGTAGTGTAAGAAAAAGGCGTTTTACAGTTGTGATATATGGGAAAACGCTACTTTGGGTGATTCTGTGACTGGATGCGACTTCATGGTTTTCTTAAGCACACAATGCTGGTTATCTTGATTTAGACCACGCCCCTCCTCGGATAGGCCACACCCATTTAAGAAATTTGCCATGCCCCTTTTAGAGCACCCCCAGTTTTTTTTCTCACTTAAAGCCCTGCTCCCAGATATCCCCTTGAAGGTAGGTGCAGTCACTCCCTACACCCACCACCTGCATTGGGATCTCTAATCCCCTTTAAAAGTGCAAGCGAGTTGCCACCTTCACTGTGAAACACAGAGCGGCTTTAAAGCAGCTGCTCAGTTTTTCGCATGAATGTGCCACCCGCAGGGCAACGCTACTTCGTGGCTGCCCTGGGGGCAACGCATTTATACTAAAACTGCACATTTTCTTTGATTACAGAAGACGCAATCAAGGAAAATGCGCTGTATATACAATACGGCCCCAGGACTAATTTGTCAACATAATACTTTGACCTACAGCAAGAGAGAAAAAGTCTGACAAGCGAGAAACAAGGAGGCACAGAAGGACAGGAAAACAGTGAAAGAGTGATAGTGCAGGATGAAAAAGAACCTACAAGAGTGAGATAAAGAGACAGGAAGTATAGTGCAGGCGAAGAAAGAGGCAGTTGCTCAAACTACCGTATACAGTAATTTTGTTTGACATAAAAGTGTTCTAAATTTTTTTTACAAAAAAATTGCCTTATTTGGTGTAGATTTTCTAACATTAACTGCAATGGAGAGCTATTTTTCTATAAAATATATGACAATATTTATGTCAGGTGATATTCTGACACGGATATACTCGCATCACACCGTCCACACATAACATAACACAAGCTAAAACAGTATTGTAACAAATGATAGATTTTTCAGACAAGATCCAATAAAATGTCGATAATTTAATAATCTAAAGATTTAAGTTTTCTCTTGGGCATTCCACACGAGCAGCAGGTAAATCAATGTGGTAAGGATCCATGCTAATGGGAATGGATATGTATTTGTGTAGATGATTTGAATGGTAGAATAATATTGGTGTAGGTTAAAAGTTGCACTGTCAAGCAAAACCTAAAAATCCATGTAGGTTAATGACTTCCCTCCTCCCATCTGTGCTTCTATCAGAGAAAACACCATAAATTATGTGTGTGCCTTTGAACGTTTAGCCTCAGGCAGCTGGAAACAAAATGGCCATAGCTGGGTGGAGAGCCTGCACATTTTTTTTATGGAAGCACACATCTTGGGCCCAATCAAAACAAGTACTCCTGGTTCCCAACATGTGGGCAGAGCCAAAGCTCCTCTCCTGGTGTTCTCCCATTATTGTCTGGTGACAGCTGAACTGTCAGGCCAGACCATAAAATGAAGGGCTTATTGCCTGCCCACTTTGGCTTCCCTGCTTCATTTAGAGGCGTGGTTGGGGTTACTAAGTTTCCTCATCCTCAATCGCCTTTGCTGCCAGAAACACCTTCCTAGAGGGCTGTCTGCCAGAGAAACACCCAGCTCCTGGTTGTGGAATGCCAGACCTATTTAGACCTGCACAGGACCACTATGCAAGGTGGTTTTGGGGCAAGGCATTACAATCCTGGGCAGAAAAAAAGGAACACTGTCCTGACGCCCTGGGAAAATTCTCAGTGCATCAGGGACATTGCTTATCTATTTTTGAGAACAACCCCTCCCCCCCTCCGCCTTTGTGGGTTTGTTTGTAAAAAAAACCCAAAAAAATGCTGCCCAGTCTGTCACGACAAGGTCACCAGGCATTATACATTTTTTTCAGAACGTGGCAATACTTGTAGTGAAATTTCGCCGACGTGGCGTTGACTTATAAATTTGGAGATGAGTCTCAGCAGGCCTATCTCGTGGATATTCCATTTGGACTTTGTCAGATAAGCATTGATTGGATGTACTTTTTCTGTTGGATTGCAGACTTCAGTTTTTTGCCCCTAACCTATTTTGTTGATCTAGAAAGCCTTGTGCCTATTATTTTTTTATTGTTTAGAACATTCTATTCTATGCCGGCAATGGAGGGATTTGATTGAGGGTTTGTCTGCTTTTATTTCCAGGATGAAGCTCATTCCGGTTGTCTAGTAGTACGAACACCTTGTAATTCTGAAATGCATATTTGGATGTCCTTTGTTGAACATTATATAATAATCTAAGTGTGCATTTGTTTCTGATATAACCAGCTCACCTTCGTGATACTTTATAAGATGTGGCTTTACCCAAGGTTGGCGCATCCACAAGGTGAAGTAAGGCAGCCACTCAATAGCGGTAGCAGCAGTGGACAGCAAACAGTGCATTGTTGCAGTGGACAGAAAACAGTGCATTATTGCTGCTAGCGACTGTGGCCCTTTGGCTGAGGCGTTGGGCGGTTGGGTGGTGGAAGAAGAGACCGCCATAGTGAAAATTTATGGTTGCTTGTGGTGCCTTACATCTTTGGCCCATCCTTGATTAACGTTCCGGAACATAGTCAATTGCACCTTTTTCTCCACCATTAGCAGGATGATGGAATTGAAAGCCACATAAAAGAATTGCAGTTTATAGGTTGTTAATTACAATATGGAGAATTAAGTGTGTCGGAGAGCAGAACTCTGATGTATGGTCAAAATAATGAGGTATGAATTGTGCCTGATATACTTAATTTGGCCCACCGACTACATAAAGATATGGACACGTCTTTGCATGCTCATCGAATATGGTTTCTCATTTCATAACAGGCATACCAAGAGGCATAACAAGATGCTATTCGGTGCCAGTAATACATTCTTAGGAATGGACATTTATGGCACGCTTGCCAGCACAGTGATGTATGTATTTGTATGGTATGCAGTGCTTGCCATCCCAGCACTATGTACCAGACAAATGCCTTTCCTATAGAGATATGTGTGGCCTATATCTTGAATATCTGGGAAAAGAGTCAGATCTCAATAGAGGGATAATTCACTTCTAGAGTTGATGAGAATGTTCATATATGAAATGATGTCATCAAGAGAAAATCTCTATAAGGATTCAGGGCCAACCAGGTGTGGCATTCTAGACCCCTGCTTCTCATTCGATTCAGAATGTTGTGCCTAACCCCTTTAACTACTTAGTGCCACCCCACACTGAGGAGAGATCTGCTTGTGGGAATGCAGAACCGGGGAACCTGGTCTGCGTGGTGCACATTGCCAGAGGACTCAGTTGTGCACATGGAGGAAAAACTGCCTATGGAACGGACAGCCTGCCTTGGCTGGCCTGGGCTGATGACCTGCTGGCGTGGGACACACTGAGGTGGGATCCCAAGGACCAGTTGGCTGGTCTACGGGTCTCTCAGAGGTCTCAGGTATATCAAAGATATCCTACGAGGGGCCCACACCACCTACCGGTAACATCTGGAGAACGGTGCCTTCTAAGTGCCCACATTGTCTGCCGAAAGCTGGACAGTGCAGTGTGAGCTTGGAACTAGAGAATCGCGCCTGGAGGCTGAAGTGTTTAGTGCAGAGCTCAAGAAGTTGCCCGCATCTGTGGTGAAGTGGTTCCTGTACTGCAAGGACCTCGGCACGCATAAGCGTCTTGTTGATGGTGAGTGGATTCACCAGTTGCAGGATCCAAAGTGGCCTGCATCGTCGACTGTGCTGAATTTCTCTCATGCACCACGCCAACTCCATGCTCATCAGTGTTCAATTCACAGGTTGCGAACTTGGAGTCGGGGGACGCACCCATTGCAGAGTCTCATTCTACCTCGTGGGACTTTACGGAACTTGCGCCTGTTTGTGTGACCGGAATCATCTGGTGCAACCGACATCAAGATGTGCCGGACATTGTGTCTCATTCGCAGGGGCGTACGGAATTGCAACTGTACTTGGTCTAACCTGAAGTGTCTGGTGAGACTTATCTTGTTAACCGGGCCACAGCTGGATAAACGTGTAACTTACTGGGTGCCTCCTCAAGCCGTGAGGCTCCCCTTTGTGTTGTTCCTTATTCACTGCTTGCTCACTCACTGGCCCCTTCATGGTGGACCAACTGCTCTTCCCCATCTGGTCCATCTGAGGACTTTGTGGCACCAAGTAGGAGCGAGAGGAATTGACTAGGCCCAAGGGATGCTTCCAAGAAGGCTCGGGAGCAGGTCAAGAGACTGCGTGACCCCACCCTGTGTTTCGCAGAGCTGGGCTGGTGCCCGATGGCCCTGGTGGACCCCTGTTTGTAACAAATTGTTGCTCTTAGCCTGTTTCTTCTTCACAACTTACTTATTTTATTTTTTATTTATTTGAAACGTTTTATATAGCGCTGGCTAGACCCGTGAGCGCTTTACAGGAGCAGAAGCAGTAGAAGAAATATAAACAGTTTTTCAGGGAAAAGCATAAACTGTCAAATACAACACCCCAAATTGATTAAGACATAAAAAGGGAACGGGCACCAGTAGTATACATGGGAGGAGGGCTAAGGGTAAAACAAAAACAGTCAGTCACAACACCAGAAATTATTTGGAAATAAAAAGGGGCGGGCCGGGCTGTTAACGTGAGAGGCGGGAATAAGGTAAAGCAATTTTACAAAGGTAATAAAAGCACGCAGGTAGGGCTCAACAATAGATTAAAGGTGGGGGGTCTAAAATCTGGGGGATAAATGTGATATGAATGTCAAAATAACAAATAAAATAAGTGGGGTAAAGCAATAATGATATCAATATTCAAAAATAAACAACACTAGCAAAAGTATTGGATTTCAAACAAGTCAACTTAACTATTCCAACACCAATATAAGCAAAAGTCTCAAAAGAGTTGGATTATTATTTTAAGGCATGTAATATTAGATATAATCACATGAGCAGTCAGGCTTAACTTAGGGGCAACGTGTATAGAATTTATGTAGTGCACAAGCAGTAATAAAGCTACAATACAATGCAAGAAAAATCCCACTTCACTTTAGAAAAATAGAGTACATTTAAATAAATAATTTTACACCAAAATGGCAAAAATCCAATCAGTAGAACTAGAATAACACATTTTTAAAGTTTAAGGTAAAAACTAGCGTCTGAAAGATCAAAACACCAACCGACGACATCTAGTGACGCGAGACTGGAATCAAAGTCGGAAAATGAGACCAACTGCAATGGAAGGCGAGTCGGATACAAGAAGTGGATTGGGCTCAGTCAGCACCTACCTTTGGACTTAGAAAAAATGTCATCAAAAATGTTCTGTGAACCTAGAAGTTCAGCAGGTAAAGGCTGCAGGTGGTGTCCAAGAAGGAGGAGGCGTTGTTGGGGAGGCACTGGACAAAGCCAAGACCCCCTTTTTTTAACATCTACCTCTTGTTTATGCTTACTGTCTATCCCCACCTGCTGTCCGGGGACCCAGACGAGGTGTGACCTCAGCCATGAGTGGCCTGGTGTCAAGAGGGAGGAGCTGGTGAACTTCCATCTGGGGTGTCTGGGACAGTAGGGATGAACAAGAGGGTCGTGGAAGGTTCGGAGCCTCGGGGTCTATAGAGTGTTATCTATTTATCTGTTTGGTATCACTGGTACCGCATTAGGGTGTCGGTGCGTATGTGTGTGAAACTGCCCATAAGGACCGGGGTGGTACCTGTTGCATTGTGCAGTGGTGCAAAGAGAGCATTAGTGTGCGTGAGTAGCTTTCTGTGGACCACCTGTGCTTCATGACACTGGTCGGGCTGTTGGTTTATACATTGTTCTTGCGCCGAAAGCACTTTACCTATCAGCACTGGGTTTATCTGTACTGCCTCGTCCTGTGGTGCTGCTAAAAGTGTTATAATTCTTTGTATGTCCATATTACTCATATCAGTGTAGCCCAGGGTGCACCCTATAACCATGTGAAATTGCATTAGGACTGTGGGGTCGGGCCTGCGGCTGACAATGTATTGCACTGAATAAGGGTGCTGTGTGCGGATTTGAACAGGACTTTTCCCATGTGTGCATATTATAAAGATCTGATCAAAATGTACTGGGACTAGTACTGCTAGTAATATTTCCAAGTATGAT
The DNA here is from genome assembly GCF_964261635.1 of Lissotriton helveticus. Taxonomy (NCBI): domain Eukaryota; kingdom Metazoa; phylum Chordata; class Amphibia; order Caudata; family Salamandridae; genus Lissotriton; species Lissotriton helveticus. Next base: position 343,177,165 of record NC_136060.1, on the reverse strand, counting down.
TTATCCCTCAGATTCCATCATATTCATGTTGCATTGTTTCATGTGTGTTGAATATTAACAGCCTTTCTCAATGTCAAGTTTGAAGCATTTTTTTTGTGTCGTGCGGAACATTTATTTTGTGCGTGTGCTGTTATCATTCTTTACACCTTGCTTCTGAAGGACGCTTGACTGCTCAGTGCCAAGATACCCAAGTGTGAACATGGGTTGGACAGGGTGTAAAATCGCCTGACCTTGACGGGAGCGGTACCTTGTGCCTGGCTGGGTCACCCCTTTAGTCACCCAGACAGTGCAGGTTCCAACACCAGCTACACCTTGTCATGTGACCCAGGAACGGGCTCCAGGTACTAAATGTTTAGGACAAGAAGATGCCAACTTTCCAAAATTAGGAGAAAAAAAGGAGTTAGGCCCAAGGGGGCGAGGCACAAGCAGGGCCGTATTATAACTTGTTAAAGAAGAATGTGCCTGTGCCTCGTATTATTTTGAAAGCTAGATGTCTTTGCTAAATAGTCAAACCCATTGATTTTAGTTTGAACCGGTGTATTTATTTTCACCTTTTTATTATCACTATTTTGTATTCTTAGTTATTTCTTTCAATCTGAAAAAAGACCTGTTGTGTCTTATCAATACATCCTTGTTCTCAAAACAATTTACAAACACAGTTAAATAAAACATAAATGTGCTATTCTCAAAACTATTTAGCAAACACACTTAAGTAAGACATAAATGTGCAATACAATATATATCACAAACACTTTTTACATCAAAAAACATTTTAACAAAAAAGACTTCCAATACATATATCACTATTGGTGGTATGCTTTTGGTTATGATTCCTAAGACTCTTAAATGTCTATATTCGATATCCAATCTGATACAGGGAATGTTGGATTTTTGTGAAAAACTGGAGATTTTTCTCTCTGATCACAAATTTAAATTATTCAGTAATCCTCTGTATAAATAAATATAAATATACAGAGGATTACTGAATAATTAAAATTTGTGATCGGAGAGAAAAATCTCCAGTTTTTCACAAAAATCCAACGTTGAAATGTCCGTGACCATGTAAAATAATAAATAAAAACTGCTCTGCTTCTTCGGTGTGGTAAAAAACGAATCTGTGTTCCTATGCTTCAAGCTGACCATTACTACCAGACAACTCTATAAGTGCCACAGTGTGCGTTACGTGAGTAACCTGGTCTTAATGGATTACGTGTAAGCAAAAATAGAGGTGATCTGTACCTTCAAAAATGCCCATAACCGCGTTCCTCAAAAGAATGGAGTACTTTATCTTCTTTCTCCAATAACAGCCAGCTGACATTCCAGAAAGCAAACGAAGGAGGAGCACTCGTAGTAATGGATAAGGAATTCCACGAGTCCAACGTTGCTGCACATGTGCAAGATACCAACATCTATCTGCAGCTTGAACAAGATCCAACCAAGGAAATCCAACAGATTCTGGAACAAATTTTGAAAAATGCCTTGAAGATGGAATGGATCACGGAAAACACTTAGGAATTTTTGTATACAGAACATCCACATCAACCACAATTTTATATTTTGCCCAGGTGCATAAAAACGTATTGAATCCCCCATTTAGACCAATAGTATCCGCCTGTGGGTCCATATCTGAACCTATCGGCCAATACTTGTATTTCCTTTTTCAACCAATTGTACAACAATGGGGCACACACATCAAGGACACAACTGCATTTTTAAACATGTTAATAACACTGAAAAAGGAAGGCATAGAATCATGGTGGCTATGCACTGTGGATGTTATGCATTATACACCTCTATTCCCCACAATGAAGGAATTTAAGCAATAGAATGGGCTCTTTTGAAACATGATGCAATTGGAGCAAATAAGATATTGTTACTGGAGTTACTACATTTTGCATTGTTTCATAGCTATTTTCAGTGGAAAGACAACTTTGTTTTTCACAATGCAATGGGGCATCCATGGGTTTCGCTGGAGCTCCATCGTATGCGAATATATTCAGGTCCACATTTGAATATGATCGCATTCTTCAGAAGGCTACGTGGCTTGAATATCTTGTTGGTTACAAGAGATATATTGATGATATCTTCATTATTTGGAAAGGGCAACTGAAACAATTGCAGGATAATATAATTGAGTTAAATCAGTGTCATGACCACATTAAATTTACACATCAGATCGAGAGGAAGAAGATTGCATTTCTAGACGTGATGGTACAAATAGATACATGTGGGGTCAAAACAAATGTACACATTAAGGAAACAGACCGGAACAATTGTTTACATTACAAGAGTTTCCATCAACACTCATTGAAATGTCATTTACCGTTTTCTCAATTTATTAGGTTGAAAAGAATCACATCAGACCCAATAGAAGCAGTTAATCCCATTAATCAGTATGCCTCATGATTCAAACAATGAGGTTATCCTAGTAACATTATTGAGGAATCTATCGAGCAAGTAACAGCTTTAGATAGACATGGGTTGTTAAAGGAAAGACAATCTGTCAAAAGTAGTCTATCATGTGTATCTTGAAATATTCCACCAAAGCCAATCAAATTAAAGCCATCATCAGGAAACATTGGGCCATGAATCAAACGGAACCTGATCTGCAACAACTGTTGAACTGCAAACCCATTTTTGCATTTGAACGATCGAAAAACATCTAAGAATTATTGACAAGCAAAAAGATAATAACTGAATGTGACATATTTAAAGGAATGCAAAAATGTGCAAATTGTATACATTGCAACAATGTAATGATCGGGAATCAGTTTGCACACCCCACTAAGGGGTCAACAATAACATTACAACACTCAAGTACTTGTGACACGGCCAATTTGATTTACTCTTTGAAATGCCAGTGTGGAAAACGGATCACTGACATAATATCGACGACACAAATATCGAGATACACAAATATCGAGTCAAAAATATCGATTGACAAAATATCGACTCCCTATCTTCAAACAGGTAAGTACCAAAATATCGACTCCAAAATATCGACTTACAAAAATATAGACTGTCAAAATATCGATTTTTTTAAAAGTCTTAAAATTAAGTTAAAACTAATATAGTAATAAATATATTTAATATAAACTTAGAAATAATTAATAAAAAAATGTAATTTTAATAAATAATTTATATAATTAAAAAAATTATATCACCAAAAATTACACACACACACATATATATATATATATATATATATATATATATATATATATATATATAAACATATTATTAAATAAACATATATAACATTTTAGAAAATGTTTAAAATTTATTGTTACAACTATAGTGAGTTCAACATTAGCAAAAGTGTTGGATAGCGTAGAGGTGAAATTTACTACTCCCACTCCAGTGGGTGCAACAGTAGGGAAAGCGCTGGATAGCGTAGAGGTTAAAATTACTATTCCCACTCCAGGGATGTATGACGTTACAACGCATACTTTTACAATGCCTACCATTACAACAAAACTTTTACAACGCAAAAACTTTTACAACGCATACATTTACAACGCAAGATTTTACAACGCATATACCTTTACAACGCATACCATTACAACGTAAGTATTGGTAAGTATATAATAATTTTTTGAATATAAATTAATAAAAAATATTATAATATAATTTAATATAATTTAATTTTATTAAATAAATTTAATTTAAATGTAATTTTACTTTATTTTTACAAAGTACCCCTGTACCCCAAAAACCCAAAACTGACCCTGAACCCTAAAAATACCCCTTTACCCATAAACTGAAAACTGACCCTGAACACTAAAAATACCCCTTTACCCGAAAACTGACCCTGAACCCTAAAAATACCCCTTTACCCCAAAAACTGAAAACTGACCCTGAACACTAAAAATACCCCTTTACCCAAAAACTGAAAACTGACCCTGAACCCTAAAAATACCCCTTTACCCCAAAAACTGAAAACTGACCCTGAACCCTAAAAATACCCCTTTACCCCAAAAACTGAAAACTGACCCTGAACCCTAAAAATACCCCATTACCCAAAAACTGAAAACTGACCCTGAACCCTTAAAATACCCCTTTACCCCAAAAACTGAAAACTGACCCTGAACCCTAAAAATACCCCTTTACCCAAAAACTGAAAACTGACCCTGAACTCTAAAAATACCCCTTTACCCAAAAACTGAAAACTGACCCTGAACCCTAAAAATACCCCTTTACCCAAAAACTGAAAACTGACCCTGAACCCTAAACATACCCCTTTACCCATAAACTGAAAACTGACCCTGAACCCTAAAAATACCCCATTACCCAAAAACTGAAAACTGACCCTGAACCCTTAAAATACCCCTTTACCCCAAAAACTGAAAACTGACCCTGAACCCTAAAAATACCCCTTTACCCAAAAACTGAAAACTGACCCTGAACTCTAAAAATACCCCTTTACCCAAAAACTGAAAACTGACCCTGAACCCTAAAAATACCCCTTTACCCAAAAACTGAAAACTGACCCTGAACCCTAAAAATACCCCTTTACCCAAAATCCCAAACATATAACCTTTTTAAAATAATTATATACTTACTAATACTTACATTGTAATAGTATGCGTTGTAACGGTATCTGCGTTTTAAAAACATGCTTTGTAAATGTATGCGTTGTAAAAGTTTGTGCAATTTAAAAGTTTTGTTGTAATGGTAGTGCATAGTAAAAGTAGCGTTGTAAACGTTGCATACCCACTCCAGTGGGTGCAACAGTAGGGAAAGTGTTGGATAGCGTAGGGGTTAAAATTACTATTCCAACTTCAGAGAGTGCAATAGTAGGGAAAGTAAATACTTCACAAATATATATAAATAACATAAATAGTAATACCAATTACAAATAATTAAAATATTAAAAAAGTGTATAAAAATATTAAATATTTATTTATAAATACAAAAAAAAATATTTAATTATAAAAATTGCCTACTCATACTAATTAATTACCTATTAACAATAAATTAATTTACAATTTAAAAATTAATAAATTATTTTCAATTACCAATTATATTTTAATTAATTACCAATTAATAATTAATTAACAATAAATTCAAAATAAATATCAATAAATAAATTAACATATTTAATAAATTATAATTAAATTACTTCCCACCCTATTCCCCTATAAACACACAACCCGCTACAGAAAATAAATTACTAAAATTAAAATATTTATCAATTAATCAATTATAATTAATTACCAATTATATTTTAATTAATTACCAATTAATAATTAATTAACAATTAATTCTAAGTAAATATCAATAAATAAATTAACATATTTAATTAATTATAATTAAATTACTTCCCACCCTATTCCCCTATAAACCCACAACCCGCTACAGAAAATAAATTACTAAAATTAAAATATATATCAATTAATCAATTATAATTAATTACCAATTATATTTTAATTAATTACGAATTAATAATTAATTAACAATTAATTCTAAATAAATATCAATACATAAATTAACATATTTAATTAATTATAATAAAATTACTTCCCACCCTATTCCCCTATAAACCCACAACCCGCTACAGAAAATAAATTACTAAAATTAAAATATTTATCAATTAATCAATTATAATTAATTACCAATTATATTTTAATTAATTACCAATTAATAATTAATTAACAATTAATTCTAAATAGATATTAATAAATAAATTAACATATTTAATTAATTAGAATTAAATTACTTCCCACCCTATTCCCCTATAAACCCACAACCCGCTACAGACTTATATTACACAAAAAATAAAAATTATTATTAACTTACCTTAAATTCGATATTTTTGTTGTCTATATTATGTCTAGTCGATATTATGTCCATTCTATATTTTTGATTCGATATTATGTCCATTCTATTCGATATTAATTTTCTCTAGTCGATATTTTTGTTGTCTATATTATGTCTAGTCGATATTATGTCCATTCTATATTTTTTACTCGATATTCTGTCCAGTCGAAATAAAAGACTCGATATTATGACTGTACACCGTGGAAAACTTTACGTGGGCAAGACTGATCGCAAGGTGAAAATCCGGATAACAGAACATAAAAGTAACATCAGAACTAAACATGTTAAGTCTACTGTGTCAATGCACTGGCAGCAAGCAGGACATAGCATCGCTCAATTACATTTTACCATCCTGGAGGCATTAAAGAATAGAACTGATGTCGATCAACAGACACAATTGTTTAGATCCGAGTTCTTTTGGATTAAAAAACGTAATACAGCGCAGCCTCAAGGATTGAATGACTGACTGGAATTATCATGTTTTCTGCAAGGTATAGATTCATTAGAATATGCATTTGTATCTTACAAAATGAGAGTACATTGTAGCCAGGCGCAGGGGGATATTTAAGTCAGTGACATCCTTAGAGTCTGTCTTGTATATTATGAAGTGTGAGATTGGAGAAGTGTGGCTCACTGGTTAGAAGCGGCATACCCTGAAGCAGAGGTCGGCCCGGGACCAGGGTTCAATTCCCGACACGGCAGGGTCTTCGGTTAATGTCCGCGGACTCGATAATTCTCGCCTAGGTGCCTACGCTAACCATGGGTCACACTCTGCAACTCTGGGCAATAGCTTGCTTAATCTCCACAACGGCCCTAGCAGCGCCGAGGATGCCTGGCTTCACCTTGTGGGTGCCCTCTCACAGGGAAAGCCAGGACGGGTTCCCCAGCGGTATACAGCGCCAGGACGCCCCGAGTGATGGGGTAACAGTGCGTTTTACAAGTATACATACATTTACATATCTTCAACTGATTCTTCCTTACTTCATGATTTGTAGGACTTTTTTGATTGTTTTACATGTTCTCATTGGATTTCATTGCTCTTTGTAATTGGCAACTTTATTGAAATCCTGAGCGTCACCCACATCACTTTAAGGGGCGGCTTTCACTTTAACCCCTTCCGTGCTTGCATCGGCCAACGGCCCACGCGAGCACTACCTGGGGGTGCTGTGCATGACCATTGGCCGATGCAGCCCCGCCCGCTCCGTCAAACGCCCGCACCGTGGCGGAATCGCTATCGCGGTAAACGGGTTAAGAATGTGGTTACTTTCACTATTTGGATGGCGTGAGCTCGTCCTCGTGACCTAGACCACAGCACTCATGCAGATCACCTCTATTTTTGCTTGCACGTAATCCATTTAGACTAGGTTACTCATGTAACGCACACTGTGGCACTTATAGACTTGTCTGGTAGTAACGGTCGACTCGTAGCATAGGGATGCGGATTTGGTTTTTTACCACACCGAAGAAGCGGAACACTGTTTTTTTTTTACATGCTCACGGACATTTCTCTAAAGAATGCATCATTTTAAGTTTCTATGAGCACGCAATTGGTTTTATGGCATGAACACTGAGCATAAGTGTCTAATACGAGAATGCACAACTTCATAGGTTTCTTGCGGGAAAGCATGTGAGAATTCACAGCACATTAAAGAGGAGTTGAAGAATGACTGCTCTTTTGATTGTTCACGTTGCGTTGTGTCAAACACATTGACATCTTCTTTGCTAAATATTCAGACTTTAAGCATGGTGGTTGACAATGATTAGAAATGAATAATAGTATGTTTATTTGAATACTTTGGACTGAACTGGCTCTTGTTTAATTCCTCTTTCAGAGACCCCCGATGAAGGGTCATCCTCGACCCGAAATGCATTGGGCTTTATGAGTGATTGCAGTTTAAATCACAACCTATTAAATGAAGCATTTGGAATTAAAATGATTCATTAAAATGATCATCCAGTAGTAAGGAATAGGAGTTGTGTGTCTTCTCTGAAAGGGAAAATATCATGTAATTGGAGGAGAAACTGAAAAGTTTCAATGCTAAGTGCACCCATCTGCTAGAGATTGGTGTTCCAAACCTGGCATTCCTGTTACTACAATTTTTTTAGCCCTGACAGACACAGCACCAATGATTGGGTTGCACAGAAATAAACTATAAAAATATAAAAATTGGTGGAACTGATTGCACTGCGATAATATATTGAATATCTATACTATAGACAGCTTTTCCTGGGTCACGAGGACAAAGCCATCTAATGGCTAAACGTCCCTTCATGAGCACCAGGCTCACTATGCAAACCTGAGATGGAGCTTCCCTTTTTTTAAGTTTGGGAGATAGCACATGCTTGTGGAGACCTCTAGTTAGACTGCAATCACCCTGTGTAGTTTTTCTGCCACCTCCTCCCAGAAACTCTCAATTGCATCACATTATCATGTAAGGTTTTGTAAGAAATTGGGTTATTGGTTGACGACAGGAGGGACCCTATTAAGCAATAACCACAATCCTTGTAAGGATGAACCACAGAAGTCACTAAATTTACCTGTGTTTAACCCTCTGGTAGCTTGGCTAAAATATTGTCAGGCTTAACTTACATGCAAAGTATAAAGTAGTTTTGCAGCACACAAACAGTAATAAAATAAAAACACAATACAAGAGAAATCTCAAAACAATTTAGAATAATAGGATACATTTTAATGAATCCATCCAGTAGAACTAGATATGTAATTTCAAATTTTTAGATAAGTATGGTGCCTAGGAGCACAAAGCACCACTCATGGTCATCAGGGGAAGCCACAAGTAAAACTTAAAAACATATGTCATACCTTTTAAATGCACCGTACACTGCCCTATGGACCTTTAGGTCCTACATTAGTTGCGACTTATCTGTATTAAAAAGCAAGGTTTAGGCCAGGTCGAAGTGTCAGTTTAAAACTGTACTAGAGGCTGCAATGGTAGGCTTGAGACTACTTGATCAGGTGGCAAAAGGAGTGCTACAGGGTCACTAATGTCATAAAAAGAAAGGTGAACCCATGGGTATGGATGGACCAAAGGTGCGTGGTATTGTAAAGGAACAATGGTACCTCATCAAAATATACAACAATATTATTATATTCGGAAGACGATGATGCCTATATATGTTGTCCAGTAGACAGTGTTAAATAATGTCTTTGCACAAATATCAGACAAATAGGTGGGTGAAAAAAAACACAAATGACAAAACAGTCAGAAATGACTAAAACACTCAGGCACTTGTGTGTGACAGAAATAAAAAAAAACATAGCTTACTCTCAGTTCTAAACAGTATTTCTGCCATTATGTATATTACTATCAACATTAAAATAGAGTCAAAGTATAGGATTTATCGACATTTCGATCCATACCAGTCATAGGATCATAATCAGGACATTTAAGATTACACGCCCGAGGATTGACTACACAATGTTAAACAAATAGCATTCAATTAACATGCCCTTGTTATATGCAGTACCATATTCTAGGAACTTATGAGTAAATTAAATGTGACAATCAGGTGCAGGTCAATATGGCCGGGATGCCCGCCACCCCCTCCCAACACATTTCCCCAAGAATGGGAAGTCGGACAATAGTTGAACTTTTGGAAGGCGGGAGGGAGTCACCCTCCCGGCCGTATTTATTAAAATATGAAACAAAATTTAAAACATTAAATAAAAGTTTCATCATTATGCATTATGTACAATTTGTCATTTATTACATTTCGATGCAGTCATGTACTTTTGGCTAACATCCTGAAAATGCATACACTCTAACTCAAAGTGTACATCCTAGCATTAAGGGCCAACGGCAAGGTCTTAACCGGTGTCAGATCCCTACTACCAGACTCCCGCCCTCACGGTGTGAGCGGCGCATGCGCAGAGGACTCTACCCTCATTGCCAACTGTAACTTCCCTTGTCGTTATGGGGGCCCCCTTTGTACTCGACGCCATCTTAAGGGTCGTCCGAGTTCCCGTATGAGGTCTCTGTAGGAAGGACAGCGTGGACTCTCCCCCCATCCCCACACTCTCTATCCGCCGTTGCGGATATCCGGCCCCGGGAAATTAGTAGGAGGGGCATCTAACCGCCTCCCCCCCTGGGAGGGGCCCATGGCCATCTCCCCATAGGCGCCCCATCCTTAGTGGGTGCCGCCTCCCCGTGGAAGGGGCCAAACGCCGTCTTCCCCCGGGCGCTCCCATCCATTGTGGGTGGCGCCCCACTCTAGGGACCTTGAAATTACTGCTCACCGATCATGACCTTACCGCCCGACCAAAAAATAAATACGACAGTTGTTTACCTACTAAGAAAAGAAAGAACTCCACATCATCCTACTGTGCCATCAATTGCTCTTTCCTGCAAGAAGACATCTCTGCAAAAAGTCAATCTTTATTCTCAACGTTCCTTCATTCTTTCTACCAAGGAAAAAAGGCCTATACTTCCATCACTCAGCAAAACTTTATTTCTCCAAACATTTGCCATAAGGGGCTGGTGGGTGGGTCAAAATTGCTGCTTGTTCCGTCGAGGGCTCACGGGCAACGAGTGGGTGCAGCCTTCCGATCCGAGGAACAAGAGGACGCTCCTCTGGATTCCCGCTCCTTTATTCTTCTGCGGGAGGGCGTGTACCCGTCACCCTTTACGCCTACGGGGCGTGGTCGTCTTCCGTTGAGGTGTCTAGGACAACCCCTCTTGGGCGGGGGAAGGCGCGCCCCGGCTACGCCGCTTCGGGCATACCAGCCGGGCTACGCCCACCCCGCCCAAAATGGTTTCCCGGGAGGTTTGGGGCACCCATCCATACATTCGGGGGGACCGAGTGGTCGCCCCTTTCCATATGGCCGGGATGCCCGCCACCCCCTCCCAACACATTTCCCCAAGAATGGGAAGTCGGACAATAGTTGAACTTTTGGAAGGCGGGAGGGAGTCACCCTCCCGGCCGTATTTATTAAAATATGAAACAAAATTTAAAACATTAAATAAAAGTTTCATCATTATGCATTATGTACAATTTGTCATTTATTACATTTCGATGCAGTCATGTACTTTTGGCTAACATCCTGAAAATGCATACACTCTAACTCAAATTATACATCCTAGCATTAAGGGCCAACGGCAAGGTCTTAACCGGTGTCAGATCCCTACTACCAGACTCCCGCCCTCACGGTGTGAGCGGCGCATGCGCAGAGGACTCTACCCTCATTGCCAACTGTAACTTCCCTTGTCGTGGTGGGGGCCCCCTTTATACTCGACGCCATCTTAAGGGTCGTCCGAGTTCCCATATGAGGTCTCTGTAGGAAGGACAGCGTGGACTCTCCCCCCATCCCCACACTCTCTATCCGCCGTCGCGGATATCCGGCCCTGGGAAATTAGTAGGAGGGGCATCTAACCGCCTCCCCGCCTGGGAGGGGCCCATGGCCATCTCCCCATAGGCGCCCCATCCTTAGTGGGTGCCGCCTCCCCGTGGAAGGGGCCAATGGCCGTCTTCCCCCGGGCGCTCCCATCCATTGTGGGTGGCGCCCCACTCTAGGGACCTTGAAATTACTGCTCACCGATCATGACCTTACCGCCACAGACCGGATAGTTGACCGACTAGCCGGTCCCCCCTACTCCTCCTACAGGTCATGCTTCCTCAAACCCCTTAGCCATGCAACGAAGTCTCCTATGAATTAGTCATTCCCCTCCCTGGACAGGTGAACCCCATCGTTCAGATACATTTGATCACCCCGAATACACCCATGAGGAATGTTATGCAACTGCGCCGAACAGAACAATTTACCAATTTTATTATTGACCCGTTTAACTGAATGGTTCAGTGCTGACACCGAAAGGCCCCCCTGCCACATCTTCCTAGGAATCATGTGGGACCAGGCAATCGTACACCCCGGGACTCTTTTAGCCAACCAGCTAACAGCCGACAAAATTCATTCAAGTAACACTCGTCTACCCAGTGTCACCAAGTCGTTGCCTCCCAGGTGTACTATGACTACAGATGGCGGTGACCTATACCGCCCTAGAAGCCCCTCGAAAAATGATTCAAAGTGGTCAAAAACGAGCCCACCCTTCCCATGGAAGGCCACTCTGAACCCGTATTCCCCTGGTGCGTGAATCGCGTCACCTTCCTTGAATACGTCGCCGGCGCGCCTCACGTATGAGTGGCCCACGACCCATACCATCCTCTCTCCAGTCGGTGGCCTCTGACCGCTGGTCTCCTGGTGCTGGGTCGACCTCAAATTCCGCCCCGGGTGGCAGGCTCGCGAAACTGTAAAGTAAACAAAAGACAGAAAACGTGAGTGCATGTCAATTGATCACTCACAACATGTGCAATCGCACATACCTCTTGAAGCAATTCGAGGACCAACGGCCCAATTGTTTCACTTCCTCAGCACTCTGACCCCTGGCTGTAGCCTCAGTAGCAGCCCCTATCCTGAAGGAGTGGGTCCCAAAATCGCACGGGTCCATGCCCGCGTCAGCGATTGACAGTGCTAGCACCCTCTGAAACTGAAATCTCGTCAGTGGAGTGCCATCCTTGTGTCGGAGCAAACTCCCCCCCCATGCGGCCGCCCTTAGCGCCAAATAGTCTTCCACACACTTCAACGGGCAGATGGGGGACCCACGCTTGCGCTGTACGACCACGCTGTTTCCCATAGCCCCCTGGTCAGTCTTGGACCTGGCTATCACAATCACCATCGAATCACCCCTTATTTGGATGTGATCCCTGCACAAGCCTCCCTCCATATCTCTCTTGTTCCTTGCGACAAGTTCGCTCACCCTCATAGCCCCATGGAATGCCAATGTGAACGCTGCCCGGAACAGAACTGCTTCGAAATGGGAGGAACACGTCTCATCCAGCTTTGCTAAAAGCAGAGACAGTCTGTCTAAGCCAATCGGGTGCCTCGTATCTTGCTTGCAACCCTCAAGGCGCTGCCAGCCGCGAAGGGCTTTTTTCACCAAAAAGGAACCTGTAGGGTCTTTTATGCCGTGTACCTGGGCCATGAATGAAATGGCCGCCCTATGCCTACTGGCCGTTGCCGCTGATCGGCCCTCTCTGTGCAGCGCTACCAAGTATCCCAGGAAGGATTCCTCCTGACCCCAGTTCTGACTCTATGTGGGACCCAAATATGTGCAATAGGAACGAAACGCTCCTTCGTATGCTTTCCTTGTCCTGGGGGCTAAACTCGCTGCCACGAGGTCTTGTAATCTGGGGCACCGATTAGCCATATTGTTTCGGGGAATGGTGCTGCCTCTAGGTCCGCTGTGGGTAGATAACCCCTGAATGCCTGCATATGTGAACGAGAGAGTGCATCAGCCGCATGATTCAGTACACCTGGCACATGTTTCGCCCTGAACTGTACATTCAATCTCATGCAAAGCAGCACAATTTCTCAACAATCTCAAGATCAATTTGCAGCGTGCTGCCTGTTGGTTAATGCACTCGACAACAGTCATATTATCAGACCAAAACACCACTGAGCGGTCCCTGAAGTCATCAGACCATGTCATCAGAGCAACCCAGATGGGGAATAACTCCAGGAACCCAATGTTACCTGTGAGACCGTTGGAGTGCCACCATGTTGGCCATGTTTGTGCCGACCATCGATTACCTAAGATGGCGCCAAAACCCACGCTCCCTGCTGAGTCGGTCCATAGACCTAGTTCATCTGAAGACTCTGGCGGGGAGTTCCACACGACTCGACCGTTGAAGTCCGCCAGAAATGCCAACCAAATACGCATATCCTGGCGAACCTCCCCTGACAGTCTCGTACGGTGGTGACCCTCTTTGAGACCTACCATAGCTTGCGCGATAGAGCGCGAAAAGGGGCAGGCCATAGGCATCACCCTCAAGGCAAAATTAAGCTGACCCACTGTTTGTTGTAACTGGTGCAGGGTCACTTTCTCCCCACTCAGGCATTGCATCAAGGAAGCCCGAAACTTGACCACTTTTTCCATCGGTAATCGGAAACACCCCTCCACAGAATCGAGTTCAATTCCCAGAAACTCCAGTGAAGTAGATGGTCCAACCGTCTTACTTGGTGCCAATGGGACTCCAAATTCACTCATGAGGATGCAGAAATCATACAGCGCCTGCGCGCAGTTCGTATCACCGGCTGCCCCTAAGAACAGGAAGTCATCCAGATAATGCATAACATGTCTATGCCCTGTAGCCTCGGTGAATGCCCATTCTAAAAAACAGCTAAACATTTCAAAATACGCACAAGAAATGGAGCAACCCATGGGCATGCATTTATCCATGTAATAACTTCCCTGAAATGCAAAACCTAGCAGGCGCTGATCCTGCGGGCGCACCGGAAGCAACCGGAACGCTGATTCGATATCAGATTTCGCCATCAGCGCCCCAGGGCCTAGGCGGTTCAACATGGCCACGGCATCGTCGAATGATGCATATCGTACAGAACAAACTTCTGGGTCAATGGCATCATTCACCGAGGAACCCCTAGGAGCAGAAAGGTTATGTATGAGTCTAAACTCCCCTGGGTCTTTCTTCGGGACAACCCCCAACGGGGAACAGATGAACTCAGCCACCGGCGGGCGACGAAAGGGCCCAGCCACTCGCCCTAAACTGACTTCTTTTGCTATTTTCTTTTCTGCCACGCCTGGGTTGTGCTGTACCGATAACTGGTTTCTACAAAAGGAGTTCCCCCGAAAATCCCCCGCCGGGATGTGGAAGCCATGTAAGAATCCCTTCCTCAACACCCCAGCGGATACATGATCAGGGTATTTGTTTAACCACGGAATCATAACCATGAGATCCACGGGTGTAGGCAATCGGTCACAAAAGTCTACCTCACTCCTGCTTAGACCCGCCTTTACCCCCGTCCCGCTAATTTTTGATCTACATGCACTTTCCGGGTGTGAGGAATTCCCACAGCCGGCACACACATGCTTAAACTTGCATGTCCCCTGCGGTCTGTTACAGTTGCCTCTATTGAAGCCCCAACAGACCCCCCCTTTTCCGCCATTCCCGCCAACTCTAGGCTGGTAGCCCCCACCTGTGCCTGCTCGAAAGGGCACACCGGGCTTTTGGCGGACCACTCCGGACCCGCTCCCGCCTGGCGAGGACGTACCTGTCGCCCCTGGCAGGAGCTGCTTGTGCCATGACACCGAGTCCAAACAATCCCAAGACAAAGAAGCATCATATTCTTTTGCTTTACGGAATTTCATGTCATAGCCTTTCCATTCTTCCCCCTCATACATTGAATAGAAATCCATAATGCGATTCTGATAGCAAATCAACTCAGTCATAACCTCGGGTTTACGTTCCCCCATCACTGCGGTAAATATAGAGAAGGCCTTAACCCAGTTCGTCACTGTCTCGTCCACCCTGAACTCGGCCATCTTGGCGCGCCAGACACTCGGGTGCCACAAATCTTTCTGCGTTTTAGCATACTCCATCTCGCGATGGTCAGTTAACAATGAAAACATGTTGACATACTTGTCTCCCCATATTAACTCTTTCGTGGCCATGGGAATGTGCTGTGCAACCTTTTCCCGCCTTGAGGGTATTGAGCCCTCCCCCGCCATCGGCAATGCGAGCTTACCCGGATCGGCCGTTGCTGCCGCCGTCTTTTCCTGACCAGCTGCTGGTACTCCAGGTGCCACCTGTGGGGGAACAAGAGGAACACTCGCCTCGATTGCCGCAACTGCTTTATTAATACTCTGGCTTCTTCGGCCGGACCTCCCGGGGTCACTGTGCCCCCCACCTTTGTTTTGAGCCATGCCGTCAACTGTGCGGCCAATTCTGGGGGCATTTCATCATCCTCGGCCGAGGTGATCACCACCGGGATCGGCTGGCCTAAATCTGGTTTCTGAACCGGGTTATCAGCCGGTACGAGGGGGGCGATGGGGGGTACCTCTGGGACCGGGACCCCCCCCCGAAACCGCCCTTTCTTTGACCCGCTTCCCTCTTACCCCGGGGACGACTCCCGGCAAGGCCGGGCCTATTACCTTTTTCGGCTGACCTGGGTCGTTCAATGCGGCCAATTGCTTCTTCACCTCCGCTAAACCTCTACCGAGCGATTGGACCTGTCCGAGCTTTCGGTCCATACAAGCCATCCGGTTCGACAACAGGCGTAACACCCTCTCCGTCTCGGAACCCTTTCCTGCTTTCTTGCTAGGCATGGTTTCGAGTCTTCCGCCCTTGGTCGATCCACGAGGTCCTGAAATCTGTGAGCCCTCGAAACTGAAAGAGAAAAAACAGGATTACCAAGTTCAAAATTGCTGCTTGTTCCGTCGAGGGCTCACGGGAAACGAGTGGGTGCAGCCTTCCGATCCGAGGAACAAGAGGACGCTCCTCTGGATTCCCGCTCCTTTATTCTTCTGCGGGAGGGCGTGTACCCGTCACCGGTACGCCTACGGGGCGTGGTCGTCTTCCGTTGAGGTGTCTAGGACAACCCCTCTTGGGCGGGGGAAGGCGCGCCCCGGCTACGGCGCTTCGGGCATACCAGCCGGGCTACGCCCACCCCGCCCAAAATGGTTTCCCGGGAGGTTGGGGGCACCCATCCATACGTTCGGGGGGACCGAGTGGTCGCCCCTTTCCATTTTAACATGTTTTAGGTGGAGAGCACAAGCACTTTTAGCACTGGTTAGCAGTGGTAAAGTGCACAGTCCCAAAAGACAACAAAAACGGGAGTGAAGACAAAAAATTTGGAGTGACCCTGCAGTACGGGACATGCCCAACATATACGTCTATCTAAATATATGGTGCTTGTGTAGCACCACATCTGCGACAGGCTGCTGACCTTTTGGGCTAAATTATGTGTGGTGTAAGAAGTTAAAATGGAGAGGTTGAATCTTTCATTGCACAGTAAAGGGCCCATTAGGATGGCGGGCGGATCGCCCCATCCAGGTCGGCGGTAGCCACCGCCGGCCTGGCGGGGGTGATCCGCCCGCCATCCGTGCCAGAATGACCCCCCGCCACATTAGCATGGCTGGGGGGTCCGGGGCAGATGGAAAGACCGTCCGCCACTTTTCCGCCCTGGTCGCCTTGCGACCGGGGCGGAAAAGAGTTCATATGGTGGTGGTGTCTATCAGACACCGCCAGCCATATTACAATGGGCATTTACCAATGCCTTTCTGTGGCGGCAATGCCGCCACGGAAAGGAATGCGGAGTCTGCTCTGGGGGCCTGTTGCGGGCCCCCAGGGACTACGGGGGTGGGGGGGTGCACATGGGGGGTACCTATGGTACCCCCTGCATTTCAAAGTACAAAGTGGCAGGCACCGCGCAGTGCCTTTCACGTTGTACTTTGAAATGCACAACTTGTATTTTTACCATTGCAGCGGGCCCGCCGCAATGGTAAAAATACAGGATGCGCCCGCCACTGTGGCAGGCGCATCCTAATTCCCCCCGCGGGACCCCCGCTCTTATGGCGGACGATCCCTTGTACCGGGAGGATGGCGGGCGGGCAAAGTTCGCCCGCCATCCTAATGAGGGCCTAAGTATCCTTTTTACCTAGGCACATAGTACCTGCCTTGTCTTTAGTGATGTTGTCTTCCTGTATGTCTTAAGTTTTTTGTATACATGTGATACCAAATGGTGCCATGTTCCCAGTTGTAGTATGGAGGGTACATGTGGTGTTGGGATTTCTTGGAAAGTCAATCCAGATTTCTCTGTCTGTCCTGGCTAATTTAGCACATTGCAGGAACTGTCCTGGATGGACATTAAAGGATCTCTATGCCTCTGCAAATGAGATGAACATTTCTTCAGGCAATTTGTGGGTGAATATTCACAATATCGAATTTTTAATATCGAGTTTTAAATATCGATTGAACATTGTATTGAATTACAAAATATAGTGGTATAGAATATCGAAATTCAGGTAAGAATATCGATTTTTATAATATCGAAGTTAGTAATATCGACAGTCATAATAATATAGTTGTTAAAAATATCGATTTTTTTATAGTGTTTTAAGTGTTAGTATTTGTGTTAAAAGTATGTATTATTTTTGTAATGTATGTTTGCATTTTGTTAAAGTAATGAATCTTATCTTATATAATTCTGTACCGTGTTGTAGGTTTATCGGGGAATAGGGTGGGAAGTAATTTTAAGTAGTATTCATTTTTAGAAATTATTAAATATTTTTAATTAATTTTGCGTTTTAGTTCTGTAGCGGGTTGTGGGTTTAAAGGGGAATAGTGTGGGAATTAATTTAATTGTAATTAAGTAATTATTTATTTTTATTTATTGGTATTGATAATTAATGTATTGGTAATTATTAATTAATTGGTCATTAATATTAATTAATTGATTAATTGATCATTATATTAATTGTACTAATTCGTTATTTGGAGCGGATTGTGGGTTTATAGGGGAATAGGGTGGGAAATAATTTAATAGCAATTTATTAATTATTGAAATTATTTTTTGGTATTGGAAATTAATGTGTTGTTAATTAATTATTAATAGGTAATTCATTTTTAATAAGTAATATTTATTGGTATTTATAATTACTTAATTATTAAATAAATTGTAATTGGTAATTAATTTAATTACATTTTTAATTGGTATTAATAATTAATTTATTTTTATTTAAATATTAAATCATTACTTTCCCTACTGTTGCACTCACTGGAGTGGGAATAGTAGTTTTTACCCCTACGCTATCCAACACTTTCCTTACTGTTGCACTCACTGGAGTGGGAATAGCAATTTTTACCCTCGCACTATCCTACACTAAATTTTTTAAATATGTTTTAATATTATTAAGTTCATAAATATATGTATTAAAAAATTAAAATGCATGTTTTTCTATTTACATTAATTATTCATTCATTTTAAGGTTATTTAAGTATTTTTAAGTATGTTTTACTTAATTATATTTATTATTTCATTAATTTTACATTTACTTTTAAGACATTTAAAAAATTCGATGTTTTAACAAACTATATTTTTTACAACGATATTTTGGATTCAATATTTTTGTACTTACCTGTTTGTAGATAGGAATTCGATATTCTGGTTGTCGATATTTTGTTACCAATATTTTTGTAGGTCGATATTTAGCTCCTCGATATTCTGTCCGTGATTCCAATTTGTGACATCCCTCCTAACTCCATAGTGTTACTGACATAAATTGGATTATATGTTTAAGTGGTTGGAGTGTCCATACATTTAATTCACTAAATAATGGGGGTTGTTTAATGCCATCTCACACATTTTACTCCATCTGTCTTACCACAGCCTTCCTCATAAGTAGCTTCTATAGTGGAGTATGCTCATATACTCCCAGTCGACTTCTTCAGTGTACCATTTTGCTGCATGTTGTACGTGAGCAGCAATGTATTATGTAAACATATATCACTAAGCAATATCCATGTGTACCCAACTATTTACTTTCATGTGGAAATCGTAATTTCTGATAGACTAACAACCTTAGTCTACATCACTAAGTACACTCTGAAGAACGAGTTATAATTTCTACTTTTATCTTTATGTCATTACAAGGTACTTAGTGATCCAGCGCTCCTAATGTAAAACTGTCTCACCAACGCTACCTATCACCACAAAACTCACCATTAATCATGAATCACTTACCAAGGCCCATAAACCAACGAGACAATTTTTGAGCGACTGAATCATGTGACCTAATTAATCGGATCTATTCACAAAACTATTTACATATTTATATACAACTGCACTTTATCATTTCTTACCATGGTTTTAAACATATATCAGTAATTAAGTCACTAAGGCAAATGGATCAACTGATGGTAACTAGACCATGAATAAACAAGACCAGCTTGTCGTTTCAAAATCTAATTTTTATTTACTTTATTATTCAAAGAAAGAGCCTTTTCGATTATAAATCTTTATTTAAATAGCAAAATGAAAGCAACATTTTATTAAGGAAAAGACTTATTAGACTGACATTTGAAAGGCAAATCAGTTAGCATGAATTAAAAGCAAATAACAGTTTCCATTCCCTAAATTCTGTCTCCCTGTCTAAAACTCGCTCCACCTAAAAAGAATAGTCATTAAAGTCTGCTGTCCTTACGTGCGCCAAAGAGTCCAACAGCACGTCACGCCCTTCAGGAATCGGAAAGCGAGAAGCGCCCTCCTGCCCATGGGGTCAGGTTTTATACCTTTCTAACTAGCTAATCTTCTCAAAATTGTACACTTTTCCTTGCCATCCAGAGTTCCCATTGGCTGTCTAATGTCAGTCCATAATGTGTCATCACCGTTTTCAAACCAAAATCGGGCTTTTCTTTAGCCCCATTGTCCTTTGCTTTCGTGTCATTTAGCTTCCTCGAAAATGTTACATTACACTCGAGTTACAGTTCATGACTTCCTTGCCTTGGCTAACTTGCCGCTTCCTGTCCTTGAGCTTTCTCTCCAAGAGCACATTTAGCACAACTTATAAAACTGCATTTTCTGACAAACCTGTCGACGTGGTAAAAGTTTCCAATTCTTGTGCAAGGCTCCTTTCTGGACAGGATTCTAAACACCATCTTTTACAGGCCTTAGGCCTCTCTCGGAAACTATTATTCAAACAAACACAAGACACCAATTAATTAGAGAATTGAGACCCATACTGTTACCCACCCCCTTTGCTAATTATTAACCCGTTAATTTATGTTACCTAGCTGAGCACACAAAGCAGCATTTATATCTACCTTCTTCATTTAGGCCGCAAGAATCCTCCACGAGCTCTTGCCACAGAAAAGACATAACATAAGTACATAAATAAGCACATGCCATTAGTTTAACAGCTTTTTTTGAATCACAGTGTTGAACTCTAAACGTAGTGCCTCCATTGGGGATGTAGCTGCATTGCGATGCCTACACTACTTTTCAATATTTAGCACGCGTTTAGACGGAAACGCGACCCTAGAGTGCACACGAAACTGAAACAATCTCATAACAGACTTATCATAATCAATCTACACCCGCTGTGCCCCTCCTAACTTCTACTTTCATTAGTTTAACAGCCACATTTAATACTGACAAAGACAATAGACAAGGTTAGTTTATTATTTCCTACACACTTGCAATTGCAACATAGAGCACATAAATTAGTCCCTCGTGTTTCTTTGTAAATGCATTTTAAAACTATGTTGATCAGTAATTTCACCCCATGCTTGTTAGTACAGTCACATTTTTTAATGGAAGTATAACTTTGCGAGTTTGAGCGAAATTTCATTCAGCACCTCGCTCCATCAACTCCCTCATCTGGTGATTTCAAAATCACCAAACAACACCCAAAATTTTTAGAAAATGTTCAACCCTTGAACAGGTTTTGGACTTTCTTAGTATTAGTGTTGCTAAACTTTTGACTCAGCTGTTTGTCTGCAACTCTCATATTGAGATCTGCGGAACTCTTCTAATTCTATTTATTTTTCTTGTTCTTTTCTAAGTTTGTAAATTCTTTTCTTTTCCCTTAGATATTTCTTTCTCTTGTGTAACATGCAACTAATTTTTAACAAAAGTATTACAAAGATAATAACTATTAAAGGACACAGTATTTTGCCTAAAATTGAACTACCAATCTCTTGAAACCAGTTTCTGATTGCTGCAAATCTTTTGCTCAAACGTTCTGAAAAATCTTCATCTTCTAAAGGTTCTATCTCAGCATGTAATTCTGCAATATTTTTGATATACATTTCTATGTTCTGGCTCTTGTCTGGGATATATGTACAGCAATGCTGGACATGCAAAATTCCACAGACTCCTCCTTCTTTTGCTAGCAGAATGTCTAAAGCAAGACGGTTCTGCATTACCATCGTTCTCATGGCAATAAGTTCTGTATTTACTAATTGGAATCCACTAGCTGTATCAGTAGACAATCTATCAATAATTGTAGACATTTTTCTGATTTTAATTGCATTCAGGGTTATTCCTACCATAGGTATTACTGCACCAAATATGTCACCCAAACTTTCTGAAAAGCGTTCCCTTCTGAATCTACTCAGATGATTGTTAATTTCAAATGAACCTTTTGCATTTCTATCTACATGAAAATTTTTGGGAAAAACTAAACCAACGTAACAGGTCCCATACCAGTGGTCTGGGAGATTGTAATAAGCTTTGTTACCACACACAAAATAAATTCCAGGAAAAATTGGATCTTTGCCTCCCTTAAACCCCCAACCCCCTAAGATTTGATAAGTATCTTCACATTGACTAGCACCTACAAAGTAATTGTCAAATAACGTGTTATCTCTCCTAATACAAAGTTTTCCACTCACAGGTTTGTCTATATTAATTGCGACATTCTCAGT
Source organism: Lissotriton helveticus (assembly GCF_964261635.1). Taxonomy (NCBI): domain Eukaryota; kingdom Metazoa; phylum Chordata; class Amphibia; order Caudata; family Salamandridae; genus Lissotriton; species Lissotriton helveticus. Next base: position 343,155,106 of record NC_136060.1, on the reverse strand, counting down.
TCTACCATTGAGCTTTTCATCCTTAATCTGCCAAAACTAAGATTTGGTTTGTTTCAGCATCTCGTTTCGCTTGTAAATAGCCCTTTTCTCTTCAACCATGTTTAAGAAAGATTTTTCTTCTGATCTCAACTTGTATGTTAAATTGTTTCTAAAAGCATACTCATAAGTAAGTTCATTAGTTACTATGAAAAATCCCCTCATCTGTTTAGCATGTTTCAGTTTATTCAGGCTGTTGTCAACTTTTAAATTTGCAAAAATCTCATCATAATTAGAGTAGTAATACTCTAAACGACCTGTCCGATAAAACAAACTAGCTATTACACTACAAGTGATGCCATAAGTAAGAGGAAGCATGTTGTAAGTAACCCCTTCCGAAACAGAAGCAGGTAGTTTCACACAAATGTAACAATCTTTCACATCCATCACCTGAACATATTCAGATAAAAGTCTTGAGAAAGTATTACTAGAAAAATCACCAGCAGATCTATCTTGGTGGATCTCTGGTTTGTGCTCAATGATTTTATTAGATTTGCCTACTACATCATGGTTATCTTGTTTGACCACAACTTTACTAGTCATGTTAGTTTTGTACAATTCTTTATCAACTCCAAAAGGAAAAACGACAGCTAAAATTAACCAAACCAAAATTATTAGAATCACACAAATAGAAGACATTTTGCAACATCTTCTTAAGATAGAGCATCTCGAATTGCTATTAGTAGAAGGCATCTTTACCTTGAAACAAGAGCCTTTAAAATAAAATCAAAAATTTAAAAATTACTAAATATCACCCCCTTTTTACTTTTTTTTTTTTAAAGAAAACCCTACTTTCTAACAGCTTTTCTTCGACCTTACGTCTTACATCAATGTGTTTTCCAGCTAACACAATTTCTCCAACCTTGTGTCACCTAACACAATTTCTTCGACCTTGTGTCAAATACAAATTTTAAACCTTATGTGGAAACAAAATCAATCATTATCACTTGTGTCATCTAAATCTTCCTGGCTACTACTATTCACTTCCACTACTGGTGGTATAATGATGTAGGTCCATTCAGGTGACTTATACTTTTGGTTAGGTTTTATCACCCTCTTTGCCCTACTGCTAATCACTTCTATTTTCTTTCCTGCTTGATTTTTCCTATCAGAGTCTCCTTTCTGACTTGAGACCTCATTAACCTGCTCTTTTGATCTGTTCACTAATTTGAATTTTAGGCATTCATTTTCATCTGGCCAATTATCTCATTTTCTTGATAACTTCTTCTTTGGTTCAGTAAGATTACACTCTACTCTCCAAGCTCTTTTCCTTGATCTTTTTACTTTGGATTCATCATCACTTTCATCAGTTTCGCTTTCTGTGATATCAGCTCTAGATTCAGGTACTTCTTTACTCAGCAGCTTCACTCTGTTAGGAACATCATCCCTATAGCTGGTACTTGGCAATTCTTCTTCTTCTTCGATTACTTCCAATCCACCAGTTTCAGAATTTTCGTTCCTTCTTCCAGAGCTTCCAATCTGCTTTTCAATACTCTCCTGATCTTGAATCTCTTCTTGTTCAGACTCCTTTTCTGCTTCTTGATCTAGCAGATCTTCATCATTTTCAGAGTCTAGTATCACAATCTTTAAATCTGCTTCATTCAATGCCTCATTCGCATTTGAATCTTCCAGATGTCGACCTTCTTGTCGATCTTCAGGATCTGGATTTCTTTCAGGTTCTTCTTCAGAATCTGAATCAGCTGTTGTATCACCTTCGTCAGGATCTTCAGGTGGTGGCACTCGAATGGTGTGACTAGCATGAATCCATCTCTTCAATCCTCTACACTTAACTGCATTTGCTGTGACAAGTATCACCTGTCTTGCCTTTTGCCACCTGGGTACTAGGCAATTTCTTCTTCGGTGTACTTTTGTCCTCACCCAGTCTCCTGGTAACAGATCATGAGCTTGTTCCTTCTCTTTTGTTATCACTTCAGTTCCCACCTGATGGAACACAGAAGTCACCACGTCAGATAGATTCTTGCAGTATTCCAATATGACGCTATCATTAATGCTCAATTGTTTGTCAACTGGAACAAATGCTTGTCTCATGACTCTGCCCATGAGCATTTCATGGGGGCTCAAACCTGTTTTTCTATCTGGAGTACTTCTCAAAGACATCAAAACAAGTGGAAGTGCGTCTGTCCACTTCATTCCTGTAGCTAGACACATTTTAGCTATCCTATCTTTGTGCCATTCACTTGCTCAACAACACCTGATGCTTCTGGTCTGTAAGCACAGTGTAACTTTTGCTTTATGTTCAGTGCTTCGCAAATCAATTGTAACAATCTGTTTTCAAAATGTGTGCCACGATCAGTCTCGACCGTCACCGGAAATCCATACCTAGGTATGATTTCTCTTAAAAGCAATTTAGCCACAGTAACTGAATCATTATGACGTGTTGGGAATGCTTCCACCCATCTTGAAAACAGACAGATCACCACCAAGACGTATCTCAACTTATTATGAGGTGGCATATCAATGAAATCAAGCTGTAATCTGGTAAAAGGACCACCCTCCCGTCCTATGGTTCCCATGCTCACAACTGTTTTTCTGTTTGGATTGATCTGTTGGCAGACCAAACATCCCTGACAAAAAGATTCTGCAATTATTCTGAATTTTGGATTGTACCATGTCTGTCTAAACAGTCTAATCATTGAATCTCTTCCAAGATGTCCTGGACCATAATACATTCGAGCCATATCAGCAATCACGCTATTTGGCATAACTGGTCTGTCATCTTTGTAAACCCAAATCTCATCTTCTTCTCTCTGCCTGCAACCTGCTCTTAACCATGTGTCTTTTTCCTCATCATCTGCCTCATCTTGTAAATCTTTTACTCCTTGTCATGTCTCAACTACAGATGTTAGCATAAGTGAGTTCAAAACATGTTCATTGTCTTTTTACCCGATTAATGGACATATTATTCTTTGCGCAGAATTTCGCAATTTCATCAGCATATGCATTTCCTTTTGTCATGTAATCTATGAGGTGTGCATTTCACAACAGCAATTTACTGAATACCATCGATCAGCCATTTGATCAATTATGCATTCCTGATAGGAGTTCCCGCAGAAGTTAAATAACCTCTTTGAGACCAGAGCTGGCCATAGTCATGGACTACGCCATATCCATACTGACTATCTATCACTATGGTAACTTTTAACTCTTTTGCTCTTTCACATGCACGAATCAAAGCAATCAATTCTGCTACTTGAGCTGAACGAATTCCTTTGAGACAAGAGGCTTCAACTACATCTGCAACTGTGCAGACAGAGTATGCTGCACTCAGAACACCTTCATCTGTTCTTAAGCATGAACCATCAACAAAATAAACATAATCTGATTCAGTTAACGGGACATCTTTAATGTCCTGCCTGGGTTTGGTGAAATATTCTAATACATCCAAGCATTCATGATCAGTGTCATTTTCATTTCTGATTTCTGTTACAGTACCATCAGGCAATAATGTGGAAGGATTTAAATTCACACATCTTGCAATCGATACGTTATCTGATCCCAGAATAACTTTTTCATATTTTGTTAGCCTGTTACTTGTCAAATGCTGTGTTTTGCTTCTAGTGAGGATAATTTCAACTGAATGGGGTACATATACTTTTACAGGGAATCCCATTATTATCCCTTCACTTTGTTCCAAACTTACACTTGTTGCCGCTACTGCTTTTAAGCAGCCTGGTAATGCTTTTGCAACAGGATCAAGAACTGCTGAGAAATATGCTATTGGCTTTCTCAGTCTTCCATGTCTTTGAATCAGGACTGTTAATGCACATCCTTCCCTTTCACTGCAATACAGCTCAAATTCCTTTTCATAATCTGCCTTCCTAGTGCTGGAGCTTCACACAAACTTCTTTTTAACTGTTCAAAGGCTTCTAACTCAGTTTCTGTTAGGGTAATCGGGTCTTTTATGTCTGCTGTTGTCAATCTCTGCAATGGTTTTGCAATGACCGAAAATCCACTAATCCATTGACGACAATAACCTACCATTCCTAGAAACATTCTGACTTGTCTCTGTGTTTTTGGTGGTTGCATTCCTTGAATAATTTTTATTCTCTCTATTGTCACTTGCCTGATTCCTTTTGCAATTCTGTGACCAAGATATTTTACTTCTTGTTTGCAAAACTGTAATTTTGCAGGAGACACTTTATGTCCCTCATCTGCCAAATGATTTAAAAGAGTAATGGTATCTGTCACACAGTTATCTCGTGTTTTTGCAGCCACAAGGAGAACATCAATATACTGTACTAACGTTGATTTTCCAGGTAAATCTAAATTTTCCAAGGATTTCTTTAGCAGCTAATTAAAAATAGATGGACTTTCTGTATACCCTTGAGGGATACGACACCATGCTAGGATACGCTCTTGGAACCTGAACGCAAAAATTTGTTGGCTTTCTGGATGCAATGGAACAGTAAAGAATGCATTACAAAGATCTATAACTGTATACCATTCTGCATCATGCGGAATCTGATATAGAATTACCGCTGGGTTTGGTACAACTGGGCAACATGGAACAACTATTTGATTAATCCTTCTCAGGTCTTGAACAATCCTGAAAGTTCCGTTTGGCTTTTTAATTCCCATAATCGGTGAATTACATGGACTACTTTCAATTTCTTTTAGAACACCTTGTTTTATAAATTTGTCAATTACAGGTATGACACCTTCAATAACTTCTGCTTTCATTTTATACTGAGGAATGTTTGGAAAAGCTGCTCCTAGTTTTACTGTTATTTTTGCTGGGTCTACATTTTTCATCAAGCCCATTTCATCTCCAGTCAAATACCAAATATTAGCATTGACTGTCTCTTTTAATTCTTCAGGTAGATTATTTTTATCAAATGCAGGAAATAATTTACTTTCTTCTGCTTCAACCATTAACATTGTTAACCTGTAAAGCCCATCTTCTTCTTGAGTTTGGAGCTCAATACCATCCGGTGAGCAATATATTTTACAGTTCATCTTGCAAAGGATGTCCCTTCCTAACAGGTTTACAGGACTGCTGTTACAAACTACAAATCTATGCTTGTCTTTAAATTTGCCAATTTCAACTTCAACTGGTTCTGTTAAATCTGTTTTAATTTGTTAATTAGCTACGCCAACTACTTGGAGTGTGTCCCCAGAGAGAGGCAGGTTTTCTATTTCCACTGATCTAAAAGTAGAACGGGTAGCACCTGTGTCCACTAGAAAAGTGATTTCTACATCATCCACTTTACCATTTACAAATAGACCAGACTGATCTACCTCAAGAGGGGCTCCAAGCACACACTCTTCCTCCTCTCTCAGGCACCGTCATAAGTAATCCTCAGAATCACTCCCTCCATTTTCTTTCATCCAATACTGTTGAGACACATTTGACACATTCACTCTTGGCGGTCTGTTTACCTGTTCACCTCCGCAGAATCCTGTTTCTGTACTGTATCTCTGCACATTTACACAGTTTGGAAGTGGCGGTTGTGGAATCTGACTTTGCTGATTCACTACCTGTCGCTGTAGCTGTTGCTGCTGATTTATCTCATTCTGCATCTGTGGATTTAATGATGCATTTTTAAAATTTCTGGGCGGATTCTTACATTCGTGCTTCCAGTGTCCAATTTCGCCACAATTAAAACATGGGAGTTTCTGCTTTAACTCTTCAATATTTCCCATCAATTTTGGCTTATTAAAATTACCTTTAAATTTCCCTTGATTCTGATTAACATTTTTGTTTTCTAAAGTTGCTATTTGTTGTTCAGCTACTTTTACCTGTGCCCACATAGCTTTTTCTTTTAGCTTCTTTTGTTTAGCATCTATTTCATCACTACAGTATTTTGCTTTTCTCAAAATGTCATCAACTGAAAGTGATTGCCAGCCAACTATTCCAGATCTAATCATTTCACAAATTTCGGGTCTTAAGCCATAAACAAATCTGTATATGAAGTGGCTCATATCCTTCTCACTCAATTTTTCATAACCACTGTATTGTTTAAATACCAGCAGTAATCTTTCATAGAATGAATGTACTGATTCTTTTGGCTCTTGATTTGTTCTATCTATTTTAACCCAATCTACTTCTTTTGGGGGAATCTTGTTTTTCAACCACACACTTACCTTATCATATAGATTCATAACATCTGCTGAAGGAGCACCTGTTACTCTATCTCGAGTTGGTTCTTCTTTGGGCCAATCTATAGAAATTTTACATTCTGTCCAAAGATCCGATGGGACAACAATGTCAAAGAATCCATCTAGATCAATCCACAGAACCTCTGAAACCTTAACAAATCTGTCTACCTGTCGATACCATTCCACAGGTTTTTCTCTCAGCTGAATAAAATCATTTGTGAACAGCAAAATGTCCTGTCTTGTCCATGGAACATGCACATACCCACCTCCTGCTATTTCCCTCATTGGAAACTCATTTGCTACTTCTCCTCTTTCTCTTCTTTCTTCCTCTCTTTTCTTAGTCCATTTTACTCTTCATTTACTTAATTCACCTAATCTTTTCAGAAACACAATTAAATCTTTTATATGTGTAATTCTTCCTGTGGTATTCATGTTTTCAATGTCTTTTTCAGAGAAATCCACTCTATAATGTTTCTACAAATTTTTCTGTTTACTTAGATCTACCTCTAATTCAGCAACCATTTCCTCTAATTGGTCATACTTGGTTTTCGTTTTCCATTGTATGCTTTTACAAATAAATAGTAATTCATCATCCTGATATAGCTTCAAACTGTGAGGTCCAATTGTGCCAATAATCAATTCCTCCAAATCCGCTTTCAATTTTGCAACATCAAGTAATTTAAATTCTGGGGTTTGTGGGGTGTGCGTTAAATCTATTTTATTTATGCTCTTTTCTGGAGTTGCAGAATCAGATTCTGCACCAGTTGGAGTTTTACTTGTCAAACTTTGATTAAAAGTTAAGTCAGGCATCATTGATTTCTCTCGGTGAATTTCTGATAAATCTGAATAAAATATTTCAGCCACTTTCTGAATTTCCGCATTTAATGGAACAGTCAAAGCTGAATGTCTAGCTTCCCTTTGATCAAATACTGGAAGAACAGGTCCAATCGTTACTGGTACTGTTACTGCTTCCTTGCTTTTAGTTAACTGCTGTATTAATTCATCTTTTGATTGAAAATATTCTGAGGTATTTGGTATTTCCTCACATCTTTCTGTTCTCATTACATTTCTTGGGGTTTCATTTCTCTGAACTGGGGTTTCAGTATAATTTCTATTTTCTCCTGATATACTAGAATTAGTTCTTGTTTCTACTATTTCTGGAGTTTTTGCAATATTTGAATTTAATCTGGAAGGAGTCTCATCAATAATTTCTCTAGGAGGAGCACTTGGAGAAGTTCCTGGAGGAATTCTCGGGGAAGACCATGAACAAACTGGTTGGTAAGGTGGCGGTTTCTGTTTTGTAATATAAATCTCTTCTAAAACCGCATCTTCTAAATCATTATCTTCATCATTACTATTTTTCTTTTGAGCACTCTTTTGACTAGTAGCCTCACCAAATCTCTCTGGATACAGACCATCACACATGTCAGCACGTCTCCATCGACGCATTCTATCCTCATGAGTTTCCCTATTAATGTCTAATCTGGTACCTTTTGTTACACCTCTACTTTCTCGTTCCAATTCAAACATCTCATCCTCCCATTCAGCTAAAGCCTTCAAATTGTGTAGGTCTAGGTCTTGGCACAAGAGTCATAATTTTTTCTCTTAAGTTTTTCAAAACCTTAATGTTAAATGACCCATCTTCCGGCCTTGCTAAAACACCATAATTTTTGGTATATTCCATCCAATTCTCAATCCAAAGGCAAGTATGATAACCATATTCACCTATTTGATATTTGATATTTGATATTTATGTGCATTTGTAAAGCGCGGACGTTCGCTCCCAAGGGAGCATCATGGCGCTAGGCGAGCTGTGAAGGATAACTGAGGAAGTGGAGTGTGATAAAGGAGTGAAGCTAAATGGCAGCCAATACAGAGGAGTCTGGTTGCTGGTAGACCCATGTCTTGAGAAGTTTTCTAAAATTGTTCTCATTTTCTGTAAATCTAAGGTTGACAGGTAGGTTGTTCCAGGCCTTGGCTGCCAGAACAGTGAAGGATTTCCCACCTTTGGTCTTGTATTTGAATCTGGGGATTCGGACCAGATTTGTCCCGGAGGATCTCAGGCAACGCGGGGGATTATAGCGCGTGAAACGATTTGCAAAATAGCGGGGCCCTGTATTTTGCATGGTTTTAAAGACTGTGAGGAGCAGTTTAAAAAGGATTCTTTTATGCAGCGGCATCCAGTGCAGCGAATTCAGTGCTGCCGACGCTGATGACCTTCTGGGGAGTTGTAAAACCAGTCTGGCTGCAGCATGTTGGATGCTCTGCAGCTTTCTGAGAGTAGATTTTTTCACTCCGGCCATAAGGCCATTGCAGTAGTCGAGTCGGGAAAGTATGAGAGCTACCGCGACTGACTTTCTAGCTGCAATTGGGAGAATATCAAAGAATTTCTTTAGGGATTTTATTTGTCCAAAGCAGCGGCCGGCAGTAATCTTAACGTGGTCATCGAAGGAGAGAGATGAGTCGAATTGCACGCCTAGGTTCCGGGCTGATGGTACAGCACTTGGAGGGGCCTCTGATCCTAAGGGCCACCAGTCTTTCGGGCAAAAAGACAGATTTTTACCCAATGGGATGATTTCTGTCTTAGCACTGTTGCATCCAAGGTGGTTAGTATTTAGCCACTTAAAAACATCAGAGAGACAGTTTTTGAACCGGAGATCTGCGTCAGTCCGCTGTTTGTCAATGGTGACAACCAATTGAGTGTCGTCAGCATAAGACGTGACTAGAATCCCATGTGATTCTATCACAGCTAGGAGGGGTGCCATGTAGATGTTTAAAAAAAGAGGGCTTAATATGGACCCCTGGGGCACTCCAGATGTAATGGGTTTTTCGCAGGAAAGGTGCGGACCGAGGGACACGGTCTGGGACCTATTAGATAGGAACGATGAAATCCAGGCCAAGGCTGTGTCTGTCACGCCAATCTCTCGCATTCGGTTGATTAAGATGACATGCGAGATAGTGTCGAACGCTGCTGTGAGATCCAGCAGGATGAGGACAGCTTGCTTGCCCTCATCCTGCAGGAATTTGATGGAATCAGCAAGTTCGATCAAAGCTGTTTCGGTGGAGTGACCGGAGCGAAAACCCGATTGTTGGGGGTGCAGGATGTTATGGGCTTCTACAAAAGTTTTAAGCTCCTCATGTACTAGATGCTCCCTGACTTTGCCAAGAATAGGAAGTAAGGAGATGGGGCGCATGTTAGTCAAGTCTGTTGGAGACTTGTTCTGCTTTTTCAACAGAGGTTTTACGGTGGCCTTCTTCCAATCAGCCGGTACGAGTCCGGATTCGAGAGACTCATTAATAATGGCATTAATGTAGGGGTTAACTGTCTCAATCAGGTGATGTAGAAGGATGGGAGGACAGGAGTCAGTAGGCGCTCCTGATTTACAGGCCCGAATTGCCTTACTAGTTTGTTGCAGGGAGACCGATTTGAAACTGGAGAGAGGAGGGTAGTTGACTGTTACCTCTGAGGGGGTTATCGAAGGAGGAGGAAAATCTTTCTGGATGTTGACAATTTTGTCAACAAAGAAATCTGCAATTTGATTGCATAGGCTCTCTGAGGGGGGTATTTCGATGGTAAGGGCTTTCGGATGGGTAAATGACTTAACTACAGTAAAGATAGTTTTTTGGTTTTGGTGGGCTTCCGTTATGAGCTTAGTGTAATATTCCTTTTTTGCTGTTTTTATGTCAGAGAGATATAATTTCCTCTGTTGTACATAACATGTTCTGGAGACCGTGTCATAAGTTTGTCTCCAGTGTCTTTCTAGTCTCCGACATAGAAGGTGACTATCTGCTAGGGTCTGAGTGAACCAGGGGGCATTGGGTTTTTTCTTCTTAGGACCCTTTCCCTGATGATTTTTGGGCTCGGAATTAGCCATGACAATTTGGTTCATCCAGATATGGAAGTTGCAGGAGTCAATTTCCACATCTCCAGTTACTATAGGGGATGGAGGTAGTGGTTGTGGCTCCAGCTTTATACGTTCGGTCACCTTCTTCCAGTTGACTGAAAAGGTGGCTGGGGTATGCCTGGTACTGGATGGGGTAGGAAGAGGTATCATAATATCAAATGGGATAAAATAATGATCGGTCCAAATTTGAGGTAGCGGAGGGGAGGTTGAGAGGGTAGAAAGATTAGAGCAGATGCCATCAATGGTGTGTCCAGCACTGTGAGTGGCAGTGGTGATACGTTGGGAGAGCCCAAAGATGTTTAAGGACTGTAGGAAGGAGATGGTATGGGGGTCAGCAAGCGATTCCATATGTAGGTTTATATCGCCCATAAGAGTGAAGTTAGGGTACTGTAGCATGAGCGCTCCGAGGGCCTCATCCAAAGAATTGAGAAAGGAAGTAGGATTACCCGGAGGACGATATAGGAGCCCTCCCGAGAGAGAAAACGAGGCGTTGATTTTGATTGAAAAACCCAAGCTTTCAGTATCCTTGAGGTGACATAGATCAAATGTGTGGCAGGGAAAAGTTTCCTTAATGATTAGAGCGACCCCGCCACCTCGACCAGAAGGTCTATCCCGCCTGAAGATGGTGAAGTCAGGGGGGAGGGCGATAGCCAAATCGGGATTGGAAGAGTCATTGAGCCAGCTTTCAGTAATAAACAGGGCATCCAGTTCGTGGCTAAGTATTAAATCGTGCACGTCTTGGCAATGGCAGGCTAGGGACCTGGCATTGACAAGACCTCCCTTGAAGTGTGTGGAACGAATTTTTAAGGGGGGATGCGCGTCGGTAACGTCATTTATAGGCAGGGAGGGAGTCCACTTACAACGAGGACATGCAAGGGGGCTAGTAAGGGGGTCAATATGGGGGCAGTCGGAACAGTGGGGAGCGGGAGGAGGACGTAGGGACAGTAGATAGTTGTTGGCATACCTGATGGCGGGTTGCAACCCGGCAGCATGCCCTACGCCCGGCGCGATCCGGCCGCGGACGGGCGCAGACGGGCCTGACTTTGGCTCGACTTCGGCGCGCTTCCGGCGCGCCCGCTGCGCCAGCCCGCTGCGCCGTCTGATTGGGTGACACATGATAAAGGGATGAGGAGGGTGGGAGGCCGGCCCGACTTGAGCGCTGACCTCGCCGTCCTCACCCAAAATGGCGCCCACCGCCGAGTAAAATCACAACCAAAGCGGGTGGAGGCTCAAGATATAGGAGGTAAGGGTGTGAAGGGTGTCAGTGTACCTGCAATTCAATTCCCCAATCTAAAAGCAGCCCCCAGAATATAAATGCTGTCAAATTATAAAAATGCTAAAAACGCTCCGAATTATTTTATAAAAGCCTGTCAGCAGTGCGCACAGGTTCGCGCTTCCTCCTTGTTACCACAGCAGCTCGCAGCCCCAGTAACCTCGCTAGGGAGAGCTCACTGTAGGGCAGGGAGCGCTGGGTAGGGCGGGCCTAAATACTGTGGGAGGGCGGGAGGCCGGCCCGACTTGAGCGCTGACCTCGCCGTCCTCACCCAAAATGGCGCCCACCGCCGAGTAAAATCACAACCAAAGCGGGTGGAGGCTCAAGATATAGGAGGTAAGGGTGTGAAGGGTGTCAGTGTACCTGCAATTCAATTCCCCAATCTAAAAGCAGCCCCCAGAATATAAATGCTGTCAAATTATAAAAATGCTAAAAACGCTCCGAATTATTTTATAAAAGCCTGTCAGCAGTGCGCACAGGTTCGCGCTTCCTCCTTGTTACCACAGCAGCTCGCAGCCCCAGTAACCTCGCTAGGGAGAGCTCACTGTAGGGCAGGGAGCGCTGGGTAGGGCGGGCCTAAATACTGTGGGAGGGCGGGAGGCCGGCCCGACTTGAGCGCTGACCTCGCCGTCCTCACCCAAAATGGCGCCCACCGCTGAGTAAAATCACAACCAAAGCGGGTGGAGGCTCAAGATATAGGAGGTAAGGGTGTGAAGGGTGTCAGTGTACCTGCAATTCAATTCCCCAATCTAAAAGCAGCCCCCAGAATATAAATGCTGTCAAATTATAAAAATGCTAAAAACGCTCCGAATTATTTTATAAAAGCCTGTCAGCAGTGCGCACAGGTTCGCGCTTCCTCCTTGTTACCACAGTAGCTCGCAGCCCCAGTAACCTCGCTAGGGAGAGCTCACTGTAGGGCAGGGAGCGCTGGGTAGGGCGGGCCTAAATACTGTGGGAGGGCGGGAGGCCGGCCCGACTTGAGCGCTGACCTCGCCGTCCTCACCCAAAATGGCGCCCACCGCCGAGTAAAATCACAATCAAAGCGGGTGGAGGCTCAAGATATAGGAGGTAAGGGTGTGAAGGGTGTCAGTGTACCTGCAATTCTATTCCCCAATCTAAAAGCAGCCCCCAGAATATAAATGCTGTCAAATTATAAAAATGCTACAAACGCTCCGAATTATTTTATAAAAGCCTGTCAGCAGTGCGCACAGGTTCGCGCTTCCTCCTTGTTACCACAGCAGCTCGCAGCCCCAGTAACCTCGCTAGGGAGAGCTCACTGTAGGGCAGGGAGCGCTGGGTAGGGCGGGCCTAAATACTGTGGGAGGGCGGGAGGCCGGCCCGACTTGAGCTCTGACCTCGCCGTCCTCACCCAAAATGGCGCCCACCGCCGAGTAAAATCACAACCAAAGCGGGTGGAGGCTCAAGATATAGGAGGTAAGGGTGTGAAGGGTGTCAGTGTACCTGCAATTCAATTCCCCAATCTAAAAGCAGCCCACAGAATATAAATGCTGTCAAATTATAAAAATGCTAAAAACGCTCCGAATTATTTTATAAAAGCCTGTCAGCAGTGCGCACAGGTTCGCGCTTCCTCCTTTTTACCACAGCAGCTCGCAGCCCCAGTAACCTCGCTAGGGAGAGCTCACTGTAGGACCTAACATATAAGCTGCAGGTGTTTTGTATTTATAAAGTAATCTTCCACCTTGTGTTTCAATTTTCTTGTCAGGTTTCAATTTATTTTTCAATTTCTGAAACCATGAACGCTTCTTTTTCCGCTTACTTTGAAAAAGATCGTAACTATTTCCTTGTTGTTCCGTAAAATCAACCAATCCGTGCACGAAACTCGCCAACAAGCCAATCAGGTTAAGCTGCGTCAGTATTCTGCTCAACCAATAGAATTTCTGCTTTTCAGGATGAGCCAATCAGCTGCAAGCCTGCCTAGTCACATGAGCCAATCAGTGCGCGAATACTGTGACGTATGCTAGCCAATCACAGCGCGACACTAGTGACGTATACTGCCGCTGCAGCTCCTCTGTCCTCGCTTCTCTCTGACACTGACACCTCCTTTACAAAATATTTTCACAGCGCCATATTTTACAAATCTTTTCAATGGAATTTAGTTAGTAACTCCACAAAAACAAACCATTTGTCTGTTTCGCTAAAATAAAGAGATAGCTTTCCCAGTCATTCAAGTATTCCTTTGCATAGAATAGACGACGCTACTCTCACAAAATATTTAAATTCGTTGATAAAGTAAGGCTACTCTACCCTTCTACCAAGTAATAACAAACTTGTTTCTCTCTGAATGCACATATGGTGACAATCAAAGTTCCACTCATTCGAATATTACAAAATCATTTACGCACATTGAAACGGAAAAATCCCTAACCATACATACATGAATCTTGGTAGCACTTTAACCCACCATAGAAATCCTCACTCGCCAGTAAGATAGACGACGCTTCCTTACCCTTTACTCAAGCTTGGATAAATTCTACTACTCTTTTCACAGTGAGTTTTAAAACAGGACAGATGTCCCTATACTCGAAAACTACGATTTCATAGACAATCCTCACTATACATTTTACCTTACACACCCTAAATCCCTAAACTTGTGCTGTACGTCCACAACACTAGTGATATATGACAATACCACTATTTTGAAACAGAACAAATGCACTGTGCAACTTCACCTGTTACTCTACACTTTATTTTGCCGGCAAGCCAGGAATTTTCACACTGCTGGAGAAAACCTTTGGACTACATATAACAACTGAACACACTTAACATGTTTTAGTCATAAATCCTATGTATTTACCATGTAGCATGTCCGTTACCATAGTAACCGTAACTCTGCTACCAAGTTATTGATCCAGCGCTCCTAATGTAAAACTGTCTCACCAACGCTACCTATTGCCACAAAACTCACCATTAATCATGAATCACTTACCAAGGCCCATAAACCAACGAGACAGTTTTTGAGCGACTGAATCATGTGACCTAATTAATCGGATCTATTCACAAAACTATTTACATATTTATATACAACTGCAGTTTATCATTTCTTACCATGGTTTTAAACATATATCATAATAATTAAGTCACTAAGGCAAATGGATCAACTGATGGTAACTAGACCATGAATAAACAAGACCAGCTTGTCGTTTCAAAATCTAATTTTTATTTACTTTATTATTCAAAGAAAGAGCATTTTCGATTATAAATCTTTATTTAAATAGCAAAATGAAAGCAACATATTATTAAGGAAAAGACTTATTAGACTGACATTTGAAAGGCAAATCAGTTAGCATGAATTAAAAGCAAATAACAGTTTCCATTCCCTAAATTCTATCTCCCTGTCTAAAACTCGCTCCACCTAAAAAGAATAGTCATTAAAGTCTGCTGTCCTTACGTGCGCCAAAGAGTCCAACAGCACGTCACGCCCTTCAGGAATCGGAAAGCGAGAAGTGCCCTCCTGCCCATGGGGCCAGGGTTTATACCTTTCTAACTAGCTAATCTTCTCAAAATTGTACACTTTTCCTTGCCATCCAGAGTTCCCATTGGCTGTCTAATGTCAGTCCATAATGTGTCATCACCGTTTTCAAACCAAAATCGGGCTTTTCTTTAGCCCCATTGCCCTTTGCTTTCGTGTCATTTAGCTTCCTCGAAAATGTTACATTACACTCGAGTTACAGTTCATGACTTCCTTGCCTTGGCTAACTTGCCACTTCCTGTCCTTGAGCTTTCTCTCCAAGAGCACGTTTAGCACAACTTATAAAACTGCATTTTCTGACAAAACTGTCGACGTGGTAAAAGTTTCCACTTCTTGTGCAAGGCTCCTTTCTGGACAGGATTCTAAACACCATCTTTTACAGGCCTTAGGCCTCTCTTGGAAACTATTATTCAAACAAACACAAGACACCAATTAATTAGAGAATTGAGACCCATACTGTTACCCACCCCCTTTGCTAATTATTAACCCGTTAATTTATGTTACCTAGCTGTGCACACAAAGCAGCATTTATATCTACCTTGTTCATTTAGGCCGCAAGAAACCTCCTCGAGCTCTTACCACAGAAAAGACATAACATAAGCACATAAATAAGCACATGCCATCAGTTTAACAGCCGCATTTAATACTGACAAAGACAATAGACAAGGTTAGTTTATTATTTCCTACACACTTGCATTTGCAACATAGAACACATAAATTAGTCCCTCGTGTTTCTGTGTAAATGCATTTTAAAACTATGTTGATCAGTAATTTCACCCCATGCTTGTTAGTACAGTTACATTTTTTAATGGAAGTATAACTTTGCGAGTTTGAACAAAATGTCATTCAGCACCTCGCTCCATCATTAGCAAAGAATAATATTCTGTAATTCCTTTTTTAGGATGCCTTACAAGCATTACTACTAGTGGTGCATAGACATCCTTCAAAAAACTCCAGCAAGCGACTGTTCTTTGCAAAGGAAATCCTAGAAGTTCACCTAAAAGTCCTGGTTGCAACAACATTGTATCATGATTGCCAGTAAAGGTGACGTGGGCCATGAGGGAAGCTATACCCATACATCCAACATGGTGACTGCATCTCCAAACTATGTGAAAGTTTGTGGCCTGCTGGGAAATGTAGTTCATTGTTGGGGAAGTCGCATAGTGCGTTCTCCACGCACAGAAAGCCTCACTGCAGTCAGCACCGGCACTCTGCTTGGATCATCAGCCTTTTCTTCACTGAGATGGACTGAGTGCAGCTGGTCTGGAGTAACGCTTACGGAGCTGACCTAACCTTTAGCGGTAAGTCAAACTTCCAGCCATGATTCCTGACAGAAACACATAATTATTCCTTCAATAAGAGTAAATTAATTAATTTGTGAATCAAAAATATAAAACGCAAGACAAAGCCATAATACAAAGATACTAATGGAGCAAAAAAATACATCTCGGGTGAAACTGTTGTGCTGCTGAAAAGGTTCTGGACACGGAATGTCCCTCATTAGATTAACCTTTGAACCGCATGAAGCTGTATAGGCTGGCAGACCCATTGTTTAAATAAAATGTGCAATGAAAGTGGTAGTCAGTGCAACTGAAATAAAATGAAAGTAATGTAATTACATAAACAAGTTATGCAGTTGGGTCAAGCAGTGAATAACAAAACTGCCTTCAGCAGGAAAGTGCAGGAGATGGTAAATGCGAGAGAATAGCATTCCCCAGCTATCCTGGAATGAATAAGGAACTGTGCAGTGGGGAAGAAAGGGATTGGTCTGATATTAACAGAATGAGTGGACGCATTCATGTAAATACTAATATCATAACATGTGTCTAAAAAAGGAGGATATCATTCTAAATTATAACCCTGTAGAACTCACAGCAGCAAGTGAAAGGTAAATATCATTGGCGGCAATGAAAATAAGCCTGTATGTTATGTGGATAGAGGGGATGGAGAGTTGAATTTTATTTCAAAATGTTTTAATTGAAACATTTTTCCTCAGAGAGTGCATCAAAAGCATTACAAATGCGACAAGTTGCAGAAGTATCATCTGCCCAGGTATACAAATCATTCAGGATAGCTACATTTTACCCCTTATGTCAAAACGGATGAAGTTTAATATATGACACAATTTCATCATATCTAGTCGCAAACCCGGTAATGTAAGCTTATAACCATCTACCCTCCCTTAAGAGTAACAAGAAAAGGAAACTTACTGATTCCTAAGAGAAAAAAGGAAAAAAAGAGAAGGAAAACAAAGAATAAATTAAACTAAGATGTCATGGTGTGAATGAAAAGAGAAGAGAAATGGGTGCGAGGATTGGGGAGACGAGGTCTACACCCTGATGTTCAGCCCAGCAGACCTAGCCCTCTGCAGTGGTGGGTATTTAGATTAGAAATAGATGGAGAGCCCTAAGCCTTGGATTGCAAGCTGTCAATGGGAGCCCAATCTGACAGGTATCTAACCTGTGAAGACCAGATGTAATCCAAACCTTTCCTGGTGGCCTCGACAAATCAGTCATACGCTCCAGAGCCAAAGCCCGTCACAGTCGTGCATGCCACTGGGTCAGGGATGGGGGCTCCGGCTTTTTCCAAGCCACAGCTACAGCCATTTTTGGTGCCCCTGTTGGTTCCTTCAAACAATGAGATGAATCCAGAGACACTAACCGTTGCACCCAATCTATCCTGGGATTGTGTTCCTGCAACCATGGCACACCCAACACCATACCAAAAGAAGGAGCATCTATTAAATCGAAACACACCATCTCCGAGTGACCGTTCTCACACACCAAGCACAAAGGCACTGTCCTCCTAGTGATAGACCCAGATGTTAATTCGGTACCATCTATTGCCCTCACGGGTTCTGGCTGGTCCTTTACACAACAAGGGATCCTCAACTTTTCTGCCAGCGCGATGTCAAGAAAATTCCCTGTAGCCCCGGAATCCAATAACACCGATACTGGCACTCTGTTATCCCCACAGAGTAACAAATGAGCGTTTATAATGAAGTGCCTAGGTGCCCTGTCTATGGCTCCAAGCACCTCATACTGTCTCTCCTTCCTCACATGATACAAACAGGCCACCTTCTTACTATAAGAAGCTCCAGAGGGCTTCACTGGGCATTCTCTCGCAAAGTGCCCACTTTGACCACAATACAAACACAGGTTCAATTCTCTGCGACGTCTCTTTTCATCATTAGACAATGGCCCTCTTACACCACCTATTTCCATAGGTTCAGACACGGTTTTTGTCTCTCCTGCTCTGGTTGTCTTATTGTCTGGCCTCACAAACCCCCCCCCCGAGACGCCTGATAACGGCTTTTCTCCCCCCGTCTTTCTGACAGACGATGATTCAACTTGACCACAAGATCTATAAAGGCTGCACAATCGACCGGAGGATCCACCACTTGTGACACCACATCCTTCAGATCCTCGGAAAGACCCTGATAAAACAAGGAGGTCCTCTTATCCTCGGGCCAATGGGTTTCAGACACTAGACGATTGAAGGTAGAAATGTACGTCAGCAAATCCTGCCTACCCTGCCTTAACTTCAATAGCTCTGCGTCACTCGCCTGCATAAAGGCATGTTTCGCAAAAATCCATGCATCAAATCCTTGAACGCAGGATAGTTAGCCAATACCTGATCGTCTCTCTCTACCGGGGTATAGCCCATTGGGCTGCAGTACCAGCCAAATATGATATCGTAAAGGCTACTTTGGCCGAATCATTAGGGAAAGCAGTTGGTTTACACATAAAGTGTAATTGGCACTGATTCATAAAAGTGCCGAACTTAGCGCTATCCCCTGTAAACCTCTCTGGCGGAGCCAATGGCACTGGAACAGGAGTATTCACAGTAACCGCTACAGGTACCCCACCACCAGAGCTCTGCCCACCCCCATATTGAAAGGTGGCGGGTTGCAAAACTGGGACCTGAGTCCTGTGCTGCCCTTTCTCCCTGCTAATCAATGCCCCAACCTCCTGTTTCAAAGCAACATTCTCCTGCCTTAAATCATGTATCTGCTCCTGTAGGGCAGATAAAGCACCCATAACATCCTGTAAAGTGGGAACCACAGCCGTACCTCCCGTGGCCCCCCCTGACTCATCCATCGTCGCTCAGGCACTGTAAATGTAACGTGGGCTTGATATTCTGTTGGTTCCTTCACAACTTTGCCCATACAATGCAGGAGCGACGATTACCCCGTTCCTCTGCCCTTGCCCATAAGCGACCCACAGAATGAATAATACAATGGGTCAACAGAGTGGCAACGGACAGGGGGCGGGAAAAGGGGGTAGACAGATAAGGGATCCCAGATGTTCAGTCTAGGGACTCACAGCTATGACCAATGTTCTCCACGTACTTCACCTACAGGGACAAAAAATAATATCACTGTCTACCACACATGGTGAAAATATAAACAATGTAGCACCTCTTTCTCTTACCATGCCCCACAAAAACCCCTTCAAACCTCCTTACCCACAAATGCTGTGGTCGACGACTGGTGGAGATCTCCGTCGAGGAGGGATTCAGAATGGTCTAAGCAGGCAGAGAGGGGGCAGGGGAAGGGGAATCTTGGCGCCGGGAATTTTGCTCCAATTCTAACGGAGCCAAAGGGATATGGAGGAAAAAGTCGTGAGAACGACTAAAAAAACCTCCGTCTTCTCAGGGCAAGAAAATGGCACTAAGCATACAAGAAAGGGGGAAAAGGCAGGGGACAGAACGCTGTGTAACACCGGCCCCGCCGTGCAACTCGCCCAAACCCGGATGCGCCCGAAACAGCACTCCGCCTCCACACAACGATGTGGACTGAATGGAAAACAAGGCGGAAGTGCATGTTCGCGCGATCACCACACAACAGGAGATCACAACGGTAATCCAGCCGGACCACCAATCCCCTTAAGGAGCGCTGGAGCCCCAGCTACTCCTTGTTCCCAGCCGGGTTAAAAGGCTAAAAAAACTAGACAAACACACAGACAAACACAGAAGGACGACACAAAACACACCAAGGTATTAGGGTCCCAAGCAATCCAAGGATCGCCAGACACGGAAACAAAATGAAGGGAAGGGAAGGGCAGAAATTCCTAAGAGCCTGAAAAATGTAAACGCCAGATCACGAGCCCGTGAACAACAGCACAAGTCCCAAAGTACAAAATCAGCCCCTAGCCCAGGACCAGGAACCACACGACTAGATATCAAGCACTGAGGACAGGGGGAAAGGGACTTATATATCCACCCAGCATGTCACATGGGCTCCCAAACATGGCAAGAGAAAGAGGACCACGCGGGAATCCTAACAGCCCCCAAGCAGAGCCAAAGTACGGATTTGTCACTCTGTGTCTGTCTTCTCTGGAGTGGGTCCCGGAGCCCCAGCAAGACATGTTCAATAGAGTCAGCGATGGGGTAGCCCAAGATGAATTTTATTTGAGACAGGATTTTCTTCCAGAAAGGTTTGATCACTGGACAGTCCCACCAAATGTGTCTGAAATTGCCTAAGAACCCACACCCCCTCCAACACCTATAGAGGTACCCGGAAAAATCACGCGGAGCTTCTGGGGGTACAGGTACCAGTCGTACATAATTTTGTAGTGCGCCTCCCTGAGATACATGGAATGATTGAATTTCGCAATATCCCTACCCAAGGGGCATCCAACAAATGATTCCAAAAATTTTTGAAGTGTGGCGTTGCTCTGTGGCTCAGCGCTTGGGTAAGAGCATACAAGAAGGATATACACCCCCTGGAAGGGGACCCAGATTGCACGAACTTCTCAATGGGGAGCAACTCCCTGGTAGTGGCCATCCACACCAGGGGCTGCTGCACCCAATGTTTCAGCTGCAAGTAGTGGTATTCCTCCCTATTAGTTAGTGCATATTGTGCTTTGCATTCCTGGAACGTGAGACCACCCTTATCAAACATGTGGGAGATCTTGAGGCAACCTCCCTCCTGCCATGCGCTAAAGGGGCCATCCTTTAAAGCAGGGGGGAACGCAGCCTTAAAGTGTATAGGCGCGTGAGGTGATGGAAAGGCCGTAAGTGGAAGTTTGGAGGTGAGGGTGTCCCATACCTTGAGTGTGGTGGAGGTAGGAGTGCTGATGTAAGCATTGAGTGGCCTATCTTGTTTAGGTTTCCAGAGGTGATCCCAAATGGTGCGCCCAGTTATCTGCCTATCCATATGAAGCCAATGCTTCTCCGATTCCCTCAATGACCACTCCGTGATCACTCGCAATGGCGCTGCTCTGTAATAGGATTGAAAGTCTGGTACCGCTAGACCGCCCTCCTTTCGTGGTCTAATGAGCACTTTATATGGAAGTCTAGCCCTCTTCCCCTGCCAGATAAATCTGGTCAGCATAGTTTGCAGTTCTCAAAAAAGTCCTCTTTCAACTGAAATGGGAAGTCCCTGGAAGAGATAGAGTAGACGGGGGAGGACATTCATCATAATGGCATGAATCCTGCCACCACTAGGGTGAGTGAGGGTTCTTTTTACAAATAGAGTTATTTGTTTTACCAATAGAGTTGTTTTCCTTTTTCTTTTCCTTTGTTGTATATTTAACATAGCACAGTTACTGGTAGTCACTCTTTAGTTGCTGAATTATGAATTATGAATCCTACCTAGCCAGGTGATGTAAGTCGCGCTCCATTTGCCCAAATCGCTCTTTAATTGACGCATGAGGGGAGGGAAATTAACCCCATACAGGTCCTGCACCCGTGGGGTAAGTTTGACTCCCAGATAGGTAATATCCCGTGATATGCAACAAAATGGTGACATCCCTTCGATCCGCCGCCATTCGGCTTTCGGCTTTACAAATTCAGTAGGAAGGATTTTGTTAGGTTAACCTTATAGCCTGCCACCCCTTCAAACACCTTCAGCTCAGCTTGGATAGCCGGGAGAGAAATCTGGAGGTCCGTCACCTGAAGGAGCAAGTCATCAGTAAATAACGATATCTTATGATCATCCATGCCAAAATTGAACCTCCGAATCTCCTCATTACCCCTGATCCTATGCGCCAGAGGTTCAATGCTCAAGGCAAAGAGAAGGGGCGATAGGAGTCACCCCTGCCTCGTCCCTCGCGTTAAGGGAAAGGGGGAGGACGCTCCTCCGTTGACCAGGACCCGAGAACTAGGAGAGTGATAATTAGCGCAAATCATCCCAATGAAGGTTTCGCTGAAGCCAAAGCGCTGGAGCACTTTAAATAAGAAGGGCCATTCCACACGATCGAAAGCTTTCTCCGCGTCTAGCGAGAGAAGCGCTGCGGGAATATTCTTCTTGTTGGCCTTTTCAATTATATGAATGATGCGCCTCAAGTTGTCATGCCTTTGCCTCCCCTTAATAAACCCAGATTGGTCCGGATCAACGAGAGCAGGTAGGATAGTTTCTAGAAGTGGAGCCAGGATTTTGGAATACACTTTGGCATCAAGGTTCAGCAGAGCGATCGAGTGATCGGAGGAGCAGTGTGCTGGATACTTGCCAGGTTTAGGAAGTACCGCCACTATTGCCTCTCCCATGGAAGGGGTAACCTTGTGTGTAGAAGCGATGAAATTAAACAGTGTAGTTAAAAAGGGGACAAGCTCCGGTGCGAAAGTACGATAGAAGTGGGCTGCAAAACCATCCGAACCGGGAGCTTTCTGAAGTTTAAGGGAATCAATCGCCTTTTGTACTTCTTCACCAGAGATAGGCTGCGACAGCTCGTCATTAGTACGCGCCCCTACCTGAAGGAGGTTCATAGGGTCTAAATATCCCAAGGGGTCGTTCGAACCAGAGAACTCTGAGGTATACAGGGCTCTATAAAAATCTTCAAAAGCTCCAGCCTTACCCTCCTCTGATCTGTGAGAAATGCCATTGCCATCTATAATGTGTTTAATATACTCACATTTCTGTATGGCCATTAATTGGCGCGCCAATAAGGTTCCCACCTTATTTCCACTTTCATAGCCCCCAGCCTGCAACTGCAAGATGGATTTTTCAGCTCTATTAGTGTAGATGGCCTGTAGTTTCCCCTTTAGGGACGTAACCTTCCGAAGGGTCAGATAGGAAGGTTGGGTCTTATGTGCTTGTTCAGCGGACTTAAGTTCGCTTTTGAGCTTGAGAAGCTCCGCACATTGTTGGGAGTGCAAGGTAGGGGCCATTTCAGTGCACTTGCCCCGAATTGCTGCCTTTAGTACATCCCAAGTATTAGAGTGAGAAGTGTCCTCAGGGTCGTTCATCTCGAAATACCCCTTAATAGTCTTCCTAATTTCATCTCTGAGGAGTCTATCTCTACATAGAACGTTGGGAGAGTACCATCGGGCTAGTTTAGGGCATGGGTTTGGCCACGTGATCGTCATCTCCAAGGGAGCATGGTCCGAAATGCAGATTGGGTGAAACTGTGATTGTAAAACGGATGGTAGCAGGGACTGACTCAGGAAAATATAATCAATACAGGAGTACGTTCTGTGGGAATGTGTGAAGAACGAGAAGTCTCTCGTCGTGGGATTGGCATCCCTCCAAATATCCACCAACCCCAAGTGTTGACGTTGTGAGTGCAGCGCTGAACCAAATGCACTCCCTGGAGCCCTGTGGGAGTGTGATGTGTCTCTGTCCAAACCCCAGACTAAGTTGAAGTCCCCCAAGAGCAGTATATCCCCCATGGCGAAATTTTCTAAAGTCATGAGGAAGGAAAGAATGAAATCTTGTTGACCCGTGTTAGGTGCATAGAGTGCTGCAAATGTACATGGGCGACCTCGATGATCTCCCCTAACCATGATGTTCCTCCCGCTTTTGTCCGATTTAATGTCCTGAACCTGAAAAGGAAGCCCAGCATGGAATACTAGTGCCACCCCATTTTGTTTTGAAGAATATGAGGATCTAAATATGTGGGGTTATGGCGTAATCTCATCTGATTTTTTGAGGTGAGTTTCCTGAAGAGCGATAATCTGAACATTGTGATCAAGCATGTATTTCCAAAATCGCTTATTTGGGGAATTCAGCCCACTAGTGTTCCATGAAACTACTCTAACCACCATGATGACAAGAGGAAGATAGTCTCCCTAGAAACGGTAGTCCCCTCCACATCGACCCCCTGGGGACCCACCCTCCACCCCCACCTAAATCCGATAAAAAGAATGGCACCATGACATCTAAACACTTTAAGAAAAACGCAACAAACGTATAAAATGAGTGTGTGGTGTCCCCCTCCTAGAGGGGAATCCCAAAACTAAATTGCACTTTAGGGACATTACCACTTCCCGTCCCCCACCCCTTGTCACATCAAAAATCAAGGCAATCCTTGCATAGTGAAACAGTATCCCACCCCCATACTGATTATTCATGAAGTAAGACAATTTGAACTGAGCATTAAGTTAACACACCAATGTTCCTGGAGAACAGCTGCCATTCAGGAAGCTGAGCAGGTCCTAACGATCGTGACTCTTCCTCCTGGGACCCCCACCCTCAGTGTAAACATGAGTCACCCTCTGACCTGACTGCAGCATGGCAGGGAGCCCACGTGTTGTCCATGTCAGGCGTAAGAAGTAAAGTCTCAGGTGGTCTCCGGGGACCCAAAGCCCGGCCAAATGCGGAAGATTCAAGTACTCCACTCCGTCCAAATCCACCAGGATTCCCAGCCTGGCCCCTCCATGGGCACAGGGGAGGGATGAGTGAGGGCAACTTCCCCAAGATGGCCATAGTGTCCTTCAAAGGGGTGTCCAGTCTGACATCAATTCGACCCTACCAGGAGCTGGGGATCTCTCTCCTCTCTCTATCAGTGGACTCATTCTGGAGCTTTTGAGTTTCTCCTTCCCACTCTGCGCCATTGCCCGCTGTTGCGACGATCCAGTCAGCCTTCTCCTTCTTGATCCGATGAGGTTTTGGAAAGTCCCAAGCCCTGTAGGGTCGCCGACTCCGCAAGGTCCACGCAATGTTGCTGTTTATTTTGCACCAGGATGGCTATCTCAAATGGGTATGTCCACCAGTACCTGACGTTCTTCTCTCTTAGGTGCTCCGTGACCGGTCGGAACTGCTTTCGACGCTGGAGAGTGGCCTGGGCCACATCTTGATATAGGGCACATGTGGTGTTCTGGAAGGAGATGGAGTCAGAGGTCCTAGCCTTTTGTAGGACTAGTTCTTTTACCTTAAATGCGCTGGTCTTGGCCAAAACATCCCTTGGGCGCTGGTTCTCCCCCGGTAGACGTGGGCCTACCATATGAACTCTCTCCAGCCGAACCTCTGGGCCATCCTCTCCGAGGCCAGAGGAGAAGAGACCCACCTGAATGCCTCCAGGTCTGGCCCCTCACAATCTTCCTCCAGGCCCCGGACTCTTACGTTATCGCAATGAGAGTGATTTTCCAAATCTTCACACTTGAGTAGGAAAACGCGAAGTTGCTTGCGCAGGTCTGTTGTGCTTTCTTCCAGTGTTGAAATCTTGTCCATCACCCCCTGGTGTTGCGCTTCCAAATCAAGTGAGCGTGTGCCCATTATATCTGCTTGGACAGCAGTTAATTTCTCACGCACCTCCGCGCGGAAGGTTTCAAAGGAAGCTTCCAAGCAGCCTTAATATCTGCCCGTAGCTCGGAGCGTAGTTCTTGTTTGAAGTCACGTAGGGAGACCAAGAGATCCTCTCGTATCAACGCCATGGTTGCTTCTTCCTCCGTCATCCGATTTCCAGCCGCCGTGAAATGGTTGGAGACTTTATTATTGATGTTCTTCTTCAGTGGCATAAGGGGCCCTCCGCTCGGTCAGCTCACGGCCGCCCCACAGGTATGCGGAATCTGCGCCTCCTCAATAGCCTCTAGCAGGGACTCTCTCACTCATTCCAGTGCACTTGAAGCCGCTCTGCTCCGTCTCTTCAGGGGCAAAGTCCGCCCTCAGTGCCCCTCTTATCAGCCCACGAACAACAGCGTGAGCAAGAAATTATAACACCTAGCCATCACCTCTGAACGCTCTGTCAGCTCTCCCGTCCAGGCAAGTGATCTTTCACCGCCCTGTGGAAATCACACATCAGCCCGGAAGACCTCCTGTCCGCCTTCTTGAAGTCAGGCATCCTCCCATGTGCAGCCCCCGCGTGGAGCAAATAACCCCCTCAAATGCCTTCCTCGACACTCTCCAGCCTCATGTGGATTCAGCCTTTATTAAATATAGGCGTGCAGCTCTCTTAAGCAGTGTCAAACACCCCCTGGAATAAGAAACTCATTCAAATGGTGATGGGTCTGTCGCTTTTGGCCTCAACTCTGCTGTGCAATGTAATGCTGCTGAAATTGGATTGGTATTGCTATCGAGGCAGGAGCAGACAGGATTACATGGGACACCAGATCCTGCCGAGTGCTCCCTATGCAGCACCGCTGACCGCCATTTTGCGGAGCTCCGTAGCATATCTGGGGCAGGCCCGCCTTCCTCTGTGGTGTAGCACCGGGGGCTCCCAGGAATCCACGACCCGCGAGAGCGTCCCTTACAAGCGCTCGCGACAATACTTCTTTGGGCTTGTTTACCGCCTGACGCTGCAGGAGAACTTCAGCATCGCCTTCCCGACTTCCGCACCGAGGCGGCCACCATTTCTCTCAGTGCCCGTGCGTCGTCTACCTCTCTTCGGCCCGTGATCGGGTGCCCGCCGGATCTCAAAGCACTGCAGACCAAATCCCCAGGTGCATCGCGGAGATGCTTCCACCAAACCAGTGAGGTGCCTTGTTCTTTCCCCAGAAGCAGGACCTAGGAGGAAGCAGATCGGATTCACGTCCGATTGACCATGTTGGTTAGCCACGCCCCGGAGAGTTGAATTTTGGAAGGTGGTGATCACTCAAAGATAAAAAATTGTATTTCTCAACACTAGCCTGTCTACAAAAACCACAACAGTTTGTAGTCTCCAAAACAGTTGTTCCAGCTTTTCAGACAGAGGAATATCACGCCTTTCCTTGCTGCACACAAAATGCTATTGCAATATTTTCAGCAATCATTTCATGGCTTGTATTTCTCCCTGCCTTTCAATCGAAATGTTGGTCACTCCCTAGGTTGTTCAAATTGCTTTGTTTTGCTTGATCGGAGACTGTATTATAGAGGGGCACAGGTTTCTGTATTGATTGCCTTTATCACTCAGAGTGAAGTTCAAGCTGGCCACTGTCCTTCTAAGTATCAAACTGTAATGGAAGATGTAAGAGAGTTGGGAGAAGCTGATGATCCATATAATGAAATTTGGAAATTCCATAAAATCAATAAAGAATAAAGGGACTCATTACGGTAGCGGTGAATCAGTGGCAGATTCACCGCCAACTTGCAGTCATTCTCCGCCTGCCAAATTATGATGGCAAGCGGTTTGCTGGCGGATGGGAAGTCCGTCAGCCACGGGTCCGCCACAGGCAATCGTTCCGATTGCCTCTCAGACCCGGAAAGCATACGTAGAATGGTTGCAGTGCCTAACAGGCACCGTCCGCCATATTAGGATGCTTCATCTCAGCCAGCCTTGAATGGAGGTTCCCCTGCCATTCAAAGGCAGGCGGAGATTGACTTTGGGGGCCAGTTGCGGGACCCCCTTCAGCAGGGGCACTTTCCTTCTGCACTTGGGGGGCTCCTTTGGTGGCCCCCTACATTTCCCTGTACTACGTGGCAGGAACTGCATGGTGCCTGCCACGTAGTGCAGGGAAATGCAAACCCTGCATTTTTACCATTGTGGGGGGTGCTGCAGCCTGCAGCACCCTCCACAATGGTAAACATGCCCAATGCAACCGCCACCGTGGCAGTCACATTGTGATTCCATGTGGGGGACCGCCACCATATAGGCGGATGGCCCCGATTCCCGCAACAATGGCGGATGGATTCAAGTCCGTCCGCCATCGTAATCGGCCCAAAAGTAAGGAAACGTTATGCATATTACTATATTAGCATACAAAGTATTATAAGTGATGAAGAATGGCAGTTTATAACACATTTCTTCTTTATATTCCCGAACATTCATGAAGTACTCCTTATGTCGAATATCAAGTCTCATCTGGAGTATCTGTCGGTACATTGAAAGATTTTTAATCCTTCAGTTGGTTCTCTTTCATCCTATACCAAGGATACAACAAATATTTTTTCTAGGCTGGAAGGACTTCTCGAAGAAGGCATCATTGATTGGTTTTCACAAAGGGACCAGCCATTTATAACCATATTAATAATAAAAGTCAGATTGAAGGCAGTTGAATATGTCCTAACTACTAGGTCTGTTAGCTGCACCAGTGTGAATAAATTGCTACTCCAATAAGTGGTTGTACTGTAAGACAGAATTATTT
This sequence comes from Lissotriton helveticus, assembly GCF_964261635.1. Classification (NCBI taxonomy): domain Eukaryota; kingdom Metazoa; phylum Chordata; class Amphibia; order Caudata; family Salamandridae; genus Lissotriton; species Lissotriton helveticus. The sequence goes on along the minus strand of NC_136060.1, from coordinate 343,127,061 downwards.
TTATCTGATCTTCACATAGAAGGTGATAACCTATGTGGGACTATACCTGGGGGAGCTGGAAAGTCATTGGACACTTAATGCAATTTATGTGATGCATACAGTGCTCTAGCTTAGATTTTGAATGATGGCCTGCTTATCTTATATGGGAGCCAGAAAGTGTGAATACGCTGATAGGTGAAATTGGAACCTTCTTGTGAAAGTAATAAGGAAAATATTGAATATGTTAATGCTGAATGGAGTATTAAAGACTGTATTGTACCATAAACCTACTTCACTCAACTCGTCATTCTTGGATCATCGAAGATAATATCCTAAACTACTTCAGCATTTCAACGTCTTTTACAGGTTCAGTTATTGGAGTTAGGGATAGAGTCCAGGGACTTCTGCCTTGCAATGAGCTCTGTAGCTTTATGATACTTGACCCATTCAACATGAAGCCTTCACGAGCCTTCATGAGCTGACACCTTTATAGAATTTGCCTGGGGAATGCTAAGTAGAGATGTCACATTAGCAGTAGTGTAGGGGCAGATTAATGCTTTTCACTTACAAACCTCTGATGAAGGGGACTGATATCTGAGCAGTCATCTATTGTGTCCTGATTCTGGAATTGGTTATATTGTACTTGCCGCACTGTCTAAATTTCACCCATAGGTTTGACTTTGTATTAGTTCCAATGTATTTTTACACCCTCATCTTGAGATGTCTGTATGTCCAACTGTCCTTGGCTTTGTAATAAATCTACGAAACTTTGGATCTGGAGTCTGTGATTCTTCAGAGTCATGGTTCATTGGAATAGTATTGCGTAATTGGCTAATTATTTCTCTACCCTCCACACTTGCAAGCAGACAAAAAGAGACATCAGCCAGGGGTTCCAGAGTAAATCTAGAACTTGGAACCCAGCTCCTTCACCAGTGCTAATGTGCAAGTGCTCTCTCCCTAAAATGTGGTACCATTGGCTTAGCCGCAATTGGCATATTTAATTTCTTGTAAGTCCCTAGTCAAGTGCACCATATGCGCCCAGGGCCTTTAAATTATATGCTACTAGTGGGTTTGCAGCACTGATTGTGTCACCAACTCACCATCTGATTCGACCTCCCAGCTAAGGGAGATCACAGCATGGTCCATGAACTGCCCCTGGGGACTACTTACCCCTAATGCAACATTGGCCACTCCTGTAGAGGTACCACAAGTGGGTGGTTTCTTAGAACAGAAAAAGCCCCCCTGCTTGTGTCCTAGCTGGGGACACTCAAAGCAGTGGGGTTAGCTATAAGGCATCCTGGGCCACTGCCCAACAGAACCTCCGCCCTGTTTCTTGGAAGGGGTCTGTCTGTGTCTCCCTTGACCTCCTCCTCATTCTGCTGGGGGAAGACTGAACAACCCCTCTTGGGGTCACTCCCAGGCACCTTCCTTTGGACACCGATGCTGATTCAGCGGCCCGCCTCCTTTGTAAGCTCTCTGGGGTCAGTGATCTTTCTATCAACAAGCTGTTGCCGCAGATCTGGAAAGCAAAGACTTAACATATGCTCTGTTGCAAACAAATTATACAGCCCCTGATAATCTTTCATCTCACTGCCTTTCACTCAACATTCAGTGTATTGCAAAAGGAGTCCACACAATCCACCCAGGTCTGTTGGGAATCATCTGACTACCCCTGAAATTCGGTCTATATTTCTCTGGGGTCAAACCATTTTTTTATTAGGGCCTCCTTCATGGGGGGACACCTCATCTTGTCACTCCTTTCTAGGGCCAGCAAAGTGTCCCACCTCTCAGTAAGTATATGTCTCCAAAGACTAGCCCCCCAATCTGCCTCAGGGACCTTGTGCATTTGGAGTGCAATTTCATAGGCCTCAAACTAATTGTCAGAGGACACAAAAGAATTGCTGCCACCATCACAGCTGGACTCAACCTGTCTGGCCTTAATGTCCAGACTCAACTTCTGAGCCAACATTAGTTTCTTTTCTTCTATTGCCAACCTGGCTACTTTTTCTTCCTCCTTCATGGCCAATCATGTTTCGCTTTCCTCCATCTCCAAAGCTAATCTTTTTTCCTCTAAGACCTGTTTCTTTTCTTCCAAGGCCTTCTCCCTCTCAAATTTGAGCTGTGTCAGCTAAAATGTGAACTTTCTCTACTTCCTACTGTCCTCCAGCTCCTCTGGGAACAGGACTTTGGATGACACACTGCTCCCTGCTTTGGAAGGGACCCCATTCCTGGAAGTAAGTTGCCATCCTCCTCCACCACAGACAGCAAAACAAGGCCTCCTCTTAGACCTTGGTCCAAGTCATCCTCCTCATCCAACTCTTCTTCAGCCTCACCCTCCTCTGGGGTGCCACATAACATAACATGGACTCCAGACCAAGCTCTCAGTGCCTTTTGCAGCTCCACCTTCTTGGTGCTGCTCTTTATAGAGAGTGCAAACTCCTTGCAGAAATTCTTGAGCTGGACCATAGCGTAACCCTCAATTCTGGCCAGCTCGAACGCAATTCTTGCAGGTGCAGAACCTCCGATTAGAGACATGATTTAGAGTAAAAAGCAAAAATACCCATCAGGGAGAATTGAAAAACAAAAAAGGGTAATTAAAGAGAGCAGGAAAACAATGCCAATCAATCAATCAATCAGAGTACTTGTAGAGCGTGCTACTTACCTGTGAGGGTCCCAAGGTGCTGAGGGGAGGGGGGTGCTGCTACTGCTCGAAGAGCCAGGTCTTGAGTCTTCTGAAGGCGAGTAGGTCTTGGGTCTGTCGTATGTGGGTAGGGAGGGTGTTCCAGGTCTTGGTGGCGAGGTAGGAGAAGGATCTGCCGCCGGAGGTCGTTCGTTGGATGCAGGGGACAGCGGCGAGTGCGGGGCTGGCGGAGCGGAGCTTGCGGGTGGGGGTGTAGAAGCTGACTCTGCTGTATGGGTAGGCCGGTCCGGCGTTGTGGAGTGCTTTGTGTGTGTGGGTGAGGAGCTTGAAGGTGATCCTCTTGTCGACGGGGAGCCAGTGTAGGTCTCTCAGGTGGGGGATGATGTGGATGCGGCGGGGACGTTGACATTCAGTTGGGCGGAGGCGTTTTGGATGCGTTGTAGTTGTCGTAGGTGTTTGGCTGGGATTCCTGCGTAGAGTGCGTTGCGGTAGTCCAGTCTGCTACTGACGAGGGCCTGTGTAACCGTTTTTCTTGTTACGGTAAGGATCCACTTGTAGATCCTGCGGAGCATGCGGAGGGTGTTGTAGCAGGAGGAGGAGACGGCGTTGACCTGCTTAGACATGGAGAGGGAGGAGTCGAGGATGACTCCTAGGTTGCGTTCATGGTCGGTGGGTGTTGGTGCTGTTCCCATTGTGGTCGGCCACCAGGAGTCGTCCCAGGCTGAGGGGGTGGGTCCGAGGATGAGGACCTCCGTCTTGTCCGAGTTCAGCTTCAGATGGGTGCTTCTCATCCAGTCAGCAACGGCCTTCATTCCCTCGTGAAGGTTGGTTTTGGTGGTGTGTGGGTCCTTGGTGAGGGAGAGCATGAGCTGGGTGTCGTCGGCGTAGGAGATGTTGCTGAGGTCATGATGGCGGGCCACTTGTGCGAGGGGGGCCATGTAGATGTTGAACAGAGTTGGGCTGAGGGATGACCCCTGGGGGACTCAGCAGATGATGTCAGTGGCTTCGGATTGGAAGGGTGGGAGGCGGACGCTCTGGGTTCTGCCAGAGAGGAAGGACGTGGTCCAGTCAAGGGCCTTCTCTTGGATTCCGGCTTCTAGGAGGCGTGTCTGTAGAGTGCGATGGCAGACCGTGTCGAAGGCGGCCGACAAATCCAGGAGGATGAGGGCTGATGTTTTGCCGTTGTCTAGTTGGCGCCTGATGTCGTCTGTGGCGGCGATGAAGGCTGTCTCGGTGCTGTGGTTTCGTCTGAATCCGGATTGGGATGGGTCCAGGATGTTGTTGTCTTCCAGGTGGCGGGCCAGTTGCTTGTTGACGATTTTTTCGATGACCTTTGCCGGGAATGGGAGCAGGGAGATTGGCCGGAAGTTCTTGAGGTCCTTGGGGTCTGCCTTGGGCGTCTTGAGGAGGGCGTTGATTTCGGCGTGCTTCCAGCTTTCTGGGAATGTCGCTGTTTCGAAGGAGATGTCGATGACCTTCCGTAGTTGGGGTGCGATGGCTGCGTCTGCTTTGTTGAATACGTGGTGTGGGCACGGGTCTGGCGGACACCCTGAGTGGATGGAGTTCCTGACCTTGCGTGTCTCGTCGTCGTTGACGTTGGACCAGGAGGACAGGCGGATGGCGCTGGTGGTGTTCACAGGGGAGGTGAAGTCTGGCGTAGTCGGGGCGGTCGTGGTGTTGAAGCTGTCATGGATGTCAGCGATCTTGTGAGGGGAGAAGATGGCTAGTGAGTCACACAGTTCTTGCGAGGGCGGGATGTCGTTGGTGTTGGCCCTGGGGTTGGAGAGTTCCTTTACGATGCTGAAGAGCTCTTTGCTGTTGTGTGCGTTGTTATCCTGGCAGTCTTTTAAGGAGGATCTCTTGGTTAGTCTGATGAGGTGGTGATGTCTGTGGGTTGCATGGTTGTCCGGTGTGCGTTCGGGGAGCCATATTTTCTCCAGTTTCCGGCATGCACGTTTGGAGGTCTGGAGTTCTTCGGTGAACCAGGTGGCTCTCTTGCTGGCGTGGCTGTTGGAGGGTTTCTTGAACGGGGCGAGGCTGTTGGCGCAGTCGTCGATCCACTGTCTGATGTTGCGGGCTGCGGTGTCTGGGTTGGTGGGGTCGATGGGTGGGTTCTGGGCAAGGGTGGTGATCAGCTGGTCTTCGGTGACTTTGCTCCAGCAGCGGCGAGGCAGCTTTTGGGTGCGGTGGTGCGTGGTTGGTTTCTCGAAGGTGAAATGGATGCAGTGGTGGTCCGTCCAGTGGATGCTTGTGGAGAAGACGGGGTCCAGCGTGTGGCCGGCGGCGTGGGTGGGTGTGGTGACGAGTTGTCTGAGGCCGAGGTTGGCGAGGTTGTTGATCAGGGTGGCGGAGTTAGAGTCGTTGTTGTTCTCGAGGTAGAAGTTCAGGTCCCCGAGGAGGATGTAGTCCGTGGAGGCGAGTGCGTGGGTGCTGGATGGAGTCGCTGAACTGAGCCCAGGGTCCGGGGGGTCTGTAGATGAGTGTTCCTCTGAGGGTGGTGTTGGGGTCGGTGTGGATCCGGAAGTGTAGGTGTTCAGCGGTGTTGAGGGTGTCGTCTGCGTGGGTGGCGACCTTGAGGGTGGACTTGTGAACGATGGCTATTCCTCCTCCGGTTCCATTGGCGCGATCCCTGCGGGTGATCTTGAAGCCGTCCTACAATAAAGATTTTTGGCCACCCTTGAGCTAGTTTTCTCTCACTTTACTCACAGTTTTCAGACATATTTTTGTTTGCGCTGCGCCCTCACTCACATTATTAGCTCTTCATTTGTGGATTTAGTACACCCTAGATAACATTCAAAACATCCCTGCGCTCCTCCCTCTCAGAGAGGGGGTTGTAGCCCCCAGAGGAACTAGGTTTTTCATCTGGGAGGAGAATCCCAAATGATGAAGCATGTCACCTATGGTGAGTGAGGGATTTCGTCCTAAAAAGGGAAATGCCCAAAGATATGTCTGTTGGGCATAGTCACTGGTTTCGTTCCATATTTGACACACTGTATTTATAATCTCTTAGAAGTGGTTTTTCACACTTTTTTACTTTCATAGACCTCAGGATTTTGTATTGTTTCTTGTTCTGACTTTGGGGAATGAATCCCGTGTGGTCTTAAAACCCTCCCTAGGACTCTCTGACTTTGAATCGTTTATGTTATAGCAGTAGGTGAACTTGCCAGGTCGAAATGGCAGTTTAAAACTGCACACACAGGCTCTGCAGTGGTATGCCTGAGCCATTTGTAAAGAGCACTTTACTAGGGAATTATGAGGGAATTAAATATGCCAGTTCTGGATAAGCTAATGTTATGATGTTTTGAGTACAGAGCATATGCACTTTAGTACTGATTAGCAGTGGTTAAAGTGCCCAGAGTCCTAAAGCCAATAAAACATAATTCAGCAAAAAAGCGAGGAGGAAGGCTAAAGGTTGGGTGTGACCCTGCAGAAAGGGCCATTTCCAACACCTCCTCCCTTGATCACATACCTGAAGAACTGGGAAAATAATAACATCAAGCTTTGGGACTAAAGTATAGGGCCATTCAATACACACCCATTGGCCATTCATCTCACTTTGATTTTCATTTAACTGCTGAATTATTGCATAGAGCAGTATTACACTTCGTATTTAGCATCCAATTATTCGACAGGACCCATAATGTTGTAAGGCATGACTGGCAGAATGAACCACGTTGTAAATTGTCAAACCTGGGTTTTCAAGCAGAAATACATTTATCTTGTTAATTTCCCATGTCATGGTTCACCTTTTCCATTGCCATTATTGACCCTGGTTCACTCGTTCTGTCAGTTAGCAGCTGTGAGCTGTTCAGCTGCCAAAGCCGTAAGGAATACAAGAATGCTGTCACTTCGAGATATGCACTAACTGGCAATATGCCTTAACCCTAGAATGACTACATATGATGTATAGTTTGGTATTGGGTAACCCAAAGCTCCTTTCGGTGATTCAGGCTTGATCACTATAGGTGCAGATCCTCTCCCATCATCTTCTCTTGTCTCCAATAATTACCAGCTGTCTTAGGATATATAATTTTAAATCTTTTTCGAGTCATGTATGAATTGTAAAATATTTTACAATGTGTCACTTCGAGTGGACTACAGGATGGTTTTTCAGTCTCTGCCACTGACCTTGCAAAACTGTTTTCCTCAGTGTCCCATCCCAAATATATGCAAATGGCAATCTCCTAGTAATTTGAATTGTTGATATTGTTGAATAGATGCTTCAGATAAAACCTTTAGTAGAGTCAAAAGCTGTAACTAGCTTCTCAAAATGTATTAGGTCCCTCTGTCCTACTTCTTTATTTGCAGGAGGTAGAGCCCAGTGTCTTCCTGAGCCTGAGATTAGAGTTTTTCTGATTAATCTACAGAGAATTCCATTTTATATGCCTCTAATGTTCCAGTCTTGCACTGACATGAGAGACCTCATAGCATTTAGCAATCTGATGTTTTCCATTTTATGAATTGTTCCTCTGCTAGGACTCATTTAAAGTATGGATGACCATGCACAAATGTGTAAGGAGATGTGTAGGTGGCAAACTTAGCTTCTCTCAACAAGTGACCACACACATCCGTGAGTGGACACAAAATCTCTGAAACATAGGGAACCATCTGTGTATGTTCTTTTGGTAACCAAAGCAGTCATCAAACTGTTTAACTCATCAGATCACACTTCCTGTGGGGCCAACATTTTTCAGAAGCCCTTACCGACCAATTGAATGATATTTAGAGCTGACTCGCAAAATATTAATTTTTAGTGTTTGTCAGTCCCAACTCCTTACCCCTTTACTGGCTCTCATCACTTTCCTTAATATTCTAGGCTTCTTGCCACCTCAAATGAATGAGACACAAAGAGATACACATGGGCCACCTTCTATCAAGATCTATTTCAATTTTCGCACATGTAAAAAGATATTCTTGGGGGTGTGGCTTGAAAGCTGAAGATGGTGGTGGCTTGAGCATGTTGCTCCACTCTAGCCCGACAGAAATACTGATCTCATAGTACACCACTGCGCATGTGAACAGTCTCCCGGCGCGGCGCCGAACCGGGGCCCCCCTGGAAATGCACACGTGGACCGAGTTGACTGGCTGGCAAGAAAAGATGTCCTGTGAAGAGTGGTCAAGGTTTGGTGGTACACTACCACTTAGTTGAGGAGATGTGGCTCTCGGACACCAAGCCCCTGATTAGTAAGCCACAGCACCACCTGAGTGGAGCGATGTGCACCAGCTGTATAACCCATTCTTTTGCTGCCAGTCGGCCCTGAGGTGGTAGCCATTGGTAGACGTGGCAGATGTATGGAGGGGCCATGTGTTACATGCCTGATGCTGTGTAGCAAAGTTAATACCCCCTCCCCACCTAGGATTTCTAATATGGGGTGTAATACATTGGGGGCCCACCGCCTGCTGGGAGACACTCCGGGTGAGGAGGGCCACAAGGAATGAGGAACTACTCTGGGCCCAGATCGGTGCCTGGTGCAGGTGACAGACTGTGTGAATACACTCATTGCATCTGCGCTTCCAATACCCCCTCTCTGGCTCCCTGAGGGGATTGCAGCCATCTGCGATGCATTGGTGGGCCTTACTACTGGTGTTAGAGGCCCATGCCTCCCCATGAACCTGAGTGAGAAGACACAAAGGAAAGACTGACCACACTTGCTCCCCCCTGTGAGCTTCTGCTTTGTGTGGCTCTGCTTTTGGCGATCAGAGAAAAATTAGGAGACTCTGAGGCCCTCGTGATGTTCCCAGCCTCCCCTATATGAACCCTGCTCTTTGAGTGCCCCCCCCACCTGGGCCCTTGTGAAACTCTTCACTGGGACGTGGGATGCTGCAACAGAGAAGGGGCTGAACACTACAGCCACGACCCGCGCCGGAGGGGCACTGGCCTGTCCTGATAAATAGAGACAGCTCAAAACATAGCACATAAGCCTCCCAGCCCTGCACAGCATGGAGAACTAGCAGTGGAGCCTAGCTATCTGAGGTTGTGGCTAAAGGGCCACTGGGTGTTGACCACTGAGTTCCACTTACTATTGACATACTATCGAGACATCTTGGGGAGGAACATTGATGGGACCCTGCATCAAGGGTGACCCTGGTGAGAAACTGACTGGCTGTTGGGTGTCGGTGCGGTGGCGGGGACTCATGGCTCCATAGATGGACCCCCTACTCCCTAACACGGATCGCTCCTCTTGACTCCAGCCCCACACCCGCTGCACCCATTAATAGGGGGACCTCGTGCACTGGTGGGGAGGATACTTATCACAGACATAGGGAATCTGAACACCAAATAGATGCAGGTACAGCCAGGCACTGGGGAACCCTCCCCAACCCGATTAGTAAAACTGAGGGCCCAGAACCCCCAGATGTCTCTCTCCATGTACACCTTGACAAAGTTCTTGCTGCAATAACAGATTCCAAGGTCACCCTCCAGCAAGATATTAGGGCAGTATCAGTGGGTCTGGGCCGTCTAAGAGTTGAACACAGTAAACTGGTGGGCAGAGTCAAGGGATTGGATGCCGTGATAGGGGAACTACAGCCAGAACACAAATCTTTGGTGCACAGGGTGGAGGACCTGGCAGAGAAAGTGCGTACTCTGGAGCTGCGAGCCTGAGGATGCGGAGGGGCAAAACCATCACAAATCAAATCAAATCAAATCATCAAATCAAATCAAATCATGGGATATTTATTAAGCACACACATCACTCAAAAGTCTCATGGCGCTAGCGGACAACTCAAAATATCACCTTGATTAGATGCAATTAGATGGCAAACAGCCATGCCTGTAACTTCCTGCGAAAACAGTTGTGATCATTTATGATGCGTATGTGTGGGGGCAATTTGTTCCAAAAAGCCGGAGCAAGGAAGGAGAAGGATCTCCCTACGTTTTTGGTAGTACGAATTCTGAGAGATGCGAGAAATGATTTGTTGCTGGATCTCAGAGTTAGGCATGGTTGGTACCAACGTAACTTTTTGGCCCAATAGCCTCCTCCGTACATATTTTTGTGCGTTAAGCAAAAAATCTTAAAATGTATTCATTTTCTGACGGACAACCAATGTAAGAGTCTCAGGTTGGGTGCCGACGGGGATCTTGGCGGAAGATTGAGTACTAACCTGACTGCAGTATTCTGCAGAACCTGCAGCCTTGAAAAAAGGTCTTCATTTATTGATGCCAACAGGGCATTTCCATAATCCATGCGGTTGATAATCAATCCCTGAACTAATGGTTTTCTGCCTCCATCGGAATCCATTTAAAAACTTTGCATAGATTACGCATGATGCCAAAACAGGAGCTAATTATCTTATTGATCTGATTTTTCATTGATATTTTATTGTCCATTTGGAATACTAAATTCCGTACCGTCTGTGTTGGAGTTGGGCAGGGGCCGAGATTTGGAGGCCACCAATCATGTGACCAATGCTCATGAGACTTGCCATAGAGCATGATCTCTGTTTTACCTCCATTTAATTGAAGGTGATTTGTACTCATCCACCTGTCAATGTGGAACATACAATCTTTAAAACGTGACTTTGTTTCCATTGGATCTGCGCCAAGAGTGATCAAGATATGAGTGTCATCAGCATATGACACAACATCAAAGCCATAGGATCTGATCACCTTGGTCAATGGGGTCACGTATAGATTGAAAAGTGTCGGCCTCAGAATGGAGCCCTGCGGCACTCCCATCCTAACTGATCTACTGCAAGAGACGGTGTTTCCCACCTGTACTGTCATAGCTCGGTCAGTTAAATAGCTCCTGAGCCACTGTAGGGCCTTCCCCCTGACACCAATCTCCCAGAGCCAACGTTCAAGAATGCTGTGGGAGATGTTGTCAAAAGCTGCTGATAGATCTAGCAGGATGAGAACAATGCCAACCTGATGTTATTGGTTACTTCCACCAGAGATATTTCGGTGCTATGGGCGGACCTGAAACCCGATTGCGAAGGGTCCAGTAATCCCTGGCTCTCAAGAAGGACAACAAGCTGTTGGTTAACCAGCGATTCAAGCCTTTTCCCAAAATGAGGGAGCAGTGAGATTGGACGATAATCAGAAGGGAGTTTAGTGTCTGCGGTGGATTGTTTTAGTATTAGCCTGACTCTGGCGGTTTTCCATATCTTTGGAACCTTGGATTGTGACAGTGACCTATTAAATAGGTCGGTGAGGCTATCTAACAATGTCGGAGCTATTATTTGGAAGGAATCTCAGTGGCACGGGGTCTGTAGGCGAACCAGATTTTATTTTTAGCATGACTTTGATCACTTCTTCTGAGTTACACTGGATACATTCGTCCAGGATATGAGGAGGGCCTGAAGAGGTCATGAGATGAGTTCCTGAGACATTAATGATGTCTTGGGGTGGAAAGGAGTTATGGATTACAACGATTTTATCGTCAAAGAATTTAGAGAGGGAGTCAGTCCAATCTTGTGAGGTGGAGACTTGTGTCTGAACAGGTGGTGTTGTGAATTCTTTTAAGATTTGATAAAGCTCCTTGCTGGAGTTTGCTTCCCTCTCAACCCGATTTGGGAGAAATTGTGTTTTTGTTTGCCTAATGTTCTCCATATATTTACAGTGGATACATTTATATTTTTCACGGTCTATCGGATCTTTATTTTTTCTCCATTTCCGCTCCACTGTCCTACAGGAGAGCTTTGCTGATTTCAGTTGCTCCTTGAATCAAGGAGCGGCTCTAGATTGAATTTTTACCCTTGTAAGAGGGGCAATTTTGTCTAGCGCATTAGTTATTGTTCTCTCAAAGGAAGTTGGTGCCTGACCAATGTTGACAATTTGGCTATATTGGGTGGGGCTAAAATAGGTTGCAAAAAGAGGTAGGGTAACCTTAGGCCATGACCTTCTCCAAATTGGTTCATTCCTGTGGTCATTTTTGATTGTGTGAGCTGGAATAACAAATTTTAGTAGGTCATGATCTGACCATAATAATCGAGATGGTGGCTCAACTTTAACCTCTGTGGAATTTGTGAACAGTAGGTCAAGTGTGTGACCAGCAGTGTGAGTGGGCCCTATTACCAGTTGGGATAGTCCCAAGGTGCTCATATTTGTGATTAGCTGGTCTGTGTCTGGGTCCTGCAGTAATTCTGCATGAAGGTTAAAATCTCCTATTATAAAGGAAAAGATCAGAGGCCAATGCATGCGCAGCGAATATCTCAAGTAACTTGTGTGGGAAATCGTTTTTAGGGCCAGGAGGTCGGTATACTAATACTCCTTTCCATACACCTCCAGGCGGACCCTCCATTTTAAAAATACATAATTCCAATTTGTCAATACTCTTGGTTTCTAAGAAGGTGATACTCATGCCAGGGATAGTGGCTATGAGTAGACCTCCTCCTCTATTCCTTTTTCTGCCCACTCCTATTATGTTGTATTGTGGTGGAAAAGCAGTGACCACATCTGTGGAGGCATACTCATGTAACCAGGTTTCCTTGATTAAACAAATGTCTGGTAATTCAGTATCCATGAGGCTCCATATTTCAGCGGCGTGTTTAGGAATAGAGCACGCGTTGAAATATATTGTTTTTAATGCTTTGGGAATTTTGGTGTGATTCAGGTTACAAGATGTTTGGGTTCTGCTCAACGGAGATAATTTGTTAAAACTTGATATCCTTTGCACCCTGCTGGTAGTTGTGTCTCCTAGTGTAACTGAGTGTCTAAGATGGGGATGATTTAGATCTTTCAAATCCTGACTCGAATATTTGAACACAGTCATTATGAAAACTCACCGGGTTGAAGGGAGTGTAGTGTTTTTATCTAGGAACCAGAATCGATATTTCTATTATATGCCCTTGTCCGGTTATAATCAATAATATCCATACAACGGCATAGTAATCATATCCATCCATAATTCAGTCGTAGCACATGCTGTCACATTAAGCAAGGCTACTTCTCCGGCCCCCTAGAAAGCACACTGAGTTCTCTAAACAAAACCAAGCCTACAGCAACCTGGGAAATCCCCCTTGCCTTTGTTTTGATTTCATCCTAGAACTCCTGTAAAGCACTGTAAGAACGGCCAGTTCTTAGGGACATTTTTATTGACGTCTTATGTCCAACCTTACGTCAGACCCGGCACCTTTCAGGTATAAATATACCAACGTTGCCTTAAGCAAACACACGGTGGTGGTTTTGGAGCAGCTATATACTTGCCCGAGAGCCCAGCTGATGGAAGAGCCCACGGACGCTGCCCCTCCCTTTTGACGCGCTGAGAAAGACGCTGTCTTTTCTCCTGCCGAGAAAATCCAGCTCCGGCTTTTCCAGCCTACCCTTGCGGGTTACTGGGATATCGAGTCCTGAGAGAGAGATACCAGACCTCCTGCTTTCTATTTACCCAGGTACAGAACTGACTAAACCCTTAAAGAGAATTCTTGAGTCAGATTCTTGGCAAAACAAACTTAACTTAAACTGCTACTTACTTACTCCTTCCCACGTGTTAGGCTTAGGTCAGGTACACCGGGGTAGGCGTATTTAGAAGCACCAGTTGAGTACGATTAGTCAATGTACATATGTATGTATATATTTTATCTATTTTAAAGTATCATATGGCTCAGAAACCATATCAATGCTTTTACAGTATTATTTTATAATCCTCCTTTTACTGTATGCACTTTACTTTACCATGAGTATTACAATCATGGCAATTCATTTCTCTTGCATGAGGAAAAAGACTGCTCAATAAATTACACCTTTTATTGAAAACGCCCGTCTCTCTTTTCTCTGCATTCTGGTGAAACTAAGTATGCACTATTGACTGAGTACCTAGCATTACAGTACCTTGAAAATGAAAACTATGCAAAGGCGATCATATTTTATCTGAAATTCTGCATACGCCATCGCACAAATTTATAAGTATGAACAACACTGCTATTTCACATCAATGAAGGAACTGAGATAATAGGAAAATTGTACGCTATCGTAAAAGTCGAAAAAAAATCTTGCACAAATGGAACTGACAAGCACTTGCTACTTTTAATAAGTTTTCTCTTAAACAAAATGCATATTTAACTGTTTTTTTTAACTTTTTTTTAAAATTGTAATTGTCTTTTTCTCTCTTTGAACTTTTATGGTGTTTTTACAAAACTACCGAATAAAGTTGTTATTGAATTGAATTGACTGATTGAAATAGCTGTCTTTTGTTTTCACACGACTCTAGAGATACACTCTTATTCAGGGAGAGCAAAGTTGTCATGTTTTATGGTTGTCAGAAGCTAATCCCTTCTTGTCTATCCAGGGAGGTTAAACTCCTCCTCGTTTATTCGAGAAAGTTTCTAGTGACCTCTGAGCTAGCTGGCAAACCTTAAGTCTAATATAGTCAGTAGAGACCTAGTCGACCTCAGTCCTACGTCTACACTGCTGAATATATTATTCTAATGCGCAGAGCCTATTGGGAATATAGGAACTACACTACATGGCGCCCAACGTTTGGTAAGGCGATAAATCTAACGCAAGACGTTAGAGTAACTCAGTCGTGCTTTTTCACACAGACCCTTTTTCCCGTAAATACTCCAAAGACGTCTGGAGTGGGTAAAAGGTTAAAATCCGCCGGAACTTAGTAGGAAGAGATTTCTATGTATAGTTTTTGGTTTAGTCAACGTTGAAGGATACAGTGTTCCAAAATATTGTGCACCTAATCTTTGTTTTCTTGAAACTTGATCTGCAACAAAAACCTTTCTGTTAGTAAAAATGACAGAGAGTGAAGACGAAAGGGAGACAGCAAGAATAGCAGCTCGACTCCTAGAGGATGACACAAGCCTCCTACAGAACGACCCGAATGCTATACTCATTCCGGTCAACATAAGGAAAACTATAACTCTTAAACTTATAGAAATGGACTAACATCGAGAGGTGGTACAGTCATATTCGTAATTGAGGCACATGAATATCGGCAGACAGAGGTATTCTATTTATGGATAAACTTTCCAGCAGCAAACGCTGTCACACACGAATTCCACTATTACAAAATAGAGGAACCTCCGGATGAGTACACTCCTTTCGAGGAGGTGGAAATCCCATTAAAATACCAAGAGCACCTGCTCTGGTTTAAAGGCGCCCTAAAACATAATAATCACATCACCAGGCTCGGTCCACTAGGTAGACCAGGAGCAACGTGGCCGGTTCTAGCCAGCTACACACCACATCCAGACATTGAAAAAATATCAGTACCAGAACTTTTAGTCCAGCTAAAAATAATAATTAAAATTCATAGACAATTAGTCCAATATGTAATGCGGACTTCAACAGTCCAACCAACTGTTAACATTCCACAGCTGACCCCTCATCAGGGGAACACAAACAAAATTACACCACAGAACATACAGTCATGTCTGGGTAAAGTACCCATAAAACGGGAACAAATTCCATTCTGGTTAGCACAAAAAATCACTCAAATAGAGGCAGTATTTCCGGATACTACCCCTACTGAGAAACACAGAATTCTGACTATCTGTCTTCCAATGGGGATCGCACCACATGTGGAGGACTGTGACACTTGGGGCACAGTCTTTGCTTCCATTTACACAAAAACACATGGTGTTCCGTCCATGGCAGTAATACCCGATGTGCTAAGACAGATTCAAAATGAATACGGTCCAGAACCTGCTTTAACTCTGGGTATGAAATTACTGAGAGACTTCAAGCAGGTCTCGGCTATAATATTAGCCAACATAAAAGGAGAAGCAACATCTGTGGCGATCCGCCAGAAATTGAAAGAAACAGATATAGCAGAACAACCATTTGAACTTGCCAGAATCATAGAAAAATCCTATGAAGAACTAGGAAGAGATAGTTTGGGTGGGAAACCAGTAAAACCCCAACTAACTGAAAATCCTGAAAAGATATTTATTAAAAATAATCTAAACACTCCATAAAAGAGCTGGGATGGAAATAAACAATCAACTCCCAAAGAAAAAAGATTCCAGTCCAGAGGAAGGTCTCCTCGCGGAGAGAAAGATCTCCGGACCAAGGAAACAAGTCTCCCCAGAGGGAGCCCTCTGAGAAAAGATACAACCTTAGAAATAGGGATAATTTGAAGAAACCTGATAGATATCAAGATATTGATACACGTCCCTCTGGATCTTTTCAGAATTCCTCGCAGAAATCAGAAAGAAGAGGACGGTCAGAACACAGGGAAGAGCACGTCAAGTCCAAAGACAAGGAACCTGCTCATCAAAGTAAAAAATTACAATTTTCAAAATAGAAGGTAGCCAGTATTAAAGTAATCAAACATGCCGAGGATACTGAAGACACAGCTGAAAAACGGAGAGTGGGCCCAGACAATGCTAGACAGCGCAGCAGAAGTGAGCATAGCTCGCAAGATCCTGATGAATCATCTGGAGACAGTGGACACGAATGAATACATTCAGGTGGAAACTGCAGATACCAGAGTTAGCAAACCTCGTAAAATATATGAGAAAACATTACGTATAGAGAGAGATAAGACTAGGAAATTAAGGGGTCTATTTTGGGATAAACTTTCAAAAGGCTATGACATCCTTTTAGCTGAAAAAGACTGGCCACCAGAGTTTGTCAGGGAGTGTCCTCATGGCGAAGAAATGATTATGCCTGCCTTCTCAAATCATATTCCAATTCATAAAAAATATACACTTGCAAGAAAGTGGGCAGTCGCCCAAGCTCCTACATTACATAAAAATCATGTTGGATGGGATGAGGATTCTCCTCCTCACAAAATCCAGTTAAAATGTCAACCAACTGCACAGAGGCAGTACCCAATCAAGCAAGAAGCTAAAAAATAAGTCAGGGAGATCTTAGATCAACTTGAATACCAAGGGGTGATTGAAACATGCACCTCACAAATGAACAATCCTTTGTTTCCTGTCTCCAAGCCAGACGATTCATATCGTCTAGTTTTGGACTACAGACATCTTAACTCATGTTGCAAGACATTTGCAGTACAAAACTCACATAGTGCAGCACTAATGAATAACATTGTGCGCAAAAAATACAAAACAACATTAGACATCTCTAATGGATTCTTTTGTCAAAACATAGCACCTGAGAGCAGGTATTTCACCGCTTTCTCAATAATGGGTTCGCAGGGAAATTTCTGTCGACTCCCACAGGGGTTCAAGAATAGCCCAGGATTATTCTCAGCAAGGGTAACAGAGTTACTACAAATGTATGATGATGAGGCATTATCTTATGTCGATGACATCTATCTAACAGATGATGACTTGGATACTCACTTGAAAAGAGTGAACACCATAATACTTGGGTTCGCAGCAGAGGGTTACAAATTCAACTTTAAAAAGTCACGAATTGCCCATCTAACTGTCCTGTTTTTAGGATATGAATTATCAAGTGAAGGCAAAAGCCTGGCAGACAATTTCTTAGAAAAATGTGCTGTACTCTAAGCACCAAAAACGCTGAAAAACTTACAATCAATTCTAGGTTTCCTGAATTTCGGAAGAACTTATATTCTAAATTATGCAGAGAGGGTTAAACCTCTCTATGAACTAATAAAACCTGATTTTAAACCGATCAATTGGACTCAAAAACTCACAGAAATTTTGAGATCATTGCAAACAGACATGTTAGCTAAAACAAAATTGCAAACTCGCGATAACACACGCAACCTTGTAATCCGAGTCATCCCAGGAAGATGCGGATTCACGTACCTAACCTCTAATGAGGGAGAAACGGTACCAATAGCTTACAAATCACATTTGTACACAGAAGCTGAAAAAACATTCAGTCTTGCAGAAAACATTGTAAATGCGGTTCAAACGGCTGTAGCAAGAGAAAGAGACCAAGCCCAAGGCAGGCGGATTACTGTTTTAACAGCAGAATCAGCCTTTGAGGCATTAACAAGCCCACGCAATTTGACTACCGTGGCATTAGATCCAAAATGGATACAATGGGAAAATTCTCTTGCTACAGAAAAAGTGAAATACTATTTTGACCCAAACATGAAAAAACTGAAAGATCTAACATATGAAAAAGAATATCCTCTGCCAATCGAAATTCTGCCCCTACAACTTTACACCTGTGTAATATATACAGATGGATATGCACAACCCTCAGTTTGGGGAAAACAAGCTTACAATGCTACGTGCGAGGTTGTTAAATGCTTGTGGCGCGGAGGTAAATTGAGACCACTGGTAACAATGTCACAATCTGTAAAAGACAACTCAGGTCAACAAACTGAATTAACAGCTTTAAAAATGGCGCTCGATATTGCCGATCGCGAATTCCCGACACTAATAGTGTGCGATTCGTTTTCCTGCGTCAAATCATACAATAATGACTTGCAGAAATGGGTTCAGAACGGTTACAAAGATGACACAGGTGCCACAATAAAGCAGAAAACGCTTTGGGAACAAGTAGTTCTTTTACAGAAAGAACTACAAAAGACTCACGTGATACATACACTGAGTCATCAGCGTGATGGCGTTCACGTTGCAGGGAATTCATTGACTGACGCAGCCACAGCGGAAGCAACTAAACCGGCTTCCGTAGCCACAAAAAAGCGTTCAGAAAAATACATAGACGGGGAAACCATGCTGGCGGTAAAAACGTCTTCAAAAAGCGACTGTGCAGCACTACCCGTGAACTATCCACTCAATTATACATACATAATCGATGCAAACTCTGTTCCTTTTGCTCGAATCCCTGGAGTGGGGGATAGAGTGATTCCAAACACGAACAGGAGAATCTTCTTGCTTCAAGAAGCACACATGGGTGAGGGTCTAAGACACCAGACGATCAAGGAATCTCTGAAAGAATTGCAATCAGAATACTGGTGGCCGGGGATGAGCCTGCAAAATTACAAATTTGCAAAGGATTGTCCAAACTGCAATCGAGATCGCAATAGTGAACCGGCGACAGTAGTGCCAGGACCCCTGTTAGAAAGCATAAGGCGATCTATACGCATAATCAAACAGGAGAAATGCGTCCCAATGTATATTATTTAAGACTCGATTCACTTAAAATGTAGACCCCAGCGCTCCGCTGACGCCAGAACTGTTATAAAAGATTTGCGAGTCTATATCGGCACATACGCAATTGGCATGCTACATTCTGACCACGGTCCTGCTTTTAGCTCTCGAGCTTATGAGGAGAACATGACCAGCATGGGCATTGCATTGCGGTACTCTTGTCACTTCCTTCCTGAGGGAAACGGGATTGTGGAAAGAAAAAACCGAGACATAAAGCAATCTATAACGGCAAGGGTATTAGGTTCGGGTGATGGGTGGGTCAAACATTTAACAAGTGTCCAACGTAGTCTTAACAATCTGCCAAGAAATTCTCTAAAAGGTTTCAGTTCGTACGAACTATTGTTCGGGACTAGAATGCATATTCAGGACCTTGATAGTCAGACTTCAGTGGTAGAAGAAAAATGCTTTGATATCAAAGATCGTTTGGCTATTTTACAGGACTTAAATGAAACAAGAAAAGACCTGAGCAACATAAAGTTAAAACAGCAGCCAACAGCCACTGAAGAGAAACCACCTGTCCCATCAATGCCTGTCTGGATTCCAAAGATTGGGGATCTGGTCAGAGAGAAAATCGCGGTGAAGAAGGAATTTGGGCCTTCTTACAGAAAAGCAGTACCTGTCTTAGCTGTCAACGGAACAAGATCAGTTGTACTACCGCCCCTTGCTGGTAAAAAGGAGAACCGAGTTGTATCCATCGACCTGGTAAAACCACAATCATGTGGCCAATAATAAGTAGTAGGCCAAGTGGACTCCCAAGAAATAGCAGAACACCAAAATTTGCTACAATACAAGAGGTCCAAACTGAGAGACTAATCACATTTGATAAACCTGCAGTAAATAAAGGACTTTGCAACAAAGCCATGGAACTTATGCCTCTTAAAGCCCAAATTAAAACAGTTCGTCAAGAAACACCTGTCTACGAGGATGTAGCCATGGTCAATGCTAACGAAACAAAGAAAATTCCAAATGCAAATAAAAATCCGGAAGCGATTCCAACAATTGACAGAACTGCATCTGGCTACTTCATCAACTTCGATGACTTTTCTGAGGATCCAAGCGAACCTGAAGAACAGCCAACAACAAAAACTTTTAAAGATAAAGCAAAAGAACTCTTTCATCAACTCAAAGAAACCTATCTGATTTCTCCATGGATTGAATTTTGGATTGTGTTAGGTGTACTTTTCCTCCTGCTTTGGCTCATCGTGATACTTTGTTTGGGAAAATTCATTGAGGGAAAATAGAGTACAATGGACACAGCAAGTCAGAACATTAACTTGGTCCTAAAGCCACACAAGTCATCTCACATCGAGAAAAGAGAACTATCATCAGTGAATGTCACAGCCAATCCAATACCCGGTGGGGTAGCTTGGGACAAAACAGATTACGAAATTTATGGCCCGGTCGAGCTCTTGAAGTATCCGCACCAGTTTAAGGTTTCATTAAGTGACTTTGTAAAACCGAGCACATTCTCTGATGATTGGGACTTTGAAAGTATTAATAATATGATGTCAGACTTAGTACTGTCAGCAAAATTTACAGAACATGATTATTTACAGGGTTCATCTAATTATGAAGAAATGTATTGTTACAACCACTTTGCACATCACTATTTGCATAAATCTGCTCAGCCTAGAAATGTTTTTAATTATAATCAATGGGAACATTGTGCAACTCCACCAAAAGGCAGTTCAAAAACATTTTATGAGAAATTCCCATACTTCTCAGGGTTTAACACAAGTGATGCAGAAATGTTTTATTTCAAAATGTTAAATAAGACAGGAATGAAAACAATGCTGACAAATACTAAATTGATCTATTCAGAAACATTTTATGAAAAAATGAGTACATTTGGTTTTGAGTTTTGGAAAAATAACATTGAAACGAAAACCATCTGGGGTAGCAAAGATTGGCAGGTCCAAGGTATAGAATCATTATTTAGAGCCTGCATGATCCTAGAACAAATTATATTCTTGAATGACACAATTCAACAGACAACTTGTCTTGGCCTAGCCAAAATTAAAGACTTAAACAAACCGTCTATTCCAAAGCCAACACCTGACAGTAATAGCACTACAGATGTTGAGATAGACGTATCCCATATTTTTAACCAAAACAGAACACATCCTGATTGGAAAAAATGGTTGATCTGGCCCACAGACACAAATAACTGTCAAGATAGATTCCTGAACAAAATAGAGGGGTTCAAACTGACCAGGCCAGACCCTAGATACTCCCAGAGACATCATCCAGGGATAGTTACAACATACAGTGTAGGGAAACCCTGCCTCGAATGGCTACAGAAATCCACACTGGCAGAAATTAAGAAACACTTGACTTTACTTAAAGACGGTGCTGACTTGCGTGATTTCATAATGGGACCACGCAAACAGCGTCAAAAACGTTTCATAGCGGCCAGTATATACGCAGCTTACAACGAAGCATGGAAAGAAATGCAAATTGAAACAGCAGAAAAAATACGTGAAATTGACCGTGTTAATTTGGAAAAATCACTTTCTGTTGTGGACATTGGGTTAATGACTCTGTCCTCCAGAATATATTCACTGGACAGTATTGTATCATCTGCTATAGATATAATAGAGCAGGACTTACTAATGTTACAACACGGTCAGTCCCAACTACGTTCTATTGTACAGCTTGGCTGGACCTTACAAAGTCTGCGTTCAGGCTACGTGCCCTGGCGTTTAATCAACATAACGTCATTATTCTCTATCTTTAACCTTACTGATACACAAATCAGCTTGGCACAAAAAGGAGCGGAATATACAATTCTGAGCATTGAAAAACTTGAGAGATTACCATTGACAATGTCAGAACGATCTGTCATTGAATGGATAATACACGGAATCATAACTATTCCGATAACAACTTTCCAATTTAAATACTGTCAAGAGTATATACCTGCAGGCCAGTATGAAAGGTTGGGTAAAGGGTACATTAAGTTATCATGGAAATTACCTTACACACACACATGTTATAGTGAGAAGGAACAGAATCTATTTCTTAGTGGTAATAATTGTAAACGATCACTAAGTGGTATACTTCTGTGTCAAGGGATTAATTTGCATGGGGCCTGTGAGGGGACTTCAAATAACCTTTCATGCCACCAGCATCGCACACCTGCAACTCGAATAGAGCCATTCTTTAGACGGCTTTCTAACGGGAGCTACATTCTAATAGTGGACCACAGATGTTGTGGCATGGTGCCAGGAAAAGCTTATCTAGTAAGCGTTAGTTCCATGGTCACTTGCTGTATGCAAGTATTGTATCCAAGCAGCGCCCCAGACAGGGAGGCAAAAATGTGGCCCTTTTTGAAAATCTCTTTTATTCGAATTGATACTTTAAGCAGAATGAAGTCTGTTCTTCTACAGACGACTGTGCCCTTGACGCCATCAAAAGAAACGTATGATCTTCAAGTTGCAAGGACAACGGCAGAGATACATACACTTTTATCAACAAATTGCCCCTTACATTTCGTGGAAATGCTAAGCCAAATCCTAAATATGTCTGATACCAGTGGTATCCCACATGTATTTAAGCCAATTTTTTCGGGACTGTTAACACCCTTCAAAACAGTTCTGGGCATCTTTCCTAATTTTGTCCATTCGGTCTTTGGCGGCCTACCACTCCTGTTGGGACTCGTAGCAGGCATTTTATTTTTGATTCTCCTGCTTCGTTATGGAAAGCCAAATCGCAGACAAGACTCCAGCAACAATGGAAGAAACAATCCTAGCTATACCCTATCGGGACCGCATAACTAAAGTCCTTGGATTAGCCCGGCTAAGAGATCTGAATATGACCTGGTTTCTTTCATTCAGACCCATCTGGCAGAATTGTATCTTACCTGTGCTTCGATGTATGCTATGCGGAGAAGAATGCGTGTTGCACGTCTGTCTTACACTACAATCAGCAGTACCATTGGATACAGATACTTTGCTAAGTCCTGTAACGGCTCATGCATCGTGTTGTCCCCAGCGGTTACCCATCCTGATGATGGCATTCGTAGAAACTTCACCACTGCGATTAAAGGCTAGTGAAGTGCGAAATGAGAGCAGCATCACCCAGGTACGACCTTCTGTGAGCATTGTTGATCAAGACATCGAAGATAGCAATCATTCTCACGACTGCACAGTTGCGGCATTTTCCAACTTGGTTGAACCTGAAGCGGTAAACTGCTTTTTTGAAAGTCTGTCTGAAATGATGTTCTCCCCTGAACAGAAAGAATAACTTTTAAGCAAACAAGCACACAGCGTTCCATGAACTCTGAATTTCGGCCTTCAGCTTTAATAAACAAAAAGCTACTGAAAATATTTGGTACTATTTTTGCCCTGAAAGCGAAATTATTTTTTCTTCCACTGAAAAACAAAATTTTTTCGATTCCACAATATTTGCTTTTTTTTGGCACTTGAACTCTGCTTAAAGTAGAACTATTCTTAGAGAACAGAGCTTCTATTTTTAGGAACTCTAGAGACAATATATTACCTTAGCCTCTAGCATATTTACAAATACCTGTATTTATATGTGATGGAATGGTCTCGCACTTCTTTTCTGTATCAAGAGCCATTTCATGTGTAATTTTCGCTTAATCATTCAGCTGATATATATATGCATCCTATTTGAATGAATGATTACACTGCTTGAAAAGCGTACAGTACCTATAATCATTTTCATGTATTTCGCTTACAACCTTTCAAATGCAAATAATGTATTTTGGGGTGGGTTGGTATACACATGCACCTTTTAAAATGTTTACTATTGCTAAAGTTTTAGTAATGATGGACATTAATTCATGGAGTGGGTGTAGTGTTTTTATCTAGGAACCAGAATCGATATTTCTATTATATGCCATTGTCCGGTTATAATCAATAATATCCATACAACGGCATAGTAATCATGTCCATAATTCAGTCGTAGCACATGCTGTCACATTAAGCAAGGCTACTTCTCCGGCCCCCTAGAAAGCACACCGCGTTCTGTAAACAAAACCAAGCCTCCAGCAACCTGGGAAATCCCCCTTGCCTTTGTTTTGATTTCATCCTAGAACTCCTGTAAAGCACTGTAAGAACGGCCAGTTCTTAGGGACATTTTTATTGACGTCTTATGTCCAACCTTACGTCAGACCCGGCACCTTTCAGGTATAAATATACCAACGTTGCCTTAAGCAAACACACGGTGGTGGTTTTGGAGCAGATATATACTTGCCCGAGAGCCCAGCTGATGGAAGAGCCCACGGACGCTGCCCCTCCCTTTTGACGCGCTGAGAAAGACGCTGTCTTTTCTCCTGCCGAGAAAATCCAGCTCCGGCTTTTCCAGCCTACCCTTGCGGGTTACTGGGCTATCGAGTCCTGAGAGAGAGATACCAGACCTCCTGCTTTCTAGTTACCCAGGTACGGAACTGACTAAACCCTTAAAGAGAATTCTTGAGTCATATTCTTGGCAAAACAAACTTAACTTAAACTGCTACTTACTTACTCCTTCCCACGTATTAGGTTTAGGTCAGGTACACCGGGGTAGGCGTATTTAGAAGCACCAGTTGAGTATGATTAGTCAATGTATATATGTATGTATATATTTTATCTATTTTAAAGTATCATATGGCTCAGAAACCATATCAATGCTTTTACAGTAGTATTTTATAATCCTCCTTTTACTGTACGCACTTTACTTTACCATGAGTATTACAATCGTGGCAATTCATTTCGCTTGCGTGAGTAAAAAGACTGCTCAATAAATTACACCTTTTATTGAAAACGCCTGTCTCTCTTTTCTCTGCATTCTGGTGAAACTAAGTATGCACTATTGACAGAGTGAAATAGCTGTCTTTTGTTTTCACACGACTCTAGAGATACACGCTTATTCAGAGAGAGCAAAGTTGTCATGTTTTATGGTTGTCAGAAGCTAATCCCTTCTTGTCTATCCAGGGAGGTTAAACTCCTCCTCGTTTATTCGAGAAAGTTTCTAGTGACCTCTGAGCTAGCTGGCAAACCTTAAGTCTAATATAGTCAGTAGAGACCTAGTCGACCTCAGTCCTACGTCTACACTGCTGAATATATTATTCCAATGCGCAGAGCCTATTGGGAATATAGGAACTACACTACAGGAGGAACGCAGGGAAATATGAGGAACGAGCAGAGGTCCTGGCAGCTGCCAACAACATAGAGTGGTGAAACTCCCCGAGGGAGTAGAGGGGAGTGATAGGGTGTCTTACTTAGAGCAGTGGCTTCATGCGGAAGTTGAACCAAACCACCTTACCTCTTTCTTTGCTTTGGAATTGGCCCACAGGGTGCCGGCCTGCCCAGTGGCACCTGGTCACACACCCTGCCCAGTTGTGGCTAGAATGAGTCTCTATAAGGACACCATCCTCCAAAGAGCACAAACTGAAAGCCCCTTCATGGTGGATAATGGGAAGGGGTACATCTAGTGTTTCCTGCAACGCTTAGGATCATCTTGGATGGTACTACCCACTTCTGAGAAGACAGAAGCACAGCATGGGAATGGCTGGAAGCCTACAGAGCTGGGTTGACACTCACTAGAACCTGGCCCAGGACATGGCCCTCCAGAGTGAGACCCAAGCAAAGAACACAGGGGGAATCCAGGGGTAGGCTCCAGAAGAAACCATCCCCCTCCCAGAAGGAACAGGAACGGGCAGCTTCTCTGATTGTAGTGCGTTCTTAAAAGACAGATGCAGAAACCCCTCGAAACGTAGATCCATGGCATCGGAGTAGGACATCTCTGTGCTTAACAAGGAACAGTTGCCTAAAGTGACCCCACAATCCATAGATGATCTGGTATGAAAGACCAGATTCTGGGGTTATGTGCGTGGGGCTGTCGACTGGTGCAGGAGAAGACGATCCCGAGTGCTCAGATGGGTCCTTGACTGTTGAGGCTTGCCATTCTTTGTCTGTGTTGCTCAGCGGGGGGCACAGCTAGTGGTCTCGCTGAATATTAGACACTGACTGATCCTTGTGCCTGGGCACACAGTGAGATATCGGCTGACGCAGCAGGGATAAATCACACACTACTCAGCCTACCCCACCCAGATTTCTCTCTGTCGTATATCTGGAGGTTGCATCTACTAATGTTACTTTTACTTTTTAGATTTGGGTGGCCAGCCATTGCTGGGCTGCTCTTGGGTTGAGGAGTTTGAAGTTGGGCTTCATTATGTTGGTCTCAGGGGTTATTTTGTTGGATAACCTCAAGGGATTGGGTCAGGGTAATGGGGGTAGTTGAGAGCTCAGGGGAGCGTCCATATTGCTTGACTGTTTGACCTTTATGTCCTGGAATATTAGGGGGGTGCGATAAGCCATGAAGTGCCACACCATCCACAGGTATTAGAAGGGGTGCAGAGTACTGGTGGCTATGTTACAGGAAATGCACCCCACATGCGAGGCAGCTGACCGTTTGGGACACAGATGGAGAGGGCAGCTTGTACTCTGCTCACACCAGGGGAGCCTTGGTCTGGATCTAAGCAGGAACACCTTTCGCACTCACCCATTCCACCATCGATAAGGATGGGCGGTTTATACCGAATAGAGGTAAACAATTAGGTAAAGATATTACCTTGGTAAGCGTGTATGCCCTAAACCAAGATCAGGTAGCATTCTTCCAGGCACTGTCCACCCCTGTGACTCCTTTCACAACAGATGATCTCATCTTGGGAAGGGATTTCAATTGCATAGCAGATGTTACCATATACCACTCTACTCCCCCCTTACCTGGACTGGTGGCGCATAAGACCTCGGAGGGCCTTCTGGGCTGGTTGTGTCACTGGGAATTGACAGACATCCAGAGAGTGCAGCATGGGCAAACACGAAAATACTCGTGCTACTCATGTATTTACCACCTACATACCAGGCTGGCAATGTTTGTCTGCTCCAACAGACTTAGCCAATATGTGACCCACGCAGAATATTTGGGATGTAAGTTGTCTGACCATAGCCCACTCCTATTGGAGTTCTGACCAGTCGAAGAGCACTTGGAGGTTCCTACCTCGTGCCTTAATCCCCTATGACCGTAAATTTTGCCTGCAACCAGGGATCCGCATTATCCGGCATCCTGGAATGGGAGGCATTTAATGTGGTGGTGCAAGGCCCCTGTCTGGGGCAGTTGATGGGCATACAGAGAGAGCTCAATGGAGAACTCCGGTTACTAGACAGGAAACTCCACGACTTAGACAATGCTATGGGGTCGGGTGCAGGGGCTGAGTGCCGGCTCAGGGAAGCCAAGGAACAGCAGAATACTCACTTGAGCGCCTCTGGAAAAACTCTGGATCCGAATGGACTATCTGCAGAGTTCTATGCCTCCTTTGCAGAGACACCTACCTGCAGGCTAGAGACACTATATATTGACTCCTTGCTACTGGAAGCTTTGCCAAAGTCTGCTAGGGATCCATTGATAATTTAATTCCCTAAATCCAAAACACTGGACAACAGTCCAGTGGGAGCCGCAAATGCAATGACTGTACTTGACAAATCTGCAATGCTTTCTGGCCTCTGCATCAATAAGTCTCTGCATCTCAGAGACCTGGTTACATCCTACAGTGACTGACTTGATCCCCGATGACCTTTCGGTATTTGGGAATCCAAGTGTTCCACCCCTTGGAAGACTTAGGAGAGGGCAATTTGAGAAACGCCCAGAGATCCCTCAAATAATTGTATTTCCCTATTTTGGAGTGCTCTTAAATTGCCCATCATGGCCCAGATTTCGGTCTATTATGGTCATGTTGCCGAGACTCCTATACCTTTTTACTAACCTTCCAGTAAAGGTGATGGGTTCCTGGTTTAAACAATTAGACACTCTCCTTAGGGAACTGATATGGGATGGCAGATGCCACAGGGTTTCTCCGGAGGTCCACCAGCAACCCCCGGATTAGGGAGGTTTGGGGGCCCCTGATTTCGAGCTGTATTTCCTAGCGGCACAGCTCAAGTGAGTTATCCGGTGGCTTGATAGAGCACATCGGGAAGAGTTGGGCCAGACAGGACTGTCTAGCCATCAAGACGCTCTGATGGCAAAACTGCTCTGCCAAACGATGGAAATCCTGCGACTAGGGTACTCTTGACAGTGGCCCTGAAATTCTGGAAGCGGTGCTTAAAGAGGACCGCTTTATGCTCCAGCGATACCATCAGTAGGACTATCTCATGGAGACTCGATCTCATTTTTCACAGATGCGCAATAGGCAGCCTGGACAGACGCTGGAATAATAATGGTGGGAGACTGCTATCAGCTGGGCACTGATCCCACTAGATGACCTAGTAACCAACTGTGACTTACCCCCGGGCCAATTTCTCACTTATGAGGCACTGGTGCGAACTTTAGGGGACCTGTGCCGGGAGGTCAAGAAGAACAAGAGACACACGCGGTATTCTTACTGCGGTTGCCATTGGGCATTGCATGATATCTGGTAAACTTGCTCTACAGAGCGCTACCAGGAATGGTTCGGAAACCATTGGTGACTGTCAGAGGCTGGTGGGGAGCGCAGCAGTTGTGAGAACTCACAGATTCAGAATGGGGTAAATCACTAGCATACCCCAAGGGATTCTCTAGAAAAATGAGGCTAAAGTACACCCAATTTAACTATGTCCACATGACATGTCTGAATCCCCACAGACTGCAGGTAATTTATGGTGGAGTACCTCGGCCCTGCCCCTGATGTGCCTTCTTTAATGCAGACTTTGTCCACATGACATAGAACTGTCCCCACTTGCAGCCACTCTGGGAAATGGTGATACAGACTCTCCATGCTGCTCTGGGCTGCTTCCTTGATTGCAACCTTGAAACCTGCCCCCTGGTGCTGTTTGCCCAAAGACGTGTCGTAATGATGTGGAAATCTGCAGCGACATGGGTAAGGGATGTCAAGGTCTGGGCTAGAACAGAAGAGAGAACCCTGATTACAGCAGAGGCTTGTGGTATACGCAGACTCCCAGTTGTGGGGCTATGGGCCGAGATACTAGAATTATAGGAACATCCGCGGGAAGATATGGAGAGCAAGGTGGAGAAACGGGGTGCACCTGCTGGAATTGATGGAAACGACTCTACTGAGGACACAGGTGGGGACACTGAAGCACACTGAATGAAATCAACTAATTGCAACAACTGGGGGAAACATACTACATCCCAGAGAGTCAGAGTCATGGAGCTCGAGTCAATCCAAACCCCCCCTCCTGTTAATAACTCTCCCTCTCACCAGGCATTCAATCAATGACCGGTGCGAAGATAGGCCCATTCCCCTCCCCTACCTTTTTCTACCCCCTCCCACTACAGAGCCCTAGACAATCTCTTTCTTTACTCCCTATGAGACGATTGATAATACAAAACTGGTTCTGGTGTCAGACTCCTGAGACAACTTGATTCACTGTTTTTTCTTTCTTGTTTATAAATTTCACTGTAATGGCCTTTGCAGACTCCCATAATGATACTCTTGCACACTATTACAAGTAATGCTAATGACTGGGCATGATTATAGAATCCCTGAAAACCAAGGATGAGGGAAGTAATTGGCTTGATAATAATATTGCGGAACTGCGGGTGCATGTAACTCTGGGCACCCTGTGTACTGTACAGGAGGCGTTCAATGATAAATTACTATATATTTACAAATCCCTTTCACCACAGAAAGTCATTTTGTATACAATGTTTGTGTGGTGATAATTCCTTCGCCTTACTTACAGGGCGGCGTTAAGCCACTTAATGTGGCTTAAAGCCACCTTGTAAATAAGGCCCCCTTTCAAGCTATCCTTAGAGTGTAAGGGGTGGAATGGGTGTAATGGTGGGCGTTCTGCTGCAAAACCCATTGATTTTGATGCTGCCCCCTATTTACAAGGGTGGTGTAAATAGGAGGCACCGCCATAATTAAGACCAGAGAAAACCTAGTCTTAACATGTTGAAACGAGGAGGAAAGGTTAATTTATCTTCGTTTCTGCTGTTTGTATATGTGCTGCATGAATGATTGTGTATGTGCAGCAAGGTGTCCCTTTCGGCGCATAAACAATCATTAAAGAAATGGTGATTTGCAACTTCTATGCGTGCTGCACAATGCAGTTGGTGCTAGGCAGCTAGATTTATCTCCAGTGCTAGGGGAAACGAAGGGTGCTCCGCATTCTTGTGAATACGGCACATCCCTGCATTTAAAGAATGGCATTAACAATTTTTGCTTAATGCCATGCTTCAACATTCTGTTGTAAATATACCCCATAGTGCACAGAAGAGAGGAAAGCCCTGACTCCAGCACCTATATAATAAGAGAGCAAAGCATGTCTCCTCATTTATCAGTACACTCGCTGAAGGGGTAGTGTAGCTAGCCCAAATATATTTTTTGACCCGTACCCAATCTGTCTAAAACTCTTTCAAGTACGATCAATCAACCCAATCAAATGCCTTCTATGGTGTCCAAGGCAAAAATGACCAGGAGATCTTTCCTTTTACAAGATTCTTCTATTACTGAAGCAATCTCTTTAATATACATTTTTATTTTTTTCTGCACAAACATTAAAATTAAGAGGAAATGAATTATATTCAGCCTTGAGCCCCTGCAAAGGATGCACGTTGCTATACCATGCAGTATGCAGCTCACTTAACTGTATCCCATCTATAAACATATTATTGAAGGTCTCGACATGAAGCCAATGGGCCCCATATTTTGTATATTTCCTCTCATAACCCCTCCACTTATATATCATACAGTGCGCAGTGACACAGTAATTCATACCATTTATCCACTCATTGAACAGAGAGGATGTTGTCGGATTCCAGTGAATTAGCCACCAAAAAGCTAACTCCAGCCGGGTCCATTGTGCTCTGGTTGAGGCCCACCTGTCCAAGATAGCCAGTATCGCCACCATGGGTTCAGGGGTCCCAACGATTTGGATTGCCCTGGCAAGTAGATTACAAACTTGCTGCCAGCATGCCATATTAAGGTATTCCCATTTCACATTTATTTATTTCTTTTATTTGTTTATATAGTGCTAGAATCGACACCCGAAGGGGTATCTCTGCGCTTAAAACAGATAGTGAAGGTGTGAGGCAGCTCCAACAAGGTTAACAAGTGCAGAAAAGAGTGGTTTTAAGCAGTTTCCTGAATTGCAAATGATCTAGACACTGTCTCAAGGATAGGGGAAGCTCGTTCCAGTAGCGGGGGTCGAGATGGGAAAGAGCTCTTCCTCCTAATCTTTCTAAATAAAATAAAAGAGGGCCCAACGACCCACATCTTATACATTTCAAGTTTCTTGCCCATCTCAGCTTCCATAATCTAGTTGGGCTGTAGTAAACCCAGTGTAGGTATTTAAACTGTATTTTAAGGTTTGATGGGATAACCCGCATTCTTAGCACAAGTCTCACATCTTACCAATCATCCTCGCCAGTTCCACAAAATCTGGTTCCCATGCTGATTCCACTTCTCCAATCTGCTCTGGCGAGTTCCACAGGAGGGAGTTAAATCCTAGAAAATGATCCCTCAGCCCAGTGGATCTAGTAGTAGTTTAGCTTCAGAGGGGTTAAATTTGGGGACTTGTAAAGTTTAATGTTTGTCTATTTTTAATGTAATCTGATTGGTCAGGATCTATCAAGTAAGACATATGGGATCCCAAACCTGCTACAAAGAAATTGATAAGTATTTTAGGGTAACATTAAGGAATGAAATTAGCCCTTGGTTTCCCCTTCTTATTAATAATATGCCAGCTTCCTTAATTGAACTAGTCATGGAACCTTTCCTCCGTTCTTCCTTTCCCTCAGAGGTCAGTTTTCTTCTCCTGACCATAACCTACTGGTTGGCTCTTCTGCTAAATCAGCAGTAGCGTCAGAAGAGGGAGAGCTGCTAGCAGCTGAGGAAGGAAGTACAGATGGGGACACTGAGGTTCTTGTCTTCTTTCTTTTCTTTGATTAATTAACTGCTGATCTATTTGTACAAAATGAATCAATATTAGCCGCAGGAGATGTGGGTTTGCTCATAACTGTGGATACTGCATCTTCATATCCCCTCTCAGACCATGATACAAAGATGCGCTGAGATAAGTGTGATATCAGCTCCTGGAACCCTTGCTATAATGATAATAACCCTAAATGGGCTTCTTTTCATTTGTCGCCTTTTAAAAAAAACACAAAATTGAGCCAGAAAAATTTGTATAGTTCGAAAAACATGTATCATTACTCAGTAATAATGGAGGTGCTCAATTTAAGGCATCCTTGGATAGGTAAGACAACCTAAAGGAGGCTTTTGCTGCATCCCTGATAAACTGCAGTAGCGTTTGCATATAATGTAATTTGCTTTGAGCTAAAAAGTAGACCAGTGCGAAATTAAAATTGCAGCAGGTAATTCAGGTAATTTCGGGAATTGTGTGCTATACTTGTTAATTGAATTTCCTCAAATTATGCTATTACACCACGTTGGTCAATTACATGCCGTTTATGATAACATTTTACTGCAAATGCGCCACTCGCTGTTAAAACTGACTGCAAACGCACACAAACAACAAAACGCAAGTGGCTTGTAGTATATCACTTTAAGATAGAACTCTTAGCATGTAGTTATGATCTAGAACAGTAGAAGTGTTCATTGTGTAACATCATTCCTTATGTATAACCAACAATGACTCTGACTTATCGGATAATGATGAAGAAAATTACTCTTTTGAGAACTTGAACATCTCAAGTGATTCTGATCCAGCGGCCTATAGGAAATATGTCATAAGCTACGCTACCAACTTCATAATATACACTATAAATCACTATTCAAATATAAGGCCCATTAATCAGACATGACATATTTTGACCAACTGAATCATGTGGCTTAATTAACCTATTCACAAATTATATACATTTATATACAACCGCGGTAAATGAAAATCATTATACTTAACAAACCCCACTGACTATTAAGCCACTTATGGCGATAAATCTTGCTAATAGTAACCTAATCTCATGAAATAACAAGTCCAGCTTGTTTTCCAAAGTAAGATTTTTATTAGCTATTATTTAGATAATTACAATTGAAATCTTTATTGAAGCATTTTTATTAAAATCATTGTAAGTAATTATGATAATTTTTCGAAATGTAAAATTTATTATTGCAAATGAATTTATTAGTTTGACATTTTTAAAACCTAAGTCCCTAACTATGCTAAATAATTGGAAATAAAAGAATAAAGTCTTAGAGGGTTCTTACGTGCTCCAAGGAAAGTTCAACTGCTTGACACCCTCATCCAAAGGTCAGCAAAGGCAGCAGCCAACCCTTCCACGTGGAATGGGTTTTTATACCTTTCTACGCTAAGCTAATCTAGGTAAAAGTAAATCTTTTCTGCAAAATTCGGAGTCCCATTGGCTTACAAGTGACAGGCGACGTGTCACCATATTTTTCAGAATATCAGTTCCGTCACTTTCTTAGAGTCCATTGTCTCTAACATTCGAACAACGAGGCTTCCTTAAGTTGCAACATTACTCGAAGAAAAATGTCATCATGTCGTTTGCTTCCTCGGATGCAAAATTATCGCATGTTCTTTTGCCGGTTCCTGGCCTTGGCCTTGTCTGACTAGGAAACAGTCAGAGGCACATCACATCCACCAGACTTTGTTACAACAAAGGAAGCTTTTTCTCTGAAAGGACTCTCTTTCTTGCTCCGTGCAGAATTTTAGCAGACTCGAGTAAACTAGGCCCAAAGCAGCCATTTTATTGGTAACTATTATATAAACAAACACAAAAGAATAATTAATGCGAGAAATATAGTTTGTTCTGTTGCCACCCACCATTGCTAATGATTAACCCATTAGTCTAAATTACCTAGCTGAAGCGAACAAATAAAGCAGCAATTATATCTACCATTCTTCATCAAAACCAACGAAAATCTTTATGCACCTGTAAAGAATAGAGTGACGCCACATAGACAAGGAAAGCAAAATAAGCACATGTCACTTTTAAAACAGCCGCAATTAGTTATGACATGACAAATAGACAGATTTAATTTATTAATTTTCACAAACAAAAGATGCACCAATAATGCACGTTTATGAGCACATATGTTAGTATCCCGCGTGTACTTTCCATGTAATGCAACTTTAAACTAGGTTGAATTAATACACACACAGCACAAATCGTTAGTAAAATTATTTCTTATTATGGAAGTGTGACTTTACGAGTTGAAATTAAAATGATTTCCAAATCTCGCTCCATCAACTCCCTCATCTGGTGATTACCAAATCACCACACTACACCCAAAATTTAGAAAATTTTGATTGAACGAAAATGGTTCGAATTCATTTGTATTAGTATTTCTAAAGACTTGTTTCAGCAAAATCTTTGCAACTATCATATTGAGCTCTACGTAACTCCTCTAGCTCTATTTCCCTCTCCTGTTCCTTTTTGATTTTATAGATTCTTTTCTTCTCCTTCATGTGTTTCTTTCTCTTGTGTAACATGCAACTGATTTTTTTGTCAAAACTATCACAAATATTATTACAAACAAAGGTGTTGGGATCTTGCCAAGAACTGAACCACCAATTTCTTGAAACCAGGTTTTGATAGCCTGAAATCTTTTTGAAAGACATTCTGAAAAATCATCTTCTTCTAAGGGAACTATTTCTGAATGCATTTCAGTGATGTTCTTGATATACATTTCAATATTCTTACTTTCATCAGGGATGTAGGTACAGCAGTGCTGGACATGTAAAATACCACAGACTCCTCCCTCTTTTGCCAGGAGTATGTCTAATGCAAGGCGATTTTGCATCACCATAGATCTAACTGCAATGACCTCAACATCCACTAATTGGAAACCACCTGCTGTATCAGTTGACAATCTGTCAACAATTGTGGATAATTTTCTGATTCTTCCTGCATTTAGAGTTATACCTACTAAAGGTATTACTGCCTCAAAAATATCTCCCAAAATTTCCGAAAAGATTTCTCTTTTATATCTATTTGCGAGATTACTGATTTCAAATGATCCTTCAGCATTTCTGTCAACATGAAACATCTTAGGAAAAACAAGTCCAACAAAACATGTCCCATACCAATGATCAGGAAGATTATAATAAGCTTTGTCACCACAGATAAAATAAATCCCAGGAAAAATTGGATCTTTGCCACCTTTGAATCCCCAACCCCCCATGATTTGGTAAGTATCTTCACAATTGCTAGCACCTACAAAGAAATGATCAAATAAAGTATTATCTCTTCTAATGCAAAGTTTACCACTAATTGGTTTGTCTATGTGTATTGCAACGTTATCAAAAGTTTTGCCATTAAGCTTCTCGTCCTCCTTCTGCCAGAATTTTGATTTGGTCTGTTTGACCATTTCATTTCTTTTATAAATTGCCCTTCTCTCCTCAACTAGGTTCAGGAAAGTCTTTTCCTCAGCTCTCAATTTGCAAGTTAAAATATTTCTGTAAGCATACTCATAGGTGAGTTCATTAGTAACTAAAAAGAATTCCCTCATCTGTTTAGCTCTTTTATGTTTATTCAAAGCACTCTCAATTTTCAGATTAGCAAAAATCTCATCAAAATTGGAATAATAATATTCCAAGCGACCAGTCTGATAAAATAAACTAGCTATTACACTGCAAGTCATACCATATGTAAGAGGAAGCATATTGTACGTCACTCCCTCAGAAACAGAAGCTGGCAACTCTACACAGATATAACAATCTTTGACATCCATTACTTTAACATACTCTCCTAAAAGCCTTGAAAATGTGTTGCTTGAAAAATCACTAACAGACCTATCCTGATGAGCTTCAGGTTTTTGATCAATAACTTTGTTAGCTTTGCCTGTTGCACTATGTTTGTCTTGACTAACTGAAGCTTTACTTGTCATGTTGACCTTGTACAACTCTTTATTGATCTCAAAAGGAACAACAACAGCTAAAATCAACCAAAGCAGAATTAATATTAGCACACACACCAGTGTCATCTTACAGCATTTCTTAAAAATGGAACATTTTGAAGTACTACGTTCCATAACATAAGGCATTCTAGCTAATTTTATTTTCAAAGAAGTAAAGAAAAAGAAAACAAAATTTTAAAATATATAAAAATCTAAAATCTAAACTAATACCCCCCTTTTTAAAATCTTTTTTTTTTTTATCCCTCTAACAACTTTTCTTCGACCTTAGGTGACAAGTTATTTTCCAACTAAACATAATTTCTTCGATCTTGTGTCACCTAACACAATTTCTTCAGCCTTTTGCCAAAAACAGAAACCACACATTTTTTCAGATAAATGTTTCAATCATTGTCACTGATTTCCTCAACTTCTTTTTGACTACTGCTGTTAATTTCAATAACAGGAGGTATAATTAAATATGTCCATTCAGGAGATCTGTATTTTTGATTAGGTCTCAAAACTCTCATTGTCTTCCTAGTCACTACTTCTATTTTCCTTCCTTTTTCTGCTTTCTTTTCAGGATCCTCTTGACTAGTAATTTCATTCACCTGCTCTTTCGATCTTTTAATTAACCTGACTCTTAATCCTCCGTTTTCATTTGGCCAGGTTTCTCCTTTTCTCAGAATCTTCCTTTTTGGTTCAGCCAAATTAGATTCTGTTTTCCAAGATCTCTTTCTCACAATTTCTCTTTGACAATCTTCATCACTTTCTCCAGAATCACTGTCAGAAATTTCAATTCTTGACTCAGGAACTTTTCTAATCGGCAGTCTCACTCCGTTAGGAACTATACTCTGTCTTCCATTACTGGTACTTGGCAATTCATTTTCACTTTCTTCTTCAATTACCTTCAACTTCCCAGTTTCTGGTTTTCTGTTCCTTCTTTCAGAGCTCGTTTTCTGCTTTTCGATACTCTCCTGGTCAGATATTTCTACAGTTTCAACTTCCTTTTCTTCAATTTTATCAGTTATCTTTATTCCATCTGCTTCATTGTCTTCTAGCAGATCTTCTTCTTTTTCAGAGTCTATTTCAATGATCTCTAAATCTTTTCTGTTCAGATTTCCATTTACAGACACTTTCTCCAGATGTCGACCTCTTTGTCGATCTTCAGAATCTGGAATTTCTTCACCTTCTACCTCAGAATCTGAATCAGCTGTTGTATCACTCTCTTCATCAGAGTTTTCAGGTGTAGGTATCGGAATAGTATGACTTGGATGAATCCACCTCTTTATTCCTCTACACTTTACTGCATTTGTTGTAACAAGAATCACCTGCCTAGGCTTCTGCCACCTCGGTACCAGACAATTTCTTCTTCGATGAACTTTTGTTCTGACCCAATCTCCAGGCCTCAGATCATGCGTTAACACTTTGTCTTTCGACTGTACTTCAGTTCCAACCTGATTAGACACAGAAGCCACGACGTCAGACAACTGTTTACAGTATTCCAAAATGGCACTGTCATGAATGCTTAATAGCTTTCCTACAGGTACAAATGCTTGTCTCATAACTCTGCCCATGATAATATCATGTGGACTCAAACCTGTCTTTTTATCAGGTGTACTTCTCAAAGACATCAGAACAAGTGGAAGAGCATCTGTCCACTTTATACATATATCTAGACACATTTTTCCAATTCTGTTTTTTATTGTCCCATTAATCTGTTCGACTATTCCAGAAGCCTCTGGTCTGTATGCACAATGTAACTTCTGCTCAATGTTTAATGCTTCACAGATCAAACTCAACAGTTCGTTATCAAAATGTCCTCCTCTATCACTCTCAATAGTCACAGGAAATCCATACCTAGGGATTATCTCTCTTAAGAGTAACTTTGCTACAGTGATTGAATCATTGTGACATGTGGGGAATGCTTCTACCCATCTTGAAAATAGACAGACAATCACTAAGACATATTTTAACCTGTTATGTGTAGGCATCTCTATGAAATCCATCTGTAACCTAGTGAAAGGACCACCCTCCCGACCTATGGTTCCCGTTCCCACAACTGATTTCCTGTTTGGGTTCATTTGTTGGCAGATCAAACACCTTTGACAAAGTGATTCAGCAATCGTTCTGAACTTGGTATTAAACCATGTTTCTTTAAAAAGTCTAATCATTGAATCTCTTCCAATATGGCCAGGGCCATGGTACATTCTAGCCATGTCTGCATTCATACAATTTGGTAAAACTACTCTGCCATCTTTGTAAGTCCAAATTCCATCCTCATCTCGCTCTCTACATTCTGCTTTTAACCATGAATTTTTCTCTTCATCATCAGCTTCATTTTGTAAATCTCTAATTTCTTGCCATGTTTCAACAATTGATGTTAACATTAGTGAATTCGAAACATAATCTCTGTTTTTCTCCCGGTTAAGAGTATAATTATTCCTTGCGCAATACTTTGCAACTTCATCTGCATAAGAATTGCCTTTGGTGATGAAATCCTCACCTTTTCTGTGTGCTGCACACTTTACGACAGCAATTTCTTTTGGTAATTGTATGCCATCTATTAATCTTTTAATAAATACTGCATTTTTAATCTGTGATCCTGCTGATGTCAAGTAGCCTCTCTGAGACCACAATTGTCCATAATCATGCACAACTCCATATTCGTATTGACTATCAGTAATTATGGTGATTCTCAAATCTTTTGCTAATTCACAAGCACGAATCAAAGCAATCAATTCAGCCACTTGTGCTGAACGAATTCCTTCAAGACATGATGCTTCTTCAACATCTGCCACTGTACAGACTGAGTATGCTGCCTTCAAAGCACCTCCCTCTGATCTCAGACAGGAGCCATCTACAAAGTAAGCAAAATCTGATTCAGGCAAAGGTTCATCTTTAATGTCTTGCCTTGGCTTGGTACAGTATTCCATAACATCCAAGCACTCATGCTCTACGTCATTTTCATTAGAAATTTCAGTATCAGGCAACAGTGTGGAAGGATTTAAATTCACACACCTTGCTATTGACACATTATCTGCTCCCAGAATAATTTTCTCATATTTCGTCAATCTGTTGCTTGTCAAATGTTGAGTTTTACTCCTTGTTAAAAGAATCTCAACTGAATGGGGAACATAGACTTTTACAGGGAACCCCATTATGATTCCTTCGCTCTGTTCAAGACTAACACTTGTTGCTGCAACTGCTTTTAAGCAACCTGGTAAGGCCTTTGCAACTGGATCAAGAACTGCTGAGAAGTAAGCAATAGGCTTTCTCAGATTCCCATGTCTCTGGATTAACACAGACAATGCACATCCTTCCCTTTCACTGCAGTACAGTTCAAACCCTTTTTCGTAATCTGGCATGCCCAGAGCTGGTGCTTCACACAGACTTCTTTTTAATTTTTCAAAAGCTTCCAACTCAGTCTCAGTAAGAATAATTGGATCTTTTACATCCGATTTTGTCAATTTCTGCAGTGGTTTTGCAATTACTGAAAATCCACTTATCCATTGACGACAGTAACCAACCATTCCTAAAAACATTCTAACCTGTCTTTGGGTTCTTGGAGGTTGCATTGCTTGAATCATTTTGATTCTCTCAATTGTTACCTGTCTCATTCCTTTTGCAATTCTATGACCAAGATATTTTACTTCTTGTTTACAAAACTGCAACTTTGCAGGAGACACTTTATGTCCTTCATCTGCCAGATGATTTAAAAGAGTAATTGTATCTGTCACACACTTGTCTCTGGTTTTTGCTGCAATTAACAGATCGTCAATATACTGTACCAATGTCGATCTGCCAGGTAGACTTAAATCCTCTAAAGATCTTTTTAACAGCTCATTAAAGATGGAAGGACTCTCTGTATACCCTTGAGGAATTCTGCACCATGCGAGGGTCCTATTCTGGAACCTGAAAGCAAAGATTTCCTGACTCTCTGGATGCAATGGAACAGTAAAGAACGCATTGCAAAGATCAATAACAGTATACCATTCTGCATCATGCGGAATCTGATATAGAATGACAGCTGGGTTTGGAACAACTGGACAGCAAGGAACCACAATTTGATAAATTTTTCTCAAATCCCGCATCAATTCTGTATGTTCCATTTGACTTTTTGATTCCCATAATCGGCGAATTACAAGGACTGTTCCCAATCTCTTTTAAAACACCTTGTTTAATGAATTTCTCAATCACCGGAATAACACCTTCAATTGTTTCTGTTTTCATTTTATACTGAGGAATATTTGGAAATTCTATTCCTTGCTTCACAGAAATTTTAACTGGATCGACATGTTTCATCAGACCCATCTCATTTCCTGTCAAATCCCAAATTTCTGTTTTAACTGTCTCCTTTAGTTCTTCTGGTAAATTTTCTTTTTCGAATGCAGGAAACAATTTTGTTACTTCTGCCTCCACCAACAACATTGTCATTTTGTACAATCCATCTTCCTCCATTGTTTGTAATTCAATTCCCTCGGGAGAGCAATATATTCTACAATTCATTTTGCATAATATATCACACCCCAGTAAGTTTACTGGACTGCTGTTGCAAACTACAAATCTGTGTTTGTCTTTAAAACTCCCAATTTCAACCTGCACTGGATCAGTTAGATCCGTTTTAATTTGTTGATTACGTACTCCGACTACTTGGATGGTATCCCCAGAGAGAGGTAGGTTTTCAATTTCCACTGATCTAACAGTAGAACGGGTAGCACCAGTGTCCACAAGAAAAGTAATATCTACATCATTTACTTTCCCATTTAC
Source organism: Lissotriton helveticus (assembly GCF_964261635.1). NCBI lineage: Eukaryota > Metazoa > Chordata > Amphibia > Caudata > Salamandridae > Lissotriton > Lissotriton helveticus. Next base: position 343,086,898 of record NC_136060.1, on the reverse strand, counting down.
AAATGGACCAGACTGGTCAACCTCAAGAGTGGCTCCAACTACACACTCTTCCCCCTTTCTCGGGCACCGTCGGAAGCAGTCATCAGAATCCCTTCCTTGGTTTTCTGTTAACAAAAATTGACCTGAAACATTTTGCACATTTTGTCTTTGAGTCCTTATTACCTGGTCATCTCCTCCAAATCCCACACCTGGATTATATTTTTGACCTCCCCCACAATTTGGAAATGGAGGTTGTGGAATCTGATTCTGTTGTTGTGTTAACTGATGCTGTAGCTGTCGCTAAAGACTCAGGTCATTCAGTTGATGCTGTAACTGTAGCTGTTGCTGCAGATCAACATCATTCTGCATCTGTGGGTTTAACAATGGATTTTTAAAATTTCTGGGTGGGTTTTTACACTCACTCTTCCAATGACCGATTTCGCCGCAATTAAAACAAGGCAATTTCTGTTTTAATTCTTCAACTTTAGCATTATACCTTGGTTTATTATTATTATTTTTAAATTTTCCTTGACCCTGATTCTGGTTCTGATTCTGAACAAAATTTTTATTTTTATTTTCAAGACTAGCTATTTGTTGTTCAGCCACCTTCACTTGTGCCCACATCGCCTTCTCTTTTAACTTTTTCTGTTTGACCTCTAACTCATCACTGCAGTATTTTGCTTTTCTCACGATATCATCAACTGAAAGCGATTGCCATCCGACAATATTATTCCTGATCATTTCTCCAACCTCTGGTCTAAGGCCATAAACAAATCTGTAGATAAAATGACTCATATCTTTTTCATCTAATTTTTCATAACCACTATATTGTTTGAAAACCAATAATAATCTTTCAGAAAATGAATGAACTGATTCCTTTGGTTCCTGATTTGTTCTGTCTATTTTTACCCAATCAACTTCTTTTGGGGCAATTTTCTGTTTTAACCAATAAATCACTTTTTCATAAAAGTCCATGACTATTGGAGCTGGTGCACCTGTTTCTTTAATTCGCTCCGGTTCCTCTTTTGGCCAACCCACAGCAATTTTGCATTCTGTCCAAAGATCTGATGGGACAACAATGTCGAAAAATCCATCCAGATCAATCCACAGAACTTTCGAAACTTTGATGAATCTGTCTACCTGTTGATACCATTCTACAGGTTTCTCTCTCAATCGGGGAAAATCATTCGTGAAAAGTAAAATATCCTGTCTCGACCAAGGGACATGAACATAACCTCCACCTGCAATTTCTCTCATTGGAAATTGTTTAGACAATTTTTTCAACTTTTCATCTTCCTTCTTTTTAGTCCATTTTACTCTTCATTTACTCAATTCACCTAACTTTTTTATGTAAACAATCAAATCCTTTATATGCATTATTCTTCCCATTGTGTTAAAGTTTTCAATGTCCTTCTCTGTAAAATCCAATCTGTAGTGTTTTCCAAATTTTTTTTGTTTGTTCAAATCGATATCTAATTCACCTGCCAGTTCTTCTAACTGATCAAATTTATTCTTTGTTTTCCATTGAATGCTTTTACAGATGAACAGGAGTTCATCATCACGATAAAACTTTAGACTGTCAGGACCAATTGTGCCAATTATTAATTCTTCCAAATTTGCTTTTAATTTTGCAACATCAAGTTTTGAATTTGACCCTCTTCTTTCAGAAGACTCAGCATCTGATTCTGCACCCATTGGTGATTTGTTAAAAGAACCTTCATTAAAAGTCAAATCAGGCATTCTCGTTTTCTCTCTATTAATTTCTGTTAAATCTGAATAAAATTTTTCAGCAACCTTTTGAATCTCTGCATTAAAAGGAATTGTCAAACCTGCCTTGTTATTTTCTCTCTGTTCAAAAACAGGCTGAACAGGACCAATCGTTACTGGAACTGTCACTGCTTCCATGCCCTTTGTTATCTGCCGAATTAATTCTTCTTTTGATCGTAAATATTCTGAAGTATTTACATTTTCTTCATTTCTGTCAGTTCTCATTAAATTCCTAGGAGCCTCCCTTTCCTTCGGAGTTATTGAAAACTGTCTGTTTCCATTGTAAACACTTGAGTTTATTCCTGTTTCTAACCTTTCTGGAGTTTCAAAAGAGTCAGAATTATTTGGATATAATTTGGGCGATTCATTTATTATTGTTGCACTTGGTATGGTTCCAGTAGAAACCATTGGAGTAGACCATGAATGATGTTGTCTCAAAGGTTCATTCTTCTTATTAGAAGTAAAAATTTCTTCTAAAACTGCATCCTCAGATTCACTTTCTGTGACAACATTATTTTTCTTTTCAACTCTTTTTTCACCTGGGGACCCTAAAACCATTTGCCTAATTAAATAGAGACCATCGCACATGTCTCCTTGTCTCCACATCCGCATTCTATCCTCATGCGTTTCTCTTCTGTAACTCGGTGTTTTCAAAGGTCTTTTAATCCCACTCGCTTCTCTCTGAAGTTGAACCATCTCATCTTCCCATTCAACTAAAGCTTCAAATTGTGTCGGTCTAGGCTTTGGTATAAGAGATGACATCCTTTCTCTCAAATTTCTTAAAATTTTCATATTAAATGAACCATCGTCAGGCCAAATCAAAACGCCATCGTCCTTTGTATAATGTTTCCAAACATCAAACCACAGAACAGTATGATAACCATATTCACCTTCCATATACGCTGCAGGTGTTTTGTATTTATGAAGTTATTTACCACCTCGCGTTTTTATTTTCTTGTCAGGTGAGATCAAATTTTTAAACCTTCGAAGCATTGTGGGCTTTTTCTCAACATGTTTAAAATAATAACTAATTTTTCGAATCAAACTCGCTTTAGTGAAAATGACAAATAGACAGATTTAATTTATTAATTTTCACAAACAAAAGATGCAACAATAATGCACGTTTATGAGCACATATGTTAGTATCCCGCGTGTACTTTCCATGTAATGCAACTTTAAACTAGGTTGAATTAATACACACACAGCACAAATCGTTAGTAAAATTATTTCTTATTATGGAAGTGTGACTTTACGAGTTGAAATTAAAATTATTTCCAAATCTCGCTCCATCAACTCGTCTAGACATGTTGTAGTAAACATTACCGGTGATGACAGCAACAAACCTTTATGCATAGTTTCTTTTGGTGGCATAGATTTGCAGGTTGCAGCGGATTCTGGATCTCCGTTTACCATCATCCCTAAGTCAATTTGGGATAACAAGTTTGCTATCGAAATTGGTCCATATTTACAACCAACTGATGTGAATCCTGAGAGTTTCATTGGACAAAAAATTGATATGTTTGATTTTAGACCTTTGATGTTTGAGTTTAAAGGTAGAAGGTCCATGTGTAAGTTGTATGTAGCTAAGGATGGACCACCTGTGTTGGGTTGGAAGGATCAACGTTCTCTGGACATAATCCTAAACCCTAATAGTCCTGAACAAGTCTTAGTGATGTGTGAATCGGAAAACACAAAAAATGGGTTTTGGAAGAATTTCCTGAAGTTTTTGGGGGTGGTATTGGAAATTCCCTAATAATATCATCCTGTAAAGAGCCAAATTTACATTTAATGGCTACATTTTTCAAAGCGGATACATTATCTTCAATAGACTCATTAACATTTTGTTTACGTTTGTAGAAAGTGCGTCTAGAAACCGCAACACATACAATTTGTGAGTAGTGATCATCCAGATCCGCTATAGCACATTTGAAAATATCCAGATCGCCACTTCTTTCTGTTTTTTGCATTTGTAAATATACTCTGAGACCTTCCGGTCCTAAACAGTGCATTACAATTCTTTTTTTTCTTTCAGTGGACATAATACTGCCATTATTTTCCAAGGTAGCAATATAATTAAAAAATACTCTTTCCAGTCTTGCCATTTAATAATAGGTTCCCCTGGATTAACTAAAAATTCCTTTGGATCACTAAAAGTAATGCTGGAATTAGTATTTGAAATAACATGTATTGATGAGGAGGCTGTACTGGCTTCTCCATTAATTTTGTAGAATAAAATGTAAATATGAAGATAACGTGCCAAATAAGTAAATAAGAACAATAGTCATAGGGCCCCATGCATCAAACCAAATACCGGTCGCAAACGGGCAGATTCTCAGTATCCGCCCCTTTGCCATGGGTATTTTTGCATTTGGGCTGCATCATCCCAAATGCAAAAATCGCAATTTAAGGAATCTCTAAATTGCGATTGCATTTAAGGAATCCCAAATTGAGATTCCTTAAATGCTATGCATGAAAGTTAAAAAAAATTAGCGATTTCGCTAATAGAAGTAGCAAATTACCATGAAGTTGAACTTTTGTGCATTTTTCAAAGTTTCATGTTGCGCACAGACATGCCCTTAGGGCATGTGTGTGTGAAACATATGTGCAGAGATCAATTTCAAGGGTGCAACAGGGTGTCATGTTGACACCCTTGCACCCTTGAAATTGCATGAACAATATGCGAGTACCTACTGGTACGCGCTAATTGCTCATGCAATCTCCACTTCATTCCTATGGGCCTGTAGGCTGCCGGTGTCACGTTGCGTGGCTTTTTACGCTAGCTCAATTACATCAGCACATTGAGTGGAGCAGCTGGAGCTGAGTAAGCTGTATAACCAACAATGACTCTGACTTATCGGATAATGATGAAGAAAATTACGTGTACGTCACGAGGTTAAAGTTGAACTCAACAAGTTGTTAGATGCTGGAATAATTGAACCCATTGAAGAGTCTGATTGGATTTCTCCAATTGTGATTGCGAGATGCTCCAATAGTAAAATTCGCATGTGCATTGATTTAAGGTATTTGAATGACAACATTATAATTGATCAGTTTCCTCTACCGAGGCTAGATGAAATGCTCACTTTGACCAGAGGTGCTAAATGGTTCTCAACCATTGATTTATCTTGTGCGTATCACCAGATTTCGTTGCACCCCATGAGCAAACATTTCACAGCCTTTTGTACCCCTTTCGGGTGTTTTCAATTTTGCCGCATGCCATTTGGGTTAGCGTCCGCAGCGGCGGTTTTTCAGAGGCTGATGCATGAGTTATTTGGTGATATGCAAGGTGTAGTATTCTTTCAAGATGACATCCTTATTATGGGACCAAACAAGAAAACCCATGATGAGCGTTTGAGAAATGTGATGAGTATCTTACAGATTAAAGGTGTCACTGCAGAACCTACAAAATGTAAATTTGCTGAAAGAAGTGTCACTTACCTTGGACATGAAGTTAGTTCTTCAGTTATTAGGCCAATATCTAGTCTGGTAAGGGCCATCAAAGACGCTCCTGCGCCCAAGTCCAAGGAAGATCTTTGATCATTATTAGGACTTGCAGAATTTTATGCGAATTTTTTTATACGTTTTCTGAAAAAACTCATGTCATGAGGTCTTTGCTTAAAAACAAAACACAATTTAATTGGGGTGTCTCTTGCCAGAAATCTTTCGAGGAAATAAAGAAGGCTATTGCTCAAGCACCTAGTCTACAAGGTTTTGACCACTGTGCTAGAACCATTGTTACAACTGATGCCAGCAGCAAATGTTTAGGTAGCGTTCTGACTCAAATTGATGACAACAAAGAAGTTATTATAGTTTTTGTATCTCCTTTCACTCACCCCCATGGAGGAACGTTATTCTGTAGTTGAAAGAGAAACGCTTGCTGTAGTTTGGGCCTTGGAACATTTTAGAAAGTTTCTGTGGGGCAGGAAATTTGTAGTTCGTTGTGATCATAAACCCTTAACTAAGTTGCTTACAACTGATGGTCTCACCAATGCCACAGCTAGGATAGCAAGGTTGTCCATGAGGTTACAGGACTTTATGTATGACATACAGTATGTGCCAGGTACAAAAAACTTTACTGCTGACTTTTTGAGTCGCATGTCCTTACCATTAATTGAACTAGACAAAAACTCGTGGAATGATTTTTCAGTTGCTCATATTTCTTTCGATAAAACTCAAAGTAGTTTTAGCAAACATGGCTGGAAATGGAAAATTCTGATCAGATTTGACTTGTTTTGAAACAGCTGATCATTAAAGGTTGGAGTGGGATGGATAAAAAAATTGTCAATGATGAATTAAGAGGTTTCTGGGAAGTTCGGTATGAACTCAGTCTTTCTGATATGCTAGTTGTACGTGGCGATAGAACTGTACCACCAAGAGACCTGAGAAAGAAAATCATTGATCTTTGTCATGAAGGACATTCAAGAATTACTCGCACTAAGCTCCGTATAAAAGAACTCTATTGGTGGCCAAAAATGGATGTGGAAGTCGAAAGGTGTGTGAGATCATGTGTAAAGTGTGAGGTTTCTGATAAAACTCTTAAAACCTTCAATCCACCCTTAGCTCCTCCTGATTGTCCAAAATTTCCTTGGGAAATGTTGCCATTGATTTCATGGGACCAGTGACTTGGCAAGATGGAGCACAGAAATATATATTAGTTTTGATCGATACTTTTTCGAGGTGGTTAGAAATCAGTGTAGTAAATGTGATCAATACTAAAACTGTTATTGCATTTCCAGAGGAAATTTTCTTAAGAGAAGGTTTTCCTAATTTTATTTTGTCTGATAATGGGGTACAATTTAAATCCTTTGAAATGAAGAATTACTTGATTGCTTCCGGAATACAACAAAGATTCACTGCTCTTTACCATCCTAGTGGAAATGGTATTGTTGAGAGAGCTAACCGTAGTATTAAAGAAGTTCTTCAGCTTGCAAATAGAGGTAACTTATCTTGGGATGATGAATTACAAAAATTACTTTGGGCTTACAGAAGTACTATCCATGGTTCCACAGGTCAAAGTCCTTTTTTCAATAATGAGAGGTAGAATTCCACATTCAAAAGCAATCCAGGTTGGTTGAATAAAAGTGGTATGACTAAGTGTGATATAACTAAAGTAAGGGGATGCATCAAAGACTCTCAAACGAAGAATAAAATCTACTATGACTCTAAACATGGAGTTAAACAAGTGAATCTGAGTAGTGGTCAATGGGTTCGTGTAAAGAGTGCTAGGAATACTACAAAAGCTGAGAGTAACTTTAGTGAAAGAATGGTAGTCAAAAGTTATGAACAACACTGCATTGTTACAAAATTGTGAAATATGGCATTCCAGCCGTCTTGCACCAGTATCATATGGTAATGAAAATGAAAATAAGGATGTATACATAGACACTACATCCTGGTGGTGGGATACATCTAACTGTACACAGGAGCCTGATATTTCCAGTGATAGTGTACCTGATGTTTCTCATGACTCCAATCCTAGAATTGTGAATGAAGATTCTGTAATTTCTGATAGTATGCCTCTACCTGAATCTAATTCGCAAGTAAAAGAAAATTTGCAAGTTTTACCTAGTACAGCTAAAGTTGTGCCTGATGAATGCATTGTTAAAACTTCAAGTGGAAGAATTGTTAAAAACCCCAAATGTCTTGAAATGTTTGATTGTAGTTAGTTGGAAAAACTTATAGTTGATATTACATATATTTTGTTGTTGTTGTTTTTTTTTGTTGTTGTTGTTGTTTATTTTCCTTGAAGAAGAAGGGGGATTTTGTAGTATATCACTTTAAGATAGAATTCTTAGCTTGTAGTTATGATCTAGAACAGTACTAGTGTTCATTGTGTATCATTTTTAGGTATCAGTTATATGAAAAGAAGTCCTGACTGCTGTACACTTAATTCTCCTGTGCTGGGGGTTTAAATAAAGAATCTACTAATTAGCTGATCTCCAGTGATTTTATCAATTGCTACATGGCTGTTTGTGATTCTTTAGTTTTTTGCACTATTTTTAAGCATGAAAGCATCCTTGCATCAACAATTGTCACAAGGACATATTCCAGACTAAAAATATGTCACTAAATGACAGATTTGCATGGCGCTCAATTAAGTGTAATTTGATTAATTTTGCCAACAATTTCACATAATTACAGGAAAACAAATTTCCCGAGTTTCGTGCACCTCCACTAAAAAGGATGATATTCGTTTTGGGTCTCCTCCATATCTTTCAGGAGATGCTATTAGCCTCCAGGAATAGTGGATAGAGGGGGTGGATTTTCAAAGTCTCTGGTATCATTATCCTGGGAGGCAACCGTTACTGAATGGGCTGAATGGAGAAGACACTGGACCAGTCTTACTTCGAATTTATTCAATCTGTCCAATCAAATAGTCCTTTTTACTCTTAGCAGTTTTAAATGATATCTGTGTGCTCTCCATAGCTTATATCAGGGTTACTTCAGCACTACCTGCTGGATACATCTTGTTTTTGACCTGGGAAACTGTCATGGCAGAGGCTTAAAATGGAATCCACGCATATAGTCCCAAGTTTCCCTGAAGCCTAAGATCTTTATAAAAACCGATAGCATTTAGAAAACACGCCCTGGGAAAACAGGGGAGGGGTGGCACGGTAAAGAAGGAATACTGGAATTCTTGTCGATAAGAAGCCCCTTTCGTCACATGCAGGAAAAGTGTATGCATTCAAGGTTTGAGCATACTTGGTAACTACAAGGTGAACAATCCGAAAATATGCAATCATGGTCATGCACTCAGCATCTGATGGCTATGAGACGGTTTTACCAGCAGGCAGAATCCATAGATTCCAGGAAGAAAATGAGTTTAATGAGGAAGCGCAAGAGGTAAGTAGCAACAGCACAGTAATTCCTGCCTGTGGAAGCTACCTGCAGGAATACGAGAAAACAAAGGTGTAAATGGAGGGGAGTCGGGTTTGAACTAGAATGAAGAGTGATTAACCCACCAATGCTCACAGTTACCAGGCAAGGACTGATTGAGAATGAAGTCCTTAAATACAGCTCTGCGTATCTTGACGAGGCAGGGAACCCTGGACACCATCTTACCTTTGTCTGATCATATACACTACAATGGAAGCCTCCACTATTTAGGAATAGGTAGGAAACCAATTCTTGTGGTCACACTCCCTAGTATCTATCTCTCAGGGCATAAGCCCAATGTTGCCCTTTGCTTCCTGACCTTTCCTTGAATCTGTAACCCATGGGAGTTATTCTGTAGTAATTATTGACACTTATTAGCTGGTAAGTCTTCAGACCCTCAAAAAAGGAATTAATATGTCGATGTTCCCTACTTACCCCTCATACAATTCACAAGTAAAGGAGGTAAAAATTGTTTGTTTTCCAATGTATGAAACAGCCAAGGCTCCTCTAGGATCCACAATGTTGGGTTTTCTAGTTTTCACTCGAGCAGACTAAGCCTATATGCTAATATTTTGTCCTCTTTGCAAGCTTTCTTATAAAAATGCTGCTGTATTTGAAGTAATGCTCTTTTTGATCATTCTATGAGCCATAGATAACTTGACGTCTCAGAGTCGTAATTTCCATTACTGACTTTAGAAAGCTCGGTCCCGTTGGCGCGGTTCATCCAATCTAAGCTCAGTTTCCAATTTCCTCTTAATCAGGTTCCTATGCATCTCCCTCTCACGACTGCCTTAAAGGCAACCCAGAGAGTTGCTATTGTTATTCATTCAATATATTATTCTATATGGTCCTTCATTCTGCCCACTAGCATCTATCATTGAGGATGGTAGGGTTGAAGAGCCATGTGTCCCTGGGCAAATCTCCAAAGATACAATCCCAGATTACTCTTGTTTGATCAAAGACATTAAACAGTCCTACATCTACAATGTTCTTCACAAAGGTCCACGCATCAGTGTCGCAGATTATGCCTCTTTGCAAAAAGTTATATTTCTTTCTCAAAGTATGAAAGTTCCCCCACAAGTTAGGTACACCGGGTTTAGAAAAGGCCCTCGAAAGCACTTGGAACATACTTCCTCCATATCTATCTGGGACTGGGAGGGTAGAGCAATCATTAGGCAGAGATGGCAGAATATTAAAATCCCTAATTCATGTAATTTCGTCCCTCTTCTTTTCTTTTGCATTTTCGAAAATGAAGGCTAATAAAAGTTCTTGGTTATGAAACCATGAGTAAGATATTACCAATGTGACTTCTCTACCTTCCAATTTACCCATCACATATCTACCTGTACCAATCTCGCCTACCTCAAAAGTTAAATCCCTATGAAAATCAATCATCACACTGTTCACTTTTTTGGCTGAACCAGTGGATTGTTTTGAGAATCATTTATGTGCCAGAAGGTGGGTAGCCTTGGATAGGAGGTGGGTTTCCTGCAAGCAAATAATGTTGGGTGATTCAAGTGTCAGTACCCACCAGCTCATGTGGTACTCGACTGGGATATTCAAGGCACGAGCATTCCCTGTAAGAAAGTGATCCATCAGGATCTGGAGTATTGACTGGGACATGAATAGTTCTCCTCATATCTTTCTCTGTAAGCAAAAATTCACTAGTGTAAAGCACACATTTTCATAATATATAACTGTTTCCTACATAGTGGAGAATTTAAACACTCCAG